>NC_090940.1:208558788-209808788 GCF_040938575.1 Ambystoma mexicanum
TTTTCCCCATGGTCAGCCTATTGGATTTGTCCCATATTTATCTATGGGAAAACCTTTGAGAACTTCTAAAAGTTTTAACCTTTTCATCCCACGTGGTATTACTATGTGCTCAGTACTTCCATGTAAATATTATCTGTGCTACAATGTATTAGAGGTAGTACAGAACACTTCAACCCATGTTTGGCATTTTGATTTTCCAACTATGTGCATGCAATTCACCCATATTTAGTTAGCATTATAAGGGGTATAGTATTCTGCCACTAGACTAGATAGTCATCCTGATGTTGGCTTTAGAGGTGGGAAAGGTCTGGCATAAGGCCCTTTACTGTTTTTATACTATACAGTGTAACACTTGTGCATGCTTGCCTAGTCCTTCTTAGAACTACTTATGTAAACATTTCAAAATTATAAACTACCAAGCATTAAAAATCACACGCCCTCTGCATTGTCCACCTACACACAGCACCCCATTTCTTATTCGCCAAGAGTCAACGGTCACTCATATGGCTCGGGGTGAGCGCAAATTTCAAAGCCGGATATCTGTGTTGTCTCTTCATGTGTTTAATCTACACGTCCTAACTGTGCCTAGCTGCCCGCTCAGCCCATCCCCTTCTAAGAAGAGAGCCTGCTGCTCAGTTACGTTACCTTTTGAAAAGGTTTGGGCTAGCCTGTGTACACAACATTCGAGCCCCCACCCTCAACCCCATCAGAGTGCTATGGAAAAATCTCCCTAAAACCCTGTGTCTTGTTGCTCATTACATCTGCAGAGACAATTACTACATGGGAGACTAGTCCACATATTTTGTCTATCACATTAAAAAAAAATACACCATGAAGAGACCCTCGGACGAAAAGCTAATTCTTCATACAGTTGTGCTCAGCAGGAGTCAGAGCAAACTACTGTACAACTGTTACTGCCTGTGACATTCTCAAAGCCATGGTCCAACACTTTTACAACATGTGGTGACAGATGTGTGGGTGGCGGTGGCACAACTTGGTATAGTTCTGATGGTCAGGCCAAATTTGACAGATTGAAGGCAGTATCATTATAAAACAAATAATGAAGGTGGCAACGCACGAGGACCCAGGAATCATACTGACAGGTATACCACTGTGGGATTCTGCCCTTCAGGTTTAGATAGGCTTATCAAACAACTTAACACCAGTGAACGTGTCCCTTGCTCCCTGATGTAGGGAGGGGGGGGGGGAGAGAAGGGAGGTTCGAATCCATATTCAACTGTATGCAAACATCTATTTCACCATGGCAATAGGGCTTCTAACCATAACCAGCAATGGACAGCTCAGATTCCCCAAAAACATGGTAAATGAACTAATGTTACATGGACAACTAAAACTGAAATCCATAGGGCCAGTTAGGTTTAAGCAATTATGCTCAAAGGGCAATTGAGAGTTTATGAGGAGGTGGCAATGCTCTCTTCAGCAATGGCTGTCTTGGAATATTATCAAGTTCCAATATTGTCCACATTATCAGGGAAAGAACAACTGAGAACATTGTGCAAACAGGGGGAGGGGAGAGTGGGGGGGGGGGGGGGTTGGGAGTGTGTGAACCAAGTTCTAGTACTTATCTTGAATGGCCTTTCATTAGTTGCATATTCTTCCCGAATCATCTCTGAATAAATTCGTCTTGTACGGTAACACGCTTGAATTTATCGAACTTAAAGTGTGGATGAAATACATTTCAGGCAGGAAGCATTCCAACCACTGCAACGGCTATGCACTTTGTGTGTTGCAATTGCGAGGACATGGTAGACAGTGTGCTGCACATTAGAGCAACAATGAGAGAGATCACTCTACACTGAATCAGCTGCTTCATTGACACAATGCAGCTGTGTTGACCTTAAAATGTCCTGTGACGAGGCTCATAAATATGCACAAAGGGGTGTTCTAAATAAATGGTCTTGTACAGCACCCTTCTGCTACTTTTGGTGGCCTCCCAAAAGAGAAAGGAGGGGTGGGGTGGTTATTAGTGGGAGAGACTAAAGACACCCTGGGTTGCCGATGGGTGCAGGAAGAAAGCACTCAGTTCTTGTGCGCTAATCCAATTTTTAAGAGTTTGGGGGGAGGAGACTTGAGAATAAGTCCTTGACAGGGAAAACCCAAGATCTGATAGACTGCAGCACATCCGGTCTAGTAACTTGCGTATGTGGAAAGTGTGTGATCGAGCTAAAACGAGAGAACTTGGTCATGGTGCGATTAGTGTTCTTGTGACAACGGTTAGGTCAGTAGCGGAAGGCTCAGACTGGTCTTGGTGTAGGGAAGGCATGTTATCACAAGTATTAATACCGATACAATTTGTAAAACCTCTATTGAAAATGTTGGGGTTGGAGAAACTCCTATTTTGCCCTATACCTAAGATGGGAATAGTCTCGACCATCCAACGATAAACAAAACAGTGCTAGTGAAGATCGTCGAATCAAAATGGCCTATGCTAACACAACCCAATGTTTGCCCCGTCTCTGGTACCAAAGTGTAAAAAGGAGAAATGTATGCAAAAGGAAAAATCAGTGTTCAAATGATAATGTGGTTGAACCAGCTCTCCTCCCCACATTAGACCTCACAGAGTAAGGCAATCCTCACAGGCAGGATGACACTCTGGCTCGGCTTCCAACGCAATTTATTTTGGCATTAATATAGCGCACCCAACATGGAGGCATCTGGGCGTGCTTTATAAATGTTCAAAACCACGGATTGAGGCCCGCCTGGCCGTCCACGTTAAAGTTACTTCCTCCACCTTCAAAAATAATGTTTTAACCCAAACGTTCACAAAGATCACCCTCTGGCAGGCTCAGACCTTTCACCACACAGTTCTCGTAGGTCCCCATCCGTCGGGCTCAGACCTCAAGTTAAACACAAGTTGCCAGGAGGCTCCCTTCCCCAAGCTGATTAGACTTTGGGTCTCCCTCGGACCACTTTTGGATGTCTAAGTCTTTGAAATGTGCATGGCTATCTTTACAGACCACCGCAGGACCACTTCGACTTAAGGTTCACTGTTTTACTTTCACTCTTTCACTGAGACTTTCAAGTCGGCTACTACCTTTCATCGGACCACTCAGTTACTTAGTATCGCTGATCTTTCAGCAGCATTTTACTTTAAAGTTCATTCACAGATCTACCTTTCTTCGCGTCTCATCCACATGCGTGCAGCCTTCCCTTGTGATATAATTTTGATACTTAATTCGCTTTAACACACCGGTCTCAGGTCGCGTACCAGCTCACCGGCTGGGTGCGATTCATTCTTGGTTAGCAATTTACAATTCAAGGTTAGTACCACAGGCTTGATTTGGCCTCCCAAACTCGGCCGTTCACCCGGGAGGGTCGCTGGCATCCTTGAAACACAATGCAATCCTCACTTTTGGGATCTGGCCTTCTCCACGTGTCTTTCATGGTCTGGCGAAGGAAACTACCTACATTAGGGAAGCCTTTCCGGCACGCTGCTCTCGCCTCTTGGTCCGTTGCTCTGCTCCAGTGTGCCTTCGTCTCGGAAGTTCAGCTCGTACTCGTGCTCCACCTTGCTCAGAGTGTGTCTTTACGTGTTGGCTTTTATGCGTGTGAGGAGAGCCAACTAGTATCAGGTGTATGCACTTAGCGTAAAGTGCCTGACTTTGCCTGAGCCGATTATCAGGACATGCCCAGTACGATGTGAGAGAGTTAGTCTGGTTACTCTCAGTCACCCTCTTCCTCGGCCCAGTGTTTGTGTAAAAAAAAAAAAGGGGGTGTCGTGGGGGAGTTGGGTTCTCGGGGTATCCTTAAAATAACATGGGGTAGATGAACAAAAAAGGGGGGAATATACAGCGTCTCACTATCGGCTGTCTCACCCCCACTCTTGGAATACCACTCACCCAGGTGATCCTCCTGCACTGGTACACCCCAGGAACTGGATCCAAAAGCGATGGCCATGTCCTGGCCACCTGGATGACAAGTCCCCGAGGACTAGCGGGTGATACACACTTTGGTTTCTCACAGAGGGCAATGCCTAAAGTGCCAGACCATGATTTAAGTATGGTCTAATTTCTTTTGCCCACATTCATAAATTACTACTCTGGGTTTATCTAATGTTACATTACATTTTTTAAACACGCCAAGAACCGGGCCTGTAGGCATATGGGCGCAGAATAGAAACACAACAAAAACATACATATGGGTTTTTAGAGATTGTTTAAAAAGAGCAAATGAAACAATGCCTCGGAGGTCGGGGGTCGGCAGGGCAAGGGGTTCCAAAGTCTAGAAGCCAAAGAGAAGAAAGTACACTTGGTTCAGAGAACAAAGCTTTCTCTGGTTACAATCAGAAGATTACTATTATTGGAGCGCAAATTACTATGATTCAGGAGCCAGTTAAGACATTCTGATAAATATGTCGGACTACAGCCAAAGAGGCATTTATGAGTTATTGTCAAAAACCGGAAAGAGATTCCGTTAGCCACTGGAAGCCAATGAAGTTTTTTTCTGGACTGATATACAAGGTCTCTCCTTCCTCAGCCCTGTTGCCACCTGGACCGCACTGTTCTGCAGTACCTGGAGCCTATTAATGTCGCTCTTACAAATGTACTCTTCAAACACTTGCGTAGGCACGTTATAAATGCCTTATATATCATATACCAAATAATGAGAGAATTTACAGGAAACATACACTCCAACAGAAACCTTTTTACCCTAATGCACAGCAGTTTTCCAAACATGGCTTCTTTTACTGATGTGCATCACGAGCTGTCCTTGGTAATCTTAGGCAGCCCAGCTGGACACGGATTCTCCAGTACTCTCAGAACTGTAAAAAGCTCTTTGGTATCAGAAGCAGCATTCAAAATTCTTGCGTTATCAGATTTTTTGGCATTGATGATGGAAGCTTTGTCATTCTTGGCTACTGTATAATACAGAGCTTTATATATCTCTGATCTAGAGTTGATCCACCTCATATATAAGTGAAAATTGTTTGTGGCGGGATTTGTGGCAAAGCTTTGTTTCTTACACAATTCCACACCGTTTCACCAATTTGCACCCGATTTGAGATATTTGCCCGTTTGGCCCATTGGGAGATTATTGGCTACATGACAGTTGGACACCCTACCCCTTGCCCAGGATTTCAGCAAAAGTAAAAATGAGTTTGTGGCACCCACCTAGGCTGTGCAATGAATGGCACAAGGCTATGCGTTAAAAAATTGCTGCCCAACGTAATTTAAGCAAGTGTTCATCGGAAACGGAAACAAAAAATGTTGTTTATAAACAAGCCTTACAATGAACATCGTTATGTCAAAGGGGGGTAGAAGACTGTTTAAGTTGCGCCGTGCTCTATAGGTCACTTGAGTTTTAACATTTCAGGAGTCAAATCACTAGTTTTTGTAAAGAGTGTCTCATGAAAGCTTTAGCCAATTTGAAAATACCTCCAAGTTCAAAAGGAAAATGTCCGCATAAATTAGTTTCTTTAAACTTGAAATGCCTTTCATTTAAAAAAGAAGTTTCGAACTTGAAATGAAATCTTTCAAAGTAAAATGTCGACTTTAGAATAGTATCCTAAATGTGAAATGTCATTAGTTTCAAAGAAATGAACAACTTAAAATGAAATCCTCAGTGTCCTTAAATTTGAAATGCCTTTCATTTCAAAAGAATTAACAACTTGAAATGAAATCCTCGACACGCGTTTCCCAGTCAGTGATTTACTGGCAGTTCCTCAGGAGGAATAAGCCTAACATTCGGCATTAGTATTTCAATGAAGTTAAAAGGTAAAATTGAAAAACAAATCTTTTAAATATCAGTATTGAGCTTACTTTTATCAGCAAATTGCTGCTCAACGTGATTTAAGCAAGTGTTCACCGGAAAGGTAAACAACATTTTTGTTTATAAACAAACATTAAAATTAATATATACTTTAGTAATATTGAACTTTAGGTCCACAGTCGTTATCACCATCGGCATCATGTCAACTATCATGCCACTCAGAAATGTTATGTTATCAGGACTTCTAGAGCGCACGTACACCCGGAGGCATCTTGGCGCTGAGGTGGGCAGAAAGGAGTGCAGCTAGAAAAGCACGGTTTTTAATACTCGACGAAAAGCAAGATAATTAGTGGTGTCGCGTAGCGGGAGGGGAAGGTCATTCCACATTCTTGCCACAGCGACAGAGAAAGCACAAACGCCCATACGGGCCAGCTTGAAATAAGGGGAAAGCCATGGTTGTAGCTCTCCAATGTAAGTCATGATGGCCCTGCTGCACTGCCTTGTGAGCCCGGGACTCCTGGAACAATGTTTAAAGATGTGAAGGCAGGCACTCTGTTACCAGTCTTTAGCTTCTCCTCCTAAGTCATGAAAAGGTGCGTTTGGAGTAGAAGCCAACGACTGGTAACAGAGCGCCTGCCTTACCAAGATCTAAGTGGGGGAGTCGGTCCAGCGAGGGGAGTAGGTCTAACAGGGTAAAACAACCCTCAACCCTGCACTCTTTCCAATTTCCTCTCGCACACAGTTCTCATTTCACTAGCTCACATTGCACGATCATTTTCCTTTATTCCCCATTCGCGCCTGCAACTGCTAAACAATGAAACCAGGGAAAAATAGGCATGCTTTGTTCATCCAGTTTAAGGGCTGTCCTTGCAAGGGTAGTGACTCCGCAAACTAAGCTAGGAATCAGGTAAGAACGAAGTTATTTGAAGTAAACAGTTCAGGCAAGTACATAGACACAGACCCACAAATGTACTATGTATCAAAATTCACTAAGTGACTTTTGGTGAGTAAGAAATAAGTGTGCTATGTGGACAATGCAGGGAAAGAGACTTAATGACTGTCTATTAGCCTCTGAATTATCCCCCAGGCACATACATCAACTAGCAGTCCATCTTCCAACTGTCACTCATGAAACATTCGCTCAGGCACCCATGTGTGAAACACTCCTCATTAACCATCGGTACAGCTCCAGTCTCAAAAGTCCACACAAACTACATGCAGAACACCATTCTCTCAGGCACTCATAAGTCAGACACAGACTCCCATACTACTTCCTCCTGAAAAAGGAGCCAAAAGACAAGACACCCACATAATGAATGCACTGAATCATCCAATGGGCTACAAGGGTACAAAGTCAAAATACAAGCAAGAGTAAAGAAAGTACACGTCATACCTACCATGACAGCGATGACTGCAGGCACACCAAGCACCACAACTGCCCGACCATGCTAGGAGCAATAAGTCACACAAAGCTAAACCTAAGCAGATGAAATCACTGCACATCATCGCTCTTCAAGAGCAACACAGTTTACCAAGTGTACACAACTAATCACTCAACTAATCCTGCAACCAACATACCACTCGGATGCAAATAAAACTCCCACCGATGGAACAGACGCACAGTGAACATGAAAGGGAATAACAACTTTCAAATCACTAGGAATTAACAAAAAATGTACATGCCTAAAGGGTCTAGAATCAAGACAAACATCTGTCCAATCTCTCACACTGCATGCTGCCACCATAGTGCACACATGCTAAATAGCATACGACCCAAACCACCATGTCACAGAGAACACTCATGCTCCAACAATAAGATAGAGACTTTCCAAGGATTGGGCCTATTGCCTAGAAAAGAAAACAATTGTTTAAAAGGTTTACTTACTTGTAAATAACTTCGTTGGTAACTAACTCTGAAGGTGAGCAGTTACAAAAGTTTTTACTTACCTGAATGTGTGTTGTGCCATTCTGAAAAGTATATGTAAAGTGATTTTACTCACCTGTCAATTGGTTGTGCCTCTTCCCAAAAGTAATGCTGTTGGCTTCATTTAACTATTTCTTTATTTTTTAGAATACTTCTGGTTGTAAGTGTTTCTGTTGAACCCTTGGTATACTACAAGTTCTTTGTACCTTCACATAGCCCTCTCTCCCACCCAAGATACACCTGGCTGCTCCATCTATGCTACCATATACTCAGGTGCTACAGCTTTCTATTAAGAGTGGAGTCTTGTACCGTCTCAGTTGAATGGTTTTAGTAAGTCTTTAGTTGGACTTCAGAAAAAAAAAAACTGTCCTAACAAAGGCGTTGATGACCAGACCAGACAATACTAAAAAGGTATGCCTTCAATGGATACAACAGGAAGTCCTCTTCACCAGTCAACCGGACAGTATTACATGGACCCACTGGCACATCCATTCTGAAGCAGCTCATCTTCCAACAGGCACTCTGGGGGTTGGGAGGGATATGCACTCATGCATGCATAATCAACTCAACATTCCACATCCAAACAGGACATCGCCATCTCAAGTCTCACAGGCCCACACACACTAACATGCATGAAATCTCTCACTCACTCAGGCATGGATACATCAGACAGACCCCACAGTTGTCTATCAAATCACCAGTAGGTGCCTCCTTGAGATTTAATGGGGCCAACAGTCACTTCCGATATTGGACAAAAAGTAGGCGCATATGCACTCAGGAATAAGTCACTGCCAAAGCATTGGCAGACTAGAGTTTAGAACAATTGCCTGGAAGTAAGCAGCCCCAGGAGTTGGAGGTTCAATCTTCATAGCAGCAGACAGAGGTGCTTGCTCCATTCTTGTCTCAGAATGGGCCCCAACAGTTCTCAAGGGGACCTTTTCTCCACCATCCCAAATTATTTTTGCAGGGTTACCAAAGTCCCCCTCATCTGGTTACATATTTACCTGGCCTGTGCTTCACCACACTGGACAGATAGAAGGTATCCTATATTTCCTATGCATGCAAAACTCAAATATACATCATTTCAGACTTCAAATCACAACAGTTAATATAATGTGAATTAGTTTCTAGTAAAAAGCATGCCCTGAGGCTTCTGTATCACCTATATGTTATTTGCTTAAAACACAATTATTTAGGGCATTCTCCAGCCTAGTACATAGAACTGTGCGGCTATCAATGAGGCCTTCTCCAATCTTAGCGGGCCAATCCTGCAGCGGATAGGTTCGCGCCTTTTTACTGTGCTGAATGGGCACTTACCACCCCCACCCCTTTCGTTGAGCCAACAATAACTAACTCTTTTCATTCTCCCAGTCCCCAATCTGCTGTTCTCTTTTTAGGGATCCATACTCATTTTGGTCTGCTTATTCACCTCCATCTTCTTCCCAATCTTCTAATGATCCCTCTATCAGCACGCAACCATGCCCATCCATACCGCATGAAATCCAATAGGAATCATAGTATCTCCTGGTGATATTGTAATCTAGTCAACTTCATCATTAACTTTTTTACCCTTGGTTAGTTCGTTAATGGGCTGACTTATTTACCCAGTCAACATTCAGGGGCAGTATACGTTTTCCTCTCCCCTTATTAATATAGAGTGTCAAAATAGTTTTGTCAATGCAGAAGGTGACAAGCATAAGGACCAGCGCAGGGAAAGTCACTTTAAATACTCCTGAAAGCCAAGCGGGCACCAAGACGAAAACGGTGTCCAACCAATTGTTTCATTGCAATCCATTAGCTTCATTTGTCATCTTCACGAGTGTCCGTTTTTCATTGATAACTGCTCTCAATGTTCCATTCGATGCTTCTCCATCTGGCACAACCTTGGCACAAACTCCTCTCCCTATAGCAGTGAGAAGGTCCAATACGTACCTATTCTGGAGTGCCAATAAACGTAGTGCCCTCAGCTCTTCCTTTACTGCATTTAGGCCCTTTGCTGTTGAGTTGGCCAGTCGCAGTACCTCGTATCTGGCGAGTTGCATCCCCTTGGCATTAGCTGCAGTAAAGACTTTAGTGGTTGCCTTGAAAAACAGTCAAAACTCAGCAGGAATTGCTGCCAGATTTTCTGTACTCTTCTCGGACCAATAGATGTTCGCTCTCCTTTTCCTGTTTGGCACTCCTTGCATTGGTTGCTCCTTGTATTGCTGCACTACTTTTTCCTTCAGCACGACTGATCCTTTAATGAAAGCCCCATGTTGTTGCTGCTTTGGGGCATCACCAGGGCCGGGCTGTGGAGTGTAACAATCGCACAAACCCCACACTAATCAGGAGGAAGCCATGCATAGACCTTCGATCCACATGCCCACAACAGGTCCATTATGACCGCTGTCCCCTGCGTCAGCACTCCTCATCACCTTAGCACAGCCAGTGTTAATTCCCAAATGGATGAACCCACTGTACCTAAAATACAGAGGGAATCGTGTAAAGCTCTTTATGTAAACTGGTTGATGAGTTTCACCTATACAAGTCAATGCATGTACATACTTCCCCCAAAATGTCTTGCAGCTATTATTTGGGACACCAGATTTTGTTCTAATCCCACCAAACCTTCAGCACGATATTGCATTATTCGATATTGCAGTATTCCGCCCCCCCCTTTCAATTGGCCACCATATAACACTGCCCACTTTTACTCTCATTAATGGTCTTGTAAGACACCAGAGAATTCTACGTCCCTCTTGATCTACACACCGAAGTCGTCTTGTGTTGACTAATCATTTGCATCCCCCTTTAAGAGCCTTCTGTTATACATTTTTGTTCCTCTTCTTTCGGCCAGCCTGTCAAATTGCACGCAATTATCTGTGTAAACCTCTTCCCCTTCATCCACTGGACAGAAACACTATCCTTGGAATAGACCCCTAGTTTAGCAGAGGGATAGGTGCATTAGGTATCCTGCTTCCTCATAGGATACAGCCTGAGGCAAGAAAAGCTTAGGTGCCCTTATCACGTGTGGGATGAGCGAGCAGACATAACATGTGGTGTTCGCCCTTTCTCTTCGCACACAACATTTCATCGTACCAGACGTTTCCGGTTGATACA
This sequence comes from Ambystoma mexicanum, assembly GCF_040938575.1. NCBI lineage: Eukaryota > Metazoa > Chordata > Amphibia > Caudata > Ambystomatidae > Ambystoma > Ambystoma mexicanum. The sequence goes on from NC_090940.1 coordinate 208,569,542, forward strand.
ACCTGCCCCCTTTCAGTGTCATGATGGAACTCTTCTTCGTTTAAACACATTTCTTTTTGCTCTCTTCACACTAATATTTGAACGTGTAACACTCTTTTCTTTAAGGAAAAATCATAATATTAATCCTATACTTATGCATGCTAATATTATTACATGTAGCCATATAAGGAACAAGTTACTTACCTGTAACTGTTGTTCTCCAGCATGGGTCTGGCATGGATTCACATGCTCATGAATATTCCCCGTCGTCAGGCTGGGAATCCTCGGTAAAGAAAAATCAGTATCAGTTTCGTTTCTGATCTGTCTTTCGTAGTAGTAACCAATCACTGATCTCTGCGTCATACTGACCACAGCCAATGACTGCCATCTCCCTAAGCCCCGCCTCTGGCAGCCATCTTCAGATTTGGTAGCACGTGAAGTGGCAGTATGATCAAGTGAAGAGCCGCAGAGGGGTAGGCGGGAGGGTTCGCATGTGAATCCATGCCAGACCCATGCTGGAGAACAACAGTTACAGGTAAGTAACTTGTTCCTTCTCCAGCATGGGGTCTGGCATGAATTCACATGCTCATGAATAAAAGGATACATAGCAGTACACACATGCACAACCACGGGAGGTGGCAAAGGCTCAACATTAAGCATTACATCCAAAACTCAACATTAAGCAATTCTTACCTCCTCACCAGGCTCACCTTAGGCGAACAGGTTGCGCAGCACTGCTTGGCCGACCCTGGACTCCTCCCTGGAATCCCGATCGACGCAGTAGAATTTCGTGAAGGTGTGCGTCGACCTCCATGTAGCAGCCCTGCAGATGTCCAGCAAGGGCACACCAGATAGGACCGCCGTGGTAGCTGCGATCGCTCTGGTGGAATGGGCTCTCGGACGGCCAGGCAGCGGTCGGTTTGCCAACCGATGACAGTACATGATACAGCCGGAGAGCCATCTGGAAATGGAAGCCTTCGAGAGAGCCTTCCCCTGATTGACAGGTCCAAAGTTCACAAAAAGTTGTGACGTCTGCCGAAAACTCTTTGTGCGGTCCACGTAGAACTTCAGCGCTCTAGCCACATCCAGCGAGTGCAAAGTCCTTTCAGCCGGCGACGAAGGCGACGGGAAGAAAACAGGCAACACCAAGGGTTCGTTGAGGTGGAAGTCCAACGGCACCTTGGGCATGAAGGAGGGGTGCGTCCTGAGCACTACCCTCGTATCGTGAAAAGTTAAGTATGGGGGCTTGCAGGAAAGGGCCTGGATCTCTCCCACCCGTCGTGCGGAGGTGATGGCCACAAGAAACGCAGTTTTCCACGACAAGAACTTCAACGGAGCCGAGTGCAGAGGCTCGAACGGAGGTTCCATGAGCTTGGTCAGCACTACGTTGAGCTCCCACGCCGGGGCAATCACCGGAGGGAACGATCTGAACAATCCCTTCATGAATTCTTTCACCAGACGATGAGACCACAAAGACGTCCGTCCCGTGGTTCTGGTGTATCGGGAGATCGCAGCAAGATGAATCTTGATGAAAGCGTGCGCCAGTCCAGCCTTGGCCAGCGACAGCAGGTACGGCAGTACTTGAGGAGCCGTAATCCGTAGAGGGTTAATCTGTGCGTGGCACCAGACAGAGAACCTCTTCCATTTGTGTCCGTAGCATTTAAGAGTTGAGGACGCCCTGGCCTTTGCAAGAACCTCTCTGCAGTCGGCCGGTATGTCGTAACCTCCAAACTCCAACGCTGCCGGAGCCAGGCCTGCAAGTTCAGCAACTTCGGGTAGTGATGGAGGATGGCGCCTCCTTCCCAGGAGAGAAGATCCGCATCCACATCCACTGGCAGCTTGATTGACGGGGACGCTGACAAGTCCAGAAGGTCCGGGAACCATATCTGCCTCGGCCGCGCAGGTGCGACGAGGATCATCCTGCACCGTGACCTCTTGAGCTGGTTGATGAGCCGGATCAGCAGCGGCAATGGAGGGAACGCATATAGGAACAGGCCCTCCCAGGGGAACGAGAAAGCATCGCCCATGCTCCTCGGCTGGGGAAACCTGTTGGCGAACCTCCGGCACTTGGAGTTCGTTGCCGTCGCGAACAGATCGATCTGGGGTGTGCCCCACCGTCGGAAGAGGCGGTCCACTAGATCCTGTCGTAGTTCCCACTCGTGGCACGTGCGCAGCTCTCTGCTGAGCGAGTCGGCGATGGCGTTTATCCCTGCCAGATGAAACGGCACCAGAAACATCCCTTGGGCGACGGCCCAATGCCACAGATCCTGAGCCTCCTTGGACAGGGCTGGGGATCTGGTACCGCCCTGCTTCCTGATGTAGAACATGGTGGTGGTGTTGTCGGTGAAGATCCTCACCACCATGCCCTTGAGGGACGGAAGAAAGGACCTGAGGGCCCAAAACACTGCCAGGAGTTCCAGGACGTTGATATGGAGGGACTTCTCCGTCGGCAGCCAAAGGCCTCTCGCGTGCAGATTTTCGGTGTGTGCTCCCCACCCTTCCAGCGAGGCATTAGTGGTCACTGTCTTCTGGTGGCCCAGGGTCTGGAAGTCCATGCCCGCCGTCAGATGCGCGCGGGTGCCCTACCACCGGATCGCTCGTCGGAAGCTCTCGTCGAGTGTGATCCTGTCCTCGAAGCTGCCCGTCGTCTGGATCCAGCGAGCATCCAGGAAACTCCTGCAACGGGCGCATCCGAAGCCTGCACAGGCGGATGAGATAAATGCAAGAAGACATCATTCCGAGGAGGGATTTGATGGACCTCACCCTGGCCGCGTCCGCAACCAGCATCCGCTGCACCTTGCCCAAGATGGCCCTCGTCCTTTCCTCCGACAGAGAGGCCAGAAGCGCCACTGTGTCGAGTTTCGCTCCCAGAAACAGTGCGTCTTGCGCGGCCTCCAGGTGGGACTTGGCGTAGTTTATGGAGAATCCCAGGTCCGCGAGTAGTTGGACGGTCCTCGCCGTGTGCTCCGCGGCAAGCTCCTTTGTCTTTGCACGGATGAGCCAGTCGTCCAGGTAGGGGTAGACGTGGATCCCCTCCAGGCGCAGCCGCGCTACCACCGGTGCGAGGCACTTGGTGAACACCCTGGGTGCCGACCTCAATCTGAAGGGAAGGGCTCTGAACTGGTAGTGACGCCCTTGGACCACGAACCTGAGAAACTTTCGGTGTCCCTTTAGGATGGGGATTTATTTATTTTATTTATATATTTATAACGCGCCGAAGCTCGCAAGCATCAGGGCGCGACAAACACACGAGAGGACAGATCACAGGACAACATGAAAAGGGAGGACGGAGGACTCAAGGGAGTCCATGCTGAATATGTAACGAATTATCGAAAGAGTAACGTTTTCAGCTGCTTCCTAAATAGCGAGTAGCTACTTTCCAATCTGAGTTTCTCAGGAAGCTCGTTCCAGAGCGCAATAGCTTTGGTGGGGAAGGCTCTCCCGAGTCCAGTAGCTTTGACTCTAGTGTGGCTAACTTTGAGTAGCCCTTTTTTTGCTGATCTAAGACAGCGGCTTGGTTCATACCAAAGAAATTCCTTCTCTAGGTATGTAGGAGCCGTGCCAAAAAGACAGCGGTGGACAAGTGTCAGGGATTTGAATTTAATACGCTCCTCAATGCCGAGCCAGTGAAGGCCTATTCGGTCATGGGTGATGTGCTCGCGCTTGGACTTCCCGGTAATAGTTCTAACAGTGTTATTCTGGATGATCTGGCATTGTTTAATGCAAGATTTGCTTGAACCGAGCATCAGCGCATTCCCATAATCCAGTCGGGACAAAATCGTGGCTCTAGCAATGGTGGCGCAATTTGTAACGTTGAGATATGGCCTAATGCGGCGTAGTAATCTCTGGTGGTATTGGCAGTTCTTTTTAAGAAAAGCGACTTGAGCGTCTGCTCCTAATGAGGATTGCAGGTATATGCCAAGTGTTTTCACCTTAGTTAAGACCGTGATGCTAGAGTCCTTGATAAAAAATGATGAGTAGGCTGGGCCTAGATTGGATAAGGCTTTTGAAGATCCGAATGTCATAAGTTCTGTTTTTGAACTATTCAGACACATCCAGTGGGCTTTCATCCAGCTTTCTATAGTATTATAGATTGCTGAGAGTCTGTTGTTGTCTGTGGTGTGGTCTCCACTGAGTTCTATAATCAGTTGAGTATCATCTGCGAAATTGGTAAAGTAAATATCCAACTGTGAAAGAAGGGCGCAGAGGCCACGGATATATAAATTGAATAGGCGAGGGGAGAAGCTAGCACCTTGAGGGACGCCACAATCCACTGGATTCGTGCCAGAAGAATGTCCACCCCAGGTGATTTTGGATTTTCTGTCATCCAAAAAAGAGGATATCCAGTCGATGGCTTCCACGGCACAAGTACCTGCTTTTCCCAGGGCCTCACGGAGCTTCCCGGGACTTGGCGTAGTTTATGGAGAATCCCAGATATGGAAGTAGGCATCCTCCAAATCCAATGACGACAGGAAATCGCCCTCCTCCAGTTGACCCAGGACGTGCTGGAGGGTGACCATCCGGAACTTCTGTGCCTTGATGAATTTGTTCAGTCGTCGTAGGTCCAGGATGGGACGCCATCCTCCCGTCTTCTTCTTCACGAGGAAGTATCTTGAGTAAACTCCGGAGCCCCGAAGCCTCTTTGGGACGAGCTCGATGGCGCCTTTCTTGAGCATCGCCTTTACCTCCAAGAGAAGTTGAGGGACGTGATGTTCCTTCCTGGCCACGGGGGGGACGCGCGGGCACTTTAGAAACTTGAGCGCGTGACCCTGGGCCAGGGTGTCCAGCACCCAACGGTCGGTGGAGATGGACTCCCACACGCTGACGAAGTTCGCCAGCCGGCCTCCCACCGGGGTGCTTCGGTGGGGGCCCCCGACCCCACAGCCGGTTCAGTCCTGCTTCGATGAGGCTTTGCCGCCTTGCCCACGACGGCGGGGTCCGCCCGACTTGCCTCGTCCCCTGTAGGCTTCTTGCGACGACGAACGGGCCGCTTGACGATAGGTGGAAAATCCGCCGCCGGAACCTTTGGAGGCACCATGCTTGCCTCCGCCGCTCCGAAAGGGCGGCCGTCGTTGCTGGAGAACACCAAGAGCCCGGGCCGTCTCCGTGTCCGTCTTGATGGCTTGTAGGAAATCGTCCACTGTTTTCCCAAACAGGTTGTTCCCGTCGAACGGCATGTCCAAGACTCTGGTCTGCACGTCCTGACGGAAGTCAGTTGCCTTGAGCCATCCACGCCGTCTAAGGCACACGCCGTTGCCCAACTGGCGAAATCCAGTGTCAGCGTTGTCCGTCGCTATCGTAATGGCGTGGTCCGACGCCACTTCTTCTTCCTGCAAGATCTCTAGGGCCTCCGCCCTCTTGTCGTCTGGTAAGAAGTCCAGCAGGGGGGCAATTTTGTACCACAACTCCCTGTCGTAGCGGGCTACGATAGCCAAGGCGTTGGCAGCCTTAATCGTCGTCGCTGCCGATGAGATGACTCTGCGTCCAATTTCTGTCCCTCGCCGTCCGGCGGGGAGGTTGACGTAGAGGCCGAGGCACCCCCCGCTTTCTTCCTGGCCGCCGCGGAGACGACCGAGCCCCGAAGGCACAAGGGGGCCGCGTCCGGGACCCGGCACTTCTTCTCGTACCGGTCCCTTCTCGCAGGCGTTGTGGATGGTTTCTTGAGGAGGGCAAGACCCTCATCCCAGATATCGTCCAGTAGAGGTACAGCGAGGACCGTCTTCCTCTTGGTCTCGTGCCGTTGATAAAGGAAACCTTCCTTCTCTTCCGGGCAGAGCTGGAAAAGCTCGGATGCCCTGGAGATCATGGCATGAAACGACCCAATCTCGTCGGGCGGGGAAGCCCGGGGAGGAGGTGACGACGGGAGATCCTCGTCGTGAACCTCGTCGTCTGTGCCCGTCGCGGCCGTGTCAGTCCCTGTATCATCCACACGGGTCGTGGACGGGGAGGAAGGCTGAGCAGAGCGCGATGGTTGAAAAGGAGGTGGAGGATGAATCCTTCTCTTAGAAGGAGGGCTCCCAGAAGGGCCTGGCTCCGGGTCCCCCGTCAGGAGAGGTTCCTCCGTTAGTGGTAACGGCAATCTCGTCCTTATCTCCGAGCATAAGGACTGTATAGCCAACAAAATGGCCGCCGAGTTGTCTTGCGGCACTGGTTGAGGGGAGTCCGACGGGCGGTCAGGAGCCCCGTCGGCACCCTCGACGTTTTCGTCTCCTACGTCGGGGTCCCTCCCGACGGGCTGGTCTTCTTCCACGCCAATGCCGTGGCTTAAGACTGATCAGATCCTCCTCAGAGGTTGAGGCCGAATCCACGACGACCTCCTGCCCCCCCTTTTTCTTCTCCGTCAGAGGTTTCACAGGGGTCCCGTCGATGGGCATGAAAGAGGACTCCCTCCGCGGTGGCAGGGAGACTGGGCCCCGAGGTCGCCACCACTGGTGTAGCCTCCACAGGCTGAGCCAGGGCCGCGACTGTCTCGATAGAGGCCTTGGCCGGATGGATTAAGGCTTTCACCACCTTAGGTGCGCTCACGCCTTCTCCTTGGGGGGAGGGTCACCGCCTCGCTCCCCCTCCGATGGGGCCTTTGAGCTCGACTGGGGTCTCTCCAGGAGCTTCGCCGGGTGCTCGGCCTTCCTCTTACCCGAGCCAGACCGTTGGCTCGTGGTTGATGGCGCCAGGGAGGATGCGCCCTGCCTGGCGCCCATAGAGCCCGACTGTTTGGCGCTCCCGGTGCCAGCGGACTCGCGGTGCTTGGCCTTCTGTTGGACACCCGTCGCCAGGGCGCCCTCAAAGGTCTTAGAAGACCGCTCGGACTTCTTCTTTTTCTTCTTCTCGCCTGACGGGCTCTTCCCTTCCAGCCAGTTGGCGAGACGCAGATGGCGGTCCTTCATGGTCCGCTCCGACATATTGCCGCAAAACGCACAGTCCTTCTCCACATGCGTCTTGTCCTCATGCAGGCAGTAGAGGCAGAGGGAGTGTTCGTCCTCCTTAAAGACCTTCTGAAGCTGGCATCCAGGGCAGACCCTGAACAGCTTTCCGGGCGTCGAGCTTCCCTTCTCCTGGGCCATGATCGAGATGGGCCTGAGAAACTTCTGGAGTCCTCCAAAAGCGTGGCTCGACAAAATCTTCACCCTTGAGGGGTGTAGAAGAATCCGATACGGGTCACCGTTGATCGGATTAAGAAACGGTGGAGCTTGAGGCTCTTTTGACCGAAAAAGAGAACATTTTCCCAAGAAAAAGTGCGAAACAAAGCACTAAAGCTCGAGAGCAATAGCACGAGGATCCCAACACTTGAACGTGCGGTAAAAATCTGAAGATGGCTGCCAGAGGCGGGGCTTAGGGAGATGGCAGTCATTGGCTGTGGTCAGTATGACGCAGAGATCAGCGATTGGTTACTACTACGAAAGACAGATCAGAAACGAAACTGATACTGATTTTTCTTTACCGAGGATTCCCAGCCTGACGACAGGGAATATTCATGAGCATGTGAATCAATGCCAGACCCCATGCTGGAGAAATATCCCCTTCCTGTCTGATATTGCCCCATTTATGGGTTTACTCCCGCTGCATGTGCAAATCCAGGCTGCTGTACATTTATAAATCCGGGCTGCTGCTGTACGTTGTTGGTTATATGGTGCTTGTGTATATACCACTTGCTGTGCTACCACTGTTGCTGGAAGCCCCCCTGTTGGGTGGGTGGAACGCTAACTGGTCCCACCAGCAACGCCCCCTCCATGCTTATTTTGGCCAGTTTTTTCTGCACTCGTTTATTTTCCGCTTTTACCGCGTTGTCTAATTGTTTCCTTGTCTTTTTCCCCTCCATTTTCTTTTACAATAATGTACAATAATTGCTTTTATCTGGCTTTATTTTACGTGCGAATATTGATCCCATATCGGACGTATGGATACAGCGCTCTGAGCTTTCCATCTTGTCACTTCATTCCCCTACCAAAACTGCAAATAAACATTTAATGTCACCTATGGACAGTGGGATACCGGTCGTCTCCTTCTCGAATACATATATCCACTTGCTGTTCCCTGCCATTAATGAAGGTAAACTGTAGACCAGATTATCCCCATCCATCGTCTGCCAGGGTACGTAATGTACTTCCCTTTTGCTTTCGGAGTTCGTGCTCTGGGCTTAACCCCTCGTTGCAGTCTTTTTGCTACTGCCATCCTGGTGTTCCTACTTCAAAGCCTATTTCTCCAGTTCCCTTTTAGTTCCTCCCTTTCCTCCTCTTCCTCTTTTTTTCTCCTTCCTCTAACCAAACTTGTTAATTCACAAGGATCAAATTCATCATCCCAACTGTCATTTTCACTTCTGTCCTCCAAGTCTGATATAGTATTATCACTTTCGGTCGTGTCCGTCTTGTCCTCTTCCATGTCCTGTTCCCAGTTATCAATTTTAAACTTTGTACGTCCTGCTGGTCCTCTCCTTTTCCTTGTTCTTTCCCCTTTTTCTCCATCTCCCTCTACTTTACCTTTTCCGCTTCTCTAAACATTGAGTCCAATTGCTGTTGTGTGCTTTCCTTAATATCTGCTAATTATTTCTGATTCCCTTTCTCTTTCTTATACTTTGAAGGAGGTTCTGGTCCGGCCTTATTTTTCTTTGTGTTCTCCATGTCCAGAGATGCCAGCCTAGGATTTGTATACCCTGTAACCAGCTTTAATAATGGAAACTATCCATAAGGAGGGGGCTGAGCACTAGCCTTCTCTTCCCCCTTTTTCTCTACTTTAGTTTCTTTGTAAAGATTCCAGAGACCTAAAATGTCTCGTCTCTTTTTAATGTTTGCACTTTCATAGGTTCTTAACAGATATGAATACATACTGTTGATTATACCCTTTTGTAATGGGCCCTCTCCGGGCCATTTCTGATAACACTTTCCCACCGAGTCATGCATCCACGGAAAATGATATTTTATTGATATATTGGGGCAATTTATTGCACAAATGATCAAGGGGTGAGTTCATATAATAGGATGACATTATTGCGCCCTTTTCCCAATTTTTTTTTTAGAGTACTCCTTCTCCCCTCCTCTGTTCTTGGCCCCTCTTAAATTTCAAAAATCATGTACCCCCTTACTCGCACCCACTCACATTACTTACCATTTAACTCGTTTACCCTATTTTGTTCATTGGCCTTCTCCTCAGGCCCGCCCTTTCACACCACTTACAATGGCCCTCTCCACAGACCTGTCCTGTTAATTTATGTTAATATACAAATGGCCCACTCCACAGGCCCACCACCTTAATTATGCCATAGGTTAGTGTGCCTAGGGTTCGGTTGCGCCTCCCTATGTTCAACCGTGCCGCCTACATGTGCTACAGAGCTCCTCCAATATTTACATATTACTTCTGCTGTGGCCCTTCTGCGTTTTCCACAGCCACAATACACAAACACAATAACTTCACTTTATTACAACAACTATTACTGTTTGAACAAATTAGCAATGCATATGCCTTTTTGCTCTCTTCACTACTTCAATATCCCCAACAAAAATATCGCCGTAAATATAGCCGTTTGGTTCGCCATAGGCGATATTTTCATTGGGGATATTATGTGGGAGCGGGGGTGTCCCCCGCAGGGTCCATTGTGAATTTCGGCGCAAAAATATGGCGATATTATTGTATGGCGATATTTTTTGCGGCAAAATTATCACATGGAACCAATCTACGACTACTACAGCCAATCAAACTCCACCTCTTGAGGGTGCGTTCTATACCCCATACAAATAATCCCTCCCCCCTGCGTGTTCATGTCCAGGCACACTCACTTCTCGATCCCGGAGTCTTCCTTTAAAGGCCAGAACTCCCGTCTTTAAGGAACTCATGGTGGCAACAGTAAAGACAGACACAAGTGATCACAGTTCAAGGGTGTTTATTAAACTGTATAAATGGGTGAGTAAAACACTTAATCTAAACCTAAATCTAAGATGGGAGCAAGCTAAACCCATCAAACTCTAAGGCAGACCTAGTTGTGTCTTGTAAAATAAAAATGGCCTTAACTGAAGAAAGAAAAACTATTGCCAATCCTTACCGCCAAGTTAAAAAATAGTATGGGATAATGTTCACCAGAAAAGAGAAGTGAACAACCACCAGGGGTGCCAAGATGAACTGACGCGCCTTAGCCTTGCTCTCCCCGGGGTCCGAGTAAGTGATACCTGAGCCCCTCCATACCCTCCCAGTGAGGGGACTGGCCCCCAGAGTTGTCGCTCCTGGCCCCCGTGAGCCTGGGGTGCGAAAATCTGATGTCCTCAGGTGCTGAAGAGCTGAAAAATGGCACGGGCGGTCGCGAGCGGAGAGGCTTGCAGTGCGGCCCCCTCCAGCGGTTCCACGGCGCATTCTACTTCCCTGCGGTGCGGGAGGGGTGCGAGGCCTTGTTGAGGAGAGCGTGCAGTGGCTGAAGGGGTGTTCCGCTCCCCAGTGAAAGGTCCCGAACCGGCGGCTCCACATTGGCGGGGCGCGAGGCTGGGCAGACAAGAGCGGGTGGAAGCTTGTGGAGCGTCCCGCTTCCCAGATAAAATCATCGGGTGGGTGGCAGCGGAAGATTCCTGGAGAGTACGCTCCTCCCAAGCTGGGGTTGAGTTAGCCGGACCGGCGCCGCTGAGGTGGGCGCTCGCCCTTGGCCCTGTGGGGGGGCCTCAGAGACTGGGTGCCTTTTTTGCTGTGCTCCTGTCATGATCTCTGCTTCCAAAAGATCAGGACTTGCCCGACTCCCTTGGAAGCAGACCCATAACCCCGGTTCCGAGTGCCAGCCAGTCCCAATTGGGACCTTTTGGACCCTGTCCTGGCGCCAGTGGCACCAGGCTCATAAAGATGCCCAGTCCCAGCGCTGGAAGCGCCGGGCTCATAATGCTTGGGTGGACTTACCTGCAGCAGACCATGCTGCTTACTTACCTGCCAGTTGAACCCCTGATCCTCTTCTGTTTGGGACTACTTTTCCTGTTGGGTGGGGCAGGAGCCACTCCCTAGGTTCAGAACACTGGAACTCTTCTGGAAAGCAGGAACTCTTTTCTTACCTAGGCGTGGCTGTGGCAGGAGACACCTAAGCACTACAGGAGGCTATTTAAACCACACCCGATGGATGAATCTTGCTTTGTGTTATTCTGCATTCTCTGCAGCAGAACGCTCATCGTGTCTTCTGCTTCTGATCCTGGGCCTAAGGGAACAAAGGCTTACCATCCTGGAATCCAGTCTTCAGCAGCACCTGTAAAGACAAAGAAAGAACAGGTTAGCACTACGGTCTTCAGTGGCAGCGCATCTCTTACCTGGTCCATCGGCTGTCACCAACGCCTCGCGCTGCATTCCGGCATCTGAAAGACAAAGGCTTACCTACTCTTCGCAGGCTCCGGAGGTCTTCGCACTGCATTCCGGCATCTGAAAGACAAAAGCTTACCAGCTCTTCGCACGCTCCGGAGGCCTTCGGCGCTGCATCCCGCATCTGAAAGACAAAAGAAGGTGCATTTAAAGACATTGGGCAACTTTATTACTCACGTGCCATTACTCCTTCCCACGCCGAATCCAGTGGGTATTCCAGCACCCTTCAGCTTCTCTAAAGCTCCGAACTTGTACCTGCAAGATAAAAGGGACAGTTAGTGCGCATCGTGAAGCAGGCTACAAGCGCTTACTTACGTGCTTCCAGGCGCTTCTATTCCTCACGCGGGTTCGATCCTCAACTCTCATCAGCCCGCCATCCGCCATCGCCGGAACCCTGCAAAACAAGAGATATCATTACAAAAGACTTTTAAGACATTTGAAGTGCCCAGAACTTACCGTTCGTGCAGTTAACGACGGACAGCAGTCCTCTGAGGTCAAGAGGCCTGCACCCTTATCCAGTGAAGAAACTGGTTACGGCACCCTGCCCCGAGGCAGATGGAGAGCTCAGCGTTCACTTACCTAAGGTGAGGGCGTTAACCTTTGGGGTTCTACAGGAGAAGAGAAAGGGAAGAGGAGAGAGGCACCCAATAACCCCAGTTCATTAATCCCATATTTTCTATCTGCAGACATCTTACTCTTCGAGTCAGACATACAGTGCACAGAGGTCCAGCCCAAAGAGCCAACCCTGTGTTACACATCACCTTTGAAGATACGGCATTCACCCAGTCAAGACCGGCGCCTCTGCGGGAATCAGGTGAGCGTTACAGCTCCCTGGATACCCTTGGCTGGGCAGTGCTATGTGAAGGAGAGGCGCGGCTAACGGGCAGCCCAGTGGGTGGTGGCGCTTTATTGCTCCCGCTGTGGCGGTCCAGAGTTCGCCCCGGGCCGGGTGAGGGAGCCCCTTGCTTTTGGTCTCGGCATTTCCATCTGAGGAGCAGTTTGCTGCTGAGGGACTTGGGACCAATGTGGAGGTTGCTGTTGGAACTACTGCTAACTGATCGTTTCCTGCCGGCGGTTGTGGGGGTGGCCCCCCTCTCAGTCCAGCGTCCTCTTCCTTGCCTTGCCCCCCCAGCCCCCCGAGGATCTTCAGCTAGCAGAGAGAGGGACCAGGGGTTTGTTAGTCGGGTCGGCCGGTGGAGGGGAGCTTGTGGCCTGCTGGTCCACTTCATTGCTCCTGGCCTGCAGGGCGCCCCTTGCCGGGCTGGCCCCCTGATCGGATGGTGGTTGCCTTCTTTGCTGGAGGAGTGCTAGGAGTCCCAGTTGGAGAATTGGAGGGCTGCATGAGCCCATGAGCTGGTCTGAGTCCCTGCAGCGGTTTCCCCGGATAGCCCCAGATCCTCGTCCAGTAATGGCATCCTCTGCTCTTCCGGAGGAGATGGATTCGGCCTCTGTGGCCAAGGGTATGGCGGCCCTGCTGGAGGAAATTCGAGGTTTCAGGGCGGATATTGCGGTACGGCTGGACACAATACATAAGAAAATCAAATCTATAGGTGACAGGGTCCAAACTTTGGAGGCCAATACTTCTTTTGATATCCTGGAAGCACAGTTGGGCAAGCACCTGGCTGAGCTGGAGAGGAGGGAGGAAAAGTGTGCCCTGAAAATTGACGATTTGGAGAATAGGGAGCAGCGATGTAAACTGCGTTTTTTGAGCCTTCTGGAGCAAGAGGGGGAAACACAGTCGGATGTTAAAGCTGTCAGAGCCGTGGTGCGATTGCCATTTGATGATATCAATACGAACAAACCCACCAGTGACCGGGCGCACTGGGCTGTGGCTCCCAACAAAGGCCCCAGGTCTATTCTTGTCCATTTCCATTAGTTCTCTGAAAAAAGTAAAATGCTTGAGTTGGTGCGCAGAAAAGGTCCTGTGGAGTGGGAAGGGGCAAAGGTCTCTGTATATCAAGACCTCTCAGCCTTCACCTTGGCAAGACACCGGCTCTGCTCTCCTCTCCTCTCACAAAAATGTTGCAGGCCACGGGTGTGAGATACCGCTGGGGATGCCCCTTCTTGCTCTCTTTTGAAGTAGAGGGCTACAAATATGTGCTGGTCACTGAGGAAGATATCCACAGGGTGTCCCGGGAGCTTCTGGGGGGACCATTGGACCGCGACCAGGAGCGCGCCCCGGCTCGCCCAGTGGGGTCTGGGTCTTCTATGGAAAGGAGGAAAGTCAGAGGTCACAGGAAGTTCAGGAGAGTGGCTCCGGCCTCGCCGAGTGCATCCAACACCGGACTGTCCTTGTTGGTTTTCGGTATTGGTCTCGGTCCTACGGGGGGGGGGTGTCTCATAATTAACTTTGTTGGCTGGTTTGGATCAGGGGAACTTGTGGGGGTTCCGCAGGGGCCCTGGACGATGTTGGTAGCAATGCTGCTGTAGCACTTCGGATTGGTGTGGGGATTCGGGGGTGGTGGGGGGGCTCTTGTTCTTGTGGTTTTTCTTTGAGGTTTTATGGAACCTGGTGGGTTTGTGGGGGTGGGGGGGGGGGGGGGACACTGGTGACCGGACCTAGCGGCAGGATTGAGTCGCTCGGGTTGCAGGCGTTCTGGGGGGAGGTGGGTGGGGGTTCGGGTTGGGCGCTGTGGGGTGTTCAAGGGGGTTTTGTTCCTGTTATTCCAAGTACTCTGGGAGTGGGTGAAGGGCTGAGAGGGGAGTCGTATTTTCAGGGTCAGGATCCGTACTTTACCTATTACTCTAAGACGCATGTGGCGTTCTCCCAGATTGATTATGTCCTGGTAGATTTGTCCCTGAAGGATGAAATTACAGAATATGGGGTAGAAGTCATTCCTTGGTCCGATCATGATTTGGTTAAGGTCAAACTGGGAATCCCCTTGCCACTGGTTGGTTCCCAATGGCGGTGCAATGATTTCCTGCTGCAGGATAAGGAGGTGCGACAAATGGTCTTAGTCGCTATCACAGACTATTTCACGGGGAAGTGGGTTTTATGTAAGTTTGGGATGCGTTTAAGGCGACCATTAGGGGTGTCCTGATTGAGGTGGGTTCGAGGAAAAAAGAAAGAAAGGGACCGAGAAGAGAAACAGTAGAGAGAAAAGATTGCTGCTATTCAGCCTGGGGGGGAAATTGAAGACACAGATGTTTCCTGGTATGTGGGAAGAACTACAGCAGCTGCGCTCAAGTCTTGCAGCTCTGCTTGTTGGGCGGACAGAAAGAAAATTGTCTTTCCTGAGGCAGAAATACATGGAGAAGGGGGAAAAGCAGATAAGATATTGGCATGGAGGCTTCGGGAACTTAGCAATAGTAGGAGAGTTAATTCTATTCGCACCCCAGAGGGGGTTAGGGCTCTAAGGGATGAAGACATTGCAGAGCAATTTAGGTCATACTACGAGCACTTCTACTCTGCTGAGTACTTTAGAGATGGTGCTGATGTCGATAGCTTCCTGGAGTCCTTACCCACCCCCCCGTCTGCCCCCTAAAAAAGCTGACCCTCTTGAGCAACTTATTACCCCCCATGAAATAATTGACACCATTTCTTCCCTGAAGAGTGGCACCTCCCCAGGCCATGATGGTTTTACCGTTTCAGTGTTAGTTTTTTTTAAAGTGTATCCCTCCACCCTGGACCCCTTCATGGCTAGAATGTTTAATGTAGCGCTTGTGCTGGGTATCCTCCCACGCACCATGATGTCTTCCCTCATAGTGGTCCTACCCAAAGAAGGGAAAAATCTGTCCCTATGCCAGCCATATCGCCCCATCTCCCTCCTCAACACGGATGTCAAAATCTTAGCCAAATTGTTGGCGAACAGACTTGGGAAGCACCTTCCATCGTTGGTTAATGGGGACCAGGTTGTCGGATCCCTGACAACCAGGGATAAAGCCAATGTGTGGAAGACCCTGGATCTTACGCACAAGGTTTCTAGGCGGGATGAAGAGGGTTACCTTCCCTCACTTGACTCAGAAAAGGCATTCGACCGCGTCAAATGGCCTTATATGGGTAAAGTATTCTGCAAAATGGGTGTGGGAGACAATTTTTGTGGATGGGTCTCGGCCTTGTATAACGGCCCTATGGCACGGGTGCTAGTTAATGGGTGCGCCTCGTTCCCCCCAGGCTCTCTCTAGGTGTGTCCTTTGTCCGCTCTCCTATATGGCCTGCCAATGGAGCCCCTGGCAATCGCAGTCAGAGCCGATCGGGAGATCACTGGAGTTAGGTGTGGAGACGGATTTCAAACTTTCATTGTTTGCGGATGACATCTTAGCCTTTCTCACTAATCTCCAGTCCTCTCTACCCCGGCTGCTGGATCTCATAGCGTTCTTTGGCTCTTTCTCGGGGCTCAAGGTGAATGCTTCCAAATCTTGCATAATGCCGATGGGTAATAGGGAGGGTGACACATGGGGGAGGTCTGAGATTCTGGGCGTAAGAATAGAACGGGATGCCACCTCGTATCTGGAAGTCACCATCCCTAGAGAGGCGACAGAACTTTTCCAAGCTAACTTCCCCCCGATCTTGACAAAAATTAGTAAAGATCTTACTCGGTGGGCCCCTCTTACCCTCTCTTGGGTTTGGGCGAATGGTCACGAAAAATGAACATCTTGCCACGTCTTCTCCATCTATTCTCTGCTCTTCTTGTGGTGATTCCGGAGGCCTTTTTTGTGGCGCTGCATTCTCGTATTCACCATTTTAGCTGGGATGGCAAAAAAGCTAGAATTAAGTTTGCGACTTTAACTTTACCTAAGTTGTATGGTGGCTTTGGCCTTCCAGATTTTAGGCTGTACCATAAGGCAGCTCAACTTCGAGTGGTATTGAAGCATATAAGGGATGATATGGGGACGTATTGGACCTATATCGAGGATTGCCACATCCATCCAAAGAAGGTGCAGGACCTGCTGTGGGCTCCACCAAGGTCTCTCCCTCCCAGCCCTCAATGTCATCCCACTCTTGCTGTTTTGTGGGACTCCTGGAAACGGCTCCCCTCCTGGCCCTCCCCTCTATCGTCGCTTTGGGGTCCCCCTTTCTCTTTAGGATCCAGGGGCTTTAGGGATACTGAGGCATGGTCGGATTGGGGTCTGGAGAGGGCAGCCCAGCTGTTTCGGCAGGGGGGCAGGGGAGGGGTTTCATTGAATATGAACAGCTGTCTGAAGCATTGGGTGACAATTCTCTCCCTGTCTTTGAATATCTTCGCCGGAAGGGAATACTCACGCATCCGCAGTTGGTTTCCTATTTGAAACGTCCCCTTTGAACAATTTCTGGCTGGTGCACCATCCAGGAAGGGCTCTCAGATTCATAAATTGTTGGTTATGGCGGACCTGGAGGGTAGACAGCCTTTTAAGTAAATCTGGGAGGGGAGGCTGGACATGGCAGTGGAGGACTCTACATGGAGGGCTATTTTCAAATTATTTTTTCAGGGGAACTGTATACTGCGGCGATGGAGCATGGCTTTAAGGTTCTCCATTCATGCATCGCCCACCGGCTGTTTTGTCTAAAAGGTTTAAAAATGTGTGTCCGTTGTGTCCCAGGTCGTGTTCACAGCAAAGTACTTGGTACCACATGTGGTGGGATTGCCCTGTGATCCAGGTGTTTTGGTCCTAAGTACTTAGATGGATCAAGGATATAGTGGGGGTCTCTCTGTCCCTAATTCCTCTGGAGGTCCTCTTGGGCACGCCTATGCCGGACGCTGAGATGAGTGGTTTTCCAAAAGTCATAGGGGCGATGTTGAGAGCAAGGCGCCTGGCACTTGCTCCAAAATGGAAGAGTCCTGTTGCTCCTTCCAAAGCGGAATGGCTGAGCAAGCTAAAGGCGATCATCTATGAGAAGATAGCAGCTACAGCTAAGGGTACTATGTCTTTTGTGAAGGAATGGATGGCAGTTCTCTTGAATGATGAATGTGACTATGAGATTGTAAATTCTGGAGGCCTTGGGTCTTAGCGGAAAACTTTGTACTTCCCTTTGTGTTCTCCTCTACCTGAAAGTTTCAATTGTAGGGGGTTCCCCCCCCACTCGGTCAACTTTTTTTAATGGTTTTCGCTGGGTTTTTTTGTCCTTTCCACAGTTGTATTATGCATCCTCCCGGATCTTGGAATGTTTTGGTGGGGGGTTAGTGGGGGATGGGGTTTGAGGGAGTGAGGGGAATCGCAGTTTATATGGTACTTAAGGAAAAGACAACGCCTTTTTTCGTTGTGGTTGTTCTGGTGCCAGGGATTTCCTGTGCATCTGTTTGTATATTTAAGTTGTTAATAAAAACAAAGAAAAAAAAAAAGAAAAGAAAGAAGTGTTCACAAAATGATAAGTCAGCATGGTACAGCTGGGGTCTCCCTTCCCGATGTTTTTACCACGGGAGACCGGAGCACAGCACGAAGTTACAGTTCTTTTAGCGATATCATGAACTTCTGTGGCCAAGTCTCTTTCATACTAAGTCTCTTGCCTCCGAAGGCCTGATGTATCAACAACAACAAAATAAAAGTTCATTTCCATAATATTTTGCATTGGGTGAGGACTCATCATCCCTGGATCCCAGTCAACCGGGCTCTGATCTTTTGACAATGTTTGCCTCCCTCTGTCAGGTTCACTTCGGCCCGATACACAGTTCAGTTTGCTTTACGAATGTGCAGGGACGCAAGTGCCTGCACATTCGATCCATTCTGCAAACTGTGCTGTTACTTCGTGAAACGCTGCAGAAGATTACGGCGCTACCATTGGTGCATATCTGAAGTTGCTCCATTTGAAAATGGTTGCTGTGCCCTGCCGTCGTCCAAGCCTTGCCCGTCTTCCGAGCCATGCAGCTGCCGTGATTGGCCTTTCCAAGGTTCAAAAATAACCAATTGGAAGTCGGCAGGCGGGCGCTGGCACCACCCCAAAGGCCCAGACTCAAGGCCCTGTTTACCCCTGTTTGCACCGGTGAGTGCCGGGGCGCTTGCCCTCATATCTAGGTACTGTACTGAATCCTCATTAAGCTATCCCTCTGCTTTCCATCCAAGGGCACCTATCTACAGCATTTCCACACATCTCTGGCATGACTGTCTCTACACCTACTTCGACACTGCCCATTCGTCACCTCGAAGTAAGCCCATTATGCACTTTTTATTACGGTCTCGATCTACTACAGTGCTGAACGACGCCCGAGCCATCGAGACCTAACTTTGAGGTCCTGCTACTGCTTATAGTGCATTATTAACTGTTCATGTGATGCACAATTATTGACTAAATCCGCAATTGTCATAGATTATGCTGTGTGTACTCGGCACACTGAACAGATATTTTTAGTCCCAATTCCTCAATTTGGATCGGATTTCCTTTACAAATTGCCCTCACTAGCACCGAAATCCATCAGATGCTCACAAGTTGTTGCTGTTACTTGTAAATTTACATTGCTGCTGGTCTATATATGGCTCATATACGATTTTGTGTAATCGTAACAGTTTTCCCCTGTTAAACTCTGTCTGGAGGTCTATTTATGTGCACTGCATTATGACTCGAAGTCAGACTCACTGAGGCGGTGTATTCACAAATGTTTCACTCGTGCTTGCTCGTCACCGCCCATTCTGGTCCCTACTACATCTGCGTATGCTCCTATGCCCCTGTAGCTTGTACCCAATAGTAGGTTGTACAATAGACAATTGAACATTAGCAGAAGCTAACCTGCTTCACTCTGTGTTCTAACTAATACTGTTAGCTAGTTCTCATCATAGCTTTGATTCCTTAACTGCTCTGCACTCCACTCAATCTGATCATTGTCGAATTAACTTGCTAAATAGCTACACTGCTTGAACCCCTGTATGTATTGCAATATGACTATAGTGACCACATTCCGTGCCTAGCTAGCCATTGCCAACCAGACACTCTTGCACGCTTATACCTGTGATCTTTAATGTTCTCTAGCAACTGTTGCATCTTGCCCTACATTAGGTTATCGGATGACCTATAGCTGTCGCAAATTGACAATAGAGGCTACCCTCTTTCAGTGAGACATACGCAATACTAGAAGTTGTACACCCTAGTACCTATTTAACTCCTACAGATTAGCCATGCTGCAAACTTACCAAATGTTAGTCGTCATCATAAACTGCTTCATCTACTGTGTCCGGCATCCACTAGCATCTATTATAAGCAATCCTCTTCTGCCACCCATGGACACCCCAACCAACCCAAGGGTACTAGCCACAAGCTTGACCATGGCATCTAACCTCCCGCCATCGGCACGCATACCTCCATCAACATTCTTACAACCATGCTTACATTCGCAACTCTATCACCATCAGAGATTACCAACACTAGGCTTACACACTGAACTCAAAGCCCACAACTCAACCGCTGCACCCCAGCATGCCACCCGAGCTCCGAATGTCATCTCGCCTCCAAGCAACACTTATCACCAATCACACTGTCTACCTTTAGCCTCACCATTGCCTACCAGACCATTCCCCCTACAAAGCAGAAATCTCAGACTTCGATCGAGATTCAGACTACCACACTACCCCACCACTAGCAAAGTTGATATCACAGCCCCCACTACCCCAGCTAAAACAGCCGCGTCATCCCATATTTCCAAAAACATGAGGACACCGAAGGCCAATCAAAATATCACCACACCTATCATTAAAGCAGGCCTTATTAATGCCAGATCACTACCAGCACACGCACTGGATATAGCAGACCTCATCTTTATTGCGATTATGGAGACTTGGCTTCACTCTGCTTCAGGCCCAGCACTTGCTCTTGCTATCCCGGATAACTATTCCATCACATCACCCGTTTAGACAGACGCCAATACATCGAAAGGAGGAGGTATTGCCTTCATTCACAAGACTGCACTATGCCTAAGAAAAGTCAATAACCAACCCATGCTCTCAGCAGAACTACTCTCCATCAAACTGACCACATCTGCTACATCTACTATCACAATCCATTTGATCTACCGCCCACCAGGCCCAACCACCACCTTTGAAAATGATCTCTCATTTGTTATCATCAAATATTAAAAGTAACTCAAGTCATCATTTTGGGTGACTTTCATTTAGGTTTCCAAGACCCTAAAGACCTTAAAGCACATGCTTTTATGGACACAATCTCTGAACTGGGGTACACTGACCGGATAACCACACCGACGCATAATAAAGGAAGAACACTTGATTGGTTAGCGGACCTAAACATGCTGTCTAATCCACTGTGTGCCTGGACCGACCACCATCTAATATCATTCACTATTAAAGCAGTATCACCTACTCCTCAAACCCAAGCACCTGCTATGTTAACTAGAAATAAACGTAATCTAACCCCAGAAAAACTACTACCACTGTTACAACTACTACAACTAATTATTCACCCAACTACAGTGCACTCTGACCCATCAGTACTAGTAGACCTACATAATGAAACTATGCTTAAGGCCATCAATACTATAGCGCCCCTAAAACTTTGCAAAGCTAAATCCCGCGTGCACGTCAATAACTTGTATACTGTGCATCTAAAGTCTCTCAGGAAATTTAAAAGGTCCTCCGAAATACTATGGAAGTGCACACCCTCATCAGCAAATAAGGACAATTTCATAGCAGCATCATTTAGCAACAAGGCAGCGATTGTCCAAGCCAAAAAAGACAGCTTTAACAACCGCATATCCAAAGCTAAGTCCAGTACAAAGGAACTGTTGAACATTCTGAAAGAACTGGAATCACCTGCACCACCTCTTGATACCTGTACCAAAGATGCGGCATGGTGCACGAATATACAGAAGGCATTACATGACAGAATAATCTTTCTGAAAAATAAAACAAACTAAAATAAATCTTACCTCGGACACGGATCCCATTCAGGTCCCACCCCATCACATTAGGAATGCACTGCCCCAATTTAACTTCACTCCCCTCTCTATCAAAGAAGTTGAGACCATCATCTTGAAACGCAAACCGTCCAATTGGAAGGGAGACACCTGTCCAGTCCCACTCATCAAGGAGGCTGCTAAAGAATTGGCTCAGTTCATTACATCGGTCATCAATGCATCATTCAAATCTAGTATAATACCTAATAATCTCAAAGACGCCTGGGTACTCCCACTGCTAAAGAAACCATCACTAGATCCAAACAACCCTTCAAACTACAGACCCATCACAACGGTTCCTTTCCTGCTGGACCAAGCAGTTTATCTGCAGATAGAGCATTATCTGGAAACTAATAACCTGCTAGGACCGAGACAATCTGGATTCAGACCCAAACACAGGACAGAAACAGCACTTCTTGATCTCAAGACTCAAATCCAGATCTTGAAAGACAAGGGACAACTCGCGCTGCTACTGTTACTTGACCTATCAGTGGCATTTGATCAGGTGAACCATAAAATCTTATGTAAACACCTCTCATCTGCCGCACACTTCAGACAAAGCGAACGCTTGGATCGAGTCCGTCCTCAACAATAGATCTAGGAGGCTCTTTGCACCTTCAGCCTATGCCTCACCTGCTTCAGGGACCTGTGGGGTTCCACAAGGGTCATGTGTGTCCCCTACTTTCTAGAAAGTGTTCACTAAGCCTCTACTTGTTAAACTTGACTATCTGGGTGTCACATACACTAATTACACAGATGACACCCAGATACTCATCACTATCGCTGGTGATCACACTGTAGACAGCAAGACCCTGAACGACATTTACCTCATTATGCAAGCATGAATGGCGAAGCACAGACACTGCCTTAGTGATGAGAAGACAGAGCTGCTTCTCTTAGAATCTTCATACTAACCTGAACAAACTGGGCGAAACATTCTCCTCAATCAATACTGATGGCAATATAATCAAAGTTGCCAATGCCGTGAAAACATTAGGTATCTACATCGACGCTACAATCACTTTAAAAGACAAACTAATGCATTGGCTTCTTCCACAGCCCGCAACTGCAAGCTTATCACTGCCCGTCACCTATATCTGTCTACAACTCACTGCATTACAATAGCTAGAGCACTAGTTTTATCCAAGCTCGATTATTGCAATGCACTCTATCTGGGCACTTCAAAACATAACCTTAACAAAATGCAAGTCATGCAAAATAATGCGATCAGAGCAGCGCTAAACATCTCTAGGACTCAACATATCTCTGCAACTAGACACACTATAAATTGACTTAACATTAAGCAAAGAATTGACCTCAAAACACTCTCCCTCACCCATAAGTGCTTATCCAACCAAGCTCTTATCTACTTATCCAACATTTCCAGACAAACATCTACACGACCCACCAGAACAGCCCAGTCTCACTGTGTCACCATTCCACGTTTTAAACTACAACGCGCAGGTGGGGTTAGTTTCGCAGTCCTCGCTGCCAAAAAATGGAATGCTTTACCAGTATCTGTAAGAGAGGAACCATCATTCCTCCTTTTCCGGAAAAAAAGCGAAACTCTGGCTACAAAAGAAAGACCTTAATCTGATTATATAATCCATTATGCCAACCGTGGTTATCACTATTTGAGGTACTTACTGAAGGTTGTATATATGTAATGTCATTTTCTCTGGTTATTAATAACTGTTGTACCCTACTTTTGACCGTTGTATATTGGAAATGTTTATACTGTAACCCTGTCTGTATTATTGTTTGTATTTCTGTTTCTGTAACTTGTAGGAAAAGCGCCCTGATGCCTTTGGGCTTGGTTGCGCTATACAAATAAATGAATTAAACTAAACTTTATCACAATGCATGACTAATTTCCCTTAGCCTTACTACTGGCATCCCTCCGTAGGGTTCACACTTGTCACAGTTCAGAGAAAATCACTGTAGACCCCCTAGGTTTACTTCTTATCCAAATACAGGTCTCAGCCCCCAGCCAGGCTTTCCTTAAAGCGCCCAGCCAGGCTTCACGCACTATTAACACAATGTTCTCAGGGTTGTAACTGGTCACCCAAATTCGTAGGTATCCCTCAGTCAGGTTCACATTTGCCCCCAGTAACACAATTCACTTTGTTTCCTCAGCGTGTCAACGACTTTCGATTGTACAAGGGGTTTGACTTGACCCTTGTATGACCACTTTGACCTCTTACACCGGCCGCTTTGTAGTTTCACCAAAGGGGACCAATCCGAGTCCTTAGAATGAAAGCCCACGTGGCACCGGACCACACTGTTGCTGGTCCTTCACTGGGTTCAGATCCCCGGAGCCGTAGTGAGACAGATTTGGGGGGGGGGGGGGGCACGGGGGTGTACAAGGCCGCGGTCCAAAGCCACTAAGATGTGAGGTACTGCATGACTGAACTGGAACTGAGGGATGTATGGCGGCTGCTCAGGCCAGAGTGTAGGGAATACTCTTTCATTTCTAAGGTGCACAATACATCCTCACGCATAGATTACGTGCTGGTGTGTCTCCCCCTGGTCCGCAGGACGGCTGACTGTTCCCTTCTCCCCAGAACATTATCCGATCACTCGCCTGTTCTATGGCCCCTGAATGCAGGAGGTGAAGCTGTTCCACGCCCCTTCTGGAGGCTCAAAGAGGCTGCCCGCCACGATATACTGTACAAAAGGGAACTATTAAGCTTGGTCAGACAGTATTTTCAGGAGAACCTGACAACCAGTCGATGGGCTCCACATGGGAGGGGTTCAAGTTCGTGCTGCGGAGCGGGTGCCTGTCGCTAGAGTTGGGGAGTCTGAAGATGATACGAAGGCAGCTTTCGGAAACTGACAAGGAGCTTAAAGACTTTCAAAGTAGAGGAGGCACTGAACACAGGAGTAACATCAGGGAAGTGCTGGATCGATTTAATGACCTGGCAGACCGGGAGATCAAATACCTGGGCAGACCGGAAATGGGACGCTGCTATGGGGAGGGCAGACCGGGCCGGCAACTTGTGGCGACGATCTGACAGGAGAGGGGAACCGCTGGCGTTGCTGCTGAGAACCGAGGGTGGTGAGGTGGTGGTCCAGCCAGACGCTATCCTGGACACCTTTCGCAGATATTACAAACTATTGTACGATCCAGGGGTTCAACCCCGGCCTCCAAGCTAGAGCAGTATGTGCAGGAGGCATCTCTACCTATGCTGCAAGGAGAGGCTGCAGCAGCCCTTGAAGCACGCATTAAGAATGGAGATTCTATGTGCAATCCGTTCACTGCAGTCGGCTAAGGCCCAAGGCACGGATGGGATCACCGCCGAATTTTATAAAGAATTCGGCTCCGAAATAGCCCAGCACCTGCCAACTGTCTGGGAGGAGGCAATGGAGGTGGGCCAGCTCCCACCAACATTGAGGGAAGCAGAAATCGCTCATACCAAAACCTGAGAAAGACCCGCTGAGTGATCATCGTACCACCCTATTTCTTTACTCAACCTGGACACGAAGATCTTTGTCAAGGTGCTGGCGGACCGATTGCTCCCGCATGTCTCTAGTATAGTCCATGTGGATCAGTCGGGATTTATTCCTGGGAGGACGACCTCACTGAATCTGTGTAGGCTTTTTGCTATTCTGGCCCAAATTGACCCTACGGTACAGGCAGTTGCGGCACTCCTTGACATGGAAAAGGCATTTGATCCCATTGAGTGGGACTATCTTTTTACAGTCCTGCGACAGGTGGGCGCTCCCGGGTATTTCCTGATGGCAGTGCAGCTATTATACGTGGGCGCGAATGTGCAGAGTGGGCTCGATGGCAGATCTATGCCTTTTCTGCTGGGGCGTGGGACCAGACAGGGCTGCCCGCTATCACCGCTGGTTTTGCCTTGGGGATCAAGCCAATGGCGGCTCTCCTGCGGAAATTACACCTCGCAAGAGGCTTAGCGCTAGGTGGCACAAGAGAACTGGTGCCGCTGTATGCGGACAATGCCATTCCTTACATCAAAGACCCGGTGGTCAACCTGGGACCGATCTCGCAGGAGGTGGTATGTTTCGGGTGAATGTCTTGACTCTGAATAAATCCATCCAATTCCCGTTAAATGAAGGCACAAATAAACCAGAGGATACTGGGGAGTTTTGGTGGGAGCAGAAATCGGTTAGATACCTGGGCATGCAAGGGAGTCTGGATGCTACGACACTACTGGCTGACAACTACACCAGGTACCTGAATGATATGCGGATCAAGGTTGAAAGATGGTGTAGGCTCCCTCTGTCCCTTCTCGGCCAGGTCGCGCTCGCCAAAATGATGATAGTCCCCAAACTTTTATATCCGTTTCAGAACATCCCGCTATGGCCTGGGGTGAAATTCTTTGCCGAAATAAGGTCCCAACTGTGCCAGCTGGCCTGGCACCCGTGGCCCCCACGTGTGAGCTGGGACACCCTGGTTCTCCCTTGGGAATGTGGCGGTGTGGGGGTGCCGGACGCAGAGCTTTAATTTATTGCTGCACAACTGTCCTTTGTGACCTACTGGATGCCGGGGGCACTGCGTTGCCCCCATGTGCGAATAGAGAGGCGCCCTGTGCACCGTTGCATGGGACACGATCCATGCACGGAATTGTGCTTTGAAGAGTTTACGAGTTGACATACCGTTTGACCTGGGCCTCCGCTTATGGAAGAGAGCATGCCCCCCCCCCCCCCCTCAACCCCCGAAGTAATAGTTTGAGACAAACACATGGCAGATTGATACCCCGGGGGAGGGGGGGCTGAAGATAGAGAAAAAAATTTAAGACACACACTGCAATGCATTAGTATATAACAAAGCAAGAGCAAAGGGATAAGGCACTGATCCAGCTTCCTTCCAGTACATACAGCAGTAACCAAACAGGTGATTACTGGGACTAGGTAAATCATCGAATGGGGTTGGAACAATCACCAAAAGGACAACACAACAGAGTAAAACTAGGATTACAGTAATGGGCCTCTGTAGCTCCTATTTCACCTTTAGAAAAAATGTGAAACAATGTAACCCCTAGTGGTTACTGTCACACTATTTTATAGGCACATGGCGAGCTGCTGTGATTCATTTTATGTAATACCTATAATGAGTCACTGGCACACTCTAAAATTCCAGTCTATGTTCTAAAAACTCCAACGCTGTAAGGGGGAGCTGGAAAAATGTCTTTATTCATGCAAGTACATTAGTAAGTCACTTAAAAGGACTCCATGGGCCCAAGTATCATAGGTCAGATGTGTTTACAGGATAAAGCAAGCAGAGTTCTCTTTCTACCCCACAGGTGAAGCAGAACGGGCCAACAGCCAGTGGAGATACACTAGGAGACGGGCAAAAAGAACGGCAGTTCAGGGTTTGAGAAACAGCAGGCCAGGAAAGGATGGTTAAAGAGGGTCCACAAAGCCAACTCATCAACGGAAAACATTGTTGGGCGATGAACCTTTAAAGCCCACTACTTTGAACTCCGTTTCCTGTTGAATAAATCAAGGGACATTTTCGGATCTGGGAACAAGTACTTACAGGGCTTAATCTGAAGTAAACAGCTGAGGAAAAGCAGGCGAGTTTAGCCATTTGGTGTAGGTCTGGCTAAGAGAGAAAGAGAGAAAGAGAGAAAGAGAGAAAGAGAGAAAGAGAGAAAGGGAGAAAGGGAGAAAGAGAGAAAGAGAGAAAGAGAGAGAAAGAAAGAGAGAGAGAAAGAACCCAAACATTATTCTAAAACAGCTTAGGGGGCCATTAAAGGGCTGCCAGCCATTAGGGAAAAGATAATAGTAGGAGGTGGTATAGGATCAGCACTGGCAGGAAGCCAATTGACATCCAGGCCAGGAACGCTCCCAACATTAGACTCTCGGGCAAAAAGGATTTAAAGAATAGCAGCAAAGCATAAATCGGATACCATGTCCCATGAAGAAAACGCCAAAGGTTTTGGTGACCAGGCAATGAAGCTGGCCCTAAAAACCCACTATACACAGGACCTGGATTGCGAAATCTATGGACTTTAAACTAGTCTACACCAGTTTAAACCACAGCCAAGGGTGCTGGGGTGAGTCCATGTCAGCAAAATGGGCATTTTAAGCCTGCTTCTTGGATCACAGAGACAATAAGGATGGACATTAGCACTCCAATGGCTAGCCGACATGGATTTGATTACTAATGCAGTAAGGATGACTACACACCTGGTGTCTCCACACTTTCAGGGTCATGGAAACAATCTGCGGCCAAAAAAAAAACAAAAAAAAAAACAAAAAAAAAAAGCACCCTGCCCTAGTAGTCATAAGCTCTACTAAGGGCGGCACAGAAATAGGTTGCAGGAGGATCTCTTACAGTAGAAGTCCTTTTGGCCACAAAATAGAAGTAAATAAATAAGAATTTGAAAACCGGAAATAAGCAAAAAAAAAGTGAAGGCCCCCTCCAAAACAACTTCAGGAGCCCACGGGCAAAAATGAAATTCTGCCCCACCTACAAAATAGACATTTTAAAAACACAATCACGGCCCTGAACAAGGAGCCATGGTGTGAGCAGGGACAGATGTGATAAGTAACGCATTTTACTTAAATTGAGAAGGAATACATGGAAAGAAAGGTTAAGTGTTTAAAACAAAAGATGCGTGCGCGTGAGGATCAGTGTGTTTTTATGAATGTGTGGGTGTGTCTATGTGTTAGAATGTGAAGGTCTGTGTAGGTGTTCACCAGCATAGAAGGTTTATGGGTACTGATTGTGTGTGCGTAGAGAGAAGAGGGAGATGGGGGCCAGTACCTGAGGAGGCAAGGAAGGGCGGACGTGAGATGGGTGAAGAGGGGCAGAGGAGGCACGGCAGGTGCCAGCACAGGACTATGTGATAAAGGGCTCTGCTGGCAAAGATTGGCAGAGCCATCATTACAACGTCTTTCATAAAACAGGAAGTATAGGTGACTACACATGCAACTTTCGGAGACTTTACTGTGTTTAATCCCTTTTCAGTTTACCATGATCTTGGTGCCGACTTCCTATGAAGTCGATCATCCTGGATTTAGCACCTCAGTGAACTGGGTCACTGCATCTTAAAAAATGGGAGAAGTGTGTGGTGGGAGAAACGTGATATTCTGGTGTACAGTCGATGGGGCGACCCAGGCCAGGGTGCCAGCTTTCTACCTGGACCAGTTTCTGCACCGAGGAACTGAACATACGTGACCTAAAGTGCACAACACATCTTAACTGCTACTATAGGTGTTTGGTGCCGACTGCAGGATGCAGCCTTCACTTTCTGCAACTGCGTAACCTATTGCTAAACAGGCTTTTGATTCAGTGTAGGCCCAAGAGAGAAATGTTATTCTGTGCGTTTGCTTTAGTCAAAAGCAGAAGATTGTATTGTATGTTGACCTGTGTGTTCTCAAAAGCTAATGCACAGTAACAAAGGGGCGTTGTCATTTGGTCTGACAGAATCCACCGCAGCCTACTGCAAAGTGAGTTGCTATTGAGACCAAATCGAACAAGATTGTGTTGAACATTGACCTGTGTGCTTCCACAGCACTGTGGGATTTAAAAAGCAGGAATCTAGCTGGGAAGGTGTGGGTCTGTTGGCCCGATCGAAAAAATAAGAGCTAATTGCATAGCGCCATTATATTGAGCACAAAAGGACAGTGCGCTCGCCAATAACAATGGCATATATTGGCACAGCTATAGATATATCCTCAGCTTGAATCAGCATTATTTCATCCTGCTCAGAAAGAGGATTTCTCTGTAGTGCTCCCTTGCTGCTCCCCGAAGCAGTACATCTAAACAGCTGCATCAAACGTTTTACAAAAGGAAAGGCTGCAATGAAGTACTGTGGCTCTGGCACCCGCATGTGGGAAGGTCGCAATAACGCATGGGGCCATTGTAAAATAGATGTCACAGATTGGCGGTAATCTAATACATATGTTTATTAAAAGGTCCCAACATGCCAAAACCATAGCGTGTTCTCCAAGTGCAATATTCATTTGCAATCGAGTAGTGACACTGGTTTCACGCAACACTGCTCAAAGAGCCCCAAACGATTCTAAGTGGCCTCGAGACAACACACGCAGATTAAAATGTACGTCTGTATCAAAGAAGCACTGTAGCATAGTAAGAATGAGAAATCGGGCTTTGCAGATCTGACTGAATTCTTATTAAACAAAACCAAAAAAAGAGTTAGATATTGAGGGGAACTGGGAGCAATTAGGCTCCTGCTTTTAGCTTAGAACAGCCTGGTTATTTTAACAGCTATTAGGAGCTACTTTTGGCTCAAGCCAAATGATGGCTGGCAAACAAACACCTATGGGAATATAAAACAGTGCGTTTGGGACGATCCATCAATACAGATTAGTACACATCTTTTAAAGCATGAGGGGTGAAATATGCATTAAATTACATGTTTGTATGTTATATGGTAGTTAGATTTGCGGAACGCTATGCACTAGCTCCTCGTTCCCCAGCGGTATCTCCAGGTCACTGATTAAAACTGGATACCGGAACCTGATTTAGCACCTGCTTATCCGATCTTAATTTCAATCCCTGCAAAATGCTTTGTCCGGAGACTAAATCGCTGAAAAAGAAACAATTCATACAGGTCTACATTACAGTATCATGCATGACATGACCTGCCTAAGGGTGCACTTAAATGCTACGGCACTGCGAGTGCAGAATGCTGCACTTACTTTCTGTGCGATTACGTTCACCTCTAGAAACAGGCTAAATCAAGGCCACAGTTATTTTGTTACACTATCACATGGAGGCATTGTTGAGAGGCGAAAAAATGATAACAAATGAGTACATTTAGGGATCGTTTTTACATTGCAGCATGACAAAGAGCGGAAATGTTTATGGGGGTATCATGCATTCGGTCAGGCCAACAGGAAACACCTCCATTCCGTATTACACAACACAATATTCATTCGTTTCTTACCGAATCAAAAAAACAGAATATAGGTTGAAACGCCTGTTCAGCAATAGTATACACAATTGCACAAAATGAAAGCTGCCTTCCAGAATCGGCTACAAAACAAGGGATGAGTAACTGCATCTAGTGAACTCATGAGTTAGAGGCTACAGGATCCTCCAGGAAAAAGAATTGTGTTCTACTAATATAGTATTTCTCAGATTGCATAATTCGTACTTGCCGCTAGCCATTGGCTAGTGATATTTAACTCTTGGCGAGTAAGAAATTAGGCGTTTTGTGGATGTATAGAATTGAGGTGGAAAATGACTGATGGCTGGCTAGTAGCTTGCAACTTGATTGTTTGCCCCTTAGTACCTGAATTCCGAACAGTACCTATATTCCATTCATAAAAATGGCCAAGACATCAAAACAGGAGACATTTCTCTCTAACTTTCGGTTATTTTTGCTAAATAATGCAGTTCACATTCGGAATAGCAAAGTTAGAATAATTTAAAGACTAGGTTTAGCATACAGTACAATAAAAGATGTAGCTCGCAAACTATGCTTCCAGATCGTCTACTATGTGTCAGTAAACAATACCAGCCAAGAGAGATTAAGGAAAACAACCTGGGTTATTTTGTGCAAAGATTAGTGAGCTAAAATGAGAGAAATGGCCATTAGAGAATGAAAGAAGAAGGGGGGGGGGCAATGTGAACGTTTATTTCATTTCACTGGAATGAAAGGATTGATATTACCAATTATTACATGCCAATGTAATTGTTTTCTGCATCCAGTGGGGATACTGAAAAGCATCACTTAACAGCTGGACAAACTGAGAAAGATAACCAAGACTGTGTGAGAGGAACGAGATGGCGACAGATAGGGCCAGGGAACTAATCCAGAGACAACTGGAGTGTTGGGGGGTTTGAAATCTCTGAGCATTCTCGTCGGACAGTATACTAATATTTCCAAAATGTTTGAGAGCAAAAAGATAAAAACTATGATTGAGTTTCCCTTCCAATCTCTGCTAAGACTACACAAAGAAATAACAAAATCATGTGACAAAGGCCTGTCACAGACGTGGCTATTAAAGGGTAAGAAAAAAAAAATAATAAAGTGTGCCACGACAAATTGGATAAAGTATCATCATTTTCAAATGTATTTCAGTTGTAACCGTAAAAGTACAGTAATAAGTATACATCTGATACAAATTCACAAGTGTACATTATCAAAAATGCTAACCACACAAAAACCCATAACCGCATGTGTAAAACTGCATGTGTAATTATATAGTTGATCAAATTGATGGTTAAAATTCATTATTTGAGATTCCAAGATGGCCACCTTAGGGAGAGCACTGTGAAAGACGCTCTCCAGACCCGCACAAGCGGGAAAGCTATGCGGGTGATTTCCTCCCCAGGCACGGATGCTGCAAGCTCTAAAGTGGAGCAGATATAGTTCTACATGCAAAAAAATTTTTTTAAAAAAAGGAGAAAAGTAATGCCGCCCAAGGTCAGTGGCGAGTGGAAAGTGCAAGACAGGAGAGGGACTGAAGGACCGCAACTGTGAACGGAGCCGTAGCTGCGCCAACCCAAAGCCCTTGGAAGCGCAGAACAGCAAGTCTCGCAAGTGAAGGCAGAGGTCACCAGAACTTGATTGTTCAACCCTGAAGGAGAGGAGCTGCGGTGCGCCCGACCTGTTCTGCGAGGTGCTGCAACCTTGTATCCCTGCAGAGGAGCAACGTGGAGCCCCGCCGTGAAGACTAGTGAGGGAGAGACAGGGCCTCCACAGGCGAGCCCCAGCCAGGAGAGGTTGCCAGATATTGAGGGAGCGGAGCGGTGAGTGAAGCCCAACAGTGTCGGAGAAGGAGCCGATCGGAAGCCGAGCTGAGCAAGAGAAGCAGGAGGCTCCAGGAGACGAAGGCGGAGCAGGGCCGGGACAACGACAAGAGCCAGAGGAGGAGACCGGGCTGCATTGCGAGGTGAGACTCAGGCCTCTGTACCCCCCCCCCCCCAACCAGCCCCCGGAGCATACACAGGATTCCTAGGAACACAGCCTGGGGCCCGGGGAGGAGCAGACTTGGACAAATCCCCCTCCTCCCCCTGAGGAGGGTGAAGAAAAGAAAAAAAAAAAGCGAGGGGCCTGGTGCACAAGGGTCAAGAGCCCACAACGAAGGAGGAAGGGAGTCCAGGGGGGAAGAACAAGGTACCCCAGAGGTAGAAGGGTGAAGAACAAAAAGAAAGGAAGTCCAGTCCTCCCTTCCATTAAAACTGAAGCAAATCCCCTTCTTGAAGACCACAGAGAAGCAGTAGGGGCGCGGGGGACAAAGAACCCACAAAGGCCCCAAGGACATCGGGGGCAGAGGGGCGGAACGGAAATAAGGAAGTCTCCACGGACAGCAAAGGGAAAGGATTTCGCCCAAAACAATTATCTGTAACAAAGCAAAGGGGAACACTGAAGAGGAGGATGTCAAAGAGCAAAGGGAAAGACCCTCAAATAGCCATAAAGGGGACCAAAAAGGCACAGGGGGGCCCCATTTAAAAAATGTGGAGAAAGGACACAGATTCCGAGCCCGAGACGGAGGGGATCATGGAAGGCCAGGAAAACAAGACCACACAATAAGAGGAAATACCTGACCAGGAAATAATGCAAGAAATACTCAGAAGATATTGGAGATACAGGTACAGTGGAGACACAGCTGGATAGGATCAGGGAAAACGGGGCTTCAATTCTCCACAAGGTAAAAGGTGATATTAACAAACTGGAAGAAAGAGCAGATACGAACGAGACGGCGCTGCAGGAACTGGTGGATGACACAAGAAAAACCGAGGATCTAATTGAAAAGCTGGCAGCAGCCACCCACAACTGGAGCTGCAGACCGAAAACCTGGAAAACAGGTCAAGCAGGTCGAACATGCGGACTAAAGGCCTATCAGAAGAGGTTTCAGATAAAGATCTTAAGGCGGCGGCTCAGCAATTATTTACAGGCTTACTAGAGTTGGAAGAGGAAGATGGATTAATACTGGACAGGGTACACAAGGTTGGTCCACTGAGGAAAGAACCAAGGGCAAGGCCAGAGATACCCTGGCGGCGTATGGGCAGAAAGAGGAAATCCTCTGAGCAGCTAGGAGAACGAAACAATTTTAATATATAACGGAGCAGACATCCAACTCTTCCAGGACCTATCCAACATAACACTACTGAAGAGGAGGAGAATGGGCCCGGCAGTGAGATTCCTCAACGAAAAGGGCATTGGGTATCGCTGGACCTTTCCTTTCGGCATGGTGTTCGAGTGGGAAGGAAAACACCGCAAAGAAGGGACATCCTAGGAATAGAGACGGAAAAAGAAAGAAGCAGGTCGCAGCGAAAAAGGAGCAAGGGCCCCGGGTACAAAGTAGTCATGGGAATGGACAAAGGTGAAAAGCAATAAGAGGGGCCCAGGGGCCTTTGACACTGACATTCGAAGACCAGGATGGCTCCAGATTCACAAGGATCAGAACAGCCCAGGGAGGGCAAACGCTACTGACTGAGAACAGTTTGGGGTTATGGGGAAAGTGGGTATTGGGATTCAAATCTGTGCTTGGGCGAGCCTGTAGTTCGCAAGACCTGGGGACGGAAAGGGCTCAATACCAGTGAGGGAGGGGTGTCGGGGGAGGGACCCATCCTGGCCATAGAGCTGCATAAAAGCAGACTTAAGGTACTGGGAATGGCGAGGGCTAGCAATATGACCATCAAGTCGCTAAATGTCAAATGGCTTAATTCCCCCTTGAAAAGTAAAAAGTTAGAGATTTTTGAAGAGGGATAAACCGATCTTCTGGCACTAAAGGATACACATATCCAAGCGAAGGACGTGCATATGATTACACTCCAGGACCATAACAAAATAGATCAATCAAATGAGGGTAAAACTAAATACGGGGTAATGCTGGCATAATATCCTCCCTCGGTCTCACAGCAACAGAATGGGAGAAAGATACAACCAGTAGATATCTGGCGGCAAGACTACAGTTAGGCGGTGAGAGGTACACTATAGCCACTATATACGCACCCAATATGGGGCAAGACAAATTTATTCAACAGAAATTTGACAAGCTGGGGGGCTTTGCCAAAAAGGCGGGTTATTCCTAAATATGTGCTCAGAGACAAAGCTTCACCTCACTGATGAGGCCCAACAAGGCTGAAACACGTGTATGGGGTTGCTTTTTGTACTCTTGTTCAGAGAGGAATTGCCATAGCATTTCGGTGCTGGACTGCCCATGTGGGCGGGACAAAGACCGATCTGCAAATGTATATTTCCCATCTGTGAAAGGTACAGTGAGCAAAAAGCGTGTGCTGCAAACTCATCTCAGAACAGGTTATCATGCCATGTTCTTTCTGGAGAGGAGCGCCTGCTACCTTCTTTGAAATATTTCTAAATATGGCCTGTGAGCTGGGGGCAGATAGGAGCACAGGTAGAGCGGGGACCCAGGGGAGACCCTCGAAAGAACTGAAAAGGAAAAATTGATAAACTGGCGTTGGTGGCTGCTTGGAGGGGGAAAAGAAGGGGGAAGCGAAGGGCTACACATTCTTCTCCCACGTTCATAGATCCTCTTCGAGGATTGACTACACATGGATTTCCAGAAGCCTATTTGGCAGGGTAGGAGACCTAGAGGTAGGGGCTATAGCGCCATCAGATCACGCACCAATCACGATTACAATAAAGAGGGCCCAACTCACAGGGGCTGTGGAAGTGGAAATTCCTTTTGTATATATTTAAAGAGGGCCCAATTAGGGAAGAGATCAGAAAGACTATTGAAGATTTTTTTCAAATAAACAAGCTGGGAGACGCAAGCATTCAAGGACACAATTAGAGGAAAGATCATAGCAGCTAAAACCAGAAGGGACAGGGAAAATAGACAGTTGGAGAGAGCTAGAATGCAACCTAAAACAGGTGATGTCCAAGATGGGGTTCGGGGCCAGTGGGGAAACCCGAAGACAATATATGGCCATAAGGGGTCAATTGGAGGTACTGCAAACTGCTACACCTTAAAAAGAAAATACTACTTAAAAGTCAACAAGGCGGATAGATTGCTAGCCCGGCTGCTACGGAAGGAAGAAAAAGACAGGACCATAATAAGGATTCAACTAGGTAAAGGACGGTGGGGGCAAGGGTGGTTGGGGGGGAGAAAGAGTACCGAGCAAGCAGAGATCAGAGAATTCACAGAGTTTTACTCAGAGCTGTACAAATAGGATGACCCCCAGAACAGGCACAACAAGGCTATTTGGAAAAATTGCATCTCCCGTCTTTATCAACCCAAGAAAGGCTAGACCTAGAACAGGATAAACAATTGAGGAGGTGAACAGGATAAACAATTGAGGAGGTCCACAGGACAATTAACTCTCTGCCCAATAACAAAGCACCAGGGCAGGACAGATATACAGCCGATTTCTGCACATTTTTGGAGGGAAGAACTTGCTCTAGTACTG
Organism: Ambystoma mexicanum; assembly: GCF_040938575.1. NCBI lineage: Eukaryota > Metazoa > Chordata > Amphibia > Caudata > Ambystomatidae > Ambystoma > Ambystoma mexicanum. The sequence goes on from NC_090940.1 coordinate 208,604,969, forward strand.
CTATGTAATGAATTTGGGGAAGGAGGGAAAATGACTCAATGGAAAAAGCGATGGTAGTCCTTCTCCGAAAACAGGCAAAGACCCAGCAACTGCAAATCCTATAGGCCGATAGCGCCAATAGATATAGATGCAAAAATGTACACAAAGATATTGGCAACAAGGATAGAAGCCCGAAACTCATTGACAAAGATCAATCGGGATTTATACATGGAAGCCTGACTGCGGACAACACTAGAGGAGTGGTACACTTAGTAGAAAAGGTGAACATAATAAAAGGTCCGAGCGCTTTTTCTTGCCCTAGACACAGCAAAAGCGTTTGATAGGGTGGAATGACAAAAGGGTCAAGTCAATTCGACCGAAAAAAAGGATTGAATTATTTATTTATTTTGGTGTAAAAACACCTTTACCTATACTAAATAAAAAAATACAAAGATACATTAAAAAAAAAAAAAAAAAGAAAAAGTCAATCCTTTTGTTTTCGGTCGAATGCACTCTTATCTTTGGCATTCGATACCTTTTGATTTCGTAACTTTAACTGGACACCGTGGAATGGCAGTTAATGTTCGCCAACATGAGGAAAATGGGATTCACGAAATAAAATAATAGGGATGATAAAGGCTAACTATTCTAACACAAGCCTCAGGCTGCTGATAAACTGTCAGCTTTCAGAACAGGTCAAAGTAACAAGACTACGAAACAAGGCTTTCCCCCTGCCCCCTCTGCTATACCCAATACACCTGGAACCACTCCTAGCTACAATACGGGCCTCTTCGGACATTGCAGGCATTTCATTCGGTAGGCACCCCCATAAAGTATCTACATTTGCAAATGATATGCTGTTAACCATTACGGACCATGAAAAGTCAATTAGGGCCCTAGAAAGGGAGCTGGGGAGATTTAGAGAAATAGCGGGGTTAAAAAAAAAAAAAAACAACACAAGTCAGAGGCCCTGAACAGCAATACTGGGGGATATGGGGGGGGCGATAAGAGGAAATGGTAGGGATCAACTGTAAAAATATTGGAGGAGCTATGCTGGGAATTGGAGGGCTAATTGAGGAGCTTCCCTTTAAAGCGCAGAAAAAGGTGTACATAATACTGATGCTATCAGGGGCTAGTGATTGCGCAGAAATGGAAAGCGAAGGAACCACCCACAGAATACAAATGGGTAAGTAAAGTCTGGCAGTTTGCATCCATGGAATGGGTATTGTACTCCATACATGGTAACCATCAGGGGTTTGTAGCTGATGGGACTTGGTAATGAAGTTCTTACAAAAAGACTCATGAGGAGTTTGGTGCCAGAGGAAAATTAAGCTGTTGTGCTTGGTGTAAGAGGGGTGTGTACAAAGGGAAGACAAAAAGGGGTGGGGGAAGGGAAGTCTCCTGACAAAGTTCCTGGCCATATGTAAGGTCGAGGATCTTGAATATACTCCAGCACAGAGAAAGGAATATCTGAAGAGGAATTGGGACGGGTCAAGGGGGCAGAGGGTAGGGGACCCGTTTTGTTTATTGCAAATGTTAAATAAAAATGTACATGAAAAAAATGTATTATTTGATATGAGTATATTAACAAGAAGGCATTTAAATAAATTAAAAACAGCGAGTACTGGGATCCTGACCAAGAAACCTGGTCCCATGTATGAAGCAGTTATTCACACAGATTTGTGCAATTAATGAATAAAACAAAACTACAATGCAACAAAAATCACAAAATTCACAATACCATTATATAAAAAGGGGATAAATTAACTAGGAGAGTTAACAATTTACTTTTTCCTAGCCTTACAACAATTTACTTTCTAAACACAGTCTGGGACCACAATTCATTTGTAGAACCGATTGAACAAAGTGGGTATTAAAATACAACCCTGTCTTAGTCCCTCGGCAATACAAAACTGTCTAGTGCACTCCCCTCTAAGGCCCCATCAAACTGGAGCCCTTCTACCATCATATAGCTCCATTATGGCTTTCAACAGTGATGAAGGGACATTCTTTTTTAACATAGCTTTTCAGGGCTCCATTATTGGAATCCCGTCAAAGGCTGCCTTGAGGTCGAACAACATTTACAAGGCACCCCCTTTTAATTAAATATATTTCCTCATGATCACAGTGAGTCTTAAGACCTGATCCAGGGTGCTCACCGACTTAGTAAAGCCAGCTTGGAAAGGACTAATGGCTATGGAGTCATTAATCCAGGCTTCCAATATGAGAAACAGATTTATCCCATAGATTTTGTTGCTGTCATCCACTAATGAAATCAGCCTACAATTAATAGGTAGGTCACGGTTCAAATAGCGCGACCTCCCTCCTTTGCTGAAATTCAGTTAGCAATGAAAAACCGGTTCTGCTAATACTGTAAGACCACACACATTGGTAGGCTACACTAAGAAAAACTAATTATAAGTTAATTGCAACTAGTGTATACTAATGATTTCATGCTTATGAACAGGTACACACAATGTAATGTACTTACTGGTAAATAGTTGGCAGCGCGGTTATGATGAATCGACCACTCAGCCCTGAAACAAATGTTTTTGAACGTAAGAGTAAGGAGGTTACAGCACTACAACATTAAGATGCATGAGATTCACAGTGCCTGGTCTAACTCCTGACCAATTTGACCTATATAAAATGGCATCAATGTCAAAAACACTCACATATGCCTACAAAATAATAAAAGTATACATTGTTTTCTTAAAATTGAAGCATTTACAACTTTATCCAAACTTTAATAAATCAAATAAAAATGTACATACGTTTCTGAATAAGCTTCATACTATATATTTTTCCCCAAGCCTATAGAATTAACGCTAGATTGGGCTTCTTCGGGAAAATCCTCTAGTTCTAAACAATGGGTTTACGTTCCTCTTTTTAGATGTGCAAAATAAAATAAAGTGTGTTGATCGCTGTCTGTGCCCATATTTCTAAGGGATTTGTCAATGCAATCACCCAAAAGGTTTGGGTTGAGTTCCAGGAGGCCAGCATTGGGACATCCCAAATCATGCAGATAAAGGTATTTTCAGAGGATTGAAGAACCTTGGACTATGTGATCCAGCCCTAGATAGCCCGCCCTCATGCTGCAGCTAGCCATCCTCAAAGCTTTCACTTTTCAAATCATATCTCCTCTTGTGTAGGATAAGGATTTAAGTTGAAAGTAAAACCAACTATACCATCCATTGCTTGATCCATCTTCACCTTTGTTCTGTTAATATGCGAAGTCTGTGAACATTTTTTGCCAGAGTGTAATTCTAAGCAGTCCTACACTTAGAGGTTCCCCTCTGTATTAAATGCCAAGTGCATGACGTTGGGCTTTGTGACATTTAGCCTGAATGATCCAGGCTAGCCCCTCTTGTTAAGGAAGTGGGCGAGTACACTAGCTTCTGACAATGTTCAGGATATTAAAACCGAGTTGACTGCATAACTGATGTCAGCAATGAGGCATATCATGCTTACATTGTTTCAAAGTGCTACTCTGACTAGTGACCAACACATCATGGTTCTGTGAAACAAACACCAAGTAAAACATTCTGGCTGTGCCTGCATAAATCTGCACATGAAATAAGGGAGCACGAACACAGTTAATTGCCATCTCTGTTCCATACCTGGCTCTTCCGTGACATCAACTTTGGCAATGTTGACCTCTAGGTCTTCGCCCCATTCGGCAAATTTTTCCCACTCAGGGTGGAGGTTCTGGCATGCAGGGCACCAAGGAGCATAGCTGGAGAAAAAAGAAAATCCGACTTACAATGCGCATATGGGGATAAATAACAGACATGTTGGCACAGTAACAATGCAGTTAGAAAAAAATCAGGACTTAAATATCTGCGTTTACCACCCTGACCAGATAATAGTCTGGTGGATGGTCCAAAGGTCAGCTAACAGTTCATCACAGTCACTGGACATCTTTCAAGTTGGTATCACCCCATCACTTCACAGTCAAAAATGCTTAGGTAAGACTTTTGAAAATGATCATGAAATAGCATTATAATAATACACCTCCATTATACAATGTTATGAAGATGTTCCAGGACAAACCCTGCCTTGAATGTGCCCTCTTAATAAAACATTTTAAAAAAAAGAAGCCTGAAAACGTCAGACCTCCGTGACTTGTATTATAATTTTAGGTGTAAGCAGGACACCTTGCATAGATGACACTTCCAACAGTGTATGGTCTGCCAGTAGTTTTAACTACATACTCCAAATAGGGCACAAATAGCATTCTCCATTTTTGCCTGCTTTACCCATCTGTTATCGACACGCACATTCTCGCCATCTCTTGGCTCTCACTCCTCCTGTGAACTTTCTCTATTCTTACAGCATGTGATCTTCCTTTCTCCAGTACTACTCATCCTAAAATTCCCTTATCAATCCCCATACTCACTTATTCACCTATCCTGCATGTTTATTCAATAATCCTGAGCCCACTTATACATTTATCCATCCATACACATTTATCCATCCATACATCCATTCATTCACTATTATATGTCCTCAAACTTCGAATCATCCATCCTTCCACGCTCTTTATCATTAATCCTTACATTCATATTAATTCATCCACCCATTCTGCATCCTCTCTCCAGTCTGCCCCCTTTCCCCTTAACTTAATCCCCATCTGCATAAACGCATCTGGGAGTATAAACTAGCTAGCCAGCTATACTTATTCACCCAAACAGGGAACAGGTAGGCGAATGCCGGCCCCCACATAATGCCCACGCTCAAGGCCCCTGTCCCGAGCCCATCGGAGCCGGAAGAAGCCGCAACCCCTTGCACTCAATTTATTCTTGGAGCCATTCTGGTAAGCTACACCTCCACCCATTGCGTTATTCCCATTCAAAGTTGTTGCAACCTCTTCATTGACCATCATATGCCTGGTTACTGCCTCTGAAGGGCACCCTCTGACTTACATCGCCTGCCGCTTGCATTTAGAGTGTCTAACCCCCCCACCCCCGTTTCAAAATGAACATTCTCGAACCTATCCCTGCCTGCAACATCCTATACCACAGCGCCGTAAACCAACCGTACAGTGAATAGACTGCACACCAATGACCCCCCTCTGCTATGCTATGCTGCACAGACTCAATCTCACCCCAGTGTTTAGATATGCGGTATCTGAAACATCATTCCTAAAATCTCGAATACTTTTGTCTCTGCTAATATACTAATCTCATCACAGCACCATGTATATTAACTCCGAGCATTTTGCCTCCTATTGTGCCCCAACTTCATAGTAGCGTCATACACGATCTCCTCTGGCACTAGCTACAGTTGGTCGCTGCGCGACAAGGCCATCCTTCGCCAAACCCATAGTGGACGCTGCCATCCGGTTTACGGATTTCCAGTATACGGTTTCCTGGTCGCCAACGTCTGGATAATAATACTCTTCCACTATATTGTTGAACATGATGTACTTCGCAGGATTGCAGGTTTACTATGCTCTTTGGCCAAACCTATGTATGTAGTTTTATGCTGTTAACACTCGCTCTTGCTAAGCCAATTATCAACTGAATTAATATCTTTTGAAAGTAAGTGGGACAATACATATGAACCAATACTTTTGACCATACGCTTAGTATTACAGTGCATAGGTTTGTCTTAATTCTAGGCATTATACTAATATCAACATATGCTTAAACTGCTACGAGTACCCTTTTGCTTGCTAGCACTCTCCCATCCCAGTCACATTTCTCTTCCTTCTGCAAACTGAGTAATATATATACTGGGCCCCCCTTGCTCTTAGACTATCTGTCCTAGATTCAACAGGCCATCAACGAGACCTACACCATAATTATCACCAGAGGGGTCTCTGCACCAGCAGCAAGGCTCCACATTATCATTGTAATTATAGGCCTCATTCCACAGACCTTCCAGTGCCTAGATCTAGAGCACACATGATATATTGCATGTCTGCTGGTAGTCTTCTAACAAAATAACAACTTTGACTATCTGCTCATCCACAAAACTTAACTGGTACCTGGTTAGCCGGCATATACAACATGACCACCCTCCGAGTGCTTGCAGCTAAACACTCACAGAAAGCTAGACCTAACAAATCTCAAGACTCTGGTGAAAACTTACATCATGCTCGCAATGTCTCTACACCTACCCAACTCCACTGCTATAGCACCCACGCGGTTCCTACCCCCAGCTCAATACCACCCTTCAACCTGGGGCAGGCCAACAGGAACCCCACGCCCAATCGAATCAAGATAAGGTCCACCCTACACATTGACCTAGAACTTAGTCAACCATGCCAACCACCTCTCGGAAACCAGAGCCTCTCGACCAAAATGTGGCACAATAACTCCCACATGACCACGTTCACCCCCTACTCTATTGCCTACAGAAAAGGCCACTACACTACTGCTTCTAAACGCAAAACATACCACATGCCTGGTATTCCTCACCCAACCGCAATCAAAAGAAAATTCTTGTCCAAATTTAAATCGGCCGACCCACCCCACGGTTGATCATACTACCCCCCTAAACAGATCCCGAAACAGTTCAAGTAAAGACAACCAAATTATACAAGATGCCCTTATCAATGCTAGACCCTTGCCGGCTCACACCGTTGAAATTGCAGATACTTTCACTTCACTGAACCTTGACTTTTTAGCCATCATTGAATCTTGGCTCCATGAGGCAGCGGGCCCAGCACTCGCCCTAGCCAGACCTAATAACTACCATATTTAAGATGAACAGTCCCAATGCCAAAAGAGGGGGGGGATTTGCCTTTATCGCAAAAAATACCCTTATCAGAACTGTGTGATCTACCCCCATACCTTCTGGGGAACTGCTCTCAGTAAAAATGACATTATCTGCTACCACTACTTTGAACATTCATTTAGCTCTACAGGCCACCAGGCCCCATACTGTCCCTGGAAAAAGAGTTAGCCCTTCTATTAACTGGTACCAAACCTTGCAATCAAACGATTATCCTGGGCGACTTGAATCTAGGTCTAAATGACCCGTCAGATAAGAATGCTTTATCTATGGCCAACATGATTTCAGCTTCTGGCTTCTCACACAAAATACAGAACCCTACCCACAAGAAAAGGTTGTACCCTCGATTGGTTAGTGGAACACAATTGTAACACAGTCATCTCCTCTAACACCCTTGACTCTGGTCAGACCACCACCTCACGTTTACTATCAAACACTAAATCCAGATTCTCCAGCCATGCCCCAATGGCACTGGCTGCCTTATCCAGGAACAAAAGGAAGATCACTGCCAACAACATTTTACCTCTGCTTCAAACTATCCTGACACCTACCAACATAGATATCAAAGATCAGACTACTATGGTTGAATTGTACAATAAAACTATACTTTCTGCCATACACAAGATAGCACCCCTCTCCAGGCAAAAAGCTAAACCAGTAGCACACCTTAACGCCTGGTTCACACCTGCCTTAAAAACCCTGTGCAATGTCAAAAGACAAGCAGAATCAAACTGGCAAAAACCACCAAGTGATGCCAATAAGACAGCTGCACACAACTACATGCAAGCTGTCATTCACGCTAAAAGTACCTCATTCAATGACAGAATTACGAATGCACAATCTAAAACAAAAGAACTCTTTGCTATTCTTAGAGGACTGGAGACCCTAATACCACAAACAGATGTCTGCATCAAAGACTCCCAATGGTGCGCCAACATCCACAATGCCCAATCGGACTAAATAACATTACTGCAAAGTAAAATAAAAAGGACTTTCCATCAACCACAATCAGTCCCCATTTCTAATACTACTGCCAATGCCAGCAATGCCCACCCAAGTTTGAATTTAAGATGGTCACAAACAAAGAAGTCATCAAAATCATAACGGTCTGAAGCCCTCCAGGTGTCAAGGCAACCCATGCCCAGCCACGGTCATTAAGGACTGTGCCATTCATTACAAACCTAATACATCATTTGCCAATAATACCATCCCAGTGGATCTTAAAAACGCCTGGGTACTACCACTTCTAAAAAAAAATCTCTTGACCCAAATATACCCATGAATTATCGCCCCATCACTAGAGTCCCCTTCATTCTGAAAATTCTAGATCGGGTAGCATACCTACAAATTTATTTTAAGACTAACAATCTCCTTTGTCTCCGACAATCAGGATTCCGACCAAGACATGGGACGGAAACAGCCCTATTAAGACTTAAAAATCCAAATGTGTGATCTAAAGGATAAAGGGAAACTAGCATTTTTGCTCCTACTAGACCCCTCTGCAGCATTCAATCTAGTGGACCACAAAATCCTTTGCAATCACCTAGCGCCATCTGCTCATTTCTCTCTGAAATGCCATCCTACGAATCCAATCATTTCTATCTGACAGAACCACCAGAGTCTTCTCCCCTAGCGCAGAAGCCCCACCCTCTTGGGTCACATGTGGAGTGCCACAAGGTTCCTGTGTCTCTGCCACGCTTGACGATTTGGGTGTCACCTACACTAACTACGCAGATAACACTCAAATCCTCATCCCGATCACAGGTGACCACAGTACAGACTCGAAAACGCTCAACGTCATATACCCAACTATTCAGACCTGGATGGCACACCATGGCTTGTGGCTAAATGATAAGACACAGCTGCTCCTTTTAGGATCATAACTATGCATTGCCAAACTAAATGACACTTTCAAAACCTTCTGTATAGACGGCAACATCATTCAAGTTGCCAAAGAAGTAAAAACGCTAGGCTTCTACCTGGACTCGTCCCTCACTCTAAATAGACAAGTAAATGCTACAGCATCTGCAACTGCATACACTTGTAAGCTCATCAATGCCTGTAAATATTTCCTCTACACAGACAGCCGCATTACTCTGGCCAGAGCCCTTGATTACTGCAACGCCTTGTAAGCTGGCACTAAGAAGCAAAACATCAAAAAGCTCCAGGTTCTTCAAAACAATGCCCTTAGGGCAGCTCTCGGCATTCCAAAAACTCCCCATATCTCACAGATTAGACAAGATGCACACTGGCTACCTATCCAGGAACGTATTAAATTCAAACCTCTCACACTTAACCACAAATGCTTAAACAAACTGCACCAACCTATATTGTGGACAAAATAGTTAGATCCCAGACTAACAGGCACACTAGGTCAGCCAAACAGAATCTGCTAGCTACATTCAGATTCAAACTAAAAGCAGGTTGGAGTAGCTTCCCCACACTAGCTGCAAAACATTAGAATGCCCTACCACCCAATCTCAGATCTGAAAACTCATTCTGGAAATTCTGTAAACAGCTGAAGACTCACCTCTTCACACAAAGCCTCGACACTGACTTATGTAATCAGGCTATGTAACCTAATGATTACTCCCTATATCTGTATATTTGGAAATGCAACAAGGTATCTTATACAAACAATGTATTGTAGCACTTATCAATGATCAACTTTGTGTAACCTGTGTATTACTATGTAAGTTAAGCGCCTTGATGCCTAGGAGTTAGGTGTGCTTTACAAATGCAAAAATAAAATAAACTCAGAAAATGTTTTCACCATACAAAATAAAACGATTGGTTTTGCCTATGCTTGCTTAGAACACAGTCAATTAAAAAGACAAACATGGTTCCAAATCATTGAGGTTTTCCTTCCCCCAATGGACGGGCGGGTATGAAGAAATCTACTCAAGATGATTTTTGGTTAAGCTTTCTCATTAATATTCCTCATTGTGGGGTGAATGAAAAACATGTACTGGGTGGTTTAATTTAAGAATAAAGCTTTGGTATACCTTGCTACACAAAAGTGGACATTTGACATGACCTTAAAGCAGTGGTCTTCAAACTTTTTTGGCCTGCGCCCCCCCTGAGCAAAGTTTGGGCAGGCCGGGCCCCCCCAAAAGTGCCAGATGGACAGTATGTAGAAATTGCTATGAACTTTTGCGGGCTGTCACCGCACCCTACTCCCAGTACAGACCCTGGGCTCTCCCCACCTTACTCCCACCACTATCGCAGTGCTGCAGCCCATCCTGCTCCCACCACAGTCCCATAAAACAAGCATACACATTTAAATAAAAAATAAATCTCCATAAGCGTACCTTCTGCAGGGGCCTGGGCATGGTTGCTAAAATGCCCCGCTCCAGGTTGCTCTGCCCGTATGTGCGAGGAGGCGCAGGAGCACCCCCTCACACATACATGCAGTGCCCCAGCCAGCATTTCCAATGAGCTCTGCAAGGCTGGTGAAGCAAAACACCTACAGCGTTGCATGGATCAGTTATCATGGGCGGCTGAGGAAATGAACTGTCAAAGGCAAACAGTGTTTCCCTTTGACAGTTCAGCCAGCCCAGGAACACTCCTTCAGCTGGAAAAAGCAGCTGAGAGAGTGCTCAGTGTTTCACTGGGCTGGCTCTTTGGATCCTTCATAATGGGTGAGGTGGCCAGTGGGTGGACGCCCCCCTCACCCGTTATGGACGAGCCGGCAGGCTTGGACAAGCCTGTGGGCAATAGGGCGATGACCGTACCAAAAATGCAAATTGCTAGTGTAGGCCAGTCAAAATGGGCCACTTATTTGGCCAATGTGGGCCAGTTTGAGGATTTACTTCACTATGCAGCTAGTAGTTTTGGCCACTGTTGCTGAATAAATAGCAGCATTTGTTTACATTTGAACAAAAAACCCCTTGGGTACTATTCAAACAGTCTGTGACTAAAGGACTGAATATCCATTTGCAACTGCTGGCCATGTTTTCATTGGTGCCCAAGGACGTTTTATGGTCCAGTCTGACCATGTGAGCTGCCCCTTCCCATTTCCTCCAATCAAAAAAAAAGAAAATAAAAAAAAACATATATATATTTTTATTTTTTATTTTACTCAATTCATGCTGGGCTCTGGCACCCCCCCTGGGATGCGTCCGCGCCCCCCTTGGGGGGGGCGCCCCACAGTTTGAAGACCTCTGCCTTAAAGTGAAGGCAACAAACATGACAACTGGCTTCGGGAGAGCCAAGCATAGATATGTTGGGCTGGGGCACCCGACATGGGTCATAAAAATGGCCTTTTTAGAAGGGTGCGCTCAAAAATGTTACTGTGCCGAGCGTTCGGGCATGAGTTTTTCAGCATACTCTGATAGTAAAAAACCTTCCTGTGCATCTTATCTTAGTTTTCCTCACTTTTACACATGCGAAAACAACGGGTTGGGCGTGGCCATCTTGTGCTAATCTTATCCGTTGCGGCATCGCCCTAAGTTCAAGTGCCCTTGTGGCAGTAAATCATATCACTCGCCACTGAAGCCGACATCACTAGATGTTTATGCCCCTATTCACAACGCCAATGCACGTCTCGTGTCAAGGTTCTCCGTGCGCAAGCTATGGACGTGTCTCCATGGAAATGGCTGGACGCCTTTTTCCTCAATAAGTATAAACAGACCCCTTCTCATCAGACAACAGAGTTACTTTTTCAATCGTTTCACTGTCTTTTTTTTGGATCGCCTGTGACTTGTTTCTGCTCTGTTGAGCTATCTTTGTAAAACGAAGCCCCTGTGAACAGATACTTACACTAGCATTACTATTGATTTCAATTGTTACTTGCATTTTATTTAAAAATGGAGTCTTATAATGGCAACAATACAGCCCTACCAGTACGAGCCGGAGTATTCCGAGGAGGAAGTAATTGAAAGAGAAATAGGAGGAAACGATGGGATATCAAACGATAGTTGGGAAGATTAATAACTGGATCATGAGCCTCTGCCTAGTCCCACGGAAGATGTTTCCACCTGGTGTACCTGCAATCGTTGCGGGGTCATGCCAACCGAGGTGGAGAACTGCTGCTGCAAAGAAAACTCTGGATGCTTGGCCTACATATCAGAAGACCCCACCGCTATGCGTTACCGAGCTGCATGACTTCAGGGCAGCCTGTCTCACAAGGTCTGTGTTGAGGATTATGATGGTGCTTATGCACTAACTTCGCGCAACAGTTCGCCCTCGCAATCCAAGTAACGATTAAGTGCACTCTAAATGGGATGTCATTTTGACCACTGAGACGACTAACATTTCATGTTTGTCTCCTACATTGTCGTAACTTTGATCGATCACTGACGAATGAATTTAGTCTACAAATTGAATATATTTCCCTCGCATTTTGGAAATCCGAGTTCATCGCTTACTTTCAACTAAAAAACTATTTTCCTTTGTGGCCCAAACCGTTATGGATTTGAATGAGTGTTCACTTTTGTAATGTGTCTAGACTTCAAAGCCCAAGTTCATTTATCCATGAAGTAACTTTTGTCATAGAATTCGGGATGCATTTTCATGTAAGGGTGGTACACTTATCAAGTTAATTCAATTAAAGTATGTTTGTTTCCCTTCCATAGGTGATACAGGCTGGAGGCCTACCGTTCGTTTACATGGTGGCTTTATGGGAGGCTTGGATTCCGCGTTCGACGAGTAGTACCCGCCTGTGTCGTTGGAGCCATTCGTGCCAAATTCCCCAGTGTCAGCAGACAGTACAGGGGATTTTCACACTGCTGCTGCAACCTCAAGTATACCATTTGTAGTTTGTTTGTGCAATCAACATCACCAAACTAAATAAAATACAAATGAGCATATACAAATAGTAGTTTCAATTTTTCAGTGAATCAAGAACATGTTCACTCGTTTATAAGGGACATACAAGAATGGTTGGTGTCCTTTTATGCTCACCTCGTCCGCAACAAATCATACCCCTCCATTGTACCCCACTCCGGTACTGGGTGGGTGTGCACGGCCAAGGTGCCAAACACCATGTACATTTCAAAAGGGTTCTTTTCTGCACGGTGACCATTGTTCTAATGGCCTCCCCAGACCCAGTGTCTCCAGGCTCCCCTCCTCAAGAGCCCGCCCCGGCAACCCACAAGTGTCTCCCTTCAGCTGTGTTTTCCGGGCCTTTTGCGCTCCCCTCATGCCCATCCATCCCCCTCCAGTATCAATGTACCAGCATCACTGATGACATCATGAATAGGGTGCACATTCTAGCATTGGATTGGTGAGGGGCCTAGGGAACAGTTGATACTATGGGAAACAAAATGATAATTGGCCGCTTTCTCTCTATTGCTCTTAGCACATGTGGGTCAGCTGGGCTCATCGCTGCGGTGTGAAGATCAGGGCAAGGGAGCACACTTCTATCCAACTAACTAAACTAAACAACAGGAACTGATAATGCAGAAATAATGGCACACAAAATCTTGCATGAATAGGGGTAATCAGGTCGCATGAGCTAATATATTGGCATTCTAACCTCTACCCTTTTGCATTCTCTTGATACCACAATCTCTGTAACCAGGCGCTCACCCCAAAGGGTTGATTTGCCATCTGGCCCGCTTGGGTCCTAATAAAATAGATGGACGTTAGCTGTTTTTGGGGTAAATATATTGCCACACACGATAAGGGCTGTGGTGGGGGTCCTGGAGTGATCGGGGCGCGTGAGGGTCAGATGAGTATCAGCATGAAAGCAACTGGGGGGGGATAGCGTCGGAGCTGGTAGGCTCTGGCAGGGAGGTTGAGAGGGCACAAGTAGTTTAATGGAGATGAATGGGGACTTGGCTTAGGACTTTTCACTGTCTCACGCTCTTCACAGAGCACATTCATTTGGAAATAATACTATGGGATTGTAACAAGACATGGCTGGCTTTGGTGAGAACAGGGCTCACGCTGAGCTGGCAAGGGGGAGGCGATGGTGTGGGCTGGTTGTGCGAGGCGCTGGGGATGGGAGAGTTGCATTTCTACAGAGAGATGGATTTTCGGGTCTAGTAGAAAAGATGGCGTTGGGCCTAGTTCAAAATGGTTTCTTATGGCATATTTGGGGGCTATAATGTATGGGTTATTTTCTATGGGCTGTGGTGCAACAGAATGCTGCGGGGGTGGCTACGCCTCCCCCCTTGGTTATTACATATGGTATGTTTCTAGATTGACGCAAGGGTGGGGGGCAAGGATCGTCTCCTTCCCAACAACGGTGACCATTGTTCTCATGGTCTCCGCAGCCCCAGTGTCTCCTGGCTTGCCTCTTCAAGACCCTTCCCGGCAATCCACATAAGTGTGTCTCCCTTCAGCTGTGTTCTGGGCCTTTTACGCTCGCCTCATGCCCATCCATCCCCCTCCAGTATCAATGGCAGTTCGCATCTGTGGGCATGCGCTCGCAAAAGGGCTGGCTGGGTGTGAACGGCCAAAGTGACAAACACCATGTACACTTCCAAAGGGTTCTTCTGCACAGTGACCATTGTGCTCATGACCTTCCCAGACCCAGTGTCTCCAGGCTCTCCTCTTCAAGACCCTGCTTAAACGTCACACATTCACATACACACCCACTTTACTAATCCTTTATAAACAGCTTCACATTTTACAGGAGAACATCTCTGAGCTCTGCAAGGTATCTGTTTATCGAGCAACTTGTTCCCCTGATACTTGCTCCCCTGCTTGCTGAATCTGCTCATTTGTTCGTCCAGGTAAGGGTAGGTTACACATTTACTTCTGTACATTCATCGATTGCTGAGCTAAATTTTATTTTCTATTTCCACCTAATGAACCCAGTATTGTAATGTTCATTTAGCTCAATGACTTCACCATTGTCTAATGTTTTAGGTATTTTGATCTCGAAAAATAGCGCATTGCATCAATGTCCATTGTAACGAAATGGAATCTTTCATGCTCCATGTTTGTAAGCATGTTCCCTATTGATGCATGAAAGTACATTCAACGGACGAGTACCACATTACGATTTGCGGAATACCAATCATTTCTGTAAGACAGTTATCGCCATGTTCATTCGACAGGGTTACACAAGTTTTCCTCCTTTGACTAAGACAAAAATTGCATAGAAAGCTGTATCAATTACATGCATACAGTATTTTAATTATTTATATTTTTTATACACATCTTACAGACTTTGAGAATGACTGCTTGTATGGTTTTCGGTTGCCCTTTTATGAGCCATGCAATATGTCTGGGCACAGTCCTGCATACATTCCCGAAGGATATTGATTTAAAAAGAAGATGGGTTAAATATTGTTTTCCGGTGGACGAAATTGAAAGTAGAGCCCAGGCTGTCTTGAAGGATGTGAGGGCCAATCGATTCTGCATCGGCAGCTGTCACTTTACCGACGATATGTACGAACAATCGAAATATACAAAAGAGCGTTGACTGAGAATTCTTCGTAAATTGCTTCCAAAATGCAATTCCATCCAAATGTATGCACACGCTGCCTCAGGCGAGTCCTGCATGATGTATTTGTTGTTATGTAGGATGATGGTCTGCTTAAATAAGTATCATCTATGATCTCTCGATCTAATTCGGGTAGTGTACTGAAAAGGTAACTTCATGAATGGATTGGAGCTTTCGGTGTATATTTACTTAAAGTGTCTTACTAAAGTTTCCATAGTTGCCAGATTGTATTGAATTTTTACCATACTATAATTACATTGGCCCCCACTTTCTTGAGCCTCTAATAAATCAAGCAATTAGGAGCATTATAAAACAATGCGATAGTGCCCTATAAAAGTTGCATAATGTTTTCGTAATCGGTTGCTTGACATGTCCCTTTTTTCGTAGAGGGCACTGATGGAACCACAGACCCTCACAAGTGACAAAACCACAGAGACGTCCACTGTCCCAATGGTGAGTCCTACCAACATGCAGATATTCGAGAGTTGGATCAGCCCTCATATCTAATACAACTTTAAATTTTCCCTTGTACCACTTTATGACAATGCACTGAAAATGAAGGAGCAAGATTCTGAATCAATTTCACTCGCCCATCAAGTATTTTATTGTACTTGTCCTTTACGAGAATTTGTTCTGCTTTCAATTTCAAATAAAATGTTTATGTGTGCTATCAGTTATTTACACTAAGTGGCATGTATGGGTTTCTCTCTATATGTACCACTGTCTGCATCTAATTGTCTCAGTTCCATTTCGCGGTTTTCATCCATACTAAAAACAAATACTGTGTTACAGGGGGATGCTGGCACTTCCACTACAATCACTTCCTCCATTGCAAGCGGTCCAGAGTATGGGGTATGCGTACCTTCAGTTCCCTTGGAAGAATGGAAGTAAATTCTACAAAGGATATTATTAGAGAGTGAAATGCATGTAACCATGCACTGGTTCAAACGTTTTCTGATTTCGGTTCCAACGTTACACTTCCTCCCTAATGCAGAATACATCATAAAAAGGTTTGAGGGCAACATTACAGTCAGTATGTTTTCCACTGTGATCTTTGATCAAGTACATGTGTCATCTTGGAAGGTTATCAGGTGAAATCTATATTATGACTAAATAACGTACACTGTTTGAGGGTATATGTGTAAGTGCTCTGTGCGAAGAAAGATTTGAATTTTCAGTATAATATTTTTTTTTAATGAATATTCGATTTAAAGAATGTACACAAGCAGTTGAATTAGAAGGAGGTGGCACAGAATCTCGCAGTTTCAAAGAAAAATCAAGAAAACAAGGGTAATGAACAGACAAGCTTATTTTGCAGACATTTTAGACTGGTGTTTTATTCATATAATGTTTTTGTTTTTAAAGAAGCATGTGCTGTTTGTGTTCTATACATAGAGCCCATTTTTCAACACATCTCAGAGTCCCAGAAGGAGGAAGAGAAGTATAAAGACACAGACAACAAATGAAACCAAAGATGTTGCTTGCCAAACAGATTTCACAATGGAGCAACTACTATTTGAGGCGCAGCGCGGTCCAGTCAATAAGCAGACTCGTGATGCTTATGCCCAATGGCCAGAAACGGAATGGAATGTGACCGGCAAACCCTGCAAAGTCTCCATGGACCATTGCTACCATGTGACAACTCAACAAGATGAAACTGAATACAATGAAAATGCACTGCAATTCCTTGCAGACCCCTGGACACCATCTACATCCGCCAAAAATGTTCCACCCAAGAAACTTTCGATGTTACCCGTTTCTCCAATTCGTGTGCAAATATCACAACCTGAACTAACAGACACTGAAGTTCAACGCAATTGACAGAGGAACTTGCGTAAGATCTTGACTTCAGTTTGCCTAGTTTGGGTGATATGTCCACCACAGTCAAGCCACAAACCACGTTCATGCCGGACAATTGGCTAATAAAGGAGAAAAAAAATACATTGTATTAGACAGCTGCCTGCTAGAGATTGTACAGATGCTGAAATGTGACCATACATTCAGGGGGAACATATGTGGGGAGCCATTGGTGAATGTGTCTCGTGTATTGCAAGGCACGAACCTGAAAATCCAAGCCAGCTGTGTCCACCTCCATAATACATTT
The DNA here is from genome assembly GCF_040938575.1 of Ambystoma mexicanum. Lineage (NCBI taxonomy): Eukaryota > Metazoa > Chordata > Amphibia > Caudata > Ambystomatidae > Ambystoma > Ambystoma mexicanum. Next base: position 208,622,191 of record NC_090940.1, read on the forward strand.
TCATGGTCCGCACACCGATGCTGGCCAAAGTGCCAGCTGGAAATCTACTATGTTCAGCTGCTTTACTTTTCAGCGGGTCGATTTTCGGAAAGATTTCCAGTTTCTGTAGGTTTGTGGGAGTGGAGTTCCTTGCTAAAACCCAGTACTACAAATGTCAAAAAGGGAATTCTTATTCCCTGCTAGTAGTCAAGCCTGGAAAATTGAACAGATGTCAATCGAAAGCACATTCGCTGGCAAACGTTTCTGGCTAGCTGGCGACGGACAGTGTGAAAGCCCAGGATTTTCAGCAAAGTACTGCAAATGGCACTTTCAAGACATGAAAAGTAAAAAAAAAAATGGTGAGTTTGGAGATCGTGCATGTGTCCGAATGTATATCTTCTGTGGCCATGGAGAAACATGGTTTCATCAAATCCTAAGAACATATTCAATCGAGGGGAATGCAAATAGACCCGATAGCCACCGACAGGCATGTTTCGATAACCAAGGACATGCGACAGCAGTTTCCACACATTCGTCATCAATTCAATGTATGGCACATCGCCAAATCAGTCAATAAAATAATTACAGCTGCTGGTAGAAAAAAAAGGGTTCTGAAAATATTAGTGGTGTCAGTCTATCAGCAACCATCTTTGGTGGAGCTCCAAAACTTGTGATGGGTCTGTAGAAATTCTACTTGAAAAATGGCGTTCATTGATGCACCATTGTTCCAACGTACACTCATGGACAGAAAACCAATATTTTCAGAAATGTGCACATGGACCTTTATCGAAAAAGCAGGAACACAAGAAAAAGTGTTGGTGCCACGTTCACCGACACACAAAGCTCTTGAGAAGATAGTGTACGATAAAACGCTTTCAAGAGACGTGAAGGGACTCGGAGTTCTGTCATACCAGAGATTTGGAGGTGTTCCAAAATATGTGCCTAAAGTACAGGCCCAAAAGTTGCATTTCAGCATAGACAATATTGAGGCCAGAACAAGACTAGCTGTACTTGGGCACAATGAGAACGTTGGGAGGGAACAAGCGAAACTGCAGGAACCTTCGGGATGCTTCGTTACCTCATGGCATTTACAAAACAAGGCAAACAATGGGTGGCCAAGCCAATATACCAGGAAATGGAATTCAAATTTTTTGAAAGATTTGACATTGAATGTGTTGGCCATGCATACTCATGGAATCGATCCCGATTTTGTTCCTAGGACACATACGATATCAATGATTTGTAGCCGTCTTCATAATCTGCTCAAAATAACATTTTCAATATGTTCCCCAATGTTTGGACATAGTACATCAACAATCAAACGCTATTACACTCAATTTCAATGCTAAAAAAAGTATTAAAAAGTATTTAATTACGCAGATTAAATTTGGTGTATGATTCATTAATGTATATCTTTTACCTTCCCTTCATTGATATATTACTGGTCCTCGATCGATAAGACATGTCTGCGGTTGCTATTGGCGATATATTTGAAAATAGAATTGCCCTAGCACATCAGTGCTGCACTGCCCATTTGGGTTGCTGAAATACTGATGGGCAAATGGATATTTGCCATCAGTCAACGGTACACTGAGGCTTGGTGTCAGTCAAACCCTCTTCTAGACCTAAACCACATCCACACATGCAGTGCTTGGCACTTGCATTTAATGCCTACGGTGGGTGCTTTAGCAGTGTATTATTTTTTCAAACACCTCAGCGAGTGGACACCTTTTTACACACTCACAGACTATTTCAGTCTTTTGATGTGTGTTTTTTTGTGTTCTCCATAGCTCTACATAGCTCACCATAGAGTCCAAAATGTCATTCTCCAATGTATCCCGTGTCAACTTTTGGCAATAAGTATCTGTTGTTGCTAGGTTGCCATACAGCGGGACTCTGCGTTTTGCTTTGCATGCGCCCCTCCATGTGTCCTTCCATTGTGTTCTCCCCGCCCCCTCCCCCACCATTCCTCTTCTTTCCTCTCCCTACCAACTCTATGGTGCTCTCTGTCTCTTTTATCTATTCTAACTGCTTCTCTATCGACTACCCTGCTCGCCTCACTAAATCTGTTAAGAAGAAGTTAACAAAGGACATCCTGGTCTCCAAACCAGGCCTCCCTATCGCTGAAACCTGTCCCAGTACTTCCTCCAGGCAAACCCTCACTGACATCCTCTTTGTCGTTCCCTCGTCACACCCATGGACTCAACATATGGTCTCTCTCCTTTCTCCTCTTCTCCCATCTCTCTCCTTTCTCCTCTTCTCCCATTAATGGTGGTACCCGGTAGGAGGCCCTCTTAGCCTCATTCCACTCCTCCAAGGTCATCATTAACGTTTACTTAATGCCTCTTAATTAACAAGTCTCCTTGTTACAGTCTCCTTCTTGGAGAATTTAACATCCAATTGGATGCTTCCTGTACTTCCTCTGGACTCACAGAAAAAAAATGCTCTCCTGAATAACTCTGAAGACGTCCTCTCCAACCTCGATTCCAACACCCCTTGTGTCCTCATCTTACTCGATCTCTACTCTGCCTTTGACATGGTCAACTCTGCCTTTGACATGGTCAACCCTGCCATCCTGCTCAACAGTCTTTGTGATAAGCAGGGCATCACTGATCAGGCCCTGGGCTTGGCTGACTTCTTTCCTCTCCGATCGACCCTCCCAGGTCCAACTTGGGTCCTTCCCCTCCTCTATCTGCCTTCTCTCCCTTTCCACTGCTAATCTCCTGGCTGAAACTGAAACTGTGCTTGTTACCTGGCTACCCTCTGATCTCGGGCCCAAGTCCCCTCCCTGCCAGTTGCACACCTGCACAGTCCTCTGGCAACACTTGCACTCGGGGACTGTTTCTATATCCCTACAGCAATTGACAGCTGATATCTGCACTTACCCTTGCACCTTCCACCAGCGGGCCACACTTAATTGTCTTTATTTATTTCGACTGTTCATCCCATGCACGGCAAAGCCCCCTCCCCCTTTCCTCCTCCCCTGCACTTTCGCGATCTCAATGTCACCTGACCTAGTAAGATCTTTGTCTCAGTCTTCCCTGTGTGCTCCCTCCCTTGCCTCGTCGCGCCTTGAAGCACTTGTGCATAGGCGCGTTATAAATGCCATATCATATCATCATATGATATTATGGTCTGTTTTGGACAGACATAAAATGAATCTTAGGTAACACCAGCCTTTCAGTGGCTTGTAGTATCGGTTTTACTTACCTTAAGTGCAACTGTTGTCCAAAACTAATTTGAGGTAATGGCTTCCCCTACTCTGTGAACTGAAAAGCAACTGTGACTGAATATTACACCCCAAGGTCCAACTCTCCTAGAATTACAGTTATCCAGAATACAATTCATAGTTTTATACCGTGCCTATTATAGGAGTATTAGAAGATCAGAAAAATTGCCTGAGTCTTCTCATACCAAGAGAGCGTCCACATATCCGACACCCAGTTCTCGCAACATCGGGAAACTGAGTACGAGGAGAGATGGGGGGGGTCATTCGGTGATTGATTTGGATGAGGTGTATGCTTTGGGTTTTTTGTGGATATTGAGGTTGGGTGGTTGGTAGGGGTGTATGTTTTGTCCTGTTTTTTTGTGTTGTCATGTCTTGCTATGGGATAGGAGTGTGGGAATGTTTTTGGATTTCTTTCTGAAATGCTATTAATTTAGTAGTAATTTGCATTTTGTTGCACTGATGTGTATGGTGTAATCTTTTACTTGTTCCCATTCTGATGTTACTCAGTTATATTATTGTCTGTGTAATTATTAAATAAAGTTGTTAAAAATAAAAAAATGAAGAAAAAAAAAATAGAAAAATGTATTGTCCACTTCATTAGACTATGTGATGTCTTGCTGAGATTCACAGTAAGCCGGATAGAGTCTACCAAAGAAATTTGATGTTGGCTGGGTTAGCCTGCGCTCACCAGCTATTTTCAGATTTCGAAAACTGATCTGCCGCCAAGGGCATACACTAGTGGAAAAGTGAGAACCAATTCTTCATCACCTCAGGCCCCTTCCTGACTTGCTACGGCCTTCCCAAAAAGATACGCTTTTCGCTTGACCGTCGCGATTGTGCGCTTTCGCGAGCTACTGCAATGTTGAGCACAAGGCTACCGACTTCTCAGGTCCGCATTTGAAAGACAGGGAACGACTCTGAAAAATTAACGCTCATCCACGCTTAACCTATGTACACGTACGGCCGATTGACACAAGGCCTAGTCGGATCATAAATACAACTAACTCGGTATGGTCAAGCAATGTAACCAGTCTCACTTCAACGTAGACAGGGCTGCCTCATGTGGGATAGATAGTGTGAACGGCTGTCCCCTGTTACACTCACAACATAATGAATACAAACCTCTCTGGAAAGAAGCCAAGAGATAGCTTGCAGTGTTTAACAAGGTTAACTTTATTCAGAAATTAAAAAAATAATCATCAAAAGGGGGCTGATCTTCGAGAACATTGAGACTCCAGAATTAATGATTTTGCCTATGGAAAGGCCACAGCGTTATGAATGGTATCACATATAGGTTCATAAACAGCACTAGTGATGGTTAAAACAGTATTCATGATCGCACGGCATTGGTGGATGCCAGATAATGTTTATTTTTCATGCTTTTTTTCGATTGACACGTGGGTCATCTGTGCTCATCGCTCCATGGAATGAAGATCACTATGTGGGATAATGCTTGTGGGGATCGAAGAAATTAATCAGTTCACACCGACATGTCTTGTCAATTTTTATTTGACCGTGGACGAAAGGGAGCAATCGCCAGGCTAGAAGGACAGAAATTGTCGAATACCCACAAAAATAACATTAACTGTATTCAAAGTGGACATTGGAACATTTAGTTTCAATTTATGCAAACCGTTGTTCTGAGCGGATACTCCGCGTTACACCAAGAGAATGGAACTACTGAACATAAGGCAAGTTGAACTATCCATAGTATTTTTGCAATTAAAAATGGCATTTTATCTGTTGGCACATGGACGAATTCAATGACGTGCGAATATGCCATTTGACGAAAATAGTTGAAAAGAATACATTGTTCCGTTGATTGAATTTATACCGTGCCATATTTAAAAAACCAAGTGTGTAACTGGCGGTTTCTTTAAAAGTCTACCAATAATTGTTATTTGTGTTTAGTTTAAATGGGAATGAGTAAAGGTTTGGTTTTTTGCCCAGTATTGGTTACCGACATTGTTATGGGTTGTTAGTTGGAGCATATTGTGGAGATTATTCATCGACGACCCGCAACCACAACATTCATGCAGGCCAGTGAGATCTAAACCACTTCGTCCCATGGAATATCAGGGTGTTCTATCAACGTTGCATTATTGGATGTGCCGGGGGCAGAACATTTTCCAGGTTCGCTTTTCAATAGATAATACTGACAGTTCCATTACAATGCCATCTTTCTGTTGTTCCATTTCTGCGTCAGTTTCTCCATACCATTGGGAGCTATACCTACTTCACAGTGCTAACCTTTCATGCACATCGTAGTCTGAAATACTTCCCCACGTTGTCTGTGTGTGTGGTTTGTGTTTGTTATTTGGTTTCATTCGGTGCAGAATTACAGGATAAATGCATGCATTTGAATAAAAATTTTATACTAAAATATATTTTTATTCTATTATCTACACAGATATATCGCACCATTCTGCGAATGCCATAGTTTCCAGCTACCGTGTGATGGCTTCTTCAATCAACAATGGCAGATACGCCTAACCGCATCACAATCATGTGGGACGATGGACCGGTACCGATATGCCCTTTGGCCGTACCAGCGACAAAGAGCAACATGTCAATGTTTACAGTGTAGCATGAAGTTGATGCGTCGAATCCACATCTTCTCCCGAAAAGATCATCATGTACGTCATATGTTTTGCCACTCTAACCTAAGGACACACAACAATTAGTCGTTCATCGCAATCAGTGGATCATGATAATGTGGTTTTTGGAGTGTTCTTTGTTAAATAAAAGCACTTGCAAAATTGCAGATTACTGATGTTTTCTTTAAAATTATTGATTGCAAATCCGATTTGGGACGCGCTGTGAGAGGACGTGTGTGGTGTTCTTCCGGGTTTTGCGTTAACTGACTTTATGACGTGGGTGATGACTGGGCACGTTCGGCTACGCTGCCCACCAATAGGTGGAGCATATCGTTTGGAATAGTGATGTCAGCTTCAGGGGCGGATGATCTGATTTACTTCCGTAGGGGCGATGCAGCAACGGATAAGATTAGCACAAGATGGACATGCCCAACCCGTTTTTGCATGTGTAAAACTGAGGAAAACTAAGGTAAGATGCATAAAGTTTTATATGGTTGATCGGAGTATGCTGAAAAACACATGCCGAACGCTCAGGACAATAACATTTTTGAGCGCACTTTCCCCTTTAAGAGTAATGTTACAAAATTATTATTTAGGCCGAACAGAAAGAATCACTAATTGGTTTTCTCACATCTTGTGTTGGGTTCTGTAATACCATATCAACCGACATGCAAACCAAGTCGGTTGCTGGCTTTTGGGAGCAACAATTGCTTATATGCTTACATAGGATTCTGCGTCTTCTGTTCAATTGGAAACTTGGATCTCATCTGGGATTACATTTTTAATGTTAACCAATATTTATACTTTGCCAACACCACACTAGTGGTCTTACGGTGCCAGGCCTCATCCGAAAAGGGAGTGTATTTTGACCTTACCAGGGTGTCACCAGACCTCCGTCTGTGGAAAGGAAAGAGTAGGAAATCGGATGGGAATGGCAATAGGAAAAAGGGATTAGATAGCAGAATTAACCAATTCAGAGGGTATAAACTATTGGGAAGGGGGGTAGGGGGGTGATATATGATTGAAGTAGAAGAGAGGCCCGTTTCTTACCTGTGGTCAGTTATCAGTATGCATGAAAGGAGGACTAAGAAAGGTGCACCTCGATTTTGAGCAGAACTTCTGGCAAGTGTAAAAATGTCAAGTTACAAGTGACTAGCCAGGCATTAGGTCACTCATCCCCTCAATTCTCTACATTCAAGCAGCATACCATAGTCACTTGCCAAGAGACAATTATCACGCAATGGCTTGAAGCGAGTGCATATTTTGAGGTCTATGACTGATGTCAATTTCTAGTGCCAGTACAGCACGGTACTAGATGATGGACTGGAGCGGTGCTCAAGCGGGCCCAATTAGTGTATACACATACACATAAATTACAGTACCTTAACGTTCACTAGACTAAGTGCTTCTTTATCATGCAACAGAACACACACTGTTCTGTCTGGCGATGGTCTTGATTGGCCACTTAAGATGTACTACATTCCTACATAACAAATTACAGCCATTAATCTGACCGGAGCGTTTTAAGTGAAACACGCACATAAAAGGAGAGCTGAGCAGCAGGAGCTGCACCTCCCACTGAAGGCAGGTTCCACGTCAAAACCTGAGGTGAGCATTATGCTTCAACTTCTATTTATTCCTCTCTTCAGCAGTTTCAACAAAAATCAAACACTTCAAAAGGTCTTTTCTTTTTTAAACTACATTTCCCTCTTAACCAGAGTCTTTTATATAGTCCATCTCATATACTGTCATGTGCAGATAGTCCTTCCTGTCTCCTTGCGCCACCTCTTTTCCTGCTCGTCAGCTAGATAAGTACCTTTTCTCTAAGCTGAGAGCACGAATGATTGTAAGGCATGTGTTAGAAGGTCAACAAAAAGAACGCTAATAAGCCAGCAAGTTATGGACTTTAGGGCGAAGACAACCCAGAGAATATCAATTGAGAGACAAATCCCCGCACTCAAGCAGGGAAAGGGTGACAGACACGCGCAAACAGCAGCCCAAAGTAGAGAGTGAGAGCGGAGGAGGAGCAGTCCCGGGGTCGCACTACTCCTGATAAAGCGAATACCATGCGGCACCCAGACAGCCGTAGCAAATCACAGCTGCATTATAATCAGATTTACAGGGCAGCTTGCGCTTCAGCCTACCGACGCGGGAAGAGGTCCCATATAACATATAAACAAAGGATTACGAATAAATACACAGTGCGGAATGCGCATCAGTCTCCCAACACAAAGGGAAGGACTGACATACCCCTCGCAACGTGGGGAACAAGCTCAAATGGATAACTGAGCTAGACATAGAATAGCACCACAGCGCAGCAGTGGATGTGCCACACAACCTGAACACAGGTAGAGGCACAAGCACCTATGCAGAAAGAAATGTCAGAATTTGAATGGTGTGAAGAGGAGCAGGTAGATGACATAGCTCACAGCTTCACAGAAGTACTGGGGAGCTCGCTGGTGGGAGCAGTGGCCCAAGGGGTAAGGCCCCCACAAGACAGATTGGCCACAATAGAGACATTCTTGAGCCAAAAGCAAAAAACAGAGCACGTCCACTAGGGCCCCACAAGGGTATACTGAGACCCGGAAGAGGAAGGCCTCTTCTGACCTTCCGGGTCACCGCTACGGGGCAGACAAAGAGGCCACAGACGCTTTTCTGCGCAAGTCGGTGGTGCCAAGCCGCACAGCCCCCGACCCAGGGGAGAATATGGGAAAGGAGGGGATAGACTCAGAGGAAGAGTCAGCAGAAACCCCACGCTCTTCACAAGAAGAGGACGAGAGACCAGAGGAGGAAGAGTTAGAACGCCACGGGGTAAGAGATTAAGAAAAGAGAAACACCTAGAGGATAGTGAAGAGATCTCAGACACATTCGAACCAGTGAACATTAGAAACCCTACATCTTCGGACTGGCAGCCATCCCCACGAGTAGCCAAATATGACACAGAGGCTGCAAAAAGCGCTAGAGAAAAGGTGAGAGAGCGCATGAGGGCCGAATGCCCGAGACCAGAACTGACGGGCAAAGTAGCAGAAGCACCCGAACTGGGTCCAAAGATGCTGGCGTTCGTGTATAAGACATCTAGAGATCCGTGAAAGGGAATAGACAGATCCTGGAGGAGCTGTCAGGAGAAAGTGTTTTATAGCGCCTATACAATGTGTTTCAAAGCACTTCAAGGCAAGGGAGGGAGCAAGGGAAAAATACAATGAACATTCTTACTATAATACTAGGCCTGGCGACATTTCAGATAGTGCAACAGCTATGACAAAGATAGGGAGGGGTTGTGGGGGGGGGTCTAGGAGGTGAGACAGACAAGCAACTAACATACTAGGCCCGACAACATTTCTGGTAGAGCCAAAGAATTGCCAAGAGGTGCAGGTGGGGGTTTGGAGGCGGTGGGGAAAAGAGGGAGGAGGATGGGAACAAAACAAGCAACTACAGTACTAGGCCTGATGACATTTCAGATAGTGGTGGCGGGGGAGGAAGAACAAGGAGGGAGGGGGGCATGGGAGACGGAACAGCTACTATCGTACTAGTCAGATGACATTTCGGATAGAGTAAGAGCTATGAACAAGAAAGGAAGGGGAGGGGGTAGGAGATGAGACAGACAAGCAACTAACATACTAGGCCTGATGACATTTCTGGTACAGCCAGAGAAATGACAAGAGGGGAAGGCGGAGAGGAACAAAAACAAGCAACTATCGTGCTAGTCCAGACGACATTTCAGATAGTGCTGGCGGGGGAGGAAGAACAAGGAGGAGGGGAAGAGACAGCTATCGTACTAGGTCAGATAACATTTCGGATAGAGAAAGTGCAATTACATAGAAAGCGGAAGGGGAAAGGGTGTGGTGAGAGAGAAGAAGAGGCACACAGGGGGTGAAGGGCAGGCAAACAGACAGGCAAACATAGATCATACATAGTGCCAACAAGGGAGACAAGCAAAGAAGGAAAAAGAGGGTAGAAGCATTTCCAGAGGAGAGAGTTAACCCATAATTATTGAGGTGTGTTATGTAAGTCCAGATTTCTTAGTACAGTGAGGAAGCAGCAAAATGGAAGTTCAAGTGGAGGGGTCACAAAAACGTACTACAAGTAGCATTCAGAGGGCAGACAAGCATGAGGGATTTAAGATAGGACAGTAAAGTGAATGGCCACGACCAAATCACAGGCCAACTCCTCGGGTACTCCTGAACTGGGTATGCGGGCCGCCATCTTGGAATGGCCAGCTCGCATGGGTGAGATGCAAAATGTAGATAGATGCTGGTGAGAAAATGGTTGCACAACTTGGATCTTGCAGGGCCGCTAGCCAAGATCATAGACCTAGCAAAGCCGGCCGGAGACACAGGGGAAGAAGTAAACCCAGAAGTACCAGCAAAATGGGCACAGGCCAGTATGCCTGCTGGGGAATGCAAATTGCACGATCTCCGACGAAAGGAGACGAGGACTCTTGTTGAAGATAGAGTCCAAAGACCTAGCCTCTTATGAAGCAGGTGAAGCAGCCCAAGGCCTTCTCTTCGGATAAACCTTTGGAAGGGAAATTGGGAGGTTTGTGGAGACATACACCTCCCTAGAAAAGGCACAAGCTTTCATAGCTACCAAGGTTTTTGCTGGGACCGGTCGCTATCGAGGTCGAGCGACTGGTCGCTATCAGGGCACACGGAGACCTCAGAACATCAGAGCCCATTATTGGGAAAATAAACAGCAAGACTCCTCCTTTCCCACCAGAGGCCGATTCCCGAGAGGAATGGGCGCCTGGGTGTTGCAGACAGCTAATGGACTGGAACTATAATTCACCCAGGAACCACACCAGAGCCACCCCTCCCCAATACACATGGCCCTGGCAGAGAGGGAGAGCTTACAAGCATGCTACAGCACTTATTGCAGAAAAAAAGCCATAGAGCCATGCGCAAAGGCACCAAAGTCCATAAGCAACATGTTTCTAGTACACAGGAAGGAGAAAATGAGACCAGTGATACATTTAAAAGAGCTAAACAGTTGGGTGACATACCGCCACTGCATGATGGAAGGGATTCACCAACTGCGAGAAACTGAGAGAAGGGGACTGGCTCTCAAGGATCGATCGAAAGGACACGTACCTCACAGTACTCGTCCAAGAGCAATACCATCCCTTCCTGGTGTTCACCTGGGACGAGCAATACACATAAATACCCTCCGGATTAGCATCAGCCCCGTGGGCCTTCAAGAAACTCATGAGATGACAGGGAAGCCCTCTGATACCAGACAGAATGGGTAAAGAACTACTCTTGTCACTGGAATTTTTAGTGAATCAGGAGAAATCTGACGTCACCCCGACAAAGAGGATAATTTCCTCGGGTTTATAGTAAACACCAAGGCAGCGACACTAGAATTACCAGCCAGGAAGATAAGGGATATCAAGAAAGAGATCAGAGGATGCCTCGACAAAAAGGGAATACCCTCGAGAACGCTAGCGAGAATAGTAGGACTGTTAGCATTGTCTATTCAAGCCATATTTCCAGGGCCCTTAGATTATCGAGCTCTGCAGGGCCTAAAGATAAAACACCAACAGCAAGGCCTGAAGTACCATCATCAGTACTGCTAGATCACGAATCCAGAATAGAGCTGGAATGGTGGCTACAGAATATGGACGCATGGAATGGGACATATTTGGGAACTGACCCAACCTAGTGGTAGAATCGGATGCCAGCAGGGCAGGCATGGGAGCCTGGTGCAGGACAATAGCAACAGGTGGGAGATGGAGCTCAGAAGAACTCCAAATGCACATAAATTGCTTAGAGCTTGTAGCGGGATCCTTCGCAATCAAGGCATTCACAAAGAACAAAGTGAACTCATGTATTCTGTTGAAGATTGACAACATCTCAGCAGTCAAATATATCAATCACATAGGAGGGATGAAGTCCAAGCTCCTAGCGGAACTAGCAAACTACTTCTGGCACTACTGCCTGCAAGCAGGGACCTCAGTGACAGCAGACTATCTACCAGGGACACTCAACGTGATAGACTGGAACTCCCATTACTTGTCAAATGCCAGCGACTGGAAGCTGAACGTAGAGGTATTTAAGCAGCTACAACAGCTGTGGCGCCCAGTTCACACAGACCTGTTTGCATCCAGAAAGCAGCTACTTCAGCTGGAGATTAGATCCGACAGCGAGAGGAGCAGACACTTTTCTGCAAAATTGGAGCGGGGACCTACTCTACGCCTTTCACCCCCATTCATGATGCTGAGCAGAGCATTAGCTAGGACGCGCAGAGAAGGGGAGAATTTAGTAGCGCTGATATGAAAGTCACAAGTATGGTTTCCAGCACTCATAGAACTACTAACAGACTGGCCGAGGATCCTCCCCCCAGAAGAACACCCGCTCACGGTCCCAGTGGGGTCATTTTAACCTCAGAATGAAAGGGACTCTCCCACTAATGGCGTGCAGCATAGCCGGAAATGCTGGGCTCTGCCAGGCATTTCGGAACAAGCTGCACAGCTCATTGCAGAATTGTGGGCGCCATCTACACGGCGGAGCTACAACACGGCTTGAAGTAAATGGTTGTAGTGGTGGAAATGGAGAGGTTTTCATCCCATTTCTGCCCCTATAGTAGCAATCCTAAATTTCATAGCAGGCCTGCTGCAAAACAAGAAAGCATTGAGGACAATAGGAGAGTATAGATCGGAAATTTCAGCGGGTCATCTACCCATCAACGGAGTTCCCATTGGGGAGAATGCAGCTGTAATAAGGGTCATGAAAGGAGCCTGGTTTAGATGGCCCCCAGAACCGAATACATACACTTATAGGACGTGACAGTGATACTGAGGCTTCGGGCTAGTTGCCAACTGATACCTGTCCTTGAAGCAACTGTCGGGCAAGCTAGCCATACTCTTATGTCTAGTATCATGCAGGAGGGTAGCAGACGTCAAAGTCCTAGATGTACACAGGAAAATGTTCGGACCGGAGGGGCTTACCTTCACCCTCGTCGGGAGGACAAAGACAGGATCCGCATCTATATCATATCCCTCTTTACATGATCATTCGAAGTGGTGCATATGAAAGTATAACAGCAGGAACACGCCCGGCAAGGACGATGCAGTTATTGATAGCGCGCAGGAGACCGTACAAAGCAGTCGTAACAGCCACCATAGACAGATGGGTGCGCAAGGTTATGCAGCTTGCAGGAGTAGACTTGTGTTGCTCATTCTGTGAGAGGAGCAATGGCTTCGAAAGCATAAGCGAAAGGAGCGACGCTACAAGATATGTTGCAAGCGGTCGACTGGGCCAGCAATAGTGCATTTAGGACATGCTACTTTAAGCAGCAGCGACAATATCGGGAAGCTTTGAACAAGCATAATGCGCACCTCCGGTCTTGACATAAAATTAAGATTACCCCGGCTAATAGCGCAGGGAGTCTTGATTGTATTAAAGACAAGCAGACCAGCATTACTTTCCCACCCAAGATATGCACTGCAATGTTATGTGTTATTCATGTATAATTAGACATTGTTTTCCTGTATCGAATAAGGCAGTGCATTCTCCACCCTAAACATATCCTTTGTATTTTGATAGGAGATGACCAGAAGAACAGCTGACCCAAAACAAACCAAGCAGCAGGCTTAAAAGAGATCGACAGGAGCAGCATGCAAAAAGGGGCAGAGCAACCTGGAGGCTTGTTGACTCTGTAGTTCTTCAAGAGTTGAAATTCCAGTTACAAGGTCTAGAGTGCAGTTCAGAGCATTCAAAGAAGAGGTGGAGCAAATAAACAGGAAGGACTATGAGCACATGACAGGATATGAGATTAACTACATAAAAAGATGTTTACGAGGGAAATGTAGTTTAAAAAAAAAAAAAGACAACATTTTGGAGAAGTTTGATTTTTGTTGAAACTGCTGAGGAGAGGAATAAATAGAAGTTGGAGCATAATGCTCGCTTCCTAATAGAATCAAGACTCCCTGCGCTATTAGCAGGGGTAATCTTCATTGTTGCTGAAAACATTAATAGTTCACTGGAAGGATTTCCACATGGAGACACATCAATTGCGATTCCTGTGCACTCCTGAAGGAGTCCCAAAACACATTAAGTGTTTGGGCCATTTACAAACACAGTGTTCCTTCTTCACTATCTCACCCCAGCACGTTCTGACAACTGGCACCCAAGTGCAAATCTTGGATACTACACTACTTATTTTGATTTGCTCCTCTCATTCTCATTACTTTGTTCTTCTTTATGGGAAACATTCATTGGAAGATTCAAAATATAAAAATAGATTATTCTGCAAGTTTCTTAATTGCTATGTTGTCTTGCGTTATTCAATGTGCCTTTTTTCTTGACACAAACGGATATGATCTATGGTTGAATCAAGGTGCAAAATGTGCACTAGCCATTGGCTAGTGCTATTGGACTCTTGGCAAATATGAAATGATGTGCTGTTTGAATGTATAACATGGAGGTGGGGAGTGACTTTTTCATAGTTGGCTAGTAGCTAGCAACTTCAATGTGTGCCCCCTAGTTCAGTGATGTGCGAGTCTGTGAATATGGCCTCTATTAAATTCAAGATTCTAATTTTGCTCTGCATGGGAGTTTTTGAAACTACCCTGCAGTTCTTTGAGACGAGCAAAATAGTTCTGGCCCGATCAGAAATCATGGCATTTTCACTAAAAATGTCACTTTTCATGTTAACAAAAGATTGAAAAATGTAGTTCTCTAGATCAAGATTTAAAAATCCCCAGACGAGAAGCAAAGTGGAGTCAACAGGACTTTGAAAGGGAGAAAATGTTGTCTGGCGGCGTTACATCAATTTAAGTCATCACCCACTTGTGAAATAGGAGCCGGGTCACTACTTTTGAATGTCTGAGCTCTAGAGGATAAATGAAGCCACGTCAAACATGTTGCGAAATCATGTTCTTTCAGTAGTCAAACTGGACAAATAATGAAAGATGCATTTGTTTTTAATGTACTTACACACACACACATCCCCCTAACGCCACACTCCTCATACATAGCACATCGTGTGTTAAACTCTTCCATCCCATAACTGGAGAGTACCGACCGAGGTGCACTGCATAAACTGGGGCCTGGTTCTGCCCAGAGAATTCGCAAGAAGGCTCCTTATTGTACTGCCAGATTTAACACGGCTCCTCGGGTCAAGGACAACTACATACGAAGCCAGGGGGCTATGACTTTGCAAGTGTGGCACAGACACCAGAAGACAAGCCGCATTTCTCTCAACTGCTTCGCTGAAATAAAACTCTACTTAAAGCCGCCTTTACAATGCGTTGTGTCAAAATAAGGAGGTGCCTGTATACAGATCTGAAAAAAAATAAGAGGTCCATTTGGCCTGCAAGTTATAGCTGTGAAAGGTTTTAAGTAACGATACCAATTATGAACACTTTCCAATGCGTTGAAAGCATTGCATACAGTATCAGGTACGACACAACATAAATGTGGGGATTTTTTTAATCACAAGTACAGTCACAGAATCTATCATATGCTACATAAAGCAAAGCTATTGCTATGTCAACTTCAGGCACATGAACCTCCCATAGAAAGAATCAAAACATGCACAAGCTTCAACTGTGATCTGAATAAGTAATACAGACTAATAAACAGGGGGGTTTATTAAATGAAATACAATTGATGCAGGGAGTGAAATAAAGACCAGAGCAGGCAGAGCTGCAAGCACCTCCTCAGTATCGGCATCGCCCAGGAAGTAGTAGTTACCTATGGGGAATGACGTGGCACACAGAGTGCCACTAATCTAACTTCCACACGACGCAAACTAATGCGACCCATTATGCTTGTAGGCGTGCCCTAATTGTCCTTTGCACACATTCCCCAACACAGGGTCTCACTTATTCGTTTAAGGTAAAAGATGACCTAAGAAGTCAAAAGTAGAACTTGGCAGCTGAATGTATCACGTTAACTAGGTTATTCTGAGAAACAAACAAGAGCCAACTAGCTCCCAACAATGTCGATGCCTGCTGCTGGTAACGCAGCATAGCATTAATGAGTTCAGATTCGGCAACATCAAACAGAGCTCTTCAGCATTTTGTTTGTTTGTTTGTTTTTTACGATAGAAGTCTCGCATTGCGTGCATATTAAGTTACACATCCTAGTCACGTTCACTTATCCATGTTCCCAGTGAAAACACTGATGTACACTAAACAGGTATTCAGCAACAAGGGTTGAACCTCAGTTACAGTGTGGATTGCAATTAAAGACACTATTTGTACACAAACTGGGCATACAATATAATCTGTGAACATTTTGGAAAAAGTTACATTTCCTGGGAGTTAGTGGACCGTTTCGATGATGCTGAAATATATATTCTGCAAATGTTGTAATTGATGGCTTGTTTAGTGTCGTTCTTCTGGATTCTATGGTTTTTGACACAGATAGATGTAACTATTGGGTGTAGGTAACTAAAATGCGTGCGTCCTTATTAATAGAGGGATGCGCTATTTGGTCTGCAATGGTTCCACCGCCACCATTTTTATAGAGAGGATAACTGTTTGGTCATGTCAATTTGAGGGTGGGTATGGTTGGGGTCAAATTATAGCAACGAAGAAAACCATTATTACAAAGAAGATATGGCAACACTGCAATTACTACGACCAAACAATCCACTATGCAACTGTGGTGATGAATCCACACAGAACAATGTTTTTTCTACTACATTTAATTTAAGTATTCTAATTTTACCATTTCAGCGTACAAAATGCATGGTTGAGGTACTACGAGCATGTGGTTTCAGAATAAAATGTTAAATGCATAACGAAAAAGGGATTCTGTGGAGTTACTTTAAGGAGGTAGGACATACACAGGCTTGATCAATTTGTTTTCTTTCTTCCCTTGAACAGACAATTTAGGGGTTATCAATGTAATCACAAATTGTATATCATCATAGAAGCATGCATTCGAGCTAATTTGCATAACCTCAATGTATTGCACTTTAGCTCTGAACTGAAAGTGAATTTCCAAGGATAGCTGCCAAGGTCTCCCTTATGTGTGGCTTAGCTGAAATGGTCTATTGTACTATGACGTAATGCAGGGTTGTCCATACTTTTTTAAAACCCACCATAATATTGATGGGCTTTGCGAAACACGTTTAAATATGAATGCACCATCTATTAAGGGGGACAATCTTTATATACAAATCTGAATGTATGCGTGTATGTTTGTGTGGCTATACAAATCCACACTGTTGAACCCACGTCTACCAAATTTTGCATGGATTCCTCTTTTGTTTGGGGCAAGATCTCAATCTATGTTTGGATGCAAAAAAAAAAAAAAAAAAAAAAACACTCCAAAGACACCCTCATTTACTGATGCTCACCCAGATTCACTACAGTAGGTACTAGGAGGCGGCTAAATTTGGAAAAATGTCTGATGTGTTGGTTATTCCTTTGAAATGTACTACTACTGTATACAGTTCAGTTTGAACATGTTTATTAAAGCATTTTAAAGGGAATTAAAAAATGTTTTTTTATCACGCCACTCCAAATATGGGAAATGGCAAGGTTACAATTTACTTAAGTTCATTCACGAGAAGAGAGCACCATCTTTCTTGGACAGTTTCTCAAATGTGCTGAAGCCATTGAGTGACTGAAAAATGCTGCACAAAAAACGAACCTCACTTGGAAAGCTACATCTGATGCAAAGATCAATATCAAGAGCTTCTGAAACACAACAACAAACAGCAGCACGACTTGCCGACCAGACGACAAGAGCAACTTTCTCCAGGGCAAACGAGATGCTAGAGCAAACTGAAGCAAGACTTGTTGGCATGCAGACAACAGCAACATCATCCTGCACTTGCGCGGTCTGAATGACACCTGGCCTAGTAGGATCGTTGTCTGTCCTCCCCCTGTTCCCCCCTCCCTGCCTCGTCACGCCTTGAAACACTTGTGTATAGGCGCGTTACAAATGCCATATCATATCCAGGGCACATAAGGCACCACCCTCTATCAGGATATGGACAGCGCCGGGTACCCCAGCTAGTAAGAGATATCAGGGACAAATGTTGGCTCTGATATACAATGCCAACGCGGGCCATGTCAGAAGCTAACAAAGCACGATTTAATAGTTATGACTACCTTGTTGAAACTAACGAAATCTATTATATGTACTGTGATAAAAGTAAAAACTGGATTATGGGAGTAATAAGCGATTCTGGGAGTGTGAATGAGGCTTACATGCAGAGGTTGGGGTTTTAGGAGATACTTCAGGCAGGAATAAATAACGAAATGCTTACAAATAAGGATTGACAACATGGGGAATCTGTGTTACTTGGTAATCGAGTGTTTACACTCGATGATGGTCACTGCCAGACAAGGCACAATGTCAATGATGAAAATCGTGAATGCCCAAGGCTCGTTGCTTGTACACCTTTTTTGGCAAACGCAGATACATAGTTACACTGAAGCGCATTGCTTGCCAAAGGTCAGCATTCCCTTATTAAGGACAAGTACGAATGCACAGCTGTCATTGGGATCAACTGTCTTTGCTATGTGCCTAACTGGACCCTTATAGCACTACTGTTCCAAGAAGAAAACAAAAGTTTGGCTCCGAGCACAAATCCCGTGTCAGTTGTAGTAATTCAAAATATTATGCAGAGACTGTACGATTCCTCAAGTTGAGCCTCACATTTTGCAGGCAACACAACAGCAGTCACAGGCGTGACTGAGCCACTCAACCCTTCGTCCTTCTAAGGACAATACATGGAGTGCCAAGAAACTGGTAAATAGTAAGAGCAAACAAATCGCTCACAAACCCAAGAAAGCTGCCTTAAGCGCTATACAAAAACAATATTATTCTGCCCAGCGCATTTCATTGATAAGTTCCGCTTCGAAGCACATCACTAAAGGGAGAGTAATAACTTTGACATGTTGAAATCTATAGAGTACATCGTCGGGCTGTCCGGTCGCTCAATTTTGAATATCTTTCGTGCATAAACTGTTCAACCCAACCCCACACCCAGTGTTTGTAGAAAGAGTCGCTGCCACCAACCCCGGGAAGGCGTCAACTCTATCAACTTTCTGGGTCACAATAGCAAAACCGACCCCCCTGTAAGTTCCACTGAATGCTGACTGCCCGGGTTACCACTGTTCCACAGAGGGCGTCTCAGCCCTTCGAACTGCCTCCCCTCACCCCGACCTCCCGTATGCACTGTTCCCAGGAGGCCCTTACAATTCCACCATCCACTCGCCCTCCAGGATCTGCGTCCAGTTATCATCTGTCACTTGTCGCACGTCACTCTTCTTTCCCATTGAGCGCTGCCTGGTGAGCACCACCAAGCAGAGAAGGAAGAGCGCGGTCTGCAAGTGACTGCGGGGCGCCATAGCTATCTTCAGCGACTACACTTTCCTAATTCCTGCGCAGGCGCAGCTTACTTCCGGCACTGGCCCGGCCGACCAAGCCCGTCTTTTGTGTCCGTGAACCCCAGCTAGGTTTCATGCGCTGTAAGCTGAAATCGCATTCTGCTAGTTTAAAACATTCGAGCATGCAAGCATCCAATAATGAGTCTGTGCAACATTCCGAAAAGCAAAAGCCTGTGGGGTAGCTAACATGACAACCGGATAAAGGTATAGTAAAGAAAGAAATGTAGCTCCAAAAACAACTTTCCATGGAGAATACACATACAACAACACCAGCGGCCATGGTGATTTGGGCAGCCCGACCTGTTTTTTCACTTTGGATTCTGGGACGTATACTTTTTTCGTCCCCCTTTATTTTATAGAAAACTACAATTCCCAGAATTCCAATCCAATCTGGAAAACAGTAATAACCTACTCTCTAACTTTTTTAAAAACTATCTTCAGTGGCGTTTACATAGCTGCTACAAATATTGCATGTGCATCCCTGTCTTCAAACCTAGGGTGCACCTTTTATTCCAAAGTCTGCAAGCCCTTTGTTTTCCTAACAGGTGTGGGATAAAATGATTTTGATTAGTGTGTTTGCATTTTTAGTTTACATTTTTGATACCACCCTGTCATTGCTGTATGGACTAGTTCTGTGCTAGGTCACATCCTTCCCAAAGCTTACAGACTGCCCTCAGTCATCCCATGTTACCTTAAAGAGGTGCGGGAGGTATACCTACTGGGCTGGGCCTGTTTGACCTTTATAACTTGGATCACTGCTGCTTTAGTTGCAGTGTGGGGATGAGTTGGAGTTTGATCAATTACTCATCCCTGTACTCCTGCAGAGCAGTAGTCATTTCGACACAATAAGTGCAATTGTTGGAAATAGAATAGGAGTTTTTTTCAGCAAGATAATGCACTCCACCTCAGGAGAAATCAATAGTCCCTTAAAGTCAACTTTCCTACAAAGAAAGCTTTTTTTCCCCTTGATAAACCCAGGGAAATAAATAAGGTGTTTTTTCATAATGTTCACTATCCCCCTCATTACGGGTCTGACTCGCCTTACCGTTTCCGCCCCCTGATATGTTATGTTAAAGGATATTTATACCACGCACTATCACCACCGGAGTGGTCCCCTGCCACTGTGGCGGATCTGAAAAAGGAAAAGGGTGGGGTGGGTTATTAGGACTGAGCGGGATAAGAGCAAGAGAACTGTGATATGATGTTGGCAGCGAGTTCAGTTAACACTGTTCACTAAGCGTAAGTGTGCTTCTCAGGTTGTTGCCATCATGTGCTGTTGTTGAGGTGTAGTGAAGGGTGTGTGGTTTGTTGTGCTTGGAGGAATGGTTGTGTTTGGTTTGAGTATTAGAGGTGTATGCAGAGGGGTGAGATATTTTGTAGGGTTGGTTAATGGAATCACTATCTAGATGTAACGCATGCTAAACCTCCCAATTCTATCAAGATGTGACTCATTCTAATCTTCACAGTTCTATCTATATGTGATGCATGCTAATCTCCCAAATTCTATCTAGATGTGATGAATGCTAATCTCCAAAATTCTATCTAGATGCAAGTCATGCTAATCTCCACAATTCTATCTATATGTGACGCATGCTTATCTCTACAATTCTATATATATGGGACTCATGCTAATCTCCACAATTCTATCTAGCTGTGACGCATGATAATCTTCACAATTCTATCTAGATGTGATGCAAGATTATCTTCACAGTTCTATCCAGGTGTGACGCATGCTAATTCCCAAAATTCGATCTAGATGTGAGTCATGCTAATCTCCACAATTCTATTTAGATGTGACACAAGGTTACAGTCACAATTCTATCTAGATGTGAGAACAGAATATTAAACTCTCGGAATCCGAGCAAGGAACTGCATAGAATAATTTCCGAATTCAACTCGCAAGCTGCTCTAACCCCCCCACCCATCTCCCAATCCCTATGTGACACCTTATCAGAACACTTCCACAATGTCGCTATCGACAGACACTCCGCCATCATCTCTAAATTGGAACACATGCCCCTACCCACCCACAGCCCAACCCTCACCAAACCCGCCCTTCGATAGAAACGTTCACCTATTTCACTCCAATCAAACACCAGGAGTTCCTCTCGCTCCTAGCACAAAGCCACCCATCAGGCTCCCCTGAGGACGCCTGACGCCCACCCGCCTTAAAAAACATCCTAGCCTCAACCCGTGCAGGAAGTATTGCCCGCTCAATCCTCAAACACTCCCTAATATTGGGAATATTCCTGGAAGCCCTAAAAACCTCCTACCTCAAACCCCCGCCCCTCCCACCCAAACTACCGGCCTATATCCAACACCTGCTTCATGGCTAAACTTATGGACCGCACAGCATACAAGAAGCTTGGCCTTACTGAAGCCAACAACCTCCTGGGCCCTGTGCAATCTCACTTCAGACAGCTCTGAGGAACAGAATCCTCCCTAGTGTACATCTAGGATAACCTAAAAAGAACAGCTGATGCAGAAGGCTGCGCTGTACTCATCATTCTTGACCTCGCTGCCATCTTTGATACCATCGATCACACCATCCTACAAGACAAGCTACACTCATTAGGAATCAAAGACATAGCCCCCTCTTGGATCTCCTCTTGCATCTATAATTGTTCACAAATCATGCTCCTCCACCCATTCACCTCCTCCTCATGACCAGTAACAAAAGTGGTCCCACAAGGAGCATATCTATCCCCCCTGCTCTTCGACATCTATCTAAACCTTCTGTCTGCACTCATCCGCTACCTCAATCTCACCTGTTGCAAATACGCAGACAATGCGCATAACATCCTTCAAATCCCAACATCGCCAGGCCCCAACCATCCAGATCTGTCATCATACTTCTCAGATATTGACTACTGGATGCCGTCCAACCATCACATCCCCAATCCTGGGAAAACTGAAATCCTTGTCTGCGGGAAAACATTGCTCCTCCCACAACCAATTCCCTGGCCGCAATCCCTAGGCCCCCCACCATAAACCTCCACATCAGCTGAAAAACCTTGGATGCACCCTGGAAACAGATTTATCCCTCTCCCAACAAGTCAACTCTGTATCCAGAACCGGTTTCTTCCACTTACGCATCATACGCCGTATCTTGCCTTACCTCACCTATCCTCACCATTTCTCTGCCATCATCTCCATCAACCTCTCCTGCTTAGATTACGCAAACTGCCTTTATCTAGGCGCAGCAGTGTTTCAGCTAAGGAAACTGCAAAGAATACAAAACGCTGCAGCCCGCCTGCTCATTAACCTACCTCCCAGAGAACAGCCCTACACAAAGTCCTCCATTGACTCCCTATTGGCCGACACATTACCTTTAAAGCAGCAGTATTCAAACTGTGGGGGGCGACCCCCTGGGAGGCAGCGGTCTCATGTCCAGGGGATCGCGCACACACAGTCCAAATAAAAATAAATAAATACCGGGATATAACGGGCAGTGGAGGAACAGTAAATTCGGGCAGTGGAGGAACAGTAAATTCCCAATCCTGTGCATAGGACTCCATGGGGATGGGAACACTGAAGCACCGGCACCGTTAATAACGGTGCCGGTGCTTCAGTGCAAACTCTGCCAGTAGGGGCCAGAACTACCGGCAGGTCAGGCATGCCAGTAGTTTACTGCCCCATCTGGCAGACTTGTAGTTTGCAGATCAGGAAAAGGTGCTGGTAACCGCTGTTACTGGCACTTTATTCCGGACCAGCAAATTAGTAATAAGGAATTATGTCTAAAATCCAGAGCTTCCTCTAGAGCTGAATTTGAAGAATTAAAAAAGAAAGGCAATTAAATCGGGCTGACTTGAGAGCTGGTCCCTAGTGACAACTAGATATTTCTTTAAACAATTGCACATTTCCACTGCAAATGGAGGGCATACACAAATATATTTTACACTTTTCAGGCAAAAACATCAGATATACTTATCTAAAATGTTGGCTCAATACTTTAGAAACTTTATAGATTACGGGCCCAGATGGTGAATTCTGAGGCCCAATAGATTTTGCACATTAGTAAAATGGAAAAAGAGATGGAAAATTTGAAACATCTATAAGTATATTGCCTGGTCTTATTAAAGGCTAGGGTTGAGATCTTCAGAAAGTTTGTATGTTACTCAAATGCTGTGATCTTACATCTATTCTGGACGAGGATTATGAATGGTCAACAAGTGACTCTATCATTAGCAGTTGCAAGATTTAGGAAATGTATTAAAATATGCAAAACGATATAGAATGACTTACTTGTTCAGAAAGACACTATAGTGTCTGTGGATATTTTGCAATGACTGTTTAACATTTTAATGGATTGTGTAATTAAATGTAAATTAGTATATTTTAGGACAGTATTAATATATATGGATCTTTTTATATCTTATGTCTATTTTAAATATTTTACTTTTTCAAGGTTAATTGTAAAACCAAATGACACTTATCACATTTAAAAAATCATGGTATTATTATCATTATCATTATACAGCATTATCTAGGATATCGAGAGCATTCATTCAACGTGATTGGACATACAACAAAGTGCTTTGGAGAATGGAGTCACTTAGCAATAAAATCTTTAACAATTAAATAAGTCATACAAAGCAGCAATGCCCCAGCGCATATGAATTTTCTTATAGAAAAATAATCTATATGCAGTGCAAATTGATGTGAGCTGAAAGATCATAGTGTGTATTCACGCCATTTTCATTGACAAAATATACTACGTTTTCAAAAGGTGGGGTGATCAGGCGTTTTTCTTAATGTGAGGAAGTATGCATGGCATGTAACAGATTGCGTTCTTCAACTGTTATGCAGGGAGTCTAGCTTGTAGCCGAGGAGCTCGAGTAATAGCCTGAGAAAATCATGCAAGCCATTGGGCTAAAGTGGCACCCAAGAGAACCAGCTGCAAGTCAAGGATCTGTACTGGAAATGATGGAGCCCCACTATGTGTAAGGGAGGAGAACGTTGCAGGAAGTGAGAGAAGATCAGAGGATTGAGAGATCAAAGACGAATGTTGTGCAGGGGGATGCAGGAGGAGAGGAATGCAGGGAGACAGAGGACTCTAGCAGCAGGGAGAGGGGAGGTGCGCAGGAAGCAGCCATATTCAGGCACACTCTATTACTAACACTGTGATGTAGTCTTTTACTGAAATACATGTCAATGTCGCTTGTACTGTAGTGTTTCTTGTCAGATTCCTTCCACTTTTCAACACTGTAATAATAGGTGTTGTTCGCCATTTTAATTGTACTCGGTTTCTTGACCTCGCATGGATAAAGGGCTAAGTCGACCCTGCTGAGAATAATACCTGAACACAGATGTCAGCGGAGTGTGCTTGACCTTCTGAGGTATGATACTGCAGAGCAAGTTGCAGGGTAGAGACAAGATGGCTAAAGCAATTGAGAGAGGCTGGGAAGACAATGATAAAGGCATGTGTGTGACTTTTGCATGCTGCAAGACTGGCTGGGCTTCGGTATGTGCATCTTCGAAGCGAAGAGAGGAGGAGCCCAGGCACCACATATAGCTTGGACCATGAACAGTCAGAAGTCTGCAATCAAGCGGGAGAAGCAGCCCTCAAAATGCATCCTCAAGGTACTAGATGAAGCCCTTTGCTGCATGATGTGCAAGTGCTGATGTCTGTTGAATTCATACCTTGTAGTGAAATAATGTCTGTCGACTGAAATAAAACAGGAGTCAAATAAAGCACAGAGGCGTGAGCTCAAGATGAAAACCCTTTAATCTCTTTTCTCGAACTGGCGCGAAGGCGGGGGCCCCGACTACAATAACACGTGGGCTGAATCCCCACTATGAACAACTGAAAGGGGACAGGGTCCCTTACATAAATTAACAACAGAGAGGGGATGTTACATCTCCCCCCGACATAACAGAAAGCTTGTACTTTTAGTTAATTTCCTCAATCCAACGTGAGGGCTTGCGAACCACCCTTCGAGAAGGACTTTGCGGCCGAGGCACGTCCTCGGTTTGACAGTCACTGTCACTCATCAGCGTCCATGTCCTCTTCTCTGTAATCGGAGATCAGAAGAGTATTCACCGTTTGTGTTGTTGCTGCTCTTCTGAGGACCCTCGTCATCGAACGACCAAAAGAACAATGAGTTTCTGGTGATGGTGCCACTTGGGCTGGCATGGTGACCCTTGTAAGTGAGTTACATTCATTGGTTCTGCCTTGAATGCTGACACTTCTTTGGAGTCTTGGCTTTGCCGAACTAGCACATGATCACCTTTGTGGAAGGTGTTGGGCTTTGCTTTTCTTCTGTGGTCCGCACACTCCTTCATCTTGTCCTTGCTTTCCTTGTCTTTGGCCCGTGCTTCTTCAGCACATTAAGCAGGCGGGGATAGGGTGGAGCTTTGTGGTCTTTATCACTCGTCCAAACATGAGTGTGGACGGGCATGTGCCGGTGGAACTGTGTGGCATGTTTCTGTAGCCCTTCAGCAGGGTGCACACTCCCTGCATGAAGGATCCCTTTGTGATCGAGCATACTTGTAGAGTGCATTTCAGATTACTCATAAATCTTTCCACCATCCCATTGGCTTGCGGCCACAAATGTGTCACTTTCCAGTGTTGAAATCCGAGGTGTACTGCAAACATGGCAAAGTCATATCCGCTGAAGGGAGGGCCATTGTCTGATTGTACGACTGATGGAATCCCATAGTCAGTAAAAGTTTGTCCAGTACGGGGATCACGGGCTGGGCCCTGGTGGAGTGGATGAAATGCACATCCGGGAATCTGTGCATTTCATCAATGATTACAAGTACATATTTGCCGTTTGTTAGTGGGCCAAATATGTCTATGGCAACTTCGTCCCACACTTGGGGTGGCATTGGAGACATCTTGAGAGGCTCCGGAAAGGTGCGTGGAGCTACTGCCATGCATGCTATGCATTTGCTTAGTACTTGTTCCACCTTTTTGTCCATCTGGGGGAACCACACTTTGGTCCTCAGCTGCCTTTTTGTGGTGACAATCCCTCGATGTCCGGAGTGTGCCAGTGCAAGTGTTTGTTCCTGTAGGCTTGCTGGGATGACAATTCTATTTTCTTTCAATAGGAGCCCTTCCGGGTACACCCGAATTGTGTGCCATATGAGCTTGAAAGTGTGGACTGTCTCTCTTCAGCTTCGATCAGTGGCTGTTCGTGTTTGTTTCTGGTGTGCCATTGGCCCGATTTCAGGCATTCCTGTATTTTCTGAAGGAGTTTGTCTTTCTTCAGGCCTTCCAGTAGTTGTGCCTTTGTGACAGACTTAGTCAGTGCATTGCTTACCAGATAGCTGATGTATTGATTCGCTTTGATGGACTGTTTTTCGTCCTGGGCTGGTAGGGGATATCGGGAGAGGAAATCTGCCGGGTTGTAGTCCTTCCCTGGGCAGTGTATGATTTTGAACTAGTACTCTTGTAATCGTAGTCACCACCTAGCAATGCGTGGAGGCATCTTTGTCGTTGGTTTGCCATATATAGTGGTAAGGCTTGATGGTATGTGATGACTGTGAACGAGCGTCCAGATAGGAACAGATGGTAGTGTTCACATGCCCATACTACTGCCAGGCTCTCTTTTTCCGGTTGTGAATACGTGCGTTCTGTTGTGGAGAGGCTGCGACTTGCATACGTTACTATGCGTCTTGCTGAGTTGGAAAGGGCTCCCGGTTTTGATTTTGCCAGGATGGCACCTAGGCCTACCGGGCTGGCATCCACTGTCACTTCTATGTCGAGTTTGGGATCGTAGTATGCCACGCATAAGGCAAATGCAATCCATTTCTTGATTTCTTGAAAAGCCTCCTCACACTCTTGGGACCATCAGAATTCATGTCCTGTTCCCATGAGTAGCCGAAGGGGTGTGCTGACTGAGGCAAAATCCTAGATGCATCTCATGCAGTAGCTCACCATTCCTAAGAAGGATCTTACCGCGGCCACTGATGTCGGCGTGGGGGCTTCCACTAGTGCTTGCACCTTGTCAGGATCTGGTTGTAGTCCATTGTTTGAGAAGATATGCCCAAAAAACTTTAGAGTTGCTTTAATGATTTCACATTTGTCTGCATTTAACGTTAAATTTCCCTCCTCTAGTGCCATGCACACTCTTTAAGTGTGTCATCAATGCGCCTCTTGTGTGGCCCCGAATACTAAAATGTCATCACTGTATATTAAACAGTGGGGGATATGCTTGATAACCTGATGGATTTCATTAAAAAAGATTTCTGCTGCTGACAACACCCCAAAGCTGAGGTGCTTGTATCTGAAAAAAGCCCTAGATGTGTTGAGAATGTTGTTATATATATATGAATGCTGGATGTAGATCTAATTGATGGGTTTCCTGTATTTAAATGGAGTTTTGAAAACACTTTGGCCCCGTGCAGCAAGTGCATCATGTCCATCATCCGTGGTGCTAGATGACGTTCTCTTTCTATTGCCACATTTGGGGCTCGCATATCTACACAGATACATATGCTGTTCTCCTTCTTGGGCACCGGTACTATGGGGGACACCCACGGTTTAGGCCCTTCTGTTGGTTCAATAATGTCTTGTTGTAATAGGGACTGAATCTCATCTTCCACATGCCTCTGGATGTTGAGTGGTATGCCTCTGTAATGTTGGGTGTCGGTTGTACCTGGGTGTTTATGTGTAATTTTATTTGCTTGTCTTTAAGTTTCCCTAGCCCTTTGAACAGCATCGGGAACATTTTCTTCATCATTTCCTTCGGGACTGCTGTGTAGGCAGACATGATATGGTTCATGACTTGTATGAGTCCCATTTGAATGGCTGATCTGAAACTGAGGATACTTCCTCCTGGACCTTCACCTTTTATGACAGATTTTAACTTTTAGGCTTTTTTGTCTTTGTATTGGCACATGGCTATGAACATTCCTGTGCAGTTGAGGGGTTTGTTTGTGCCATATGGATATATGTCAGTGTCGGCTTGACGCAGTTCTTTCTTCTTGGCAAGATAGTTTATGTTTCTTTATTGATGAGGTTTACTGTCGCCCCTGTGTCTATGAGAAATTCATGGTTTTGATTGTTGATCTGCAGAAGTATTGTGGAGCTATATTCAGTGGCCGTGCTGTTTCCTATCGCGTGTACGTATCCTCTCTTTCGATCCCCGCTTGATGAGGAGGAGTTGGACACGCGTCTTTGTTATGGGGATGCTTCTAGATATCTGATTTTCTGTCTTGGTGTGCGCCTCTGTGAGTCGCTTATGCGCCGGTGATGCTCTGGGTTTTCTTTTCGTTCCATGTCCCGCCATTTTGTCTGCGGTGACTTGCGTGTTCTGCTGTGTAAACTGTGTCTGCTAGTTGTGGGCGATCACCACATGGTCGGGCGAGGACTTTCCCGCCTTTGGCAATGACTGTCCCGCCTCCGGGGGTCTCTGCTGGATTCCACTGCTTGGAAGAATTTGATATCATATCCGCATATGTAGCATTTCATTTGTTCTGAGCTCCTCTCCGACGTGCGTATCGGGCAAAGAGTCACTGGTGCTGCTGACTGTGTGATTTTGATGTTGCAGAGTGACTCGGTTTGTAGAGAGAAAGCAGCATCCGCTCTTGCGAGTTGAAGGATTTCATCCAGGGTTCTGCTTTTTTGTAATAGTTTCTTTCTTCATTCAGGCAATTAATACCCAGCTATGGCCTGTTATTTGAGGGCTTCTTCTGTGGAATATCTATCAAAATCACAGTATTTTGCTCTTTTTCTTAGCCTCATTACAAAGTTGTCCATGTTTTCACCCTTGTCCTGCGTGGATGTGTGGAATACATGTCTTTCATAGTCTACGTTCTTCAGTGGTACAAAATAATTGTTGAGCGAGTCAATTATGCCTTGGAAAGTGTCTGTCATGTTTTCAGGCATTTAAAAGACAATGCCCCTCACTACTGGTCCTAGTGAGTGCAATAATACTCCCCTCAGACAGTGTTCTTCTCTGACGCCAGTTGCATCAATGTATATTTGTAATTCTTTGAGCCATCTGTACCATCTAGGTGCCAGACTGCTGGTGTCAGATATGTCAAATTGTGGCATGGCTTGCAGCTGTAGTGACTCATGACCGCTCTCCTCCCTCTGCGTGGGAGTGCGAGGAGTTGACGTGGAATGGGTGCTGCTACCCCCTTTACGGTCAGACATTGTGATGGGGGCCCCACCTCTGATTGCTCTCCTTCTGGGTGTGGGTAGCAGGCCTTCCTGACTGGGTCTGGCACTTGTAGTTAATAAATGAGTCTCGTGGTAGTGCAGTAACTGTTCTTGCTGCGTTAAATGTGGTCTGTAGTGGGCAGGCTGAAGGCTGTTGCATCTAAAATGATGTAATGCAGGATTGCTTTCTCACGGTGGCTGCCGGCAGAAATTGAATTCTTGCTTGTTGTGCCACGTGTCATACGCGGCAACCGCGTGTGATGAAACCTTTCCTCCGTGGCAGTCCAGGTATAAATATTGGTCGGTTAACTACAATAACACGTGGGCTGAATCCCTACTATCAACAACTGAAAGGGGACAGGGTCCCTTACATAAATTAACAATAGAGAGGGGACGTAACAATGTCTGCTTTTGTTTGACGTCTGACCGTCTGCAATTCAGATTTTCAACACATTCGTTACTGACAGTCATAATTCTATTAAAGACACGGAGGCGAAGGGTTATGCTTTCTCTACAACTTTACTGTTCAGCAGCAAAGAAAAGACAAAAATGAATAACCGTACAAAACTAATAAAAAACTACAATAACCATGAAGTTTTTGAGTTTTGTAGTCCATCTCCATTGGTCTTCCAACTGACCATGTGATTCAAGAAACCAATCAACAAACAAGTCCTCAAATAAAACCTCTCGTCCTCTTTCTATTCCCCCTCTTTCTTTGATCCTGCGAGGTTGTGTTCAGTACTTCTTTGAATATTCTCTCTGCACCCTAACTCAGATCCCGGATTGCTTGTTGTCCGTCGCCAATCCTATAAAAAATATAAATTTAGAAAGGTGACTATAGACCGAAGAAAACGGGTGGGACAATCGTATACATAAGTACAATAACTATATCTTCAATAAAAACCATCACAAATATTTTCTCATAAGCAGTAAATATAACACATAAAACATGATACAATATAAATTTCTACATTCATACGATTGATAGGGTGGGATAATCCTTCGCTTCCGTGTGATTAATAGAATTATGACTTTCAGTAACAAATGTGTTGTAAATCTGAATTCTATGTCAAGACCGGAGGCTCGGATTATGCTTGTTCAAAGCTTACTTACCACTACCGATGTTGCACTTTCCATGGGTTTAAAATAGAAGGTTTTAAAAGTCGATTAATTCGACCAATCTGCAGCTTTCATAATATCCTCTACTCTGGCTCCTATATTATACGCTTTAGTAGCCATCGCTCCTCTAGAGGAGTGGGCGCCATATCTCTCAACATCTATGCCCGCTTGTACCATCACCCATCTAAGCCATCTAGCTATAGTGGCTGGTGTAACTGCTTTATAAGGCCTACAAATCGCTATCAACAATTGTGACTCTCCCGGGGGCCTAACCTCCCTCGTCATCTCCTCATATGCCGCTCTGCATCTGACTGGACACAATTTTGGTTGAGTTGGGAAAGACTTATAGGAAATAGATCTCAAACCTGTTTTGGTCCTCTTTGTTATAAGGAAAGTCACTCTGTTCTGACCTATACTCTTCCTGTCAACTTCCAGAGCCCTAACATCAGAGGATCTCTTGAATGCTAAAAGACATAAAAGCATGGATAATTTGCCTGAAATTGCTTTCCGTGACAACTCTTGATTATCCGGCCAAGATAAAAATAGTTTCAAGACTTTATCTACATCCCACAACTGATTATACTTAACACTAGGGGGTCTTAACATCCTTACTCCCCTTAACAATCTACAGATCAAAGGATGTTCACTAATCGCTAAGCCCTCTACTCTAGGGTGCCCCGCAGATATCGCAGATCTAGCTGTGTTGATAGTCCTGTAAGCCTTCCCCTGTGCTGCCATCTGAGCTAAAAAATTGGCCACATGAACTACATCCGCTCTATCGGGATGAATATTCCTTTCCAAACACCAGCTATTCATCTATCCCATGCTGATCTATAAGCCTTGTGAGTCCCTGGGGCCCAGGATTCGTTAATGATGTTCTCAGCTTCATTCGATAGTCCTGGCCTAGCCCAAGATCTCCTGAAATCGCCCACGCTATTAGTCTGAGTCCTCCTGACCTCACTAGCGGATGACTGCGATCTCTGGGATCTCGAATGATAAATTCTGTGTTGGGTAGAACTACTGGGTTGTGATATGTCAGTTCCAGTAGACTGGGAAATCACGCCTGCCCCTTCCCGTCCGGCGTAATCAAAATTGAGGCTGCTTTTTGACGCCTCACCTGCGCTAGCGTCCGTTCTCTATCATGGAGAAAGGAGGAAATGCGTAATTCGTGTGGTGTTCCCAAGATTGTAGGAAGGCATCGGTCGCCTCCGCTTCCGGATCCGGTCTCCAGCTGAAGAACCGAGGAAGCTGTCTGTTTAGCCTCGATGCGAATAGATCGATCTGGCAAGGACCCCATTGTGTCATAATTTCCCGGAACACCACCTCGTCCAGCTTCCAATCGCTGGCATTTCTGAGGTATCTCGAGTTCCAATCGGCCACTTCGTTCATCTGACCCGGCAGATATTCCACCGTCACTGAGACTCTTCTCTCCAGACAGAGTTCCCAGAAATCTTTTGCTAGTTCTGCCAATAGCCTGGATCTTGTCCCCCCCAGTCTGTTGATGTACCTGACTGCGGAGACATTGTCCATCTTTAACAGAACGCAACATTGTGCTTTCTCCTGGGTCCAGCATCTCACTGCAAAGGACCCCGCTAACAACTCCAGGCAGTTGATGTGGAGTCTTGTCTCCTGGTCCGACCACCTGCCCCTGTCGACAGGTTCCCGCATCTGGCTCCCCAGCCCCATCTGCTGGCGTTGGATTCGATAATAAGGTCCGTGGATGAACCAAATATGGCTCTCCCATTCCATGCATCCATATGAATGAGCCACCATTCTAACTCCTCTCTCACTTCCTGAGAAATAATCACTTTTGATTCGTATGAAACGCCCCTCCTGAGGTGAGAGATCTTCAGCCTCTGGAGTGCTCTGTAATGCAGGGGGCCTGGAAATATTGCTTGAATTGATGCCACTAGGCGGCCCACCAATCTCGCGATGTCCCTCAACGACAGTTCTCCCTTCGCTAGAGTGTGTCTCAGCTGCTTCTTGATATCGTTGTGAATGGGTAAACTGAGAGTTCCCTGTATCGAATCCACTATGAAACCCAGAAACTCTATTGACTGAACAGGTACTAAACTGGACTTCTCCCAATTTATCAGGAACCCCAGACTCTCTAACACCTGTAATGTTATCTGAATATGCTCTATCAACATCTCCTTCTCTTGACACATTAGACATATATCGTCTAGATAAATTATCAGTCTTATCCCCTGAGCTCTGAGATGAGATACCACGGGTTTCATCATTTTGGTGAAACACCAACGTGCTGATGCCAGGCCAAAAGGCAGACATCGAAACTCCCAAATCGTTCTCTCCCATATGAACCTCAGAAATCTGCAGTGTTCCTCTGCTATGGGAATAGTCAGGTATGCATCTTTCAAATCTATTCTGGCTAACCAATCTCCTTGAATGAGGATATCTCTTAACAGATGTATCCCTTCCATCTTGAAATGCCTGTACACTATGTAGCTGTTTAGACCTCTCAGATTTATGATTGGTCTCGTCTTAAGTCTTCCTTTTACTATGAACATATTGCTTATGTAACCTCCTACCCGACCTGTAGCGGGTCGTATAGCTCTTTTGTTTTCCAAACCCCGTAATTCTCTTTCCAGTAAGGCCTTGTCTTCCCTGTTCATCTCTAAACATTTTGGCGGTTCTCTCTGATATGGAGTTTCTATAAAATATATATAAAAACCTTGAGCAGTCTGAAGTACCCAGGGATCCCCTGAAATGTTCAACCAATTTTCCAAAAATTGAGCAGTTCTCCCCCCTACCTCTGGGGTTATAGAATGTGGGTATGATAATCTCACCTGGGTTATTGTGTTGACGCTCCCCTCGCCAGATTCTGCCTCTTCCCCTACCCCTCGATGGGAAGAAAGGCGTTTGGCTGCCCTCTTCTTGTTCACGCCAATTTGCTCTGTCTTGAAAGGATCGGTTGAATTGGAACCCGCCAGCCGAGCGACCCCTGCCTCTGCTGGCCCGTCCAAAAATCTGCCTCCCGAAAACTCTCTTAAGAGAGGCTTGCGCCTTATTCAAAGCTGCGTAAGAATGTACAAATTTGGTGAGCTCCTTGATAAAGGAGTCCCCAAACAACTTTCCCTTCGCCGACGAGGCTGATTCTGAGGAGGCTAATTCACTTAATTTTGGGTCGATCTTTACTAACAAAGATCTCCTCCTTTCGGTGGTTATAGCATGATTAGCATTACCCAACATGCATATCGCCCTTTGGGCCCATCCTATAAGAATTGCCGGGTCTATCGGCTCCCCTTTTACTTTTGCTTCTTCTCCCATCTAGAGAATCTTTGTGAGGGGTCCCGTCATATCAAGCATCTTATCCTGGCATGATCGCCAGGATCCATCCAGGCCTTTCCTCACATCTTTTGTAAACTTACTCATAAAAGTTATCATTTTTTCATCTATGACAGGTGTATCGGCCGCACCTTCAGGGAGGAGTGGTTTGGGGCATTCCGCCCTCATCTTGCTTCTAGCCTCTTTGGCTAGCGGCGCCCTCAGGCGTTTTTTTTAAAATATGCCGCAATTCTTTTGGGTGGTTCCCATTCTGATGATCTGGGATGGATCAGTGCTTCCGGATCGAAATCCTCATCATCCGCACCGTCCTCATCCGCCTCCTCCTTCTTCCTTTTCTTTAACGCCTTGTGGCTTTCTTCCCCTGAAGATGATATCGATAGGACTTCCTCATCTTCAGGATAGTCCTCCTCCCACTCATTCTCACCCTCATCTGAGGTATTAGATGATTCTCGTCCCCTGCTAGGCACCACTTTACCTTTTCTCTTCCTTTTTCCACCTTTCTTTCCTGGTGGAGTGCCCGGGGGTGTGTGGGCTTCCTCCGCCCTACGGGCTGATTTACTGCCCCCTTTGGATTTCATCCGAGCCTTAATGCCCTTGACCTCCTCCAGGCTCTGAGAGAATCGGAGCCAATCCTGGATCAGCGCTCTATGCTGAGGATCATGTCCCAGTGAAGCCCCCAGGGCTTTGTGGAAGACATCAGTCATGGCTGTGTGGCTCCTCTTTTGGCTAACACTACCCTTCCCCTCATCACTGGAGGAACTCATGATTCTCAGGCCCTGGGGAATGTAAGAATCTTAATGGTATGTAAAAATAAATATATATGTATATATACCAGGGATTAGTCAACTCTCTCAGTACAGAGAGCCAAAATCTGTCAAGAATGTAATATCTTCCCTGGTTCTGGATATATAATAAAGATATAATAATATCAAATGACAGGTTTTACCTGGGACTGTGCCCGTATAAACTGCGGTATCTCTGGTAGCCTGCAGGGGCCCTGTTGGACTCTTGAAACAGGACGCTACGTTCGTTCGAACGATGCGTGTTGTTTTGGAATCGAAAACAGCAAAAAAGGATTCCTGTTTAATAACACCGTCAACTCGCGTAACACTCTTGATCTTTCAAAACTCGGAACGGAAGAAGAGAGCGCCGGAACTACGCGGTCCCGTCGCGCTCCTTATTCCGTGCCGCAGTGCCCTCTTCGACGGGTCCGTGAAGCTGCGTCCGCCGGTGCACCAGCCCCGTCGCGGCTGTAACTTCGAGAGCCGCCCGTGTTGTAGCGGATATGCTCCGCCTGAAAAGAACGCACGCGTGTATAACAAATAACAAAATTATATCGTCAATACACTCACACAACGCATTCACACCATAATAAAGAGAAAGTACTTAACTCGCTGCCAAGCAGCAAAGAAAGAGGGGGAATAGAAAGAGGACTAGAGGTTTTATTTGAGGACTTGTTTGTTGATTGGTTTCTTGAATCACATGGTCAGTTGGAAGACGAATGGAGATGGACTACAAAACTCAAAAACTTCATGGTTATTGTAGTTTTTTATTAGTTTTGTACTGTTATTCATTTTTGTCTTTTCTTTACTGCTGAACAGTAAAGTTGTAGAGAAAGCATAATCCGAGCCTCCGGTCTTGACATAGAATTGACATATACCGGCCTCTGTGTTTTAGTGGTGCTGAAATGTACATCAAGCGGTTTAAATGCAAGAATTCCGTGACCACTATTGAGAATACGTTCTTTCTCTTCACTGAATTTGTGCATTATCGCCCGTTTCAAGCAGTGTCCTGTCTCAGCAGTTATACTTGAGAAAGAACACCTGTTTTTTTCACCAGCAAACCACATTTTGGGGATTAAAGCAACAGAACCTCATATGCATGGCAGAAATTCCTCCTGAGCAATTCCTCAAAATGTCCCATGGCCTTGTGATGGTTCGATTGCTGACACGAGAAGAACCATAAGTTTAAAATATTTTTCAGCATGTACCAGCAATAAAGTTTGTGCCTGGTGTAGGCTAGTGCGCACAGGCAGGCTGCCATTGGTATTACGCAATCATTGTTTATCGAGCTTTAGGTCCGTCACCACTATAAGCCGTATACAGTTTTTCGGTGTCATTACACTAAAACAGCCCAGGGGTTGGATTAAAGTGCTACTTGTATTATAGCAGAGGGGGAAGCCTAATGGTCAATCAACACCCTTTCGCTGCCTTTTCATGGGCCTTAAAGCACCTTGGATATTATTTATTTATTGGTTATTTGTATAACTCCTATACACAAGAAACAGCGTTTCCAAAACCAAAATGCCACAGTCTTTGTCTTCCGGTCGCAACAAATGCAGCGATTTGTGGTACGTGCTTTGCTTAATACTTAACATTTATTTGTCTGCAGGCAAACCCAGTCAAATCCAGCATGTCATCCCAGGAATAGTTCTTCCACTTATTAAACAACTTTGGTCTAAGAAAACTGAATAGAAAGTAATAATTTAGCAGTATAATTTAATGTCACTGATTGTGATGCAATGAGGTCTGCAGTGTGACTGACAGTACAACGGCAGGACAAGTGTGGAAAAAAATCACAATACGTAAATGCTCATATTTTACATTATGTGAACCACTGCAACACGTGCAGCTTAATAGCATTAACCATTTGTATACCAGTATAAACCGAAGTGCGTCTTCTTGATTGTAACGGCTTTATTTACCTAATGAAATTATTCTAATTTTATCGAACACGGAGAGATGAAAGGATGGGAGCAGGAATTAGAACATGTGACTTGAACACTGCCCACTGACATCTGTAGCAGACATTGAACCCACTGAGCTATGTATCTGAATAGCTTTGTGATGAAACTGCATGTGGTTGTTCTTTCACTTTTCATGAAAAGGAGTTTTGTTTTAAGACATGTTATGTTAATTGTCATTTTTATAGCGCTCATCTGCTACTGTTATAGCTTTGAGGGGTGCCCAGTCAACTGGTCGACAAAAAACTGGTCGACTGCAATTTGGTCGACGCAATTTGGTCGAAAACCAAATGGTCGAATTTTTTTTTTATTTATATATTTATTTTTCGGGTTTTCGTTTAGTAAAAAAAGGGTTTTTTTAGAGAAAAAAAGGGGGTTGGGGGGGGACCCCCCCCCCAAAAAAAAAAAAGCGTTAAAATAAAAAAAAAAAAAATTCGACCATTTGGTTTTCGACCAAATTGGTTCGACCATTTGTCTGGTCGACCAATTTTTTTCGACCAAATGTCTGGCAACCGCTTTGAGGTGCTGTAGGATGGCATGCATTGCCGGTTCAGAGTGCTTGGGACAAAGATCGAGCAATTCACATTTGTCCAATGAGGGTGGATAATGTCAGGTGTTGTGAGGGAAGTTCAGAGATGTGCTCCATTAGTGGTGCCATGTTTGTTGATGCAAATTATGCATGCACAAGTAGCGGTAGAGAATATCAATCACCAATCCTGTCACGAGGGAATGTGTAGAGGCCCTTTAAGAGAGACCGCGTCAGAGGAGGAAGAGGAGGAGCCTCAGCGGAGGAAGAGGCAGTAGTTAATAAAGAAAGCAGATGAGCACAACATATCATGTCTCGTCTTGTTTAAGCCTGTCTGCCAAAGGTAACAACTGGTGATGAGGATAAAAGCTACACGAGCGGAACAGTAGCAGTTCTATACCGGCCCGCTCATTCCTTGCACCGGCGTGCCTGTGAAGGCAGCCGTCCTTCCCCGCAGACTGTGGTGAATCCTTCCAGCCCTATTCACAGCGTCCTTGCTTTGCTGCGAGCCAGCCTTCTCGCTCCTGCTCCGGTGTGCCTAGCAGGGCAGCCGTCCTTTCCCCACCGACGACGATGGTGGTGGTGATCTCTCGAGGCCGGGAAGAGGCCTCTGTCCTGCATCAGGTTACTCACCCGGTTGCAACGCCCCCTACTTCTGCCCGCTCGCTGTTCGTAGGCAGAGCAGCACTTCTCAACGACAGGCTGCCAAGAAAGACAAAAGCCATTAAGTGACCCCCACACAGAGACACACACCAACAGCAAAAGGGGAAAGACAGAAAAAAAACTGAAGCAGCAAGGCCTGCAGCATAAGCGGCCACAACGACACGCAGTTATCAAATAAATAAATAAATAAAAGAGGCTGCCACATGCTGCTAAAGACGACATGAACGGCAGCATTGGGTACCTGAGTACCACAACAACACTCACACTGTTGGAACCCAATCCAAGCAGAAGGACACAGTTTCCACTTGTGTAGTGGTGAAGGAAAGCAGGGCCATCCACAGCCGATATGGGTGACCAAGAAGGGGAGCAACAAGGAGGTGGTACAGTGGCGCTTCTGAGGAAACCAGGCCCATTTAGCCTACAACCTCAGCAGGACAAAGGCTTGAGGTGGAGCAAATGGGTCGAAGACTTTGACAAATTTATCACAGCTGCAGGTGAAGACAAGTCACCAGTCCTGAAGGACATTTTTGCAAACCTCGACGGCAAAGAATTAAAGAACCTCATGAAGACAATATCGCCAGAGGAAAGGCCCATGTACGAGGCCCTTGTGACTGCATTAAACAAGAAACCTGTCATACAGGCAAATAGAGATTACTAGAGGTATGTGTTCAATCAGTGTCACTAAGCCTCCCATGAGACAATAGAAAAATTCATTACCCGCCTATGCCAGAAACGAGTCCACTGCCAATTCTCAGTCTTCTCGGAGGGTGAAGCCATACACCTCCGTGTCATCGAAGGGTGTACGTCGTCTGTCTTGTGGAAACAGCTTCTAAAGAAGCCCCTCACAATCGACAAGGTCATTGAGATGGCGAGAGTGCATGAAAGAGTGGAATGACAGGCTTCCCCCATGGAAACACCAAAAAAAGTGGAGAAAGACAACTCGGTTGCAGCACTCACGGGTGCCAAAAACCCAGGAAGGGGGATGTACGACACCATGACCCCACCGAGAGGACCGTCAAAAGAAGGGTACGTGCAGATGCACCCGAGCCCCCCCCCCGCCGAGGCTCTGCTATTAGTGCAGCCAAATCTTACCTCACCAGGGCTTGTGCCTCGCGGTGACGCAACGCTGCACAAGGTGCAGGAGGTAAGGACATTTTCAACCAGTCTGCTAAGAAGGGAGGCCGTTCCCTCCAGGGTGGCAGTTACAGTCATTCGTCCGCAAACTGGCGGCATCCTTAAAAGCCAGGCCCACAATTACCTCCATGGCGACAGCCGCAATTTTACCCGCAACAACCACAGAGGATGATTAGAATAATGGAACAAGTCTCAGATTATGGGTAACCCCAGGTGATGACCAACCGCCACTGACCGAATGCTACCCGGACCACTACACCTACCCACGTGATGTATATGCCTACTAAGACGGGTATGCCCATGGACATGACTTTGACTACACAGATGAATTTGTCAACTTAATGCAATGGGAGCAGGAGAGCAGCGAAGCCCCAAAGGTTATGGTCCAGGTGGAGAAAGTGACTCATCGCTTCTTGATAGATACCAGGGCCACAGTTAACATCATGGGGGAGCAGGAGTTACTACTGACAGGAAAACAAGGAGACCTGACACCGTCCAGAGTGAGAATTTTCCAGTGGGGAGCCAACACACCACTGCCATGCCTAGGTCAATTCCAGAGGACACTTTCATACAAAGGGAAGACGACCAACACCATCAACCACGTACTCAGGAGCCCAGTCAGCCACAAATGTCTGCTCAGCTTCTGCACAGCAAAGGAACTGATAGACGTTCACTTCCAAGACAATGACGTAGCCCAATGAAGCAGCGAGGGAGAGGCCAAGCAGTCTAACACATGAGGGACGGCCCAATAGAAAAAGAGACGATCAGAACCATGTTTCCGGAACTATTCTGATGCCTGGGGAAGTTAAAAGGCACAGAGATCAAGCTGCATGTCAACGAAAACATCAAGCTGGTACAGCAACACCCAAGAAGAGTAGGGTTCCACCTGCAAGAAGATGTGTCGCGAGTCTCTTAGCAAACATCATCATTGAGCGGACAACCGGCCGTACACCGTGGATCCCGCCCCTGCTAGTGGTACCTAAAGAAAGAAACAAGATGCGACTATGCATTGACATGAGAGTAGCCAACACCACCATATAGAGAGAGAGACACCCAGGACCAAAGATGGAAGACATGATCGTACAACTGAACTGCGCCACAAAATTCTTGAAGCTGGACCTCAACCAGGGGTACCACCAGTTGGAACTACATCCTAAGTCCAGAGGAATAACCACATTTTCCACCCACGAGGGCCTTTTTCGTTATAAGAGGTTCAACTTTGGGATCTCCTCTGCCACAGAGGTCTTTCAAGAGGCCATCAGACACCAGCTGCTTCCCATAAAGTAAGCATTCAACTACTCCAATGGCATCCTGGTGTACGGCACATCCCAGGAGGAACATGACCAGGCTCTCTAGACGTGTGCAAAATCCTAAGGGACGCTGGAATCACACTGAATTACGTAGAATGCAACATTGGCAAGGACCAGCTCTGTTTCTATGGACATATATTCTCCAGCAAGGGCATGCAGCCTGAACCA
The DNA here is from genome assembly GCF_040938575.1 of Ambystoma mexicanum. Lineage (NCBI taxonomy): Eukaryota > Metazoa > Chordata > Amphibia > Caudata > Ambystomatidae > Ambystoma > Ambystoma mexicanum. The sequence goes on from NC_090940.1 coordinate 208,662,427, forward strand.
GAAAAGGTCTGCACCATCAGCGAACTGCGATAGCCCACTCAGGTTGGGGAAGTCAGATCCTTCCTAGGGATGGCAGGATACGGTGCATGGTACATACCGAGATACGCCATCACCACTGAGCCGCTGAGGAGACTACTAAAGAAGGAGGAGTCTTTCCAGTGGACACCAGAGTGCCGTAGGGCATTTGATACCATCAAAGCAGAGCTCACAAATGCCACACACCATGCCTACTTCAACCCGCCATGGCACAACGAGATAATAGTCGATATGAGCCCAGTGGGCCTGGGTGCCATTCTAGCACAACGAGAAGAGCCAGGAGTGCCAGCAAGCTTTGTGGTGGTGTATGCCAGCAGATCACTGTCCCAGACACTGGGTGCATACTCGCAAACAGAAAAGGAGAGTTTAGCTGCAGTAAGGGCCTGCAAATACTTCCACCCCTTTCTGATCAGAAAAAGATTCACCCTCATGACGGACCACCAGGACCTTCTGTCCCTGTTCGGAAACCCAAGGACCAAAATGCTGCCGAGAATCAAGAGATGGGGCATCTGCCTCCAGGAATACGACTACGAGATCACGCACAGGCCAGGAGGAGACTGCAATCCGGCGGACTACATCTCATGGCACCTGAACTCAAAGATACAAACACAGCGAGAAGGGGATGCAGAATACCTCTACTATGTCACGGAACAAGCCATGCCACTAGCCCTCACCATGGCGGACTTGACACATGACACAAACACTGACCCATTTATCAGGTGGGCAAAAGAACTGACGATCTCCAACAAATGGAGAGACTACAAATAGTCATTGCACCAACACGACAGAGCAAACAAGCGAGAACTGGAGCGGCTAACGTACTAGGAAGGGGATGAAATACTTGTAAAACAATGAGTACAAAGGAAAACGGGCACCATGTATGGGGGCACACCCTTCAGAGTGACCAGCGTCAAAGGAATGATGTCAGAACTGCCAACCCACAGAAAGAAGCACCAGGAATGCATCCTTTTTCAAACACCTTCTGCCTAAAGAAAACCATGACACGGACAACACAGGAAGCCAGGAGCCGGTAAGGCTGGACAAGGGAGTCAGAGATGACCTGCTAGAACAGCCGACATCAACTGAAAGAAGAGAAGACGCTTACCCAGGAACTCGCCAGAGGCGAGTCGTTAAGAAACCCTACCAGCCCATCGAAGAAATATGACATTAGATGTAAGGAGATGTCAAGGGGGGAGATGTCACGAGGGAATGTGTAGAAGCCCTCTAAGAGGGGCCTCATCAGAGTAGGAAGAGGAGGAGCCTCAGGGGAGAAAGAGACAGTAGTTAATAAAGAAAGGGGATGAGCACTACATAGCATGTCTCTGTCTCATTTATAAGCCTGTCGGCCAAAGGTAACAAATACCTGCAAGCAAAGTTCAGCTAATTCAGGTGCAATGTGCATTAGCCATGGGATGGAGACACATGTACAATGTCTCAGAAACGTGATTTACAAATTGAGTACTCTGGCTTCACCCAACATTTCCCTTGTTCCATAACTGGTTCTTGGGCAATGGTCTCTCAACAAGACTGGTCAGTTGGAAAATGCTATGCATGGAGTTCAGGAAGGTTTTTGTGATGAAATGTGGTAATGCCCCATATACCGGATTTGAGTATTCTACATTTGTCCTTTTAGATATTTTTGGTGATTTCACTTTTCTTACTGGTTTTTTCCGGTGCTTTTGGTAAACTTCCAAGTAAAATAAACATAATATGCATTGTGCAGTATTTGTGTGTCTTGTTTGTGCATATGCATGTGTGTGTAGTTTGTCTTTGTGTGTTTGAGTTGGTGTATGTGTGTTTGTGTGTATGCATGTATGTACGCTTCGGTGCATATCTCGGGCTTAATGTTGGAAATGGCAGATCAGAAAATGTAATTTCTTACAATAGAGGTTGTTTCAATACTAAGCAATTCCACTTTAGAATGAGTTAGCTCTGCCCCTCATAGTTCTAAGGGCAATAATGATGGCACCAGTGAGCTGTGCACTAGGGCCATTGGCAGGAGCGGACTGGCTAATCGGACATTCTACCACCGGCAGAATGAAAATTAAGTTGTGAATGGCCATGGGCCAGTTTTATGAGCCATCCTGGGGCCTGTTTGCAAGTCATTAATATCCATAGGTAAGAGTTTGACTTATTAAGAAGTCAGCCACTCACGTTGCTTGCCGGCTGCCTTGGCTCATGGATGGATTAATCATTTCATGCTTACATTCATCAAAGAAAGTAATGCTTAAATCCTAAGCGTTCACTTTACTTTGATGAATGCAACACAAAAGCATGAGAGTGTGCTACTGGCAGGGCACAGGCAGGCACAACCAGCTATCTGCCAGCATGGTGCCGCCAGCCAGGAGACAGCAGCGCTTGGGGCACAATCTCTCTCTCTGTCTCATCACATCATCAAGAAAAATGGTGGGGAGTGGGTGGGTCGTGAGCTACCTGAGGCTGCGCTCAAGCCTTGTTGCACGTGTGTGCTTTTGCAGGCCTGCCTGGGGTGGGGGGCGGGACTGTCACAGGGCTGCTGCTGCCTGTCTGACTCCTGAGCTACAAGGGGCCAGGTCCTGTGTGTGACTGGCTGTTGCTTCAGCCGGTAGCCAATCATGCAGCGTGACACGTCGTCATGCGCATTAGTGTACTGGTGCGATGGCCACCACACCCCAGCACATGCTGGGGACTCAGATTCAGGGGAAGTCAGAAGACGTGTTGAGGGAGCACTGTGAGTATGAGCAGGCCTAGGCATCAGGGACGGATAAGGACAAGGTAATTCAAGCTGCCTGGCACAGCCCAAGGAGACTGTCTCTGGAGACAGAAAGTGTGAGTGTGGGCCAGCGTTCTGAGCCAGTAATTAAAGTAAGTAATCAAATAGAAAAATAATATTGAAGGGGTCGCTGGGCCACAGTGGGTGGGACGGGAGTCAGAACGACAAAAGTGAAGTGTTTTTGTACTGTGGTTGGTGAACTGTCTCCAGCCAGAGTCAGTGAGACAGGAGGGAGGAATGTGAAAGGGGAAGTTGGGGAATGCTATTAGGCATCTTGCAATGACTTGTGTAATTCCTCACTCTGAACCAGCCAACAGAAATATTGTGTGAGCGACTAGGAAGGAAACCAATGCAGGGACATGGCATGCTATGCACTGGCACTTCCAATGCGATTTTCTGGAAGTGTTTGACGATTCAGGGTGAGTGTGGCTTGACGCTTTAGGTGGTCTGATAAGAGCATGGTTTGTTGTTGCTGTGAGAGAGGAAGCAGGGTTTCCCAAGCCTCTGCGGTTTAAAACCCACCACAATGAATTATGCCTTCCAGTGTATGGAAGAGACACAGTCTGTCTGGCCATGGAAAAGGCAGGGCCCACTTTGTAGCTTTGAAGGCCCTTTATTTCTTGAGCTGTTTCTTCATTGCTCCGTTCGTCACACACTGCAGCGCTTTTAGGGACAGTGTACCCGGCTACTAGTAGCCTATCCAAAAGTTTGATTTGTGGGCAGACGGAAGAAATCTCCACGGGCCAGATACATGTATGATGCGGCCCTTTAAACGACCATTTGTCAAACAAGGATGAGTGACTACTTCCCCCAGAATGCATATATTTATTTATTTTTGACACATGTATAGCGCACCAAACCCAGAGGCATCTGGGTGCTTATCTTAAGATGGTTGGTTACAATGGTTTCTTATGTAGTGGTTACAGAGTATAGTTATAGTCATTACAGCATTCATACATACTAATTGCAAGGTGTGGTTGCTGAAGTTACAGAATACAAATGTGCTTAAAAGCAGTAAGGTGGCATTCGTGCTCTGAAACACTTGTGTACGAGCGTGATAGAAATAAAATATCAGGGGGGGCGCTGTTGAGCAGCCAGCAAGATGGCCGCCTAGCACTAAAGCTCTGTGACCCACAGACTATAATCTGCGATCAACGGCGGAATCCTTCCATCTGTATATACAAGAATGACGCCTGAGTGCCCCTTGTACACGGGGCACACGCTGGGAAAAAAATGCTGTCGGCGGCTCAACAGCACCTGAGATACGGCTGAGAACGTTGGCCGGCCATACAAGCCCGCTAGGCCCACCTCCTGGAGACACGGAGGGCGGTGGAACCTTGGCGGCCGAAGAATACGTGCTCACGAAACGGTGCTGTATCCTGCTGAAGAGCCCCCCCCGGACCTGCTGCCGGCTCCGGAGCTGCCACGAGGGGAAGAGGGACAGGACCGCTGATCTCCGCCTCCAGCCGGAGCGCCTTCTACTTTGGCGCCGCGGGCCCTTGCTGACGGCGGGTGGCAGCGGTAGGTGCCTCCAAGGAGGAGGGCTGTGGCGCTGCCATCTCCGTTGCGGCCTCACCTGGACCCCCACGGGCCCCATCACATCGGTGGTGAGGCCGCGGCTCGCCCCCCTCGGCCCCCTCTTTCCCCAGCATCACGTACCGCCTTGTCCGGGCGCGGCGGCGGTCTGTGGCCACCCGGGCCGGAGATCCGAATTGACTGGAGGAATACTCGCCGCGGCCCGACCCCCCTGCCCGAGAGGCCTGGCGCCACTGGCTGCATATGCACAAACTAGCTTCCCAGCTCCCCCCACATACTGACTTGCCTGCTCCTGTGCTCCGCAGATTAGGAGCATATAAAAGCTAACAGGGGGTGCAGCTGTGAAATTATACTATGCGCTGCCCCTCATTGTGCGAAATTGACGCCTCACACGATTGCCTTCGCATAGGAGGGTCCCACACATCCATGTGCTGCTATTCTTCATCAGAGGAACTGTGACTGTGCATGGCGCTGTAAAGGAGGCAGTCACACAGCTATGCCAGCATTCACAGATCAGAACTATATCATCTCTTCATCTTGTGGGCCCCCCTACCCATCCCATCAACTGCACGGCGCCCAGTGGGCCCAAACACTATGTAAAGTGATACTAGCTACACAGGAGTCCTCCTGACCCCCTCCCCCAGCTCTCAACATCTACTGTTCCTGCGGCTACTGTGAAGCACTTGCTGAACCCACCAGTATACGTCCTCCCTGGCCAGTCTTGGTCCACAGCTCCCTCGCTACCACTGCCAACCTACGGGTTGCCCACTCCCAACCAGTCGGGGCAAACACCTACATTACTGGGCTCACTTCCTGCACGCCGCAACCACGTGCCAACTACCACCCCCACTCCGGGACTCCTGATGTACGGTCCCCACCAAACCTGTCAAATTAGGCGCTGCTCCCCACCACAGCAATGTCCAACAGATCGCGATTAGCTAGCAAAGTAGGCGCCATGGATAAGTTCACCAAGGCAACGCCCAGGGCGGACCAAGCGTCCTCCTCCGCAGCACAAGACGATGGGGATATCCTGCCAGACCACCCACAGCCTGACTTGACGGCAATGATGGAGTCCATGGCCAAATACTTCACAGCCTTCCATGAAAAATTGGACGATATAAACGTGAACGTTGCCTCCTTAAGAGATAAACTCGACCAACATGGGGCCAGGATCACTGAGATGGAGCAAAGAATAGGAACCAATGAGGACAATGTCCACACCCTACAAAACACAGTCACGGAGCTCGTCCGCGACATGAAGCATGTCAAAGCCAAGTGCGATGACCTTGAATCGAGGTCGCGAAGAAATAACATTCGCATAGTGGGGGTGCCTGAATCTGTGCTAAAAGGGAGGTTGGAACTCGCGGTCGAACAACTTCTCAAAGGCCTCCTCGATAACCCTGAGCTGTCACCATTTTTCACTGTTGAAAGAGCACATCGCTCACTGGCACCCCGGCCTAAACCTGGAGACTTCCCCAAAACAATAATCGCAAAATTGCTAAGTTACAAGGACAGAGACCACATACTCTGCCTGGTCAGAGAGAAAGGGGAACTAAGGCTAGACTCACAAATCATTAGGATTTTCCCTGTCTTCTCAGTAGGGGTGCAGATGGAGCGACGCCAATTTGGAGGTGTGAAGAAAATGCTAAGAGTCAGAAAAATCAAGTACGTGATGCTCTTCCATGCCCGCTTAAAAGTCACTCACTGAAACAAGCTGTACTTTTTCACGGTCCCGGACGAGGCAGACAAATTCATGGAGGCACAAATCCCACTAGTGGACCCCCCGGAGAATCCAATGGATGACGACTAAGATCAGGGCTTCTAGGCCCCAACTGCAGCTCTCACCGGCCGTGGCCAATCTACAAACTGCCCCCTCCAGTGGGCTAACTTGTCCCCCCTTCCCCGCCCTATTCTGGGCCTAACATAGCCCCAGCATCAACATCTCAAGAACAATACCTGTGGAGTGGGTTACATCCTTAATCGGCCTCTCTATAACGGCAGATATTGGGCCCGAACCTCGAAAACCAAGCCTTACTGTTTGACGCCGGCCTACGGCAATATCTACTTTGATCTCGCTACCTTACAATATGTTTGCTTTATTGTAACCTAAGTTCCATCAGCCGTTCGAAAGATTTAGCACCATGATATGTATTAACCAATGTGGGTCAGACGGCAGCCCCCACTGCAGCTGCAATGCCTTTTAAGGGGGAGTGTTTATTTAAGCCCCGGTTGGGCTTTTGGTCAAGCATTGCCCAGTTGGGGAAGGCACGCAGTTGGTCGCTCCGGGGGTGGGTACTATCACACAGCTAGTTTGGACCAGGCGGTGAGGGTGGGGGGTGGTGAAGTTGGGGAATGTTTCACAAAAATCATCAGGAAGGTAACGACTGGTTTTGAAGAGAGGCGTGTTCAAGCCACCGCAGCACATATGTTTGTAGACAGAGATAGATCCTTTACTTGGGATGTCCCATAAATTGTCACCATGGCTATTAAAATGATGACATGGAACGTTTGGGGATTAACAAATTTCACGAAGTCCCGTAGGATCACAGCATATGCACAAAGACATGGGATCAAGGTACTCCTATTGCAGGAAACACATGCTCTGAAACTCCTATCATCAAACCTAGCACAGACCTGGGGCCCCAAAAGATGCTATACCCAATACTCTACTCAATACAGGGGAGTCTTGACTCTCATCCACAAATCGTTTAAATTCACACTCCATAGAGCCCATATTGACACAGAAGGCAGGTATGTGATCCTCCACTGCACTCTAGCTAACGAGGAATGCTTGATAGCAAACTCATACGGTCCCAACACTGATTCCCCCGAATTCATAGACGCAGTGACCGCTATCCTCACAAGATATGTAGAAGTCCCCATCATATGGGGGGAGACATGAACCTTATACTTGACAATGTCCTGGATAGAACAACCACTACACGGAGGGTCACCTCCCGAGCCGCCAAGCAACTTCATACGCACATGGGTTCCCTAAATCTACACGATGTATGGAGAACACTCCATCCCCAAGAGAGAGACTATACTTTCCACTCAACAGTACATAATAGCTCTTCAAGAATTGACATGTTCCTACTGTCGGGGTGCCAGGTAAGCAGGGTGTCAAGATCCTCGCACGTAAGCTCTCTGATCACTCTCCTGTGTTGCTGCAGATCCAACTGGGTAAGACCCTGACCGCTCGACCCCCCCTGGCGCTTTAAATCTGATGCTCTATCTGACATTGGGCCTCATTACGAGGTGGGAAGTAAGGGATTACCGGCACCGGTAAGGGCACCAGTGCCTTAATCCCTTACCTCCCTACTACAAGTTGCCTTTGCGGGTCCTTCCGTATCGCCTGGTTTTTGCAGGCGTTAAGGACGGGACCCGCAAAGGGACACCAGGGTCAAGAACGGTACTGCAATTTGCGGTACCGTTATTGCCGCCTTCCCCCTTCCCATTGGGCCCTACGGGGGCTCAAATGGGGATGGGGAATGGCCCTGGTGAATGGGGAATTACCGGTCCCTCCGACCTCGGAATGGACCGGTAATGACTCCATTCACCAGGCCGGAGTGGGAAGGGTTTTGGAGGCAGCCATGGCGCTAATAGCGCCATGGCTACCTCCAACCTCGTAATGAGGCCCCTATCGGCTATAAACACCTTTTTTGAAAATAACAACACGCAGGACACAACCGAGGGGACCCGCTGGCAGGCATTTAAAGTATACATCAGGGAGATGTGCATCTCAAGGGAGGCCAGGGTTCTCAAATCCATAAGGCAGGCCCTAAACAATTCTGAAACTAAGCTAAAAACTCTAGAACGAGAACATGCTTCTGCACCAGTCCCGGCAACCCTAGCAAAGATCAGAACAGAACTAGAACTATTTGAGTCTCATGCCCTGAGCGAGGTGCGATACTGTGCTCGCCCCGTGGCTGCCCGAAGATACGGTGCGGGAGACAGACCTGGAAGAACCCTGGCTAAACTAGTGCGCGCGGAGGGAGGTAGAACCCGGATTGATAGCATTCTAGATGAACAAGGCTCACAACACTGGTCTGACCAAGCCATCAGTGACACCTTCGCTAGCTTCTATGCCAGTCTATATGGCCCCCAGCCGGAACACACAGCCCATGACCTGGACGACCTACTAGAAAGCATCCCTATGACTCTCATCTCCCAAAGCACCAAGGAACAACTCGATGCCCCGTTCACCTTAGATGAGATAGTCCACGTGATTTCAGACCTTCCAAAAAACAAGGCCCCGGGCCCCGACGGGCTCACATCTGAGTTCTACCAGGAACATGTTGCCATTTTAGCTCCCGTACTATACAGGGTCTGGTCCGAATCACTACGGTTAGCCACCCTCCCTCCATTCTTAAGGGAAGCCCTGATTACCGTCCTCCCCAAACTGGGTAAACTCCCAGACGAATGTGGTTCCTATAGGCCCTTATCGCTTATAAACACAGACATGAACGTTTTTGCTAAAATAATAGCGAACAGGTTCCTTCTATTCATGCCCCATCTAGTTCACGCAGACCAAAGTGGATTTGTTCCCAACCACTCTACAGCACTTAATATCCGTTGTCTATTCAATGTGATGTCCAGAATTGACCCGTAGGCAGAACTAGTGGCGGTCACACTAGACACCCAGAAGGCATTTGACATGGTCTCATAGCAATACCTGTGGGCCGTGCTGGGAAAAACGGGAGTTGGACCAAGTATGATCTCCTGTATAAAACTCCTGTATACAGGACCAATGGCCAGGGTGCTGGTCAACTCCATTGTCTCTTCTCCCTTTGCTCTACATAGGGGTACCCATCAGGGATGTCCGTTCTCCCCCATCCTTTTTGCGCTCGCCATTGAGCCCATGGCGGACCATGTCAGGGATCGGCACAACCGTAAAGGTATTCGCCTACAGGACACACTGGAAATCATCTCACTGTATGATGATCTATACGTTAGAAACCCCTCCATATATCTAGACCCGATCATCCGAGACATAACCAAAATAGGCACGTACTCTGGCTTCGCCATCAACTATTCTAAATCAGAAATATTCCCTCTCACTGCGGCAACCCAGCAACCATCATGCAAATTCCCCTTACGCTGGTCCCCAGGTGGCATCAGATACCTCGGGGTGCAAGTATCACTAACCAATCCTCCTTACTGGCGGATAACTACGAGACAACGGCACAGCTCATTGAATCCAAAATGCTCAAATGGCGCAATCTCCAACTGTCCCTTGCGGGCATGCTGTCCAAAAACAAAATGATCGCAGTTCCCAAGCTCCTCTATATCTTTGCCAACATACCAGTGTGGCCCGGGAAGCAATATTTCAAGAGGCTCCACTCTGTGTGCGCCCATTTTCTCTGGCATTCTGGAGCTGTCCGTAAGAAGTGGCAACATATGACCCTACCCTACGAAAAAGGAGGTTTCTCAGCCCCAGACCTAACACTGTATTGGATTGCGGCACAGGCCCAAAACGCCACACACTGGTATGCACACTTGAACCCGCCCCCTCATGTCCAATTAGAGAAACTGGCAGGCGACGGGAACAACATCATGATCTTATTACTACACCATACATTTCAGATGGGGGTCCCGTCGGACCCCGTGGCCACCACGATCAGAGCGTAGAATAACATTCTGGATTCGAAACAAAAGCATCACCCATACTATAAATGGCTTCCCATATGGCAATTCCCTGGTCTCTCCCACACACACGACCAGCATTTCCTGCGGCACTGGGGAAACCTGGGCTATCAAGCACTAACTGATCTATACCCCGAGGGTAAATTAATTACCCCTCAAACATGGTAGCCCGAACACTCCAACTCACCGCTGGAGCTACTACAAAACTTCAGGCTAAGAGCAGCGGTCCGTGAAATGTGGCCCTCCTACCCCTACGAGCCCCCAGACTCACCAGAACTCCAATACATATCAAATTCCGCAGGAGGCAGGGGCATAATATCCTTTTTGTACAAAATGCAGCTGGGAAAATTAGAAGATACATCCCCCAAACCACGGGAAGCTTGGACCAGGGAGCTAGAAATGGAAATCACTGAAGGGAAGTGGAACAAAATGTGTGCGCACACGCGCAAAGTCTCCCTTAGCGCTAGGTTCCGCTGCATACAATATAAACCCCTTAACAGACTTTATTACACACCGCTCAGAGTTGCAAAATTCACACACGCCCTGACCCACATTTGCCCAAAATGCAAGTCTGAAGAAGCAGATCATGTACATATGTTTTAGTCCTGTGCTGCGCTGGGTGGGTTCTGGAAGGAAATGAGAAAGCACTCTCAGAGATAATTGGGTCCCCGGTGGACCTTGACCCATTGGCCTTGTTATTTGGAATTTGGGCTGGAGAAAGTGCAAAAAAAAGTAAAGATTTTTAAATGTAAGTACTATTGTTGCTAGAAGATGTATATTACAATGCTGGAAGCGCCCCCCCCCACCCTGGAGATGTGGCTGAAAGCCTTTACTTGGGTACACACGTGTGAAGAAGAATATATTGGATCACTACCCATGCCATCTGGGCCCAAAAATGTGTGGACCGAATTCTGCAGTTATCTAAACAACAGAGACGAGATTGAGTGGAGCTCCACCCCCTCGCCGGTCCGCCCGACCCATCACAAGTACTGAGCACTTTACGATCCCTCATGCTACCACTCTTCCCCCTCCCCCATTCTGAGCTGCTTGAAATAGTGCATGATGTAATGCCTAAATGCAATATTGTGATTCTTGTTTATCTCTGTGTAAAATGTGCTGTCCTAACTTTCTGCCAATAAACAAAAGTAAAAAAAAAAAAGATAAATACCAATATCAATGGGAAGGAGTGGTAAAGCAGCAGGAGGCTGCCAGGTCAAATCATATTTGTTACAGGCATAATGTAGGCAAATGGGCAGCGCAGGTTACCAGGACAAATCATGTATATTACAGGCATAGATTAGGCGAGTGGGCAGCGCAGGCTACCAGGACAAATCATGTATGTTACAGGCAAAGATTCGGCGGGTTGGCAGCACAGGCTACCCAGTCAGATTAGGTATAAATACACGTACAGCTCTCCTGCAAGTCAGTGCCGGTTGCACACAGCGCAAAAGACATGAGTGTATGTTGCAGACATAAGTATGTTTTGAATGTCAGAGTATGGGAACAACGAGTCACAGGAGGTTACTTCAGGAGTAGATACCTAGTAAGGAACAAAGTCGGCAGTGTACATCTGCAGTTTGGCAGTGGCATACCTCACGAAATGGAGGCTGCAACAGGCAGGCACATCTAATATAAAGTGTTCAGCCTCATGAACAGTGATGGAGCTCACCTTGGTTACCTGATTCAAAAGTGTGTGTCGTATTAAAGAAGAAAGAGCTGCAACCTAGGTTTTCGCCAGAGGCTGACCTGGGGTGTATTAATACATTTTATCCCAAAGTCGCACTCTTTCTTTAAAAATAAAGCGAAGGTCTATTCAGATGGTAAATCTCAAAAAATGGTTTAATATTCAAAAAAATAAAGGATAAATCAGTTTATGACAGAAAAGTTAGGTTCACTATCTGTCGCACAAAATTTATCTCAGAGTCCAATCTCATGGTCCACTTTTAATTAGTGATTTTGATCCCGATGTTGTCGCTCTAAAGTTTTGGTCTGCTTGATTCCAAACCACTTGTGTTTATTGTTTAGAATCCCAAATATTGCTGTTTAGAGTCCTTGTGAATTGCTTGATTTTGAGTAGTCAATTCCAATCCTTGTTTTCAATTTAGGTTCTTAATTCAACATCTTTTGGGTTATTGAGTTCAATCCCTGATGTTACCACTTTAAGTCCTTGTGGTTAAATTAATTTGGTTTTGTTATTTCCAAACCTCTGGTTTTGTTACATCCAAACCTCAACACTTGTTTCCCACTCGGGTGCATGAGTGGTTCCTCAGGAGGTAAGTCAGTCTATTTTTACAATTCAAATGAGTGACATTCCATGTTTGAAAAGTTACATATTGTTGACCTAAAAAAAAGGTAAAGTATGGGTAAATGAATTGCATGCGTTTACATGGTGGCAAGTTAGTTCATGACAGGTGAGAAAGAGATACTCACTTGGATATGTACTCATATTCAATGAGAATACAGCAAAATGCTTTGAGTGTAGTTCTTTATTTACCATTGTGCAGAGCAATGGAGTGTTCCTAAAACAGAGAGGATGATATGAGTATTGAATTGTGACCTATATTCAATGTTTACATATAGGTCTAATTTAAAAGAAATAATAGGTTATACCTAGGCTGCCCTAATTATAGATTTATCATGAAGTTTAAGCGCATTATTGAGTTTCTTGTAACCCGTATATGCTGAATTTCACTACATTAATGAAAATAGCATGTCAGTGGTCCAAGTTGACCAATCTGATGAAGAAAAGGGAGAAAAGAAAGATCTTCTAGTTCAAAGAATGGTCTTACCTCACGGCTGTGGGTCCTTCTCTTCCGGAAATGGTGCGATGGTTCGATTGCCATGGTTCCATTTCCGGAGATGGCTGCTTTATATAGCAATCCTTGCTCGACAACGTCACACGTTCACGTCCAGCGGCCATCTTGTGAATACTGTGCGATTCGCTATTCATTTGATTTTAAGGATTCTCAAACAATATGTGGTGTGTTTCTTGCTTTTAAAAGTAAATAGTGTGTGCTCAATTGAAAGGGCCTCAATTAATGGCAAGAGTCCTGTCATAGAAAATTACGTAATATTCGTACATCCTTTCTTTGATGATATCATTGTGTTAAAATTCAGCAGCCATGTTGCTGATGGACAATATTTGTGTTTGAGCTTTATGGTTAACAGCTGTATAAAGATGACAAATTTCGTGTCTCAAGGTGTTTTTTTTTAAGAAATTGGCACGTTTCGCATCTCAAAGTTGTTTAGGTGTTTTTAAAGTTATATGGAAGTAGATAATATAGTTTAGTGTTGAGAAATGTTATTTTATAACCTAGGTATAGGGACAACCTAGATGGGTTAAGTGTGAGGAAGAAGCATGTGAGACATATATGTTGCTAGAGGGCTGAGGGTCAAGTGAGACAAATATGTTGCTTGAGGGCTGAGGGTCAAGTGTAAAATAAATAGAACAGCTGTTATTTTAGTTTGAGGTGATTTTGCATAAGGTACGGTATGTTGATACATGATTATAGAAAATGAAAGAGCATATGCCTGGAAAGATTAGGTAGGTGCGTTTTGGGGCCATTTCGTAGTTACTCAAAGGGAAGTGGTCCGGGGCTAGGTGTCATGATTATAGCACTTATTCACAGTATTGGTTTAAGTGAAAGGGGACAGGTCAATGACCACAATAAAGGATACAATGATACGGGCAGTATCCCTTCTTGAGAATCACCAGAGAACGGCTTGATTGAAGCGAACTGGCGAAAAGAAGACCTTCCAATTGATGACATTCTATGACTGGATGATTACCACAGCCAGAGGGAGGAATCAATGGAAAGGGCAGGAAAGGGCAGGATACACACCAGGCTGTGAGAGCAAGAATACATTTGTCAGTGATGTTCAGACTGTATGATTCTACCAATATGAACTAGCAATTTAACCACTGACCTGTTGGTATGTGTGAACTTCACAGCAAATCCGTCATTGAACACCAAATAACTCCAAAAGGAAACAATGACAGGAAAGGGACGTTAGTATAGGAAACTAATCCGGAACAGCACAAGGGTCATGCTAGTGCCGCGTTGGTGCACAACTGGATAGCGTTCAATTAGTCACGTGCACAAGAAAACACAGATAAGTAGGAGAGTCAATTGGAGAGTAGAAGTTCTGGACGGTAGCAAATATCAATGGCCTTTCAACAGAAATAAACAGTTCCCACGAGTATCCAAGTAGGAGAAACAATGATGCCCTTGAACAGAAACAAACAGTTCCCAGGAGTATCCAAGTAGAAAGACAAAGAGTGTTGATATGAGGAGAATGGTACCTTTAACAATGCAGCTGCCCATGGGCTTGGAACAAACGCTGTCAACATGGTTGTATACTGAAGATGGAGCAACCACTGTGTCTGCGTGGCTGGGAACTGAGGGAGGCAGCAGCCGTGTCAATGCGACTGTACCAGCGGGTAAATACAGCCGCAGAGTCAGCGTGGCGGTAAGGGCTGAGGGAAGCAACCGCTGTGTCAGCGCAAGGGTATCTGCTGGCCAAGGACAGCCGCCAAGTCAGCGTGGCGATATTGGCTGAGGGAAGCAACCGCTGTGTCAGCGCGACATATCTGTTGGCCAAGGACAGCCGCTGAGTCAGAGACTGCAATATGCAGAGAAACAGTAGTCAAGCGTGGACCGCTATAACCAAGAACTGGATGCGTAAGGAATTAGACCTTCCTTTTGGGACAGTTGAGGAGAGTACCGCATGCAATCCAGCATAGGAAATCCAAATTAGAAATCCGGAGCAGCAGAGGTAAGCCAAAACACAATCTGCAAGGTACCGGAACAAAATGTAACTTCAGTAAGCAGAGTAGCCAAAACAACTCAATCAGAAGCAGCGAGCGGATTTCCTAACGCTGCTAAATAGTACATAGCGGATCACGTGACTAGAACCAAACACGTGATCTCAACGGCGAGAATATAGTAAACGCCACTTTCCTGGCAAGGAATCGGATAATTTCCAGTTTGTGTAGAACAGTCTAGCCGTTCTATGAGAAAAATGGTTCCCTTGATGGTGGACGGTCTTGAATGAACGGGCAACAGGGTTGACAGGCGTGACACTAGGTAAGTCACTGATGTCCCCTGATGGAACGACTCTCAAGGACATTAGCCGACAGAGCAATGTGAGTAAGGCAGGGATCTGCATATGTGTGTGGATTGATGGACCGGCCGTAAGTAACAGCCCGGGTCACGTACCGGAACAGACAGGGACAGACAGGGCCTTAGTTCGTGGGCCTTGGAGGTGGGCCGGCATTTGCCTGCCGGCTTGACTGATTGGTCCATAAGGCGGACTGGATGCCAATCACCGGCGACCAGGTACGAGGCCAGGCAGAAGGCAGCAGTAAGGAAACAGCATCGGCCATGATGAAAAAGGCCTCATGATAGAAAGTATGAGGTGCTCAGAACACCGATCCTGAAATGAGGCAGTGCGCAGCATTCTAAGGGCATGAAAGTAAATAAAACTTTTCTTTCACTCGAAATGAAGCAAAGCTCGCAGCCGAGTAAATGTTGCAGGATGGCACCATGAGCTCGACCAAATCATCCCCACAATCACCCCAGTAACCATGGTATTAGGTTTTGAAATGACTGCCCACAAGCTGATACATGAAGGTCACTGTGATACAGATCCATTTGGTGGGCACAGTTACAAACCGAATTAATTTGTTCAAAAAATGTGTAGATTCTAATAGTAAATCATAACACATCGTAAAAAATGTCCCTAGCGGCAGCGTGTTGCAGATATTCTGAATTTTAAGACTGAAATATTCTGCTGGTCGAGGTGGTTAGGGCTTTTAATATTTTGGCCACCTTTAATGGTGCCAGAAGAAATTGCCATGACACCTGTTAGCGCTATTACTTTGAGTTTTACACCAGAATTCTTAGCTGAATCCATGTTGGTAGGTTCAGAAACAGGTGTGCATCAACTACTCTAATATCTAGCTAAGCATGCATTACTGTATGATTTCCCAGAGGATATCAAAACGCTCAATTCTCCGTGAGGCAGGCCAGCTGGCTTTGCAACCCACGCCAATAAGCAATGCATTTATTTCACCTGCTCCTAGCGGCAAGGTGCAGCTGGCAAAAGGCCCAAATCCATGGAAAATATGCATGTCTTAATCCCAAATGTGTTCCTATTCTTTCAAAAATGTTAGACCTTCCTTGTACCATAAACCTTCA
Source organism: Ambystoma mexicanum (assembly GCF_040938575.1). Lineage (NCBI taxonomy): Eukaryota > Metazoa > Chordata > Amphibia > Caudata > Ambystomatidae > Ambystoma > Ambystoma mexicanum. The sequence continues at coordinate 208,678,597 of NC_090940.1, forward strand.
CTTCAACTTGCAAACATCGAGAATCTGCATCCATGGATAGTGACGTGCAGCATGTGATTAGGATCAGCGTTATCCACTCTTGCTTCTTTACCCTCCAACGCTTTGCATGCTGGGACTTGGAAAAACAGGCCATGGCAGAGTTTTTCCCGTTTATTACAGACTCTCCGGGACTTTTGTTGTGAATCTTATCTATGCCATCTTCCAGAGCGGGTGACTGTCTGTCAGCAGTTAGTGGTATAGTCCATTTCAGCTAACATGGCACATTCATGCATGGCATGTCACCGTGCTGGGGAAGAATGGTGCTGCAATCCACAAGTGTGGGTCAAGCACAGCAGCGTACCTCCAAGTGTTAGTGCAAGTGGTGTCATCCTCCATGCCTGGCAACACTGTTTTGTCATAAACCAAATAAGAAATAATACTTTTTGTAGGACTGTGTGGCAGTGCCGGGTTTACAACACGTTAGCCTTTACTCTCGTAAAATCATCTTCATTATATGTATGTATGTATGCTATAAACACATGCTCCCAATTTTTCCTTGTTTCAGGAATGTGGTTGTTGGTCTACCTTTGAACGTGAAGTCTTCTCACTTCATCCACCTTGTGGCCCTCCCGCCCCACCCCAAGCAATCACTGTGTTGCTCTTAGCATCTCAAAGTGGGATGCTTCTCCCTGTGGCGCATTAGGAAACACCATAAGATTTTTTTAAACTATAGAAAATATACTGACACACTTGGTGGCATGTTTACTGAACTTTCCTGCAGCACCCTTGTTAGTATATAGAATACACAGATGGCATATTTGTCTGAACACGCTGACCCAACAATACACTGGATGGAGAAACAATTGTCGAACTTGCAGTTCCTCCTTGTGCGTTCTTGTTTATCCACAGGAGCTAGCAAGGAACTTAATGCAATTAACCTCTTCAGGTTGCCCGAATGTATCCAGTGACTTGCACGATAGTCTGTGTGCCGGGTCTGCTCAGCTGGCACGATTACAATGTTTTAGAATGTCAAGGACAGCAGATTTATTTGCAAACTGTAACCTATTTAACTAGAACCCCCACGATCGCACGAAGATAAGTGCTGAATTAAGTGGTACGTGAGATGTAAAATCTTATATGTGTGTTGAGAGATCTTGAGTGCCACAAACAGAGCACCCACTGAAAAGAAAGCAAATGTACAGATATGTGTACAGCATAGCAGGTGGCGTGGCATTTGTGAAAACAACCACTGCTGATATTGCAGGCCATATGTAAATATGTCCCAGTTATAAAGGATCAATGTCAGTTTACATTATTTGTTTAAATCTTACAATCCCTTTGGTTAAAGTATATTTCTGCTCCCCATTTCTCTTTGGCAGAAGGATAACGCAACAAATACTCTCGGTCGAAATTCCAAAGGTGGCAGTGAGCATAGTAGTTTGGCTGTCCCCATGAACCGAATTGTGAAATAGCTGCCTCATAAAAACAGATATGCTAATTAACAGCACGTCAGCAGCTCCCTACCAATTGCTGAATTATCAAGGTGGTTTGGGTGCTGTAGTCAGAGCAATGGGTGTATAATGTCTGGATCAGGGAGGTTTTTAAGACAATCAGGGAGACTTGGCGTTCAGGAGTATTTGAGTTGTCTGCATTACACATTGCAGTTTGGCGTGTTTTTCCTACTCCAGTGCATGACTAAAGACTGATGACTGAAAGGTTTTAGGTGAATCAAAAAATGCTGTCAAAGCTCTGGCCAACTCTCCAGACCATCCTTTTTAGCTTTGACTATAAGGTGGCGCTAAGGCACGACTTATAACATTTGAGTATAGGTAGGGAGAAATGTCATGTGAGGAGGAAAACAAAGCCTCTAGGTGTTGTTTGAGTATTTACCCAATACCCAACTGTTAGGTAAAGATTTGGGGTTGTAACCTTAGCCTCCTAGCAATAGGTACCCAACATTTGGTATAAGTTTTAACTACACAATTTGGTAGTGTGGCCTAGAAGCCAGGCTTATCTCAAGAGGGGTCAATGTGAGCAGTAATGTAGTTACAGGGAGATTCACAGGGACAAGTATTCAAATAAGCACTGATACTCAAGGTTTCTTGATAAAACAATTATTAATTTATTTACCAGTCATTTAAACAAGCCTTCTTCAGAATGAACAATATAAAAGTAACACTCACATACACTTCAGAAATCCACACTCTTAGGTTCCTTAAATTCAGTAACTTCCCACTGGGGATGACACACATATACTTCATACACCCTCAGGTGACATAAATAACTAGGATACTTGTGGTCATCAATATAGAACTGTTACATTTAGAGTAGGCAGAGGGTGTCTTAAAAGAAAGGTTTAGCAGAATAAGCAAGAGATCTCAAATATTTCTTTAAGCAAGCAAATAATTTCACCCCCCCAATGCAGAATAAGTTAACCCCTTCCTGGAAGGACAGGTGCAACACAATAACAGAGGAGAGAAGAGTCTTTCAAGGAACCAGGCTAAGCCAATGCCAATGGGCAAAAGTCTATGTAGCTGAAGCACTTCTTGAAGGTGAGTAAAAGTCTTTGCACAATGTTTTTAGAAGTCTTTGATGAAGAAAGAAGAATCAAATGTAGGACCACAAGCTGGGAGACTTGTGAAGTAGAAGAGCAAGCAAATCTACAGTGAGAGGTAAGTTCTCTCAGACTTTACAGTACCTTTGATTATGAAGAAAACTTGCAGCTGGTGACCTTTGTTCCTGTGCAGCTATGCAGATCCTGTTTTTCCTGGGCCTCCGTCGGAGGGACAAGAGGGAGGACTTCTGAGGGCTCCTGCACCACAACGGGAAGGTCACCGACTGCAACCGCCAAACTTTCAAACAAGTGGCACTTTGGTGTTTCAGCTTCTCGCGACCTCCGCAAATAGCAACACTGCGGTTCCTGGCTGTCGAGATGGACTTTCCTTGCTTCTGGGTCCCACACTCTGTTGAGGGGGCTTAGGCTCGGTCATTCCTGCTACCTGGGAGTCCGGAGGATCTTCCTGGAGCTCTTGGCCAGCTTAAAAGCAAAGCACACAAACTGGTGTTCCTCTCCCTGGCTGTAAGGTTTCCAGCAGCACTCTGTGGAGATTTCAACCAGCTCTGAGATGGATGTCCAGGTGGCTTACTTTGGCGTTGATTGGGCCCACCAACTCAAGGGGAGAAGTCGTCCTTGCGGGGCTTCTCTGTCGAGGTGAACTTGGAGCTTCAGCACAGCACCAGGGCTTCACCGGGCAAACCAACGTCCAGGAGTTGCAGCAGGCGTCCTCTTCAAGTTCTTCTTCGGATTCCTTCATCCAGTGGTCGACTCTGCCTTCCAGCCAAAAAGCCTTGCCTTTTATGCAGGTTTCTCCCATGCATTCTAGCCTAGCTGTTAATCACCCAGCAGGGTGGCTGTCCTTGCCGGACGCAGCCGGCCAATCATCACAGAGTGCATTTGGGTCTCCTAGGAGACTAAGCACAGGGAGTTTCGGGCACCTCCCTCACTTCCTGCCCCCACCAGACACTCTGGAGCCAGAGGCGGGTTTCACTTGTGAAGCCTGCCAAAGACAAAATGACCAAAGGAACCAAACCTGGTTTGGCATGCAGAGTAAATCTCAATAAGGACCAAAACACCAAGAAATGGCAAAAAAAGAAGACCAGGGCCAATTTGACAAAAATGGCACCCATGGGTGCTTTACTGCAGCTGCGAACGCAGCCCGCGGTAAAGACACAACACGGTAGTAAAAAGTAACCACTGCCACCAGCCATTAATTGTGTCAAGGGTAACATAAAAAAATGTTACATGAGAAGTTAGACAAAGTAATCCGTCCAGCACCCTAATGTAAGATAGTGTGTGCTGGGTTTAGAAAGTTATAATGTAAGTAAAGCCAATTTCACTTTACTGCTCTTGGAAACAGTAGTTAATCCAAGAGTAAGGTATTTAAACCTTGGGAAATCTAAAAGAGTGCCCTCTGTCACTGCACTAAAGGTGCCGTGGGACACAATGCAAAAAGATGCCTATGGCGTTTGTCAGACTCCAGAAACCAAAAAGAACCACAGTCAAAATCTCTAGGAAAATACATGAGAGAGTGGGAAGAAGGTCTCACTCTTTCCAGGTTAGAAATGTAAAGGTCCTAGAGTCCAGCAAAAGTGCTGGGGGTCTCTAAGGTAGAGAGGATTAAGCAAATTTCTGAGAATTCTCCCTAACACCAACAATTGACTGCCCATGGCTATGCTAATCCTTACGACTAATCCCACCCGCTTCCTGCCCCTCCCCACCCCAAACATATCCTCCTGGGATCACATTGAACTAGCTTTATCAGGCCTTTCAGTCAAGGTTCATGCTCAAAGTGCCTGTCAGTTATTTGCAATGCAGTATTCTGAGTATTAATGACTTGATTAGAGTTGTAACTGCGCTACTGTAATAAGAAGTGTCTTAACCAGGTCTGCCTTCAGCCACTCGATTATAAACACTATGCATGTACTTCACTGAAGTCCTGTTAAAAACAGGCAATGACAAAGCCAACGGGTTTGGCTTGAGTATAAGTACTAGGCATTTGCCAGGCACTGCTATTATATGCCCAGATACACCATTTTGCAGCTGCTACCATTTATGGCCACTTACAACTACGGCAGTGCCTTGCAAATGCATTTCCAATGCCTAATAACAAAAGCCCAAACTTTTGGCTGCATGCCAAGTGCCAACCTGTTATTGGCGCACTGTATGCAGAAATGAAAATTCCTACATGGTTCTGGTGGTGTGTGGTGTTCCTGCCTTTAATTAGCTCACTGTTTACCAGCGATAGATAACTGTCTGCTTATTACTGGTGGCACTGGTGACACCCTGTGCTGCTTCCTAATAGGAGCTCTGTCTCTGTGTGAGTGGTTGAGGATTCCTGCATGTTGGGAGGAGGCTCTGTTTGCCAGGCTGTGATGCCTCTGTTTGAAACAGACTGGACCCTGAATGGCATCACTGCACTCCTCACTGATGAGGGTGGCAAACTCCTTCTTGCAGCCAAAGTTGAGTTGCTTGCTACCAAAGTCTATTCTATCGCAATGCATGCACTTAGTGATGGAAGTAAACACCAGACCTGGCCTCTTTTTTACCTTAACTCCAACAAAGCAAATAACATCTCAGAAATGCATCTTTCTTCCCTTCCAGTTTGTGCTGGGAAGTGCCGTGCCAGACTTAACATATCTTGTGCCACTGCCCACTGTGTCCTCCTCCACCACCCCCCTGCCCCCCTGGTAATGTGCTTCTGCTGATCATTACGCATTAACCCACCATAAGAAGCATTTTCTGTAAAGTTGTGAATTGGCATGATTCACGGATGATGGTTTGAGGTGTGGGGTGGGCCACTTTTTTTAGGTGCCCAGGCCTATTTCTTGGCCCAGTTGGACCCTGCTTGTGCTGCGCTGCGATCCTGGGTTTCTATTGAAAGTGGCTTCCGAGTTCCTCAAATCTCAGGACTTTGTGCTTCTGGTGTTCCATCCGAACCCATCTTCACCAGAGGAGGAGTGATGATGGTATGCCTTGGGTGACCGTAGAGCGGTGCTAGCATATATTGAAGGACTGCTGGTGTTCAGAAAGTGGACGATTTATTTGTTACTTATGGGACCATGAGGCTGGAAGGAAAGCCTCAGTGGTTTACAACAGTCATTGGATTTAAACACTCATTTGCATGGCCTGTGAGGAGGCAGGGGTACCACCACCTCTTCAGATCCAGGGGTGGTCCACCAGAGGCATAGTGATGTCCCGGGCAGATGTGCATGGACTGACCGTGCAGGACATTTGAAGGGGGGCTATCTGGCTCGACCCTAACACATTTATTCAACATTGCTGGTTGAATGTGGTCACTCAAGAGGCCTGTGCATTTGGAACTGCTGTTCTAGGTGCCGGCACACGCTGAAGGAAGTGTGTACTGTTGTCCTTCAATAAAGTTGGTAAGGTGGGTGTTACAGCATACATGTGTTGTGTGGTGTTTCATAGGCTCTATCATCTTAGCTTTGTTATGCCTCGAAAGTAAGTACTGGGACGAGGTCATGCCTAGATTACTTATTGGTAATCCTTATTACTCCTAGTCCTACTGTTCCTCTTTACAGTACACTATGATCATGCTAATGTAAAGCACCCAATCACAGGGCTACTCTGACCGTAGTTCTGTAGGTTTAGGTGGCGGTTCTGCATGAAATGCCTTGCCTTTTATAGATAAATAGAAAACATTTCACCTAGGCCTGTTTTATCATACATTTAAAAAATTCAAATTTAAAATGTTCTAATACTCACGAAGGGTGACAGCTGAACCTAGATGGAATGTAGTAAACATTTGAGACACTGGGCCTCATTCTGAGTTTGGCAGTATCAGCACTGCTCATATCTCCAAACTGAATTACTGTTACCACCAGTGGTAATGGTGTTTTGCCACCTAATCATTAGTTTTAGTTACTCTAATTTCTGAAGTTCCATAACACTTAATTTGGGAGTGGCGGTATTACCATATGCAGATTACGCCCTGCGCCATTACCGCCATTGTGAACTACTTACATAACAAGGTGTTTTTTATCCTATATGGGTTTCCAAACCCAAAATCTGGTGGAGTGGTGAAAAAGGGAATTTTGAAATGTTTGCCTTAATGTGTAAACACAATGGGCCTCATTACGAGCATGGCGGTAGCGGCTACCGCCATGCTCGGTACCGGCACCGCCTCCCGCGATTGGGCAATAACCGGCCCATTACGAGATGAGTGGGGCGGTAATTGCCCATTCGCGGGAGGCGGTAATGCCAGGCTATGGATCCCCATTCTGCCCCATAGGGCAGAACGGGGGTGGGGAGCACGGATGCGCCGGCACCGTTAATAACGTTGCCAGCAGAATTACGAGTTATGCTTCTGGGTGCCGCACAGCCTGCCAGGTAAGACCTGGCGGGCTGTCAGGAACCCGCAAGCAGAACTTGTAATGCTGCGGCCCGGTATGAACGGTGCGGTGCCTTACCTGCACCGTTCATACTGCAGCCGCCAGCCTTATAATGAGGCCCAATGTTCACCACATTCCGCCAAACTCTTAATGAGGCCACAAGTATCAGAAATGCTAACGGATGCTATATTTTGTGCCACCACCACTTTGTGCCCTTGTCATACCCCTTAGGCGGTGCAACTCGCTCTTTAACATCAAGCTTATTTTGTTAAAATAGAGAAGAAAGCATGCTTGTCAACTCACCCACTTTTGGTGGGGGACACCCACTTTAGTAGTTTACTCACCCGGCAATCCCCTTGCCTGTATATAAACCTCAATAGAGCTCGCACCGGGAACAACAAAATGCTCTTTTTTCACCCTCCTTGGCGCCTCAAAAGGTTGACAGGTATGAGAAAGAGTCATTCTACAAGCATAAAAACAATGCATGTCCGTTTCATGCAATTACATTTTCTTCATTCAGATTAAAAGCACCAAACATTGGCAACTAGGCCCAATGAGTCACCCATTTTAGGAGGAAGAAAGTGCGCTCGCGCGTTTCTAAATGAATTGACTCTCTAAGTTCTAGAAGAAGAAAGAAAGGAAAATATTCCTAAAATAATGGCCCAATTTATGAACCATGTATATGTAAATCACTGTAATGATAATCAAACACTTTTATGAGAAATGAAACACGTACTTTGGGGGGTCGGTTCCCCGCTTCGCTATCAGAGCACAAGCCTGGCTTCACAGCTTCCCAGGACTCACCAGAGCTGCGCGTCAGCCAGCAGGTTTTGTTTTCGAGGGGATGGACGTTATCTTCCACAAACACGCAGCCATTTTAGCTTTCTGATTGGTATTAAAAAGGAGCTAGTTGCCATTGTGATTCAAGGCTCTGCTTTCTTTGTACATGTTAAAGCTGTTAGCAGCTTTGATTAAATGGAAGGGAGCAATTTGAAAAGGATACAGGCAAAGAAACGTCGAGCGCGTGCCCAACACGGCTCATCGTGTAAACATTCAGGCGAGTGACCTCACTGCATACTGCTATCTACTTTCAATTAATAGCGAGAACAGACTGAGGGACTGGAACACTGTGAGTGAATATGCTTTCCCTCGTTATTGTTAACCAATGCACGTATACATGAAAATATGTTTTTTAAAGGGCTAGGGCCTCATTATACGTTTGGTGGTGTAGGAAAAGTGGCCGTAGTTCCATTCCCCCCACTTTTCCTGCACCAAGTGGGGGTTGACCGATTTACTCTGCTTTCATAAAGAAATTATTTCCATTATGTTTCGGTCCTTAACGGAAATCGTTTCTTTATGATGTCGAAATGACTTCAAAAAGAAGCTATTTCTTTTTGAAGTAACAGGGCTTCCCTCAACCCCATGGTGAAAGGGTGCACACTTGAATGTATAGTTGACTGCCTGTGTGAGTGTATGGTGAAAGGGTGCACACTTAAATATGTAGGTGGCTTCCTGTGTGAGTATATGGTGAAAGAGTGCACACTTAAATGTATAGGTGGCTGCTAAATGCATGAGTGACTGGGTGTGCGTGTTGAGCGTATCGTGAAAGGCTACACACTTAAATGTATGGGTGGCTGGCTGGGTGTGCCTGTATGGTGAAAGGACACACACTTAAATGTATGGGTGGTTGGGTGTGCATGTGCGTGTGTATGGTGAATGGTGCGTGTGCTTGTGTTCAGGGTTGCAACAAAACCTACATTTTGGGGGCAGGTGCTAACCCTTCAAATGTTGGTAGAGGTGCTAAATTCACAGGCGGTGGGGGAGGGGCAATCTTATTTGTGTGGGGTATATAACTTCTTTACGCATTCTAATGAGACTATTCTAGTGCAGCTTCAATGTTACAAGCAGTTACCTCTCTCCTTTAAGTCTGAAAGCAGCCACTTATGGACTGCTGTGAGAATAAGCGGTCTCCTCTCCTCTCTACCCTTCCAATCACTTCCCTGCATGCAAGTACTAAACCCACATCAAGATTTCAATTGCTTAAAGAATTATGCATTTGAATGCAGGTACTAACAGTGAAATGCTTTAAGTTAGTAATTGCTGGGCCTTCGTTAACAGAGAAACCCAGGTTTTTGTTTAACATCGGTGCTCTTTTCTGTCTGGCAACGGCTCTGCAGGTCAGCCAGGTTGAGTCAACATAGCCCACATTTTCAGGGGGTTTTGGGGGGAGGGCTGAAGCCCTGTCAGCTCAATGGTGTTACACCATTACTTGTGTTTAATCCCTTGGTTAATTATTGGTAATCTTCATTACTCATAGCCCTATTCTTCCTTGTCCCAGTACTTGTGTGTTAGGTACTTTGCCTCATACACAAGCACTGGGATGAGCTAGAGGGACATGGAGGTAATGCCTGGCTTAGTTACCTATAATCTTCATTACTCCTAGTCCCACTTTTCCTCATCCCAGTACTTATCTATGCAGCAAGGAGCCTCATACGTAAGCACTGGGACAAGGAAAAGGGACATGGAGGTAATTCTGGGCCGAGAAGCTTATTTTGGGGGTTCAGGTAGGGGGTGGGAGGGAGAGGGGATGTGTGGGGGGTGGGACGGGTATTGTGAGATAAATCGTAATGGTCAGGCTAAGCAGGCATGATATGTGGTATTAGTGGCTAGAGAAACATTTTGGTGAAGCCAGTCTAGTCATTTCTTAGTTTGGCTTGATTTTCTTTTAACTGGGCATCTCTGATAAAACAGTCCTGCTAAGTGTAATTACCTGGCTAGACTGGCATTTGGGTGCTGCCAGTCTAGCCGTTTCTTACTGTGACATTGTATATTTTTCTGGGCATTTATAGTTCAACTGGCAATTTTGTGCAACCAGTCTAGGTATGTCTAAATGTGGCCTGGCATGCTTTACTGTAATATGTTATTCCGTGTCTAGACTGGTCTACATTTTGCAGCCAGTTGGACATGTTTTCACTGTGGCATATCATTTCTAATAGCAAAACATTATATTCATTAAAGCATTAATGTTCCTGTGCACTGGTGGTGACTTGCATTTATTGCATTTTGGGATTGGTGTTACCCTACAAAACAATTGCAGACGCTCTGGCATTTTAGCCAATTTTTCTCAAAAAGTGTGCTGTATAATGCATTAATACACATATTTATATTGTCGTCTTAGTGCAGTGTGCGGAGTACCCTTGCAGCAGCACGTTCGCAAGCATGGTAATCTAGAGTGTGGCGTGACCCATGATTTGTTGCCGAGATGGTGGGGGGGGATCCTCAGCATGGCTCGCAGGAGGGCCCCCAAAGTTTGTGTTACGCCACTGCAAGAAATGTATACTAAAAAGTACTAAAAGTTGAGAGGCCCCTTTTCTGAAAGCTATGTCTTAGCATTTCGACTCCTTGATCTGCAGCTGAGGAGCGTGAGCTCCCTACTTGCTCTGAAACTTAGTATGCACTTGGGGGTCTGCCAGAACTGATCTACCTCCATCTCCAGTAGGATGGGAAAGCATAATCTCCTGGGCTAATAGGCAACCACAACAGTTACCGCCCTGCTGATTGGTCTGATTTACTGGATGACCTTGGGAATTGCTTGGAAGGCATTTATTCTGCTGTACTGGTTGGGTCAAGGACATGCCATCCAACCCTCCATATGTTCTTGCATAGGAGCTGGGAGCAGAACTTTGGCAGTACTGCATTCTCCTGGGACGCGAACATGCCTAGGGAAGGTGCCATCAACCTTCAATGCTAACTCATATAAGAAAGGAAAAAGAATGCTTAGCAGATCTTCCGAGGTGTTGTCCCGCCTACTCCTATTATGCAGGTTGCCCGAAGTGAGATGAGGTACCTGTCATGACTGTGCCACTGGAGCACCAATAGGCAACCATTTTGGTCTATTCGGGACTCATCCATTACCAAAATCCTCACCAGAAAATCCTATTCATATTTCTGTCTTTACTTTCTGTTTGCAAGACTTTGTAACTTCCTTATTTAATTCCACAAACTACATATCCCATAATGCACCTTGTGGCAGTTCTCATTCTCTGACTATTCCTTTGCAGTAGTCTTAGAACTACAATGCCCATAAACCTTAGAGATCTGTGCTGCTTTCACTTTCCCAGGACCAGAGAGGGAGGAGGCAGATTACCTTCATGTGTGCTCCTCCATGTGCTGCTAATGAGCCTGCTTCAGCACAGGGCAGGTCAGTATTTAAGCAGCTGCTTGCAGGAGCACAGTCCTCTTGCATTTGATCCACACGACTCGCAGCCCGAAGGCAGAGAAATGACAGATACACATCACTCTTAGGCCCTTCATCACCATCGTCGATGTATCGCAGATGTGAGAAATGTTACTCTCCCAGACAGCCATGCAAACCATACCCGATTGATGATATGGAGGAGGTAGAATTGTCATCAATTGAACAGGTCGACTGACTATAACTCAAGAAGTTAATGACATCATCCCTGACATCACCACATAGGTGCACGTAGATATGAAGTACATAGGCATCCATGCATGAAGCTATGTGAACATACGTTAGATTATTGCAGGTAGACATGAAACAAATGCTTATGACTACGCAGGTAGATGGCGGTTTCATATATGTACTTTGCCAAAGCAGAAACTGCAAGATGCCAAGAATACATGTATCCAGCTTGCACATGCTTAATTCCAACTAATATGGAAAGCCATAAGAACAAACATGGAAGCTAATAGGTGTGCTGAAGTAAATGGGGAATGGGAGACAGACTTCGAATACATGGAGGGGCTCACAACCTGATTCCGCTAAAGGCAGGCAGACAGAGCTTCCAGCACTGACACCGTGCACACCCTAGCCAAGTACGAGCTGAGACGGAGAGTTTCCAGTTACCAAGACGATATCGCACCTGCAAGGAATTCAGTCTAAAATTCTCATAATTGCAGACAGGAGAGCTCCATTTCATGGTCTCTACACAGATGTTTACGATTTACCCGTGGCACAATTGTTCGTGGTCGAATGGACTGTGGTCAATTCGGCTACAAAGACAATTTTGCAGCTGCCAGATTGGGCCAAATTTAAACCCCCCACCAATCCCAAAACACTCCCCGACCCACCCCCTACTTACCATATTCACGACTGTTTTCTCTTTGACCCTTGACCCTGCGGCATCAGATCCGGCCCTCTATGTGGGTCGGATCCGACGCGTCATGGTGAACATTTTTTTATTTTTTTTGGTCCCCTGTCTCCAAACCTCCGAGAGCGGGGGACACCCTCACAACCCCCGCTCCCCATGTTTGGTAGTGATTACCCAAACTGATCGTTTACAAACGATCAAATGGCACTGGCCAAATTCGGCCAGATTTACCATACGATCGTTTGTAAATGATCAATTTTGGTACTACCCTCTACACAGGTGACTTGGAAGAGCAGGACAATGCCTATTCACTCAAGGGAGTTGGAGGGAAGCTGTTCCCATCGAACCAGAGGTGGAAAGATACAAGTGTTGCTCAGAGTTAACAATTGAATGTACTCTCTCCGGCTTAGCTGATCAGATATGGCAACATGATGGAACAGAACACACAGCACCTCCGTGCTCTTTCCCATCACCTTGAAAAGGTAAACTCAGTCTGGTAGGTGTCCAAGGTCCCAAGGCAGGGAAGACATGCTCTGTCCAATCCGTAGTTGCCTCTCACATTAAGACAAATTATGTTGCAGTGACCAATAGCTTCTTTACTTTCCTGCAACTTTGTATTTGTTGTAGGTAGAGGTGGTCCCAGGAAGAGCCACCACATAAGGTGATCCAATAATCAAACTAACTCCTATATACCATATATATATTTTCCCTTATCTAACCAATCCACATCCCCAATAGGTTTCAGGGGACGTAACCTGTTTTTGTGACGTCACCCCTAGTTAAAATGTGGTGACACACATTTGGAGGACGAGAGCTCTACAAATGATACGTTGTTCTAGTGTGATGCCTGTGATTTTTGTTGGATAATAAAGGCAATGAAATGTTGCCCTATGGTTGAGTCTTCTGTTCTTGCAGAGGGGATTTTTGTTGGGGCCCAAGTATAGTATTCTTTTGGTGGTAATCAAGGTGACTGCTAGAGGTCCCCTACCACTCTTTTACAAGTGGCAGCAGAGGGTGGTCACTAGGACCTTTCGGCATTAAACCTGCCTCGTCCCGCTGCATGCCTGAAGGACTGTGCAGTGACCCGTGAGGACCGACACTCAAGACCAGGCATGGAATAAGTGAAAAGGTTGACAGGAGCCGCTTCGGAGAGAATTCCTGCCTGCTCCCCATGGGATGCCAAGCAGACCAGACAGCAGAGTGGCAGAATGTGGGAGAGTCAGTGTCCGGGGGCTTCAGCAGATCACATAGTGTAAGTATAGACTCAACTATATGGCAATTATGGTGGAAGGGAAAAGTTCTGCTTAATGTTGTGACATTGGGTTTTTGTGAAATGGTTACCCGTTCGTATGCGGTCAGTTTAGGCGGTCAGCTTAGACCGTCAGCTTGGTTTACAGATGAAAAAGAGAAAATATATTATAAAAAGCTTACCTGTATCCTAGGCGTCAACTTGGTTTATGGAAGAGAAACATTTAAAAAGAAAAAAAAAGTACCCCTATGAGTTAGGCAGTTTAGCTTGGTTCATCGATGATTATGTTTGGTTACCTGTGTATAGGTATTAAAGGGAGAAGCTAGCTTATATCACGGAAAGGTGGTTTCCTAATGTATCTCTTGGAGATGTATTCCCATAGACGGCAGTATGGTAGAAGGACCACATGATTTTGAGGATACCCTGTTAGGCGGCCATGTGTTACGTCATGTTTGCCATTGTGCTTTTGTGATTAAAAGCAAACATACATAGTGAAGTATCAGGTATCAAGGGCTTTTTTTCCCTCTGGGCAATTGGTAGCGTCACCCACAAGGTTGTTGAACAGTACTTGAGTTAACCGCAAGGTTGTTGAATAGAACTTGAGGTGTACAGAAGGTGGTGGATTTCATCTGTTGAGTTGTTGCTTGAGTGATTGAAAAGTGTTATGCCATTTGGGCGGTGCTTGAGGCGCATATGAGTGGAGTTGTGGCTTGGGCCTTATGGGTGGAAAACGCAGCGTGGGCGGTGCCCAGAGCATGCTCTTATTGATGGTGGTGAGCCGGAGAGGCTGGTGGACAGGTTCTTTGTACTGTTATGATTAGGAGAAATGTGATTAAAAATTGTATTGATATGTGAATTGCAAATTGACAAGGTAAATTGGAGGTATTAAAATCATGATTTGATGTCAATTAAGTATTGACAGGTACTAGATAAGGTGCTAAAATGAGGGATACACCCATTGAACATTTGTGCAAGTCCCTCTCGCGATATCAGGACAAAATACGCAAGTATAACGCTGAATGGACTTGCGATACCAAGGGCAAATTGGCGAAGCCATGGCCCAAAGACAGTAGCTTTTCCAAATGTCTGCCACGACATATGACCACATATTTACACGCAGTTTATAAATGGGACAAAATTAAGTAACCCGGTTGGCTATATTAGAGCTATGCCAAAAGTACTGTTTGCACAAAAGCACACCATATTAATCTGATAGTGTAAGTACACATGTAAGACTCAGCCTTTAGAAAGAACTTGGGTGCAGGGGAGGTAGCTCAACCCTGACACGGAGTTGGATAATCAATACAACGATAATGGTGTCCGAAGGATATTGGATTCTCCTGTCCCCTGCACACTGTATTGCTGAATATAACAGCCAAAATTACATAAATACATTAGTTACAAAGCAAATTGTATCACATTCAGTCCAAAGAATTCTCAAATGCACATTTCCAAAAGAATATAGTAATAATGCAGTTAGGAGATAAGTTTTGTATTCCACTCTTTTATATTAAAAATAAATCACATCTCGTATCTCCTATGAGGGAGGAATGGCCCATGGTGGTGTAAGTGTGCCAGAGGGATGAATGTTAGGATACATGACACTTGTCATGACCTGTCGTAGAGTTTGCTCTACCTAAAGGACGGGCGAGCACATACCATCTCTTCCGCACACGCATACACCTCTCGAGCTGCCACTCTCCCTCCCCCTTCCAATTTCATCCGAAGCACTTCCATCTGAGTCTGCAAACACATTAATAAACTAATATGGGTACCCATGGTTCAACAGCCCATTTAGGCCCAGCAGTGAACATGCTAGGCTTTTCTGTAAATGGCGATAGAATATGTATAACATTAGTTGTACAACTCATGTTGCATTTGCTTTGTGTAATGATCGACAATATGTGCAAGGATAGACACTGACATACAATTTCCGTCTAATTATGGCTATTGGCTACTGAATTGCAGGCAGCCATGTGTGTAGACACACATCCCCATCCAATATCATCCGGTGCACTCTTATCTGAGTGTGCACACTCTGATAACTCAATGTTGGTATCCTAAATCCATTAGGCACGTTAGGGCCAGCAATGGACATGCTTGGCCTTTCCGTAAATAGTCCAACGATAAATGATAATATTAGCCGAACAACCAATGTAGAATTCGCTTGGTGTAATGGTCGACAATATGTGCAAATGATTCATACTGATATCTGGTTCCATCTAATAATAGACATTGGATTACAATTTGGAGCCAACTCTGTGGGTAGGCACACTTGTGTCTCATTGTGAAGTGGCGTTTTTACACTACCATCAAGATGAGCCATGCCTAAGTTTGCTGGGTACACTTCATGTATTCACTTTGATCAACTTAATAAGTAAACACACATGGAACCCTAGTCACGTGACCCGACGGGAAAAACGGGGAACCCATACCATGGACCAACCCGAGCGCTTGGTAAATCGCCAATAGGAGTCACCATTAGGAAACAAAATAATACACAGTATCAGTGCGGGTTGGAGCAGACAACTGACTGACCACCATCTTTACACTTCTGGCACCAAGCCATCAAGTTAAGTGGGACACTGAGTGGTTTGAATGCCCTTAGATCAATATAGGTGGAAGGGATTTTTAATGTAATGAGTCCTGTGGGCTCTAGATATGATGACAATATTGAATCTCTCAATCCCGTACGTTCCGCTACTAATAACTATGGGGCAGTGACTTTTCTTAATTTGATTATTATACGAATTAAGACCAGTGTATGAACAGGACCTCTAAAACAATAAGCACTAAAGAAAAGCGACGTTAATCGCAGATATGTCGCGTTTGTGTTTTGCTCCTAGTAATGAGGAGCAACCGCATATTATCTTAGAACGTAGGTTTTGCTGCACTACCGCAACCAACCCACATATGCACCAGCAGCACGCGAGTTAGTTATTAACAAATATAAGCCTTGACCATGTCCGACTCAACCTATAGTTGCACCACCATAACGTATGCACGTGTGTTTTGGGAACACATGAGATAACACAACATATATTGGTAACAAGTAATTGATGCAATCCGAAATGCGTACCACCGCGTACCACGGCTGGTAGCATACAGCACCCTAGACCACCACAACCCACCCATGGGGGTCCTACTTGCACCTTAGGTAGTGACCCTTAGGCACCCAGTACAGGCCTCCTCAACTAGTAAGCCTCTATGTATTCCACAAATTAGTATTATGATCACTAGCATAACCTAAGGATCTCTTAAGCAATAAGCACTACAGTATTTCAGCGATAATCACGGATATGTTGCGTTCGTGATTTGCTCCTAATAACAAGGGGTAACCGCATATCATCCTTTAACCCAGGTTTTGCTGTACTATCGCAACCAACCAACGTGTGCCCCAGCAGCACTCGAGCTAGTTATTAACAGATAAAACCTATGACCATGGCTCACTCAAACCCACCCGTGGGGGTCATAGTTGCACATTAGGTAGTGACTCTTAGGCACCCAGTATAGGCCTCCTCAACTAATGAGCCTTCATGTATCTCACAGATAAGTACTACGATCACCAGTATAACTTAAATTAACTGCAGATCGCCTCATTACAACTACCAACCCTCGCGTAGTAATGATATGATATGATATGGCATTTATAACGCACCTATACACAAGTGTTTCAAGGCGTGACGAGGCAAGGGAGGGGGAACGGAGGGAAGACAGAAAGCGATCCTACTAGGCCAGGTGTCATTCAGATTGCGCAAGTGCATGGGAAGGGGGATCGAGGAAAGTGCAGGGGGCACAGAGGGAGGGGACAGTGCAGTACACGGGATAATAAAATAAATAAACAATAAGTAAAAAGTACGGCCAGCAGGTTGCAAGCGTAAGTGCAGACATTAGGTGTCAGTGCTGGTAGTGGGACTGTAGGGATACAGAAAACAGTCCCCAAGTGTGGGGGTTGCCAGGAAGGCAGTGCAGTGTGTGACTGGCGGGGGGTGGGAAGGAGACCTGGGCCCGAGATCAGAGGGTGTCCAGGTAACCAGTGCAGTTTCATGCTTGCTTGATGCTTGCAGAACCTGCAATTTTTAAATTCTCAATTTCCTCAGAAGCCCTATTCAGTGCAAGCAATTACCATTGGCCACACACCATCACAACATAATACAGAGGAGAATACCACTTTTGGTAAGAACACAACATTACCATTACAACCAAACTTAAATCAAATTTACTTTCAAACACAGTATCTGGACCACTTACAAACTAACATAATCTCCTTTTCCATTTCTCTCCCTTGCTGATATGTCTCTCATGCATAATGATGTGTATTATTTAAATTGGTATGCAATGCATACACCAATCACCTAAAAACCTGTAATGAATTTACTGCATATTGATAATGGGCTACTGAATCTGACTTATGATGAAATAATGTCATAACACAAACCGTTTTCTTTGTGAATTTATGCACATGTCACTACACACACTACTCACTAAATCACTCATCACTCTGCACTTGTCACACTTGTGTTTGGATATGACGATCAATATTTGAACAAACAATGTATGTGTGATGATGACCACAGCCTTGATAAAGACCTTTTAATGGTGGAAACACGTGTCGGCACCCTCAGTGATAATAAATATCTATTGGCATTAATCTACAAAGAGTGGACTATGTCTTTCATCGCTATAGGACTCCCAAGAACATAGGAATACTCCAAGAAGTATAACAAATGTGTAAAGCGCCAATATTGTAGGAATCCAACACACACATGCTCAATCCTCATTTGGGGAACAAGAGCACGGCCCGAAGGAACCCTGCAGCCAGCGCCCTTTACTAACATCGACGTTTAAGGATGGGCTTGGCGTGGTAACCACATGTTCCAGGTGCTCTGACAACTTTCCAAATTCATACTGGATTAGTTTAACAATTTTTCAATGAAAAATGAATATTAATTAATCTGTATCGTCGAAGTTGTCATGTCTATTGTCGCAAGGCCCTATTCTTCTAGCGTCAGCACCCCGTTTGGTACCCATCATTCCAATCCCGCTAATACCCATTCACCTCCACATACCCGGTCACAGCAGTTTGGTGGTCAGATCCGGCACACCCGGAAGAAGACGGGCTTGGACAGTCACCCGAGATCCTTGTGACCGTTCCTTCACTGGCAGTTTCCATGGTGCTATTCAATGGTGTGCCGTGGATATCGGCCCAACCTGCTTCCGCGTCACGTGATCATGAAGAAGTGAGCACCTGATATCATCACGGAACACGTGACAAGGAAACACGTGCCATGTGACTTGGGTCACATGACTCATCAGTGCAGTTAAAAGGAGCAGGTATGCGCTTGAACAACGCTTCACAGCTGCTTCATTTCAAGTACTGTTTGGCGCTTTGTTCTTATGCTATTTATGGTTTATTTGACTACGGAAAGCTTTACGGATTCCCTTGTCTTTCCCTCGGACTGTTAACTGCCTTGTGTTTACCTGGAACTCCCGACTTTTGGCTCTGCTACCTGGTTTTGACCTGGACTCCCTTGGATTTGTCGTTACCTTCTGGCTTATGACTTCAGATTGTTTTTGGACTGCTCACGGATCACCCTTCTCGGCACTCTGATCATTGGTCCTCTCAGCCTGCACAGGTTTTGGTACGTCCATCCGGAGTGCTACACAGGACTTTACACGCCTCCTGCTGCTGCCGGTTATTCGCAGGCTCCTGCCCCCATTATCACTACCCGGGGCATGGTTGCTACCCACTTCATTTCCATCTAGGTAAGACTCGTTGTGGTGCACCTCTTGTGTTCTGATTATCGATTGCAATGCCATTGTCTTAAATGTCCTCATTGCTTACCTTATAGCGTTCAGGGGTGTTTCCGGCATTCCTGGTTTCTGTTTCTTGGCACTCAACATCCGTGGCCTCAAGGATTGCACGGGTAGTTGTTTTACTATCTTCCCGGGTGGTACTTGGGGACGGAGGTTCTAATAATCTACACGACCATCAAGATAGAACAAAAGTAAACACGTCCATGGAGGAAAGATGTAATGCATATCAAAGTGGATAATTCAAGTACCATGTGAATCCCTCAATATTTGTCTTGATCAATAACAAAGTTGACACAGTCAAAACATGATCATCAACAAATGGTGTAATATCAAAGTAAATAAATAAATAAATACATACTTAGTCATATTCCCACAGGAATTTCAAATCCACCAAAATTGTAAGTTATCCACATGAAATGAATTTGAGATGTACAGGATCATACACATTGTGGATCTATAGGAGATGGTATAGATATGATCCTGATAATTAATGGATTCTACTCAATCGTTAAATTACTCTGAGTCCCGATCATCATAATTTTAGAGAGTGGATCCAATACATCTCTTACTGGTGTAGTTTCTTTGTGTTGTTTCCCCCTCTACATGAAGTGTGAACCACTTCCAAAATCATCAATCTTATTTGTGATTGATTGTGTCTATTTTCTTTAAAATGTCTTGGCACTGGTGATTTAACATTCTGTGTGCGTATGTTGGACTTGTTTTCTAGCAATGCGCTCTTGCTGATCTAATTGTTTATCCAACATATAGAAGGCCACATGGATATTTTATTGCTTATACAACTCCTGTGCTATTGCAGTTCGAAAAAAAGCCTTTTAAAGCAACCGTGTGGCCAGTATGGGGGTGCTGAATAGTGTTGCCTGTGATGACGTTATTGCCGTTGCTACATTGTAAGCAGGAGAATGTCCACTTAGGCTATCTTCTTATACATATTGTCTTCCCTCTCTTGCAGACAGGAATTAGCTTTGCACGCCAACCCTAGGGACCTCCCCTTGTTTCTTCATTTGACTCAATTAAGGTATTGTACCTTAATGCTCCTATCTTTTTCACACACCTGTTTGGTGACATAGACTCGCAGGTGATTGGTAACTCTTGACGTGATACACATGGATTATTAAGCACAGTGTTTTTCACACCATCAGTTTTAATATACATCCTATATGCACTTTCTTTTAAGTTTAGTTCACTGGTAGTAACCATTTTCTGTACTTTCTCCCTATATATCACACAAATATATTAGTACATGAGATAAATAATCCAGAACATCTTGACTAGTAATTTCGGCAAATTCATGCGAGTTTGGTTGTACTATGGATATACTGTACATCTCAGATTAATGGGTACAACAGAATGATTTTTATATATATGACTTGTCTTTATCAATTAACTATACTGACAGCATGTCCATTATATTGTAGATTGTTGAATTGCCCCTGATGAAGGGAACATTTTCCAGAAACGCGTTGTGCTGATTTATTTTTAATATAAAAGAAGATTGGGATACACAACTTATCTCCTACCTGCATTATTAATATATCCTTTTGGAAATATGCATTTGAGGATTCTTTGGACTGACTTTGATACAATTTGCTATGTAACTAATGCATTTATATAATTTTGGCTGTTATATTCAGCAATAAGGTGTGCAGGGGACAGGAGTGTCCGCTATCCTTCGGAAACCATTTTCATTATATTAGAGCTATGGAAAAATCTTCAGGACGAGGAAGGGGACTTGATCCAAAAGCAATGGATGCTGAGTCAACACGATATGTAAGACAAACCGTCTTTGGCTCCCCCTCCTCCTCCTCAAACCACAGGCCTAAATGCAACAGCAGAACTTCACAGATTTTACCC
The DNA here is from genome assembly GCF_040938575.1 of Ambystoma mexicanum. Lineage (NCBI taxonomy): Eukaryota > Metazoa > Chordata > Amphibia > Caudata > Ambystomatidae > Ambystoma > Ambystoma mexicanum. The sequence goes on from NC_090940.1 coordinate 208,699,540, forward strand.
CTTAAAGGATTTGAGAGCAGAAGCAAGATGCATCAATCCTACTTTTTCACCTCCAGCGTATAGCAGTGAAAGCACACCAAGTGGCGCAGAGCACGCAAATAAAAAAGCGCTGCATAACAGTGGCAAATGTAAGAAGCGCAGCGAACTGCAAGCAAGACTGAAGGAAAATGACTTGGGGAAGACAGGACATAGCAGAGATCATGAGGCTCAGTGGACTAATGTATCCACTACAGGGATCTGTGTTTAACCTCATGGTCACAGGTTCGAATCCCAGTAGGTCCACTCAACCCTTCATCGTTTCAAGGTCAATAAAATGAGTACCATTAAGTTGGGTAACAATAAACATCTGTTATTAGTGCCAAGATGCCCCCTTGGGGGTGAACATGTGCTTTACAAATACGCCTGTTATGTTATGTTATGTTATGTTATGTTATGTTATGAGGCGATAGTCCTGCCAAACGAATAGGTAAATGGACAGATATTGCATAAACCGGACGGGAAAGCCACAGATGAGATGGAACATATGGTAGAGGAAACTTCTAGTTGTAAAGATATGGTGAAGGAAGGTAATGAATGGGCTGAAATAATAGAGGAAGTACAGAGAAGAGAAAGTGAAGAGAAGGAGGAATTTGACAGGTTGAAAAGAGAGCAAAAGCGAGCAGATGAAAGGGAGAATTGAGGAAAGAAGGAAGAAAAAGTAGAGAGAGCTAGAGGACACAGCGAGAAGAAAGGCTGAAGAAGAGTAGGAGAGACAATTACAAATAAAGAGAGAGAAAAGACGGTTGGAAGTCGAGTGACTCGTTAAAGAGCGCCGACACAGAGACGAAGAGGAGGATAGGAGACATGAGCGGGAAAGAGATGAAAGTAGGGAGAGACATTTTAAGAAGCTGTATACATTAAGATGGACTTGACACATTTAAATGACAATGAAGGGGAAGTGATACGAAGAAGACCAGGGGAACTTTAAAGAAGCAAGACTACAATCAACACGCCAGGCACTCAACCGCCGGCACCTTCAACAACAATCAGTCATGACGCTTCAACTACCTTAGGTAGGCTGTCCTTCCTGCAGTGTCCCCCTATACGCTTTTTGCCTTTGTCTAATAACCCCAGATCTAACACCCCATCCTATGTTTTACCAATTACAGGCGCATGTCTTTCTTCTCACGGCACCTTCGTGCTCCAAAAATTCCCTCAGTCCTGACGACAGTGCGGTGAACTTGCCAGCAGGTCACAACCATTCCAAACCGCTGGATTTTTCCACTTATCCACCGCACCAGAAACACCTCAATTTCTTGTGTGTCGACCATGCTTGTGTACTGCCTTATTATTAGCAATACATAAAATTACAGTCACTTGAATTGTACTAACCCACTAAAATATGTACAAAGTATTGTGATCTGTATACAATACTTTTTTGTGCCCAGGACGGCATATGTCATTATTTTAAATATTCTTTTATCGGATGTGAACTAATAAATTGTTGAACTTAACTGTCTCCCACTTTTTTCTGGAAGAGCATACTGTTATACGGTACCTAAGCTCCACTGCACCCTTTTAGACAAACCACCTTAGCGTCATTGACAAGGGTAGCCTTTGACTCCTTATCCCTGCGATGGGGCAATGGAATCTCAGCCTCAATGTCACTGTTGTCGTCCCCCTCCGCTGAAGGCATGTCCATGTCTGGATGAAGGGGAATGTTGCGCCTGATGCACCTGTTATATAACATGGCACAGGCCAGGACAATCTTGCCCACCTTCACAGGACTGTACATGAGGGCACCCCCAGATATACTCAGGCAGTGGAATCTTGCCTTCAGCAGTCCAAATGTTCGTTCAATGGTGCACCTTGTCCTGATATGTGCTCGGTTGTAGGCATGCTCATGCTGATTTTGTGGCTACCTGACGGGACCCATAAGCCATGGCATCAAGTGGTATCCAGCATCACCTGCATGGGAGGGACACAAGGGACACAAAGTCATTGTGGTGGACGTGTCAATGCAGCCATGTCTGGATGTTGGTCATATGGGATTGCAGCAAGACGTAGCGAATGGCACAGATTACCCTGGTTTCTTGTATATTGTAAGGCATGGGGACTGGTTTGCGCCCACGTTCCATGCCCCCTATGACTCCCACCTAGCCCATTACCCCTATGGCGATAAAGCCATCTACTTTTTCAATGTCGTCTGCCATGTATTTTTTGCCATTTGCATGTTGTACATTGGTCATCTCTCCCATTCGTTACTCTGAGTTACACCATTGTTCAGATTCTTGTCACAAGCATATGGGTATGTGTTCTTGGGACAGGCGGGTGATATGCACCTTGATGCCCCAAGGCTTTGTGAGCGCTTTAAAATGCAAATAAATAAATATGGCTTTTATACTGTGGGGTACGGTGCTGGTGATGAGGTAGGTTACATTTGTCTGACATGGCTGTGATGCAGGCAGTTGGATGTGCATGGTGTGTGCATGCTGGGGTAGGTGGCATTGTTGTGATGCATTCTGGTACCTGCAGTGGATCTGTTGTGCTTGTCCTTCTGTGGACTAATTGCGATGGGGTGTGCTCCATTTGCCCATGCACCACATGCCAGACATCCCCTCCCGCTCATGCATGCAACATGTGGACATGCTGTTGCATAACACACGTGCACTGGTGAGAGTGGTCAAACCCCCCCCGCCCACAGTGCACATGCTATGTGTCAGTACTTTCACTCACCCAATAGCCAGGTCCGCTCTCCGCTGTATCGTGCCATGTACCCTGGGACTGTGGAGTTACGCAGCACCATGGAATCGTACGTAGATCCAGGGAAGTGTGCGCTGCAGTGGGTAATGTGGAGGCCTGCATCACACAAAACCTGGACATTCAAGGAGTGGTACAGTTTCTGGTTGCGGAAGGCGGCCTCATTGGCATGTCTGGGCACCAGCTCCACGTGCGTGCAGTCCAGCGCTCCTATCATGTTGGGCAATCTCGGAAGGGCATGGAACCCTACTTTAGTTGCATTTACCTTGGCAGGTGTTCTGGGGAGGGCTATGTGGTCTGACATGAGCCGCAGGAGGACACCAGGACCTGGATGACCAACTTGGAAAAACAGGGTTGGAATCACTCATGCAGCTCTCCCACGGTGTGTTGGAAGGTGCTGGTGGCCATGAAATGCAGGACTGATTCCACCTTGAGCAATGGGGGTATGGCAGTCCTGATGTTGATTAGGCTCTGGATGTTGTCCTGGATTAGGTCCACTATGTATGTTATGGCTTCCCTGTCCAGCCGGAACAGGGTGTGGACCTGTGTGTCAGTGAGGCTCCAGGGTGTGGTCCTTACGCGGGGTATGGGTGGATGCCTGCGCAGTGCTACCTGCTGGCCATTGTTCATGTGCATGGCCATCATCCTCCTCCTCCTCCTGCGCATCCACTGCTTCCTCTGCCTGGCTGCCTCTTTCAATTGTTGCTCATATTGGATCCCTGTATGCAGGGCCCTCAGCTCCATTACTGCTACTGCAGCTGCCAGCATGGTTGTGTTGGAAGGTGTGTGGGGTGTGGGTGTGGTCCTTTTGTGCATTCACAGTGCTCATGGTGTGCAGCTGGACTGATTATGCCCACCTGTGGCCTGTTGCTGCACACCTGGGACTGCTTAACGCCTGCTCCGCGATGCCGGCGTTTCCAGCACAGTATTCACGGTGGGACCGGCATTTTCATGCCGGTGTTTCCGTGCTGACGGTACTCAGAATGAAACCACACTACCGCTGTTCCAGTGTGTCCGGCATGGCCCCCGGTAGCAGCCGCTGTTGGCGTTCACGGTGCAGGTCCGTAGTGTGCCTGCCCGTTAAAGGGTGTCTATACGGTGCGACCAGCACTGGTAATTCTGGACCGCCACACACGGACTGAGGCCCACTGTCCACTATAAAAAGAGGAAGGCAAGGGTATTTATGAGATGATCGCCAGGTTAGTGAAGCAAGGTATTCCAGTGCCTTCGGAATCACAGTGTAACCCAGCTGTGTATCTGGTGAAGGAGGTGACAGGAGGATTGTGGCGTTTTATTCAGAATTTCCGTCCTTTAAATCAAATTGTTGCGGTAGAATTTCCACTAGTTCCCAATCCAGCGACAATTCTATGTAGTATCCTGCCGGAAGCTACCCATTTCACATTAATAGATTTGAAGAATGCCTTCTTTTCTATTCAACTTCATGAAGAGTCACAGGACTTGACTTCTTTTCTATATAGAAACCGGAAGTGGAAACACACGAGATTACCACAGGGGTACTGTGAGTATACCTCTATCTTTAATAGCTCCTCTGGGATTGGCTTCGGCAACATACAGATGGAAAGTACTGTCATTCAGTATGTAGACAGCATTTTTATTTGCAGCAAGTCTGAAGAGCAGTGTCGAAATGACTCAGTATACCTATTGACAGTATTGGCAGAGAAGGGTTACAATGTAGACAAAGCAAAATTACAATATTGTCAGGAGGAAGTATTGTATATTGGACAGCTGATATTGCAGGAAGGAGAAAGGTAACTTCAGAAAGGGTGGAGGCGATCTTCAGCATGCCAAAACCATAGACAATGAGAGACAATTTTTGGGCCTTTGTAATTATTGCAGAGCCTGGGTATTTGACTACAGCATGTACACAAGACCCCTATTAAGTGGGCTCCGTGAGGCACAGAGAGGGGACAGTAACCTATTACGGACACACAAAATGACTGAAGCATTTGAGGACCTGAAAAGGGCCATAAGCATTGTTCCCGTGTTAGGGATTCCTGATTACCATGTCAAATTGTATATGTTCTCATGCTCCAACTGAGTAGTGATGACTGTGGTACTCACACAAAAGACAACCTTACGACACAAGCCAATGGCTTCCTATAATGGACGTTTAGACCCAGTGATGAGAGGACATTGCCCATGGGAACAAGCTTTGGTTGCTGCTGCATTTGTAGTAGAAAGTTCGGCGAGTATCCCAATGGGGTGCAGCACCACACTTTACGTGGATCATGCCCTCTTTGTGATCCTCAAAAAACCTAAAGCACGTTGACTACCCAGTGAGCATCTGGATACAAGGTAATTATCTCAAATCCAGCAATAAAAGTAGTAAAATGTAGAATTGTAAACCCAGCGGTATTTCTAGCTGAACCCGTGGATGAGGGAGACTATGTGCATGACTGGACTACGTACATGGAACAGTATGACGACATTCTCAAAGTGGGGGAGAATGCTTGTGAGGGGGAGAAGTACTTTATGTTGACGGGTCCTTGATGATAGACGAGGTGACAGGGGAACGACATGCTGGGACGACAGTTGTGAAAATGAAATCAGACGGGACAACCGAAGTAGTAGCAAGCGCAAGATTCACATTTTTCAGCGAAAGTGGCAGAATTAGTGGCTCTCATAATGGAATTAGAAGCAAGCAAGGACCAGGAAGTCACAGTGTATTCTGATTTGCCCTATGTGACGTCTACAGTACACGCTGGACTGTCACATTGGCAGAGGAGGATACCATTCCTTAAATAAAAGGAATTTTACCTACCAACAGGATACTACACCCAGCATATATATCAGATGTGAGAAAATCATTGTACATGCAGCGGTTGGGTGGCACATCAAAATACATGTCACCAACATCAATTCCAGTTTAATTAAACACCAATAAGGCTACTATCAAAGACAAAAACATAATGTATATAAATCCTGAACTCACTCACCTGGCACGGGCTATAAGATGCGTCATGCAATCACCTCAATAGTATCCTAGCACGAAACTCTAAATACAAATCTGAGGATGTACTGACTAGAAGACAAAGAGCACCATATGCTGTGTTTAATGATGATGATGTAATACACCGCAGAAACCATTCTGGCTGCCAGAACATAGGTTGTTCAGTAGGGCCTCAATGTTCTTTGTGTCCATCGATCCAGCAGTTCCAGTGAATTTGAATGCTAAATGGCTCCAGATCACGTGTTGGGGGCTGATGCAGACGATAAGTTCAACTGTGAAAGGGTTCCATGCCATCAAGGAAGAATTGAGAGCTGCCAGGTTAATGGCCCCTCCAGAACCGATACGTTCTGGACCTCCTCAGGGCCATGGAAAGACGTGTTTGTGCCAAGATCGGGCCTGTTGCCATACATTCATAACTGCCCAATATGAAGAGAATGGGACCTTGACAGAGGCCATCACCCAACTATCAGAACTACATGCTAAAATGGAAACAGAAACAAACACCATAGGAAAGGATGATGGCTGGTTGTCATACATCGTCTCATGGATACCATCATGGATGGCCAATGGGCTGAAGGTACTGTTAGCAGCATTGGTACAAGTGTTGTTTGCCTTCTGTGTCATCAGAGTAGCAATATCTCAATGCAGGAAGACCACTGAAAAAACCGTAGGGATGAAAGTACTACTAGACTTAGAGACCGAAGAAGATGAAGAAACAAAGACACGTAATGCACTGAAATTACAGTTGACGCAGTGTCCTGTGTTTCCAGCAGAGCGGTGTTCAAGTTTCCCTTCAACACACGTGACTATTGGTGAAAATGTGTTTGGTGCAACCCTAATGAAGACTGCAGTTATCTGACCTGGATTTTGGATGACCATACATAGTATCATGGACACCTCAAAGGAATAACAAAGGTTTGGCTCCCTAAATTATACGTGAACAGAGAGAGTCATCTAGGGAATGTGGTTGAATCATTGACCAGAGGGGGGTTGAGGACAGAGGTCCAAGTGTGGCCCTCATGATCCCCACCCGACTTGCAGCCCGAAGGCAGAGAAATGACAGATGCGCCTCACTCCTAGACCCTTCATCACCATTGTTGATGTATCGCAGATGTGAGAAACGTTACTCTCTCGGACAGCCATTCAAACCATACCTGACTGACAATATGGAGGAGGTAGGATTGTCATCAATTGAACAGGTCACGCGACAAGTTAATGACATCATCACTGACATCATGACGTAGGTGCACGTAGACATGCAGTACATAAGTATCCTTGCATGAAGCTATGCAAACATACATTAGATTTTTGCAGGTAGACACGAAACAAATGCTTATGACTCACATGGGTAGATGACAGACACATGTATATACTTCGCCAAAGCAGAAACTGCAAGAAGCCAAGAATACATCTATCCAGCTTGCACATGCTTAATTGCAACCAACATGCAAAGCCATAAGGACAAACATAGAAGCTATAGATGTGCTGAAGTAAATGGGGAATGGAAGACAGACGTTGAATACATGTAGAGGTTGACAGCCTGATTCAGCTAAAGGCAGGCAGACAGAGCTTCCACCACAGACACAGTGCACACCCTAGCCAAGGACGAGTGGAGATGGCGAGTTTCCAGTTACCAAGATGATAAGGCACCTGCAAGGAATTCGGTCTAAAAGCCTCATATTTACAAGCAGGAGAGTCCCATCTTGTGGTCTCTACACACGTAACTTGGAAGAGCAGTACAATGCCTATTCACTCTATGTAGTTGGAGGGAAGCTGTTCCCATCGAACCAGAGGTGGAGAAATTCATGTGTTGCTCAGAGTTATAAACTGAATGTACTCTTTCAGGCTTAGGTGATCAGAGACTGCAACATGATGGAACACACAGCACCTCTGTGCTTGTTCCCATCGCCTTGAAAAGTTACACTCAGTCTGGTAGCTGTCCAAGGTCCCAAGTCTGGGAAGACACGCTGTGTCCAATCCGTAGTTGCCTCTCATGTTAAGACTTATTGGGCCTCATTACAAGTGTGGCGGTCCAGAAACAAGGGTGCCGCTAAGCTCACCGGCACGCTTGGTTCCGGTCCGTCACACTACGAGTCTGCCTGCCAGGTCCGCTCGTCCGAGTCATCAAGGAAGCACCGGCACCATTACCAACGGTACCGTGCTTCCGTTTCCCCACTCCCATAGAGTCCTATGGTACTCTATGGGAATGGGGACTTACAAAATCCGGTGCCTGACTTCCCTCGCCACCGGGACTTATAATGTTCTGGTGGCATCAGGAAGTCAGGCACCGGATTCAGTCTTACAGGGTTGCTGCCAACCTCCTAATGAGGCCCATTATGGTTCAATGAGTCAACTAATATGGCAGCCTCTAATTCGGTTCCCCTGAAATTTAATATCTTCAGGGCTGATCGTACTTGCCAAAGGGGTGGCGTGGGTGTTGTACTGCTCACACAAAAACACTGTCATATGGCTACTCATTTGGAGATTGAAGGGTGTGAGAGTCTACTTGTGAAGGTTAAAACAGATAACAATATCTCTGTGGCAATTCTCACTATTTATAGACCACCTAATGATATGCCTCTGTTCGAAGAACAGTTTCTTGCTCTTGTTAATAGTATTGCCCCTGAACAAATGAAACTGCTTAAACCTGAAACCAAAAAGAATGCCTGGTTTAATGAAACCGTGCTTAAATCTAGGTCGGTGAAAAGGACCTATGAAAGAGAGTGGTTTAAATGCCAGACCCCAAAAACACTTGCCAACTACAAAACTGCTGTGAATAATTACAAGAAAGTGATTATTGCTGAAAAAGCTACATATTTTAACATCTGAATTAATAATGGAAAATCAAGATCCTGCTAACTTTTTAAAATTTTAAAAGAAGTAGAAGTGAAAAGCACTGCTATTGTTAACATCAAACATAGCTCCTCTTGGTGTCAATCTATCCAAGAGGAGTTTGCTAACAAGATCATGGACCATAACATAAGCATTCAGATGAAACAAATTACCATGCCGCAGACTTTTTCTGCCTCTAATAATTCCCCAGGCAATATAATGACTGAGAATTTCCAGTTCAAACAATGCTCCGAGACTGAGATTCTCGGTCTAGTCGCTGAACTCAAACCAACTCCATGCAAAGAGGACATATGTCCTGCCAGTATCATTAAGGAATCCATGACTCTTCTAAGTCCATAGATTGCTAGGATGGTTAATCTATCCTTCTCAGAAGGTGAAGTGCCATCCTCTCTCAAGGACGTTTGGGTAATCCCCTCCTTAAGAAAAGCTTGCTCGATCCATTGCTAGCAAAAAATGATCGTCCCATTTCAAATTTCCCCTTTTTACTGAAGATTTTGGATAAGGTGGCATATCTTCAGCTACAGGAATTCTTGGAAAATAATAACATCCTGAGTACGTATCAGTCTGGCTTTCGAGCATGGCATGTAAATGAGACAGCTACGCTAGATCTCAAGTCCACCCTCGCCAGCATCATAGATGATGGCCACCCAGCTCTGCTGATGCTCTTGTACTTGTCGGCAGCATTTGACCTGGTCGACCATTCCATTCTAATCGGCAGGTTAAAGACCTTGGCCAGCTTCACCCAGAGGGCGGCAGATTGGGTAGCATCTTTCCTTGGTCCACGAGTATCAAGAGTAGGCATGGAGGGGGCTGAATCCCTTTCCGACACTCATAATGCCGGAGTGCTTCAGGGCTCTTGTATTTCACCAGCATTGTTCAATTTTTATATCAGAAACTTACTGGAATTGCTTGATCCTCTGGGTGACTGTTATACGAACTATGCTTACGCTACCCAGGTGGTCTTTAAATTCTCTGGGGACTAGAAACTGGACTCTGAGACACTTAACAGAGTCTATTCAGCAATTCAGTCCTGGATGATTACAAATTCACTTGCTCTTAATGATAGCACGACTGAAATTCTTATTGTAGCAACCAGTCATAGGTTAAACAAACTTGATGCCTCATATAAGAATTCTACCATTGCTAATAGTCAGATCCCTATATCCACCAGTGTACAAATGCTGGGTGTCCATGTTGATGCAGAGCTTAATATGAACGATCATGTATCCCATATTAGGACTTCCTGTGGTTACGTGATTACGTGGGGACTTGCATAAATTCAAACAGTCACGTTTTAAACTTTCTAAATTTGATCAATGCAGCTTTTCAGTGCAGGCATCCAAGGAAAGGAATTTTCTTCCAAACAACACGATCCATTTCCACACTTCCCTGCTTTACAAAAACAGTAAAAACACACTTCCTTGGTTAGTCCTATTGGCTGCGCATCGTCTCCTGTATGTCATTTGTGTGCGCCTTGAGGCCTAGGGGCATTTTGCGCGTTAGAAGGAATGAATAAATAAATAAATTATGTTGCAGTGACCAACAGCTTTTTTACTTTTCTGCAACTTTGTATTTGTTGTAGGTAGAGGTGGTCCCGCGAGGAGCCACCAGATATGGCGATCCAATAAACAAACTATTCCCTATGTACCATATATATATTTTCCCTAAACTAACCACTCTGCACCCCTGGTAGGTTTCGGCGGACGTAACCTGTTTTTGTGATGTCACCCCTGGTTAAAATGGGGCGACATGTGTTTGGATGACAAGAGCTCTGGAAATGATACCTTGTTCTAGTGTGATGCCTGTCATTTTTGTTGGATAATAAAGACAGTAAAATGTTGCCCTATGGTTGAGTCTTCCGTTCTTGCAGAGTGGATTTTTGTTGGGGCCCAAGCATCCTTTCGCTGGTAATTGAGGTGACTGCCAGAGTTCCCCTGCGGCTCTTTTACACATTGAGTTTGCTCCCAGCCCCTTGTGCTTTGATCCTTGGATTTCTGCTGTGTCATGTTGCTCCCAGAACCTGCTCCTGTTCCAGTGCTCTGTGCTCTCTGCTTTGAAGCCCTACTACTCTGTCTGCACTTCTCTGCTTTCTGCCCTGCACCTATGTGCTTCCAGCACTGCAGCCCTGCTCCCCTGCTTGCAGTCCTCTGTTCCCTGTCTGCAGCCCCTTGCTCTCTACATCTTTTCCCTGATGCAGTTCCTTGTTCTGTGCCCTTAGTTCGTGTTACATGACTCTAGCGGCCTAGATTCTAGTCCTCAGTTTCTTTGTCATCTGCCTGCTGTCCTGCTCTTGTTATTCCAGTCCATTGTTACAGTTCCTTGTAACCAGTCTGAAGTTCAGTCCTTGTTATCCTAGTCCTGAGTTTTGTTGTTCCTGGTCTAGAATTCAGTCACTTATTCCTTGATTCCGGTCCTTAGTTTCTAGTCTGCAGTTCCAGTCTCCTGTACCATTGCACTTAGACTCTTGTCTTATTGCTTTTCCTTTTTCTTCCATTTCTCTGTCCCGAACCTTGCTCACTTGGACTTCCTGTTCTTTCCCTGGATATATATGTTACTGTTCTTGTCCTCACTTGTGCTTGTGTAATTATTTTGTTTGGAGTTTAACTGCTGGGGTTTCCAGCAGGCAATATCTGCCCCTTTCCTTTGTTGTGTTTCAGTATTGTACCTTGTGCCATATTGTTTAATAGTGTGCTGGCTCCTGTTTCAGGAGGCAGTCCCTGTTCAATTCCTGCTGGACAGGTACAGGCTTCTGTCTTGTGAGTATTGTTTTCTTGTTTGTTTCTTAGGGTCCAGACACAGAAACCCTCTGCTGCTGCTCCTTTCCATGAGCATTCCGAGTGGGGCCCTGTAATAGTAACCAGCTCAGAAGGCTAGAGTTTCCCCTGACCCTGTGGGAAACTCTTCCCCCATTCTGCATACACCTCAAGTGGGAGCCTAACATGTCTTACTTGTACTCCCTGCACCTATCTGTTCATTGCCTTTGTTGCATGTCTGTAGTTATTGCCCATCCTTTCTTGTCTGCAAGACTCCTTACACTCCTGTCTCTTGTGAATTTGTCTCCCCTTGGCTTTGCAGTGACATTTCTGCCCGCAAGCCCCTGACAGCACCTTTCTGCCAAGCATCCCAATTCGAAGGCCTGGATCACCAGATGCTGACTTCTTTGGCCAATTTTGTCCCTGTCCTGATGCAGGGCATAGTTGAGATATTATCTGTTCTCACTGTTACTGTTTTGTTCAGGAATTGGTCTTTGAACCACTGCAAACTAATAGACCACTGCCAATTCCTTGCAATTAGAGAAGCAAAGTATTGCCTATGCATCCCATTATTCCTGCCGACATGCCAAATCCAGAGTTGCCCACCAGTTACTCCACTAGCATCTTTATTAAGAGTGGCCAACAATGGCCAACTCAAGGGGAATGCTTTCTTCAGGACCACCTGCAGAAGCCACTATTTTATAGCCAGCTTCAAGCTCTTATCCATAGGAATAATTGCCTTACATTTTTGGAGACTGGTTTCCAGTATCTCTGAATGTGGTACACCAAGGGACGCCGTTGCATCTTGCCGGTGGGATGACATGAATACATCTGCTCTTGCATTTGGAGGAAGTTTCTCACCTAGTGCAAATTGTCTCAGGATCTTCTTCAACAGTTCCTCGAGTTCCAGCTCTGTCTTGAAGAAGAAGGGTTCTGTCCAGGTCTGTTCTGAAGTGTGCCCCTGTGTACTTTAGATCCTGAGATGGGACTAGATGGGATTTTTCTTGGCTAATTATCAACCCCAGGAATTCTATCATCTGACATCTAATTCACATGGTTTGGCAGTGACTTGAAGGAAGCTCTGATTAGCCAGTTGGCGTGCCCAGGATAGGTGAGAATACCAAAGCAGATATGAGATACTTCTGGTCTGACCGGTACCATGAAGGACCAGGAAATCACTTTGGTAAAATAATCTGCAAGGCGTTCATTTTGAAGTGCTTATTGGAACCTCAGTTTGAGAACTAGCCTGCATTTTCCTGATGGCTTCAGCACTGGGAAGTGATAGACTAGGACCCCATTCCTCCTTTCACCGCTGTAACTAATGTGAATATCGTTTTTCCATAAGTTCTCCATATCTCCAACACCAGCTTCATCAGCCATGACTAATCTCCCTGTTAAATGAAGTGTAATTTGATATATTTAGATATTTTCTGACTTTGATTTTTTTCTGGATCTTTTCACTCTTTTATTCCTTTACTTTTGATAGCAGAGATCACTGGCAGGTCTTTTAATCCAGCATGACCAAACTCAGGGGTGTTGCTAGGTCTGCAAAAGACCCAGGGCCATGCTGATATCGGAACTGTTGGGACTGGGGGCTAGCTTGCCTTGTGGTTATAGCTCATGAGATTCTATCCAGGGCTACAATCACAAAACCAGGGGCTATAGCCCACTTATTCACCCCTCCTAGCAAAGCCGCTGCCCAAACTGATGAATTTGGGGATTTTTGTCTGGACCCGAGATTGTAGTGTAAGAAAACTCATGCTCTCTGCCACAAGCTCATGAACATCTGTTGGCATAGAAGGGAATGCTGCGTTACTGAGAGGCTGGGGTGTAACTCTTTTTTTATCATTTGAAACCTGTTCTTGTACGGTATGTCTATTTTATGATGTCACCTGTAACTCCCAGATTTTGTCTTCGAAAGCTGTTTGTTGCTTTTCTGCAGTTTATCAGCCTGCTTGTCATTTCAGAATACTAATCATTGCCAAACAACAGGCACTCTTCATGGATCTAGATTTTTGTGAGAAATCAATCTGCGTATTAGCCATGTACATGAATATGATTTATCTCGTCATGACGACCACTCTAATCCAATTGAAAGCCAGATTGCATAGAAATTCCTCTTGCCTTAACCTTGCCCCTAGCACTGGAGCACAGCTAGCACCTTCATCTAGGGTCTGAGGCAGGTTCTGAAAGCCATTGAGCACAACAATCCACATAAGTGTTACTCCTTAGAGATAAATGGGCCCCAGAGCTAAGCCTTTTATGTGCCTCCACCCACACGCTTTCCCTTGTTCCGTAGTCCTTGCCAGATTCCTGCTCACTGGAGGACGAGGAAGACGAAGAATAGAAAGCAGTGGGAGAAGATGGAGATTACATTTTTCTGCCATTTTTGTTCTTTCAAAGACTTTTTGATAATTTTCTTCAATTGAGAGGAGAGCTTTTTAGGATTTTCCTTCACCTTTTTCTTTTTCCTCGGAGAGAGGATGAATCAGAGTTCAAGTGGAGTTCACTACCTATAAAATGATATGTTTCTTTCTTCTCTCACCCATCCTGACAACCTTAAGTCACACAGTAACACGGCGTGCATTCCAAGTTTTAATTTGCACCCAAGCGGTTCTGCACTTAATCCAAGCCGTTCAGGGATTCCCCCCTCCATAAATGTCCTTCATGTCAGGCTGGCAACATGGTTTTCATTTTCTGTATAATTTCCCCCCTGATTGTCAGCCCTCCAATCAGCTACCAAAGTACCAGCCACCTGTGAGTGTCTGGAATGCACTGATCTGTGGTCTTGCAAGGGAAACATGATCCGATTTGTGTCCTTCCTCGCACTCAATGCTCTTGATCTTTGACGCTGCACGGGGATCCCTTACAGCTTTCTCCCTGTGCATGTTCAACCTAAGCCCAATTAGTACTCACCCGGCCTCTTGTGCACCGGAATGCCGGCGGATGCTGCTCTCTTACCCATGCCTGGATGCAGAGTAACTAAGCAGTTGGGGTGTATTTCTCCTTTTGTAATGGATTGGCAGGTGAAGAACAATTGTTTGGACGGCAGCCCAGAGCAATGCCAGAGGTTTAATATTAATTCTAAAGCTTCCAGCTGTTACCTTTTTTCTTTTTCTGGATGTTGAGTGACTTCATTCAGACTGCAGAGTAGAATTGTCCAAATTTGTTTCAACTAATGAGACTTCATCGAATCCATTTCACCAGAAATGGTAGGTTAAGTGGTATATGTGTAATGTATAATAGGTGGAGTGTGGGGTAAGGATATATGCTAAGGTGTGGGGTGAGGGGGTGGTGCGGGGGTTTCGCCCTGCATTATTTTTAGAAAAAGTAAATAGTTCATTTCGTTATTCAGTTAAATGTATTTGGTGAAATCTCCATTAGGTGAAAGAAATTTTCGAAGAAATCACATACATCCCCCAAAGGGGTGCTTTTTGATAAAATGTGATTCAAATTGTGCATTTTAAAGACTATTCATTCAGTAACACTGGTCAAAACTACAAGCCACATGGTAAATAAACTTATCAAACTGACCATAAAAACTGCTCAGGGCATTGCCCTATAGGCCAGTCCGAGCCTGTGACATCACAAAACTTATTCTTTTGCAACTGAACGCATGATGAATTTCCAAAGCCGCAAATACCGGCTCCATACAGAGTTGCTGACACTACTTTGGCTAGATATGTTCTGTTGTATGTCCCTTCATCACCAGATTATTTTTCAATCCTTTTTTTGCCGATTTCTTTTTCTAAAATAACTAATTAACATTTTTGGGGCGTTTCCCCCAAGTCTCCCCTCCGGTACAGTTTTAAACTCTATTCCCAATCCCTGCCTACCAATTATATACCCTTATACACCCACCCCTATATATTTTTCAATAAGTTTTGTTGAAACAAATGTAGGCAAAAAACTAATCAAAAAATTATCCGGCGATAAATGAACATCGTGCCATATATTCTATTCAGGTTTTTTATAGGTTTGTTTTATACGTATTATACAAAATCGGATGATTCCTCTGCTATTGTAACATCCTACATTCAAACCGTTTTACCGACGGAAATCACTTTGAATTAATAGTGATTACTTGGAAATTACTACGAAATACATATATGCTTGTGGGTTAAGAGGTAATAAGGGGGTGGGGATGGGTTTGGGGTAAGGGCAGTATCCCCCTAATAAAAAAAAGAAGTATAATTTCGAAGTAAATTACCTCAAAGTGATTTCTATCAGCAAAATGACATAGAACCAATACACTGGGGTTCTAGCTAACAGACCTACATTGTCCGATGAACCAAAAATGGGATTTGCGTTGGCAGGTGTGCATTTGCTACAGCGACTGCAGCCATTGCATACAGCGGCACGAACAGTGGAACAACAAAGATATCTGGAATGAAGGGGAGGGAGATGTGTTTTTTTAATAATCAAATATACAATAAGAGCAGCAGTGACAGAGGCATCCGAATGTGTGGAACAGCCTGGTGTTGGAGACATACATTGCCATCGCCTTTGTTCTATAGGCATGTCACCATCACAGAGAGGTTGTTTTGCCCACATTGAGGTAGCTAACAAATTTAGGCTATGCAAATGATGCTGAGCAAACCTTGTAAGAGACCAGAACACCAGGGTGCAGAGTCTGCAGCTGCAATTTCTTCACATTTTTTTGCTGTTCATTAGCGTGCATGCTGGAATAATTTATGGATTGAGCCACACTACCAATCAAACAGTGGTGGCCAGGCATGGTGCATATCTTAAGAGCGCACATTGACAACAGTGCATTTGACATCAGTTCTGATATGGGAAGAAAGAAAAACCAGCATTACATGTGGTTGGAGGCAGAGCATAACAAAATCCTTGATATTCAGTGAAAAAATCTTTCTAGAAGTGATGTTAATTTAACGCAACAAAACACCAGCAATTCGGCAGGTTTTGGAAGCTGCGCCATCTTAACTATGAGCCTCCCAGTACGCAGCCTATAAGCACACCGATGACATCACAGACACCATCACTGATGACATTACATATGCCATCACATATGGCATCATTAATGTGGTTGCTGTAAACTAGAGCACACAACTTTACAAATGACATCAGTGATGACATCACATATGACAACACTTTTGCCACCATCAATGACATCACTGGTACAGTAGATCTTGCCCAAAAACAAGAGAGATTCGACATTTAAAAAGTGTAATGTTGTATCAAAAGTAGAGTGTATGGAGACTATTGGAAAGTTTGTGTAAAGTTCACATTAAAAAATAGTCAATTTACAACCATGGTATTCCTGCACATAGACAGTGTTGAATGAGTATTTGCACTGTCAAGATACTTTATTGCCTTCATCTATCTGCCCTTAAATCAGCACCGTTTGCCCCCAGTTTAGTAGGTTAGATTCTCAGAGTAGTAATTCCAGTTTTCAAATTAGACTGGTCTTTATGAATGCCATCACATTTTAAAAAGACAATATTAGTTTGTCAGGGCATGGTCAAGAGGGGTTAGTAAAATAAATTAGAAAATAACAGTGTGCCAAATCAATTTTTCATTCTTTTAAAAAAACACTTTATTAAAGTGTATAGTTAAATTTAACCTTCAACACTATACAAAATATAATATATACAAACATTATAAAAATAGAAAAAGAACATTTCAGCAATTCCTAAAATGAACATATCATCAAACATTTCAATAATTCGTAATACAAACATACATTAAAAACATTTAATAAAATCCTTAAAAAGAACATTGACAGTTTGTAGCACTTTCTAGTTCCTATCATAATATATCTAAACAGTGTCATTGGCAAGTGACAATAGTTTTTCTACTTCAATCCAGATGTAATACATTGTGTGGCGAAGTATCAGGCAGCTACCTGAACACACAAATGCCCATGTGTGGTCAGAGCTAATTATTTCCAAAGGGAATCTTATCTTCCTATATCCTCTATAGACCAAGAATTTAATAGCAGTGCATTCCGTCAGGAGATTCCTAGGAGTCTCGATTGTTTCTTTACACTGTCTGCACTGACGTTCTTCATACAGTATCTTATACCAGGCTCCCATTCTAGATAGTGTAGGGAGTAGGCTGAGGCATAACAATAATACAAAATGTTGTACATTCCCATTATGTATATTTTTCCAGTAAGCAAGGGGAATTCGATAGGGAATGCCTGGGAAACGTATCTCCTATACAAGCTTTTTGAATATAACCAGACAAAGTTGTTATTATAATCCTACGCATAGGGCTTTTTTAAAATTTCTCGAGTTGCAATTGTAATGTGTGTTATGCAATCTATCACATGACCAATGTCGTTCAAGAAGGAATAAACATCTTTCCTCCACACTCCTAGGGCGGATTTACAGGAAGTGTTTTTGAAAATAAGTTTAAAATTGTTATACATTGAATCAGCATTTCCTTCTTCCATTTTCATTTAAACATGAAATACAGAACTATTGATCTTTTTTGTGTGGTTAGTGCAGCAAGGCCTAATTCACCTCGAATTGCTTCAATGGGAGTACATTTATGCCGTCCTAAAGCTATGCGCCACACCTTTGTTTCCAAAGCCGTCAGCCAAGATATCTCGTTATCCATGAATATATCAAGGCGGTATAGTATACCAGCCACTATGCTAGTGTTGTATAATTTCGATAATCCTTCGATGGACAAACCTCCTCTGTGTTTTATATAGTTCCTAATGGCATTGAACTTTTTCACAGTCTTGTTTGCTACAGCCCCTCCCATTTTTTCGCCCTTACCAGGGGTAAAAAACGGGGAGCCTAATTACATATAGCTGTCTACCACCTCAATGGAGTGATCGTCAATTCTCCAGCCATATGTGATTTTCTTTTGTTTATTGCTGCGAAAGGCCGTCATTTTGGTCCTCTTCTGGTTGACTACAACACTGTTTTCCTCAGAGTAACTTTCCGAGGTGGACACAGTACATTGGAGGGCTTTAGGAGTTACAGCTATTAAGATTGTATCGTCTGCATATGTCAGCCATGGAATCTGCTGAGTTCCTATGCGGGGGGGAAGTTCTGACACTTCATCATATATTAATTCAAGTCTGCAACATATATGTTATAAAGCAAGGGTGCCAAAGCACAGCCCTCCTTCAGACCATGATTTGTAGTGCTGTTCTTACTCAGCTCTGCCTCTTGGTTCAATCTAATCTTCACAATCGTATCCGAGTACAATCCCTTTAACAAGTACAAGGTCAACTTGTTCATACCGCACTTCTCCAATTCCGTCCACATTCTAGTTCTATTCACTGTGTCGAAAGCTGCATTATAATCTACAAAGCAGACGTACAAAGGAGGGTGCCCACTTACTTTAGCTCTTCTTTCCAGGTACTTCAGTGTCCACAAGTTCGAAAGCTTATCCTATCCCCTTCTAAAACCTGACAGTTTGTTCTTAAAAAGGCCTCTTTGTACAATCAATCAATTGATGTTTACCATCAATTCTTCAGATATAGCTTCAAATAGGAATCTACCATAGCCAGCAGTCAGTAATTATTTGGGTCTTCTCTAGCTCCCTTTTTGTATATAGGGATCAGGATAGATTCCTTGCAACTCTGAGGTACTGTATCTGTCTTCAGTATAATCAATGTTTCACATCACAACAAACTGTCAGTACAACCAAGAAAGAAAGGTGGGACTACCCATGTCCAAAGATGAAGGTTTTGGTAGATGTGCTGTAAAAGCCAGTCATGAGAAAATACAGTTATGTGTTTTGTCGATGAAGAGTTATCAAGATAGAAAAAGATATGGTATTGTACTGCTCAATGCTGTAATCCTTGTAGCAGTGTATATAGAATTGTAGATTCTCCTGAGCATGAACTACTTTATAAAGTTATTGTTTCATTGTTCATAATGTTAGGAAAATATTTTTTCACACTCATTTAAATATGTGTGGCAAGAATAACAGGGTATATTACATTTGTGCTAATGCACCCTATATGTCTTGAAATGGTGCATGAAAATATTTCACAATGAATGGTAGTTGCCAATAATGTCATTGATGAAGTGATGTGTGATGGCATAAGTGATGTTATATATGATGTCATCAGAGATGTAATTTCTGATGGTATGAGTGTGCTTATTGGCTGCACAATAGGGTGCTCATGGTTAAGATGGTGTGGCTTCCAGCATCTGCTTAATTTCAGGGATTTTATGGTGTTAAACCAGTCCCTTAACGTCACTTCAGCTATGTCTTTCTTTCAATATATTTATTGACCATTGCAGTGTTTTCCTAGCACTAATACAGAATGCTGGCAGTGACGATCCTGCACACATGGCCTGCAATGTATTCTTCACCCGGGCCGCTCTGCACATGTGCCCTGGGCAATGAGGTCCTTCTGTTGCTGGCTTCCTGCTGTGCTCAACAACCCTGGAGGCAACTGCTGTACGCGGACTGAGTTGGAAAGACTTCAGGGGCCGGTATCCTCCACAGCCTGTTCAATATTTCCCGCAGTCGGCAGTCTATCCTGGGTGTAGGACAGGGCTGCCAGAGCTCTATCACTGCCAACAGTCATCTTTTTAAATGTTTTGCTGGCACGGCAAGCAGCCCTGCCCAGGCTGCCAAGGACATACAGTAACGCAACCTTTCAAGAACTCTCTTTTTGTTTAAAGTGCTCACTTTATGTATTTTTATACATTTTTATGTACGTTTTCAGCTGCTAAAATAGTTTAGTTGATGTACATATTGTGATAAGTCGAGATAGGCTAAATAAGTACTACTAGACCTGAGGACACAGTGCAGGCTGGAACTAAGAATGGAGTTGTCTCCCCTGTGTGCTTGTAAATGTTAGATTGTGTGTCACATTCACTTTATTTTATTTAAAAATAGCAGAATAACTGGTGTATTGATGAGAGACGTTGCCGAAACACCATCAGGTGTAAAGCTGGAGACTAAAATCATCTCTGAAGAGTCAATACAGCAGAACCAAAGTAGACAGTTTGCTTATTGTGTTGTTATCCTGTTTGTGTGTGTGTGTATATATATATATATATATATATTCACTAAAAAAAACTTTGTTGAGGGGACGTATTGGTTAAGTTGCCCTAACAAAGACCTGTACACTTCACTACAAAAATACTTTCCACCTCCCCTTTATGCTTCAAATTAAAACCGAAAAACCCCTGAAATTCCACAGTTATGGTAAACTAAGCCCCCAAACCTGCCACCGTCCCTGTGCACTGCTTACACTAACACCCACACCATGAAAGAGGTCATCTGAAATGTCAATGATGACATCACTTGTTTAGCCCGTTTCTTTTCCTTCCCTGCCATAAATATATATCAGTGATGTGATCAATGACATCTGTGATGTCATCTTTGATGTCCTGGGTGTTAGTCTTAGCAGTGCATCGTGGTGGCGCCAGTTATGGTTGCTTAGCTTACCATAACTGGCGAATTTCTGGGGTTTTTTCGGTTTTACTTGTAACGATAAAGTCCCTTTAACAAAGTTTTTTCATTGAATTTCAAAGGTTTTTATTACTGCAACTTAACCATAAACGTCCCTTTAACAAAGTTTTTTCAGTGAATTTCAAAGGTTTTTATTAGTGCAACTTAACCATAACGTCCCCTTAACAAAGTTTTTTCATTGAATAAATATATATATATATATATATATATGTATATATATATATATATATATATTCGTTTTTACATTGAAGGGAGTTGGGATCATTCCCTGTGTGGTCAGTCTCTGGGCCCCTTTTGGGGAGGAATAACTAATATGGAGTTCTCCCGCAATTTTTCCCGGTTTTAACTCCGGCCTCCAATGTTAAGAATTGCAGGAATTCTCTGAATAATATGAGTTTTTTGTGTAGATGATCTGGTAAATGAATCTCACTTTATGGAATAGTCAATCCACGTTAACAACCACACTAATGACTAACTAATAATGACACTAGTTTAATGTGATCTACTTTTGTGAGGGCAGGAGCATCCTCTCCATTCAGATTCCTTATGAACAGTGATCTACAATAGAGATCCCCTCAAGGATGTGCATTAGTAATTAAAGCGCTAGACAGAAAGAAACATGTGTCGCAAAAATGGCTGTCATGCATTTTGCGCATTGAAAATCATATATGTGTCTGTTATCAATGTAAAGAAAAAAGCTAGGTATTCTTTGTATAGAGAAGTCTTGCGCATGACTAACAGAGTGCTCTATAGCTATTTTTTAAGTTGTTGGTAAATTCATACATGTAATGTTGCATTAATTTATCGCATTTTAGATTTGTGTCATTGGGAGATACATTTGTATGAGCACAGTATAGAGAGCACTTGAAAGTCCCTTCTAGATAGAAAATGTTTTTGAACACAGGCAGATGACACTTGCGCCAGATGGTAGTCCCTGCAGACAGATACCCTGTACCTAATGTGCCAGTGCACAAACCCTGTGCTTTCTTGTATTTTCTCATATGAACTTGCTCTGGCACTCTGTGGGAGAGGATGTGTAGGGTGGCATTGCCAACGGTATTTGGTGAGGTACGATCTATCATTAGCCTAAGAGCTACCTGCTGGGTGCCCCTTGGCTTGCAGCTGTGAGATGTCTATGGTGGTCTGATGCTTCTAGTCTTTGCCAACATGCATTTAATGAAGCCGCAGGCCTATCTTCTTTGGATCCTCAGCTAGCACGTGGTCTCACATCTAAAATGATCCACATCTTGCCTCTGCTGTTCAGTCCATACTGTATCCCCTGTGACGAGGCCCCCTGCCTGGTGCTGGGAACATCCTGGTCTGTGATTCAAGGCTCAGGGTGCCATCCCAAGCGAATGGATGATGGGTGCGGGGACGGCAGGGACAGCTCCCCTGGTCACTTCCCCTTGCTGGCCAGCTACTGGCAGGGGACAGTTACATGACATTTCCGCAAACACACCTCTGCCACAGTAAGGTATGCCCTGAAACATCCATCTTTTCATCCAAGCACTGCGAAGACACATTTAACAAAGACACGGCTTATAGCGGTGAATGTCGGAATCTCATGGCACAGTTTCCTCAAGTTTGCAAGCTTCAGGCCCTTTGTCCCTTGGCCCATGACAACCGTGCTGGGGATGCAACCTTTCTGCTTCACAATGGAGTATCCCCAGGGACAGACGTATCCTGTTCCCCAAAGTGGAAATCTCCTGAGAATTATAGTACACTACTAACCCAGTCCCACATATGAGGAAAAAGTACAAACTGTTACTGGTTGCACTTCAGCTGGTGATTTTTCCCCAGGCTCCAACTAGCCCAGGGCAGCACATGGAACATGGGAGCTAGTAAAAGAGAAAAATAATGACTGGGCCAATAATATTTGTCCCAGCTCCTCTGAGTATCAATCTGGCCCAGGTGTGACCAAAGGCAGGAGCCAATTGCAGCCCATACTCAATTTGCCCACAGAAGCGCAAACCCTCATGAAAAAGCCCATCTCGGAGAATAGGGGCAGGGAGCATAAAAGTCAGCAATCCCAGTTGCTGGGGTGGGCTGTACGGAGAGGGCTTGCTTTTGTATAGAACCGGAGAGAAGTACGGTGGAAGAAGAAGCTGGAGAAATGGAGGAGGCTGCAGATGTTGAGGCGGTGGTGAGCCATATGAGATGATGAAAACAGAGTTGAATAAGGTTGTGGCAATAGCTTTAGAAAGAAAAGAATAGCATCTGGAGAGGAGAGTGGAGAGAAGGAGGTACTGGCGATGAAAGAACTGGTAACATCTGGAGGGAGGAGTGGGGAGAAAGAGCTGGTGACAGCTAAGGAGGAAGGAGGCAATGCCAGCAGGAGGCACCAGCACCAAGAAAGTGGTGATGGCAGCTAAGGAAGTGGAATTAGTAAATGGGGTTGTAGTAAGAGCTAAAGACAAAAGTGGGCAAGAAGAGGTGGTGCGACGGAAGAAAGAGGATGTCTGAAAAAACAGAACAGAAGGTGTGAGGTCATAAGGAATATAGGTCCAGTAGGATAAGGGAAGCACACCAGCGAAGGATGTGGAACCCAAAGACCAAGACATCAGGGCCTAGGAGTGACACTGAATCACGTACACATGTGCAAGTGGGTAGCTCGGAAGAGATGTAAATTACATGCAAAATTGCAAGGAGCATTAGAGAGAGTAAGCCAGGAAGATAGAGAAGCTTCCGGCAAGCCAGGTCGGCCCTGTGTCACAAGTCTCTCCCCTTCTCACCTGTTTTTGTTGTTTGCTTGAGACCTTCTTTGGTGACTTCTTTCACACGGTCCGGCATTTGTATAAACCCATGTATTGGTCTTTGGATTCCAGCGTGAGGAATACAATTCAACTCCAGGATACATTCAGATGTCCAGGACGGAGACCAGGAAGGAACAATGTCGGAGCTCGGAGACACAGAACGCTGTGACCTGAGCGCGGGCGAAAATCCAGGAAGTTCGAAGATAGGTTTTGAGGAAAGGAAACACACGTCCAACTACAGCAAGCGGTAGCCTTGAGATGCGCAGAGCCGCGGGGGCGTGTCTGTTTAGTAGAACGCAGAGCGTGGAGCGCAAGGACTGGCAAGCAGCGTTCCGTAGCAGGCGGCCATGTTTGAAGGATTACTCCATTCAATCCCCTATGAGTCAGGGACCACGAAGTCCAGAAAGGAAGTAGACAACGGTTCATGACAGTATGCCTCCTCTGAAGCCCAGGTCCTCTGGGTTTGCCTGGATGGATAAGATGGTATCTTCGAATAAGCCTGGGGGCATTCATGTTTGACACGGGTGCCCAAGTGCGCTCACTGGGAGGATAACCTTTCCACTCAACCAAATATTGTAATTGACCACGTCAGTACCTAGACTCACAGATTCTGGAGACCTCATATTCGAGTTGGTCATTGACAATCACTGGGGTAGATCTTGGAGCAGTTCGAGAGGGCTGAACATATGGTTTTAGCAGAGAGGTGTGGAAGACTGGATGGATCCTTTTCCATGATTCTGGAAGTCGGAGTCGAAAGGCCACTGGATTGATGATTTCTTCTATAGAAAAGGGCCCGTAATACCTGGGAGCCAATTTATTTGGTCATAGGTGATGGGGAAGGAGTTTCGAGGATAACCAGACTTTATCGCCTACTGAATAGGAAGGTCCAGGGCTTCTTTTGGAGTCAGCGTAATGTTTAACGTCTCTTCGGGCCTTTTCTAGGTGTTCCTTTGCTTCTTTGTGCACATTAGTAAGTGTCTCAATCCAGGAACTGTAGTAGGGTGTGGAAGAATGGACGGTAGGACTGAAGGATAAAATCTTTGACTACAGAAGAAAGGACTGGTTTTGATAGCTGAATGATCCGAATTGTTGTATGCAAATTCGGCCACAGGTATTAAGAGTGACCAATCATCCTGGACCTTGGTGGCAAAGCAACAAAGATACTCTTCCAGGGTTTGGTTTACTCGTTCAGTGGCTCCATTGGTCTGTGGGTGATAACCCGAAGACAAGGCACGTTGGATTCCCAGTATACGACATCATTGTTTCCAGAACTGGGATATGTACCGGGGTCCTCAGTCAGAAATGGTCTTGGAAGGTAGCCCATGAAGCCGGAATATGTGTTCCAGGAAAATTCCAGCAAGTTCAGATGAGGATGGCAGTTTGTATAAAGGTGTAAAATGAGCCATATGAGTGAACAAATCAATGGTAACCATTATAGTTGTGTAGCCCCTGGAAAAGGGTAGTTCCACGATATAATCTGTGGCAATGATTTCCCAGGTTCTTGTTGGTATTGCTGGTTGGAGGAGGAGGCCTGCTGGTCTTTTGTTATCATGTTTGTTCTGATTGCAGACTGCACATGTCTGGATATGGATCTTGATATCATCCTTCATCTTTGGCCACCAAAACTGTCTTTGTATTAGATGGAGAGTGTTGGTGATGCCACGATGTCCTGAATGGAGGGTATCATGGCATAGGCTTGTGATCTTTTGTCTCAGTCCAGGAGTGGGAATGACCAAGTGATTGTCCTTGAACAGGTAACCATCCTTTGTTTTGAGATTCCATCGATTGTTTCTCTTAAACTCCTTCCAAGGTTCAGAGGACTTGGTTTGAATTCTAATATCCTCCAGGAGGGTAATTGCTTGGGCAACAAATATTGTGTGGGGAAACATCTTAGGAAAGGTCTGATCTTCAAGGGGTTCATAATCAGGACGTCTGGATAAGGCATCGGCTATAATGTTATGTGTTCCTGGGACATGATGGATTTGAAATTGGTATTGGGCAAAAAAGAAGGCCCAATGGGCTTGACTGTTTCTACATTCTAGGGATTGCAGGACATGAAGATTCCGATGGTCCGTGCTGACTTGTACTAGGTGTTTGGCTCCCAAAAGAAGATGACGCCAATCAGTGAAGGCTTGACGGATGGCTAGCAATTCCTTTTCCAGGACATAATAATGAGTTTCACTGGGAGTCAAGGTGCGAGAGAGATAGGTGATGGGGTGTTCTAACTTGTCGCCAAGTTCCTGTTTCAGGACTGCCCCAATGGCATAGTTGGAGGCATCAGTTTCGACAAGAAAAGGTCGATCAATGTCGGGTTGAGCTAGGATGGGAACTTGTGTGAACTCCGACTTCAACCGCAGAAATGCCGATTCTTGGGCTGAGGTCCACCGAAAGGGGGTATCTTTCTTTAACAATGTAACAATAGGATGCAGAATCTCAGAAAATGCTGGTATAAATATCTGGTAGAAGTTAGCAAGCCCTAGGAAGGATTGAATTTGTTTTACAGTGGTGGGAACAGGCCAGGATAGAATGGAATCAACCTTTGTGGGGTCCATTCCAATTCCTTTTGGGCTAAGAATGAATCTGAGATAGTGAACAGTTGATACATGGAAAAGACACTTCTCGGGTTTAGCCAGGAGTTTATGTTCTCGTAGACATTGTAAGACTGTCTTTACGTGCTCTTCATGTTTCATGTGGTCCTGATATATATGTTGTCCAGATATACATTGATGAAGAGGAACAGCATATCAGAAAACACCTGATCCATAAAACGTTGGTTGTACAAAAGGCTGTTTTCCATTCGTCACCTTCCTTTATACAAATAAGATGATAGGCACCCCTGAGATCTAATTTTGTGAAGACGACTGCACCTCTGACTGCTTCCAGGATGTTTGAGATGAGAGGCAATGGGTAACGATCCTTCAGAGTACACTGGTTAAGGCCACGGTAATCTAGGCATGGTTTAAGCTCTTTGGAATCCTTCTTGGGAACAAAAAATAGAGAAGCGCCCGCCGGGGACTTGGATGGTCGTATAGTTCCATTTTCCAAGTTGGTATCCAGGTATTCCCAGAGGGCCCTTTTTTCGGGTTCTGACAAAATAAACATTCTCCCAAAAGGGTGGAAGAGCTTGAACAATGGCTGTCGAGAATACATCTGTGTAAGCCTGATAGTCCCTGGGAATCCGGATGATGTTAGAAACAGTTACTGGAATTTGCTGAGTTTCTTGAGAGTCCTCAGAAGACCTTGGTAAGGTAACTAAGGATAAGCAATGGGACATACAATGTTCAGAACCAGGAAACAAGGAGCCTGCTGTCCAATTGATGTAGGGGTTATGCTTCTGTAACCAGGGCATGCCTAGAACCATCGGATAGCGGGCCGATCTTATAATGTCAAATGTAATCCTCTCTTGATGGTGATTCATGGAAAGTAGGATCTCTTTAGTTTGAAGGGTTATGGGTCCCGAAGACAGGGGTCTTCCATCAATAGCTTCTACAGGTTGCATTGTCTCTCGAGTTTCATGTGGAATGTTGTGAGAAGTGACCCAATCATGATCTATGAATATGTCCATGGTTCCGCAAACCACTAATGCCAGGATGGGGTAAGATTCTTTCTTGGAAGGTGATAGAAATGCCTATAGAATCACAAGATTATGTTGTCCAGGAGAGTTCAAGGAAGGAATTGATGTGGAGCAGACATCTCTCTCCCGAAACTGTTCCCCATCTAGGATCGGGAGCTGGTGTTTTCTGGATTCGAAAGTCGATTTGCAAGGAAAGGTCCATAAAAGCCTGGAAGGAGTTTGGGCGAGCTACCCTGGCTAACTCGTCCTTTATTTCTTCATTCTGGCCTCTTCAGAAGAGGGTCAAGCTGGCTTCTTGAGACCAATCAGCTTCCTTCACAAGTTGTTTGAAGCGGGTCACATAGGTAAGCATATAATTGGATCCTTGTTGAAATTCAAGTAAACGTTCTTGAGCACTGTAAACCTGCTCTGGGCGATCAAACATGGCTTATAGGGCTTCCACAAACCCATCATAATTATCCAGGAGGGCGTCGCCCGAATTGACTAGGGGGGTTGCCCAGGTCCAGGCATTACCAGTGAGGTGTGAGATCATAAACCCCACCTTTGCTCGAGGAGTGGAGAAGTTGTAGGGCTTGAAGGTGAAGTGTACCAAACATGAATTGAGGAAGGCACGGAGGGTCTTTGAAGAACCATCAAAAACCACTACTCCTCCCAATAACACGCTTTCCTTAGTTGCAGAGTCACGTGACAAGACTAGCTGCTTTAATGCAGCATTCTCAGCCTTAAGCTTCTGGACTTCTGTGGTTAGTTCCTGCATACCTCGCATGAGGTCTTGAACCGCGGCTTCCATCTCTGTATCTGTATCGTTTTTTAGGCGTTTCAATCTGTCACAAGTCTCTCCCCTACTCACATGTTTTTGTTGTTTGCTTGAGACCTTCTTTGGTGACTTCTTTCGCACGGTCCAGGATTTGTATAAACCCGTGTGCTGGTCTTCGGATTCCAGTGTGAGGAATACAATCCAACTCCAGGATACGTTCAGATGTCTAGGACGGAGACCAGGGAGGAATAATGTCTGAGCTCGGAGACACAGAACGCTGTGAACCGAGCGCGGGCGAAAATCTAGGAAGTTCAAAGATAAGTTTAGAGGAAAGGAAACACACGTCCAACTACAGCAAGCGGTAGCCTTGAGGTGCGCAGAGCCGCGGGGCGTGTCTGTTTAGTAGAACGCAGAGCGTGGAGCGCAAGGACTGGCAAGCAGCGTTCCGTAGCAGGCGGCCATGTTGGAAGGATTACTGCATCCAATCCCCTATGAGTGAGGGACCACTAAGTCCAGAAAGGACGTAGACAATGGTTCATGACACCCTGGACAGGACTGGATGGATGGAGGAGGAACAGGAAAATGCCAGGGAGCTTACAGAAAGTTCAGAGAGGCAAATGGGAAGTCTAGCGCGTGTTTAGCCCTCTCTAGGAAACCCTCTCTAGGAAACCCTCTCTAGCTCTCCCCAAAGGTCATAACTTATAGCCTTTCCACCCGCAAGACTTGCTTCCTGGGCAGCTGAGAAGTACAGTGGAATAAAGTGAAAAGGCAGCATTGCTTTGCTGCAAACCCCAAAATACCCAGCAAAAAGGAAACTTTTTTCACCTTTTAAAAAAAAGAAAAAATGCTGCTCTGACATTATTTCCATCTGTCCTTCCTTAAACCAATGTGATTAATAAAACCCTGCCATGCACCTTCATATCCCCATTGTGCTTCAGCAAAACCAACATGGCCCCTGAATGACAGGCTCTGTTAAGCCAAATCTGAAATAAAAAGGGCCAGGAAACTTCCCTTTCTGCCGTGCACGGGAAAAGCTTTATTTTGTGATACAAAATGTCAAAAGAATGAACCCTGAAAAAGAAATCATAGCTCTGTGCACATATCCATTCCAGGAGACCTTTGCCATGTACAGACTGTTGTGTACAAGAAATTAACTATGGCTGCAAGACAATGTTGGGAAGTCAGATGGCAAAATCGAATTTGAAAGGAAATGCTAGCAGTTTTCACCACATGTGTAAAATTGGCTTTGCAAACCAAAGAAAAATAAATGCCGTTTTGAAGGAAAAGTAATATGTTGAATGAAAGCTTTTCTGTGCCTAGCAATGAGAAGGGGTTGGCTGCTGGAAAACACAATGGGCAATTTTTTTCCACAGGCTTGTTTTAATTCAGGACCAAATATAAGACAATAAAGGTTGTAAACCGCCTGGGCTGAATTTGCAAGCTTCCAAAAACAAGTTATTGGAGTTGGCAGAGCTAAGGCTTCCCCCACGGAAGGGAGCCACCATAAACTTCCAGGACACGAAAGTGATAATTGCTAGGTTGGAAAACTGTGACTGACCAAGACAAAGAAACTTCACATACTAATCAGACTTCAGTCTGGGCAGGGGTCTCTTTCAATATAAATTCAGGGACATCAAAGTGTGAAATGGATAAGGGGCAATAAACCTTCAATTAAGCTGGAAAAACCCCTCCTCCCTTTGGGAAACGTGACAGTTGGTGGTAGCTAAAGAAAAAAAAATGGTCCAGTGCAGGACAAAGGACTGCCATTTTCTTCCAAAGACTATTTTTATAAATAAACTTTAAGGACTTTTATCTCTGCAGCAAGACTTGGTAAAAATTTAAAAAGCTTGCAGTTTCAAAGTAATTTTGTGTTTTACAATTAGAGACATTGTAGAAGTTAATGACACCTTTGGAATAGAAATGGCAAAGAATCAGGGATTACAAGGAAAGTATGCATGATGCCAATGCACATTTTTATACTTACATCCCTTACGATAAACCACACATGTGTATAAAGCTATGGAATTTTAGGCTAAATCTTTCAGACACAAAATGACTTAAATGTATCAGAGGGGCAAAACAATGTTTCACAGAGTTCAGCATTGGAGTGTAATGGTCTGCATAAAATATGTAACCTGCTCATGTCATTGGGTAATATGCCATAAATGTACAAATGTGCAAAATTCTGTTATGATTAATTTTTGGCAAAAAGGTCTGTGGGAAGTCTTTTCACCTCATCAAAGTACAACCCCTAAACTGAGTCACATCCTAGGGGAGGCAGCCAACATTGATTGCCCAATCCAGTTGGTAGAGGCGTGTTTAGCAGACCCTGCCCAGCCATATACTTCGATTATGTCACTATGCATTATAAATAAGAGTCCCTAACAAGACTCTGGACACACACTCTTCCTGAAGTTCCTGTGCTGAGTTCCTGTTCCATTCATCATCCAGATACCAGACCCCACTACAAGGCAAAACCATTGCTGACCCCAATCCAGGGCCCACTGCATAACCCAAGCAGTGCTGATCCCATTCCCACCAAGGCCTCAATTCTGAAAACCCACTATTCTCTCATTAAAAAGGGAAAAGCTGTGGTACCTTTTACATCCTGAACCAGCCTTGCTTGCTGCCCACTAACTGCATTCCCGCTGCCATCCTGCCATACAGCTGACCTTTAGTATCCAGTGACCAGAATTGCCATTCCAGTCCTTGCCATCCGGTGACCAGAACTACCCAGCTGTTTGCCAGGTGCGCTGCCGTGTAGTGACCAGAACCGTTGACGGTCCAAAAATCCCAAATTAAAAGTGGACTGTAAGTATAAATCACTATCCCATAGAACTCCATAGTCTACTTGTCTTGCCTTTGTCCTTATCCTTTGTCCTTATCCCACTCTCTAAGCCATCCTATCCATATCCTGATAACTTGTAAAACTGTCAGAATTATCTGTGCAGCCCTACCCTTAATTTCTAGTGCTAACGCCATCTCTCTTTTCAATTTTGTCTTGTGTAATCCTATGCCATTAGTCATATTTTGAGTGATCGGACTGGTTTCCGCCAAGGTTGGGTGCTGGGGTGATAGTGTTGAACTCGCGACTCAACCTTGGATCTTACTGTGTCCGTCTTTGGTGGCCTAGCCTGAATACACCAGTGCAGAGTAAAACTGTTCTTGTCACAACTGATTTCCTTTCCTATTTCACGGTTTCATTTTACTCCAAGCGCACCTTTTTATATCTTGCATAACTCATCCAATTTACCAGCTAGAGACTTACTTTCACTTCCATATTATTCCTGTGCTATACCTCTATCCCCCAGCCCAAAAACCGCAAATCAGTGTATTTCACCCGTTTTTAGTAAAAACCATTTGTGTAATTTAAGGCGGGAACTGAAAAAATGTAACTTTTACATGTGTCATTTTGCTGCAATCTGTTTTAAACTTTCCACTCATTTTCGAACTGTATGCTTTTGGTAATCCATACTTTGTGATTGTTATTGTCTTTGCATTGTTGCTTTAGTGAGGAATAATATTTGCTTCAAGGTTTTTAACACACATTCATTATTTATTTGTCAATTTCCGAGTGTCATTTCATAACATTGCAAAGGGTTTAAAATCCGTTTTTCTCTCTTATTTGGGGAGGGAACGTCAGATTTGGATTCCGTTTCCTGTTCTTATTCCTGATTACCAGCTGCTTCTGTTTATCCACTCAGAATTATGTGTGGGTTGAGGGAACACTGCAGGGGGAAAGTCTAACTTGGGTGCTATCTTTCCTAAACCAAAAAGTGTTCCTATTACGCTGTGCTGTGTATATGTTCCACTAGAAGGTTAAACCCAGTGCATTGCTCACATTCTAATTGTAATTATCACCCCATTGGCGATTGCTCCCCATCTTAAAAATTGTATGATTTGAACTTTAAAATCAATAAATAAATATTGCATTTTACCAACCAGCCTGGTTCATGGTCCGTTGTGACCCGGGGTATTTGAAAAGGGGGTGTGATATGAGTGGTGTACCATCTCAAAATTGAATCTGCATCAAATAAGGAGAAAAGCATCTCAATTGTGCGCTACATACTAGGCTCAGACCAAGGTGTGTGTGTCACTTGATTGAAATCCTTAACACTTTTGGATCCCAGTTGTCTTACGTGACATCCCCTTCAGCTGTTCCCAGTAGACATCACTGCTCGCCCACCTGTGAACAACTTGCTCAGTGAATTCCTGACTTGCATGTTGTCTTGAAGGAAGTCATAACTTAGGAGAATATATTTAGTACCCGGAACATAATATTGAAAATGAACTGTCTGGAGTTTGGGGTGTTCCACATTTGCATGGTCCAACGACCATCGTCCCCCTGGCTTGCAATGCTGGCTCTGTGAAATGGGCAAGCCTTTGCATTTCCGTAGGGCTACGTGAAGGTTCTATGTGATTACATAACAGAGAATGCTTTTTCAGCGAATCCCCCATAGAATCCCCCATTTCTCTATGTGCTTAAACCAACCCCAACTCCACTCCCACCCGTTTTATCTTCTTTCCGCACCCAATGTCTCGGCAGGATAGCTCAGCGGCAATGTGCTCGCCTTGGAAGTAAGACGACACGGAACAACACATGTTTCTTAAAACTGTTTATTTTTATTTTTTTGAGCCATATGGCGTAGCCAATTGAATAAGGCTACTCTTATGAAAGGTGTTAGAACTGTCTTTATTTTTGTCTACAAACCATGCCTATCAGATCTCAAATTGTGGATGGTTTTTAAGGGTTGATTTATTCTTGCCAACATCCTAAAACTAGCACCTCATACAACTTGAAGTATGACCAATTGATTGACGGCAGAACTCCCCCCACCCCCTAATTTCTGTTCAACGTTCTGCCAATTAGGGCCTTCCCTTATGTTACATTGTTTCCTTTTTCAAAGAGGCCAGGTTTACACAGACAAAAGACATCAAAGGACTGCTAAAAAACTAGGTCTCCCAATAAGAACACTGTTTAATCTTCTATCCAGTCAGGACCTCCACTTCTGTCTGAACTGGAGGTTTGTGGCAAGGAGTCATCTGTTCCTGAACCTGTCTTGCCATGCCCATGGCACATACACATGGAGGGATAATTCAACCAGAGTGGGCATGCAATGGAAAAAGGAACAACATTATGTAAGTCAAAAAGATGTATTGTTGTTCAAATGTTTTGTAATTGTAAGGTAGAACACTTATTTCAGAGCGTATAGTAATGCAAGAATATTTCTAAGAGTTTTGTATTTACTTCCATGTAATGCTGTATTTTCAAACATACACAACTCGTCGACTGGACAGTTTTACAGAATCCCCAATGTTATCACAGACAGTGCAGCCATATTAAGCTACTTGAGAAAGAGCAGATGTATTCTGACAATACCCAGATGCAGGCCAACACAACAAGGTACCTGAACCATGTTCAGTCCGGGATTAAGAAACACGCCTGTTGCCTTAATGGACGAAGCATGGAGATACCCTATGGCGCTGTAGATTGCCACAGCCGCAATCCTGCGGACAGCCAAGGGTCGAGCAGAAGGAAGATTCTAGGTGCAACTTGAGACTCACAGCTAAGCTTCCCGCTCTGCAGAAATCACCACAGTGGTCGAATGCAATACCTTTCAACCATATATGCTAGAACGAAACTGTGAGGAAAGATAGCTCAGGGGCAACGTGTTTGTCTTGGAAGCAAGACAATGCATCGAACCTAAGCGCTTTATAAAAGAACAATTATAATTATCACTGCCATGAATGACTACTTTAAGCTGGTGTACGTGGCTCTCTGGATTTTTTGCTCTATAACTCGTATTAGACCTATCCAGCATTGCCAATAGTGGGTGATCATGGGACTTCTGGTACAAGACTTATGGAGAGCCGCAGGTTGCAGACCCTTGATGGAAAAGCCACAAGAGTGCAACCCCAGATTAGCAGGTTGCAGCTCTTACAATGAAAAGCCTTGAAGACGCAGAGGTGCCTTAGATGCAGCCCAGGGGCTCAAGGCTCAAATTGCTCTATGCCCTGCTCAATCTTACTTTAAAGGATAGTTCCGGGACTTTTTTTTTATTGTCCCTACGGTTCGGCCATGTGTTTTTAAGCATAAATCGGTAGATCGTAGAAAACTTTCCTATGGACCTTACCCGACTTTTCGTCCATTAACGCACTCGAAATCAGCCGCCATTTTCTGATAATCTTATCATTTCCCCCCATCGCCCTGGCTCACCTGCTTTTGCGGCACTAAATCAAATCCCCCGCCCCTGAGCCTGACATCTGCAGACGCGTACCGCCCATTTCCCAACGCCAAAGCACGTTTCGTGTCAACAATCGCTGCGCCTCAGCTAATGAAGTGTCGCCATGGAAATGGCAGGACGCCTCTTTCCTCTATAAGTATAAACACACCGTTTCACAACACACAGCAGCAGATTTTCGATTCCATTACTCTCTCTGTGTTACTTTGAGTATTCTGTGACTCGTTTTTCTGTGCTCTGGTCAGCTACCTTCGCCGCTTCTAGTCCTTGTGAACACCTGTACCATCTCTGTAAATTATTTTACTTTCTTTACCACACAATGGCTACAATAATGCCGTATATGTACGAGCCCGAGTACACCGAGGAAGAACTACTGGAAAGGCAAGCACGCAAAAACGATGGGGATTCGGACGGCAGTTGGGAGGACCAGTCAACGGATGAAGAGCCTGGACCATGTCGCATGGACGGCGTCTCCACCTGGTGCACGTGCAATCGGTGCGAGCTAATGCCAACTGAGGAGGAGAACTGCTGCTGCCGTGAAAATTCCAGGTGCTTGGCCTACATTTCGGAAGGCGAGCCAAGTCCGCAATGCATCACCGAGCTGCCAGAGTTCAGGGAAGCCTGCCTCTCACGGACCGTGTTGAGGATGATGATGGTGCTTATGCACGAACTTCGCGGCACTGTTCGTCCGCGTAATCCGAGTAACGAGTAAGTATACTCTGGTTGTGATGTCAGTGATGCCACTACTATGTCATGGTCGTCTCCCACAAATAAAATGACATCTACATATCATTCGAATGCATGTAAATTGGTTCCATATTGTGCATTTTCTAGATAGAATTTTTTTCAAAGCAGAATGACATTTTTTACCTGAATCGACAGTGATAAGAAAGTTTTGTCATTTTAATACAGTTTGCATCTTTCATTTTCACAGGTGGTACAGGCTGGTGGCCTATCGTTGCTTCACTTGGTGGCTTCACGGGAGGCTCGGACACCGCGTTCGGAGAGTAATACCTGCCTGTGCGGTACTTGCCATTAGACAACATTTCCCCAGCGACAGTGGACAATACCGCGGATTTTCCCTGGATGTGCTGCAACCGGAACTTTACAATGTGTAATGTTTATTATTTATGTTCAATTGAAATTAAGATCTAAAATAAAACCCAACATATATTTTAACAATGGTTAAATATATATATATGTTATTTTGCGGGTTGGCATCAAGCCTCCCGGCCTTGCCTCCTCCCCCAAAAATACTTACCACACCACTTTGTTCAAGCGTTGGCAATAAAAGGAAGGCCGTTGGATTTTATTGATACAAAACATGGTTATAGGTAAATAATCCATATGGTTGATCATAATAAATCATCCTTTTGGGCACCGGGTACAGAGATGACCCCCTCTGGCCCGTGCCACCTTGCCACCACAGGCCAGCCTGCTGCTGACTAACTGCCTAGGCATCCAGGGTCTCCAGGGTGAACTGCACCCATATATTCTCCTGGGATGGTGAGGTATTTATAAATTCACCCCCCTGCCTTCCATGTACTAGATCCTGCAGCCTGCCTCTTACATGCAGTTAGATGGCCTCTCCTTGGTGAGGCCCTGCGGCAAACGAGTCTTGTTTGCACGACCACCGCCCCAATCCACCCCCCCCCGCCCTATCAAAAGCAGTTCGCACCGGGGTACTTGTGCTGGCAAGTGGAGCTGTCAGGGAGCGATAAAGGCCAAGAGGTGCCAAAGACCATGTACACTTCAAAGTGGTCTATAGAGCATGGGTTGTTGTTCCCATGTCTACCTCCAGACCCCGTGTCTCCTGCCAAGCATCCCCCCTCATGCTGGACGGCCCCCTGCAATCCACATAAGTGTGTCTCCATTCACGAGTCTTCCTGTGTCTTGTCTGCACGACCACCGCCCCAATCCACCCCCCCCTATCAAAGGCAGTTCGCACCGGGGTACTTGTGCTGGCAAGTGGAGCTGTCAGGGAGCGATAAAGGCCAAGAGGTGCCAAAGACCATGTACACTTCAAAGTGGTCTATAGAGCATGGGTTGTTGTTCCCATGTCTACCTCCAGACCCCGTGTCTCCTGCCAAGCATCCCCCCTCATGCTGGACGGCCCCCTGCAATCCACATAAGTGTGTCTCCATTCACGAGTCTTCCTGTGTCTTGTCTGCACGACCACTGCCCCAATCCACCCCCCCCCCGCCCTATCAAAGGCAGTTCGCACCGGGGTACTTGTGCTGGCAAGTGGAGCTGTCAGGGAGCGATAAAGGCCAAGAGGTGCCAAAGACCATGTACACTTCAAAGTGGTCTATAGAGCATGGGTTGTTGTTCCCATGTCTACCTCCAGACCCCGTGTCTCCTGCCAAGCATCCCCCCTCACGCTGGACGGCCCCCTGCAAACCGCATAATGCCACGACATATACACGTCATTCATTCACAAACACACCCCTGTTTCGAATTCTTTATAACCCACTTCATATTTCTAATGAGAACTTCTTTGCGCTTTGCTAGTCAACCCGTGAAGGTGCTGGTTATCTGCTCTTCGTCTCTGTGAACTTCCGTGACCACTTCGAGGAAACTCGTCAGTTTGCAACCTGTGAACTGCTCCCTGTTCTACGACAAGAAACTACTCTGATCCCTGCATCTAACTGTTTGTTCGTCAAGGTAAGGCCATGTACCATAATCATTTTGCGTCCAATTTCTTTTCGTTCAAGACAGTACATGCAAGGAACTAGTCACATGTTCTGAGTTTAGTCAAATTATCTTTCTATTTTTTTAAAGTTATTCAAATACTTATCCGCATGTGAATAACGTGTATAGTTCCAAGAACCAAAACGAACCTTGCATTGAACCTTTTATGTGTCATTTAATTTTTTAACATATTGGTATTCATAGAGAATTGTTGATCTTTACTTTTCAGAACTTTCCACAATGCCTGCCTGTTCCATTGGCGGTTGCCCTTCGAAGACCCATAATAAATCTGAAGGTACTATAATGCATGTTTTCCCTAAGACAATAGATCAGATAAGAGAATGGGTCCGATATTGCGGATATCCACCGTCTGAGCTTGAAAGTAGAGTCCTAGAAGTCTTTGCGGACAAGAGGGGTGATCGATACCGCATCTGCAGCAGGCACTTTAGCTCAGACATGTACTCCACATCATTGCTAATAAAGAAGAACACACCGCGAGCGAGGTGAAAATTGCTCTCAACCGCTATTCCCACTCTATTCGTCCACATCCCTCCACTGGTGAGTCAAGTTTACGTATTTATCTCTCGGCCTTGCGGTAGTGTGTAGCATTAGCTAATAATAATTTCCCCATTTATGTATCCACTCAATATGAAGGCGGAAGATTCTCCATCTGTGTCGTTATTGCAGTCATCAGCCACTTCAAGCGCCTATCGGGTAATCTTACTTAGCTATTCTGCCACTGACTTGTTTTAGGCATGTAAATCAAAAGTTTTAATTTAACGTGTGATTATTTTACCTAATGGTACACCCTTGTACTCGTCCTCTAGTCTTTGTTTTCAGTTATAATTATTGTTATCCAAAATAATGCAAGTACTGTCTTTCAGGGAGATGCTGAGGAGTCCAACGTATTGACGACAACCGTTGATGTCACTCAGATGCTCGAGGTACGTTTCCGGACAGTCCCATCGATGGAGATCATCAGATCTTGCATTCTTGTAGCGTGATTGTTACACACAATGTTTCTTTCGTTTTTAGCCATTGATATGTCCTTCTGTCGTCGCCCTCCTATGTGTCTTCTTTTTTCAATATTGTGTTCATTACTAATGAAAGTCCTATGTTTCAGGGAGTCGATGGAGCATTAGTCCAAGAAGAAGGGGGAGCATGCAGTTACGGGTCGGCGCAACAGCTTGCAGAAGTGTGCACCGCAGTTACATCGTCCCTTGATGTTCTTATGCATTTCGAGGTATGGATACTGACAGTTCGATCAAGCGAAATCATATGACGTGATTACATCCGCTATACTTCCTTCTTTATTAACGCAAGTACTATGTTTCAGGGAGATGACGGAGCTTCTTCTACAAGAACATCACCCAGAGTAGTTGATGCAGATCTCTGGGTGGTGACACTTCCAACGATCGAGCAAATCAAATCATATTTACATATGCATTATTTATTTTAGACAACTGATCATTTGTGCAGGTCTATTTAGATGAGCCGTTGACGCCTGCACAAAGTTTATGTTCTTTTTAACAAAAAAGAGAACCATACTAATGCAATTACTGTGTTTCAGGGAGTTACTGAAGCATCATCTTCAATAATATCATCAATGGAAGTCTATGAGGAGCCCGAGGTATGGATCTTGACAGTTCCATCTAACTAGATCAACAATGCGTGAATAATTGTCGTTTGAATGTTCTACACAAAGCGTTCATTCGTGTTTTGCTATTGAGATGTACGTGGGTATTGGTCCCCAAGTACATTTTGTGTTTTCAATATTATTATACATACTAATGAAAGTTCTATGTTTCAGGGAGTCGATGGAGCGTCAGTGCGTGATGGATGTGCTTATCATGAAAATATAGTCGTTGCAGCGCAAGAGGAAGTGGAGACATGCACACACGAGTCGGAGCAACAGCGTCCTGATGTTGAAGTTAGAGGCAAGAAAGTTTCAAAGAAAAGAAAGCAAAAGAAGGTTAGTGTCCTGGTCACTATATTATGTTGTTTTTCACTGGTAATAGTTCAATACTGTAAGTTGTGTTTAAACTGAACATCCCTTTTCCAATCTGTCCTCTAGTTGGGTGTACGAACTAGATCTACACAGACAGTGAAGCGAACAAGAGATGTTGCTTGTCAAACCTTTTGGCAGGGACTTGAGACTGGAGATGCATCGTGCCAATGGGAAGAATATGAAGTGATTGACAACGGAGCTATACCACCACCAGCCATTGATAGTGAATGTCCTCCTGGTAGTTCGGATGCAGTCGGAGATCAATTCACAGAATCCACACCCGCAAAAACTAAGACCGCGAGAAAGTTGAAGAAATTGTTTTATTCACCCATCGCCGGAGAAGGAACAGATGTTGCAATGGAAGAGAATGAAGTGGACGACAATGAAACACCATCAATATCACTGAACATAGCGGAAGACGATATCAGAGATTCTACCTTTCATGTGAGTGACATGTCCTCAACGTTACAGGCCGAACCAGCTGGGATGCAGAGTGACAGTATAAGGAAAGAGGCCAAATTCATTGTATTCGATAGTTGTTTGATTGATATTATTATTCGGATGAAATGTGGGCGTTCGGTTGGTGGGGAAGTATGTGGGGAGCCATTGATTAATGTGACTCGTGCAATTCGAGGCACTAACCTTAAAATACATGCCACCTTTACAAAATATCATCCTTTCTCAGGGTCTGGCCAACCCATGCTGGGGCAACTGCCAGCAGGCAATCTACTTTGTGCAGCGGCTGCACTTTTTAGTGGTTCAAGTTTTAAAAAGTTAGAGTCTTTCTTTCAGTTTGTGGGAATCCATTTCATTGCGAAAACTCAGTTCTACAAATACCAAACCGATTATCTATTTCCAGCCATTAGCGAAGCTTGGAGAATGGAAAAAATGTCTATTGATAGTACATTCGCGGGCAAACGGTTCAGGCTAGCCGGTGATGGACAGTGCGACAGCCCAGGATTTTCAGCCAAGTACTGCACCTACCACTTTCAGGACATGGAAAGTAAGAAATTGTGAGTTCGGTGGTCGTGCAGGTGTCACAAAGTACAGCCTCAGTGGCCATGGAGAAAGTTGGCTTTGTAGCATCATTGCAAGAACTACAATCGCGGGGAATGGTGATCGACCTGATAGCCACGGACAGACACGTTTCAATTGCCAAGACAATGAGAGAAGAGTACAAAAATATAAATCACCAATTTGACGTTTGGCATCTTGCAAAAACAATCAATAAAAAAATGTCGGCTGCAGGTAAAAAAAAAGATATGCAAGGTATTTCACAGTGGTCCAAGTCAATCAGAAACCATCTTTGGTGGAGCTCAAAAACATGTGGAGGGTCGTTGGAAATTCTAATGGAAAAATGGCGGTCAGTAATGCTACACTCTAGCAACGTTCACCGCTGGACCACAAACCAACATTTCCACAATTGTGAACATGGCCATTTGTCCGCAGAGGAGGCACCGAAGAAGAAGTGGTTGATTCCTTCATCACCCACTCACAAAGCCATTGAAAAGATTGTATTTGATAAAACTATAACAAGAGATTTGAGGGGACTCACGGAATTCTGCCACACAGGAGATTTGGAGGTGTTCCACAATATGTGCCTAAAGTACAGGCCAAAACGATTGTATTTTGGCATGGAGGGCATGATAAATCGGACTCTTCTAGCGGTCTTGGCACATAACCATAATGTTGGCCGTCAACAAAGTAGGACGACCGGAACTTTAGGGACGCTTCGCTACAATAAGGCCTTCACTAAAAGAAGTAAACAATGGGTTATCAAACGAGTGTTTGAGGATATGCAATATGACTTTATTGAGAGACTTATTGTTGATGTCCTAGATAGGCACATACATGGAGTTGTGAACGAACCTGTGCAGGGGACAACTGCATTGCCACCCAACATTGCCTCTGTTCCATGTCCACCTAAAGAAGAGCTCATTGAGAAATACACATCACGGTTTAAATGATTGTAATTTGATTGTCTGTTCTCTCGAGTCTCCTCATGTCGCAGGCCCATTGAATATGTGTAGCTATGTATTGTGTAAATAAAAGTGATTGCTCTGTGAGTCCTGTGAGATGGCCTTACACTGAATGTAGCTAACTAGGAATGTGTGCTCGTTCAAAGTGAAGGTCAGCTGCTTTGATTTTTTTCTCGGGTGCCGGAATGGCCCACGACTCAGTATAAGGTTCTATTGTTATTTGACCTTGACAGGCTGGGACCATCCCGAAAGACTTCTTTTTGGGGGTGTGGGGCAATAACGTAAGAAACGATAATGAATATAATTTCAGAAACGAAAGCCATTTAATGTTCGTTCATTAGAAGAAATAACGTCGGCATAGGAGTGGTATTTCGGGGCTGCCCTACGCACAGACACAATGGAAAATGCAAATATAATGTAAGTAACTCTTTAGATGAGTTTATACCGCAATTTAATTACTATACAGTAGCTTTAAAGACGGGTTAAGTTGTACTTGTTCGTTCTATGTGGCGTATTGTTTTGTACCGCGCACTATCTTGAGGAGAATCATCTCCTTTTACGGAAGCACCTCAAAACCTTCCTCTTTGCTTCTGCTTTCTCTCTCCCTCTCCCCTGCTACAACAGGTCCACTGTCTGCGACCTCGGTCCTGGGCCCTTCCACTCTCCACCTGCACTGCCTCCCTGTCAACCCCTGCACTGGGGGACTGTCTCAGTATCCTACAGCCCCCCCTTGACGTATAATACCCAGTTGCACTGTCCTAGCTATGAAATAATTTCCCGACCTAATATATAAAATGAATAATTTTAATAAAGATCTGATGGTGAGACTAATTTCATTTTTTATGTTTTTAAAACAGGTACATCCTTCATTATTGTATGTGTCACGAGTACCAGACACCGGCGGATGGCTTTTATAACCGCCAGTTGCTTCTCCGCGTGAACAACGTTACCACCCTGACCATTTTATGGGACGATCGCCAAGTACAAGTGTGCCCTTACGCGGTACTAACGGCTAGATGCAACATACAGACCGTTGTGGTGGCCTAGTGCCTCGTTGTTGGAACAGCCATGCGATTATCAGTGCGACCGAAGAGCTTATTTTATCGTAAACCAACACCCTGTGTACTGCACACGAACATTGCTTGCCTCAAGACGAACTATTTTGGATCGAGAGCAAAGAAAAATGCAAATCGCAGAATATTCTCTAAACATTTGATGTCCAATAAATGTACTTTGCCAAATGGACAATCTTGCCGTTTGCTTTTAAACCACAGTTTCATATTCCGAATTGTTGCGCTGTATTGTGAGATGATCTAAGACCCTGTGTACAGCAAAGGAACATCGCGTGCCTCAAAACGAACTTTTTGGAACGTGAGCAAATAAAAATGCAAATCGCTGAATATTCTCTAAACATTTGATGTCAAATAAATGTACTTTACCAAATTTACAATCTTGCGGTTTCATTTAAAAGTACAGTTTCATATTCCCAATTGTGGCGCGCTGTGTTGTGAGCTGATCTGTGTTGGTTTCCGGGTTCTATGTGTAGTCGCGTAGAAGACGCCTGGGCGCGTTTGCCTACGCAGCACAGTCACGTCACGGATAGAGGCGGGGAATATGAATGTTTTGATAAAGTCTGTTTCAGGGGCGGGGGATTTGATTTAGTGCCGCAAAAGCAGGTGAGCCAGGGCGATGGGGGGAAATGATAGGATTATCAGAAAATGGCGGCTGATTTCGAGTGCGTTAATGGATGAAAAGTCGGGTAAGGTCCGTAGGAAAGTTTTCTACGATCTACCGATTTATGCTTAAAAACACATGGCCGAACCGTAGGGACAATAAAAAAAAGTCCCGGAACTATCCTTTAAGTAGCTGACAGAACTTTTCTGACTTCTCTGCATGTTGCACCCACCCGATTAGGAGCCACCAATCAGCCAACACACAGACTATCCTCCAAGGGAATTTCGAGCAGCAAAAGCATGGAAGCCAGTCACCCAGAGAGCACAACCACAACTCACTCATTTTAGACGTCTTCAGAAGGAGCCCATCAAGCAACCCTCTGATTTATATTTGGCAATGCGGGGGCACAGCAAGCACCGTGTAATGGCTTCTATAGGAACCACTTCCCACCCTTTCCGACTTCAACTTCCCTAGACCTTGAGCATGCAATGCACGCCTCCCTTCTCTAGCTGCCTCTACCAAAACATCACTTACGCTGCAATGTGCTGCTGTCCAGCTGACCACTGCCAACATAGGATCTATGGAATATTACCAATGTACAATGCCCCCTACGGCATTTATTTTCCAAGTCCTAAACTCACACCAATATCCAGACACTAACCAAATGATAATGCACAGTCACAACAAAGCACGTGGCACAGACTACAATGCAACGAGCTTGGAACTACAAAAATCAACCACAGTGAACAGAACATATGTAATTATATAAAAGCATATAAGTGTATTTACAAAATAGCCACAGGTCTCTTCATTTTCTCATCAGTCGTATACTAATCTGTGTCCAAAGTGACCACTTTTTTTAACCTTTTATCTCTTGCTGTTGCCTGCCTTCTGTAATGTTCCCAGCGTTCTCTTGTTCTCCGCCACACGTGTGCCGCAGGCAGCCCTGCGACGCATCTGCGCGAGCTAAAATGGCGGACCCCCTGAAATGCTGCTCGGAGGCCATGCCACAGAACTCAGGAGATCCAGCGCGTGCGCGCGCAAACCAGCGATAGCATCCAGGGAATGTATTTCAGCACAGTAGGAGGGGGTAATGGTAGCCCAGCCATTCAGCAGTGGCGCGGGAAGGAGCTACCGGGGGAGTTCTAGGGCGGGATGAGGTGCTTCTAGTTATACTCAGGCGCGCCGCTCTCCAGGGTAATTCATGTTGTTGTACTTTCAACAGTGTTGTTCTAATTGCTAAGATAATATGGCTTTATTGTGTGCCGACGTGGGACCTGCCTTGTATTTATTTTATTTATAACACATACGTAAAGCCCAGACCCGAGGGTATCACCGCGTTGGGCACAGTGAAGAGGCAGCTGAATTTACATTACAGAGGCGGTAGTCCTATTTGTTGAACGGCCATGTTGTTACAAGCCTTTTGAAGGCTGGATCGGAGTGTTCATTTCTGATGTGGGGGCGGTAGAGTCCCAGAGGAGTGTTTTTAAAGGTTCCCTTATGCAGTGTAGCCTGAGGAAGACGTGGCAGGTAACATGTCTTCCTGTTTTCTAGTGCATGCTCAAATTGCTTCTT
Organism: Ambystoma mexicanum; assembly: GCF_040938575.1. Lineage (NCBI taxonomy): Eukaryota > Metazoa > Chordata > Amphibia > Caudata > Ambystomatidae > Ambystoma > Ambystoma mexicanum. Next base: position 208,743,529 of record NC_090940.1, read on the forward strand.
GATAATAAAATTAAAAAAAAGAGAGACAGGCGTCTCAACGACAGTAAAAAAGAGAGGGAAATCGTTTTCCAAAAACAGCAAGCATAACACTATAACATTAAGGGCCTGATGCATGGAACATTTTCTCATGGGATTACGCCATTATAAAACACTTCCATGAATCAGGCCCGAAATGTATGGCAGCTAATGAGAGCAGAAAAATAAATTACATCTGAGAAAAAAAAGAAAATGCTAAAAAAAAACTTTTAGCAAAGAAACAATGTTGCTTTTAAAGGATTCAACAAGACACATTCAATTGGTGGCAGGGGGATCATAGGGCTACATTCTCAAAACGTTTATTGGTGCAAATGTGCTACCTATTCTGAAAGGATATTTGAATGTGTGCGTCATAGAGGTGCACATTCAAATGCCCTCTTTTACTCCCTTTGCGCATTTGTGCAGATAGGGGAGTTGGGGGGGGGAGAGGGCTCTGCACATTTTAATATGCAACCATTATTCAAAAACAGGATGTTCGTTTGAATGTTGAGGAAAACAGACATTTCCTTTATTGGCTGTCAATGTGAAAGGTACTCCCAGCACCCATATCAGTGTGTGCAGCCAGTAATACATTAGTGTTAGGAGCGCACACCTAACATTAGTACACAGCGGGGAGCGGGAGCAGCCTCACAGCCAATCAAAAGGGAGGGCTTTACCACATGGCAAAACCCCCTCTGCGAGCCTCTTCAGAAGTGGGAGGCTGCCATCTTCACCACTGGTACATCGATAAATGTGTGCCCTGTGCCTGTGGTCGCCCTCTTCCCCCAACCCCAACTTCCACATCGCTCTGGCTTCTAACTGGCCCAGGGCATTACCTGGCCCGGTAATGCCCCCGCCCGTCAGTGTTTATTGCTTAATGAATGCATGCAAAGGTGTTAACCATCAGTTTTTTGGGACGCTTCCTGAACCCCAGTAAAATGCTCGGGCACTATTGAGAATAAGGGGACCTGTGCATTTCTAAACTTAACGCACATGAGAATCTGCCCCATAGTCAACCAGGAAAATAATGTAAAAAAACGGAATCCTGGTCTGGTAAAGAAATGAGACACAGAAAGGAACAAGGTATAATGATGATTCTGTAAACCAAACCCAGGGAAGTGACAACAGTGACATTGCAATCCTGGTTTCACGAATGTAAAGCGAACATCGGAGCACTGCATTTTTACCCGCTATTGACTAATCTACATCGATACTCGGGCGTATTCCTTCTACATTGGCTAAGGCAATTCATAAAGCTTTTTGCAGGAGAGAATTATTCGAATTCCCAGAAAAAGTAGGGAATAGAAGGGAGTTGTGTGCGTTTACAGTGGCTGTCTGATTGGGGAAGAAGTTGACACTAACAAAAGTGTAACATTCCGTGTATTCCCAAAACTTTAACGTTGACTTGTAATCCTTTGTGAGCAAATTTAAGTTAAACCTAAACGTTCCGTCTGCAAGTGTTGGATGGGAGGTTTGAAAATGAATGAAATTGTATAGGATACTGTATGGGACTCTGATTTCCAACGTTGGCACATCCTAGGGAGCGTGTCAATAGCGAAGTGAAGACAAGTGGTGTCCTTGGTACTGGTGGAGCACTCTACCTGAAGCTGTCTGCATTTATTTGGTTAAAGTCAAAAGCACGCTGGAAAAATTGATATTGGAGTGCTTGTTGGGAAAATTACCTCTGCACCTTTAAGGCAGGCTGTGCCGGGCACCTGGCTGCTTTATCTGCTGCAGTACAAAGGTGTGTCGGCAGCGCGAAGCGCGCGTGAAGTGGAGGCAAGTGGTGTCGGTGTCAGCAAGCAGCAAGGAGCGAGCTGTGACGAGGACTGATGAATCGGGTAGTCTGAAATAGAAATAGTAACTGAATAGTTGTCTTTGCCCCTTTGAAGACAACTTTAAGGGAGCATTTTTGCTCTTTTTTGCTCTTTTCTTTACCCTGCGCCTCTCATGCGCCTGAGAAACGATTCCCAGGGGGAGCTGATTGAAGGCCGGGACATGGATATAAGCTCAGCCAAAAGTACAGCAATTGCAGGAAAAAATGGCGAATCGCCCATTCCGGGGAAATAATAGAAATAAAATCCTGAATGGTACAATCGTTACTCAGGGTATGCATACGAGTCACTCGCCCGCTTTAAATGAACCACATGGTAACGGGCCTACTGTAATTAGTATTCTGGAAAACATCATTGCAGTCATCTCCTGCACAGGCAAGGGAAAAGAGGTGCACTGTTTTCCCATGTTTAACAACAAGGTTTTTGAGAGAGGGGGTTCAAGAGTATTGGGGATGAGCTGGCTGATAATGCTGCAATGGCACCACAAACGGCAGTTCACTCATTGCACCCCCGCTCGCTATAATAACGGAAGTCTCATCAGCAGGTGCACCCAGTGCATCATGTGGTTCTCCGGTGAACTCAAGCACAACCTGTTGCGCTAAAGGATTTGCCTCCAGGTTGTTACGGGATGAGGCTATTACCAGGCCCGTGTGCGGAGAAGGGTTGAACGTGGGTGGTGCCTGCGTCGAGTTGGGGGCCCTGACTGAGGGAGTGGAAAGTGGGCAAAGATTAAATAAATAAAGCATCGGCTCCTGAGACAGTGTTCTCTCCATCCCTTCATGTGACTGATATTTTAGGGAAGGACTAAATGAAGATGACAAAATTACCTGAACTTTTAGTGGGTAGGCTGTCCCCCAATTGTTGTGAGCGTGACTAGTTGACATCAACGCGTGAGGATCTGCCTCTTAAGGGTCAACATTAACAATATAAACACTGACCCCAGCTTACTGGATTTAGCAACAGAGACAGTTGCGCCAGACATCAATTGGATGATGGCTTACGAGCTGTGGGAACACTGGAAACTGAAGAGGAACACTTTTCATTTTTAACCGTACATACGATTTGTGATCCCGATGCAAAATTGATAATTACAGGTCCCCGTCCAGTTCCGACTGATCAGGAAATACATTATAAATTGAGGGAACTGGATGACCAGATCAACCTAACTGCACCAGAAATGTTAGCATTCAACATGGTTCTTAGTTCTTTTTGCACATTGTATGACAACATTCGTTTGGAGTTGAAAACTCACACCGTGCAATTAAGCGACCTAAGAGTACATTTGGAATTGGTTCCAGAGTCAGTTAATACATTTATCTTAAGAGAGGGCCTGGTGGAAAAGGGAACCCCCGCAGGTAGTCATCAATCACCAGAGGATCTGTGGGAGTCGGGAGTTACTCAATCTATTATTGCTGAGAATGTTTCCAACAAGACCTCAGGTAAAACAAGCAGAAGAAGGTGGAAAAGAACGTGCTCTAGAACGTTTTTGAGTAATATACATTTATCTGAGAAGGTGGCCAAAGCGGCAAAAAAAGGCAAATGCAGAAAGGAATCAACACCTAACGCTGTGATGATGTTGGAACTACATTACCTAACATTTGGAATTGCCCCAAAGGCGAGTGAGGGTGCCTTGGGGGAGGGTTTAGGGCTGGATGGTGCAAAGAATTTTCCAAAGCATTTAAGCATCTGAAGAAACTTCCTCACCTAAGGAGGAAAGAATCTCCAGCCACGACCTCAGTCGGGGACGACAACCAAGAGGAACTTAATGTCACAATTTCTGAGTTAAACAAATGTATGGATAGTTCTTCTGTGTTTGAATGCATTGCTGTTGAGAGAGACAGGGCTGATGTAACAAGGGCCATAAATGTGAGGCCACAGAGGGAAGAGTCCACCGTGGCTGATACAACAAGCGTCACAAATGTGAAACGATGGGTGGAATAGTCCACTGTGGTTAATAAAGTTGCCCTAACAGGATCAAAGTGTGCTGTAGTGGGAAAGTCAATACGAACATCAAGCACAGGGCTTCTACCATCTAAGCCACTTAAGGAGGGCTTGTTCCGGGGCCTTAGATGTTATGGTCCACAGTCAAGATCTGCCACAGATAGTGAGGGTAGTAGGTGGGGAAAAGTGCTCTCCCACTAATGTAGAGTTGACCAACGTAAGAAAGGGTAATTCCACAAGAGGCAAGTAAAGTGGCCATAACGGGGGAAAACCAACAAATAATTTTGCAAGGGAGATCATTGCCAAAAAGTAACTCCATGCATGAACACAAGCAAACTCAAATGAGATCCCAGGTATCAGTAACCAGGGAAAAAGCAGTAAAGAGTACTTCTAATGTGGAATTACAATGTAACATGGACATGTTCCCAAAAAATCAATTTGAACAAATAATATGTTTGCAAGACTCTGGTGGGAATGTGGATAATGTTCTAAGTAAACCAGAGTTGCTGGCGTAAGTTATCAAAAATGGGATCACTGGAGGAGTAAGGAGTAGTCGTGAATCTCGAAGGTGTACATTTTGAATATGATGGGTCTAGTGCAAATGAAAAGGGTAGTGGTATTCCGGCACAAGTTCATGGTATGGTTAGTAGGGTTGTGAAAAGTGGGATGAGGTGTGAAGAGAAGAGGATGTTGAATGGCAAGACCCAGGTTGAGGAACAGTTGTCAAGTGTGATTCTATTTAGAAACGTTGGCAATTAGCAACTTTAATGTAGTATTAAATCAGTCAAATATAATTAACTGCTGCATGAAGTTCCTCAGCTTCGACTTTTGGATACGAGGCATATAGAGAGAGAGTCTATTTTCCAGTGAAGAACTGTGCAGATCTGGTACAGATGGATTTTAAGACGCACATGGTTGCACAAATGGAACTTAATGAGATTGACTGAATTAGAGTCATGGGTTATAACATCAAGTGCGGGGAAAGTGAACATTTGCGGAGATTGAGTTAAGAGGAGCCCTCTTGTAAGCATCCCTTCAATTTAGGAACTTGCCCGATGTTAAAAATGACATGTCAGTCATCCAATAAGAGTTTGGTGATGTGAAAAGTGACAAACAAAGCTGGGGCTGGTTAGTGGACACTTTAGCCAGACCCTTTAAGAAACCGGGTGAAATGGGGATGGGGCTTTAGTGGAAAGAAGGGACCTAGAATTATTAATCTGGAACTCCTGTGTGTTTAACAGCTTCATGAGGAATGAGGAAAGGAAAACAATCTTTGAAAACTATTAAATTCTTCTTCTCCAGGAAGTTTGGTTGTGTGTCCCCTTGATAGCTGATTGGTTCACTGTCTTTTAGCAATTGGCTAGGAAGGGTGAGGGTGGAAGACCCTCTGGGGGTCTGATTACATTGATCCAGAATTCCATGTGGTTGGATTCGGAGGTAATGTCGGATGATATTTACGGGCTATTGGCCATCAAAGTCGTATTTAAGGGTCTCTTGCTCCAAAAGCTAATTTTGGTGATAAATACCTACAATAACCCATGTAGATCTGAACTGAATGAATTAATGATGGCATTGAGTGATGCATCCAATAGTTTCATGTGTGATAAGAATGGGTCCACATTTTAGTGAGAGGAGATCGGAATGCTGATTGTGTTGAGAGTGAAAGAATGGTAAGAAAACAGGATAATGTATTAACCGGGTGGCCCACCGTGTGGCGAGGGATGGTAAACTGTGGAAAGAGTTCTTCTTGAATTGGGATTTAAGGATTATAAATGGGGCCATAATGGGGGAGGTTCCACCTAGTGACACCTGGAAATCTGTGGAGAAATCAGCATTACTTGATTATATTGCAGTGTCCCGTTTGATGTGGGCATGGATTTCGGGGTGATTGAACGTGACCTGAGTGACCACTCACAACTGTCATTAACCATGGTGGATATAGGTAAATATAACCATGCCCCATGGACAGAAAACTTGAGAGTGAATCAGATTAGATTCAAATAGGCTCTCACGATATTGGTAATGCAGCCAGATATAACAAATCCTTAGTGAAGTTTATAAGAGGATTATCAGTAGATGAGAATGTTTCCATTATTACTCCAAATTTGTTTCAAGCGTGCCTGGATAGGTTTAATAAGAAGGCCTCTGTACTAGGAAAGCCAAGTGTCCGATAAATCACCCCTTTGACGTGGTGGTACAAAATAAGAAGCAAATATTAAGGGGAGAGATTCATGCACTGGCGAAAAATGGGAATGGTTGATGAGTTATATGTTTGTGAAAGAAGTACCTACAACAACAATTCAAGAATTGGTCCAAAGGTTACAAATGTGTACAGAAGTGTAAAGAGAGGGAAAGGATGTTGGAAAACCTTACTAGGGAAAATATGAGGAATTTCTGGGATATGATTAACAATTTGGGAAAAAAATCAAAGTTACTAATAGAGTAACCCTATCCCGGAGAGTCCAGGGTATGTAAACATGCGCTGGGCTTGCCAGACTGCATGCACATTGCAGCACTAAGGTTTGAATTAGGGTTTAGTTATTTAAGTAGCCTTATAGACTGGAGGACTCTCCTATTATTTAGATGACTACTTGTGCCAGTGATGGGCTTGCTCTATGAGGAACTAGCTGGGAACGTTCTGTCTGGAACTGTGAAATCAATTGAGAATTTCAAGGTTAGAGTGGCACGAGTGGTGAGTGATATAGGAACTACACCTGGTGTATTAATGGCAAATCTGAAGGATGTAAAAAAGTACCTCTTGTGAAGGGATTGGATAATTACAATTCAGACTCTTAGAGAGTACACATTATATTCTAGTCTCTCCATTCTTACCAAAATATCTCACAAAGTTCCTGAATGGCTTTTGGGCCAGTCAATTCCTTCGATTCAGATTAAATCGGCTACCGAGAGGAGAACTATGTAACATCAGAACTCATAGGGATGGAGTGAGAAGGGGCTGCCCTCTTTGTGGTGATATGGATGTGGTCCAAAATCGTGAGCATATAGTTTTGTTCTGCCCTGCTTTACGGTTAACAAGAACTCGGCTATTGAATCAGTTTACACATGACTTTGGTGGCAGTGGGGTAGTGAATAGAAGGCAGTGCACCTTCACTTTGTTCATAGATAGTAATATTTACTTTTTAGAGGTTGTGTAGCCTAGCAGCGGAATTTAGTAGTCACTCCTACTCACTAGTCAGTCTTTTTTTAAAAAGATATTTGAGATAGGGTAACTAAGTTCTGAAGCACCTTGGCGTCTATAATGGTAAAGGATTTCCAGTCAGAGTTTTATTTGATAATTAATAAAGGATATACATTGTGACAACATTACTTCTTCTAGGGGGCACATGCTACTGTTTCGCCCTCACTTGGGCTTTATCAAGGCACATGGACATTTTATTGCATCTGTATGCAAGACACCCCTTTTATACAGGTTTGTTTAAAGTGTCAGCTCCAATTGTTTTTAGATAATGGGCCTCATTCCGAGCCATGCAGGTAAGTATCGGTACTTTCCGGCATGGCGTAAAGTACGACACTGGGCTGGTGAAAGACCCCAAATTTCGGCCCATTCCGAGCTCGCGGACACACGCTTTGCCCCATGCCGGAAAAGGACCAAGCGGCCTGCCACAAAACGCCCCGAAAAACCCCTACCAGCATGCTGCGACACGTAAACAACAACACCGCCCTGTAAGCTGTAGCGTCAGTGCATAACGGTGACCGTAATTTACGGAGACCGTAAATTACGGTCACCGCAAAAAATAAAAGGAACTGGAAATTACGACATCGCACAGGATCGGGAAGGAGAGCGGCGGCCATCTTTAAAAACACAATCCATTGCCATCCTCAGCCGCCAGCACCCTTGTGAGGTAACTAAAGTCGGGAACAGGACCAGGCATCTCACAACATGCCCAAAGCACCCAAAAGGGTGGCGGATTGCATTCGCAAGCAGAGTTTCTGCCCCGAGGAACTCCAGGCCATGGTCGACTTCCTGGCAGAGCATGCCAATGTTGTCTTCAGCAGCGACATGCGGAGGGAGTCCACCCTCTGCAAGAAGAACATCTGGGCGGAACTTGCACAGAGGGTGAGCGCTGTAGGCAACACCCCCCGCACCCTCAGGGACTGCCGCAAGCGGTGGGATGACCTGCAGGTGCGGGGCCTCCTCTCCAGCAACCGCAGCCAGGCCCTGCAGACGGGAGGTGGACCAAGTACCGCAGTCCAACTTGAGCCGTGGGAGGAGACCTGTGCGGCTCTCATTGGCACTGAATCCATTGAGGGCATGGGGACCATGGAGTGCGGGGGAACGACTTCTGCAGAAGGAGGTGAGTGTCCACAGTGTACACTGGCAATGTCCATTGCATGATGAAAACTGATCCAGGGGCCATCGAAGGCACCCGCTCGTGTTGCCCTCCCCCCATCCAACGCATCCCCCATCCAACAAATGCTGAGGCAAGTGCCGCCTAACGATGGTCCAAGTGCGAGTACATAACGGACCTCAACCATAGTGCATTGACTTGCACAGCCCATCATGCACACTGTCCAGCGTGTTAGGCATTGTACTAGCCAAAATGTACATAAGGAGGGCACAATGAGTCACTCCCAAACATGCGTATATATCATTACCATGCACATGTACCACTGCCATAGCTACCCCCAAAACAGAACAAACCTAAAATGACCGAAATGTCCATGCAGCCATGTATGCAAATAGGACATTGCACATTCACTAATGTTGTCCCTCTCTTCTACCCCCACAGGCACTGACCATGACAGCACAGAGCCCCAATCAAGCCGGCCAAGCACCTCCACGGGTAGTGGCAGGGTGGGGCCAAAGCCAGCACCAAAAACAACCACCCCCCTGCCTACGGAAAGTCCACTGGAAGCTGCCGGACCACCATCCCACACAGCATCGGCAGCAGCAACTATGCCAACCCCTAGCTCGGCACAGTCGAGCGTCTCAAGAGAGGCTGCTGCTACCGCCCTGATGCGTGTGAGCACAGCCCGTCACCCATCTGGGGGGCCTTGTTGGAGGACGGCCAAGACACAGTGCACAGCCCAGAGCCATGCATCGTAACACTGGCCTCATGCAGTGACTCTGGGGATGCCCCTTCACCTGTGCACAGTCCGGAACTCGACCCGCAGGGGTATGACGCCGATCTCCCCAGTCCACCCATACCGCCCCCTGCAGAGCATGCTGGACCAAGTGGATCTTCCGATGGTTTCCCATCTTTTGGCGGGCAGCGAGTGCATCAGTTGACGGACCTCATACAAAACTACATTGAGGACAACCGCCAGGCCAGGGCAGAATTGTATGAAGAACTCAGTCAAATGCGGCAGTCCCTCACCAAGTGCACCACCAAATTGTGTGACTCTTTGACAGACAGCACGACCCGGCTATGTCATGTCCTTGGCTGCATAGCGAATGCCCTTGAGGCAGGCCATTCGAATTCCGAGCCACAGCAGGAGGACACGGCCACAACCAGTGAGGCCATGCAAGGCAGCCCGGAGAGACGCACTCGGCGTTCCATGCGTCAGCGGGATATGCCTCCCCCAGACAAGGGGAGCAAGAAACATTAGGCATTCCTGCCACATGTGGGCTTCACATCCTACATGGGACAACTACTCTTGAGTTGAGAGGAGGGAGGGGTGATGGTTTGTTCTGGAGTTGGGGGGAGAGGGAGGGGGGATAGTTTGTTCTGGGGAGGGGGGAGGGGGGTGATGGTTTGCTCTGGAGTTGGGGGAGGGGAGGAGGGGCTGCTGCTGATGTATACACTATTTTGTTTTTCTCACAATACACAATTGGTGTTGCAAACTTCAACCGTTGCGGACATTCATCATTGCACATTTGTTCATTGACTACTTCCAGTGCATGGTGCACAAGTATACACAAGTCCAGTGCCCTGTGTGCCTATGTCATGACACCCTCTACTGACTTCTGTCCTGGAGATCTTGTCCACTGTAAGTACAGAGCATTACATGTCCCTCAAGTGCACTGCCTCAATGAACCTTTGTTGACACTTCACCCTCCGCCTTCACCGCATCGTCCTGTGGTTGTAGCAGTACCATGTCAGGGGTGATAGCCGCTCATGTAGGGATGCACTTTTTGTCCATCTGCACATATGACATGGGCTCATTCGACACCAGATATCAGTGGATGGGTCAATCACCAGTCCTGCATCGCCGGAACATATGTGCTTCACGCAAGCCAGGTGACTGCTTCATCTACATGCATGCACGGGTATGGCCATTGTCTGGTTGCCCCATGGGCCTGTTCAGGGGGTTAATAACAGGGGTCATGTGGCTTGTTGTCAAGGGACAGCCAACAACAGCTGCATGTGTAGCCAAATGAGGTGAATGTGTGGACTATCATGGTGGAGAACAGTACTTGGCTGTCATGGCAGGGTTTCAATGAGGGCCATCTGCACATGTCCATATATGTATTGCGCACGATCATGGACACAAATATGTGTCCGATGCAATGGAATGCAGTGGGGGGTTGCGTCTACATGATGGTCCGTGAACGATGATGTGGACATCTTGGGGTACATGTTCCTTTGTTGCATGCTGCTGTCCTGATGTCGGATCAATGTGGTGCTGTGTACTGTGTAGAATCGTATTTGGGTGTGATGGCTGTAGTCTGTGGATCATGGTCATCATCCTGCTCTGATCTATTCTATGGTGATTCCCAACAATCCTATGGGTGTGCCATGCCGGTGACGTGATGTCGTACCCCTGCTGCCCTCCGTTAATTCCACTCCCAGGGATGGGTCTCCAATGTGGTGCCAAGCTGGGGGATGCCACATTGTGCATGTGCAGTGTGTCTTCCGATATGCGCTTACGGTTGTGGTGTCCGCCAATGAGTGGTGCTGGTGTAGTGTGATTAGCCCTTGTCAGTTGGTGGAGATGTAGTGTGTTGTGAGTGCCTTATTCTAGCAAAGTGGGAATCTGTTTGTATGTGCCATGCACTGGTTCTGTGGCAGGTTTGTTGTCGGGGTGAACACCGTACGGTGGCTTCATCGTTTCAACCCAGTTGGTTCATGCAGGCACCCACCCCATGGCACCAGTGCACTTGCATGACACAGTCAGACGACTCATCCGCCATCCAGGCAGGTCATCCTGCATGTTGGACCATGTGGCACGGTAGCGTGGTGAACTGCTGGCCCTTTGAGTCTTGTGTAGTTGTTTGGTGTCGGGCCCACCCATGTGTGCAGTTCTTGGTAGCGTTGGATTCCCTCTGCACGTAGGGGGAGTGGTATTGTTTGCAGTTGCTGTCCGCCACCTGCATGCCTGCACGCCACCATCTCTGGCACAGCCCCGAAGTATCTAGAGAAACAGTTCTCGAAATACACTCCCCTAAGGTCTTTACGATCTGAAGATCAGGGCTTCTTAAACGCACCGTGCTTTTGCTGGGCTACCGCTAAGGGTAAAGCTTTTTCAGTACAGGCAACACATTACTGGAATAAGTTACCACTATCCCTCCGGTTGGAAACAAATCTGCTGTCCTTTAGTAAATCTCTGAAAACGCATTTGTTTAGATGAGGGGACCTGTTATTGTTATCAATCTTAAACGCTTGTCACAATTTGTGAAAAGGATTGTCTTTGATGTTTGTTCTGTGTCTCATGCGCCCTGATGCCTGCTGGCTTTCGACGCGATATAACCACATAAATAAAATCACAGATCAGGGCCTGGAGTGGTTGACCTCCTTCCTCTTGGACCACCCCTCCCAGGTCCAACTTGGTCCCTTACTCTCTGCCACCTCTCTCTCTGCCTGTGATGTTTGCCCAGGATTTATTCTCTCACCCTGGTTTTTCAACCTCTACTTGGCCCCTTTGGCCCACCTGATCTCTACCTTCTCTTCTAACTTTCAATGTTATGCGGAAGACACTCAGCTTTTCTTCAGGCTCCCCTCAGCCTCCTCGCCTCTCTCACTCATTCCGGACTGTCTATCCATGATTCAGGATTGGTGTGCCTCCAACAATCTCTGCCTTAATGCCAATAAGATGGAAATCCTCCTCATTAAGAACCCTGCTCCTGCTTTCCCTTTCTCACTTTGGCCACCTGCCTTGGGCTCTCTTCCTTCGCCTTCCTGTGAGGCACAAAACCTTGGTGTCATCTTCGGCTCCACTCTCTCTTTCTCTCCTCACATCTCGGATGTCACCAAGAAGTCCCACTACCAGCTGCACCTCCTCAAAGGGACTCTTAGCTTTCTCACTTTCCCCCAGAAGCTCACTGTCTCCAGAGCCTTGGTTCTCTCTAGGCTGGACTACTGCAACAGCCACTTTCTCAATCTACCTTCCTCTACTCTCTGCCCTCTGCAACTAATCCAGCACAGGACTGTGACACTTATCTTTGGCCTTAAACCCAGGGACCATATCTCTGAAGCCCCGAAATCTCTCCACTGGCTCCCGGTGGCTGCAAGGATCAAGTTCAAGGCCAAAATATCTTCCTTCTCTAGCCCTTCGCTCAGCTACATCCAACTCTCTAAGGGTCAGACGCTTCTCCAGGCAGAGAGTGGGGGGTATCTCTCTCTCCGCTGCAGGTACCTCCCTCTGGAACAGCCTCCCTGCCCCTCTCTAACTTGAGTCAGACCACCTGAAGGTCCGGAAGCAGCTCAAAACATTCCTCTTCTCCTCTGCTTTCTCTCTCTCCCTCCCCTGCTGACCTACCTGACATACCTGTCTGTTGTACCGATTGGTTACTTGGTAACCCTCAGAGTCTCACTGTGCATCAGGCTCTTTCTTGATCAGTCACCCGTGCACTGCTTCCATGCCTACCATACACGTAGGGGCTATACCTGTAACCCTACAGTCCCTTGTCTCCTTGCACTACCCAGAACCACGCTGCCATGGCTGCAATTACTCAGAGCATTGCTTCCCTGCTTCCCCTCCCCTATCCCTTGCACCCCCCCTCTGCTTCCCCTTGCACTTCTCATCCTGGCACTTGCACGATCTGAATGACACAAGGCCTAGTAAGATTGTTTGTCTTGTCCTCCCTTTGTCTCCCTTCCTTTATCTTGTCCCGCCTAGAAACACTTGTGTACAGGCATGCTATACATGACTTATCATATCATGTATCATATCATATCACATAGGGGCAGTTCATATTAAGCTAAGACCGCCAGACTTGGAATGAGGCCCACTAAACCTTCCTCAGTGAATTAAATCATCATATTCGGTTTGCTCAGGAGGTCTCTGCCCAGAAGGTTAACTGGGATGTCTTTCGAATACAATGAAGGTGCTGACAACTCCTGTGTGCCTACAGTGATGGTTAAATCTTCAGTGTACGGGACTGATACAATTGCCCCAGAGAATCCCTGCATGTCCTTTATTTTATCTGACAAGGAAACTTCCTTTCCATAATACAGGACGTGGTAGCTCCTGTGTCAACCATAAAACAACAATTTTAATCTCCTATCACTCCTACATGGGATCCCTCTCCGGGGACGGAAGTGATTGACAGCACTGGGCACGTCAATGCTCTCTCTGGGCTGTCCTATTGGGGATAGGCGTTCATGCCTGAAAGCAGAAAGAGGTTGACCCCTAAGATGCTTGCTCCTGGGTAATGCATTAGTGTAGTGTGCCCTGTGCCAGGTTTTCTTTTAATACAGTGGCTGAATGGGGGCCTGTGTGGGTGGTTGCTGCATTTGTGTCTGTATGGCATTTGGTGGTGTGTATTCGATTGGTTTTGACTGCATGGTGCCTGGGGTGTGTAACAGGTCTGGGGCATATCAGATAACTGAGGGCTGCATTGGACATGGTGGGTGATAAGTGAGCCAAAACACTGGTCCGCTAAGGTTGTTATAAGAAATAGGCGGCCTGCTTGTACAGTCTTGTGCAAAATGCCCTATCTTTCCACAACAAGACAGACACTGTCCTCCAAAAATAGGTCTCATTCCTCCCCATCCCCTTCCCCTGCCCCTCTGGTAATTGCCCCTTCATCCCTGGAAACCTTCTGCTTCCCATCTGCCATCTCCTGGCTCTTCCATCAATCCCTGTAGGGCGTTCTGTACCTGATGCCCTTCCATTGTGTTGGTAATCAACGTCCCTTCCGTGCTGAATTTAGCTAGCTTTTTCTGGACCAACTGAGCCTCTGCCTTCTGTGCCTGCTCTGCTATCTGTTTTTCCTTTTCTTGCCTCCGCCTTCAAAAAGGCACTATGTGTGCCTCTATCTTGGGCCATCCTTTTGCTTCCATACCAGTCCACTTACACTTCTCTGGGAGACCCTTATGCAACATGTGATAAAAAAAAACTGCTATATTCTTTTTCCATCCTTCTCCTGTCTCCACATTTCCTGAATCTGGTGAATGTGAAGGGTAGGGGTTTCATCTGCCTCATCGTGTGGGTGTGTTAGAACAGATAGAGATAGACTGGACACTAAACAGTTTCCAGAACTGTTTTTATTACTTAACTCCTTTTTGGTTTCATAACAGTAACATTTAACAGATTTGGCGACCTTTGGGTTTCAGTTTGTTTGGTCAACTTCCTTAGTCTGGATAATTCCAGGCCAGATCTTGGTAGCAGAAACAAGAGTCCCTGTTTTATCGGACTGGAGAATCCTTGACTTTTATAGGCTTTGGCTGGATCGATTGACTTGTCTCCTGTCAATCTCCTCTAGTGTTTTAAACAGACTTGACAGTCTATATTGGATTCATGGGCTTCATCCTCTCTAGTAGACAACTGACCCTTTAAGGCTTTCTCTTCAACTAACGTGTCATTCAGTGTTGATTCTGCTTGTTATTTCCTTCCTTTATGATTCGACAGTCACACTTTCCATCTCTCATGTAGAGGCTTGACTACGATATTCCAGGCTCTCAGGTATCCCTTCCATAAATCTCTCACCTTGCTGGATTACGTGTGTCTTCTTATCAGCTCCTCCGCAAACAGCATACCTTCCGATACTCCTCTGCCTTCGCCGGCTCTGATCCTCGTTCGTACGATGATCTCCGCGGTCTCCCTCGAAACTCCTGGGGGCTTGTCTCCTCGCTGGCAGGCTAGCTGCGCCCTCTGAAAGGCGGGGGCTACGATCAGCGCTGCCCTTCGCAGCCGCTCTCTCCCAGCTGATCGGAGCACAAAAGGCAGACTCGACTTCAGCGGGAGCAGCGGTCAACGTATCACAGCTGCTCGGTTAACTTCTGGAGCTCCATACACACAAATTCCACGTCAGAGACTCGGCCAGCGTTACTTCGGCCTTCAGTTTCCCGACTTTACACAGACCTTATCTCCAGTCGAGTGGACAGCTGATCAGCCGGAAATGTCAGTTGGGGAACAACGGCTTCATGGTTTTCACGACACGGTCTTCCCCTTATCTTTCAGCTTTTCTCTTCAACTTTGTACAGTATTCTTCACGAGACGTTCAACCAGAACGTACCTCGTCTTAACACGGAACTGGATAAATTAATAGGCCCACTCATAAAGTGGCTCTTCTTCCAACGGAGCCTTTTCTTCCTCACCTCTCTCCAACGCCTAGCAATTCAAAACAAAACCTCCATAAATTCAGTATTCAAGCAAAGCACCTTTACTCTCCTCTCAGTCTTTCTCTCATTGGGGTGCTAGCTTGTCAGTCAAAGAGGAAGACCCTCCCTTCAAGACCCCTTTATGACATCATTTCTGCAGCTCAGCAGCTCAGTCTTCCTGGAAGCACAGGGACTTGACAGTGTTACACTATTCAATTGACTCTGAGATGCCCGCATCTCCTCCGGCTCATCACAGTGGGCCATGATGGAATTAATGTCCCGTGTATCGGGGTATGTGTCTCTCAATGATTTCCATACATTGTTAAATGGTGCGTCATGATGGGTGGCACTGTTCATACCCCTGCATGCCCTGCCTTCCTCCAGGTCTCATCTACCTGTTCCCCAAGTAGGGTGGGGAACAAACTCTTCATGTCCCCTACAGTTAACATGATCCCTGCTTTCTGTTTTTCTAAGACATAGATCCACTTTTCTGCTCTCACTGTTAGAGAGGGCAGTGTGTTAGTTAGGTTGTTCTGATCCAGGTGCTCTCCCTACTCTCTTCTGTAGCAAGGGGAACTGCATTCCTCTTTTCCTATTCTGTGATATCTTCCTTCCCCTCCTACCGTTTATTGGGGTGATTCCATCAAGTTGCAATCTTAGCCTAGGGCCCTGTGGTGTTATTTCCCTCTGTTCTTTGTCTGTCTCCCAATCCTCCTCTTCATCTGCTGCTTCTACTTCGCTGAATATTGTGTCATAATCTACGCTATTGTGATGTTCTTCTCTATGCTGCAGAACCTCTGGAGCTCCTCCTGAATTGAGAGATTCCTTGCTTAGGTCTGCCTTGATATCTTTGATAACCTTACTATCGATCTTGTCCCGCCCTCCACTCATCCGTGCCTATCTCTGTGCATTGCCCCATCTCATGTCCCTGCACTGTTCTTACCATCCCCTCCTCTGCTTTCTTTAGCGCTGCTTCTAGCTCTCTGCCAGCCTTATTTTCTATTTCCATAATTAATGAGTCTTGTGTTTTATCTTACAGTTCTGCTGGTGTTCCTAATTTGGGCTCATTGGGGGCAAATACTGAGGGTTGGTTTACCCTGCAGCAAGCTGTAAAGGAAAAGGACCCATAAGGAGGCCGGCAGTGGTTTGTGTCTGATAGCCTCCCCCTGTGCTGCCATCAGGGGCATTCTCTACGTCTTTGACCATTTTCCATAATTCAAGTATTATCTTGCATAAGAGTCTCCCAGAGAAGTGTAAGCGGACTGGTATGGAAGCAAAAGGATGGACCAACCCTTCTCACACTTCAGAACGAATTTCATCAAACACATCAACTCTAACAACTTGTAATGCACCGTTAGATACCCCCGCTGCGTCAGCATATCTGGACTGTATATATGTATTATTAGAAATATATTAACAAATGTAGATAACCTTAACATTGTATATAATTTATCGCATCTTTTGATTTGAATAGTCCTAAGCCACTGGTTATAGCTGTACCAGTTGAAAGTATGTATAACATTTTTTCTGTATCATTGTAAATTCTGTAACATTGTAAATTCTTTTAACACTGTAAGCCTTGCATATTCTTTCTGCTGCGCCCGGTTACCCCTCTGTCTGGCGCGCATTACAAATAAATAAAAAAACAAACAAACTCTGTTGCTTTTCTACTTTTTCCCTTTATAAGTTGAGGACAAATGTGTATACGTGTGTTCCAATACAGCTTTATCAGGCGTACCTTCCTCGGGTCAAGATTTAAACATTTTACTCTCTGTTCCCTCAACCCATTCATGGTGGTACTTCAGGGTTGTGTGGGGGTGTCTTACACACATGTTCCAATGGAGAACACAACTTCTTCTCAAATCCAACCTTATTGAAAACTAAAATCTCACAATCACCAGTCCAGCAGTGCCTCGCCTCAAAAGTCACAACACACTAACAAACCCAATTCTCTCATACCTAACAAGAAACCAAAAATAAGCCCCCAATCTCTTGCAACACTAGTGCTAAAAAACAAAAAGCCCCAAAATCCCACCCACATCAAGGGCTACCAATGCACACCCCAAGCACTTCTGTATACATAACTGCTTAACAAAAGTCAACAATAAACCACACCTATTTACACAAAGGTGTAGACCTGTCCCCTATCTCCTTCTCTCGAGATCAGGGTACTCAAACCTCCTCACGTCCCTTTCACTCTAGGATGGAGGGGTACCGGGTAATTTGCACTCAGGACCGTCACTTCAAATACAGCACTGTCTTTCCTTATTTACTGAGGAGCTACCCCACATCAATTCTTCCCTTTTACTTCTATTTATGACATCATCTTTCCCTGTGGTGCGGGAGCTTCACCTCACTACTGGTCAAAACACATATACTATTTCACAATGTTGTCTTCCCTAGCCTTTGAGGGGCTTCCCCTTCTCTCTTCTATTCCCTCATGCACTGCACCATAACAAAAATGGTTAATTTCCCCCTCCCTGTTTTTCCCACAAGAGTGCACTCACATTCTATGTGTTCACTGAGGTCCTCCGATGCTGCGTCCCCCTCAATTGCCTGCACAGCTGGGTGCAGCACCCTGCTCCAGGGATCGCCCGCAAACCTCATTGTGGTGTGCACATGGACTGGTCACTGTAGGTAGGCTGCACAAACCAGCGTGTGCAGCGGGGGAATTTACAGCCTTTTGGCAGTCCCTGAAATCATGTCGGGTTCACCAAAATGTACAGTAGGCCCAAAATATGATCAAAACAATCCATGGAATCAATAAAGAGTCCATGTAAGAAAAACAGAATTTATTACATGCAAATATGGATGGGAGGGTCAGTCGACTGCGCAGAACTAAAAATCTGAAAACGCTCTCGACACGCCCATATCAGTTTACAAAATCCACAAAACATTTGTTACAAATATCAAGTATATTTTAATCCTACACTCCCCATTGACTAGCTCCTATACAGAAATCTATACACAACCTATACAACCCAACCCAATGGCCACCAACCTACCCATGATCTTCTAAATGCCGTCCCCTACAAATGACTTAATTGTGTAGTCAGCAAAAAATATTCAGTTTTTATTGGACAAAATTATTGATATTATTGTTGCTGCAATGGCCTTTTTTCCATTGGCCCAGACAACTCCATGATGTGCATGCCCCCAAGACGACCCAATCCTGACGCGAGTGTGAACAGAGAAATCAGTACCCTGTCATAACAAAATGGACAAAATGGTATTTTCTCATCAGACCAGACAGCTTGGTGAACAGGAGGACCCTCATTGAACTTTGACACCTGTAGACTCAGGCACTGGAGACAGTATAAGGTTGGAGACGGACGCCCAGATGTTTCACAGTCATCTTTAATATAGGTTCAGAAGACAGGCTGGAAGGCACAGTGAGCTTCCACAATCAGCTTGCTTACATATGCCTTTTCAGGCTGATGCAATAATTCATGCAAATTAAGGATACATTTCCCATTGGCTCTCTTAACTAGCATAAAAGCCCTCCCATTCTCCGATTGGCTGGCTTGCTTGTCAATCACCAAGCCCACATGATTTCATTTTGGCAAGCATGGATTGACTACCACATGTTCTGGTAGCTTGCGTCAGACTCAGCCGGAGCTCAATATGAATCCTTATATGTCTTCAAATGGGCAGCCCCTTATCTGATTGCCGAGACATGCCACTTTCACTTGGCAGGCTATACCATGCTTTTCCTGCCAAGAAATTCTAAATATTCACACCAGACATACTTTTCTACAGTGAACTGCTGCCAAAGAATATTCCAGATCAGAAATGAGTCAGCCCTTCTGACTCCTGGACCTAAAGCCATTTTGTTTTGGCGTCCATCTTAAAATCTGTCCTAGTCTAGATATTTGGCCACTCTACCAAATGGCAGACCAACCTCCTTTTGTACACAATTATTTTTCTATCCAGTTCCCAGGCTACATTTTCAGATATTCATGATGTGCGTGTAATACCCGAGATACCCTTTACTTCTTGGGGCATTCTGACCCCAAAAAAATATGTCACCCTATATGTACCCTTTGTCTTCAAAAAGCACTATAATTCTAATTTTTACAATACTGAAACCATTAATCAGCCTAAGGGGGGGCTGCTCTACACTCCCTCTCTGGTCTGTATTTAGACATATATTCAATACATGACCACTACACCCAATGTCCACCCTCCCCCATATACAGTGTACCCATGCATCACTGTCTCAATCACCCCCCTCAGTGTGGTCATTTGTCTCAACATGGGAGGTATTATAAAAACATTTTTACAATATCAACAATAACTCTAATCATATTGAATTCTCCTAGTCTAAAACATATGTGCATCCTTTGGTTGCTTCTATCTGGATCCCACCTATATTACCTAATTAAATATAAACAAATTATATATAAAAGACAATTTCACCCACCACGAGAATCAATGGAAATCATTCCTTGAGGGAACCCACCAGCCATTATTTAATTGTCAATGTGTGACTTTTACTGCACACATTTTCCTTCCTCCTACCCCACGACAACATTTCCTTATTTCCCATTCACTTCCCCATGCAAATTTCTTAATGCTTGTCTTCTTTTTTCCATTCATCTCCTAACTACACGTCTTCCACACGATTCATCTTAGTTTAACACCCACAGACCGTCTTGTAAGTTTTTATTGTTCTTTTTGGGCTGCCTTGCAGCAAGTTCATGGGCCCTTTAAACATAGGCCCGTGTTTCCAATGTGTATCATTAATTTCTTCATAGAGCACTCAGACTCTTAGTTCATTTATTTGAAGTCAGATAGTCAATAGGGGGGCATTCAAAAACTTATAGGGAACACAAGGATGGGGGAGTCTTTGCAGGAAAACTTTGTAAAAACTCAGAGCATACAATAACTGTGACTGGGCATCTGGCTGGGTCCCTCAATCTTTTCTCTCTGCTTGCAGGATGGAGGTTGCCACCAATCTCCTGGTGTATAAATATCTCCTGTCCGCCTGTAATATAAAACTGAATGAGTCTCCTTTGAAAAATAAGTATATCTCCATCGTCAATACTTCCTCTTCAACCCCAACACTTAAAAGAGCTATGTGTTTCTTTTAAAAACTCCTGCCTCCTAAACAATTTCTACTGCATTTTTCTCAATTTCTAATATAACAGAATGACTGCTCCTTTCTTTCTTTTCAGACATATTGGTGTTCAATTTATAATTAAATTCATTCTGGCTGATATCGGGACTTGGCTTATGATCCGAGGTTGTACAATAAATACATCTGCCTATGTCTGGCATTGCCCTTCTTTCTCATGGGCTTTCTTTTCTTCAAAAACTGCATAATATTTTAAAGAAAACATTTTTCCCCTGTGGTCAACATTCTCAAACCAGAGAGTCAAAAAATAATAAACGACAAACAGAAAAAATAACGAATACTGACATTTTTCGAAAAAGGATGTCTTCTTGTTTATCGGTTCCTCCTCTGTCTTCTTAGTTCATCCGTAGCTTAAGAAGTCAATGCTGGTATGGGTTATTGCTCTCTGTAGAAAAACGAAATAGAGTTACAGCATATTTTAGCTGACAAAGCAATTAATTATTTCCTCAGGGTAGACCTTTGTTCTTTTTCTTTTCAATAAAACATTGTCTACTGAGGCCATTTCTTGATACTCTCAGCCCACTGACATGTAGGCCTACCCTTTTGTCTCCAAAAACACGTTGGTCCACATTAAAACAATTTATCTTTTAGCATAGCAATTAGGCCTGTCTTTAGTTTTTCCTTCTATGCTGAAAGTTCTTCTCTCCATACTTTGGAAGTCCTCTTCTGCTAGCTTGGGACCGCGGTCTTCTTCTTCCTTTGCTGTGCTTTTATTCTGTTGAGACACAATTGACATATTTCACTGCTCGCCGCTTTCCCCCTACATTAATCGTGCCTAACCCTGTTATTTGAAAACCAGCACTGCTCCTATTAAATGTATATGAATGTGACATCTAAGAAATACATTGTTTTGCCTATCCTTAACATTTCTATACTTTTGCCAAATATACCCTTTTGGCATCTCACCATTTATCAGAATTTCAAAAAAGGTTACTCCGCCTTTTATCCAAAATCTTCTGTTTCTTTGTCGGTAGATATGGTCATACTTGCGTATACATACTATTCTGTACTCACACATGTTTGTGCCTACCTTGGGAAAATGCTATTTATTTGAAAGACTGTCTCCCTTACTTCCTTTTTTCTGTACTCACCTGGGTCCTCTTACTCCCAATAATGATCAGCAGTGTGTTCACACACTTGCTGTGTGAACTGATACTTACCTTTTCTAACCCTATTTTGTCCACTAAATACTTAGTTTTTTCATAATATAATGTCTCTACTCATTATATTTGCTATTCCCTGCTAAGGCCATGTAGACATTCCTCCTGTGTTCAACAATAACAATATGTTTTCATCTGTAAAATATAAATAAACACCATCACATACATTAATTTAATATTTATGTTACTTACTCTCTATGTTCTTTAGTCTAGTCCTATAAAAATTCTCTTATATAATCAGATCAGTCATGGCCTTCCACACTCCTTTGGGCTTTCACTCACCGGTTTTCATTTTTATCAAAATTCACAAGACTATTCAATTATAAACAGAACTATCTATTGTGCTCATTTGTTTACAAATATGGATACCTTATACCTTATCTACTTGTGTTTTTTGCTGTTTTTAATATCCATTCATTCATTCTTATTTATTTCTTTCATCCCTTAAATTTATCATTAATCTTTTTAGTTTTAAACGTCTTACTCCTGTGCTATCAAGGTCAACTGTTTATTTTTTATCTCATATTAATTAGTCTAATTATACTGCAAACGCTCATATCTTTCATATTATAATCCCCTACCGGTGTATATTTTTATTTTGTTCCCCTATTCGTTTTAATAGACCCATATGATAAGGGCCCCTGGTCTACAGGACATTTGGCACTCTCTCTTCAAGTCTCCTGAAATTATGCTGAGTGCTGCTGTATTTTTATCATTCGCTGTAAGATGACCCCTTCTTCCTCAGTGTGTGATGCTCCTAGAGAAACAAGACTTCATCATTTGTTTAGTTTTTTCTAAATATGTCATCATAAGTGACGTCAATCAACCTAGACCCTTCCTTGAGAACTATTACTGTCCTCCATGGTCCACTTTCATTTTCCATTCCCTTGAACATTGCCATTTTCTTTTGCACTTATGGCTGCTTCTAATTCTAGAGGCATTATCTGTCCCCCTTCTTTGTCCATAAGTGTCTATGGTCTGAGCAAAAACACATCAAATTATCCTCATAGTCCTCCCCACTAAGCTAGGTAATCAAGTTAACAAAATGCTCACCTCATAATAAGAAAGACCTCTGACTCTTTCTAAAACACCTCACAAAGCCACTTGCCCTGTGTATGCCAATATAAATTAATTTGCATCCAAATGGTGTAATCCAAAAAGTGGAACACACTATCCCATGGTCAATAAATAAAATCATCATGTTAAATGTTGTCATTCAATCTCTTACCAAAATATTTACAAGTGCCTGTCGCAAATATAACAAAGATCAGTCATGGCACATTCTCCTATATACACGGATAATTCATCAACAAAAAGAAACTCAACTTGTAACTCCAAAGGACCCTCAATCTTCTGATAATTCCCACCCTTTGACACCTTCCCTCCTTCATTCATAGACGTGCAGTCCCAGTGGCTACCAATAGAGCAAAGATTTGGCCTCCTACTGCCACATTAACCCTTGTCTCCTCTTGGGGCCTAACATCACTTAATAATTCTGAACACATCAAGTTGCCCTGTGAGCTGTCCTATTGTGGGTGCATGCATACCCCTGTTCCTGTGAAAGGATTTCCTCCTGCCATAACGGCACCTCCAAATCTAGGTGTCAATATCTGTCCTGTGTTTGCATGTCGCTGAATCTGCATGGGGGCTTGCTGCACTTGCCCCTGCAGTGAATCTGTTTTACACTTGCTCTAGTTGATGTACCTATTGTACTCTCAATGCTCATATCTGATACACTGTTTGATCCCGGACAAACCCTTCCCTAGCTTGTGAGCTATATACTTCGGGGGATAAGCTGTCCCCCTTCCTGAGAATTGTTCACCTTGTGCATCTCCTTGGCTCCCACATGCGCACAATGTGCTCTGTCATCCCACATATCCAATACACAGGAGGAGCTCTTCTAACTAGTCGCCCTTGGTTAAGTGGTCCTTGCACATTCTGATTAACATTCTTCATATTCTTAAGACTGCCTTGGTTATTTTGCGAACCACCTCTTTCTCTCTTTCTCATTTCACTGCCTCGTGGCACAATCCCATTGCCTCCTTGATCCATTTGGCGCTGGTTATTCACCTGTGATGTACCCACTTCTTATTGCATTGCCAATCCTTCTCCACATGTCAATATTGCCCTTTCTATAGCATATTCTGACAATTCCTTTTGAACTAACTTGGCTTCCTCAAGTTTTCCCAGCATCATTTTCTTTTTATTCTTCTCCTAGAACAGCCAACAATAATGTGTGATAGTCAACTATATCTTTGCCCATGAATTCGCTTCCATTCCTACTTGCCTCCCAAGTGTCTCTGTACCTTCCCAAGCAATCCCTGACATAAAATGTGGTAAAATCCTGCCACTGTTTTCACCTCTGCTCGCGCTTTTCAAGAGTTCAGTGCTCTTAAATATAAGCAATCGGATCTTCATCCTCTTTTATTCTATTCCTTCAAAAGACCTGCTACTCTTATATTTTGCTTTAAATAAAACATAATGTTCCCATCTAGTACTCTAAACATAAAACAAAGTATCCTGTGTGTGTGTGTGTGTTCTCATTGCAATATTGAAGTGCTTCTTCTGACTGTCTATGTGTGTTTTTATGTGCATTGCCTGTAATCTATTGATTGCCTGTACTTCCATAAAATCATATGTGTACTTGTGTGTATGCGTGTGTGTATATGCATGTGTGTGCATGCAGGTATGTATGCATGTGTGTGCATGCATGTATGTATGCATGTGTGCATGCACATGTGGTGCATGTGTGTGCATACATGTATGTATGTGTGTCCGCATACATGTATGTATGTGTGCATGCATGTGTGTGTGTGTGCGCATGCATGTGTGTTTATGCATGTATATGCATGTATGTATGTGTCACTTCGCCTCTTTTTGTAAGCATAACATAAAAGAGATTCTAACCTAGATATAACATTTTCTTCGCCTATAAATCACTTCATCATGTGTAGTAATACTCCATGCTGTGCTCAACAACTGTGCCAAACCTGCCTCAATTTTCTTTGTCAGTGCCCAGCCTATACCTTATTCATGAATACATTTTCCTTTAAACAGCCCCTGCAAAAACCCCTGCCATTCTTTTTCCTAGAAGCCAGACCATCAGTGTGTGTGCTTCTACAAAAAATATTTGTTTAACCTAATGTTTTCCTCAATACAACTGTTTAAATGTATCATGCCCATTACTCGTTTTGTGGGTGGCCTTAGCCTCAGTGAGCTTTGAGACCACCTCCCCCCATTGCCCATTGCTTCCTTATTCCAAATACACATTTTTGCATCTATACATGCACTTCCAACATTTTCCCAAAAAAGTGTTTTGTCTCATTTATCCTTTCTATTCCCCATAATTATTCACTGTGCTTAGTTCAATATCATCCACTAATACATTAACCTACTTTTTATTGTAATTTGCACTCAAAAGTACATTTCTACTCTCTGCGACACCTTGTCAATTTGTGTGATCCTGGACACATTTTTTTTCTTCTCCAAATGACCCTATATTGCATAGATATAATGTATGGTGAGGTGTATTGTTTGCCTTCATGGCACCCCTAAATGCCTAAAACCTGCTTGTATAATACCCTTTATGATTCTCCATTATATTATAGTGCATATCCCATGCCTTTTCTCTGTCCCCAAACACCAGTACTTTCATTAATGTGGACATCCAGAGCACTTCTTCTGTGTGTTAATTTGGCAATCTGTCTTTTTTCCTCATAGCGCACTGAAGACTTTTTTGACAAATATTTTTCCTCTCTCCTTCTCATTTGCACAATTGGCTAATGCATGCTCCAGGACCTATGCTCTTTCTAAATGCCCCATTCCTCCTCAACACAGGACGGCTATTTGCTCAACATAAAATACAAAAATCAGGGGTATTCTTAGTGTGTGCCCATCAAGGAAGCATCCATCACTACCCCATTTAAATGACCAACTGATCCCCCAAAAATGGGAATTGACTTACGCAACCCTAAACAATAACTCAACAGGGCCCCCCAGTTCAGACATATACAATATCCGTGGATAGCCTCCAATACAAAAACAGTGTATTCAACACATGGTTCAACCATGTATAGAATAATTGTACACTTAATGCCATGAAAAAAATGCTATTTTTCAAAACGTTCTCATCTGTCAATTGCTCAATAAATAGCAGTCATTTCAACTCCTAACTGAGCGTCCTCGCCAAGGAACATAGACACTACACATTTGTACCTTAAAAACCTTAAAAAATAACAAATTAATTTAATGAGTTCGGGTTCAAGTCCACATTTTCATATGGGCCCAGCTGAGCCCTGGGCCACTTCCAGCCTGGCACCAAAAAATGAATTTTCCAAACTTGCACAAATGAATTGCTAAACATATCTCTTATATACAAAATACACATATTAGTTCCATCCATACTTATTTTAATCATATTTCCATACATTTTTAATGACTTTTTTTAATGTAATTTTCCCGTTTTCAATGTGAATGCACATACAAATGGTTTCCTAATCCACCCACAGCCTTACTAAAAACATTTGTCAACAGCATGTTGCTGCTTCCTCTGCGCAAGCTGTCTCAGTTACATTAAACCACAGAACTATCTCTGTTCTAACTGTGAAACAGCCCTGTTTTCTTTTTTGCAACCATAAATTATTCTCCTACTCCTTCTCTCAACCTTGAACAGACACCCTAACTGCTTCCAGCCGTGCGGATCTGAACGTAATTTACTGTGTGTGTTGGCACCGACTTTCCGCCAAGCTACGCACATTGTACTAAGAAAATGATTATAACTGTGAAATTCCTCTTTTAAAAGGTGTTATATATCTTATTCTGTTAACTATATGCTGGGGAGAAAGAATGTGAGTGAGCTCATCAATGGTTTTACTCACACCTATCTTTTTTCACTGATCCCTGCCTATTTTCGGATTGATGCAAATTCACCTTTTTTAAATAAACAATGTATTGTCTTGACTTCCTCTTATTTTATACAATTAATTGTCGTTCCTCGACATCTTAATTTCACAACAAACACATAATGAACAGACAGACAGACTAGCCGACTTCAACACGTATCTCCTCAGCGCTCCTCGCTGCTATTACTTGCCCCTAATTACTCTGATAGGAGTGTGAATTATTCCCTCTCACATACCTTGTCCGTGTGCAGCCTAGTTTTACCCACTTGGGTTTTGGAATAACTCCCTCTAGACGCTTCTTGAGTATAGGACCCTGGATTTATCTATATGCTCCTCATCTCTTGATGCTCTTCGTCATATATTTACTCAATCAACCCCCCATTACTTCTTACTGTTACCATATTACTCTTCTAAACTACCACATTACTCTTCTAAACTACTACATTACTTTTTAAACCACTGATTACTTATAAATTACTTTTGGATTACTTTTAAATTACTTATAGATTACTTCTAGATTGCTCCTAAATTACTTCTAGCTTACTCCTAGATTACTTTTTAAAAGACCACTTATTACTTTTTACATTACCACAAACCACTTAATTATATACATAATACGTGTTATTTTCTCCCTCTTTACCTCAATCCCCCATAATGCATACAAAAATCCACAAATGTCAAAGTACGCCATCCATCATTTATGCTGACAGTCATGGTGAGACCTCTTCTGGTAAAATGGGGGCACACTGCAGATTCATTTACTTATCCTGCCACTCTCCCCAGGCATCTTCCCATCTCTGCCAGCATAAACTGTTGGATTCTTGTTCTTGGAAAGATATTTCAGGGTCCCTTAGCTGGTCGGCAAGTGAATGGGAGGACCCTCCTCATCCTGTCTCCAGTGCCTGATTCCACAGGTGTCAACGTTCAAGGAGGGTCCTCCTGTTCATTGGCACCCCTCAGCAATTCTCAGACCTTGCACCTGTGCACTTGGGAAACCTCATGTGAGTCCTGTCTTGTAACATGTTGCTTTCCTAGCACACACCCTCCATATCTCTCTTGGGAACCAGGTGGCTTTATGAAAAACGCAGCCAAGATACTGCTCCTGGGGACTAATTTCTCAGATTGAATTGCTCTATTTAGTCTGTCGGCTGCAGTTCCAAAGGCCCTACCACTTCTCAATGGGGGCATTATAACCAAAACCTTGTTCAACACCTTGGCTAGGCCTTGCCTTCAGGCTTTGATCACCAAACTGTGTCCTCCACTGCCATTACATTTATCTAATGTTGGAAACATAGCATTACCTATCTCCTTCCTGAAACTTCTGGGAACAGCTAAGTCTTGCAACAATAATCAATATCTGTGGGGCACTTCACTCTTCCTCCAAGGGCTGTGGCCATCTGAACACTTGCGGGTGGAATCAGGAATAAACTCTATTTAAATGAACAGGACAGAAACTCTGAAATGCGGCCTAGTATCCTAAATGACAGAAAACTACCAACTCCTAACTGAGCCTAGTTCATAATGATATATGATATTAGCTTTGGCTAAGGTGGCAGGTGGCACTTATGCTAATGACAATTAATATCCACCCTACTTAATAGTTGCACTATTTGGCCCTTCAGCCGTATTCTCCACACTAACAAAATGTTTGTCCTACTACCATAGTGACACAATCTAATTCTCTCCACTGAAACAAAGACAATCTACTTTGATAATGTTTGCTAGACAATCTTTCTAGTGGCATAGGTCTAAGTACTAAGTGTAATAGACAGTTTTTAAAACACATTTTTTATTGTCTTTGGTCAAATAAATATTCAACCTTCATAATGTAGAATAACAATTGAAGTACACATTTACCCTCTAATACTCCTTTACGCTAAAGAATTTAAACTACCATTTCATTAGAACCAATCTTAAAAAGCCATTTGATACAATCCTAAAAATAAATAGATTAGTTAATTGATTACGACATCTATTACAATACCCATAACATGTTAATCTCACGTGTAATTCCATTATATATATATCCGCATATATATATAATGGCTCCAGGTAAAATAGTGCACATTAATATTCAGATCCTAACTCATAAGTAAAACATTAAATACAAATTATAAACCTTAAGACTTTCTATGAATCCCCATACTGCAAAGGCACATTTTTACAGTGATTTCTCTTCAGGATATCTAATACAATACACAAATTGACCAAAATACAACCTTCTAAAGAATAAGAGTGCAACACAGTTTAAAAACCTATGTGTCATGTTTCCAACTCATTTACATTTAGAAAGTGCCTACAATAACTTTCTTTTATAGAACTAAACCCTCGACGAGCCAAACTCCCCCCAGTATGTAACAGATTAAAGCAAACTCCCATTAAGGTATTTCTGGCATGCAAATTTGGGAAACAGGTAATATAAGTGGCCATAATGCCCAATTTCTTAAGATCATAACTTAGATGGGCTAACGACTCATACCCATGCATCCCTTCAGTGATTTATATCTAATCACTGAAATATAAGAGGTTCTTAACAAAACCAGTGCAAGCTTAAATATCACCCTCATTCAACGCTAATTTAACTAGAGTTGCCTTACAACAACTAACAAAATGCACCACTGTGTCATTAATATTCTGCACCAAAAGACATACCATATCTCTGTACATAGAAAGGGCAGGGGGATTCATGAATTTCATAAATAAACATAACAATTTTAATTTAAGCCTAACCCCCAATGACTTCAGACCTAATTAGTATCATATTTGGGCAATTGGGATACTACTGGGTAGTCCTAAAGGTTTGTTTCCAAATCAGTCCTGTCAAGATGTGTTGGCACTCCCAAATCCATGGCTGAAAAGTTTCCATGTTTTACAACAATTTCAGTACGACCTTCCCTTCAAAAAACGTAACAACCAGACTTAGGCAGAACCTACCAAATCTGCTGTTAATGTTCCTAAATTTAGTTGCCATGGCCCTAGGTTTATTTTTTATAGAACTCGCACAAACAATATTTCATCGGCTTACTCATTATAGGTAGTTCTAAATATATGATATCGTCCACCTGTATCAATCGTTGTTCATTAATCCAACCAAATGTCACATTCCTTTTTTTTCCTGTCAACTCCAATAGTTTGGTTTTTGTAGGATTCTGGAGGCCATTCTCAGCAGTATATAAGGAAAAGGCCCTAATCACCCACTGAAGTCCTGAGCGGGTACATTTGAATAACAAAAAGTTATCCGTGTAATATCCATGTGCATCACTGTACACCTATTTTCGGCCGGACAAAGACAACAGGCATCAAATACTCATTCAAATCTGCCATGAATAAATTAAAAAGATAGGGGGTGAGTAAGCACTAAGCACCCCTGTCTTAAGTACAATTTGGTCTCAATCTTATTACTCATCGAGCCTTACCTGAATGTTGGAGAGCTCATGTAATCTCACAATTGTACACAGTAAGACAATAGGGAGTCTCTACGCCGCTAATTTAGCCCATAACTGTCCCTGGTCCACCAAATCGAATGCAGACGTCGGGTCAATTGAATCCAAAAAATCGATTCATATTTTTTATTCCACGCTACCTCCTGGAAGCATCGCAATAAGAAGTCATTTAAGGACGTGCCATCCCCTCTACGAAATCCTGCATGGTATTTTATAATAATGTCCATATTTAGATCCCACTTCTCCAGTTGCTTCAATATTAAGGATGCAAAGATCTTGCTGTCAGCATCCATTAGCATGATTGGGTGGTAATTTATTGGGCCTGCACAAGGGCCCTTTTTATAAATCTGGAGTATGTAAGACATCTGCCAGGAGGTTGGAAAAACATTTGTGGAGAGAATCTTCCTAAAGAATACCTCTAATATGATCACCCATGTCCCCGGAGCAGCTTTAAACAATGCATTAGAAACAGATTCTGGGCCATGGCATGAGACGTGGTGGCCTTCATTATTCTCAACAAAATATCATCTTGATCAAAATCAAAAGTGCAAGTGCCAGAGAACCAGGGCGAATCCACCCTGGTTAAGGGTTTATTAGATTGGTTGTCAAATTTCCTCTGAAAATACTTAGCCCAATCTGCCTCCGAAATAACATTCGCTTGAGGTAAGATTTGAATAGCGCGCACTTTATTCACCATCTCCCAAAACCACCCAGGTGTCCTTTTTCATAAGGATTTCTAGCATATGCTCATTATCATGCTGTACCATCAGCCATCTATTCTGTTTTACCCAGTTACAGTGTCTCTTTTTGGCCTGGGTTATTGCTGCTTTATATGTAACTGGGTCCTTTCCCAATTTCTTTAACCTCCTCAATTTCTTCTGCATACATGATTTTTGCTCTTTTAATTATTTATCATAAACATGAGCATACACTCCTGGGCACTGATCGGCGGCACAAATAAACCTCTCACTCATAAAATCAAGAGTGACAGAATATTTGATAAAGGTATGAAAGGTTTCTGGTGCAAACATACCTAAATTCAATTCATAATCCGTTTTCATTGATAAATACATTAGGTACTCACCAAAGCATTTAATTTTCCTCACATTTCATTTTA
This sequence comes from Ambystoma mexicanum, assembly GCF_040938575.1. Taxonomy (NCBI): domain Eukaryota; kingdom Metazoa; phylum Chordata; class Amphibia; order Caudata; family Ambystomatidae; genus Ambystoma; species Ambystoma mexicanum. The sequence continues at coordinate 208,774,525 of NC_090940.1, forward strand.
TCTTGTTACCACTAGGATTTATAATCAGATCACCACATAATTTGTCAGGGGTATCTTTCATTCCTTATCAAAAGAGTCAGAGATAGCATACTGTGATGATCACTCGCTGCTGTACCCAATACTAACAGTGTCTCACATAACTGACACAAGAGGTGATCTACAAATATATAGTCAATCAATGACTCTAATTTCCCATTATGCCAGGTGGGTGACATATAAATGTCCTCTTCAATATTCCCATTGAGACGGAGCAGCCTCATCGATGTCAATCCAGTAAACCACAATCTCCCATTTACAGTTATCAACAGTAGATTTTTTGAGGAATTTAAATAATCAGAATCCTCATCCATTGTACTAGAATTCTCACAATTGGAATTTAAATCCACACTGGCATAATATGCCAATTGTGCTTGTACAGTACCCCATTCATGCATAAAGTTGTACAATTTATCCCAAAAAAGTGTTAAATCTGCAACCCCTGTGTGCCAATACATATTAATAATTAAGACAACAAAGGGGCATAGGGTGCTCTTAATTTTAAGTTCTGTACAGAGTGCACTTCGTAATATTTGATAACTTGTTTCCAAATTCCAATGGGGACCAAATCTCACAGCCATAAGTAGACTGCCAGAAGGGCCACCACGCTGGTTACTCTTTGCATTTTGAACGACAACGGAATAGCCTCCAGTACTGGAGAAGATAACAACCACTTTCAGGAGCACAATTTCATAACTTTTTAACCGTTTCCCAAGTTCATTATTCCCGTACAATTGAGAGTGACCCGGGGAATTTCAACATACAAGTTTAACACCTTTGTTAAAGAGAGAAATCAGCAAAATCTGCCCATAGACTGGTTGTACAAAGGGCCAGAGAGACCCACGACCAATCAGTTGTACTTCTGTTAGAAGCTTGTTCAGAAGATAACATACGCACTTCCCGCTCCACCTCATTACTCCTATGGATAGCCATCAGCGGATCCTTCGAATGAGGAATCCCTGAACGTGAATATTGTCCTACCCTTGGCTGCAGTGGTGGAGTATATTTTATAACTTATCAATGACTTTCTGTATGGACTAGATAGATACTCAGTGTTTCCTGCAACAATATAACAAAATGGGTCCTACCTTGTCTTCGTAATTGGATTGAAGCTATGGAGACTTCACCTGCTTCACCCTCTGTTCGCCTCTGACACGTCGAAACAGAGGATGTGGCAGGGAAACCCTCGAAAGGGAAAAAACCCTGTGTCGCTTGAGAGCGGAGATTGACAGGAGATGGAACTGGAATCCAAGTTGTTTCCCCTGAAGGATTTCTTTCAGGATCGCGGAAGATGACGCCCACGAAATTCGGAAGCGGGAACTGGGGGGTGTCAGCAACTAGGAAGAGCTTTGGGGCGAGAAGGGAAAAAAGGTGAGTGTTGGTTAGCGAGGTGGGTAGGTCAGATGTATGATAATGGTTACGGCTCTTAACAGCCCGGTCGAGGAGCGGGTTGAGGTAAGAAAATAGTTCCGGAAATGTATGCTGGGAGTTGTAGTCCGTAAGGTGGCAGAACCCTGAATATGACAGCAAAGATAAAGAATAAGTATAAAGGAAGCATCTTTCTAGCAATCGCAGAATGTTTGACAAAGGGAGAGATTTTAACCTACAAGTCGGAGGCAACTTGGTCTGCTGATTCTGCGGCTGATATGACCAACAGTTTGTGGGAGCGGAATTGGGAAGGTGGAATAGTCCTAGGAGGAAGAAGAGGTTTGAAAGAAAGGAGATTAGCAAGAACCTCAGTAGCAAGAAACAAAGTATCGGGCAATGAAAACAGGAGTTTCTTATGCGATAACTTACGAAGCGTGACCACCATAAGCAGTAGCAACGCACCGCGGTTTCTCTTCCGGTCGGTTAAGTACCGTGACCAGGTTAGGGGGCGGAGACTCCCGAGGTAACAGTGCGGTCACTGGACCGTCCGCTTGTGCGAACAGCGCCCTCTTGGGAGAAATGTTGTGGAGGGAAGGCATAAAATGCCAATGGCGCAGTAAAGACCACTTCCGTGCGCTGTTCGTAACAGTATAAGGAGTAATGTAATAGCCTAATTGTCACATTAATGGTGCCTCTCTCAATATTTTTGACTTAATATCCAATGTAACTAGGTCTACATGCTCTTCCTTAATAAAATGAACCCTAAAAATGTCTTTAGTTGATATTGCACGTACGTTTGGGATCCCCGCAAAAAGTAACAACACATTACGTCTGTTCATCACCACCGTATGTTGTTCTTTAAAAAGACATTACAGCTTGATAACGTTCTCCCTTTGTAGATTCATATATAGAGAAATCGGATCAACTCCTACTTTAGATATAGCACCTCTCTCCCACACATCCACAGATTTCGACAACTGCTGATTCAAGGAAATTGCTCCTTTCAAAATAATATAAATCTGTCTGCTTCTTATGAGGGACCTAAACACCCTGATCCTTAACTGAAATTCTTCCCTGGAGCAGATGGTCACCGTAACCGTTAGGTCTCTCCTTCAAACATGTCTCTTTGGACACTCTAATTTTCAGAGCAATAGAATTCATGCTCCCTCGGAGCGTTTTGGTTCTTATTTGACCTAACTCTCTTCTTCAGGATGAAATCCATGTTGTCACTCACAGCCTTAGAAGAATGTTGTTTGCTCTGATAAGCAGCATTGGATTTTCTGCTGTGAGCTGTATGTTCTTCAACAACAAAGCATAGTCTCTACCTAGCACACACTTTTTTTGTCCAGTAACTATAGAGACATCACGATCCACATGCTCAGCTTGAGGTCAATGAATAAGAGAATTAATCAGAATGTGTTCTTCTTTATGTTGGTTCTGTAATATAATTGCCAAATCACCATGCAATGTTCTACCGAATTTATCCACTAGGGATGCAGTACTGTCCGTCTGATCTTTTTACCATTTCAGCCACGGATTGATTCTGTGGCAATGAACCTATGTCCCCTTGCTTCATATTCAGATCACTTGATGATCTCACAGCTCCTACCCTTTCAGCCAAATTAAATGAGTCCCCACCAGCCACTAAACCAGAAGAATGATCCAGTCGAACAGGGTCTGAGGAAGAAACTTCGTTCTGTTGGACATGCTTAGCCTTCTACTGAGTTCGACTAAGTGGCTCCAAATTAGTGAACAACTTTAGCACAGTTCTCAAAAACATCCTCGAACCCCTAACCTTCGAGCCCCTCGCTCTTATATTTTTTTTTTTCATTTCCTTTTGTGTTTTCCTAGATGTTGATCTACTTGTTGTTTCCGCAACTGGTGATTATCTTCACTATGCTTTTTCTTTTGGCCCAAAACCTGAAAAGATTGAGAAGTTAGCTCGTCACTTATATCAACTTGAGTCATACTTAATTAATTTTCCACCACTGCAAACTGGTTTACTGGGCTCACCTGCTTCTCCACAGCCTGATCACTACACTCCTTTTTTCCATAATGCCAATAGGACACAACACTCCGAGTGACGGTGTTGGCAGCAAAGGTTGTATATTAGAACCATTGCTGCCAGTAGGGAATTTAAGATGATCACACAGTTCATCTGCTTTAATAATAGAATCTAATTTGGTTGTTACAGACTCCAGGATAGTTGTATGCCTATGGAAGCTTTAATTCTATTTTTCTATTCTCATTGAGACACAAAAATGAAAAGAGTACATAAATAAGAGCATGCAGAGCAGTCCCATTAGATGCCTCCTCCGTGCCTGCTTCCTTATACTGCTTATTAGTACCCGGCGACAGACAATCAGATTGTTAAACGCAATCTGATTGGCTCTCACCCAGTCCATACCCCACACAGAATCCCTTGAATGTTCATCCCCTGTGTGGCAGCCCCTCAGCCAATGAAGGCTGCCATCCTCCCCTGCCGGGTTTTCAGGTAAGTCTTTTCTTTCTTCCTCCGCCCACCACTGCAAACAATCCCCTCCATGCCGTCCCACCCCCACTTACCTTCTTTTTTCTACTTTTTCGGGAGCGAACGCGCTGGGAACACTTCTGTCACCACTGTGTCCGCTCCCGATGGCCGCCATGGAAAGGGAAAACGGACTCCGTTTTCCCTTCCCCGGCAGCCATTTTCTTTTTACATTTTATTTTTTTCTGTTCCGAAACGGCCCAGCGTTTCAGAACAGAAAAATAATGCTATTAGTACCCTGGTCTTGCAGGCCGGGGTACTAATAGCAATAAGCCCCTCACCGCGGGGCCTTTACTTCGATATGGCCTGTAACTATGGGCCCTGGGGCATTACCTGATTCGGTAATGGCCCCGCGGCTCGGGGCTTATTGCTTAAATAAAGGAACTAAAATCCATTCTCTGTAATGAACGCAGAGTAGACCCCAATTCACTATTATCATCTGCCAGTTCTTTGCTCCCTATAGACATATCAATGGAGGGCAATGTATCAGAGGAGAAATCATCTCAGTAGCTTAGATTTCCACAATGTGATGGCCCCTCTGAGCATTGTATGTCAGTCATATTCAAATCCAAAGCTTCTGCATCCGTTATAGGAATCCTCTTATCCAGCCCTTATGATAGTGATGGGGCAAAGACCACAAATATTACATTGAAAAAGGAGGTAATTTTCCCTCCTTTAGATTTTGGTTTGGCTTTGCATTTGCGGTTTACATTCAAGCCACTAGTTGAAGCTATTACCTCACCCATAGCATGTATTTTACTTTGTTCACATAGCGCCTGCTCATTAATCAGACTCACTCCCGTACCACTTGGCGGGACCGGCGACTCAGGTAAGGGAAGCGTGCAAGCCTGTTCGGTAAACCCCGCCAAGTCAGGTGCCGGTACCGAGTTAAGCTCATTCACGCCGTATCTGCTTTCCCTGGTTTTGTCATGCTTCGAAATTGGAACATCAGTTGGTGAATCAGATATAGGGCCTCATTACACGGATGGCGGTAAGGATTTACCGGTACCGGTATTTTACCGGTAAATCCTTACCGCCTTACTACGAGGTCCCTTTGCGGGTTGGGGGATTTAACGCCTGCTTTTTGCAGGCGTTAAAAACCAACCCGTAAAGGGACCCAGGGACCTAATTACGGTACCGCAATTTGCGGTTCCGTAATTAGAGCCTTCCCCATTCCCATTATGCCCTATGGGGCAAAAATGGGAATGGGGAAGGGCAATGGCGGAAGGGGAAATTACCGCCCCGCCAACCTTGGAATGGGGCGGTAATTCCCCTTTCCGCCAAGGCGGTGCCGGTATTAGCGCCATGGTTCTCCGCCATCCGTGTAATGAGGCCCATAGTCTTTCCCAAAAGGGATGAAGTTTTGCTTCCGCTCACTGAGCGCACAGAACGGTCTGGTGAGGCTTCTTCTAGCGCCACCACAGGAGCTGCCACACTGCTATCTCCACGGACTCCTGCAGACGTCAGACACTCTTTACTGCACGCCACGATGTTCTCTGCACTGCCTTTCTGATTGCAAAGGCGCTGGTGTCTCATTGAGCGTGCTCCCTCTAGAAACAATTGCAAACTGAAAGGTACATGCTCCTGCAGACTCCAGACACTATGCATCGGGCTCCACATTATCTTTGGCTGCCCCTCATTTCACCCTATACTGTTTTCTAAATTGTGCCAAAACTAGATGCACTTCACACAGGGACACAAATGCTAAAACAAATAATAGAAATGTTGACACAAAACTGGCCAGTTGTCTATGCTAATAGATTTTATGCAGCCTTAACCTCCTTCCACGTTTGGGACGTTGCACCAGCATGCCAACACACTAAAAAACACAAAGGGGAATTTTATTGTATCACCCTGTAGAACATGGACAAGTGGAGTGTATGAATAGGATGATTATGGAATGTGTTCATTTGGCAAAACTTTCGCACAGTGTCTGTAAGATTTTGTAACCACTGCACACACTGTTTCTGGTGTTTCACTGTTCAAAACGTTGAGGCCCTGATTGGTTGATGTTTAAACAAAATAACATGGCTCCATTGACTTAGAGGATTCGTATTAGAGAGTAGCACCCTGCCAGGACCACCTAGATATTACATTACGAGTAACTGACACCTGATGCAGGTGTTTTGGACCAGTTACAGAGCATATTGTGGTGAAGAAAACACCAGTTTGGTGACAGAGCAAGATGTATGTAATGTTTTTGAACAAAGATCACCTTATCATTCAAGATGGCTACAGTGGTGATGAGACAATAAGATCTTCAAAATGGATGTGTGCCATGCCATTTAGGTATGCAAATTCTGTTGTATTTTGTGTTTCTTTTTTTTCAATCAGAGGGGTGTTTGATATCAGGTGATAATGTAAGGTGAATGAACATAGCTTGTGGCATTGGGCACATTGCAGTTTGGTATGTGTTGGAGTAGCTGTTTCTTCTTGGGTATGGGATGTGGTTGACAATAGTGCCAGGACAGTTATGTTTCATTCGGGGTGATGGTTCGACTGGTGTTGGGGCCCATTGAGATGCAAAGACATGTAGATTTATCTCCTAATAGTACTTTACTTTCCCTTTACTGTTTTCTTACTAGATAGGCACTAATGAAAATGGGAGGTCAGCTGCAAAAACGAACATGAGAGGACACAGCAAGGACAGGGAGTATTAGAGAGGCAAAAGGGGACATATCTTAAAAAGGTTACAGACCGCTACAAGGAAATAAACCCACTGTAGCACTTATTATATTTTGTGGAACGCATCTGCATTGCTTTTAAAAAAATAGTTTTTTATAAAATCAATGCGATCTGCAGTTGGTATTTTTGGATCAAAGTTTAATTTTAGTTGGTCTCTCTTTATTTTTCATTTTTTGGGGCTGCAGACCCGCTTAGAGACTAACTTCCAATCTCAGACTGGAAGAGTTCTACTCGTGTTTGTCTTTTTTTCATGATGCCTTTCAAGCACATTGATAGGGTCATGGTGGCACAGGCAGACCCTCCAGGATTTTGTGGCATGAAATGGCAAATTTTGCAGCATGAAATGGCAAATTTTGCGGCACAAACCTTAATTTATGGCAGCATTTTTAGCACAATTATTACTGACTGGAGGGTGCAAGATTGGTACATTGCAGGAAAGAGGCTGTGTGCAAGGCTACAAGAGAGCCAGGTTGTCAATATATGTATCTTTTATATCAAATAGGAAGAGACCTAGATGTCTCTGGCTTGGTAGAACAGTGTTTGTTTTGGCTACGTTTTTTGGTTTAATGTGCATGCCTATTTAATATTATTAAAGTTATTAATCATTATCAGTTGTAATGCTGAAAATATTCCCCTTCTATGTTCCCCAATCCCGCAAACACCCACACATCTCTATCACCCAACACACCTCACACGTCTCACCGATTCCCCATCTCAACTTGTATTTTTGAACCTCACGCTCAGTCATACACATATTCACATGCTCTGTCACACTGCCAAGTCACAATTTGCGCTCTGTAGTCCCTGCCAAACTCCAAATCATACTCCCATCTCACACCGTACGCTCCCCAATTCCTCACGCAGTATACAGACCTTCATTCTTGCATGCTACTTCTGCATCTTACATCCTTTCTCCCATTCTATCACACTCTTCCCTCATCCTTTCTCCCAATCTGCAGCCCACTACTACCCCTGAGCCCACATTCCTTCCACTTTCTGTACCTCCGCTCTCTCTGATTTCTGGCCCACCGCCCCACTGCATCCGCTCTGCTATCTTGCCCACTGCTTCCCCCTCTGACCCACTGCTCTCCCTCTGATCTCCCTTCGCTTTCTTGCCTACCACACAACAGCTCACCCATCACTCCCCTCTCACTCCTTTTTCTCAAATATTGTGACCATTTTTCAATTTTTGAAGAAAACTGTAGAGTTTGTCCTCAAAAAATGGGGCATCTAAAAATAGAGCAGAAGATGTGCTGTTTTAGATAAGCCATTTTTGTAAATGAGCAGGCCACCTCAATCTGAAAGTTGACCTGTGCATTTCCACGGGGCAGAGCTGGAGCTCAAATGATGCGCTGGCCAGCCACCTTGAATAGGTTTGTGTTGGAAACGGTCTCCCGACAATGGTCTACAGGCTCTCGATGCATTTCACTGTGACTGGCCCTTAAGGGTCCTGCCACTGTAAAATGCAACCCAAAAAAACACATTTCTATCCCATTTGGGGAACAGAAATGCAAGTGAGACAGCAGCTGTCACACTTAACATTTTTTTTTAAGTATTGCATGAGTCAGTAGGGTCAGTAAAGACCCTGTAAAGCAGTGGCACCCCTCGTACACGTATTTAAAATGGGTGTATAGAGTGGCCTACAATTTCTGCACATTTAAAAGCGCATCTTGCTTGTCAATTTGGGATGCGCTTTTAAATGTGCAGAAACGCCCCTGATTGAGCAAAGGGGTGAAAAAGGACATCTGAATGGGCGCATATAAGAAGCATCCATTCAGATGTCCTTTGTGGATCGGACTACTCTTTTATTTTGCTCAAGTGATGAAATGTGCTTGCGCATTTCATTTCTTGAGTCCAAAAAATAAGAGTTGAGCCCCTAGGCCCCTTGAGTTTTTTTCAATTTTTTTTTCAATAACAGACATTTTTGTGGGTGTTTTTGCAAAAACTGCCGTTTTTCGTGGCATTTTGCGGGATTGCTAGATCGCTACAAGCTGGAGGGTCTGCACAGTGTCTTGCACTGGGGTCTGTCAAATATCTTCTAATTATATCTCTTGTTATCAGCAGAGCACATAAAACCTGAAGTAATTAGTGATTTATGGCAGCAGACCGAGCAGTGACCTCGTAATGGATGACTGGGAGTGACTATTGTCTGTGGCAAGTCTTATAAGATGCTCACATGTTGTGGGATTAGAAATAAAATGGTTCCATGATATGCATTTCCTTTCAACTGCCTGTCTTTTCATTTTGGGTTTTCAGCTGTAAAGTCCAACAGATTTATTAAGGCTCAAATAATGTTTTGTGTTGGTATTTGAAGTTATCTGTCCAAAATGGGGCAAGTAAAGCTGCATTAAAACTCTTTTGCTCAACAGATTTCTCTAAAGATGTATACAGTGTTCATGTGGTTAACTATGGGATTTGTTTACTTTTGAAAACACCTCTTCAAAAATTAGCATTGCTTTAGCTTTTAAAACCCAACCCAAACCTCCCAAATCTTGGTACGTACTAGAGCTGGGAAGATAGGTGCTCATAGGAAAGAAGACGGAATCTAGGAAGCAAAGTGGTGCAATGTGCGTCTACAAGCATAAGGGAATGTGATTTCGGATGTATTGGGCTGTAAAATGAATGGCTGGAACAAGTAAAGAGGGGCTTCCAAGAACCAAGAAAGGGGAACCAGAATGAGAGTGCCACCACAGAGCAAATATGCCATGGAGTGGACAGGTTTTGCAAAGGGGGTAAATACAAAGAAGGCATATGTCCTAAATAAGCACCATCCAAAACGTATTAAAAGGCTGCTACCATTCTCATACCTTTATTACCCTGTGTTTGCATTTGAATGCCCCAATAGCCATATATAACGAAAACAAGAGCCTGCATTCTCTCCCCGCTGGATCCCTCCTTCCGTGTGCCCATTGCATCTATTTGCCATAGTCCTATTCTCTAGGGTGACCAGATGTCGCGGTTTTGCCTGGACCGACCTGGAATTAGGCCCTCTCTAGACAATTCCCCCTCCCCCTTCCGAGTGTTTTATTTTCTTAAACGCCCCCCCCAAAAAACCACTGGTTTTAGGAAAGTAGGTTTCCCACTGCTGCAATTCAACAATTCAAGGTGGCGTTGACATATAATAATTCACCTTTGACAGATCTATGACTCTCCAGGGTAGGTGTTACTCCGCCTCACTTCCCGCATCCGCAGTGACTTGAGGCACTTTGGAAAAAAGTACCTGCCCTGCCGGAAGCCCAGCAGTTCAGGACCTGATGAGCAACGGGCGCAGACGTATTTCAATTAGCAAAAGATGCCCTATCGGCGCACTTCATGCCACAACTAAATCCTGATTTAGAAATGTTCAACTTCTGCACCACGGTGCAAACAGAAGAGGAAACGCTCGATGTCTACCACAGAAGGCTCAGATGCAGGCACTAACCTGCGAATTCAACTACGTCGAAAAGGAGATTAGACATCAGATAATCAATTAAATGTGCTCGGAAAAGCTACGTAGAATGGTATTGAGCGAGAAAGGAATCACCCTAGCGAAAAAAATACTAGAATACGGCTGCCAAATGGAGCTATTTCACGCAACAGTGGTAACATGGGCACCACCCTGAAGAAGTTACAACTAACACCGATGACAGCCACTATTGCAATCATAAACCCCCAATCTCCAAGTGACGAGAGCGGTGAAGCATACAACTCCCCACTGTGGCAGCCCAGAATCCCAGGACCAACTGAGTGCCAATCGTGTGGAGGAGTGCGACATGGGAGAAAAAACTGCCCAGCACAAGGAACCATGTGCGGAGCAAGTGGCATAAAGGACAACTTTGCACGCGCTTGCAAATCCTCGGGCCAGCCCCAATGCACGCAATTGCAGCTGCCAAAACCGCTCGCCAGGAAGAAAAAGCAAGCAGGCACGCGACTGGTGGTAACCGGAGACAACTCATCGATGGATGAATCCAGTGATAAATGTGAGGAAGTGGCAACGGCGGCGGAAGCAGTGAAGCATGGGTCATCAAGATGGGTAGCCATCAGCATTGACTTTTGCACAGTACAGGAGGGAAAATACCTGCTGGTGGCTATAGATGACTATTGACGATACCCAGAGGTGGAGATAATACCCTCAACAGTGGCAGAAACTTTAATCCCAGCACTCAAGAAAATGTTTGCCACACACAGACTGCCAAAGTACATTAACAGAGACAACGGACCGCCATTTCAGGGGATGGCTGTAAGGAGATATTTGGATGACCTACACATCCATTACCACCACATCACGTGGCCCCTGTAGACCTCATGTTGGGAACAATGGTAAACTCATCTATACCACATCACCCCGACAGGAGTGTGGATGACCTTGACAGCGAGCACACACAAGCCAAGAGGGTAGCAGCAAACAGACACATGAGCCAGAGAAGGAACGCAAAAGAATCCAAGCACAGGTTGGGTGACCAAGTGCTGGTGCTACGAAACCCCACAAAGACAAAGCTAGAAACCGGCTATGACCACACACCATGGCGAATCATCCGAACTGAAGGAACAATGGTGACAGTAAGTAGAGGGCATGAGACAATCTCCAGAAATGCCTCCTGGTTCAAAAGAGTCCCAGAGGAGATGTGGACAGACGGGAAAAGACAGCAGAGAGAAGACAGTGCACCAACAGGGCAATCCCCAAGGCAGAGAGCAGAGGAGGACGTGACCCAAGGCAGCAACAAAGGTGAGCCATTGGAGAGAGAGGAGGCGTACCCACAAATTGAAGGTGAGCAGGAAGGGGGAGGTGAATCAGAGACAATGCCTCGGCCACGGCCCAGCAGATATGAATTGAGGGAAGCCCAGAGAGCTCCAGCAAAACTGAGAGACTATGAGTGGTGAACAAGACTATTTGTGTTTTACATGTAAGGGGCGAGGCAGTTACCTGTGTCGTACTAGATAAATGTACAGGGGTACAATGTTTGTATTAAGTTTTTCATTAATTTGGATAAAGGAGGAATGTTACATCCGCCTCATGTCCCACATGCGCAGAGCGATGTGCTTTGTGATGAAGTACCCGCCCCGCCGGAAGCCCGGCAATTCGGGACCTGACGAGCAACGGGTGTGTCGCATCCTTTACTTGCTGCCAGAGTTGCTCCAAGCATGGCCTAGCTCGAGCGCATCCCCTGCTGGCTATCACAGCAGGGCACACAACAGTCGGATCGAACCGCCAACCTTTCTGTTTGCATCCATTTACTGATTGTGCCTCAACTCTGATTAAGAAACGCAAATAGCAAAGTATGTTCATCACTCATTGATCCACTCCACCGATCGGGTGGGCAGGAGCCCAACCCGCTTCACTTGCAGCCCGCATCCTGGGAAGCGCTGCTTCCAACAGACCTGACACTGCCGCCATTGGGGTAAGAAGACCCGTGAGTGTGTTTCCTCACTGCCCCCGTTCCCATCACAAAGAGTTCCCACGGTATCCTGCTAACTGCATTCTCCCTTGCCATTTTACACGGCATCCTGCGTTTCCCATCCACGAGGGCCTCATCAAAATGGCTGCTCCCAGCTGCAGCGTCTGCGTTGCCTAGCAACAAGCATGCTCCCTGATTGGAGGCCTAGTGCTATTTCCGGCGCACAGAACCACCAGATGGCGATAGCCGGCACCTAGAATCAAGGCACCTATTTAAGGCACAAGCCTGTCCGTGCCTGTCACGGACTGTCGGGCGTAGGGGCCAGAAACGCTCCCCCTCACACCAGACTACTAGCTACCGCAAGGTCACATCTCGGAGACTGACACTTCCAATAACATTCATTCATTCATTCTCTGTAAGCAACCCAGCAGCCGAGGTCGCTACCTGCACACTGTCTTCTATGTGGTATGACTGCATGTTTTAATGTCACTTAAGCGACACAAACATTGTATTACTGCTGTGCCCTCACGCTCTTGTATCTACGGTAGCACGTCAATAACTCCCACATGCCATATATACTGCCTCTCTGTTACAATGCTTTATGCTTTCTTGATCACAACGCTATTCGAGCACCAACTGCTGGAAATATTGCTCTAACTCCCGAGTTGCAGTTTATTGCCATTTCTGTTGCTCCCCATGTTTATACCGCTAATCTAGCACCTACCTGCTGCCAAAATCATAGGACCAGCACGCCAGCCGCTTCCAATCAGCCTGTGCTGTGCCTTCTTGCTCATACTGTAATTTAGCCTTACCTTGCCAGACACTCTGCTTCAGTGTTCTACTTGTGTCCCATCTGCATAGACCTGTAACCCCCCCACCTATATTACCATCCCTCAACCCCCTGTCCCTCTACGCCCAGCACCAACAAACCAGGTGATCATTACACCACGGTGCTGTGCCTCCTGCTCCATCTGCCTGGTCAACTTTCTAGCGGCCCTACCTTAGTCCCCCTACTATGATAGGCCTCCTAGTAGTCATCATGTCCCCATTTAGCATTATGCCAAATAACATCCCTTGCACAGGCGGCACCTTCCTCAAATTCAGCAATGGACTATCTAGACTTGCCTGCCAATGCCACCACCCTATCCCTTGCCCCACCCCATTTTTGCCCACCACACCTTCTTTTCCCCACCCACTTGAACAAAATACCAAGTCACCCAACAAAGGCACTACCTTCCTAGAACCTACCTCCACTCAGATCACCCCCTCCCACTCCTCCACCAAAGAGACATTTAATAAGACTAAACCCATCCTGGGCCACACCAGATACATTAGACTCGGGTCCCGTACCAATGCACTCCATTATGCCACATTGCCCACTCCCACTAAAACCATTTTCCCAGTGAACAGCCTCCAACACAAACACGCCAAGAGAGAGTACCTGAACATCCCCGAAACACCAAAACCGCATCTCCAACGCCTAACTCGACAACTTCTCCACCAGACCCCTCGCCTAACCTTAACTGTGCACTTATCAATGCCCGCTCTTGGAGCCCATGCCATAGAAATCCATGACCTCATCATTGACCAACAACTCGACATACTAGTGCTCACAGAAACCTGGCTACACCCTGCCTCAGGCCCCCTGCTAGCCCTCACCATCCCCCCTGGATTCAGCATTCTCAGGGCGGATAGGTCCAACACCAAAAGGGTCAAATCCTTCTTAGCAGACAGGACCTCAAGAGTCTCCATTGGCAAAGCCTCAGCCGACCCTATCCCAGTCCCCATAGGTGTTCCTCAAGGATCCTGCCTTTCCCCCACCCTGTACAATGCTTACACTAAGCTACTATTCGCAGCCCTGGATGCCATGGGTGTCATTTACACTAACTTTGCCGATGACACCCAGATCCTTATCCCCCAATCAGGAAACTACGAGCAAGACTCTCTGCTCATCAACCAAATGTATGCTCTAATCCAAACTGGATGGCGCATAATAGTCTCTGTCTTAACAACCAAAAAAAAAACGGAGCTGCTCATAATTAGATCCACCGCCAGACTGAACTCCCTTCAATCTGATTATGCTGCTTTCACCATTGATGGCACCACGAACCCAGTCCTCAAACAGGTCAAAACTCTTGGTGTTTACCTAGACGCTAATCTGACTATGACAAAACAAGTTGATGCCCTCTCTTCAGCCACCTCTTACACCACCAAGCTCATTTCCTTAAGTCGCAATTTCCTCTCACCAAATAATTGTATTACTTTAGCAAGAGCTCCTGTACTTTCAAAGCTCAATTACTGCAACATTCTCTTCCTGGGCACGTCCCATGCCAACCTGACCAAACTCCAACTCATGCAGAACAAAGCCCTTCGAGCAGCGCTAGGAATAAAAAAGAATGAGCACATCTTAACCATCAGGAGAAATAACCACTGGTTACCTATCAAAGCGAGAATTATCTTCAAAACATTATGTATCGCACACAAATGCATTGCTAACAAAGCCCCCAAATATCTCAACACCTCAGTCGCAATAAAAGCTCCCACCAGACACCTCAGATCCAGCAATAGCACTCACCTTGGCATCCCCATATTCAAAAGCACAAGAGATGGGGGCAGTAGCTTTAAAGTGCTTGCTCCCAAACATTGGAATGCTCTTCCGTCTAATATCAAAAATGAAGAATCCCACCATCTATTGAAAACATCACTGAAAACCTGGTTATTCAACCAATTCTAAATCACCTCCCACCCCGCTGCCTGTCCCTTATATCCTCCAGTCTCTCCTGCGGGTTTACTCCTGCCACCTTTGCTGATAACTGCTAAGAACTGTATCTTGATTTGTTTTGCTGATAACTACCAAGAATTGGATTTTGAACTGTATTGCCAAGAACTGCTAAGAATTGCATCTTGAATTGAATGGTTTGGCACTGCTAAGATCTGTAATTATTGAATTGTCTGCAACTACGCCGTGATACCTCAGGGTCTGGGCGTATAACAAATGTAATAAATAAATAAAACAAATATGTAAACCATCAAACCAAAACCCTCTGCATTTAACTTGCCTACTGTCGCGGCCGAATCTGCAGTTTTTATATAAGAGAAGAGCTGGATATTACATTTATTTTAATGTGGGAAAGACACGGGCGGGCGGGTTTTGGGTAGGGGACACTAGTCCTACTTTTATGTTGGTGGCATGTCCCCGTTTTTTATTTTCAAAATCTGGTCACCCTACTATCTCTCATCCTCCTTTTGCTCATTTTCTTTTCTCCGGAAGACTAAGGTGTGGATGGATACTCCTGGTTGGGGCACCATTCGTAGGCACTCTGGAACTATGGTGAGGATTTGGCACAGAATAAAAGCATATTGCCCTATGATAACATAAAGACGTAAAAAGCAAGGGGGCATATAATTGGTTGAAAAGACTCAAAGGAGGCGATGGAATCTAGAAGGAGCTGCTTTCTCGTAAAGAATGGCTGTGTGGAGACAGAAGCCTTGCTCGGCCACTAGATGGCGACCCACACCTACAGTCCCAGCAACCGCACTACCAAAAAGATATGCGAACATTCTTGTCTTTCTGATAGGTCGGACAAGTAAAAAAGATTTGGTGGTCGCGTTGGTTTTCCTTAGTAACTTCAGTGTATTAAATGCAATTGTAAACACGAGAAATTGAAATCAGTGCAACATTGCCTGTTCTGTAGCTACAATGGTGGGTGGTGTATCTGCTCTGTTATTATACTCTTTTGTGTTGTTAACCGAGGAACGGGTCAATTTTAGGGCATCTAAAAGGAGTACGGCTGTGGTGTGTGACAGCCATGACCTGTGCTGTTCGCACACAGAGCCCGACTGGGAGACGCTACCCAGGAGCGGGTGCTTGGTGAGTCATCACCACTGATGAGCTGCTCCGCGCTGGCATGACCGCCCCTCCATCTCTCATTCGGGGTTCCTCCTCCATGGCGCCCCTCCGGCTCCACCGCTTGATTGGGCAACTCGGTGCATTGTATATGCCGCTCTCTAGAAGAGTTTGCTCCTTCCCTTTTTTTTTTATACCCCGTTGAGTCGTTTTTTATGCTGTGTAGCGATAATTAGAAAACAATCTTATCTTATAATAATTCACATTCTATCCGCAGCTATTTTTCAATGTATAGTTTCTATGGGAACCAGAGTGACGTATTTTGTTTTAAAAAAAGAAGCGTGGAAGCCAAGCCTGATGTGATTTTGTTTTTAAAAGCTCACTAACAGATTTAGGAGCATATGGTGCGACGCAGCGACGCCTTTGCTGCCGGTATACTGCAGTAATCCGTTTTTTTCCACACTGTTGTTGGTGTTTGTTAAATGAGTCACAGACTTCTGCCATCTCGTTCTTTTGGAATCGGGTTTTCGTTCGTAGGCCTAAAAGTTAGGCAGGCAGGGGCAAAGCCAATCCATTTGGCTCATGTGGCCGGCGTTAGGCAACCCGTTGACAGGTGCCGCCATGATATGCCCATGCGATTCTATCGCCCCCACCACCTGCATCCTTGCTACTGAAGGGAAGCGCCCCCAATTCAGCACGATCCTCCCCGCAATGAGAGACAATAAGGGACTCTCCCGTAGTGGGAATAAGGCCAAGACAGAGTGCGGGTGAGCGTAAGTGGGAGTTTATCCAAAATTAAGGCATGCAAAGAACTCTGCAACCTACGAGAGCGCTCTGCCCGACAATAGCAAAGACAGGCGTATTTCTAATACAAAAAACGTCATCAACACCTAAACACTATAGGGGGCACAAGTCAATTGGGATTGGGTGGCGTCGACTAACTATAGGTGTTGCTGCAGCGGGGTTGGTCCTGGCGGGACGACGTCACTGGTCAGCCTCGTGGGTTGGGTTGGGCCTGGCAGGCCGGCTTGAGGTCATCCGTGCGGTGTTGATGTGCTGGGGCAGCCTGTGACAATGACGAATACCTTTCCTGTCTCATTTGCCCTAGGCCATGCACACTGCAGTTATTCAGAAAATGACATTTAAGTTCATTAATAAATCGCTTCTGCAGCTTATCTTATAAAATAAACACAACACATGAGGAATGCACCTCGTGAGAGGTCTGGTGGTTGTCGGTTGGGGTGAGATTTACCTGTGTCCTATTGACCGGTATTTTAGGTCGCGGGACGGGGCTCTGGGGCCTGGGCCGAATGATACATGTCTGTCTGCTGCGTTAGAAGTTATTATATAGATGGGTCTCTGTGTCTTGTCTCAATGATGGGGGTCGTCCTTACACGGGGTCAGGATTCTTGGGGGGTTCGTGGGATTTATGAGAGGGTGCTGGTAGATCAGTGGGTTCATCCGTGGGTTTATTACCGTGCTGTAAATAACACAGGTGGCGGGCTGTGGCCTTGATTGCGGCGCCGGGGCCCCTGACTCTCTGAAGTAACGCCAGCTTGGTTGGGGGAGGTGAGGGAGCGCGGCACAAGTCTTAGCTTTTTTATCTGGCAGGCTTGGTGGGGTGGGAGAGGGAATGGCCTTGCATATATCCACAAAGGTATTTTCCTCGTATGTTGCTGATCAGTGAATGCAGAAGTTTTATACTGTTCTGCCTTATTTTGACGTTATTTAGACACATATATATATACTTCAATTTCGTTACACATTTCTTTAATACAGTCGGTTCCAGTACCTTTTCATTACCTAACATTATATTCACTACATTGTGCGCGTATTGTATGTACATTAGACGTTATACGAGGGATATCTAGGTTATGGCCTACAGAGATTGATGCTCGCCGCTTTGGGTGAATTAAAAAACATATATGAGTTCAAGTTTCTACATACTATTGAAAAACACTTTTACAGATATAGGTTACACGTTTGGTCACATCTTTCTCCGTGGTTATAGCAGCATTAGTCCAGACCTGGAGGGATATCATATAACGTTACATTTTTATGGTTTATTCACATTTTAAACAGAGGTAGTTCATTAATACCAATACTTGAATTATTTTCTACCTTCTTCAGATAGTGATGCTTCAGCTTTTTTCCCCGTTATCCCGGCCTTGCGGTCCGGGTCATACGGGGTGCAATATCACATTGTTACTAATATAATGTTGCCGTGTTGGCATCTCGGGTTTAGCTCATCTCCGACTTTCTCATGGGAACGCGCTCGCAGCGGATCTGCCAGGGCTGCTGAGGCGGCAGAGATGCATGAAAGGCCCTCCAAAGGTGGGGGCCTCGTTACAGTGTGCTGAACTCACACCATGTTTGCTATGCAAGATGGCGTCTAGACCTAACTAATTTTTGGTAAATGCAAGGAAAGGGTGCGTGTGGGCAATGTCGTCGGCGGGTGAACCCTCCTCCACCTGGGCCCGGGTGGCATGAGGGGGCGCCCACCGAGTCATGGTCCCCGCCTGGGGAGGAAGCTGTAGGTGAGGAGGGCCTGGCGGCCATTGCTCCCCTACATTTCCCCCCTTTCGTTACTTAAAGTAACGAATTTCTTTAGCTCTTCCAATCTTCTACATTCTTGTTCCTCTAACACTGCACCATCCCATGCAGGGGTTCCTTTTATAGGCATCCATGCTCTGCACACCCCCCTTAAGCTCTCACCTCTCCTAGCATACTCGTCTGGTGTACATGTTAAATATATACAGTCGCCAGTTTCTTCCAGATCTACCCAGACCTCCTCATACCATTCCAGTTCTACGTCTCGTGGTTCTTTGATAGTGGTGTGCCATAGTTTATCTACTATGTACTTATCACGGCACATAGGCACTAACTGATATCTGGGGGTGTTGTCTGCTCCTGTCTGCACATGTACTTCTTGTGTTGCTTTAATTGTGCCACCGGAGTTGCCCATTGTCACCATCATCATTGCGCCGTTAGGAACTGCATTAGCACAACATCGGAGGCCCACCTGGCACAGGCAGAACATCACAAGGATGATCACCACTATTGGTATCAGGAACTTCATTGTCACTCCAAGCCATGAGGGAACCCAAGAGAAGATATTGTCGAACCACGAGCTATCCTCAGCTCCACCTTCCATTTTCATCTTCTCGCCCAGGTTATGTACTGCTTCAATAACGTGGGACAGGGACCCATTTTCTGCCTCTTCGGAAGGTACGAACGTGCAGCACGCACTTCCAATTTTTCGGCAAACACCTCCATCGATTGCTGTTAACAGGTCTAGAACATACCTGTTCTGCATGGTCATTAATCGCAGAGCTCGTAGTTCCACCTTTATTATGTTAAACCCTTCTTCAGTGTCATTGGCCAACTGGATCAGTTCCCACCGTGTAATCTGGAGCCATTTTGCATTTGCTCTTGCTTGGACACTTGATACTAGCGAAGCAAAGAATGTTTCCACGGAGCTGAACAGGCGATACCTGTCTGGGATCTGTGCCAATAAATCGGATGATGCTTGTGATATGTAGTTCGAGGCTCGCTTGTTCCTTGAGAGCTCTTCTCCCTTCCCTCCGGAGGACAGGACATAAAGGTGCGCTTGTGCAGTTGGAGAAGCTGCATTCTGGTTCAAGCCTTCTTTCATCATGTTACTTCTGTCAATATGGCTTTCTGGAATCACCATTAGTGTTGAGTGCAAAGTGGCCATTGAGCAGCTACCACTCCATGATTGGGGAAGATGCAGGTACGCCTTGTTTCCGCATACCCAGTAGGTGTCCATTAGTGCTGCTGTCCCTTTTTTCATATCTGGGATGGTGAGAGTTTTGTTACAGTTCTTGTTCGTTCCCATTGCCATTTTTCCTTCTCCCTTGAAACATAGTTCGTTTTGTATTTCACTTTGTAGCTTGAAGGGTTTCTCCATCGCTGTTACCCATGTTAGTTTAGGGATGTGTTCTTTCCATATTGGCAAGCACGTTCTTTCCATCCACCGCAACTTGTCCGGTTGGACACCTTTCAGTGCTTCTGCCTTGCACAGCACTTCTTCGTCTTTCCATTTGTTTTCGGAAAACAGTGTCCCTTGTATTGCAAAGAAAGGTTCTTTAAGACAGATCACTCCAGACGTTTGCGAATAGCACGTTTTGTTGTTCTGTAGCATTCTGAAAGAGACATCGTGTGCTTGGAAAGTGTTCTTTATTCTACACAGCGTGAGATGAAGGAGACATTGGGCATCCACAATGGGCAATTCTCGTGGCAACAATACTTTAGGTGTGCCTGATGCATGGGGGATAAGTGAGCAGACATAACAGCTCTCATTGGTTGTCTGTTTGGCTGTTGTGCTCATATCTGCATACCATTTATTTGCTTGGTGAGGGTGTCGTGGGTCTTCCATTTTGTCTAACCCTAGCCCATAATACTCATCATACCCTTTTCCACCAGTCTCTCTTCTCCGCCTACTTTTCTCCCTTCTTCTATACCTTCTCGTTATAGTAGGTGAAGAACCAGGCCCCCCTTCCTCCCTCCCACCCCCCTTTTCTAATTCTTCATATAGGGACTTGTGTTCTGTCATCATAATCACTTTTCCATCCTCCTTAATAAACAAGAGATCGTTGTTTGAAATTGGGGCGGGAGGGATCGTGTGGTTGTTGTATGTTCCAGGTTGGGACATTGTGTCGTTATTTGCATTTTTGGTTCTCGATTGTGACAGGACAGCAGTGGGTGGTGTAGTATAGTATCCCCACACAAAGTGTGATCCATCCCAGATCAAGAAATCACCTTCTTTGATACCTACAGTCGGAATTGTTTTCGTTCCAGGGGCAAGGGTGGTGTTGTTCCCCCCTCCCCCCTCGTTCATCTCGGTAGAGATGAACGCTATAACCCAGTGTAATACCAGACAAAACATTGAGATGAAGAACACGATAGCACACATTGATAAACCACATTCAAATGAATATGTTAATCTAGCCACTAACATTTCTCTAAATCTAACATATCTATTAGTTGCAGGCTGCCCATTCGATGCCATGATAAATCCTGTTTGAGACACAAGAGTTTATTAAATACAAACATGTAAACATTTCAACGTTGTAACGTTTCGGTGATAAAATATAGGGTTGGGTGAGGGAGAGGGTGTGTTGACAGACAAGGTAGCCTTTCAAGCATCATTATTCGTACCTTACTATATATATATATAAATAATAAAAAACATGACAGTTTAAAAACATCAATAATAAAAAAACTTCTTAAAGAGCACAGGAGAGGAAAAAAGAACCCCACGCAAAACTTTCAAAAATTGTAATAAAAAGAAAATTTCCATATACATATGTACATGTTTTAGTCCAGGACATTTGTTGCGCGCTAATTGTGTTCACTGTTCATCTCATAATGCACACAAAATTCCAATCATTCATTCCGCACAACTTCATCGTCCGCTGTTGCCTGTGCCTCGTCCTGCACCTCACTCTCCGCAGCGCTGTAAGCTTTACGTACATCTGTCAGATGCACCCAATATCGCAGGCCCTTAACCTTTACTGCTGTAGGCGTGCAAAACACTACCTCATAGGGGCCATGGAAACGTGGTGCGTTCCACCTCCGCACAAAACTTCTAACATATATAAGGTCACCAGGCATTAGCTGTGGTGGTTTTTCAGGCAACCTGTTTGGTTCAGTCGCGTTTCCCTCCTCTCTTGTCGAGGGGGGGGCTAGTTGCTTTGCAATTACGCGCGCTGCCCGTGTCAGTTTTCGCAGATATTCTGTGAACTCCTCCCCCAATATAGCTGCGCTTCTGTGTGCATCAGAACGCTCACGGAGAGGCGAATGCGCTGTATGCATTCTTCTTCCCGTGACGATCTCGTGCGGGGACAAATGGTGATCCTTACTTGGCTGGTTTCGTAGTTCAAACAAGGCCAAAGGCAGGCAGTACATCCAAGTCTTTTTAAGGGAAAAACAAAGTTTTGATAATCTGCTTTTTAACAGGCCATTTATCTTTTCCACGACGCCATTACTTTGAGGATGATAAATCGAACATAATTTGTGCTTTATTCCCAATAATGTAGTCACTTCTTTAAATAATTCATTAACAAAATGTGTCCCGTTATCTGAGCGAATAACGTCGCAAATTCCCCAGCGCGGAAACACTTCCCGCACTAGGAACTTCGCGGCGCCCTTCGCGTCAGGGCGGGCACATGGTCCTGCCTCCACCCACCTCGAAAATGGACATACAACCACAATCATGTATCGAGCCCCGTTACACCTTTCTCCCATGTCTACATAATCAATGTGGAGCTCTCTGAATGGGCCACTTGGTTTTGGTATCGTACCCCTTAGTGTACGCAATGTCATACCTGAGTTGTAAATTTGACATGTCGTGCATTCTAGGGCTAACCTTGTGACGTGTTCCTGGAGGCAGGGTGCAAACCAATCTTCTTGAATCTCTGCCATTATGTGTTTCCTTGTGTTGTGTGCAGGAAAGTGTAGTTGTTGAAATGCTATTTCTAACAGCGTAATTGGCATTACCACTTTTCCTGAACTGTCTTGTCGCCACAATAAATCAGTCGGTGATTTGCTGCATCCTCTCTTACTCCACAGCAATTTTTCCTCTGCACTAGCTCCCTCTTGCAGCTCTATTATCTCCTGTGTGGACATCATGTTGTATCCTGTGGGGACCTCTTGGCTTGCTGTGTGGTGCAACATGTACTCTCCTATTTCACCTTTTTGTAGATATGAAGCTGCTTTGGCAGCGGCGTCTGCTGCTGCGTTCCCCAAAGATATAAAATCTGTATTTGCGGTATGAGCTTGACATTTT
Organism: Ambystoma mexicanum; assembly: GCF_040938575.1. Taxonomy (NCBI): domain Eukaryota; kingdom Metazoa; phylum Chordata; class Amphibia; order Caudata; family Ambystomatidae; genus Ambystoma; species Ambystoma mexicanum. The sequence goes on from NC_090940.1 coordinate 208,797,174, forward strand.
ACGATGGCCACTGCCGTGGGGTCTTGCAGGGCCTCAATCAGTTCTTTCAATAATTCTGCATGCTGGACTGGCGTTCCGTCTGCTCGCCGAAACCCTCTCCGCCCCCACCGGGCCAACCCACCGTGAACTGTTGTTGTCATGTATGCTGAGTCTGTATATATGGTTACTGCGCACCCCTTGGCGGCATGCAATGCTTCTATTAGCGCTATTAGTTCTGCTGCTTGCGCTGAATAGTGTGATGGGAGGCGGTGTTGTACTAGTATCTCATATTCATCTTCCTCTAATCGTACCACTGCCATACCCACATGCTTTTCTCCTGTCTCCATGTCTATTGATGCTGACCCGTCCACAAAATACACCTCACCCTCGGTCAGGGCATTTTCAAAAATCACTGGATCCTTACTTTCGTCACCTGTGTATGTGGCGCAGTTGTGGTTTTCCATGTCCTCTACGGTGCATGCCTCTGTGATGAATGTGGCTGGGTTCACTGTTTTACATCTTACTATATGGATGTTAGCGCTGGACAGTATTATCTCATATGCTGTGGCGCGTTGTGTTGTCAATGTGCTCTTTGTTCGCTCTAATATTGCAAAAAGTGAGTGTTCCACAAACAGTGTCACCGGGCAGCCCATCACTATCGTGGCACTTTTTTCAATTGCGAATGCGGCTGCAGCTAGGGATTGCTCGCACGCGAAATGACCTTGCATTACTGCGTCTAGGGTGCCGCTATAGTAAGCAAGTGGTTTGTGCCCTAAAGATGTTTTCTGTGTCAGTACCGCTGTCATCAGTGTTCCTTTGCAGTGTGAAAATAAAAAGAATTCGCGCCCATAATCTGGATTTGCTAGTACTGGAGCGCTTGATATCAGCTCTTTTAGTGAGTTAAATGCTGTGTTCATCACCTCTGTCCATTCTATGTGTTTGTGTTCTTGTTGTGCTTCTTTCAGTGCCTGTAGCAAGGGCCTTGTGTACGCCGCATAGTCCAATATCCATGCTCGGCAATAGTTACACATACCCAGAAATTTCTGCATCTCTTTTACTGTTTTGGGCTCCCCAATTGTTCTAATCGCCTGTGCCCTGTCTGGTATGATTCGCTTGCCATCCTTTGATATCAGCTGACCCAAGTATAGGACCTCTGTCAGACAGTATTGTAACTTCCCCTTGTCCACCTTGTACCCTTTGTTGGCCAATAATGTCAAGAGTGTTATCGAGTCCTGTCTGCACTCTTCCTCAGCCTGTGCACAAACCAATAAATCATCAACGTACTGAATCACTGTGCTTTCTACAGACAAATTCCCCAGATCTTCATGTAGTACCCTGTTAAATATGCTTGGGCTCTCGCAATATCCTTGTGGTAGTCTGCAGTGTTCGAACCTCCTTCCTCCCAATGTAAATGCTGTCAAGTACCTGCTCTCTTCTGCTAAGGGAATCGAAAAAAATGCATTTTTTAAGTCAATTACTGTGAAGTGTGATGCTATTTTTGGAATGTTGCACAGTATTGTCGCCGGGTTCGGGACTAAAGGGAACTCCTTCATTACCACATCGTTCAGTGGGCGTAAATCTTGTATCATCCTCCATGAACCCCCCTTTGCCTTTTTGATTGGGTAAATGCATGTGTTGCATGGGGAGTTTGAGGGCACTATTATACCCTGTGCTAGCAGTGCATCTATTGTCTCTCTGATCCCTTCTTCTGCTTCTCGCGACAGTGGATATTGTTTCACCCGGGGTAGTATTGCTCCCTGTTTTACTTTTATCACCACAGGCTGAACTTCATGCAGCAACCCTACATCGTGGGGGCCATTAGTCCATAAGTTAGTGGGTACTGACCTCATGTCTTCATCAAAAAATGTGTGCGGTGCTCCTACTACCGCCATTAGTTCAACCTTAGTTTGTCTGGCTGTAACTACAATGTCGCAGGGCATTGCCAGTTCCATCACTACTTCACCATCTCCCTCAGTGTCAGAAAATAGCTCCTCGTCCGAGAGCTCTCTCAGCGGGATATTTGCATTTGTACACAATACTGTCCGCCACTCACACCCTTCCATGTCAATACCAATCACACATATTCTGTTTGCTGATACATGTATTGCATGCAAATCCAACGATAGTACTGTCCCAAGAGCAGTGTCAGGGCTTGCTATGGGACGAAAAAGGAATTCTGCTGGGATCCTCCACTCCACCCTTTTTAGTTCTGGTACTATGAGAGCCAATGTTCTCATACCTTCAACAAACATCTCCTCATTTCTTGGTACCCCTCTGATCTCTTTCATGATTGTGTGGCTGTGTATTACTGCTAATATACGGAGGGGGCATATGCCTGGCGTTGAACATACGATACCGCTCCCTGTGAATGATATTGTCATGTTTAGTTTGCTCAAGAGATCTCTCCCCAGTAAGTTGATGGGAGAGTTTTCATAGTACAGTAAGGGTGCTTTCACTGTTTTACCCCCCACTGTCACATCCAATACCTCTGTGTAAGGAACTTCAATTACAGCCCCAGAGAACCCCTGCGTCTCTAACGTTCTATTAGATAACGGGAACCGGCCCTCTCTAATGCATGATTTCTCCGCTCCCGAATCCACCATGAATATGAATTGCTTGTCTCCTATCTGCGCTCCTATCAATGGTTCCTCTGATGCATTGTGGGTCGTAGACAGTACTGGACACGCAAGTGCTCTCTGTGGGCTGTCCTATGCGGGGTGTCTCATTGCCCCCCCTTGATCGAAAATGTTCCCCGAAACCACTGACACTCCACTGTAAGGTGCGGGGGCGGGTGCCCCATTAGCTACTGTGGCGAAAGTGTTACCAGGCGTGTAGTGCACATTGTCATTATTTTGTGGGCTGGTCTGTGTTCGGTACTGATGTCCGTGTAGTTGTGCATTACCCCTTTGTACTACATTGTCTGGTTGCTGGTATTGTCCCATGGGGAGGCCGTAGGGGCTTCCTGGATGGGGGTGTCCGTACTGTTCTATCTCTTGGAAACCGTTGTTTTGTCTGCTCCTACATTCTCTTGAGTAATGCCCCCATCTCCCACAATTCCAACAGCTCCCCTGTGGGCCTCTGGGACCCTGCCACCCATTTCCTCCCATTCCTCCATACCCTTGTCCTCCTCTTCGACCCCTGTACCCACCTCTTCCTCCTCTTGGGGCCCACTCTTGCCACGTTGGACCTCCGTTCTGCTCCTGCTCTGTCCACTGTCGTTGCCCTTGTCCTGCCCAATTCGCTGCTATTCTTCCTTGTATTGCTATTTGCCCCTCCTCTCCTTCCTCTCCCTCCCGTATGAGTGGGAGTCCCGCTACCGCTGCTGCGACCTTCACCAATTTTGATTGCACCAACTTCGCCTCATCCGCCAACCTTTTCTGTGCTACTTCCCTCTCTCTTTCTTTGATCCGTTTACAATGGTGTACTATTATGCTTTGGATCTCCGGCCAGCCTTTTGCCTCAACACCTGCTATTTTATCTAGTGCCTTTTGCACTTCCTTTGGGAGCCCTCTCTTAATGATGAAGTAAAATAGAGACGTGGATTGGTGCCAGGGCGTACCCGTTTCCGCTCTCCACATCTCCTGCACCCGGAGAATGTAATCCATAGCGTCCTCCCCGTCATTCATGGTACATTGCATTACTGACTGCAAATCAGGGGTATCTGGGAAGGTTTCCCGCAGTGCGTCCCACACCCTTGCTCGCACGGTGTTAAAAGAAGCCCCATCATGGCGATCACACTCTAAAGTTACAGCTGGAAAACCCGCTTTAGCCCACACTCTGTCCGCCTGATCCCCTACTGCGGACACTAGTAGGCTTTTCACATCGCCTACTGCCAGCGGTATACCAGCGGTATGTTTCTCAAATGCATATATCCACTTGCTTGCCCCTCCTGACAGCTGTGGTAGTAATTTCATTAAATTAGCCTTGTCCATCTGAGCCCACGGTATATAGTTTGGCCTCCCGCCCCCCCTGTGGAGTAATGGGAGTTGTAATTTCCCTTTTGCCGTTGCAGCTTCCTTTTCCTTAGTCACTACTGACTCTAGTGACGCCATCTTCCCCACCCTATTTCTTAGTCGTCCCATCCATTCATCTTCTATAGTCCCCAGTGAACATGCACCATCTAGCTCCTCGCCGTCTCCTCCTACTGCCATGCTCAATCTATCACTCTCATCCCCCCCTCCTCTGACATCACATAACAAATCCTCTCTGATCCCTCTCTCTCGCGAGACGTCACCAATGCTTCCTTCTGCTGTCCCTACTTCTATTATCCTGGTCGGTTCTTCCTCAATTCTGAACAGTATTTCCCCCTTTTTCCATCCCTCCTCAATTTGTCTACTTTCGCTCGACGCTCTAGACGAGCGTCCATATTGTGTGGGGGCGCACGCTGTGCGCTCACATATGTCTTTTATTCTTGAGAGTTCATCTCTTGCCACTGTAAGCCTCGACTCTAAGTCACTCGTTAACTTCTCTATATCCACCCTCTGTGTGCCTCCCTGAGCGCGCTCTCTGGTGTTTTCGTATGGTGGGGGTGCAGTTGGTCTTTGTGGCGTACTGGTCGAAGGGGGAGGCACATAGATAGGGTCGCTATATCCTGCTGCAGGGGCTGGTTTAGGTAATATTGGGTACAACATAACCACTTCCGCAGGCTGTTCTGTACTTAACTGTTCCTTTTCCTCTCGCGGGATCATTAGTGGATTGTCTGTGGTGGAAGGTAAATCAATATTTGGAGCTGGAGCTTTGGGTGGGGGTACTTCCTCAAACAATCTCCAAAGATCTAATATCTCCTTCCTATTCTGCCATTGTTTCCCCTTATACTTGAGGCGAATACATGTACATACCATATCAAGAACGCTTTTATCAAAAGACCCTCCTTCTGGCCAAATCTGGGGCAACCCCTCCCCTTTCAATTCTGTTAACCATTGATCATGATATTTATTTATGCGTTCAGCATATCCAGGCAAGCTCTTACAAATGTGTGACAAGGGAGTTTCAGCCCCCATCCTCTAAATCGCTAGCGCTACCGCGTTTGCCTTCGTTACTTTTGATTAGGTGTAAGTATGCGTATGTATACCTTTATGGCACAGACAAGAGCGGACCTCTCAAAATTATCGCCCACTGGTATTCACTGCACAAATCTCTTCTCACTCCCCATATCTCATCTCCTTCCCATTCCCAGGCACTCTTATGTGATCTCACTTGCAATTGATCAAGTAATGGTTATGGCCACACTCTCTGGCACCACCTCGCGGCCACCCGTTCGTCTCCAACACTCGTACGGTGCGCGCACCCTTCACAATGCTTTCCACTCACACTTTTGTCTTTCTCCTCCCTTTCCTCCCTAGCCAGCTGTCCCTGTTTTCCTGCTAAGGTTACTGTGTTCACGTCTGTACGTGCCACTACTGAGTCCCCACCTTTTAAGATGTTCTAACTTCTTTATACCCTTCTCATTTTCGCCCCCTACCCCGTGGAAATGGAAAAAGAAGAAATAGAGAGAGAGAGAGCACAATCACTAAAAAATATTCCCGGTGTCTCCTTTTGCTAGACACCAATAACTTATTTCTCACTTCTTCATATATTCCCAGTACTAGTTTAGATAGCACTATGCGGCGCCGCCTTCCACCCCCTCTCGGAGCTAGGTTTCCGTCACTTCTACCACGTCACTTATTTCTTACTCCTAATGGCCATATGCAAAAGAAAGAATAAAGAAAGTTTCAAGACCCGTCTGTAGTAGACCCCCGCAATTCTCCCCCTCTACCTTTCCCCGTTCTTTTATTCCCAATTCCCCTTCTTTTCCCCTTGACGATCACTCGCACTCGGTACTCACGTGCCCGTCTTGAACCGATACTCTCCGAAACTGGGTCCGTCCAGGCGGCGTCACCGGTAACTCAACGGTCAGCCCCTGGCTCCGGCGAGCGGCACTCAAAGGGGATTTTTTTCCAATCGGGATCCCGTACCCTTTCTCATTGAGTGCGCACTTCTTATTGTGCCGGTCGCCGTTGGCGGGCGGCCTCCCGGAGACGGCTAACCGTGCGTATCCCTTCTCGACCGGAGATTCTCGTGCCACAAGGGGGTCGTTAAGAAGGAGTTAGGAAAAATAGTTTGGAGATATCACGCTATCGGGGTCACCACTGAAGGGAAGCGCCCCCAATTCAGCACGATCCTCCCCGCAATGAGAGACAATAAGGGACTCTCCCGTAGTGGGAATAAGGCCAAGACAGAGTGCGGGTGAGCGTAAGTGGGAGTTTATCCAAAATTAAGGCATGCAAAGAACTCTGCAACCTACGAGAGCGCTCTGCCCGACAATAGCAAAGACAGGCGTATTTCTAATACAAAAAACGTCATCAACACCTAAACACTATAGGGGGCACAAGTCAATTGGGATTGGGTGGCGTCGACTAACTATAGGTGTTGCTGCAGCGGGGTTGGTCCTGGCGGGACGACGTCACTGGTCAGCCTCGTGGGTTGGGTTGGGCCTGGCAGGCCGGCTTGAGGTCATCCGTGCGGTGTTGATGTGCTGGGGCAGCCTGTGACAATGACGAATACCTTTCCTGTCTCATTTGCCCTAGGCCATGCACACTGCAGTTATTCAGAAAATGACATTTAAGTTCATTAATAAATCGCTTCTGCAGCTTATCTTATAAAATAAACACAACACATGAGGAATGCACCTCGTGAGAGGTCTGGTGGTTGTCGGTTGGGGTGAGATTTACCTGTGTCCTATTGACCGGTATTTTAGGTCGCGGGACGGGGCTCTGGGGCCTGGGCCGAATGATACATGTCTGTCTGCTGCGTTAGAAGTTATTATATAGATGGGTCTCTGTGTCTTGTCTCAATGATGGGGGTCGTCCTTACACGGGGTCAGGATTCTTGGGGGGTTCGTGGGATTTATGAGAGGGTGCTGGTAGATCAGTGGGTTCATCCGTGGGTTTATTACCGTGCTGTAAATAACACAGGTGGCGGGCTGTGGCCTTGATTGCGGCGCCGGGGCCCCTGACTCTCTGAAGTAACGCCAGCTTGGTTGGGGGAGGTGAGGGAGCGCGGCACAAGTCTTAGCTTTTTTATCTGGCAGGCTTGGTGGGGTGGGAGAGGGAATGGCCTTGCATATATCCACAAAGGTATTTTCCTCGTATGTTGCTGATCAGTGAATGCAGAAGTTTTATACTGTTCTGCCTTATTTTGACGTTATTTAGACACATATATATATACTTCAATTTCGTTACACATTTCTTTAATACAGTCGGTTCCAGTACCTTTTCATTACCTAACATTATATTCACTACATTGTGCGCGTATTGTATGTACATTAGACGTTATACGAGGGATATCTAGGTTATGGCCTACAGAGATTGATGCTCGCCGCTTTGGGTGAATTAAAAAACATATATGAGTTCAAGTTTCTACATACTATTGAAAAACACTTTTACAGATATAGGTTACACGTTTGGTCACATCTTTCTCCGTGGTTATAGCAGCATTAGTCCAGACCTGGAGGGATATCATATAATGTTACATTTTTATGGTTTATTCACATTTTAAACAGAGGTAGTTCATTAATACCAATACTTGAATTATTTTCTACCTTCTTCAGATAGTGATGCTTCAGCTTTTTTCCCCGTTATCCCGGCCTTGCGGTCCGGGTCATACGGGGTGCAATATCACATTGTTACTAATATAATGTTGCCGTGTTGGCATCTCGGGTTTAGCTCATCTCCGACTTTCTCATGGGAACGCGCTCGCAGCGGATCTGCCAGGGCTGCTGAGGCGGCAGAGATGCATGAAAGGCCCTCCAAAGGTGGGGGCCTCGTTACAGTGTGCTGAACTCACACCATGTTTGCTATGCAAGATGGCGTCTAGACCTAACTAATTTTTGGTAAATGCAAGGAAAGGGTGCGTGTGGGCAATGTCGTCGGCGGGTGAACCCTCCTCCACCTGGGCCCGGGTGGCATGAGGGGGCGCCCACCGAGTCATGGTCCCCGCCTGGGGAGGAAGCTGTAGGTGAGGAGGGCCTGGCGGCCATTGCTCCCCTACACTACTTACCCCCTCTGTAGGGCGATAAACAGGAATAGTGCATCTGGCCTCTTTAGCAGCTGGCAATGGCATTCTACTGCAGGCTTGTGTCTTAAAACCAGAGCGCGTGACAAGGGCTCGCGCCTGGTCACATGGAAGGGGTCACATGGCCACCCATGTGACACTGCCAATAAACAGGCGCACACCCTCACCCCCCTGCGGATATCGTCTGGAGCTCCAACCTTCACAAGGATAGCAGACCTTCACAGAGACCTGGGCATCGAGATGTTGGACAAACATCTAGCGAAGCTGCGTAAGAACGTCCGCCAAGGACTGGATCAGAACCCGAACCCTCTGATCAGAAGACTCACTGCCACCACTGCAAACCCCTTCAACCGCTACCCACGGCCCATTGCTGCGAAGACCCTGTGAAACCAGCCCTACTGTGACAAGACCACACAGACCAAGAAGAATACAAACCCACGACTACACACTCAACCCGAGAAGATGGAGTAATGAGGCTCAAGCCTCGGTATTCAAAAATCAGAACTGATGGATAAAAAATCTATCAGTAAGAAGAAGAAGAATCGCCCCCGTGCGTCAGTCTCGATCATGTCTCCCATGTGAATTTGCTGTGCAGTGCCAGCTCTGCTAGCGAAGCACAACGACCGTCAGCAGGGCCCTTTACAAGTGTGGGCTGGCACCCCTGTCGACAAAGGAGTTTGAACCTGGCGGTCCGTCCAGCCGTGCTGCAGCACACCGCTGTAAGTGCCTGTCTTGCGCGGTTACTGGTCGGGTCTCACCCGACGAGGTCCCGCTTTAGGCAGGCCCATGCCCTGGAGTGCCTGGTGCGTGCCGCGTTGAGAATAAAGTGTTGGAACATGCTCCTGCCTGGGGGAGAGAGGCGCAGCAAGGACCGTCGCTGCTTCACTGCTACATTGTGCTCCTGCTTACTGGAGAAAGGCATGGCAAAGACCACCTGCGCAGTCATGGCGTACTGCTCCTGACGGAGTGGAAAGAGGCCTGACAAGGACCGCCACTGCATTGGTGAGCAGTGAACTCCTGCCTGGGGCAGAAGAAGGGCGTGGTATAGACTGCAGCCACAGTAACTGTCACCCAATCTCCCCAACTGCCAGACCATGCCTGACAACCATTGGCCGTACCAACGCGGACCCGCTTGAAGGCAGACCAATGCTGCCAGAGAGCCCGCAACATTCTTCACCACTAACCTGCCTGTATGTTTGTGGCCCTGCTGTTCAGCGTGGGCCAGGAGCAGGTCAGCCTACCCTTTCATTACGACCTGGATCTTGCCTATCCTTCCGGCCCGCTGCGTAGCATTGACCAGGAGCGGGTCTGCCACTTTAATTTCACCACTTTTGCCCTGGCGATCCTTGCGGCCCTGCTGTGCAATGTGGTCCAGGAGCAGGTCCTGCTTGATGTGTGCCTGGAAGGGGAAAAAGGGAAGACGTCTTGGTGGGAGAGCGATACTTGCGAACACCACTCTGTTCTCCATGCAGAGAGTCCTGCTGGGGGCCCTCATTGCCTCCCCCTGGGTGCTGCACTACATCAGCACGGCTGTCTGCTGCCACTGGCCAGCTCCAACATCTCACTGGCACTGCGCGTCGTCAGGGACTACCGCTGTCACTGCAGAGAAGATGTGGCCCCGTGTAAAACGGTGCAGCTTTGCGTGCATGCAGTCAGTGGACGTTTGGTTCAAGGACTAATAAAAATGTCACCCCTTTGATGTGTGTCTCCCAATGCCCCAATGCACAGTGATGTGCCCTTGATGCAGTGCTCCTGCCCATCTAGTGGGCTTAAACCGGATTCAGAGAAAGAGAACGTTAGTGTTCACCTCCATGTAAATATGTAAATGGCTAATGGACTGTGTATAATGCTGTTATGATTGTCTCTATTTTGTTAATACCCCTGGCATGGGATGTTGTAACCAGAGCCCGTGACAAGGGCTTGTGCCTGGTCACATGTAAGGGGTCACATGGCCACCCATGTGACACTGCCAATAAATAGGCGCACAGCCCCCCGTGCGCCAGTCTCGACCATCAGACCTGGCCTCCCTGTGTATTTGCGAGTGAGTCAGAGGGCCTGCCAGCAGGGCCCTTTACAAGTGTGGGCCGGCACCCCCGGCCCCATAACAGTGTGGTCCAGCAGGCACTCGCCACCAATTGCCAGCTCTTGCCACCTTATGGCCAAGTATTTCTACCATTTGCTATGTGAGACATCTCTGACGGAACGGGCAGGCAGCATCACCTCTGCGCCCCAAATGTCATGAGTAACAGGGCAATAGTGAGTACCTGCGCATACGTTCCCTATATGTAAGGCTTAGCGCCACATGTGCTGGTGACGTTATTATACGACAGGTGCAGCCTTTAATGCCCCAGTAATGCCATCATGTGCAGGCTATAGTATAGTCAATATGGTTCCATGTGATAGATAATGTTGCCTGGAAAAAGTTGCCAGGTAGGTGACATTTTTTTTCCTGACCCCTAAAATAATTTCCCCAAATATTCTAGGAGAGGTATACTTTTATATTATGAACTCCCATCAGAGAATATGTGTGGAACTTGTTTGAATTGAATGAGGGTGCATTTTTTGGGAAATGTCGCCCCCTGCAGCCATTTCCCAGGCAACTTTATCACTAAACACTGTCAATATATTTCCGCTCTAACCAAACATGTCCAGTGTTGCCATCATATGCCAAATACAACCTCAAACTTCCCCGTATTGATACAATTTGCTTGACAGTATAGTCATCAGGTGTAAGGTGTGATTCTGCCATTATTCTATTTGTATTTTTTTTATTGGTGTTTTATAATGTGCACAATTACAACGAGCTGTTTGACAGTGCAAATGGGGAGGCTTGGGGCGTTCCAAGGTTTGCCCAAATTACGGCAAAAGTATGGCAAAGGAGAGCGAGGGGAAAGTAGCTCAGTGTATAGAGGGTGACAAGCTGCAACTTCCTGGACACCAAGGGCCGATTCATGGAATTTGTTACACGGTTCAAAGTGACATTGCACTACTGAAAAGTTACTTTGCACTACCGAACCCTGATTCATGGAACTTTGCAAAGTGTATTTTTGCAGTGTAAAGTCCGTGCAAATTCATTTTGTATTTATGAGTCTTATTCCCACTCCATGCAGCTATTTTACCTGCGTGGAGCTGGTGCATTTCCCTTTTCCAAGGAGGCCACTGCTCTTCTGATCCCAGTAACATGCCTCTCAACTCACCCGCCTTTGGTGGGTGTAACCCATCCTAGAATGTGTTCACTCACCCAGCAACCCCCTTGCTCGTCCATAGGCATCAATGGAGCTTTTACCTGCAGTAGCAAAATCCTCTTTTTTCACATGCCCTCCCAACACTAAAGGTTGAGAGGTAAGCAGTAATGGTCAACATTAATCTACAAACGCATATAGCCATATCACTTTTTAAAAACTTTTAAAACATTTTTTATTTAATCGTTATTTGGCTAAAAAGTAACCTTTAACAAAATATGCATAACATTTTTAAAATTACAAAAGACAGAGATACAAATTGAGAAAAGAATTAAAACAAGAGCATAAACGAAGCACAAAAATACAAAAATGAATCAATCATGTTGCTCGTTTCTGTGATTCTAAAACACCTTTTAAGAAATGGATTGCGGCAACCACCCAGTCATTGCCACTATGAGAGTTCATAATAAGCTGACAGTAGAAACCTGGGCTTACAGTTGAAGAAGAAGGGACCCGAAATAGAATTTACACCTCATCAAATGCCCTATAATACAATAGAATGTGTCGCAAAGTTTCCACCTCATTAGACAGGGAACAAAATCGACACTGTCTTAGGGCTCTCAGAGTTTTATTCCTGGCACCCATGATTTCGTTTGTCGGGATCAAATTTAGCCAGAGCCTCATAACCCTTGATAGCCAAGATCTAACTGTAGATTTACTCAAGTAATCAGGACAGGTTCCAACTGGTCTGACATCAATCAACAAATCGGCATATAGATGATATATTCTGACTTTTCTGATTGTGTCAATCCAGTCCCATTCTTTGGGTCTCCTTTTAAGTACAGCTGGTCTATACAGAACTGTGTCTTTCGAGAGGCTATACCTCTCACAGATTGAGTTACACTCAGTCTCCCAGATATTTAAGGCAGTCCAAGATTTCTTATTACGCAACTGCTTTGGAAGCCTCCAAATAGAACCCTCCTTTGCACAGAGAATATTCCTCAATAGTGAAAGGTTCATCCAATTAATGTAGAACTGTATGGAAGAGAACCCTAGCTCATGGCGAATAACAGCTGCAGGAACTCCATTTTGTACTTGCAGGACCTTCCTCCAAAACATTCCCTCCAGAGCAGTACAGTCCAAGAGTAAAGGGAGATCCCAGTTCTCACCCCCATAAATTATGGGTGGTAAAACCTTAATTTTATAGAAGTTTAGCACTGGAGTCAAAGAAAAATGACTACATTTCCGATTCACAGCACATGCTTGTGTGGCAAGCATTAACATTTTGGGACAATAATACTTTGAGCCTTCATTTTATTCTGAAGTTCAGTTAATCTACAACCCAGATAGCAAAAGTTTGAGAATCTTTCCGTAGTCGTCCTGCTCACGTGGCAAGCAAAACTCTAATATTTTTGTTTCATCCCCGGCCTAAAGGAGAGTATCTGAGATTTTTTTATGTTGATGGTTAAGTGTTTTTTTCCGCCTAAGCTGCCAAAGCATCTAGCTTGTGCTGTAGTCCTATCTGAGTGTAGTCGTACAGGACAAGATCATCCACATGCAGCAAGTAATCCAAGCTAAGGTTAATCAGACTCGGAGAAAAACTGCAAATGCTCTGGAAAGTCTCAGCAAGATCCGAAAGAAAAAGGCTAAAGAGTAACAGGCCACACATTGTAGGAACAGACACAGAGAGTTTGCCCCGAGCATTAAGGCAAACTCTGATAGATGTGTTAAAATGTAAGGCCACAAGGATGCCCAGCAAATGAGTGGGGCACCCCCATTGTGTGAGCTTGGGCCATAGAAAAGTTCTGTCTATGCTATCGAATGCCATGGAGAAGTCGATAAACGCCATGTATATAGGCGTTGATCTCATCATGGCTTCCTTTTTCAGCATACCAAAAATGAAGATGTTAGCCTTCATACCCATACCTTTCCTGAACCCCATTTGCAACGTGTCCAATCTCCCTGCAGCAAAAGCTCAATCGGTTCACTCCCTCAGAACCATGCTGGCATAAACCTTTGCAGGAACATCAAGAAGGGCTATAGGCCTATAGTTAGATGGTAACGATTGTTGACCCTTTTTAAAAATCAGGACAATGATGGACTGTGTCCATGATTTCAGCATACTTGCTGGCGAGGCAATTTGGTTACAAATTGTGCTCAAGATGTGTGCCCATAAAGTGGTGTCAAGTTTCAGGGCCGCATTTAATAAACCATCGGGCCCTGGGGCTCGGGAGTTTTTACTTCGAGTGATTAATGAAGCAATGGGCTCCTCTGAACTGGTCAAGTGCCATAAACGCAATGTCGGTTCCAAGTGGGAATATTTCTTCCCAAAGCCCCCCCTTATACACTTTAGTGAAGTGATCAATCCACCCCTATTCCCCAGTCGTATTGATCAGGGCACAGGAGAGTGCAGACACAGGATTATTTATCATTTTCCAAAAGGAAGCGATGTCTTTTGAGCCTACAAGCTGCAGCGTTTTTGATGCATCATTCAACAAGATGTCATATTTGTAGAATCAAAGACATTGTCTATATCTAAACTTCAATGCCTTTCTTTTTTCAGTCTCAGATGTCAAGCAGAGTAAGGCACGCCTCAAGTCCCTTTTCTTTGATTGAATTACGGGGTCATAGACATGGTTCCAAAGTATTTTCCTTCTTTGTCTGGGGTGAGCCATAAGTTCATAAATTCCGTCCAAGATGTCCCTATATGGGACAGTTTGTAAAGCGACTTCGAGTTTGTCTGGGGGAAATAAATGGCAAAGAGCGCCATAGAACTTCTCCATACTCATCCTATTCCAGCAAACCCTATTTTTACCAGACCCAGCCTCTCTCAAACCTGAGCCTAAGTATTGAGGTCTCGTCCGGATTTACCACCTTCCACTCTAAGAGTAAGGGGTAATGGTCACTAAGGTCTGTTTTTCTGACCATCATTGAGTTGACATTCTGTAGAATTTCACCCGAGACAAAGAAGTAGTCCAAAATACTATTTGAAGTACCTCAATGCCAAGTCGGGTTTGGTGGAATGTCCCCCGTAACCATACCGTTCACCATGTTCAACTCCTAGGCGTTCATAAGGTCCATCCATGCACTTTCATGCTTTTTTGCCATCATAATATGGACAGACACACTCAAACCAACATGCTCCCAACAAAATGCGTTCCGGTCACCACACAGCAGGATAGAGTTACAATTCTTTACAGTTTGCCAGTCATAGATTAGATCTAGAATTGCACCAAACAAAATGTCTTGTGCAATCGTATTGGGGTTCCAGTAAAGGTTAATTATAAGAGTAGAAGCCTTTTGCGCATACAACTCCTTATCCCAAGTTAAATCCACTGCTTGCACAAATGCATTCAGAGCTGCATAGGGGGTTGCTGTTATTTCCAAATTCCAAACAATAGCCCAGAAGCCAGTCTCCATTTATCCCCCTTATATGCCGGGTACAGCAATCAATGAAATCCGTCCACACTTGGGGGCAGCAGGAGCCAACACTCCTGGACACAAAACAAATCTGCTTCATAAATTGCCAAAACCATGGGAGAAAGTAGAGTAGCATAACCCCTTGAATTCCATGAAAGGCAGTGAATGAGATTCGTAGCTACAGCAAACCTGATTTGAATGGCTAGGGACTGCGTGCGTTCAAGCATGCCCCAACCCAGCTCCAATCCGTGCCATCCTGGCATTCCACATTGCCTATTAAAGGACTGGTTGTATACCTGCTAACAGAATCATCCCATGAGCATGTCATTGATAGAATAGGAGGGGACTGCAACACCATTGGCACTTGATCAAAGCTGGTTGTTTCACGTCTGTCAGACAAGATAGGCAAGGTAGATTTTGGCAGGTTTCCTGAATAAGCAGCAATTGAAAAGCCCCATGATTTTCATTGGGCGGAGGCTGCTAAAACCTGGTCCAGAACCAAATGAGAGCCGAAGTCGAGAATGACCTTGTCCAATCTCAAATTGTTCTGAAATTCCACCTGCTTAAAGTCCGATGAGCCAAGATGAGATAGCGAAGGCACTTTCGTTAGCAGCTTCAAGACGGCCAACCTATTTGAAGTCATCTGTATGCAGTCTTTCAACTTCCAGGACAAGAGTTCGAGTTCACCAGCATTGGGGTTGTCGGGGGCTCAACAGGGCTCTTGTTTATGAGGTGTAGGGGCACTCCTCCATGGTCATAAACTGTGACAACATCCTGTCACCCCTCTATTGATGACTGGGCTCCACAGAACTATGACACCTTTCTTCACACACTTTAAGAGGGATATGCGCAGGACCGGTAGGTGCTGAGCACAAGGGGATCTCTACCTGCGTAGATGAAAATCCCTCCAACGGGGCTTGGGATATACGGGGCTCGCACTGCACCTTGTCAGCTGTGGACCACGGTAGACACTCCTGCATCACCACTACCCCCCCACCCCGTCATCCCTAAACGGGTCCTCAGTATTGGCACCACCATCCCCAGCTTCGTACAGAGTCACACATATAGGAGTTTCCGTTTGTGAGGTTGGTGCCAATACACATGGACCCAAGGCTACAGATTGCTGCTGAGATTTTTGTTGGGGGGCCCTTGAGCAATGGGGCTCAAAAGGTAGATGCAGAGGAAATGTTAGGTTTCGCACACATTTTCTGGAGACCTTGCACATATTCTTATGGAGGGTTTTCCTATTTATTGATTTCATTGGGAATACAGCCGTTGCAAATCCTCTCCTGCAATTGATATCTTGGCTCAAGTGGAACGAGTGCCAGGGACGCCATTTCACCAAAATGCCAGGGATAGCGGAAGTGTCATCACACGACCCTTGGCCTCTGATGACATCACAGGAAGTGATGTCATTTGACCCTATCCCAAAGTGACATCATGGGAAGCGATAGAACACAACCTTTCACCCCTTGTCAAACCAGGAAGTGACATCACATAACATTGTTCCTAAGTACACTAAGAAAAATATGGTTACGATATCACTATAATGTGATATACATTTCATAAAAGAGTGGATCATCATATGTATCATTAATATCAGTGTGTATAGGCCCATATTACCAAATTACTGTGAAAGCAAGCAGACTTCCGCGGCCAAATGACAATGATGTGTTATTATATAGCACTTACGCTTAAGTGCTTCATACAGAACAAATATACATACAATATCGCCCAACCTGTGTTGGTACACATTTATCGACCTCAGGAGGATGACAGGCTGAGTTGACCTGTGTAAGAACAGACTAAATCGGTGACTCACCCCCTAAAGTGTGCCTAAAATAAGCCTTTAATAAGTCTAGCAATTATTGAATAGAACTCCAGAAAGACCAATTATTTGTTATTGCTATTTTTCTTATTTAGGGTCAGGGCTCAAAGTGGTACACTTGTGGAACCCCATTTTTAAGAGGCCTGAATAATGAAGCCAACTTCTCCAGAAAGAAAGAGCCACATGGCACTGGGCACAGCCCAGGAGCTTACATTAAAAAAAAGAAACGTAAAAAAGAAAACGATATTTTAGGAGAAACAATCCAGGCCACAGGGGTAGCAAGCGAGACTTCAGGGTCCCCTGGTGACCCCCAAATGACGTCCCTGAGGAGTGCATCTTTTGTAGTGGCCAGTACGCTCTCAAGAGACCTCTTTTCTGTATACACTCTGTGTATTGGGGCTCATTTGTTTCCATCTGTGAAGCTACCTCCCCATTCATTGCCTGTTATGGACACATTCACTTTTGTTTCCAAGCCTCTTTTCATTTTTGCAAAGCTGTGCATATTGTCTTGGAGAGTCATGTTCACATCTTGGGTGCTGTGATGTTCTGTCTTCTTCCTTCTTTTGTTCATGAAGCGCTGGAGACCTCATCAGAGGGCTTTATTCTGTAGTAGGTGAGCTCCACCCAAGTTATTGGTCCTAAGCAAAACACAAGGGCCGCGAGCAAGGGCAAACGTCACCCAACAGAGAGTAGAGGCCCACGGTAAGTGTTCTAACCTTTGTAGAGCCTGTGCAAAAAGGGAAGCCCAGGTAGGCTTCTCGTGACAGAGCTTGCCCAGGCCTCCTTGTCTAGTGCCCAGTGTGCTTATAAACCCAAGGGAAGCTTGAGATACAGCCTACACTGCAAACCTGCTGATTGCCTAGAAACAGTGGCGTTTGGTGACTTGTTTAAATGCTGGGGAGTAAATGTATCACTCAAATACGTGGAATGAACCGAGCATAACAAGAAAGTCTTAACCACCCGAGGCGCGTTGCAGGGTTTTACCCCAAAGACAAATGTAAAAATAATGAATTAAAATGGTGCATTTTACAGCTTATGATGAGGGTTGTTTTGCTCCCAAGAATTGCGCACACAACCAAAAAATTCAAGTGCTCAGTTGGGCGTAGTTTAAAGCAATTCAAACCACAGGCTGTTGTTTGAATTGCATTAAACTACGCCCAACTGAGCACTTGAATTTTTTGGTTGTGTGCGCAATTCTTGGGAGCAAAACAACCCTCATCGTATTCTATTTATGTGCACACTGTAGGCAGGGTGTTCACACACTGCTCCTATTTGCTGGCCGTCAACCATCTCACCCTTTGTTAAGTGCGCCACAACCTCAATTGTCCTTTTCTGCCACAATCTCATTTTACAGCTTAACTTAGAGTTCTTCAAAAAGAACCTGAAAACCTGGTTGTTTAGGTAATTGACGCTGTCCGTTCACAGTTCTTGGATCTTCCTTTGGCTCCATCCTGAGGCTCTTTTCTTGCTTTTTGTTTTTGTCAGTGCCCTAATGCCCAAGGGTCCATGGCTGCGCTTTACAAGTGTTTAAAGTAAAGTGAAGTAAAGTAAAGTAGCGCCCATCCCTCGGAGCACCACTCAAGGCAATCAGGTATGCGGTGGCTCCAATGGAAAGGGAGGCGGGCAAATGAGAGAAAAAGAGGAAGCATGTCCCAGGGGAGGGGAGTGAGAAGTAGAAGAGCCCCAAAGCACATAGAGAGTGAGAAAGCCCCAGAATGGGGAGAGACTGAGCAAGATTTAGAGGGTCATTACGAGTTTGGAGGTAGCCATGGCGCTATTAGCGCCATGGTTGCCTCCAAACCCGTGTCGGGCCTGGTGGAATGGGGACTTGCCGGGACATTCCGACCTAGGTGGTACCGGTAAGGCCCCATTCCAAATGCCATTCCCCATTCCCATTTGAGCCCCCATAGGGCTCAATGGGAATGGGGAAGGCACTAATAACGGGCCCGCAATTTGCGGGCCCGTTATTAGCTCCAAGGTCCCTTAATGGGTCCGTAAAGCACGGCTGGTCAGACCAGCCGTTCCAGGTGGGACCCGCTAAGGGACCTCGGAATAGGGCGGTAAGGGTTTAACGGCACCAGTCTCCTTACCAGTGACCATTAACCCTTACCGCCCAACTCGTAATGACCCCCTGAGAGTGGGAAGCAAGAAGGAGAAAAGCCCAATAGTGGAGAGAGACCAAGCCAGCCCTAGTCTGGGGAGCAAGAAGGAAAACGCCCTAGTGTGAGGAGAGACTGAACGAGCCCTAGAGTGGGGAGCTAGAAGGAGAAGAGCCCCAAAGTGGGGTGAGACTGAGACAACTCCAGTGGGGGAGTTTTATTGTTTTAATATACTAATGCTCATATATTATCTCTGCATGGGAATGAATGCACGTAAATGATATACAAGCGAGTGAGAGGTTTCTTAGTGTTTTTTCTATTTATGTGAATAAATCACGCTATTTTGCAAGTGTAAATAGTTGTTGGTGTAGTGATGAAATTGAGTAGGGACGATATTAACATCTAATGTTTGTCATACACATATGGGCAATCATAATTAGTTCTTAGATACTCTAGTGGTAGACCCCGAACAGGATTAGTCTGTCAGGTGTTCATGGGCAGTGTTTGCACTTGCGCTAAGTGCGCAGATCCAGCTCTCTCCGGAGCCTTGCGTCGGGTAAGGCGCTATTCTCTGCCGTGAAAGCTGAGACAGCCAGAGCTGGGCATTTAGAGCACTATTGGGCTGGAGGCTATGCTCTGGCATATGCACAGATGATGGAAATCATGACATTTGAATTTCAAAGGTTCTCTCTTTTGGATCAGAAGAAGTGCAGAAGGTTCTCGCAGAGTTCGCAGGAAGCTGGGAAAGTGGGGTTCAGGATTTGTGAGCGACATTTCTTGCAGTACATTTTGAATACCTCTTATAAAATATCTAAAAACCTTGGTGCCCCTTTTAACAGTTCGATGGTAACTTCTCGTGGCAGTCATGCATTGCATCCTATTTCTTTCAGACGGGACTCTGCCATTTTTGTTACCGCATTCAGCCCTTGTTTGTCTGGTCCAGTGGTGACTTCCCCATAATGGGTGGGACAGCGCCCCTCACCAATTATGGAAGAGTCAGAAGAGAGGAGCCAAGCAGAAGGACCGGTTGCTCAGCCTAAAAGCTGCTGAATTTAGCTTCTGTCAGGCTAGAAGCACTGTCCTGCAGTTACCAGGTGGCTAGTTTTTGTCCGCAACCAGGTACAGACCATCCAGCTTGCCTGTTCACCCATACGTGGTGGGTGCAAGCCTTGCAGAGTCACATAGGGGTGCCTGTAGGCTGCTATCCTTGCTAGCACAGGGTGGCTCATTGCAGACCAGAAATGCACAGGCCTTGAGCTTTGATAAAGCCGCTCCAAGATCTTCTATGCCTCACAGAGGGGTTGGGATTGAGCGTGAGAGCTAACTGGCATCTCAAACCTTCGATAGTGTTTCATTGTGTCACCTCTGCCTCCAGGCGCTTCACCATAGAGAAGGACCGGGCCAACTATTAAGGGTAACGTTTAAAAGAAACTGTGTGTGTTTGTGAGTGTGAGTGTGTGTGTGTGTGGTATGACTGTGAGGTGCCTCCAACCCCAAACCATTTAGTGCCTGTGAATGACTTTCTGTTGAGGCTTAAGGGGCAATTTGAAGGGCTATGGTACAATTCAGTTGTATGGGCAGCTTTGGAACACATATGTTGTGGAATTGGCCAGTTATGAGGGCAATATGGGTGACATGGGGCAATTCACGGGGTAAGAAATACTAAATAGTAGAACTCGATTTTGTGCGCAGTATTTGTTAGTAGTTTTTTCTGCTTTGCTGTGAGTAATTGGCTTTGCTTATAAATGTATAAGCAGTTATACATTTAGACCAAAGTCCTCATGTCATTTTTCCAAAGTTTTTTATTATTTGTTTGTTGTCAAAGTGTTATTGAATGTTCTGATTTTCTCAAAATAAATGGACCATCTACACGTGTTTCACTGTCATTAGACTGTTTGACAGATCTTCAGGAGGGATCGTCCCTTGTTGGACTCTTGGCTATACAGAACTGAAATTATTGTGTGCTAGCTTTTGTTTGCAGATTCGGTAGTTATGGATGTAGCTTTGTGTTAATGTTGGTTTCCTCTTTACCAATTCCGATTCATTCAATTTGGAGAACATTTAAATTGATTCCCAAATGTTGGAACCTTCATTTGTATTTGCCTCGTTTTTAATGCTTAGAAGTTGGCAAGGAACGGCGTGCGCATCAGTTTCATTTTCTGATCAGCCTCAGAACAAGACCCAAGTGCAGCTGCTTCCTAAGTACAATCATTTCTAACACATTTCCAGCACCAACAATTGTTAAAATCTTCAGATTTCGCCATATGTTGTAAAAAGGATGCTTTTGGACTTTTACCAATTCAGGGGGTAGTGGGATGTGGCATGGGGTAATCCAGGAAACAATGGCACTAGGCATGGGGAAAAGGAGTGGGCATTGTGGAAAGACATTAGAAGTGGGCAATGGGATGTGGCACAGGGAAGCTGCAGGGGCAATGCTGGCCACAAAGAGCTATTCTGGGTGTAGATGGATAAGGCACCGGGCACTTCAGGCAGCCTTGTGATTGCTATTTTGTACAATCGATGCAGACGCCATCTTTACAGTGTGCTTAACTGGTCCGAAAACTGGCACGATCTAGCCCCCTGCAAATGATGATGCCAGTTTAAATATGCCATGCTAGCGATTGTACAACAAAATACATTTACCACGTTGGCACGATCATTTGTTTTTCAACTGGAACAACTGGCATTGCTTTGTTGAGACTGGCATCACCATTTTCTATCATCAGTGCAAGTGACAGCGTGATCATATTTTTACTGCAGAAACACTGTCACGGATAGCACCGTCTTCACAGCCAGGACATCATTGATCACATGTGATTAACACGGGGCAGCTTGAACGTGTCTTGACAAAGTGGAAGCTGTCATGGCAATGCATACACTGACATGCTACCACTTTAAGCTGATGCCTGGCAGATGTATTAACCTGGCACCTCTTGCAGCAAAGTCTGGCGTGTTGTTAGGCTCTTACAGTGGTGACTGTATGCCTTTTACTAGCACAGGGATAATCACGATACATCTTCTTCAGCAATATTCAAAACAGGTGCCATGGCTACCAGCCTGCCACTGTATCATGCTCTGTTTCAAACATGTGGCACACCCATATATTTGTCTGTTGTAGATTCCCTACTTTTATTGGGTGCACACTTTTTTGATGGGAATGTGACATGATTTGCTGTGATGGAATATCATCAGTGAACTTTATTCTGAATAAATGCAATATTATATGTTCTCTTCCAGTTTTCCCTAAAATGTTGCAATAAAATGCAAAGAAATCTTGACGTAAGACCCTGTCAAAGACCATGGAACGTTTGGGGAAAATATTCATGCCCCCACGCAAACTGATTTACCAGCTTCCCCTGGTCGGGCCAAACTATTGTTTATTTTGGTAGCAGAAACTTCCTTTTTCAGTTGTACCGGCCAACAACATGCTGCGTTGTTGTGATGGGCTGCGCTGTGCCACGCTTCAGGTGCCCCCCGTTCTGTAATGCATAGTAGGGTTTTGCCATTACTGGCTGGGATTGAGGAGTAATGCATTTTGCGATCCTTCGCATTCAAATTATACGAAATGACAAGATGCTTGGCTTGTGGGGGAGAGTGTAGAGGTTAGCAGAGGAGTCATGTTGATCAGAATGTTCAGAAGCTTTCTCGATGTTCTTATCGGCTACAGGTTGAGGGTCTCCAAGGCTGAGTATGCTTTGAGCTACTATGGGAAGATACTGGGCTTGGCTGAGAGACCCTCCTCTAAGGGAGGAGGTATTGGAGAAAGGCCTTCTGTAGATGAGAGTGTGAGAGTCGCGTGCTCGAAGTGGTAGGTTTAATTCAACACAAGTTCTTCGTTGCAAATGCTGGATACGGCTGAACCTCTGCCATTTCCCGTAGTTTGGGGACAGACACTGTTCTATTATTGTGTGTTTGGAGAACACTGAATCAGAGTAGAGGGGACATTTTATCTCAAAAAGGTTACATCTTTGATGATGCCAGTTCCCGGTATCAATATGGCTGCACCCTTGATAGTATTTGTGATATTTTATAAGGAGATCTGTGGGATACCAATTCGTTTTCCCCCTGTGCTCTGGGGCTTTAGGTACCAATTTATCGAATTTGTGATTGATGGTGAAGTCCATCCTTTCATGACTGCTTTGGGTGTGGTGCTGTACAGAACATTGCCGTTTTTCATCTCGTGGTATGTTTAGTGGCTATTGTGCTGGGTAGTGGGTTATTTCTAAGCACCCAGGATCTGGGGAGACGGGGAGGCGGGGAAGCGGGGCATTGTGTGTTGCAGCAGTATATTTTGGACATGATCAGGCTATTTTCCTGTGTTCAGTGTAGTCTTGACGTTGAATCAGGGTTGGTTTTTTCCTATCATCCAGGATGGCCAGAGGTTTTGACCCCAGTTCAACTGTGAGTTTACAATATGTTTTCAACTTCTCATGTGCACCATGGTTGTCTTGATACATTGTGCGAGATTGCACTGAAAGTTAGAGGAGGCCAGGCTTTTCTGAATGGAAAAAATGTTGTATTTATTGCTGGTGTGCATGTTTTAAATTGTAAGCATTGTCCATCTACAGATGTGTGAGTTTTCACTGAAGGTTAGAGCAGGTCAGGACACATCGAAATGGAGAGATGTTACATATATAGTTGTTATGTATGCTTTTCAGGAGTCTGCGACCTTTGGCTCTCCAGATGTTTTGGACTACAACTCCTGACAGGCCTACCCAGTATAGTCAATGGTGAGGGTTCATGGGATCAAAACATCGGTTCAAAACATCTGGAGGGACTCCGGTTGCAGAGCCCTGTTTTGAATAACAGGCAACTAGCCCATACAGATGTTTCTAAATGTCGCATCATCCTGCATATATATCACACTAGTGGAATATGGAAGTGATGTCTCACGTGCTTGCTTTTAACGCCGGGTGATATAGGCTCCCTGGCCGCTGGTGGTGAGGCGAAGGAAGGTGACAATGAAGGGAGGTGGGATCGTGTCAGGAGCACACCCATTTCTTGGGGCCAGGTGTTACATCGCTGGACCCTGGCTATAGCACAGGGGTGGAAAAGTGAAGCGTAGGATGTTTTATAGAACTAAAAGCTACGGATTGGCACATGCCAACAATGGGTCAGTTTCACCTTGGTGTTCTGAGTAACATTATAGACTACTCAAGCCTTCCGCGTTGTCACTCAGAATCCCCCGATGGGATATATTCCTCTTGTTGATAGTTACCTTTCTACAAAACTCTGGGGCCCTTATTACAATTTCACTGGTATCCTGGAATCCGGAATTACCGGCAGGAAACCAGCAACACTGCCTTACCGTCTCAGACGCCCGATATATCCCAGCATAACCAGAACATTACAGGCAGCGGTCGGACTCCATGGGATGGGATTGCCAGAATTACTGTCACCGGTGGTACCAGTGCCAGTGATTCTGGCAATTATTTGCTGGTAGGGGCCTGAACTCCCAGCAGGCCAGGCTTGCTGGTAGTTCACTGTCCCTAGCGGCAAACTTGTGTTTAACCTGTCCCGAAAAAATGCTGGTGCCGGTATTACCAGCCTTTCTTCTGTCATTTTTCTGGCCCGGTTGGACTTCAGAACTTGTCGACCTGAAAGATATTTGAGGACTGCAGAATAGTCATGTATTTTGCATTCGGGTGTGGATGCATGGTAGTGCGTCTGTTCAACACCATGCTGTGGTTTGATGATTTATAGTTCATGAGTAGGATTGATTATTGCCACATTGTATTAGTGTGGCAGGGTCTTTCTTTCCAGGGCTCGAACCCTTTTAGACATTACAAATGTGTTTAATTCATTTAGGGTTAGGTAAGTCGCCCGCAATATTTCGAAGTAGCATATTGGCCCTCATTACGAGGTTGGCGCTAACCCGTTGGTGCCACCGGCAGGTTGCCACCAAGCCTGTAACACCGAATCCGGCGCCTGACTTCCTGGTGCTACCGGGTCATTAGAAGTCCCAGCGGCACGGGAAGTCAGGCACCGGATTTTGTAAGTCCCCATTCCCATGGAGTCCCTTAGTGAATGTTGTCATCTACAAAAGTTTTGGAACAGTAACGAAAGAATCAGCTGCCAGTAAAACCTGACAAACGCAGAAAGAGAGTGTTCAAATGTTTGTTCCATTCTCCTTTCACTAGGATTGGATTAGGTTCCTAGGAAAGTGCTGGGATATCTTGGACTAGGTGTCTTCTTTGCCTCTTAAAGAAACAGTGTTTTCAGGTTTTCTTTAACCTTTTATAGACAGTTTATTCAAAACTATTCCCAGGACTTCCTAGGATTATTTGGCAATTTAAGAACAGGAATTTGTTGAAGGGTTTTCATTGAGATGGCTAAAGTGAAAAGGAGTTTCAGTTACTTAAGGAGGATTTCACTTCCACCCTTTTAATACTTCTAAGCCAATTATTGTTGAGACAATAACCTCAAATGGGGCTTGGAGGCCTTTTTTGTGTAGATTTTATAATGAGAATTTAGCTGAACTGAAGTTTGAACAGATCATAGTCATCTCACATGTGTTATCAGGCATGATGGTGTAACACTCCTCAAGCAAGATGGTTATTGTAAATGTGCAATAACCTATAACCCAGATCAAGTTTGGGGATCATGTATAAGAGGGAGTGGGAAGGTTTGATATGATATGATATGGCATTTGTAACGCGCCTATACACAAGTGTTTCCATAGCTACCTTACCGTGGTCTATTTTACTGAGTCTATGCAGTGGTATGCACACATATTAGGCCGGACTGATAGCAACCAAGCATGGGGGGACCCAAAAAAAGAAGTTAAGGGTACAGTCGAAATAACAGGAGTCAAAGGGGTGTCCTCTATTAAGAGGCAAAGCATGGATAGGCTGAAGGGGGGAAAACAGAGTACACCCCGCATTGTAGGTCACAGTAGACATGTCTGGGAAAGTTCTCTTCAGCCCAGAAGAGCGGAGAAGGGAAATAAACAAAATAAATTACAAACTGTGGTCCGGAGGGATAGGGAGTTCTAGCTAGGACAGCAAGGGAGAGAGAGCAAGGCCAGTGACCCTCCCAGGTCGCCAAAGGAGTAAAAGAATGAGATGGCGAAGACGGGGCATGCAGGAAGAGGTGCAGCAGAACCAATACCTGCATTAAATTGATCCCGAATCAGATAAGAGGGCAGGGTCACTGACCCTCCTTATAGAACAACTTCAGGCAATAATGGAATGCTGTAGAGCCTGGATGCTGAATTTCCCACAATTCAAAGATGGCTCTGATGGCATTGGTTGCCTGTAAGGCTTTTCACACTGCTACTAGGCCCATGCAGTAAAGGGAATGGGTAAAATGTAATAGTAAACCAATCACAGGACACCCTTAATAATAACTTAACAGATGAATTTAAGAAACCTAGCAGGTCTGGTCAATCTGAGTTCATGAAGCAGGACACTTTAGGGAAAAGCCAATCCCAAGAAAGATTACAAAGAGTCGCAATGCGCCATATGTACAAAAGGGTCTGGAAAGAATCCAGTAGGTGTCACAGACCCAGAGGTTTCAGGAATGGCTCTCGAAGTTCCCTGGATCAAAAAGGAGGTCCCTAAATGGAGGAAGGTGGTGGATGCCCAGAGACCTTACGGTGCAGAGTGTAGGGGAAACACTTGGACCCGCTAAGGATGAGATTGGCTGAATGGACTCACCCCAACTGACTACAGACTCCCTAGAGGGCATTGGAGATCTGAAGCCTGGGCTTTTTACTGGCAATACAACCCCCTCAGTGAAAGAGAGAGAAACGCAAGACCACTGGCAGGAGATTGAACTTGGCTGACTGATACGCACCCTCAGCTCAGGGGGGAGAACATACTCATCTAATAGCAACCCAACTATCACTTGAAGGCCACTACTGTCCTTTGAACTGAGTACCTGCAAAGCTGAAGCCAGGTGGCCCCTGTGAGTTGCATGTACTACCAGATCCATTTTTTCCCTGAAGAACCACTTGTGACTTTTGTTACTGATTATGTTTGGACTTTTGTAAGATAGGTTTTGGGACTTGTATGTTCTCAAAAGTATTGAAGACGGTGTGTTTTAGGATAGGGTTAGCCTGGAGACCCAGACACTTAATAAGCTTAGGTTGGAGACTTTTTTGGCCATCATTCGATTCTTGCTTTTAATTGGGAGAAGGCATCCCCAAGGGGAAATAGGGCCTCATTACACGTTGTGCGGTAAACCATGGCGCTATTAGCGCCATGGTTGCCGCCGGTCCCTTACCGGGTCCGCCTTGGTGGATGGCGGAATTAGCGCCATATTCCAAGGTGAGTGGGGGCGCTAATTCCGCCATCCACCATTGCCCCTTCACCATTGCCAGTCAGTCCCATAGGGCTCCATGTTAATGGTGAAGGGGCTAATTACGGTACCGCAAATTGCGGAACCGTAATTAGCACCAAGGTCCCTTTGCGGGTCCCGTCCTTAACGCCTGGAAAAACCAGGCGTTAAGGGAGGACCCGCAAAGGGACCTCGTAGTAAGGCGGTAAGGGTTTACCGGTACCCTTACCGGTACCAGTAAACCCTTACCGCACAACGTGTAATGAGGCCCATAGAGTTGTTAAGACTAGCTTTTGGCATTTGTGTTATGAACAAGAAGATCACATTTGGGTGTGAGGATGACATTTGCATAACCCTCACTTTTATGTTATCCTTGCCTTTGCACTTCTTTCGTAAGTCATTATTTTTTTTACATAACCCAAAGGCTTTTTTGGCTGATGTTCATTCCCACCCTATTTTATCAAATCCTTAAATACATCTTTCTAAAAATGCAGATCCAGCTCAGGTTTATCACACTACAGTGCAAATGCACCAACCTCAGACACAACTAACCTTCTATGTGATCTCATAGAAGAAATTGGGGGCTGTTTGGGGAATGTCATGGTGTGCTGGGATTTTGATCTATTTTTGTAATAGATCCATTGTGAGATAAAACCTCAGGAGGGGAATGGTGAAAGCTGTTAACCTTGTGCCATGAACCAACAGGCTATAACCTACCTAGCTGGCATTGCTGGGATATTTGAGGTTTGAGGGGGGTAGGGCAAGAACCCAGCAGCACAAAAATGTTCATAGTTCCATTTGATTGGACATTATTTTAGAATCGATTTATGACCTACAGTGCATGGGTTGGACCCTCCTTCTGAGGCTACATATGACGTGATATGGCTTTCATTCCATAATCCATTAGCGATTTAAATGATCAAATTTTGGGGATGGGCTGGGCCTAGAAGTTGAGATCAGGGATGTCTTCATTGTGACTGCGAGGCCAAGTAATACAAGCTTAGCAACCAATTTGGCAAAGTGCTTTCTATTCAAACCAGGCATTTAGTACTCAGAACATGGAAAAAATAAAATACAAATGACAAAGAACACAATCTAACTGACCCCAAACCCATTATTAAATCTTTTGCAGGATTTTACTAAGCCTTAAATAATCAAGACCAGTTTGGCGCACGCAGAGGAAAATGGGGAGCATCTTAAGAACTCTGCCTTAGCTTGTCTATCTAGAGTGTGTTGAGTGTCACAAAGCCGAGTTGGGGATCAATGAGACACATGAGCTAGCCACTGTGATTTTACTGTAGTTTTTATTCTTGCATAACACAAACAGAAGATCCTAGAGTGTCAACCAGTTTGAAGAATTTGTTGCAGTGCTTTCACTACCCCTCAAGTGCTACTGTTCGAGGGCCCACTGGTGCTCCTGTAGGGAATGCAGAGCCATGCTATGGTCCAGCGGGCATCCCTCTAATAAAACATTCTTACTCTGATGTACTCAAAGGGAAAATAGTCACACAACAGAGGGTGAAGGGTGGGGACCACACAACACATCAAGTTAAGATCGCCTGCACTCTAGGTTCGGACTATCAGATCTGTTTGAATCGGCCAAATATTCTAACCATTTTTGCATCTATCCCAAGCCTGGCTTTGGTGTCATCGGCAGATATTGGGAGAGTTTCCTTCCCAGTTAGAGAAGATTTGAGTACAAGTATCATGTCTCTGTCCTCTCCGCTAGTAAAAGAACTAATCTTTACCCAAAAAGAAGAACTAGCAGAGATGGGTTTTGAAATCTCTCTGATTCAGGAATTAAAGAAGGGAATTGTAAAAAATGGGATGAGCCAATCTACTGCTAGTTTTCCCAAGGCTGCCACCATTACCGAGGGGTTGGCCCAGGGTGGAGTGTCGAAAGATATGGATTGGGCATCCATTATCTCCTCTCTATGGCAAAAATTGGTCCCATGAGCAGACTCCGCCTGTGGGAGAGAACTGGAATAGCATAATGCTATGTTTGAAATCTTGGAATACCCGAGGTGATATCCACCTATTCACAAATCCTGTATGTATGAAAACTCTGAGAAAGGCGAACTGTATTTGTCTGCAAGAGACATGGCTAACCTCAGCACCCACTCTGGATGGCTATAGTATTTTTATCCAATCGGCTAGAGATGGGACGGGGGGAGACCATCGGGGGGCCTTTTGACTGCCGTAGATATTTCCCTCGGCCTCTGTGGGGCGGCAATTGCGAACTTGCCCTTTGGTGTATTGGGGGTTGACTGTAGGTCAATAGACGGTTCGCATAATTTACTATTACTCATTATCTACTGGCATAAAGGTATTGAATTGGTTGGCCCATTTATAGATTGCCTTTGTCGGGTGCTGGACGAGTGGATGGAAAACCACCCAGATGGCAGGGTTATAGTCATGGGAGATCTAAATGCAAATTGTGTATATTCTCACAGATTGGGGGAATTGGAAATGACTGGTGGGGGTATCTCAGCGAAGGAAGTGGCTGGTCAGAAATGGATAACAAATTTGGGAGGTAGGGGTCTTTTTCCACTGGTGGGGAAAAGCACTGAATCAGGGAATGCTAGTAGTTGGCATACTTGGCACAGAGGGGATAGTTCCTCTCTGATCGATTATATTTTTATAGATTCCTCCCTTATGAACTCATGCCTGTCATTTGAAATACGTAAAAATGATTGGAGCGACCACTGTGTTCTCACGGCACAATTTAATTGGGTTCTTAATATTAGAAAACGTGGGCAAAAATTAAATTTAGTGCCCAAGGTACGGCGGAATGCTGTTAAGTGGACTGACCCTAAGATTCGTGCCTTGAACTCTGAAATACATCACGCTTTGAGTCGTTCAACCTATGATTGGAAGCTCCAAAATTTGAAGACAGTCGAGTTCCAGTCGTTTGTGGGTCAAATGACTGATAAAATGGCTTCGGGAATGAGAACAAACGGTTTTTGCCAAGTTAGGCATGCCCATTGTTATAATTCTGCAAAAAAGATGTTAAGAAGAACAATAAAGCATATTCAGAGTACTAATCATGATGAGGCAGTGTGCAGAAAGTTCATAAGGAAGGTTAAGCAATCATACAAGAATTACTGTAAGTTTATTAAATCTTTAATGCTTCAGAACGACTCAGAAAAGATGGTTGGAGCCCTAATCTCTGCAAATGCAAGTGCATTTTGGTATTTGGTCAATGGGCGGGACCCAAACTATACAACTTGCCAGTCAAACTCAATTTCAGAAAAAGATTGGATTGAATGTTTGGAGAGCAGATTTGGGAAATCATTGATGGACCCATCATTGATTTTGGACTTGACTAGAGAGGATAGGTGGAACCCAAAAATTGAGCTAGAAACCATCTCAAAACTAATTACCAGATTTAAGCGCTCTAGGGCTCCAGGCCCAAATGGCCTAACAAATAATACATTTAAGGATGATCCTAATTTGTGGGCCCAGTTGTTGCGCCTGGCGTTCAGCGATATTTTGTCCTCAGGGATGACCCCTGTATCCTGGAACACAGCACATACTGTACCACTTTTCAAGTGCGGCAGCAGGACTGATCCGGCGAATTACCGTCCGCTTTCTTTAATTGATGCGGATTGTAAGATCTTCTCATCTTTCCTGTTGTCACACTTGGAGGAGTGGGCTCTTAGGAGCCACCCGCTGGCCCAATTCCAGACAGGGTTCAGAAGGGGTCATTCGACCAATGTCAACGGCCTGGCCCTGAAGTGTGTACAAGAGGCGGCATGGTCAATAGCGGGCGGTTGCACGTATATGGCTTCAATCGACCTGACTGCCGCGTTTGACCGGGTTGACCGGGGCAGTTTGTGGTTAAAACTGACTGGTTGGGGCCAACCTGTAGGGCTTTTGAGATTAATCTGTGGGGTCTATGAGAACTGTGGGGTTCGGGTCTGTTTGAACCAAGAAGGAGATTTATCAAGGAGAATTAGATCCTATCAGGGTGTCAGACAGGGTTGCACTCTGGCACCCTGGCTGTTCAACCAATACTTTTCAGATGTAGCCATCTCAGTTGCCAAAGAAGGACTGCTGGCCCCTAAAATGGGCAAGGACAAAATTATATGGTTAGCATATGCTGATGATCTGTTGATCTTTGACAACACCAAGGTGGGGTTGCAACGGTCTTTAAGAAATTTTGAAGCTTATGCTAAAACCAACGGTCTACTAATTAATCCCTCCAAAACTCGAATTCTGTCCTTTAGAAAAGCAAGGGGTAAGTCATCAGGCTTTCTTGGTAAGTTGGGGGAGACTCCTTTGAAATTGGTTGAGTCTGTGCAATATTTGGGGTTTAACATCTCAGCCTACCCGGGCTCTAAGCCTCTAACTGAATCTATATTAGATAAGGCAAAATTGTTAAAAACACAGGTGGTCAGGATTGACTGAAAGTTTGGTAAATTTTCTCTCAAGCCTGCTTTGATATTCTATGAGAGGAAAATTATACCCAAACTGATCTATGGCCTGGAACTGGCTCCAGAGAGAACGAGCGAGTCTCTTAATTGCATTGAGGGCCGTATTTGGAGAAGATTGTTATGTATGCCAAATGCAATTCCAATCTCTGCAATTAGACTTGAATTGGGTGTTGTATCAATGTGGGCTCGGGTACAGTGGGCTTGTATATCTCTGTACGCAAAAATTAAAACTGGAGTGCTAAACACATTGTATCACCTACTAGATAGAAACCTAGATCACTCGAGAACATTGACTTCCTTAAGGGATCGATCAGAGGCCATCTTAGAAAAGATTGGAATGACAACTGAGTCATTGTGTCACGCCGCCAGCCCGCAGATTTTGCTGGCGTCTATGGAACGCTTGGTGCTGGCGGCGCCATTAGACTGTTCCATTTCGGCTTTCCTTCCTTCCTGGTTTGCGGTCTAGTCTTTTTCTATTCTGTCTT
The DNA here is from genome assembly GCF_040938575.1 of Ambystoma mexicanum. NCBI lineage: Eukaryota > Metazoa > Chordata > Amphibia > Caudata > Ambystomatidae > Ambystoma > Ambystoma mexicanum. The sequence goes on from NC_090940.1 coordinate 208,828,935, forward strand.
TCTTCCCTATTTAGCCCCGCCTTCACTTCCGGATCGGCGCATTGCAACTATTGCCTTTCGCTCTGTTGCTGTGCTCCGATCCGCTCGCTCCTGCCTTGCTGCCTGCTTGTTTTTTCTTCTCCTGTGTTTTGTTTTCCCTTCCTCTCCTCCGCTCCCGGAGGAATCTCGCTACTCACCTTCCTTCTCCACTCGCTCTTGTTTTTCTTATCTTATTCCGTGTGTTGTTCTGTTTCTGTCCTTACCTTCCCTTCCTACTCCTACCTTGTCCGTTCTTTCTGTCTCTCTCCGTATCCTTCTGCTCCCTTTCTGTCTAGGTTGTTTGTTCCTCTGCAACGTTCACGCTCCTCGGGTTACGCTGTGCAAGTGCTCCTCCTTGGTGCCATCCTCTTCTGCACTTCCCCGTCGTTCTAATGGCCGGGGTTTTTCCAGCGGCTACACCACCAGGACTTCCTTATCCTCTGAGAACAGACTTCTGCCACTCAGCCTCTGGGTCCATACCTTCCAGGATTTTCTTGCCGTACCATCCAGGCCACCAACCATCAGAACTGGAACTAATTCCGCCTACCCGTGGTGCTCCTGCAACTCATCCACTTGAAGAGTTTTTTTTAAGCAGTTGCTTTTTTTCCTCTTCGTTTGGTCTCTGCGGAAGAGGGGTCCCCGGCTTCCCTGCTTGACAGGGAATCAGGGTGGCTTCTTTCCACGGAAGACCATTTCTCTTCACAAAAAAGAAGAAGACTAAGAAGAAGACACATCGACGTGAAATCTCTTCGGAAGAGACAGGTGAGGAGGAAGGGGAGGTGGAGTTAGATATTACTGACGTACAACCGGCTATAGCTGACCTTGATAGATTGCAACGCCCAGAAGATCGAGTCATGGCATCCCCTGAACAAGTTCAGGAACTCCTCTCCGCAGTACATAACTTGACTCAGGAACTACAGGCTGTAAAAGCTGAGAACATCGCCCTTAGGCAGAGGGTCGATCGCTATGAACAGTCCCGCAGCGACCTCCCTCCCATGTCACTGTCCTGTGGCAAATACGACGGATCTCCCATAAATTCAAAGAATTCATGGAGGCATGTATAATTCACTTCACATTTAGGCCCCAAACCTATGCCACAGATCAAGCCCGCATACGGTTTCTGGTTTCTAATCTAACTGGTAACGCCTTATGCTGGGCAGCCCCTCTTGTGACTAGTGCTAGTCCATTGCTGCAAGATTACTTCGGGTTCACGTGAAAAAGGGGCCCCTGGGGATCCTGACGTCTATGGAAACAAGGCGGGTCAACACACACGATAGAGACGCCAGACACGAGGTTGTATTCCCAAAGCTAGGGTTTTATTGCAAAGCAAAAGTCTCAGTTGGCCAACTCGGTCTCACGCCCCGCGACGTGTATCTCTAGACCTCGAGGGACGCAAGAGAGCGAATTACGTACATCAATTACATATATACAGAATGCATATCAAACAATCAGCTATGACATGTATAACACCCCTCTTCATTGGGTTTCTTTGAACTTGGTGTGATGATGGACATCTCCGACCACTATGACACCTTCAAACATCTATTCTAGTAACAATTTGCAATTCGTGAGTGCGTAGGCATCTTTCGGTTTTTGAATAGAACATGGTGCTTCTGTTCTTGGAAGCGAACTACATACAGAGGGAGTTGCATTCCAGACCTTGCTATCTATCAGGAGCTATTCGTGTCCTGGGAGCCGACATGCTCTTAGCGGGCTCAGCAAAGGGGGGCCGTTAGAAAAGCATAATTCAAGCCTTTAGCAGTATTATTCTAACATATTCTACCATATAACGAGACTGGCTGGCATCTGTGAAATGATTAAATGCCTTGTGGCTCTGCTTCAAGGCTACATTAAGGAGGGAGCCGGGCATTCTTCCTGGCGCTGCCTACGTTTGTGTTTCAGCGAAACTCTTGTTATCCTCTCGGCCCTGTGGCCTTGTCCTTTTTATATACAGACAACAATCTTCCACAGTCGAGCAGTCTAAGTGGAAAATATACTGCGAAGCAATAGGAACAGAAAGCAATGAGCAATGGTTAGAAAACAAAATGGCGATTCTTGTTACATCAAAATGGCCGTTCATTGGCAAACTCGAAAACCTATATTCTGTCGTATCGTGCATGAGACGGTTGGCCCACGGCCACCAAAATGTGTTTGTGGTCTCAAATTAGATTTCTAGACTGACAAACCCTCCTTTGGCCGTATGCCAAACGTCTCATCTATTTATTGAAACCTGATGATGAATCTGAAGTACTTATGTCTGAGTCTCGCATGCTATCGTGGTCATCATTGTCTTCATTAATATCTATTGCCATCAACTCTTTCATTACTCTCATCTCATTTGGGTCTGGGCTAGTTCGATCATGAGGTTGTTTTTTCTTTGTTATCATTTGCATGCATCCTTCCGTACATCCCTCAGTTACCTCTGCACAAACTATGGGTAAACAATGTATACAACAACAGCACGTTAGGAATATTCCGAACACCACTACTAATATTGAGATCAACTTCCTTCCAGATCGTAGTATTCCCCAAAACCAAGATCCTATTCCCCAGCTCCTTTCTCCCGTGGGGAGTTCAGAGCTTAGAATGTGCATTTTCTTTATTGCTTCAAAGATCGTGGGGGAATAGTCATCGACATAAACGCAACATGCTGATCCCACTATTTTGCAAATTCCCCCACGACCAACCAGGATTACATCGAGAGCGATTCTATTTTGCAGCGTCATTAACCTGATTCCTCTTTCTTCCAACGTCATGTTAAATAATACATCTGTTGTGTTTATTGTATTCTTTAGGATTCTGGACAGTTGCCTTTTATTATAGGAGTTCACTATCTGTCCTAAAAATGGAATGAATGATTTTGCTACATCAGTTGCTATTAAAACACCTTCGTCAGTTCCTTTGACTCTAGTTCTGGATAATTTGGCCATGGCTGCTGTTTCCAAGAGGAATACTCCTGGAAACAATAGCCCGAGATAACATGTACCTCCCCAGTTTCTGGGCAACCAAGGGTATGCTTTCTCTCCACATATAAAATAAACTGGATCACCTACGTATACTGGTTCTATTTCCCATTTTAGTACCACTGTATTCATACAACCAGTATATGTTCCGACTGAAAAAGAGCCTTTCTTTTTTAGACAAAAAGGGACAGTTCTTGGGCTATAATTCACTGTGTAAGATGGGGGAATCGCATCTTTGTTCCCTTCTGTTCTTATACGAAACGTCATTACAGATGTTTTTTCTGGCGGGGACAATCTATCTCGTCTATTTTGTTGTGTTATCTTTCGTGTACTTTTCCTCGTGGGCTCTGGGGCTATTACTTGTGCTTTATGGAAAATGGAACAACCCACAGGCTTCATTATTATCTCCTCAAACTCATTCATGTTGGTTCTGTCTAATTGACCCGTATTACTCTCATTCCACTTTCCATAGAACATTGCACCTAAAGATGCACTACATGCTGAACTTAATGGTAATGGCTGCACATACCACCCTATTCCCTTTCCGGCATACTGTGGTAAATGGGCACATACCCAACAATTTGTTTTCTTTAGGATTGCATGTGTCATGTTCATTATCAGAAGTAAGGTGTTATTTCCAAAACCTTCCCTGTGTTTTTCTTCCATTGGGGGTAGGGTATAAGTGATCACCTGAACCGGGCTTTCAGTAGTGGATATATTAATTATTGGTAAAAACTTTTCTAATGGGTGTATTGTTTCTACCCACCATAATATTAGGGCTGTCGATATTGGTGCTACCACGCTCATAAAGCACATTATTATCGTTAGTGCCAGCATACAATTTGTTTTACCATGCGTTTTTCTTAAACTTATAGGGCCTCATTACGACCCTGGCGGAACGGGTTAAACGGCGCTGTAAAAGGCTGAGGTGCCGTTCAACCCGTTCCGCCACATTACGAGGTCCCCTCGCGGGACACGTTAAGCACACCTGGGAAAACCAGGCGTGCATACCGGGTCCCGCGAGGGGAAGAGGGAGCAAACAACGGGCCATCTCGTAATGGCCCGTTGTTTACTCCCTCTCCCATTCCCATTCAGCCCTATGGGGGCTGAAATGGGAATGGGGATGAACCGTGTCCGTGTCCTCGAGTGAGGAATTACCGGGCCATCCGAACTCGGAATGGTCCGGTAAGTCCTCATTCCAAGGACACGGACACGGATGCGGTTTTGCCGGCAGCCATGCCGCAAACTGCGGCATGGCTACCGGCCTAACTTGTAATGAGGGCCATAGTCTTTATGACTGACTCATTCTCAGCGGTTTTGGTGCAGGAGGAGGCTGGAACCGGTCCCGGCATGTTTCTCGTCGTCCTTCTTCCTTATCACAGTTCGTTGTGGATATCTCTCTTCGTCGCGCTTGCTCTGATGTCTATAAGTTCAATGGAATTCTCACAATTCAGTTTTGCCTGTCCTTTTTTTTTAGCCTGGATTCGATTATTCGTTTTTAGGCGAGATCACTTGTCCCTTCTTATACTACTCAGAGGACCTTTGATCAGTTTTCGCCTCAGTATCATGTGCGCCCAGCTTGTCCGCTCTGGTTCCGGACACATGTACTTTTATGATCGCACCGAGGAGCCGCGAGTCTTGAATTGTCCGACTTGCACAATTCTCACGCTTCTCTCCTCTACACCCCTGGTTCCTTCTCCGTCCATGAGCTGAACCAGAGGTTGACATAAACACCAAAAGAAAAAGAATGCGGATCACTTTGTCTTCCGAGGCCGCAGGTTGTATCGCCTTGCTCCTGGTATTGTATGATCCGTGAACAGTGCCGGTGCACTTTCAGATTCAGGCTTGAAGTCAGCCTGTGGCGCTTCTGCAGGTGCTGGTGTGCGCCACGCCAATGATGCAGATCCGTTCTTTGGCGTGCTGGCAAGTGCTGGTGGGCGCCAAAGGGGTACACAATTTGGTTTTGCTGGTATCTGCAAGGCAGATTTCACGTCGGTCAGCAGTGATGTCGATTCTGCTGGGCAACGTTGGGGCACTCTTTGCCCTTCCCCCTCTTTGGCAATCGTCTCAGGCTTTGTTTCGAGTTTCACTTCACGTTTTGGCAGATCAGGTGGCTGCACACTGGCAACAGTTTCTTTCGTTTCTGCGACCGCTGTCTCTTTCCGGTCATCAGTGTCAGGCAAGACTTCCAGTGCAGTTGGAATCTTTTTGGCATGGGTGGCATGGATCCACGACTTCCTTCCATCCACCCGTATTGCTGTCTGCGTCACCAAGAGTACTTGATAAGGCCCGCGCCACCTGGGTGGTAACGATGACTTTCTTTCGAAGTTTTTTAGCAGCACCCAGTCTCCTGGCTCCAGCGCGTGCCCCGGACCGGTATACCACACGGGTAATGCCTCCTGCACCTGCTGATGAATCAAATGCAATTTCTGCATTAAAAGGCCACAATAAGTACTAAGCACAGGATGTTCTATCTCACTGAGTCGTTTTGGCTGAGGTGCGCACCAAACATTTGCCGGCCTCCCCAGTATGATCTCGTTTGGGGAGAGCCCAGTTTTAGCCTGTACAGACGTATGCATGCATAATAGTGCTATTGGTAATGCATCCACCCAACTCAACTTGCTTCCCGCACAAATCTTGCTAATCTTTGATTTAAGGATCCTGTTGTGCCTCTCCACAAGACCGGCAGAACTCGGATGCCTTGAACTATGGAATCTCTTTTCAATCTGGAGACAAGCACATATCTGTAATACCACTGCACCCACAAAATGTGGTCTATTATCGGACCATAGGACATGGGGCAAGCCAAATCTGGAAAAATACTCCTTCAACATTACTTTTGCCGTAGTCATCGCTGTGCAGTCTTTTAAAGGATATGCCTCCACCCACTTACTGAATGCACAGATTACCAACAAGACGTATTTTAAGTTTTGACACCTTTCCATCTCTATGAAATCAAAATGGACTACCTCAAACGGCATGGAGGGAGGCCAAAACTGCCTGTTGGAGTCACTGTTCCCTTTCCTACATTATGTTGTAAACACGTGATACAGTTCTGCACCAACCTCTCTGCATTCTTTTTTATGTTTGCATTCTGCCATACTGTAGAAAGGTGCTGTATCATTTTCTTGGCACAGATGTGCGTAGGGCTGTGGGCCATTGTGACCATCGCAGTCACATATGAATTTGGCAACATCCAGTTTCTAGTTCCCTTGTCCACCCAACAACCCTCCAAATCCAACTCAGCAGATCCCTCTGCCCATCCCTGTATTTCATCGGCCGTAGCCTCGGCCTGCATTTCTTTGACAGTCGCAACTCCATCTTCTATCATACAGGGTACTTCCTCTGTCTGAACCGTCATCATCTTGGTATTCAAATCAGTGGCAGTTTGTTTCGCAATCCTGTCTGCAAACGCGTTTCCCTCTCCTATTTTGCATGTTACTTTTTTATGTGCCTCGCATTTCACTATTGCTAGGCGCTTTGGAAACGTGAGTGCAGACAGCAATCGTACAATCAAAGGGCCATGTTGAATTCTGGCACCATGTGATGTCAGAAACCCTCTCTCAGCCCAGAGTCGTCCAAAGTTATGGACCACTCCAAACGTGTACTATCAGTATATATATTCACATTCAAATTTTCAGAAATCTCGTAGGCTCTAGTTACTGCTATTATTTCCGCGGCTTGTGCTGAATTATAGGGGATTCTTTTACTTTCTACAACACTCTCTAGGGTAGTGATAGCGTATGCGGCAGTTGTCGTGCCATCTGGTAATTTAAAACATGAGCCGTCACAAAATAACTCTCCATCCATCCGGCTCTTTCTGTGGAATATCACTTAAATCAACTCTCCCCTTGGTTTCTTCCTCAGTGACCATTAAGCAATCGTGGGGGGGGGGGGTGATTCATTCTTCCCAATTTCTTTTATGGTTAATGGCATTAATTCTGCAGGATTCAAAGCGCTACACCTCATAATTTGGATATGGGGCGCGAACAAGATAATCTCATATCTTGTCAATCTAGCAGAGGTGAGGTGTTGCATCTGTGTCCTATTTAATAGAACGTCTATGGCATGTGGCACCATCAGAATTAAAGTGTGCCCCAATACCATCCCTTCCGTTTGTTTCACTGACGCAGCAGTCGCCGCGACAGATCGCAAACATCGTGGTAGTGCGCGCGCTACAGGGTCCAGTGCAGAAGAAAAATAGCCGCACGGCCTATTTCTTCCACCTTGTTCCTGTGTCAAAGCCGCCAGTGCACATCCTTCACTTTCACACACAAATAGTCTGAAAATGTTCTTATAGTTCAGCGTACCCAAAACTGGAGCCGAGCATAATGCAGTTTTCAATCCATCAAATGCTCTCTGACATTCCTCATCCCACTGCAAAGGCATAACCGCATCTTTTCTAGTCAAATTCACTAATGGTTTCACAATCAACGCAAAATTACCAATCCATTGTCGGCAATATGAAGCCATGCCTATTATGGCTCTGACTCCTTTTTGTGTCTTTGGAATAGGCATACAAGAAATACTTTCTATGCGTTCTGGCGTTAGTCTTCTCCCTCCTTTCGAAAGTAGGTAGCCCAAGTAAACTACCTCCTTTCCATTATACTGAAATTTCTTCAAACTAGCTTTATGGCCATGTGCCGCTAGGTGTGACAGTAGTAATGCAGTGCTTTCTTTACAAATCTCCTCTGTGTCTGCAGCTAGCAATGAATTGTCTATGTATTGCAAAAGTACACAACCCACGGGTAATTCCAGCATGTCTAGTTGTTCTTTTAATGCTCTACTATAAATACTTGGACTTTCCGTATAACCTTGCGGAATCAGTGTAAATGTAAATGATCGTCCTCCTAATGTGAACGCGAACAAGTATCTACTGTCCTTGTCCACTGGAATACTAAAGAATGCGTTCTTCAAATCTATTACACTAAAATATTCTGCTGAAACAGGTATCATTGTCAATATTGTAGTGACGTCTGGCACTAGAGGAAATTGCGGATGTACTACTTTATTCAACGCGCGTAGATCAATTATGAAACGGTATGGTACCTCATTACCTCCTTTTTTATAAACCGGAAGGATCAGGCTGTTACATGTACTGCCTGTGATTTCCTCTATTACCCCTAATTTCACCAAATCAGTAACAATACTCTTCAATCCTTTCTCACCTTCAACCGAAATTTTGCATTGGGGTATTCGCGGTAGGGTAACACCTTCTTTTAAAATAATCTTTACTGGCTCTATCTTTAAACATCCCACATCGTTGTCATGCATTGCCCATATACAGCTTGGTACTTTACTTAGTTCCCCAGGTAACGCTTCGGACATGAATTCTGACACAGGGGCATTGTGTGGCCATATCGTTAGAAACACTCTGTCTGCCGTGCAATGTATAACAGAACCTAGTTTTTTCAACAAATTTAATCCCAACAAATTTTCTCCACAATTTTCTGTTAGAAGGAAAGGACAATGTTCGGTAAATGGTCCTATGGTAACTGGGACTGGTTTGGACACTGGGTTTATGTCTGGTGTACCTGCGAACCCTACGGAAATATTCTTTTGCCCTCACAGTGGTATATTCGGAACCAAGTTATGGTCTATTGAACACTTCTGTGCTCCTGAATCTACAAGAAAGCGGTGTTCCTCATTCCCGACTCTCATTTCTACGTAGGGTCCTCTCTGATTTACGGGAATAGACACTGGTTCCGACCCGTCGTGGGCTGTCCTACTGGGGAAATAACACATCATCCAATGTGTAATCATTACTATTACTGTAATACGTGTTTGGCTGTGTATCGAAAACATTTCCACACTTCCCTCTATTTCCCCCACTCTGATTTCCATATTGTTGATTTTGCTGTCCCTGACTCTGCTTTGGGGCATTTTGGTTTTGGCCTTGGTTTTGATTACCTCCATTATTATGATGCTGCTGCATACTATTCCTATTTGATCCATTCGCTCCTGGGTGTCCTCTATGCTGTCTCCTCTGACCAGACCCATTTCTATTCTGTAGATACAGGCATTGCGCTCGCCAATGTCCTTCCTCTTTACAATATGCACACTGATTTGGCCCCACTGTTCCCCCATGCATATTCAAACAACTCCTTACTTGTGCGTTACCTCGCCCTTTATTATGTTCTGTTACTTGCTGAAATAGTACCTGTGTTCTAATTAGACATTCCTTCAAGTCTGCCCCCACCTGTTTTAGCAACGATAATTCGTTCACCATCTCCTTCTGCCCCGGCGATGGTAACTGCTGCTGTTTATTATGCGACCCCTTTTCCCCCTTCCCAGGTCTCCCGACTTCCCTACTCCTGTACGCAGGTGTAGTAAACACTTTGACATAGTCATTATCTAATTCATCTTTAAGCTCAAAAAGTCTATACACATGTTCTCTCACTTCTTCATCCCTCTCCCTACAGCGTGCTAATGCATTCAAATCTAACAATCGCTGCGGTGGTAATTTCCCAATTAGCTGTTTCCATCTCTCCAGCAAATATTCACCCATGCATTCCAACACTACCTGTCTTTCGTTGCTTCTACGGAAGTCATATATCGAAGCCAATGTTTCCGTCCCATCATTCCCGTCTATATACATCTCTGCCTGTTGCTGCAATTCCACCTTCCTTTCCTTGCTGATTGCGCTGCTGGTTACCCTCGTGCACTGCCGTTGGTCAGTCCCGCCTCTTGCCCCCGCGGTTTCAACTTCACCCCCGGGAGGAACGGACGGTACCGAGTCTGTGTCTAAAGCGGGAGGTGCGGATGGGACAATGGGAACAGCGAGTGTCTGTTGTGGGCCTGGTTGGCTAGTAGGAAGTGTTACGTGCGTGGTCTGTGACTGTGGGAGGGCTTGAGCTGCCGGAGGGGGAGCTTGAGCTACGGGCGGGGTCTGGGCAATAGCTACTGACGTATCTGGTCTTACTTCTGATCTTGGGCCTTGTTTTGTATGGGTCAATATATTTTCTATCAATTCATCTGTCATGTGTAATTCTCGTTGTGGGTATATCTTTTCTATATTCAACTGGTCACGCCTGCCTGCCCTTCTTAGACTCTCAGTCCACTCCTCCTCTTCTTTTTCTTCCGCTACCTCACCTTTTGATTTATGCCTGCGCGCATGCTTTGCTCTGCTTTTAAATCGCATTGCTTCCTTTCTCCAGTCTTTAATAGTTTCAAATGCTGCAGGACGTGCTTTCTTTCTTATCAACACCCTTTCCAAGTTATCTATCCTCGCCATCTCAAAACTACCATTAATCGGCCACTGATGGTCTTGTTGCTTTCTGGTTTGCCTATGCCAGATTGGGACTACCCGGGGACCACTTTCCCCCGAAGAATGCAAACGACGCAGGGACAACAACCTGTGTATGTATTGTGGATCTAGCCAACATATCTTGAGGGATTGTCCTGATGTGCCACCCCGGCGGTCGGGAAACGCCACACCTCGGAACTAGTAGGCACAAGTTACCGAGGGGGATTTCCAAGTCCCTATGTGTCTTTCTCAGTCACCCCTGTTAATGCTACCGAAGATAACCGGCTCATGGTGATAGCTGTCCAGTTATGTCTCCCACGACAGACCTTTGAGGTGTTGGCCTTACTGGATTGTGGGGCCGCAGGATGCTTTATGGAGATCGTGTGGGCAGACAAGACCGGCATTGGTTGGCTGAAGAAAGAGGAAGACCAAAAAGTGGAGGGGGTCACCTTTGAGCTCTGGCCTTATCATGGATACCACTTCCTCGATGATGATGAAGATTCTCCACCACACTGAGTCGATTCAATTCAATCTTATAAGAGCGGCTCACTTCCCCGTGATCCTGGGAGTATCATGGCTAAGGAAGCACAATCCGATTATCGACTGGAAGAATAATCAACTTTCTTTCTCTTCTGAGTATTGTTGACAATCCTGTTCTTCACAAAACCAATATGCTACTGTCCACACACTTCCTGAACCCTCATTAAGAAAGGACGTTTTGAAGATCAATAACGTTCCCAAGGAATTTGCTCGATGCCAGGAGGTATTTCAAGATGATGATCCTCAAGAGTTACCTCCCCACCGGCCTGAGGATTGCGTCATCGATCTGTTGCCGAATGCCATTGTTGCTTTTGGGCCCATGTTCTCATTGTCCCTGCGGGAGAAAGAGGTGCTTAGAGAGTACCTCGATTCGAATCTACACCACGGCCTCATCCGACATTCACACTCCCCCGCAGGAGCATCCCTGTTCTTCGTTCCAAAAAGGGGGTCGAGTGAATTTAGACCTTGTATAGATTATTGGGGCCTTAATCAAGTCACTATCAGGGATCGGTACCCTATGCCCCTTATCAAGGATATCCTGGAGGCTGTACAAGGAGCCAAGGTGTTCTCCAAGTTCGACCTCAGAAGAGCCTACCACTTGTTGCGAATTCACTCCGGAGATGAGTGGAAAACGGCATTCCACACACCATTTGGACACTTCGAGTACTGCGTTATGCCTTTTGGTTTAGTTAACGCTCCTTCATTGTTTCAACGCTTCATGGACCGCACATTCTCTGATCTCCTGTTCCATTGTACCATTATCTACCTCGATGACATCTTGATTTTTTCCAAGGATACCCAACTACATACCACTCATTTACACCAGGTGCTACAATGGCTGCGAGATAACCATTTGAAGGCCAACTCTGACAAATGTGTCTTCCGAGTTCCTGAAGTACCCTATCTAGGGTTCATTCTTTCTCCCGAAGGCATAAGGATGGATCCCTCCAAAGTTGATGCCATTCTACAGTGGCCCACGTCCGGATCAGTCAAAGAGGTGCAGAAATGTTTGGGTCTTGCAAATTTTTATCGCAAATTCATCTCAGGCTTCTCCAACAGGGTACTACCCATCACACGATTGTTGAAAAAGTCCTCGTCCCCTTATACTTGGACCTCTGAGGCCGATCGGGCCTTACAGCTTTTGAAGGCAGATTTTTGCTCTTCTCCCATCCTTCGTCAACCTGATCAAAACGTGAGATTTATTGTAGAGACAGATGCCTCGGCCGCAGCTCTAGGTGCTGTTCTTCCCCAGGAACATGATGGTGCCGAGCATCCCATTGCTTACGTGTCCAAGACCCAGAACGACAGCCAGACCCATTACTCTGTAATTGAAAAGGAACTTCTGGCCATGAAATCGGCTTGCGAAGAATGGCGTCACCTTTTACAGGGGGGCCTTTACCAGTTTGAAATAAAAACTGACCACAAGAATCTCAAGGTTTTACAGAGCATGGAATGTGTCAATTCTCGACAGGCCCGGTGGGCCAATTTCTTTGCTCAATATGATTTCACGCTAACCTACTTACCTGGTTCCAAGAATATTCTAGCAGATGCCCTCTCAAGAAAACCTTACCCTGGCATAACCCAGGTTGAAACCCCCAGTCTCATGTTTCCTGGTACTAGGGTCATCCATTCTATAGACTCCTTTCTGGAGGAGGTCTGCAATGCTTCTTGTTCTTCTGAGCTTCCAACTTCTTTCTCCAAAGATTTGGTGATCAACAATGGTTTACGTTTCCACAAGCAGCACTTGTTTCTACCCAACACCCAGACGCGTCGCACAGCTTTAAGGTGGTGCCATGATGATCTGGTGGCAGGACACAGGGGAGTGAAGAACACCCTGGATCTCGTACGACGTCAGTTCTGGTGGCCTGGTATGACCAAGGAAGTGGCTAATTATGTGCACTCCTGTCCAGTGTGCTGTTGTTCAAAATACAGCACTTAGAAATCCATCAGATACCTGCAACAGGAAGAGGTACACAAAAGGCCCTGGAGTATTATATTGACCGACTTCATCGTGAAACTGCCGCCTTCAGAAGGATGTTCCTGCATCATGGTTACAGTAGACTGTTTCACGAAGATTGCCCACTTCTCACGCTAGCTGGATTGCCTACTGCAGCTGAAATGGCGTCAGTCTTTGCCAGGGACATCTTTTGATTACATGGCACTCCGGAAAAGATAATTTCCGACAGGGGCACCCAATATACATCCCACTTTTGGAAAGAACTGTGCAAAAGGCTAGGCATAGAGAGGGCCATGTCATCTGGTTTCCACCCGCAGACCAATGGACAGACGCAGAGGACCAATCCCTCTCTCGAACAATATCTCTGATGCTTCATCAATAGTCAGCCACACAATTGGGTGAGTCTGTTGCCCACCGCTGAGTTCGCCTATAACAATTCTACTCACAGTGCTACTAGGCTCAGTCCTTTTTTCTGTTCTTATGGTTACCATCCCAGCTTTATTCCTCCTTTTTTCTCTACTCTCTCTCCTATCCCTTCTGTTGACCAGCTGCTTTCTAACATTTCAGAGGCGCATAAAACGGCAGTTCAGAACTTGCGAGCTAGTAGCCTTCGCTACCGAACCCAATGCAATCGTAAGCCCCTTCCTTCCCCTCATTGGCAGAAGGGTACTAAGGTGTGGCTAGCTACCATATATCGTCCCCGTTGGTTGCGTCCATTCAAGCTCTCCCCCCGATACCAGGGTCCTTTTGTCATTACCCACAGGATCAATCCTGTTGCCTTCCGCCTCCAGTTGCCTAACCACATGCGTCGGCTTCACCCAGTGTTTCATTCATCTCTGTTGAAGGAGTACAGAGGGGACCCGTTTTGTTGCCCTTTACCCTGCACGTCGGTTCCTTCTGTGGTTCCTCCAGCTGAGCATGAGGTGGCCTCCATCCGTGACTCTGATTATAGAAGGGGTCGGTTGGAGTACCTGGTCCACTGGAAGGGGTATCCTCACTCCGAGGATTCATGGGAGCCGGTTTCTTATGTGCATGCTCCTGCTTTAGTGCAGAGATTCCATCGCTTGTTCCCTGGTAAACCGGGGGGGGGGGGGGGGTGTCCCTTGGGAGGGCATACTGTCACGCCGCCAGCTCGCAGGTTCCGCTGGCGTCTTTGGAACGCTTGGCGCTGGCGGCGCCATTAGACTGTTCCATTTCAGCTTTCCTTCCTTACTGGTTTGCGGTCTAGTCTTTTTCTGTTCTGTATTGCTTCCCTATTTAGCCCCGCCTTCACTTCCAGATCGGCGCGTTGCAACTATTGCCTTTTGCTCTGTTGCTGTGCTCCGATCCGCTCGCTTCTGCCTTGCTGCCTTTTTTTTTTCCTCTCTGGTGTTTTGTTTTCCCTTCCTCTCCTCCGCCCCTGGAGGAATCGCGCTACTCACCTTCCTTCTCCACTTGCTCTTGTTTTTCTTATCTTATTCCGCACGTTGTTCTGTTTCTGTCCTTACCTTTCTACTCCTACCTTGTCCGTTCTTTCTGTCTCCCTCTGTATCCTTCTGCTCCCTTTCTGTCTAGGTTGTTTGTTCCTCTGCAGCGTTCCCGCTCCTCGGGTTACACTGTGCAAGTGCTCCTCCTTGGTGCCATCCTCTTCTGCACTTCCCTGTTGTTCCACTGGCCGGGGTTTTTCCAGCGGCTACACCACCCGGACTTTCTTATCCTCTGAGAACAGACTTCTGCCACTCAGCCTCTGGGTCCATACCTTCCAGGATTTTCTTGCCGTACCATCCAGGCTACCAACCATCAGAACCGGAACTAATTCCGCCAACCCGTGGTGCTCCTCCAACTCATCCACTTGAAGAGGTTTTTTTTAAGCAGTTGTTTTTTTTCCTCTTCGTTTGGTCTCTGCAGAAGAGGGGTCCCCGGCTTCCCTGTTTGACAGGGAATCAGGGTGGCTTCTTACCGCGGAAGACCATTTCTCTTCACAAAAAAGAAGAAGACTAAGAAGAAGACACATTGATGTGAAATCTCTTCAGAAGAGACAGGAGAGGAGGAAGGGGAGGTGGACTTGGATATTACTGACGTACAACCAGCTACAGCTGACCTTGATACATTGATCTGCAATAATATGTATGTAAAACTTGCACTATTCAATTTTGATTGGTGTGAAACTGTAGATACATTTCATTCTTATCCTTCACTGGTGCACTTGAACCACGAACATAGAGCCCGTGGATCGGCCTCGAAGGTTATTCTACAATTTCCAGATAGATTATATCGAGGTATTGTTCTTAGAACTAGATGGAATGTCCTTCCCACTAGAGATATCTTGGTCAGAAGAGGGGTGATCCCCGTGGATATGTTGAATGCAGGTTCTGCCTGGCCAAGGAGGAGTCTTTAAAACATTTGGTTATGGAATGTGTGATTCTTCACCCACTTAGGGTAAAATATCTGGAACCTCTAAAACTCAACTATATTATGTTTGAGGATGAGTGGGCATGGAAAAGATGTTTAAATATCCAAACCACTCATGAGGGCTTGGCCCTTTCAGGATTCATTAAAAGCTTACATTTATAAATTTATAACATCATATAGCTAAATTTGTTATGCCAGGATTATGAAATTGTTTATGAAATTGTTTATGTAAATGTCTGAGCACAACGAAGATTACATTTTTTTATCTTGTCTTTTTTGTCGGTAGAGTAGTTTATGTATAATGTGAAAACATTCTTTTTCGCTGTGTTCTTCTTTTAAATGATTGTTTTAAATAGTGTTTAAATGATTGTTTTTTGATGTTTTTGTAAAGGCTTGAATAAACCATATACAAATAAAAAATAAAAAAAGATCATCTCAACTTGCAAATTAATTCATAAGGTGGCTTCTCTTCAGATCCAAATTGAGCAAAATAAAAAAAAGGAAAGTTCTTCAAAATTCATCAGTCACAAAAGTAGAGACTCCTGTCCAGCAATCTATGGAAGGTCTTTTCAGTTGCTCAAAGTCTGGGGGTCTTTAAAGTGTCCCCTGCACCTCTTTCTAATTTCCCACTTTTGTTGGCTCATCATTGTCAACTTCTCTGTAAGATCTGGGACCAGTGGTCGTACACTGCTGCTGTTCAAACTAGGGCAACACTGAAAAGAGGCTGGCGATGAACAAGCAGAGTCCCCAAGGCTTCCCGCTGGGCTCTGGCTGGGTATCCAGGCTGGAGGGAGGTTCTGTAGCATCAATCTTCTGTTTCCTTTGCTGGAACCCAACACCCCCTTCTGCTACTCCACTTGCACCACTGTGCACTGTAATTACTCAGAGAACCTTCTGTTTCCGCCTACCATCTATGTCTTGGGCAGATGGTGGTTCACTCAGAACTCCCACCATCTTCTTGCCTCTTGGCAAACCTTGTCTTCCTTCTCCCTGTGTATTGTTCTGTCCTGTGGCAGTGGCGCAGAAGGCACTTTCCCAAGGATCTTAAAGAGGTGTTGCACATTGCTGGGGCCGAGTGATAAGTCCCAGCTATGCCAATGGAGAAGGGTGAGGTAGACCCCCAGAGATCCTATCTATACTGCTCCCTGGGCTAGGCATCACTTTCCCAGCTCCCAGTGTCATACAATTCTGGCAGTTAGATCCAGTCATGTAACTTTCTCACAAGTGCCAAGCCACAGTTCTGGTGTCTGATAAAGAAGTAAAGTGCAGGTAGGCGGTACGGCCAGCTGTGCTCGGGATGTGGCCATGATGGGTGAAGTGGTAGAGTGGAGGCAGAGGAAGTGAGGGACAGATACAGTTTAGATACGAGGGAAACATGTTAGCTAGCAGGCAGAGGAGAGATACGTTAAGATGGTAACTAATAGGCTTTCAGTTTGGTTTTTGAACAAATCTGTGTGGACTGTTTCACGGTTGTCTGGAAAAGAGAATTCCATGCAAGTGGAGCAAAAAGAGAGAAAGAGTGGAAGCGAGAGGAAGCACAGGGAGGGCGAGGAACCACAAGGGTAGTCTAGGAGGCAGAGTAGAGATTACGAGAATGCTTGTAGAGTTGGATAGATGAGGAGAGATGCAGTGGTGCCATTCCGTGGATATATTTGTGAACCAGGAAAAGAAATCAAATCTGGCCCTGTTTTGCATCGTCAACCATCCAGCCTAGTGATGGTATGAGGAAGTAGGTGTGAAGTGAGGGAGCTCAAAGAGAGTCCTGGTAGCGAATATGCAGTAAGAACCTGGGTTCATGCCAAGCGACTGAAGAAGATAGCATCCTGGCCATTGCAAAATATATCTCTCAGCAGGTGAGTGCAATATTGTACATTCTGGGAAAACTTTGGACTCTTGGAAATATTCTAGAACTGCCATATTTATTATAATTAATCTGATAAGCCAATTAAAATACTTAACTCAGATAGAAATATATTTGTTACATTAATTGTGACCAGGTTAGGCCAAGTGTAACCGAAATAGCCAAATAGATACGGGAGGATCAACATAGTGGCTGCCCTGATGGATGAGATGCCTGAACATTCTTGATGCAGAGAAAGATTTCTACAAGATCAGCAAGGACTTCCTTTGGCTTCCACTGCAAGAGATTGGCTTCTCAGAGAAGATTATCAATTGTCCTAATGCAATGTATAGACAGCTCAAGGCCAAGGTAAATATTGGTAAAGATCTATCACCCAAATTTGTCATAAGGTGTGAGGATAGGCAGGGTTAGCCCCTGTTCCTCCTCTTGTCTGCCTGTCTTTAAGCTATTGTCTATAAACATTAGGAAATGTAGGCACATGTTCCCTCCATACAGTTATCAGTTTTGTTTAGACTCAGCAGTGATACTATAGCTAAGATGAATATTAACATAATCTCGCAAGTTACACATGAGCTAACAGATGGCAATACCTCCCCTCTTAGGAATGTGTATATTCTGTGGCAACACCACTGGCTACAGCTAGTAGACAACTTAGGGATAATAACTCCATGCTAGCTAGCTTTAGCCGCAATCACGAGATACCCAGAAAAGGCCTCTGTGGGTGTGCCAGGGTGACACTGAAAGTGGGGCTACAAATGCCAGATGTAAGAGTGCTTAATTGGTCCGCTTTGCTCACCAAGATTAGTGACTGTTGGAAGATGGAGATAGTCCCTCTCAGTGTTTATGTGTTTATGTTTATTGAATTTATATAGCGCTTTAAGCCAAAGCGCTTGTGTTATGATCATGCACTATTTTCTAGTTAGGAAGGTGAAGGATTTCTCAAAGCAGTGAATGGAGTAATGAAGGTTGTTTTTTAAGCTATTGTAGAGGAGCAGCCGAATGCCTCTGCAGGAAGTCCCGCCCTCTTACTGCCCGCATGTTGGAACCCTGAAATTGTGCCATGCTTGATACCAGCGGTTGTGACTATTCCACTGAGAATATTCGAGAAAAGGTATCTATTAAGAAAGCCCTATCAGATGTATTCCTGAAGAGATGACAATCTCTTGGAAGAGGTCCCCGAAGGGATATGAAAATGAGAGGAAGAGAAGCTGGTGACGTCTCAAGAAGCAATACTGATGCACTAAGGTCAGCTGAAGAAGATGTATGGACCTTATAGAACTTAATGAGGAAATGAAGAACCAAGTGAACGTTCCTATACGAAAAAGAAGATTGCACTGTAGAAAATGCAAGCCGTTTAATAATGGATGTACAGATGCAGCAACACAAGTAGAATAAGTGATCATAGAGGCTGGATATAAGTAGTGAATAGACTGCAGGCGAAGCCGCCGTTATATAAAGAAACTGGACATCAGTGTTATAAGAATTTAGTAAGTTCAGATCCACGGAGAAAGAAGATCAAGACCTGTGTTGCAGCATAGGCTTAAGCTGAAGATCGCAGACTCGAATGATGAAGCTGTTTGGCCTGGTATCAAAGTTAAAGCAAGCTAAGGCTAGTTATCTATTTTTTAGGCAGCAAACGTGAGAAGCTGAGACGCTCCCTATCAAGGTGCAAAGGAAGAACACCCTGAGTGCCAAGTTGTATTCATTTAAGAAAATTAAATGCTGCAAACCAGGCCGAAGTACGGTCTCGTGTCACGTGAGCCAAGGATGGAAATAGCGATGGGCATTCAGTTCCAGAACTATGATAAGAGCATGCCCTTACTCCCTTATATTCCCAGAGATAAGAGTATGCTGCTAGGCCAAGTTCAAAGACAATCTTCATGGCAGAAGGCATGAACGATGAGAGATGTTGGGCTAATTGGGTGGGGAGGTACAGTCAGGTCCACCTCATAGCACCTGGGTCTAGGCTTACATGCTGCTAAAGTTAACCGAATGTTTCAGACATGGCAGGAGCATGCCAACCATTTGTAGTAGGCCATATAACTAAGGGTCTTATAGTTTGAAAGCCGATAGTATTCTGTGTACTCAATAAGTGTTGAAGATGACTTGCACTAGGGTTGGGCATAAGTTGTCCACCTCACAGTAGATGTCCTATCAATCACAACACAACCCTGTATAGAAAATATACTTAGATGTTCCCCTTAAGCCAACGCCAATCCCCCCTAGGTTGTTCTTATTTGCCACGTAGTAGGATGTCACTTATGACACATTTTTATTATAAAAGACTGTGTTTATGTGATTTGCGCTGAGAGATGTTGTGCGATGTCCATTGATGCCTGTTGTAACTCCCTGTTTTAGACAATTGATGATAAAACAGTGAAAGTGGACTTGCCATCTTCCTGGGGTTGTTTGATTATTTGGTGTAAGAGTTATTCTGCATCCCATCCACTGCATGGCATGTTACTTATTAAGGACCTTAAGTTCACTCTCAGATAGTAAATTGTGTTTCATCAGTATTCCAGAGATCCAGTGAATAACTGATATGCCCAAAAACTGTGTTTAAACAAAATGGGATTACATTTAAAGACGCAGGTCCATGTTTCGAGTACACTGGCAACAACCTCAAAAGTCGATGCTGAGTTGAAATAAAGCAGCAAGTTCACAAAAGAAATTTATGTGGTATGAACAGAACTAAAGTTATGGCCATTTACCTTTTTAACGTGCTAAAACATGCTATCTATGATTGCAGCTGAGCAAGTTTGCAGATAAGTCACTTTGCTGGACTTTTACACAAATATCTTTTTTTTCTATGAGTGTGCAATTTTCTCTTGGGTCTGATAACTTCAAAGACTAGGTTGAACCAAAAGCATACCCTAAGGGACTGGACTGTAGGGAATGATTGGGCAGGTGAAGGCTTTTGCTGTCAGTGGTTTTTTGATACTCTACGGCTAGGATATGGACAGAACTAAGGAAGCTTGTGTGTGCTTTTAGGAAAGATCAGTCCCCTCCTCCCCCGACCGCCTCTTGAAACACCGGTTCCCCAGCCCCTCACCTATGCTGTGTATAATCCTCATGTTTACAATCATGACGTATATTAACACTCTGTACCTGTACTGTATGCAATGTATATGATTTTTACCTGCCTCGAATGTTGCTCGCTTCTCTTGGTGTTGTCAAGCTAAATAAATCAAAGTTTAAAAAAAAAGGAAAGATCAGTTCCACAATTTAGTAATTTCCTATTATTATTATTATTATTATTAGTAGTAGTAGTAGTCGTAGTATTATTATTGCATTTATTGAGCGCAGACCTAGCTTCGAGAAGCAATGGAGCACTTTACAGAAGTATACACCAATACAGATACATAACAGAGCGCTTTTCAGAGGTAACAACAGAACAGATATACGTGGGGGGTAGGATACAGAGGGGCACAGAGAAGCGGTACAGCTGTACCGGTTGACGGGGAGGAGAAGGGTGGGCGGCGTCTAGTGAGTCAGGTTGTGTGAGCTTTGACGTGATGGCCTAGGTGTTGAGGAGGAGAGACTCCTTGAAGCATGTTTGACTGTTTGATATAAAGCAACTCCTCTAGAAGCCAGCTTTTTTGGGGAATGCTGCAAAGGATCGAGGCCATTTCATTACCCTGCTATAATTTACTAATAAATGGACTGGGTGCACAAAGCTGCACGCACAGTTGATGAGGGTAGGAACGATTACAGGAAGTGTGGGGAGATGGAGACCTGCTAATGCAGGGAACATAAGGGATAACTGATTGTATCAGGGTATGCTGACTCCTATGAAGCAACTCTTGTGATGGGTGGGAGACCTGCACTTGGGGAGAAATAAATACAAGCTGAAAGTACTGAATTCAAATACTGATGCTGCTTACACTAGAATAAGACTGATAGAGATTAAGATACTGCTGCCATGGAGTGATACATAGATGAACTCTACATTATGGCACCATTTAACAAAATGCAAAAGCCAAATATATTCACTCTCATAAGTATGCCAGTGCGGAAATAACATGCCGGTAACAACGTTGGTGTTACCGGTGCCAGTAATACCGACTCTTCCCCCATGGAGTACTATGGGACTCTATGGAATGGGGAATACCCACTGTTACCGGCACTTGCAATCTGCCGCTAATTCCGGAGTTCGTTCAAGTGCTGGTAATGGTAATTCCGTTTGGTGGTATCCCTCCGGATTTACCGGCGGGATACCACCAAACTTATAACGAGGCTCATTATCTTTTATGTTAACAAAAATCATACAGGCCCTCATTACGACCCTGGCGGAAAGTAACTGACCTGACCGCCATAGCGTAAATAGCGTTTCCGCCATTGCACGATGGAGGAAAGTGCGGCTAATTCCGACCCATCGGGCACGAGCATTACGCCATGGCGGAAGTGCAAAGTCTGCGATGGCGGAAATGTCCCCAAAACGCCCCTCACCGCCGTCGTACGGCGCCCTAGGTGCAATTCCGCCACCCATCATAGCGGTCACCGTAATGAGCGGTAATCGCAAAATACGGTGACCGTAAATATACGGAAACGGAAGTAAAAACATGGGGCCGGAACGGGAAACAGCACGCCGTACACCTATAAAATCAGAATCCCAACACAACCATTAAAAATCCGACCCTGAGACACATCCCAACCCGTTAGCCACCCTAGTTAAAACAATTGAAATGGGAAAAGTTGCCAAAAAAGCATGCGACCGCAAGCGGCAGGTCCACTTCTCCCATGAGGAACTCACCGTGCTCACAGAGACCCTCCAGGAGAATGCTGCCGTCGTCTTCTCGACGCAAATGACCAGGACGGCACTTGCGAACAAGAAGGCCATATGGGCCCTGGTGGCACAGCTGGTAAGTGCGGTGGGGACCGCACCCCGCAACCCACAGCAATGCAGAAAGCGATGGGACGACTTGCGGATACGCGTACGGAGCATACTATCAGCCAACCGTAACATTGCCACAGCTACCGGGGGAGGATCGGAATCACCCATCAAGTTGACCCCCTGGGAAGAAATCTGTGCCTCCACCATTGGAATGGAGAGTATAGAGGGAGTCGGAGGGATGGAGAAAGGAGTGCAGACATCCGAAGAATCAGGTAGGTGGGCCAAATAAAACAATGCTAAATCCACAATGTCCAATCATGTGAAGTACCATGTGTCCACATAGTGCAACAGAAACACATGTCCAGGAGAACGTCCACATACATTGGCCTGATAGCGCACTTTAAAACTCACATTAAATACATAAATAATTAAAAATCCTAAAAACACCCTCTACACGTGCAGCATGCACACCCTAACTGCAGGCTGCAAAACAACTGCATCCTCAATCCACACAAAAATGAAACCACCTCCAAGGCCCTGACCCAAATCACCCTCAGGTACCACCCCAATGCATGTGATACATTGCCATTCCAATTTCCACAGACCCATAAATAACGCTCGCCCTCCTTTACTCCACCACAGGGTCCGATTCAAACGACGAGCTCCAGGACACCCCTACCAGCACACTTGCAAAGAGGGCCAAGACCAACGGCCAAAGACCCTCCACCTCAGCTGCACGGATCAAGACACGGCAGCAGCACAAATCAAGTGGCAGCACACAGGAGGGGACTTCAACAGGCACCCCAGCAGCCAGCATGCCCACAACAGCAGCACCACAGGTCCCCCCAATGGATGCCACAGAAGGCACTGCTTCTGGTGGCAGCAGCACCATAGGTGACACTGCATTAATGGCAGCATGCTCCGACACAGAAAACGGTGCTGTCGATGTAGGACCCATCCATGACCTGTCTCAATCCCCCTGTTTGTTTCATCCCGTACACCATGAGGATACCACGCAGGGGCACCCACAAGACGACTACTGGCCATCCCCCACAAGCCCTGTGGCAAGGCAACATGAGGTCATCAGCCCCTCTGTGACACCACCGCAAATGGCCATGGCCCAGCAGAGGCAACAGTCCCTCGACCAGGTGATCGTGCAACAGCAGCAACTGGCCACGCTCCTCAAGGAGCATGCTGATGAATGTGGGGGTTCTAAGGCAGTCATAGAAACATCTACTGAGACACTTAGGGCACAAATGGAGAGAAGTACAGAGACACTAAGGGTACAAATGGAGAGAAGCACCGAGAGCCTGAGGGTACAAATGGAGAGAAGCACCGAGAGCCTGAGGGGGGAACTGCATGCGACGTCCAAAGACGTATGTGGTGAACTTGCCGCTGTGCGCCGTGTGCTCACTGAGCTCTCACAAACCCTTAGGGACATGCATGGACGTGAGCAGGCAGAGACATCATCCGTTGCAAGTTCCGTCCAGGGCAGCCCCCAACGTAGATCTGGGAGGAACCTGCGGTCCACAGGCAGGGGTGCCCCTGATACCCGGAGAGGGGGCTTGCAATAGCGTCTGCCCACTGACAATGAGCATCTTTGGACACTGGTGTTCGGGGGGGAGGTAGGAGGGTGGAGGAGGGGTGTTGGGCTTTCTTGGGTGGCGGGTCGATGGGGTGTGTAATATAATTTCACATATGCTATAAACATTACATAATCACCCAATGAGATGTGTGGACATTGATCTTTGTGTACGAGGCCTTTATAGGCGTACATTCCACATTGTGCATGTTCCAGACACACACAGTGCCACAAGTCCCGTGTCCATGTATCAGCCACCAGGCGTGAGTGCTAGAAGCATGAATCTATGATATTCTGTCGAATTTCACGGGCCTCCTGTGCCTCGCGGACTCCTTGAGGTGCTGCCACATCCCCACCCTCATCATGACCATCTTCAGGTGCTTGCAGTTCTGCGTCAGGGGGCATGGGCACATTTCTACGTACGCACATGTTGTGTAGCATGACACATGCCATGACCATCTTTGCAACCTTCTCATGGCGGTACAGGAGTGCCCCGCCAGACCTGCTGAGGCAGCGGAAACGAGCCTTCAGTAGGCCGAATGCCTGTTCAATGACTACACGGGTACGTGAGTGGGCATGGTTGTAGTCCTCCTCATGCTGGTTCTGTGGGTTCCGGAGTGGTGTAAGGAGCCATCTCTTCAGTGGATACCCGGCATCACCTGTATGTGGACAATAAAGGATGTTTGTGGAATGACATTGCTACGTACGCATCCCCCCCCCCTACCTGCCAGGTCATTGCCGCATCACATACCCCACATTATCATGCATGAAATGAGACTCACCGAGTAGCCAGGATCTGTTCCCTGCGTGTCGCTCCATGTAGCGTGGTATTGTAGAGTTCCTCAAGACCATAGAATCATGGGTTGATCCAGGAAATCGGGCACAACAATGTGTAAAGATCCTGTTGGAGTCACACACCATCTGTACATTAAGAGAATGATATTGTTTCCGGCTGCGGTACTGGGCCTCCATGGCATGTGGGACAACCAATTCCACATGGGTGCAGTCGATGGCACCAATGCAACCCGGTATGCCGGCCAGTGCATGGAATCCAACTTTTGTGTTAGTAATCTCATGCTCCGAGCGTGGTACAGAGATGTAGTCGTCTGCGTGCTTCAGGAGGGCATCGAGCACTTGCGAAAGTGTCCGTGAGAACAGTGGCTGTGAAATGCCATGCAACTGTCCGACTGTGTGCTGGTAGGTGCCTGTGGCCAGGAAGTGGAATACAGACACCACCTTCAGTAGGAGTGGGATGGCGGTTGGGCTATCTATCATGCTGACAAGGTCAGCGTGTGTCATGTTCACAATGGCGGTTATGGTGTCCCCGTCCAAACGGTAGAGGGTGTGGATCTGCTCAGTAGTGAGGTTGAATGGATGAGCTCGGAGGCGTGGGATTGCGGGCTGCCTGCGTGGTGGTAGTGGCTGTGCTGGTGGCCCTTGCTGGCCCTGCCTTGCCCTCCTCCTCCTCCTGCGTCTCCTCTGTGCGGCCGGTTGTTGTAGTAGTTGGTGTTCGTCTTCTTCTTGAAGTTGTAGTACTTGCAGTGCTATCAGGTCCCCCAGGGCCAACATCGCTAGTCCTGCCGGTAGCATTTTGGAGTGGGTGTGGTTGTGGGAGGGGGTTGGGTGTGCAATTTATGTGTTTTCAGGCTGTATAGCCTCCACCTGTGGTGATTCATTCCACCTGTGCCAGCTGCAATCCCCTTTGGGCGAGCACTGTACCGAGGTTCACCGACGGGCGGGGCGTCCCATTTGTGAGTGAAGCCAGTTGCCATTTTCACACACTGCTGCACTACATGGATGAATTTGTGATTTCAAGCGGTCACAGATGCCTTATCGACGTGATGTTGCAAATGAGGTATTCGAAGGACAGCGCTTTTGGTTTTCAGCTAGCGGCGAGGAGACGCCCACAGGTCTGACTGCAAATATAACGTTCTATTGTTTAATGTCCTTGGGACAGGGGCCATGGCGAGAATGCAATGATTGATATGAATAGTATGGGATGCGCAATAGCGTAGTGGACGATAAGGCAGGACGTTCCCAAATACATGTTACTTCACAACACTAGAATTCCGGGCTGGAGCACAGTGGATTTTGCAGACTGCATTACGCACAGACTCAATGGAAGTTTCAAATGTGATGTGAGTAAATAATCAGGCGTTTTCATACCGGGATGAGGGAATGATGTATGGATGCATGGACAGATGATTTAATTGAGAGTTTGCCATGTACATGGCTTTTCGGGATCTATCCCCTTCCCCTGCGCTATGTGATGCAGAGCTGCCATAGTGGGACCATCGTCTATCTGCCCTTGTTGAACCCTCCCTGTCTCGACGCGCCTTCAAACACTTGTGTCTATGCACGTTACAAATCCCATCTAATGGATTCTGTTTTAACAGACGCATGCACACAAACACTCGTTTGTAATAGTGTTTTCACCTCGATTTATATAGTTATGATTCGCAAGTGATTTTTGGGTGGAAATAATCCTTTTGAGTGGGCTAGCATGCATATGGCTGTGGATTTAGTGTGATCATTGAAGTGAGTAATACAAATGAAGTTCTGATGCCCATGCTATTCTTTTTCATTTCATTTGGGTGACGGGTATCTCCTCCCCTTTTGCCGCTGCCATCTGTATGCCACTCCTGCAGATGGCTTTTACTCCCGACACCTGCTGCTTCGAGTTAATCAGTGGAGCACCATTACGATCTTATGGGATGATCGCCAATGGGCCACATGCCCTTACGCAGTACTAGTGGCTAGGAGCTACATATCAGCCTTTCAGCTGGACTAGTGCCTACCTAATGGGACGGCCCTGCGGTTCTCGGCGCTTCCATGTTGCCTTTTTGAACGTGAATGTAGCCCCTGTGTACCATGAAGGAACAGGGCGTCACACAAGAAGAAGCTGGTCATTTATTGCGGATGCAGCCCACAGTAATGAAAAATATTTTGGAGTTTATGACCTAATAGCTGTATGGGCTTGGTGCATTTGATGTGCATTAAAATTTGATTCAGATTTCAACCGTGTAGCGTTATTCTTTGCAAGTAATGTAGCATATTCCTATTTGTGGAGCGGTGTATTGTGAGGAGATCTGCATTGGGTTCCGGCTTCTGAGTATAGTTGCGTGGTACTGTACTGGCCGCGTTTGCCTACGAAGCCCAGTAAGGTCAGGGATGGGGCCTGCCATTATGACTGTTTTAATGATGTCATGCTCAGGGGCGGGGGATTAGCTTTTGTGTAACAGATGCCGGTCAGCCAGGTGGATTGGTGGAATGATGTGATTATCAGAAAATGGCTGGTCACAGGTGCCTGTGTTTGCGTGCGTTTCTTGGAGGGAGACTGAGGTCATGTCCATTGGAATAGCTTCTGTATTCGTGCCATCTGTGCCCTGCAGCTCCCATTGGCCCCTCTTGAGATGAGCCTGGCTGCTCAGTCACTCTGCCAACTTGTGTGGTACATGCTTATGCTGATGGTTGGTTTGTTTACTGGCAAGAGTACAGGGCTGGTGCAGTCTCCCTCAGGATACTGCTTTGAATGTTGCCTTACACTGGTGTCAAGCGATGGGGGCCTGTTGTTGTTTTGTCTCATGTTTCAGTTCCTATTGCTGTACTTGAACCTTCACGTGCCTGTGCTGCATCAGTACGGCAATGGTGCCATGCCAAATATGGATGGCCACTCACAAGGCACTTGGAGCCCCTACATTCATTTGTTCGTTGGCATGCATGGGTGACTTGTACATTTCACTGGTTGCATTGTGTAACTTCATTGCACCTACGAGGTGTTGTGCAATGTGGGCAGGGAGTGGTGTACAGGCACTCAGTAGGGCCATTTACGGTTGGTTCACGATGCCGTAATTCTCACCATGGCGGAATGGTACTTTCCACCATGCTTGATGGCGTTAAGTGAATGTCCGCTAGGGTCAGCATTCGCGTACCGTTGCGCCATGGTGGTAATTACGGTTTTGCATGGCGCGCGTGCGCGTACTTGGTGCAGTTTGCGTTGGCGTTCACTACGGTGTCGCTGATGGCATCGTACTTTACGGTGATGGGTCATAATCGCACCGAGCGGTATTCGATGGCGGTGTTGCATTTCCGCCATCGTTTTTCGATTTCCGCCAGGGTCGTAATGAGGGCCACAGTCAAAAACGATGTAGCTACATTAAGGATGATGTAATGGAAAGTGGTTTTATATAGTTCACTTCTGCCAATAATGTTGGCCTTGCTGCGCATTGCTCTGTAAGAAAGACATGCAGGGTGTGTTAGGCAGATGGCAAGAAGACAGATGCGGAAACCTGTTGTGTTGATGGATGCAAGTCGGAAGTACCCGTTACCTGTGTTCCGATTTGAAATTCTTTAATTAGGGCCTCATTATGAGTTTGGTAGTATCTCAGTGGTAAATCTGCAGATATACCATCAAATAGATTTACTGTTACCGCCACTTGGTCCTGTGGAATTACCGCCAGATTGCAAGTGGCGGTATGATCGTGTTAGTCCCCAATTATGGTGTCCATAGGACTCCATGGGGATTTCGCCGGAATTACTGCCAGCGGTAATTCTGATGAAATGGCAGTTTTTCTGGGGTAAGGAGCTGGAATAAACTCCAGCATTTTGTTGGAGGTTTTTCCACCACCTTACCTCCAAACCCATAGTTCAGTGGTGCGGTAATGTGGCGGTAATGCAGTGGTAACATAGTTACCATTGCATTAACACCGTTTTTGGTCACACCGCTAAACTCATAATGAGGATATATGTGTTCTATGTGGTATGCACGGACAAGGGCAGGTCAACCGTAAGGGCTACCACCTGCTCGTGAAGTGCAGAACTGACAAAATATGATGGGGTTTAAAACTCATGATAAGTGGTTTGGGCATGATGACAAGTGGCCTAACTATAAGTTGGGCAGTGCAGTAAAAATGTGGCAGTAATTGCGTTACCACCACATTACTGCACGTCCAATCCTGGGTTTTGGGGAAAGTTGGTGGATACACCTTGAGCTTGCGGTAAATGCACTGAAAATGCCTCATTGAGTCCTATGGATTAAAAAAATTGGGGACTAACACTGCCACCACCACTTGTGATCCAGCGGTAATACCGGCAAAACAAGTGGCAGTAACAGTAATTGTATTGTGTGGTATTCCAGTGGATTTACTGCCGGGATACCGCCCAACTTCTGATAGATCCCAAGGTCCAGAAGGTTTTCTAAATAGTTTTTCGATATGACCACCTCTTGATTCGCTCTGCACACGCTTGAAGGAATTAGCGCCAATGATGACGAGGCAACTCACAACACCAATCACGACTATCATGTAGTGCAAAATGCCACCCGCGTGGTCATCTAGAGAAAAGATAAACAAAACATCATTGCACAGAAAGCCTACCGAATGTGAAACTTGATTTCATTTTGGCAGCAGGTTTTCCTATACTTTCTTTTAGTAGATAAACAGGAGGCTTGGGGGTGTATGGGAGGCGGGTGCATATTGGTAAGAATAAATACGCTCCAATGAATTATATTATCCTGGCAGAGTGATGAAATGTAGCTGGACAGAGTTTTTTTCCATCGTGTTTAAAGATTTGGCATAAACGATGAAAGTGCGAGTGGGCAGTTTAATATGATATTCATTCCCAGGGAAGAACGACACTGCATGACTCACTGCCAGCTTTATTGTCACCTGAATCATGCCTCATATCATCTCTTGCCTTATTGCCCATGATAGCACATAATAAAGAGAAGTCATACATCCTATCAGTGTACGTCTACTACAGGGATCTGCGGCCTTTGGCCTTCCAGGTGTTTTGGACATCAAATCCCAGCAGCCTTAAAGGAATGGTGCGCTCAAGAATATTATTGTCCCGAGCGTTCGGGCATGTGTTTTTAAGCATACGTTGATCGATCTTACAAACATTTCCTATGCACCTTACCGAAGTTGTCCACTTTTTTACACATGCGAAATCAGGCAGCAGGGCGCGGCCATCTTGTGAAAATCTGAAATCCAAGGTGGACTGCCGTGGCAGCACTAAATCATATCCCCCGCCCCTGAGGCTGACATCACCAAACCTAGTGATATTCTCTGCCATGACGTTACTGGGGAATGTAGCCAAACGCGCCCAGTCATCACCTACGTGTTGACGTCATTTGATGCAGAGCCCGGAATATCAACACACATCATCTCACAACACAGTGTGTCCCAATTTTTAATATAAAACTATACTTTTAAATGAAATAGCAAAACCGTAAAATTTGTAAAGTACTTTTATTTCACAATAATGCTTGAAGAACATCCGGCAATTGCCATATTCAAGCAAATGGCTAATTTTTTTAATTGTTTTCGATCCACAAATGTTTATCGTGAGTCACGCAGTGTTCCTTTTGGGTATAAGAAGTGCATTGGACGCACCGTGAATCGCAAGGCTTGGGCATCAGCTTGGCGCTAAACCACCGTAAACAATGTCAAGTTGCTTCTTATCGCTGGAACCGCATAAGGGCATATCGGCCCACGGCGATCACCCAAAAAAGCGCCATTGTGATCCAGCCATTCAAGTGTATCTGCAGCTGCCTGTTGAAAAACCTGTCAGTTGGTAACTGGAATCGATGACAATCGCAGAAAGGCAAGATGTAGCTGTTTGAAAAACATAACAGAAATGTGTCTTAGTAGCCTATCTTTATTACAATGTATCATTTTACCCATTAATTCAGCCCTGTGTTAAAACTAATGATGAACACAGACGTGAAACAATTGGAACACAGAGAAACCAATGTGGAAGGTACTCTACAATTTGCTGCAGATTTTAGTGCTGTGGAGTAGGTTCAGCTCGAAATGGATGCAGAAGTTGACGCTACAATTCTAAGAACACATAGATGACATTTTAACTAAATATTAGCGTGGAATTTGGCGTTTGTGGAACCTGGGAGAACCCAGTGGTGGACTACATGTATCTCGATGCTGGACTGCTCATGTGCCCGGGACAAAGACAAGTACACACACAGGTTGTATTTGTATGTTGTTGCAATATGCCACAAAGAACAACCCAGTACAATGTAAGCCAGCAATAATGGTCGGCTAATGATACGTTGACTCGTTGGTCTATAAAATCGTTGAAAGAAAAACTTACATAATATTCGGCATTTACATTCTCTTGGCGTTACGCAGAAACTCTGTTCAGATCAACGAATTTTCATAAAATGAAATTGCATGTTCCTTTGTCCAGTTTTGGAATGGTGAACCTTATCATATTTGACGGTATTACACCCCTGACTTCATTCATTCCTTTCGGAATCCTCCCTCTCTTTCAAGCTCGAAAAACAATTGAACCTTATAATGTGTACGATATGTGGGTTTGCTCAGCTCGCAAGCAAAAATTCAAAGCCGCTGACCTTCACTCAGAATGGGAGCCAATAGCCCTTCAGACCATAGTGGCATTAGAAATATTTTTGAAAAACATATGAATTGTTTGCTGCCATCCACTAATGGTGCACAAAATTTCTAGTGATTTACTTTGTTCCTCCAGAGAACTTCACATTTTTCCAGTGACTCCCACAGCCAGCCCATGCCACCTGTCAGCTCAGCCCATCTCCTGTTCCCACGACAAATCACATAAACATTTTTCTAAAACGGCAAGTCTTGAGCCCTGACAAATGTGCTTGTACAAGAATGTCAGAGCAAGCCCTGATGCAACCCCCTCCTGCCAGGCCGCAGTCCCCTGAACCCATGACCGCAGTTCTCCTTGAACGCATCTGGTTTCCAGACCCTAACCCTGCACCACCTCAACCTATATATTAGAGGCCTATAAATTGCACATGTGTGTTTGTACTATCCCACTTTGGGTCACTAGTGAGGTGAAGGGTGTGGGGGTCTTGCCCCTGAGGCAACCAGCAGGGGTTGGGATTGATAGCTGACAGGTCTGGCACATCAGAGCTAGAAAGTGGGTGGAGTGACACATGATAGTTTAGGACAGAATATACTGTGACTGGGGTCTTGTTTTATTGGGAAGCACTCTGGGGTGGTCAGCAAGGAAGGGTTACACTTCTGGTGTATGAAAAGAATGGCTTTGGAGGGGCACAAGGTTGAACAAGCAGTAATTTTCAAGCAGCAGGGGTGAGAGGTGCAGGAGAACATTTGTTGAGATGGATGAACAACTACAAGTCATGGTTTGGCCCTGACACACACAGGACAGTGATCTCAGATGAAGAATTAAATTAATACATTCTTTGTTCGCAACATCTTGTCTCAGCGCATCCATGAGAAAGGGACTTGCGAGGCAAAGGCGCAGGAGGAAAAAGGTGGGGGCTGTCAGTGCTCGCTGTTCGCGGCGCTGCTGAGGGGGAGGGGACACTTTGCAATGCCAGAATGCGGCCTAGTCCAAAGTTGGAGTCGAGAGTACACAAAATGGAGTCCAAGTGTATCTAGCAATAACCCCACCTCTGATTATGTCAGGGCCTTCTTCCCCACGGCTGCAGAAGGGCAAAGGAGGCGTCCCCCAGAAGTGCAAGAGTAGGGTGTCACTTTTGCGTATAATGTATGGGGGCTGGGGGCT
The DNA here is from genome assembly GCF_040938575.1 of Ambystoma mexicanum. Lineage (NCBI taxonomy): Eukaryota > Metazoa > Chordata > Amphibia > Caudata > Ambystomatidae > Ambystoma > Ambystoma mexicanum. The sequence continues at coordinate 208,860,856 of NC_090940.1, forward strand.
CAACCGACCCACTCCCTCCTTACATTAGCAATGACCCCCAACACATGCCCCCATGAATATATTGGTCAGAGTGCAGTTATTTCTCCCCAACAACCCACTTTAATGCGCTGTTTTGCTTACAGTCAGTAGTTCTTGCGTGCCGAGTATGTTATCTAGCCTAGGTCTCATCCTGTTTATGGGACAAGTAGTTATTCAGCTATTTGGGCAACTGTTTGGTAAGCCAATTGCAGAAACCCAAAGTTGCTTTCATGCTGTTATCCATCTGGCCCTCCTACGATCAGTGAAGGTCCCACAGTAGCTCGACGAAACTGGGAAGTATGAAAGCACAGCGTTACATTGTATGGCATTTGTAAAAATGGCACTTGTTGAAAAAAAGATTGACAAAGAGGATAGATTGGATGCTTTATTTGGACACTTTATATAAGCATTGTTGATCAAAAAAACAGATGGTAATCATTTATTCCTGGAAGTGAAATGTTTCACAAGCTCTGCTTTAGGTGGACAGGGCACGTTTGCAATGTTTTGTGGCAATGTATGTGTCCTCGGAACAAAATTGCGTGCAATTCAGTGAGTATGTATGTCCAAGACCGTCAAAATAAGATCTTTCACAAAATCGAGTTCCATTTACTGGTATATTGGCTTGACCACCCATTTTTTGCTTCTTTTTGTAAAGGTCATTGTAAAGCGACGCATCCCAAAATTTCCCACAGTCCTCGATTGTTCACGCCCCACATTCACGTTATGCGCTAATACCGCTAGTAATGTCCTATATTGCATCCCGCCTATGCCGAAATGCAATCTCTTGGGCCTGTACTTTAAGCACATATTGTGGAACACCTCCAAATCTCCCGTGTGACAGAATTCGGTGAGTCCCTTCAGATCTCTTGATAGAGTTTTATCAAACACAATCTTTTCAAGAGCTTTGTGTGGAGGTGAAGATGGAATCAACCACTTCTTCTTCTGTTCCTGCTCCGGTGAAAAAGGGCCATGTTCACATTGGTGGAAATGTTGGTTTTCTGTCCAAGAGTGAACTTTGGAACAGTGGTGCCTTAGTGACCACTATTTTTCTAGTAGAATTTCCACAGAGCCATCACAAGTTTTGGAGCTCCACCAAAGATAGTGGCTGAAAGACTGGGACCACTGTAAAATATTTTCAGAACCTTTTTGTTCCTGCAGCTGAGATTTATTTATTGATTGATTTGGCAATGTGCCATACATCAAATTGATGGTGAATATTTGGAAACTGCTCTCTCATTGTCTTGGCTATTGAAACGTGTCTGTATGTGACTATGAGGTCGATTTGCATTCCCCTCGATTGGAGATCTTCCAGGGATTTTAAAAAACCAAATTTCTCCATGGCCACTGAGGATTTACATTCGGACACCTGCACGACTACCGAACTCACAATGTTTTTAGTTTCCATGTCCTAAAAGTGGTATTTGCAGTACTTTGCAGAAAATCCTTGGCTGTCACACTGTCCATCGCCAGCTAGCCTGAACCGTTTTTCGGAGAATGTACTTTGAATAGATAGTTGCTCAATTTTCCAAGCTTCACTAATAGCAGGGAATAGATATTGATGTTGATATTTGTAGTACTTTGTTTTAGAAAGGAACTCGAGTCTCACAAATTGACAGAAAATGGACAACTTACTGAAACTAGAGCCACTGAAAAGTAAAGCAGCTGCACACAGTAGACTTCCAGCTGGCAGTTTCCCCAGCATCGGTTGAGCGGACCATGAACATTTTGCATGGCGCATTTCACAGGTGGCTTGTATTTTGAGGTTACTGCCTTGTGATACATGAGTCACATTCACCAATGGCTTCCCGCATACTTCCCCTCTCACTGGATGCACTAATTTCAGCATCATTATAATCTCCATCAAGCAGCTGTCGAATACAATGTATTTGGGCTCCTCTATTAGACTATCATCCTGCATGAATTCTGTTTCTGACTCAACTGTGGTTGACATATCAGCCCAACTGGACAAACTGTAGTCGAGATCTTTGGATAGTTCCTCGGTCAATTGTGTTGATGCTTCAGTCTCTGTTATTTCAGCTTCTCTTACTTGAACACGAATTGGAGAAAACATCAATGTCGGTTGTTTTTTGGGTGGCCCTTTTTGGCGGGTGTCTATTGTGTCAAGTGGTCTGCGTCTAATTCTAAAGCATCTTCATTACATTCAGTGTCATCTTCATCTGGTGGAGCAATGTAGCAATGGTCCAAGAACCGTTTTTCGGAGAATGTACTTTGAATAGATATTTGTTCAATTTTCCAAGCTTCACTAATAGCAGGGAATAGATATTGATGTTGATATTTGTAGTACTTTGTTTTAGAAAGGAACTCGAGTCTCACAAATTGACAGAAAATGGACAACTTACTGAAACTAGAGCCACTGAAAAGTAAAGCAGCTGCACACAGTAGATTTCCAGCTGGCAGTTTCCCCAGCATCGGTTGAGCGGACCATGAACATTTTGCATGGCGCATTTCACAGGTGGCTTGTATTTTGAGGTTACTGCCTTGTGATACATGAGTCACATTCACCAACGGCTTCCCGCATACTTCCCCTCTCACTGGATGCACTAATTTCAGCATCATTATAATCTCCATCAAGCAGCTGTCGAATACAATGTATTTGGGCTCCTCTATTAGACTATCATCCTGCATGAATTCTGTTTCTGACTCAACTGTGGTTGACATATCAGCCCAACTGGACAAACTGTAGTCGAGATCTTTGGCTAGTTCCTCGGTCAATTGTGTTGATGCTTCAGTCTCTGTTATTTCAGCTTCTCTTACTTGAACACGAATTGGAGAAAACATCAATGTCGGTTGTTTTTTGGGTGGCCCTTTTTGGCGGGTGTCTATTGTGTCAAGTGGTCTGCGTCTAATTCTAAAGCATCTTCATTACATTCAGTGTCATCTTCATCTGGTGGAGCTCTCGCAATGTAGCAATGGTCCAACAACACTTTGCTGACTTCGCCGGTCACATTCAATGCATTTTCTGACCATTGGGCAAAAGCATCTCAAGTCTGCTTATTGATTTGAACACGCTGCGCCTCAAATAATAGTTGTTCCATGGTCAAATCAGTTTGGCAAGCAGCATCTCTGATTTCTGTAGCGGTCTGTATCTGCATAGTTCGTACACCATCGGGCAACTAGAAGACAGGTTGGAAAAACATGATCAATGTAAATCCAACATACAATATATGGCACTTTAGATTTTTTTAAAAGCATGTTATGAAGGCACCAGCACAAAACACTGTTTGAAAATGAAATTGTTTGTAAATTACCATAGCTTTCTTGGTTTTCTGTGAAACCTTATTCTTCTTCTTTACTGTAACGACTGCACCAGCAAGCTGGTCCACCAACTCGGATCCACGTGCCTCCTCTTCTATAACCTGATCTTGTATACATCCCTAGAAAAGAGTATCCATTAAAAATAAGTAATTCGTATTTGAAATCAAATTATTCCATCGCACACATGGCTTACACAGATACCCTTGTACACCGTTTATGTCACTTAGTCAAAATATACATTTTGAATTTCACCTGATTGATGGCTAGTTTACTCAATGAAAGATGACTGCGAAACCCACTGACTGAAATGTTGCACTGAAGCAATTTGCAAAAGATTCTCGTTTATAATAATGTCAATATCTAATGGTATCAGATCTAGGACCAACTTTCTTTCATTCAACAGAACTGTCAGTACGCATACCTCTGGCTCTGTATCAGCTCTAAAGGATGATATAATTGTAGTCGAAGTACCAGCATCACCCTGTAAAACAGTACTTGTTTTAGTATGGATGAAAAAAAGTGAAATTGAAAACAAACTATGTGATGCAGACAATGGTACATATCAATAAAAAAAAAAATGAAACATTATGTAAACAAACGACAGGATATGTACATTTGATCATATTATCTCAAATTCCATGCATAAAACATTTCCGGAACTGAATAGCTAAATAATACTACCTGATACGCGCTCAAAGTTGTTGTTGACTCCAGGAAAGACATGGATGCAGAATCTTGCTCCTTCGTATTCAGTGCATTGTCATGGAGTTGTAAAGAGAAAATTAGATTTGATTTAGAAATGCTAACCTAAAAAGTTGACATGTAAAGCAACCGATTACGAAAAGATTATGCTTATTTCCAAGGGCATTATGGCATAGTTATCTCTGCCAAAAAATCGTTTTCTATGATGCTCCTAAAACCAAGGACAGATGTTTAGCAAAATGGGGTTAAGTTATAAAGCAATACAATCTTGTAAATATGAAAAGTATTATAAGGGACATTTACACCTAAAACACCAATCCGTCCATGTAGTTACCTGTCAACATTATTAGAAAATTACTTCACATAAAAGCGTGAGAAAGATGGAATTATATCATACATTTTTCTATGCAATCTATGATTTGGTCACCGAAGCAAAACCTGTGTAGCGTAGCCGGCTGTATTATAGGATAACTTTCATACACAATTCATTGATGTGACGCAAATCATAACATGTTACTCGTCACTTGAATGTACTATCGTGCATCAAAAAGAAACATGCTTATAGACATGGTCCGCAAAGGATGCAATTCGATCCCAATTGACACTGATGACAATTGCGATATATCGATAACATAACAAATTCAACTCAAGTCAATAGCAATGAGATGAAAGAACATTACACTACTGGGTACATTCATTTGAAATAGAGCGAAATTTAAAGAACCAGGAGATATGATTAGGTGACCTGCCCTTACCTTGACCAACAAACAGTTAGATTCAGCAAGCAGGGTAGCTAGTAGCAGGAGAACAGGTAGATGTTCACAGGTAGCACGATGACGAGCTGACTCGCAGTGGTCACAGAAGTTCTCAGGTAGCACGTTCACGAGTTGAGTTGCAGTGCTTAAAGGAGAGTTCCGGGACTTTTTTTTTATTGTCCCTACGGTTCGGCCATGTGTTTTTAAGCATAACTCGGTAGATCGTGGAAAACTTTCCTATGGACCTTACCCGACTTTTCGTCCATTAACGCACTCGAAATCAGCCGCCATTTTATGATAATCCTATCACTTGCCGCATCGCCCTGGCTCACCTGCTTTTGCGGCACTAAATCAAATCCCCCGCCCCCGAGGCTGACATCAGCAGACGCGTACCGCCCATTTCCCAACGCCAAAGCACGTTTCGTGTCAACAATCGCTGCGCCTCAGCTAATGAAGTGTCGCCATGGAAACGGCAGGACGCCTCTTTCCTCAATAAGTATAAACACACCGTTTCACAACACACAGCAGCAGATTTTCGATTCCATTACTCTCGCTGTGTTACTTTTAGTATTCTGTGACTCGTTTCTGTGCTCTGGTCAGCTACCTTCGTTGATTGTAGCCCGTGTGAACAGATACCAGTACCACCGCTATAAATTATTTTACTTTCTTTACCACACAATGGCTACAATAATGCCGTATATGTACGAGCCCGAGTACACCGAGGAAGAACTACTGGAAAGGCAAGCACGCGAAAACGATGGGGATTCGGACGGCAGTTGGGAGGACCAGTCAACGGATGAAGAGCCTGGACCATGTCGCATGGACGGCGTCTCCACCTGGTGCACGTGCAATCAGTGCGAGCTAATGCCAACTGAGGAGGAGAACTGCTGCTGCCGTGAAAATTCCGGGTGCTTGGCCTACATTTCGGAAGGCGAGCCAAGTCCGCAATGCATCACCGAGCTGCCAGAGTTCAGGGAAGCCTGCCTCTCACGGACAGTGTTGAGGATGATGATGGTGCTTATGCACGAACTTTGCGGCACTGTTCGTCCGCGTAATCCGAGTAACGAGTAAGTATACTCTGGTTGTGATGTCAGTGATGCCACTACTATTTCATGGTCGTCTCCCACATATAAAACTACATCTACATATCATTCGAATGCATGTAAATTGGTTCCATGTTGTGCATTTTCTAGATAGAATTTTTTTCAAAGCAGAATGACATTTTTGTACCTGAATCGACAGTGATAAGAAAGTTGTCATTTTAATACAGTTTGCATCTTTCATTTTCACAGGTGGTACAGGCTGGTGGCCTATCGTTGCTTCACTTGGTGGCTTCACGGGAGGCTCGGACACCGCGTTCGGAGAGTAATACCTGCCTGTGCGGTACTTGCCATTAGACAACATTTCCCCAGCGACAGTGGACAATACCGCGGCTTTTCCCGGGATGTGCTGCAACCGCAACTTTACAATGTGTAATGTTTATTATTTATGTTCAATTGAAATTAAGATCTAAAATAAAACCCAACATATATTTTAACAATGGTTGTTTTGATTTTTTAAATGAATCTAGTGTGTCTCCATTGAATAGTCTTCCTGTGCCTTGTCTTGTCACACCACATGTCTCCGGCCAGCATCCTCCCTCACGCTGGCCGCCCACCTTCAATCCACATAACCGTTGAACCCATATGCAGCAGACATACATATGTTATTTTGCGGGTTGGCATCAAGCCTCCCGGCCTTGCCTCCTCCCCCAAAAATACTTACCACACCACTTTGTTCAGGGTCTCCAGGGTGAACTGCACCCATATATTCTCCTGGGAGGCTGAGGTATTTATAAACTCACCCCCCTGCCTTCCATGTACTAGATCCTGCAGCCTGCCTCTTACATGCAGTTAGATGGCCTCTCCTTGGTGAGGCCCTACGGCAAACGAGTCTTGTCTGCACGACCACCGCCCCAATCCACCCCCCGCCCTATCAAAGGCAGTTCGCACCGGGGTACTTGCGCTGGCAAGTGGAGCTGTCAGGGAGCGATAAAGGCCAAGAGGTGCCAAAGACCATGTACACTTCAAAGTGGTCTATAGAGCATGGGTTGTTGTTCCCATGTCTACCGCCAGACCCCGTGTCTCCTGCCAAGCATCTCCCCTCACGCTGGACGGCCCCCTGCAATCCACATAAGTGTGTCTCCATTCACGAGTCTTCCTGTGTCTTGTCTGCACGACCACCGCCCCAATCCACCCCCCGCCCTATCAAAGGCAGTTCGCACCGGGGTACTTGTGCTGGCAAGTGGAGCTGTCAGGGAGCGATAAAGGCCAAGAGGTGCCAAAGACCATGTACACTTCAAAGTGGTCTATAGAGCATGGGTTGTTGTTCCCATGTCTACCTCCAGACCCCGTGTCTCCTGCCAAGCATCCCCCCTCACGCGGGACGCCCCCCTGCAAACCGCATAATGCCACGACATATACACGTCATTCATTCACAAACACACCCCTGTTTCGAATTCTTTATAACCCACTTCATATTTCTAATGAGAACTTCTTTGCGCTTTGCTAGTCAACCCGTGAAGGTGCTGGTTGTCTGCTCTTCGTCTCTGTGAACTTCCGTGACCACTTTGAGCAAACTCATCAGTTTGCAACCTGTGAACTGCTCCCTGTTCTACGACAAGAAACTACTCTGATCCCTGCATCTAACTGTTTGCTCGTCAAGGTAAGGCCATGTACCATACTCATTTTGCGTCCAATTTCTTTTCGTTCAAGACAGTACATGCAAGGAACTAGTCACATGTTCTGAGTTTAGTCAAATTATTTTTGTATTTTTTTAAAGTTATTCAAATACTTATCCGCATGTGAATAACGTGTATAGTTCCAAGAACCAAAACATACCTTGCATTGAACCTTTTATGTATTTAATTTTTTAACACATTGGTATTCATAGAGAATTGTTGATCTTTACTTTTCAGAACTTTCCACAATGCCTGCCTGTTCCATTGGCGGTTGTCCTTCGAAGACCCATAATAAATCTGAAGGTACTATAATGCATGTTTTCCCTAAGACAATAGATCAGATAAGAGAATGGGTCCGATATTGCGGATATCCACCCTCTGAGCTTGAAAGTAGAGTCCTAGAAGTCTTTGCGGACAAGAGGGGTGATCGATACCGCATCTGCAGCAGGCACTTTACCTCTGACATGTACTCCACATCATTGCTAATAAAGAAGAACACACCGCGAGCGAGGCGAAAATTGCTCTCAACCGCTATTCCCACTCTATTCGTCCACATCCCTCCACTGGTGAGTCAAGTTTACGTATTTATCTCTCGGCCTTGCGGTAGTGTGTAGCATTAGCTAACAATAATTTCCCCATTTATGTATCCACTCAATATGAAGGCGGAAGATTCTCCATCCGTGTCGTTATTGCAGTCATCAGCCACTTCAAGCGCCTATCGGGTAATCTTACTTGGCTATTCTGCCACTGACTTGTTTTAGGCATGTAAATCAATAGTTTTAATTTATCGTGTAATTATTTTACCTAATGGTACACCCTTGTACTCGTCCTCTAGTCTTTGTTTTCAGTTATAATTATTGTTATCCAAAATAATTCAAGTACTGTCTTTCAGGGAGATGCTGAGGAGTCCAACGTATTGACGACTACCGTTGATGTCACTCAGATGCTCGAGGTACGTTTCAGGACAGTTCCATCGATGGAGATCATCAGATCTTGCATTCTTGTAGCGTGATTGTTACACACAATGTTTCTTTCGTTTTTAGCCATTGATATGTCCTTCTGTCGTCGCCCTCCTATGTGTCTTATTTTTTCAATATTGTGTTCATTACTAATGAAAGTCCTATGTTTCAGGGAGTCGATGGAGCATTAGTCCAAGAAGAAGGGGGAGCGTGCAGTTACGGGTCGGCGCAACAGCTTGCAGAAGTGTGCACCGCAGTTACATCGTCCCTTGATGTTCTTATGCATTTCGAGGTATGGATACTGACAGTTCGATGAAGCGAAATCATATGACGTGATTACATCCGCTATACTTCCTTCTTTATTAACGCAAGTACTATGTTTCAGGGAGATGACGGAGCTTCTTCTACAAGAACATCACCCCTAGTAGTTGATGCAGATTTCTGGGTGGTGACACTTCCAACGATCGAGCAAATCGAATCATATTTAGATATCCATTATTTATTTTAGACAACTGATCATTTGTGCAGGTCTATTTAGATGAGCCGTTCACGCCTGCACAAACTTTCTGTTCTTTTTATCAAAATAGAAAACCATACTAATGCAATTACTGTGTTTCAGGGAGTCACTGAAGCATCATCTTCAGTAATATCATCAATGGAAGTCTATGAGGAGCCCGAGGTATGGATCTTGACAGTTCCATCTAACTAGATCAACAATGCGTGAATAATTGTCGTTTGAATGTTCTACACAAAGCGTTCATTCGTGTTTTGCTATTGAGAAGTACGTGGGTATTGGTCCCCAAGTACATTTTGTGTTTTCGATATTATTATACATACTAATGAAAGTTCTATGTTTCAGGGAGTCCATGGAGCGTCAGTGCGTGATGGATGTGCTTATCAGGAAAACATAGTCGTTGCAGCGCAAGAGGAAGTGGAGACATGCACACACGAGTCGGAGCAACAGCGTCCTGATGTTGAAGTTCGAGGCAAGAAAGTTTCAAAGAAAAGAAAGCAAAAGAAGGTTAGTGTCCTGGTCACTATATTATGTTGTTTTTCACTGTTAATAGTTCAATACTGTAAGTTGTGTTTAAACTGAACAACCCTTTTCCAATCTGTCCTCTAGTTGCGAGTGGGTGTACGAACTAGATCTACACAGACAGTGAAGCGAACGAGAGATGTTGCTTGTCAAACCTTTTGGCAGGGACTTGAGACTGGAGAAGCATCGTGCCAATGGGAAGAATATGAAGTGATTGACAACGGAGCTATACCACCACCAGCCATTGATAGTGAATGTCCTCCTGGTAGTTCGGATGCAGTCGGAGATCAATTCACAGAATCCACACCCGCAAAAACTAAGACGGCGAGAAAGTTGAAGAAATTGTTTTATTCACCCATCGCCGGAGAAGGAACAGATGTTGCAATGGAAGAGAATGAAGTAGACGACAATGAAACACCATCAATATCACTGAACATAGCGGAAGACGATATCAGAGATTCTACCTTTCATGTGAGTGACATGTCCTCAACGTTACAGGCCGAACCAGCTGGGATGCAGAGTGACAGTATAAGGAAAGAGGCCAAATTCATTGTATTCGATAGTTGTTTGATTGATATTATTATTCGGATTAAATGTGGGCATTTGGTAGGTGGGGAAGTATGTGGGGAGCCATTGATTAATGTGACTCGTGCAATTCGAGGCACTAACCTTAAAATACATGCCACCTGTACAAAATATCATCCTTTCACATGGTCTGCACAACCTATGCTGGGACAACTGCCAGCAGGCAATCTACTTTGTGCAGCGGCTGCACTTTTTAGTGGTTCAAGTTTTAAAAAATTAGAGTCTTTCTTTCAGTTTGTGGGAATCCGTTTCATTGCGAAAACTCAGTTCTACAAATACCAAACCGATTATCTATTTCCAGCCATTAGCGAAGCTTGGAGAATGGAAAAAATGTCTATTGATAGTACATTCGCGGGCAAACGGTTCAGGCTAGCCGGTGATGGACAGTGCGACAGCCCAGGATTTTCAGCCAAGTACTGCACCTACCACTTTCAGGACATGGAAAGTAAGAAAATTGTGAGTTCGGTGGTCGTGCAGGTGTCACAAAGTACATCCTCAGTGGCCATGGAGAAAGTTGGCTTCGTAGCATCATTGCAAGAACTACAATCGCGGGGAATGGTGATCGACCTGATAGCCACGGACAGACACGTTTCAATTGCCAAGACAATGAGAGAACAGTACAAAAATATAAATCACCAATTTGACGTTTGGCATCTTGCAAAATCAATCAATAAAAAATTGTCGGCTGCAGGTAAAAAAAAAGAATTGCAAGGTATTTCACAGTGGTCCAAGTCAATCAGCAACCATCTTTGGTGGAGCTCAAAAACATGTGGAGGGTCGTTGGAAATTCTACTGGAAAAATGGCGGTCAGTAATGCCACACTGTACGAACGTTCACCGATGGAACACGAACCAACATTTCCACAATTGTGAACATGGCCATTTGTCCACAGAGGAGGCACGGAAGAAGAAGTGGTTGATTCCTTCATCACCCACTCACAAAGCCATTGAAAAGATTGTATTTGATAAAACTATAACAAAAGCTTTGAGGGGACTCACGGAATTCTGCCACACAGGAGATTTGGAGGTGTTCCACAATATGTGCCTAAAGTACAGGCCAAAACGATTGCATTTTGGCATGGAGGGCATGATAAATCGGACTCTTTTAGCGGTCTTGGCACATAACCATAATGTTGGCCGTCAACAAAGTAGGACGACCGGAACTTTAGGGACGCTTCGCTACAATAAGGCCTTCACTAAAAGAAGTAAACAATGGGTGATCAAACCAGTGTTTGAGGATATGCAATATGAGTTTATTGAGAAACTTATTGTTGACGTCCTAGATAGGCACATAAATGGAGTTGTGAACGAACCTGTGCAGGGGACAACTGCATTGCCACCCAACATTGCATCTGTTCCATGTCCACCTAAAGAAGAACTCATTGAGAAATACACATCACGGTTTAAATGATTGTAATTTGATTGTCTGTTCTCTCAAGTCTCCTCATGTCGCAGGCCCATTGAATATGTGTATCTAGCCAACCTTGTTCATTTGCGCATTAAATTAAACCAAACAGTAATATAAATCATTTTTCAATAAATATAGAATCTCTCCGTATTTATGGTTCTGTGTGGCTGCAAAGCACGCAGACAAAATGCAAAGATGGAGTGTAAATTTCAAGTCCTGTGAGAATGCCTTACACTGAATGTAGCTAACTTGGAATGTGTGCTCGTTCGAAGTGAAGGTCAGCTGCTTTGATTTTTTCTCGGGTGCCAGAATGGCCCACGACTCAGAATAAGGTTCTATTGTATTTTGACCTTGAAAGGCCTGGACCACGTAAGAAACGATAATGAATATAATTTCAGAAACGAAAGCCATTTCATGTTCGTTCATTAGAAGAAATAACGTCGGCATAGAAGGAGTGGTATTTCGGGGCTGCCCTACGCACAGACGCAATGGAAAATGCAAATATAATGTAAGTAACTCTTTAGATGAGTTTATACCGCAATTTAATTACTATACAGTTGCTTTAAAGACGGGTTAAGTTGTACTTGTTCGTTCTATGTGGCATGTTGTTTTGTACCGCGCACTATCTTGGGGAGAACCGTCTACTTGGCCCCCTTCCCGCCCCTACCTGCAAGGCTAAAAACCTCGGGGTCATCTTCGACTCCACACTCTCCTTCTCTCCTCATATATCTGACGTCTCTAAGAAGTCACACTACCAGCTGCACCTCCTCAGAGGTATTCTTCCCTTCCTCTCCTTCCCCCAGAAGCTCACTGTCTCCCGAGCCCTGGTTCTCTCTAGGCTGGACTACTGTAACAGCCTCTATCTTAATCTGCCTGCCTCCACTCTCCGCCCTCTGCAACTTATCCAGAACAGAACTGCGAGACTTGTCCTTGGCCTCAAGCGGGCCCTTTTTATTTATTATTTATTATTTATTATTTTATTACGCTACTTACCTTGTACTGCACTTCCCCCCCACCTCCTCTCCTTGCACTTTCTCCTTTTCCCCTTACCTCTGCACTTGCGCAATCTGAATGACACCTGGCCTAGTAGGATCGTTTGTCTGTCTTCCCCTTGTTCCCCTCCCTCCCTGCCTCGTCGCGCCTTGAAACACTTGTGTATAGGCGCGTTACAAATACCATATCATATCATATCATATCATATTTTTACGGAAGCACCTCAAAACCTTTGCTTCTGCTTTCTCTCTCCCTCTCCCCTGCTACAACTGGTCCACTGTCTGCGATCTCGGTCCTGGGCCCTTCCACTCTCCACCTGCACTCCCTGTCAACCCCTGCACTGGGGGACTGTCTCAGTATCCTACAGCCCCCCTTGACGTTTAAAACCCAGTTGCACTGTCCTAGCTATGAAATAATTTCCAGACCTAATATATAAAATGAATAATTTTAATAAAGATCTGATGGTGAGACTAATTTCCTTTTTTTATGTTTTTCAAATAGATACATCGTCCATTATTGTCTGTGTCACGAGTACCAGACACCGGCGGATGGCTTCTATAATCGCCAGTTGCTTCTCCGCGTGAACACCGTTAGCACCCTGACCATTTTGTGGGACGATCGCCAAGTACAAGTATGCCCTTACGCGGTACTAACGGCTAGATGCAACATACAGACCGTTGTGGTGCCCTAGTGCCTCGTTGTTGGAATAGCCATGCGATTATCAGTGCGACCGAAGAGCTTATTTTATCGTAAACCAACACCATGTCTACTGCACACGAACATCGCTTGCCTCAAGACGAAATATTTTGGATCGAGAGCAAATAAAAATTCATTTATCTAAGACCCTGTGTACAGCAAAGGAACATCGTGTGCCTCGAAACGAACTTTTCGGAACGTGAACAAATAAAAATGCAAATCGCTGAATATTCTCAAAACATTTGATGTCAAATAAATGTACTTTGCCAAATGTACAATCTTGCCGTTTGCTTTTAAACCACTGTTTCATATTCCGAATTGTGGCGCTGTATTGTGAGATGATCTAAGACCCTGTGTACAGCAAAGGAACATCGTGTGCCTCGAAACGAACTTTTTGGAACATGTGCAAATAAAAATGCTAATCGCTGAATATTCTCAAAACATTTGATGTCAAATAAATGTACTTTACCAAATTTACAATCTTGCGGTTTAATTTAAAAGTACAGTTTCATATTCCCAATTGTGGCGCGCTGTGTTGTTTGAGCTCATCTGTGTTGATTTCCTGGTTCTGTGTGGAGTCGCGTAGAAGACGCCTGGGCGCGTTTGCCTACGCAGCTCAGTCACGTCACGGATAGAGGCGGGGAATATGAATGTTTTGATCAAGTCTGTTTCAGGGGCGGGGGATTTGATTTAGTGCCGCAAAAGCAGGTGAGCCAGGGCGATGCGGCAAGTGATAGGATTATCATAAAATGGCGGCTGATTTCGAGTGCGTTAATGGACGAAAAGTCGGGTAAGGTCCATAGGAAAGTTTTCCACGATCTACCGAGTTATGCTTAAAAACACATGGCCGAACCGTAGGGACAATAAAAAAAAAGTCCCGGAACTCTCCTTTAAAGATGTTCTCATGATAAATATCAAGTGGTTTACAAAGAATTAGAAAAGTGGGTGTGTATGTGAATGAATGATGTGTATATGGCGTGGTCTTATGTGCATTGCAGGGGCGCGGCCTGCTTCAAGGGGAGCCTGCGTGGAGACATGGGGTCTAGCTGGGCCATGTGTAGAATGGCCACTGCGTGTAAGCTACCTCTGAAGTGTACATGGTGTTTGGCACCTTGGCCGTTCCCACCCCTGCCAGCCCCCATTGGGAGGGCACACCCACAGGTGCCAACTGCCTTTGATAATGGAAGGGGGATGGATGGGCATGAGGCATGCAGACAAGGCCTGAAACACTGCTGAATGGAGACACACTTATGTGGATTGCAGGGGCGCGGCCTGCTTCAAGGGGAGCCTGCCTGGAGACACTGGGTCTGAGGAGGGCATGTGAAAAATGACCCCTGCGCGTAAGATACCTTTGAAGTGTACATGGTGTTTGGCACCTTGGCCGTTCCCACCCCTGCCAGCCCCCTTTGGCAGCGCACACCGACTGGTGCCAACTGCCTTTGATAATGGAGGGGGGATGGATGGGCAAGAGGCATGCAGACAAGGCCTGGAACATTGCTGAATGGAGACACACTTATGTGGATTGCAGGGGTGTAGCCTGCTTCAAGGGGAGCCAGCCTGGAGACACTGGGTCTGAGGAGGGCATGTGAACAATGACCCCTGCGCGTAAGATACCTTTGACGTGTACATGGTGTTTGGCACCTTGGCCGCTCCCACCCCTGCCTGCGCCCTTTGGCAGCGCACACCCACTGGTACCAACTGCCTTTGATAATGGAGGGGGGATGGATGGGCATGAGGCGTACTGGAAAGGGCCGGAACTCTGCTGAATGGAGACACACATATGGGGATTGCAGGGGCGCAGTCTGCTTCAAGGGGAGCCTGCCTGGAGACACTGGGTCTGAGGAGGGCATGTGAAAAATGATCCCTGCGCGTAAGATACCTTTGAAGTGTACATGGTGTTTGCCATTTTGGCCGTTCCCACACCTGCCAGCCCCCTTTGGTTGGCACACCCACTGGTGCCAACTGCCTTTGATAATGCAGGGGGGATGAATGGGCATGAGGCATGCAGGAAAGGGCCGGAACACTGCTGAATGGAGACACACTTATGTGGATTGCAGGGACACGTCCTGCTTCAAGGGGAGCCTGCCTGGAGACACTGGGTCCGAGGAGGGCATGTGAACAATTACCCCTGTGGGTAAGATACCTTTGAAGTGTACATGGTGTTTGGCACCTTGGCCGCTCCCACCCCTGCCAGCGCCCTTTGGCAGCGCACACCCACTGGTGCCAACTGCCTTTGATAATGGAGAGGGGATGGATGGGCAAGAGGCATGCAGACAAGGCCTGGAACACTGCTGAATGGAGACACACTTATGTGGATTGCAGGGGTGTAGCCTGCTTCAAGGGGAGCCAGCCTGGAGACACTGGGTCTGAGGAGGGCATGTGAACAATGACCCCTGCACGTAAGATACCTTTGACGTGTACATGGTGTTTAGCACCTGGGCCGTTCCCACCCCTGCCAGCTCCAATTGGGAGGGCACACCCACTGGTGCCAACTGCCTTTGATAATGGAGGGGGGATGAATGGGCATGAGGCATGCAGGAAAGGGCCGGAACACTGCTGAATGGAGACACACTTATGTGGATTGCAGGGACACGTCCTGCTTCAAGGGGAGCCTGCCTGGAGACACTGGGTCTGAGGAGGGCATGTGAACAATTACCCCTGTGGGTAAGATAACTTTGAAGTGTACATGGTGTTTGGCACCTTGGCCGCTCCCACCTCTGCCAGCGCCCTTTGGCAGCGCACACCCACTGGTGCCAACTTCCTTTGATAATGGAGGGGGGATGGATGGGCATGAGGCGTACTGGAAAGGGCCGGAACTCTGCTGAATGGAGACACACATATGGGGATTGCAGGGGCGCAGCCTGCTTCAAGGGGAGCCTGCCTGGAGACACTGGGTCTGAGGAGGGCATGTGAAAAATGATCCCTGCGCATAAGATACCTTTGAAGTGTACATAGTGTTTGCCACTTTGGCCATTCCCACACCTGCCAGCCCCCTTTGGTTGGCACACCCACTGGTGCCAACTGCCTTTGATAATGGAGGGGGGATGAATGGGCATGAGGCATGCAGAAAAGGGCCGGAACACTGCTGAATGGAGACACACTTATGTGGATTGCAGGGACACGTCCTGCTTCAAGGGAGCCAGCCTGGAGACACTGGGTCTGAGGAGGGCATGTGAACAATTACCCCTGCGTGTATGATACCTTTGAAGTGTACATGGTGTTTAGCACCTGGGCCGTTCCCACCTCTGCTAGCCCCAATTGGGAGGGCACACCCACTGGTGCCAACTGCCTTTGATAATGGAGGGGGGGATGGATGGGCATGAGGCGTACTGGAAACGGCGGAACTCTGCTGAATGGAGACACACTTATGTGGATTGCAGGGGCGCAGCCTGCTTCAAGGGGAGCCTGCCTGGAGAAACTGGGTCTGAGGAGGGCATGTGAAAAATGATCCCTGCGCATAAGATACCTTTGAAGTGTACATGGTGTTTGCCACTTTGGCCATTCCCACACCTGCCAGCCCTCTTTGGTTGGCACACCCACTGGTGCCAACTGCCTTTGATAATGGAGGGGGGATGAATGGGCATGAGGCATGCAGAAAAGGGCCGGAACACTGCTGAATGGAGACACACTTATGTGGATTGAAGGGGTGCAGCCTGCTTCAAGGGGAGCCTGCCTGGAGACACTGGGTCTGAGGAGGGCATGTGAAAAATGATCCCTGCGCATAAGATACCTTTGAAGTGTACATGGTGTTTGGCACTTTGGCCACTACCACCCCTGCCAGCGCCCTTTGGCAGCGCACACCCACTGGTGCCAACTGCCTTTGATAATGGAGGGGGGATGGATGGGCATGAGGCGTACTGGAAAGGGCCGGAACTCTGCTGAATGGAGACACACTTATGTGGATTGAAGGGGTGCAGCCTGCTTCAAGGGGAGCCTGCCTGGAGACACTGGGTCTGAGGAGGGCATGTGAAAAATTATCCCTGCGCGTAAGATACCTTTGAAGTGTACATGGTGTTTGGCACCTTGGCCGCTACCACCCCTGCCAGTCCCTTTTGGCAGCGCACACCCACTGGTGCCAACTGCCTTTGATAATGGAGGGGGGATGGATCGGCATGAGGCGTGTAGACAAGGCCCGGAACACTGCTGAATGGAGACACACTTGATTCACTTAAAAACTGAAACAACCATTGATAAATGTTCTGTTGTGTTTTATTTGGTTGCTGATTTTGATGGCACAAATGTACTAGACATTATAAACTTCAGGTTTCAGCACAGTGTGGAAAAATCCCCTGTACTGACCACTGTCACTAGGAAAAGTTTTTCTAATGGCACCAACAACACAGGCGGGTATTACTCGTCGAACGCGGTGTCCAAGCCTCCCATAAAGCCACCATGTAAACGAACGATAGGCCACCAGCCTGTACCACCTGTGAAAGAGAAAGATACAAACTGTTTTTAAATGAATAAGATAAGTGTATTAAATCTTAGTTGAAAATGCAATCTTGTATCCAATGGCATTGTTGCCAGTACAAATGTTACTTAGGCACTGTACAATTTTGAACGACTATGCATTCCTTTACATTTGGGACACAGAGAAATATTGCTTAATGGTTGTACATGAAATAAACATAAGGAGACCACTATGATTTCCCCAAACTGCGAGTGATGTATAAAATTGCAACACTATATTCGTTTGGCATTGATAGATCAATTTTACAACAATATAGGAGACAACCATGAAATGGTAGTGGCCTAAGTGACATCACAACTAGAGTACACTTACTTGTTACTTGAATTGTGAGGGCAAACTGTTGCTCGAAGTTCATGCATAAGCACCATCATAATCCTCAACACGGACCCGTGTGAGGCAGGCTGCCCTGAAGTCTGGAAGATCGGTAACGCATTGCGGCCGTGTCTCGCCTTTCGATATGTAGGACAAGCATCCAGAGTTTTCTCAGCAGCAGCTCTCCTCCTCGGTTGGCATTACTGCGCACCGATTGCGGTTACACCAGGTGGACACAGCGCCCATGCGACTAGGCTCAGGCTCTTGATCTGTTGAATCGTCCTCCCAACTGTCGTTTGAAGCCTCATCGTTTGCGCATCTTTCTCTTTTGAGTAATTCCGCCTCGGAATACTCCGGCTCGTACTGGTAGGGCTATATTGTTGCCATTATGGGGTAAAATAAAAATGGATAGTAATGGTACTAGTATCTGTTCACACTGGCGATGAGCAACGAAGGCAGCTGACCAGAGCACAGAAAGAGGCACAGAATACTCAAAAAAAGACAGTGAAATGATTTCCATGGAGACACGTCATTAGCTGGAGGGCAGAGAATGTTGACACGAGACGTGCATTGGTGTTGTGAAATGGGCGGTACACGTCTAGTGATCTCAGCCTCAGGGGCGGGGGATATGATTTAGTGCCGCTAGAGCAGTCCACCTTGGGTCCACCTTGGGCAATGCGGCAATGGATAAGATTTTCACAAGATGGCCACGCCCTGCTGCCTGATTTCGCATGTGCAAAAAAGAGGGAAATTACCTTAAGGTGCATAGGAAATGTTTGTATGATCGATCAACGTATGATTAAAAACACATGCCCGAACCCTCGGGACAATAATATTTTCGAGCACACTATTCCTTTAACCAGCACAGACAAGGGCGAGGGATCATGGGAGTCCGAAATATTTGTAGCGCCTCAGTTTGCAGACACCAGGTACTCTTTAACATAGATGTATTGATGGTCACTGTTGACTGTATAAGGGCAATGCATTAAGAGAAAGGAAGCGTTAATCACACCTCAAAATCAAGGGCACAAGACAAGATTGAAGTGTTTGTTTTTAATTCCAAAGTGACCTCCAGTAACACTTCATGAATATTCATTTGGAACAAATAATGGTAGAATAAGTTATGCTTTCATAGTATTTGCAAATGTACAAGTCATTAGGTCCATTCCATTGTATCTTCATTTCGAGTTCAATTATTTGAATTTTAAGGCAACCCAACATATTTTAAACAAGGCTCAAAATGTGCACTTGCCACAAGCCATTGGCTAGTGATAATTGACTCTTGGCAAGTAAGAAATGGTGTGCTGTATGTATGTGTAGAAATGAAGTGGCACACGACTTTATATGGCAGGCTAGTAGCTTGCAACTTGAATCTTTTCTCCTGCTTTAAACATATGGTTGAGTTTAAAATCACCCATGAGTCAAAGTAATAGTAATTTCCACACCATTCAGAAACGAATTGTGGAATCTACAACACTAGCTGACAATTGACAGTGGATCCTTGTAGGAAGCAACGAAGAATGTGATAAGGCTGTGCCGTTGGTGTTAATTAGTTACCCATGATCTCATGAGCCAATAGCCACAAGCAAATATGGCCCTCAGGTAAGCGCTGCGCCCCGGCTGCCCATACGTTTTCAATTTGTCCATAATTTCGCCCAGTGCGGCCCGTGAAGTCCGTGAGGCTCCATTCCAAACTTTCCCCTCGAGTAACGCCTCCCACACCCAACCCCCGACTCCCATTGGCTATTTCCACATGTTTTGGCTCTAGGGCCTACTCCCTCTGCCATCGCGCTTCCTGAGCCATTTCCACCATGGCCCTCAGGTAAGCGATGCGCCCCGGCTGCCCATGCATTTTGAAATTGTCCATAATTTCACCCAGCGCGGCCCGTGATGTCCACGAGGCTCCATTCCCAACTTTCCCCTCAAGTACCACCTCCCTGCAGCCACCCCCCGACTCCCATTGGCTATTTCCGCTTGTTTTGGCTCAAGGGCCTACTCCCTCTGCCATTGCACTTCCTGAGCCATTTCCACCATGGCATTCAGGTAAGCGCTGTGCCCCGGCTGGCCATGCATTTTGAAATTGTCCATAATTTCACCCAGTACAGCCTGTGATGTCCGCGAGGCTCCATTCCCAACTTTCCCCTCAAGTCCCGCCTCCCTGCGCCCATCCCCGACTCCCATTGGCTAACCCCTCAACATACTGGATTTGACCTGGGCAGCCCCCGGCCCAGCAGCCCCTGCGGCTAAGGGCCCGAGGCAAAGCGCGTCTCCTACATTGGCGGCTTCAAGAGGTGTCAGCAGGGGAAGCCAAAGAAGCCAACAAAACTGTAAGTGTGGCGTGGGTGGGGTGTAGAGCAATTACTCTACTCCAGAAAGCCCCCGCCACTCTACCTTACCTTCCATAATGTAGACTACCATGGTCCTGCACCTTGCACACCTAAAGAGATTTGTAACCACCAGCCCAAATCTATTCATGACATGACTGTAAATATTGCCTTGCATTTACATACTAACAAACACGCCAATTTTAGCATGTGTCACACTTAGATGGAATTCTTACTTTAGCCTGCGTCACATCTAGATAGAAATGTGTTTGTTGGCATATGCCACACTTAGATGGAATTCTTACTTCAGCCTGCGTCACATCTAGATAGAATTCTTACTTCAGCCTGTGTCACATCTAGATAGAAATGTGTTTGTTAGCATATGCCACACTTGGATGGAATTCTTACTTCAGCCTGCGTCACATCTAGATAGAATTCTTACTTCAGCCTGTGTCACATCTAGATAGAAATGTGTTTGTTAGCATATGCCACACTTGGATGGAATTCTTACTTTAGCCTGCGTCACATGTAGATAGAATTGTGAATGTTAGCATATGCCACACTCAGCTGAAAGTCTTAACCTCGGCTTGCGTTGCACCTACATAGGATTGTGAATGTTAGCATGTGCCGCACTAAGCTGAAAGTCTTAACCTTAGCACATTTCACAATTAGATAGAATTGTGAATGTTAGCATATGACACACTCAGCTGAAAGTCTTAACCTCGGCTTGCATCGTACCTAGATAGGATTGTGAATGTTAGCATGTGCCGCACTCAGCTGAAAGTCTTAACCTTAGCACACGTCACACCTAGATAGAATTGTGAAAGTTAGCGTATGCCACACTCAGCTGAAAGTCTTAACCTCGGCTTGCGTAGCACCTAGATAGGATTGTGAATGTTAGCATGTGCTGCACTCAGCTGAAAGTCTTAACCTAGCACACGTCACACCTAGATAGAATTGTGAATGTTAGCATATGCCACACTCAGATGAAAGTCTTAACCTCGGCTTGCGTCGCACATAGATAGGATTGTGAATGTTAGCATGTGCCGCACTCGGCTGAAAGTCTTAACCTTAGCACACGTCACACCTAGATAGAATTGTGAATGTTAGCATATGCCACACTCAGCTGAAAGTCTTAACCTTAGCACACGTCACACCTATATAGAATTGTGAATGTTAGCATGTACCACACTTAAATGGAATTCTCAACCTTAGCTTGCGTCACATCTAGACAGAATTGTGAATGTTAGTGTCTGCCACACTTGGATGGAATTCTCAACCTTGGCTTGCGTCACACCTGGATGGAGTTGTGAATGTTAGCATGTGCCACACTCAGTTGAAGGTCTGGGCCTCAGCTTGCGTCTCATCTGGATAGAATTGAGAATGTTGGCTTGTGTCACACCCAGATAGAGTTCTGGGTGTTGGCTTGCGTCGCATCTGAACAGAATTGTGAGTGTTAGCATGTGCCTCACTTAGCTGAAAGTCTCAACCTTAGCAAGCCTCATATCTAGATAGAAGTTTGAATGTTGGCTTGCATCACATCTGGATGGAATTTGTGAATGTTAGCATGTGCCACACTCAGTTGAAAGTATTAACCTCAGCTTGCGTCGCATCTAGATGGAATTGTGAATGTTAGCATGTGCCACACTTAACCGAAAGTATTAACCTCAGCCTGCGTCACATCTGGGTAGAGTTGTGAATGTTGGCATGTGCCACACTCGGCTGAAAGTCTCAACCTTAGCATGCGTCACATCTGGATGGAATTTTTGAATGTTGGCTTGCATCGCATTTGTGAATGTCAGTATGTGCCACACTCAGTTGAAAGCCTTAACCTGAGCTTGCCTCACATTTGGATAAAACTGTGAATGTTTGCTTGCGTCACACCTAGATGGAATTGTGAATGTTGGCATGCGCCACACTTGGATGGAATTGGATAGTGAATGATGGCAACTAACCAATCCACTAACCATTTCATCCCTCTGCATACACCTCACAAACTCTAACCAAACACACCCACAAGCCTTAAATACAGCAAGCCACACAAACTTCACTACACTGCAACAACAAAACCAATCGCACATAGACTTGCACAACAGCGCACAACGACTACCGACCGTAAAACACCCCAAGCTTAGCCAATGGACCCACCGGGCTGAGGCTGCCAACAGCACATCACTGCTTTCTTGCACTTGTCCAGCTTATTCCCACTAACTCACCCCCCGTCCCTGTTTCATAGCCGCCAGAGCGCCAGGAGACCACTCCGGTGGTGATAGTGCGCGGTACAAACATCCTTTAACATTAACAAGAGCAGAGTAACGTCATAGAGGAAAGATACTGAGATTTACTGAAAAGATATGTGAATACTCAAAGAATAAAGGTTTAACTGAAGAAACAAGAGATACATGTAATTGAATATGAAAACATTGTATTTGGAAAGAAGATAAAATAACCTGCTGATTAATAAATGTATATATGCAGAAATGCAAGGTAGATGAGACATATAGAAGCTTGCTGCAGAGGAAAACATAACTTGGCTAGAGCGGCCATGATGGAAAGATGGATGTCGAACTCGTATTAAAACCATTCAAGCTACCTCAGAGACAGACCAGGGCTGCAGAGTCAGGAGACCCTAAAAAAATAGCTTTGTGTGAGGAATAAAGAGGAGTCTATTGGCATGGGATCAAGGATGCTACTTCAAGGAATAAATGCAAGGCACAAGGGGAGTTAAAAGGATGAGCCATGTACGTAAGACATATTTCTCTTGGATTAAGCGAAGGAGAAGAAATCAGCAAGAGTCAAGTATTAGACAATTAAAGATGCGGAAAACCCATGTAAGATGGAGCGAGTAAGTCTCTAGAGTCCAAGAAGTGTGGAATTTGATAAAAATGAGGAGCCTGGATTTTTATCGTTAGACTCGTCATTAGAATCAATAGAGAATCATTGGAGAGAACCAATACCCATTATTACCCATTGATAGAGAGTCATTACTTATTGTTACCCAGTATTATCCCTTTAGGCATGGGTGCATCATGGTTAACTATCCATTATGCATTCAGTTTAGTTCTAATTGGTATATTGTTGAAGTAGACACTATCCATATTATTAGACTGCCACTGTATGCATTAGCCAATGACATGTTATGCATTTGAAGAGAGAAATAGGCCCTGTTGTATGAAGGGTTTGCTTTCAGTATATGTTTGCATTAGAATATAGTGCTTGCCATTAGGAGAGAAACATGCTAGACACTTTGCCATTTGCATTAGAATGACACTTGCACCATATTTTAAAGTGCCATGTAGTGCTTTAGACACACGGTATATTTGACATGTAGAGAAGATGTTATCTATGTTTACATTGTAGCGCTTAGGCTGAGAGAAACGTATTGTTTGCAGGAGAGCAGAACGAATGGGGCCTGGAGATGACACAGTCATATTTGAAAATGCCATGAAGAGCCATTTAGTATGATGACACATGTATGCTTTGTAGAGACCCATTTAGAGATATGTTTGACACATATGCATGTATGTTGAGTGTGTATTTAGAATGAGTTTGCATTATGTTAGGGCTTGCATTGCGAGAAGAATAGCGTAAACGTTAGAAAGCATTAGGCTGGCATTTGAATCCATTTCTGATGGAGACACACAGAAGTTGCCTGCGCCACTGGGCACAGCGCGAAGATGTTATGAATTAACAGTGTACCAGGAATTTGTAAACATTTGCTTGGCAGACAGAGATAATATGAACCCTTGTCCGAGAAGGGAGCCTAATCAGCTTGGCTTCTGAGCTTCACGGAGACAACACGAGGGTTGGGGCCATGAAAGGAGCGACATGGAGAGATGAGAGAGAAGTGCTTTTTGCAAAGGGAGTTGCTTTGAAAACGGGGACTAAGAAAGCATTTCGTAATGCAGAGAGATGCCAACAGTGGAAGTGAACGGAGAAATAGGGAATTAGATGGTATTTTTCGCTCCAGACACGGAAGGCCAAGGCAGAGAGATACGATGTTCAATGTCACCTTGACACTCTTTGACACAGTACACGAAGTGAAAGTACACGCAAAACACAGACTGGCAGGCACGGACTGAATATAGAATGCTGAGACAGAAAGAGACATTCTTAGAATGTAACCATAGAAATGGGTGCGTCATTGTAAACTATAACCGAAGCTGGAGAAAGAGGATAATGGCTAGTTCGAGGTAGTTGCTGTAGTTCTTGGTAGTTGCTGAGAGTCTGATGAAGGATGCAGCTAGAAACTGATGGAGATCATTCGAGCTAGCTGCTGATGGAGTTTGGCTGGAGAATGCAATCCTGAGAATGAGGGAGAGATGTTTGGTGCAGCAGAATCTGATGATATTGGGGCAAAGAGCTTGGCAGAAGTTGGCAGAAGCAGTTTGTGTGACCAGATCTTGGGGCCTGCCACTGCTGACTGACTGATTGAAGAGAGTAGCGGGAAGAGGAGAGACCTGGCTTGACAAATACAGAGCTGGAGAAAGAGAGATACACAAGCAAATGGGAAGTATGGTTCATGGCTAGACAAACTGATTGATTACATTTTGAAGGGGTAACTTTGCTGATGGGTTGGAGAGGACATGACATCTGAAGGGGAGGTGCCGAGCCAAATGAGTGGGGACAGAATGGTGTGCCATGGAGATTGAGGGACGTGCATCCCTGTGTCCCCCCCCCCCAGAATTATGCCCATGATTAGAATGTGACACCATCTAATTGTTGGTCAGACACTCACACAAACAGTTTTGAGTTTGGGAAAGGAGAGATCAGACAGGGATTGTCTTAAAGACAGTGAGTGTGAAGCATGGTGTGGATTGGTGTGGATTGAAGAGAGGTTTGGTTCTGTATGAAGTAGAGGATTGTTGGATGTTTGACGCTTGCACGATAGGCTTGTATTTTAGACTGCATTAGAAACACACGCTTGCATTAGACTGTATTAGAATGAAAGGCTTGCATTACAGGCTTGTATTAGGAACCTGAAAGGCTTATAGTTATTGCATGGTAGATTTGCAGCAGAAGTATAAAAGGTGCAAATTCGATCTTGGCTAGAGTTTTAGCATTGTTTGAATTATGCTTTGGTGTGCCCAAATAAATGTATTCCATTGCTATAAATGAATCGATGCATGTGTTGTTTTTTGTGTCTTTTTATTTGTGTCCACAGTAGTAAGATAGGAGTATGTTGGTATTGTGTCGGTATTATTTGTTCTGTACAACATGGGTATGTTCCTAGAAGTAATCTAGGAGTAACACAGTGCACAAGGGGCCTGAGACATGGAGGTTGGGGGGGGGGGGGTATAGGCGCCACATACACCTCCCCTAGGGGATTGTCAAAGATTGTCTGAGACCGGAGCATGCTTGCCCGGGGGGGGAGCGAGACGATGATAGGGCTTTATTTTGCAGACTAACAAATGGAGGGGACACCCGGATCTTCACTAAATGCTGACTGATAAGATGGAATTGCAGCTGGCTTGTTGATCCACTTATCGGGTTTTGCGGCAGTCGAAGTTTGAACATCATGTGCAACTGTGTTTTGTTTTTTCTGTTAGTTCATCGTGGGAATAGATTTATTTTTTTGTTTTGTTGTTTCTTGTTTTGTCTATCTTGAGGATGTTATGAAGTTAGAGCATGCTGTCCACAATTTTGTTCATCGTAGGAAGGGGAACATAATTGTCTGACTGTCCTTTGAGTTGCCGGAATTGGTTGACATTAGTTGACATTTGGTTGACATTGACTGAGAGCAGTATTTCATGACTGGTAATGTATTATGAATAAATGTACATTGATTCACCGAGTGAGAGAAACAGTTTTTTTCTTGAAGATGCTTGTGGTACACTATTTGGAAATCTGCAGAGGCTGACACTTTTTGGTGAGATCTTAACTAGGCTTTGGTTTCCAGTTGGTTGAAAATGTGTGGCACATTTTTGGCAAGGTTGCCTTAGACTAGATCCGTTAGTTTTAGGACAAAGTCTTGGGAACTTGTTTTTTAAAAAAAATATTTTTGAAACTGCAGTATGAGCACATTTCTTAGTGTCCTGAAGGCAATGAGAAATTGGCTTAGAAGTATGCTTGAGGCCTGGGGAGAAATTTCATCGGCACCAACCATATGAGCAGTAACTGGGAAAATGTCCCAGCAGCTGCAGAAATATGTCGTACCCATTGAAAAATGTATTGAAATGGGCAGGAACAGAATTCCTATATTGTTCATGGGGATAAAGAGTTACCTCAGAATAATGCATAGAGGAGTGCCTATGACATTGTTGGCTGTAGCAGAGTTTTTGGCCTATGTTTTCGAGTGAAAAAAATATTGTCTAATGACATAAATATTTTGATAGCATTTAAGAAGAACGTTGATAAAGAGAATCACGTTGAAACTGGGTATTTTTAGATTTTGGATTGTTTGATTTTTGGAGTTTTGTATGAGTGCATGAGAAAGGATGTTTGTTGACATTAGAGATTGCGCGGAACTGGCAGACTGTGTATTTGAAGCGGGAGTTAGCAGTGCATTGCAGGAATGCTTGTTTGAATGTGAATCGC
Source organism: Ambystoma mexicanum (assembly GCF_040938575.1). NCBI lineage: Eukaryota > Metazoa > Chordata > Amphibia > Caudata > Ambystomatidae > Ambystoma > Ambystoma mexicanum. The sequence goes on from NC_090940.1 coordinate 208,887,646, forward strand.
ATTATGTATGGCAGTATTTGTTTGAATGAATCAACCTTTTTTTTTTTTCAACATGGAATTATTCAACGTTGTGAATAAATAATGATGATAAATAAGGGAGAGTGAGGCTAGAAATAAATGTTAGGCCTATATGGCTATCTATTGAGCTTTGATATGGAAGTGACACAGACATGGACATGCAGTAGTATGTGTAATGTAATTGAATGAGGGATGCAGTTGTGACAGTTTTGAATGTGTAGCATTTTTTTTTAATGTGTAATTTTTAAATGTGTATTTTTTTTTGAAGCATGTGAAATTATTTATTTTGTTTTGAGAAGTAAATAGATGGCTTGCAGGAGTCATGCATTAAGCATGCATGCATTGAGCAGCATGGAGAGGCAGGCATAGTTAGTTAGATGCACTGACACATTGATCAGACACTGAGGGAACTAGCATTGATGTCTTTTGAGAGACATGGAAAGAACTAGCGATGTGCACTACAACGCACAATGAGAAATGCTGTTTTAGTATATGGCTTTGAAATCACCTGAAACTGATTTAGACTGATGCTTGCACTTTTGTTTTCCTTGCATGAAATCTGGAGACACCTTGACCAGACCGAGATCGCACAGACCGAGATCGCATTGAAAGACCAGATGGCATCGCCGAATTGATGACCAGACCATGATTGATAGCAGCATGACGCCTGAAACCGGCATGACCAGAACAGATTGACCAGACATTGATGACCGTCTGTTTGAGATCCATGATGGCTGACACCTTGTGACCTTGAATGGCTGTTTTGCAACAGCACCAAGAAAACAGAAAGAGACTGGCTTTTGTCACCTTGTAATGTGACTTTGCATCATGGCTGTTTGTTTGCAGCAATGATGAGACACTGGTATCTGACCATTTGACGCTTTGCAGCAGCACTTTTGGGGAATGCCGACCGACCGATTTGAGGCCTTAGGGTGTGGCCTTGTCTAATGGCTGTGCTCTGAGAATGTACCCAGAAAATCTGCTTGCTACCCAGACTAAACAGACTTTGTGGCATAACACCTATTGCCATGGGAAGTGAAGATCGTGACCGATGTGCAGAGAGAAGACACTTTGCAGCATTCTGTGCCAAGTGAGAGAGAAAGAGCAGTGAAACATTGTTCAGCAGAGAGAAATTTGAATTGCTTTGTGAGCAGCTTTTGTGATATGCAGCGAGGAGAGAATCCATTTGGAATGCCTTACCTTTTGCACTAGACAAGTTGGGGCCTGAGGAGAAAGAAAAGCAGTGAAGCTTTGTCTCTTGAGTGAAAGAGATTGAGCATTGATCGATGGTGCTTTGAAACTTGCACTTTGCACTCGCATTCAACGCTGGCTGGCTGGTCCCTCATTTGAAGAGCATGGGACTAGCATAGCATGGAACTGGCATGGCATGAACTGGAATATTGGCAACAGCATGACCTGGCGAGGAAGAAGAGAATTTGAAGCTGGAGTTTGGCCTATGCCAAGGGCCAATGTGCATGGAATTGCACTGGAGAGTAACCACCTGCAATGTCTTGCAAACACTCTAAATGAGTGCCCCTGTGCTTTTGTTTGCACCCGCCTTTGTACCCAAAATGTGAATGAAGGCCTAGGGAAAAGGGAGCGTATGCATCAATCTGCATCTATTGAAAGTTCTGACATGCGATTTTCCCGGTGCTACCTTTGAAAAGTGGAAAAGGCATGTGTTGATCACCCCATGGGAACGAGTGAGGCTCACACATGGTACAGACATTTGATGCTTGCTCCTGTCTTTTTGGAGCTCTGTGCAAAATCTCATTTAGCTTGCTGCCATTTATCAAGCAGGCCAGCCTGAATTGGCTTGTACACATTTCTGCTATCTGAACATTGATTGGCTTGAACACTTTGCTGCTTCACGTTTGTTGACGTTTGTTGCTGTGGAGAACTTTGCAACCTGAACTTTGAACTTTTGGTGAACACACTGATATGCTCATAGTGAACACATTATCCGATTTGTGAACACTTGCTTCGTTGACACTGCATCTTTGTTGACATTCCTTGGCCGAACCTTTTGCATTAGAACTAGATTTGTGCTGACCTGGAAACTGTGCACATATGTGAGGACACACATACCTCATGAGTGACCTGGAAACACCTTGGACTGGAATATAGTAAATTAATTGGCATATATGACAAATACTTTGTATGTATACACTGATATGTATGCATTGATTAATGGAATGTTTGGCCTGTTTGGCTACTGACATCTGTACTGACCTTTGATACCTGTGAAAGTGATTGTCATATTTTGGGCTTGACACATTGAGATGGAAACACCTGTATCCACAGCACTTATGCACTGATTCTATGCATTGCATTTTCGTTTTGAAATTTCTGCTTGTAGAGAGACTTTCACACCTTTGGCTTGTAGACACCTTTGACCCGTGACTTTTGACTTGACTTTTGACCTTTGGCTATGCTATTCTGATTTCTGACACATTTGCATTTATGCATTTGATATTTTAGCTTGCCACTGATAGAGTGAAACGCTTGCATTTTGGTAGCAAAAGGGGTTTTTATGCATCATGAAATAATATGCATCATGAAATATGTTTTTTCCCTTTCTTTCGCAATATTGCTTGGTATTAGCATACCACTATGCTATGTTATGCTATGTTTAGTATGACATATGTTATGTTATGATTATCTAACGATAAAAGGGGAGAATTGTGGAATTTGATAAAATGAGGAGCCTGGATTGTTATCGTTAGACTCATCATTAGAATCAATAGAGAATCATTGGAGAGAACCAATACCCATTATTATCCATCGATAGAGAGTCATTACTTATTGTTGCCCAGTATTATCCCTTTAGGCATGGGTGCATCATGGTTAACTATCCATTATGTAATCAGTTTAGTTCTGATTGGTATATTGTTGAAGTAGACACTATCCATATTATTAGACTGCCACTGTATGCATTAGCCATTGACATGTTATGCATTTGAAGAGCGAAATAGGCCCTGTTGTATGAAGGGTTTGCTTTCAGTATGATATGTTTGCAATAGAATATAGCTCTTGCCATTAAGAGAGAAACATGCTAGACATTTTGCCATTTGCAATAGAATGACACTTGCACCATATTTTAAAGTGTCATGTAGTGCTTTAGAGACACGGTATATTTGACATGTAGAGAAGATGTTATCTATGTTTACATTGTAGCGCTTAGGCTGAGAGAAATGTATGGTTTGCAGGAGAGCAGAACGAATGGGGCCTGGAGATGACACAGTCATATTTGAAAATGCCATGAAGAGCCATTTAGTATGATGACACATGTATGCTTTGTAGAGACCCATTTAGAGATATGTTTGACACATATGCATGTATGTTGAGTGTGTATTTAGAATGAGTTTGCATTATGTTAGCGCTTGCATTGGGAGAAGAATAGCGTAAACGTTAGAAAGCATTAGGCTGGCATTTGAATCCATTTCTGATGGAGACACACAGAGTTGCCTGCGCCACTGGTCACAGCGCGAAGATGTTATGAATTAACAGTGTACCAGGAATTCGTAAACATTTGCTTGGCAGACAGAGATAACATGAACCCTTGTCCGAAAAGGGAGCCTAATCAGCTTGGCTTCTGAGCTTCGCGGAGACAACACGAGGGTTGGGGCCATGAAGAGAGCGACATGGAGAGATGAGATAGAGGTGCTTTTTGCAAAGGGAGTTTCTTTGAAAACAGGGACTAAGAGAGCATGTCGTAATGCAGAGAGATGCCAAGGTGGAAGTGAACGGAGAAATAGGGAATTAGATGGTGTTTTCGCACCAGACACGGAAGGCCAAGGCAGAGAGATACGATGTTCAATGTCACCTTGACACTCTTTGACACAGTACACGAAGTGAAAGTAAATGCAAAACACAGACTGGCAGGCACGGCCTGAATATAGAATGCTGAGACAGAAAGGGACATTCTTAGAATGCAACCATAGAAATGGGTGCGTCATTGGAAACTATAACCAGAGCTGGAGAGAGAGGAGAATGGCTAGTTCGAGGTAGTTGCTGTAGTTCTTGGTAGTTGCTGAGAGTCTGATGGAGGATGCAGCTAGAAACTAATGGAGTTCATTCGAGCTAGCTGCTGATGGAGTTTGGCTGGCGAATGCAATCCTGAGAATGAGGGAGAGATGTTTGGTGCAGCAGAATCCGATGATTTTGGGGCAGAGCTCTTGGCAGAGCTTGGCAGAAGCAGTTTGTGTGACCAGATCTTGGGGCCTGCCACTGCTGACTGACTGATTGAAGAGAGTAGCGGGAAGAGGAGAGACCTGGCTTGACAAATACAGAGCTGGAGAAAGAGAGATACACAAGCAAATGGGAAGTATGGTTCATGGCTAGACAAACTGATTGATTACATTTTGAAGGGGTAACTTTGCTGATGGGTTGGAGAGGACATGACATCTGAAGGGGAGGTGCCCGAGCCAAATGAGTGGGGACAGAATTGTGTGCCATGGAGATTGGGGGACGTGCATCCCTGTGCCCCCCCCCCCCCAGAATTATGCCCATGATTAGAATGTGACACCATCTAGTTGTTGGTCAGACACTCACACAAACAGTTTTGAGTTTGGGAAAGGGGAGATCAGACAGGGATTGTCTTAAAGAGAGTGAGTGTGAAGCATGGTGTGGATTGGTGTGGAATGAAGAGAGGTTTGGTTCTGTATGAAGGAGAGTATTGTTGGATGTTTGACGCTTGCACAATAGGCTTGTATTTTAGACTGCATTAGAAACACATGCTTGCATTAGAATGTATTAGAATGAAAGGCTTGCATTACAGGCTTGTATTAGGAACCTGAAAGGCTTATAGTTATTGCATGGTAGATTGGGCCCAGAAGTATAAAAGGTGCAAATTCGATCTTGGCTAGAGATTTAGCATTGTTTGAATTATGCTTTGGTGTGCCCAAATAAATGTATTCCATTATTATAAATGAATCGATTCATGCGTTGTTCTTTGTGTCTTGTTATTTGTGTCCACAGTAGTAAGATAGGAGTATGTTGGTATTGTGTCAGTATTATTTGTTCTGTACAACATGGGTATGTTCCTAGAAGTAATCTAGGAGTAACACAGTGCACAAGTGACCTGAGACATGGAGGTTGGGGGTGGGGGTATAGGCGCCACATACACCTCCCCTAGGGGATTGTCAAAGATTATCTGAGACCGGAGCATGCTTGCCTGGGGGGGGCGAGACGATGATAGGGCTTTATTTTGCAGACTAAAAGAAGGGTAATGCCATCCAATTCAATTGAATCAAATAGCAGTAAACAAGGGCTATTCATTAAGCCCAAACAAAGATAATAGTGTGCCTACACTCCATTGAATGTCCCAGAACAGAGAGCAGGCTGTGTGGTGAACTACAAAGTAGAAGCCTTGTCTTGGGGCCTGACCAATGAGAGACGATGGACTAATTGGAAAAGTGGGGGGTAGTCTGACGTTGCTTGCAGCACCTGAATTTCATTTTGCCTACATGCTACTAACGAGCTGAAAGTCCAACGTTGGGAAAGCATGTCCCCCAATCAGAGGGCCTATGTATAAACATGCTATACAATGTTGCAAAGACCAACCTGCTGCCATTTTACCGCTATAATCAGTAGTATACATTTTTAGAGGTGGTTCAAGGTGTGCCCACCAGATAAGTGGCAGCCAATTAAGTTATTAACCCTTATATATACTATTGGTATATATGTCCCCTGAACCCAACACTCCATTCAATAGATGTTAGTTTTCCACGCAGGAGGACATCATAGATGACACATATCGAGGTATAACATCTTCGTATAATCACATTTGGGTGTGAATTACTGCCTGTTATTTGCCAGATTGCCCTACTTTATTTTTATGCTGATAATAAAGTAGTACTTTGCCATATTCTTTGAGTCTGTCCAGTTATTTGAGTCCAAGATCATTATGCTAATTCCATCTAGCACATGAGATGCTTAAAGGTGCTGGAGCACATTTTGGTAACAGTGTGGATGGTTCTGGTCTAATCGACCTAAGCCCAGATATACATCATCAGACTCTTGATTGATTCTGCCATTAGCCAGAAGACCATGGAGCTTCCTGTGGAGATCGGCGTGCAAATACACACGTGTGAGAAGAATTGCTTGCCAGGTGCCCCTTTGAGGAAATTCCTGTCCGGTCCCCGCAGATGCCCCGCGGACTGAAGGCAATCTGGTCGATTGGGGAAGAGTCGATGCAGAGGGACTCGAGCTGAGCCACGGATGGAAGACAAACATTGAAGGTGGCAAAAATAGGGGGAGGGACTGTATTGCAAATATATGTATAGAAGTAACAGGATTTTTTGGGGATAAGTCAGAAGAGAAATAGATACCTCGATTCCTGGTTCCAAAAGGGGTGGAAGGGTACAGACTAAAACTCCAAATATAGGGGTATTATTTAAGGATTCCTGAGGCAAAGCCAAGAAGAAGAGTGCGTATCAAACTCCAAAATGGGGTGAAAAGTCAGATGAGATACATTTACTTAAGATAGTAAAGGAAGGCGTACTCTAGAAAATATAAAAGTGCACATGAGTATGGGGTTATAAATATGCAAATATAAAACTTTTATTATGTCTAGATTAGGAGATATAAAACAATAGTAAAAAATGAAGGAGATCATCAGATTTTTAAATCAAGAGATTGATGTCAATCAGGAGGGTAAAAATCAAAGGAGAATAATAATAAAATAAAGAAGAGACTCTTAAAACATCAATAATAAAACATGGAAACAGTTCAAATTGATAGAAAGTGTAAACGAAGGAACAAAAAACATTGTTGCATAGATTTTTAAAGTGGTTAAAAAAGTGTTTTTTTGTAACAAGCGGCGATTGATGGTGCCTGCTCAAATTAATCAGTGTGGTGTACTTGATAAAATAAATAAGAGAATAAAACATCTGGTAAGTATTGACAGTCAAGATCCACTTGTCATTATGGGGGACACTCCTCTTCTATACCTCTGCAGTACACTGCCGAGATACACACCAAAGATAAGACAGTATCACAAGGAGTGGGTCAGAGTCACGACTAATAAAACACTCATGCCGTGGCCTCAATAGGGTTTGTTGTAAAAAAACAGTATTGCAACATATGGCAATATATTTACATGTTAGATACAAGTGGAAGAAGTTACAGAAAAGATTAGCCATTTTAGAGTATTGGGAAATGTATCCAAGCGAGAAAGAAGATTCGTCTGATAAGGAGTGTATGCTTAATCAGCATAAGGAGGATGATATAACGCCTTTGGCTCCTCTTTCCACTCCTGATAAAACTCCTCTTTCCCCTTCTGAAAACAAGAGCACAGATAGTGAGGAACAGGGATTTTATCCTTTAAAGGAATTGAAAGCAGCAGCTGGGTATGTTAATCTGACATACAAGCTCCCCGTTTATAACAGTGAGGATAATGCATAAGAGAGCAAAAGCAGAGGACAGACAGATAGAGATAGAGGAAGAGGCTAGGGGAGTAATGATAGTACTGAATCAATGGATGGGAGGACAGATATTACTTAAGTTAGATGACCTGGTTTATGGAGTCACATGGCCCTGCAATAGAGCAAGTGACCCTGCCAAGGTATGTTTTCTTTGGGAAAAATCAAATTACAGGCTAAGGGGGCAGGATGTAGCCATTTTTTTTTTAAAATATATTTTTATTTTCATTTTAAGTAAACCAAACAACAATACAACAGAACATAAATAAAACACACCAAACAACAAAAAAATGCAATCCCCAACCCTCCCCCCTATGAGCCTGTGTGGTGTCCGCCATCGGTGTCCGCTCCGTGCGGTGGGGCCTCATCGCCCTCAGATCCAGCCGAGGCCGCCCCTGTCCCAAACAGCTCGGCTATCAATGACTTCCATGCCGTGAGGGAGCCCGTTTCTTCCTCCTCCCCTGCCATACTGGCATCCCGCCACGCCGCTGTCTCAGCATCTGCCCATTTTTGAAGATCTCGCCACCAGACCTCAACTAGTGGCTTATGACATTCCTTCCACCCCATGGCAATCCTACGTTTGGCAAGCACATAAACCAAATCTTTAAGTTTCTCAACGTGTCGGAGCTTACGCGCTCTGGGATACCCCCCCAGCAGACAGGCCCAGGCTGAATCCACTTTGAGTGTAATACCCCTTCCCGCCAGCCTCTGCGCCACTTCACCCCAATAACTTGCGATCACTGGGCACGCCCAGAACATGTGTATCATGTCCGCATTCTCTTCGTTACACTTGGGGCACGCCTGGCGCCCAGCATCCCGAAATCTGGATATTCTCAGGGGGGTCATATATGCCCTGTGCGTAATATAGAGCTGTATCTGCTTAAACCTGGCGTTCCTCGATACCATTTTGTGGTACCCCAAGGCGCGCTCCCACAACCCATCCGCCATCGGGGTCCCCATCTCTGTTTCCCATTCCAGTCGCAAGTGCCCCAAATCCTTCCCAACCTTTATCATTAACATCTCATACAACCTGGAGACCTCATGCCCACCCTCCGATGTGTCGTATATTATCTCCAACGTAGCATCCGGTTCATCGGCCAAGGTAGCTTCAGGCCACATACTCCGGATCTCCCGCACCACCTTAAGATATGTTACATATTGACCCGTGTGCAGCCCCGACACCGCCTCTAGTTCCTCGAACTCCATTAGGGCCCCGTCCTGCCAGATGTCTCCCATGGTGACCAACCCCACTCATTCCCAGTATGTCCGAAGGATTGCTCTTAGCTGCCCGTCTCCCTTCGCCAGTGCGACCAGTGGTAACTGCGGCACACACGGCGAGGGGTCGCCCATCATCCGGCAGGCTCGCCGCCACATGTCCCTACCCAAGGCCAGCATCTTAGGACGTTCCCTCATACAGGCATTGGCCACCCAGATCACCTCCCGCAAATAAAAGGGAGCACAGTCCCTCCCAAGCAGCCTGTGTTCAGGGGTCTCGTCATCCGAGAGCCACCCGGCCACATATTGCAATTGCGCAGCCACATAATAGGCCTCGAAGTTCGGCAGTTTCACGCCACCCTTCTCGTAAAAGTTCTGCAGTTTCCACAATGCAACTCTATTGCGTGTTCCGTGCCATAGGAAATCCCTACATACACTATGTAACCTCACAAAAAACTTCTTAGGTATCATATAAGGGATGTTATTAAAGTAGTGCAAAAGCCTGGGCAGCACCACCATCTTGAGCATAGCTCCCCGGCCCATCATCGCTAAAGGCAATCTTTCCCAGAACCTCATGCACCTCTCAATCCTCCCCACAGCTAATTCGGTATTATGCTTATGTTCCTCCTCGGTCGTGTGATACACGTCAATACCCAGGTACCGGAAGGAGCGCGTTGCCCACGGGATCTGCAGCATCGGCAACCTCTCCGCGGGTGTCCCCACATAACTGCCCAGCGGAAATAGTATGGATTTCTGGGGGTTTACTGCTATGCCGGACAGCCAGGCGTACCTCTCCATTACCTCCAAGACATACTTCAAATTCTCTTCCGGGTATTTCAGGTATAGCAGCATATCGTCTGCATACAGGGATATAAGGTGACACTCCCCTCCCACCTCAATACCCACCGGGTCATACTGCTGCCGAAGGTAAATTGCTAAGGATATACAACATTGGGGACTAAGGACACCCCTGCCTAGTGCCTCTGCCCAACTGCCATCTGTCTGACACCACTGCGCCCGTGCGGACCCTGGCCAGAGGTGCACTATATAACATCTCGGCCCACCTAATGTAGCCTGGTCCCAGTCCAAACCATCCCAAAGCCGCCAGCAACCACGGCCATCGAACAGAGTCGAACGCTTTAACCGCGTCCAACGCCACTATCGCCATTTCGCTCTCGTCACTACATCCCCCCTCAACCACCCTGTGAAGGCGTCTATGATTGTGAGTGATATTCCTGTTCGGGACATAGCCCGTTTGGTCAGGATGGATCAACTTGCCGATCACCCTCCGCATTCTGGCCGCCCGGACAGCTGTTAGGATCTTGCTGTCTTGGTTCAGCATCGACAAGGGCCGATAGGAGCCGCAACCGTGTCCCGGCTTATTGGGTTTGGGGAGCGGTATTATAATCGCCTCCCTGAGCGATTCAGGCAGCCGCCCCACCTAGAACGCTTCATTAAGCATCTCCAGCATGGGCGGGAGCACCTCCTCTCCATACACTTTATAAAATTCACTGGGGAACCCATCCGCCCCTGGGGCCTTGCAAGTGGGTAACTGCCTCACAATCTCTTTCAACTCTTCCAGAGTGATCGGAGCATCCAACTCCTCTCGCTCTTCATCACTTATCCTGGGCAGACCTATGTCTTCGAGTACTTCATCTATCTCCTCCCGGCTCCCCCCCTCATGATCCTCGTATAATGCCTGATAATATTCCGCGAATGCCCCATTTACACCTTCTTGGGTATCCACCTCTTCACCCTTTTCAGTGATCACCGATCGGATCGGGGACCTCGGGGTCTCGCTCTTATAAAGCCAAGCTAAAAGCCTGCCCGTTTTGTCCCCCCCGCATGTAGTCTCTCAATATACTTTCTGTAGTTTAGATTACAGAGCCTGTCCCAATGTTCCGCACACCTCTGCTGCAGGGCAGAGACCGCCTCCGTATCGATTCCACCCTCCTCCAACTCTCTTTCCAACTCAATCTCGGCCATATGCAGATCGGCCAGGACTCCCCCCATCAACCCCTTGGACTTCGCAATGGCGACCCCCCGCATTACAACCTTAAAGGCCTCCCATAAAGTACCAGCCGACTTAACACTCCCTGTATTCACCTCAAAGTAAGCAGTTATCTCCTCCCTCATATCCTCTCGGAAGACTGGATCCCTGAGCGCTTCCGCCCTAAGGCGCCATGTTGGAATGCGCGCTCGTGGGGGGTAAAGCTGCCATCGCAAGACCAGGGGCAAGTGGTCTGAGAGGACTCTCGCCCTGTAGTCTATCTGGTCGCACTCCGCGACAACGTCCGGAGTGACGAAGAAGTAATCCAGCCTCGTGTGCAGTTGATGCGGGGCCGAATAATGCGAGTATTGCCTCACGCCAGGGTGACTCGCTCTCCAAACATCTACCAGGCCAAAGTCCGCCAGCAACGTCTGCAATACTCTAGCCGCCGGGCTGGGCTTGGCTATCTTGTCGTCCGACCTATCCTCCCTGGGGTTCAGAACACAATTGAAGTCCCCGCCCCAAATCACCGTACCCCCCATCCCATCGCTAAGTCTCGTGCACAGCGTCCTAAAGTATGTCGCCGTGTCCTGGTTGGGAGCATAAGTGTTTATAATACACACTACTTTGTTCTCCACAAGCCCCCTTACCATGACCAGCCTCCCATCAGACTCCACAACCTCCCCAAGCAGCTTAAACGGGACATGTGGTGCCACCCAAACCAGCACTCCTCTAGCATAGGCAGAATATGTAGATCCCACTACGGTCCCCTTCCACTTCCTTCCCACTAGTTCCAATTTTTCCCGTGTCAGATGCGTCTCCTGTAACAAGGCCACATCTATCTTTTGCCTCTTCAGGTACAACATGACCTTGTTTCGCTTTAGGTAGCTGTTAAGCCCTCTAACGTTCCACGTTAGCATCCTAAGGTCCCCCATGGTCTATCAGTAGCTCCCACCCGCCTCCCCCCCACCTCACAGACACCCATTCCCAGTTCCACCCCCAGGCTCATATAAAAGCTAACACACCCCACACCCCTAACCCAACCAACTGCCCAGCTCAATCCCTGGATCTCAGGCATCCCTGTGTTCGGTTGTCTCTGGAAACCCAAACAGAGAACCCGACGGGGTGTCACCCCACTAGCAGTGACTAACCTAAACTCAAACTGGGGTACAAAGAACGGCCCCTGGAGGCTCCTCTCCCTCGCATTCGTATCCGTGCACGCGGACCATGTTTCCAACACCTAACGCGTACACGTTCTCACACAAAGTCACAGACTATATTCCAGTCCCAATGTTCATAGCCCAACCGGGCCCGCAGCGTCACTTATCTCGTCCCGTTCCATCAGCCGTCCGAACATCTGGCTCCTGAGGGCAGTTTTGCGCGTCCAGCCTCTCCATGGCATCCTCCGGAGTGACAAAAAACAGCATCTTGTCCTTAAAGAGAACCTTCAGTTTGGCCGGGTAGAGTAACATGTATTTATACCCAGCCTCCCGCAATCGCCTCTTAACCGCTCCAAAGTTCATGCGACTGCGCTGTACCTGCAGGGTATAATCGGGGTAAGCAGTTATGGTCGCCTCTCCTCGTCGTATAGTGCCCCCCTTGCGAAAGTATTCAAGGATCCTTTCCCGGTCCCGGTAATTGAGGATCTTGGCGATCACAGGCCTGGGCGGATTTCCCGGCGGTGGCCTCCTAGTCAAGGCCCTGTGCGCTCTCTCCACCGCAAACCCCTGCGACAGGGCGCCCCCCGTGATCTCCTGCAGCAACAAGTTTTCAATAAACTCCGTGAGACTTTGGCCCTCAGCCCCCTCCGGCAGGCCCACAATGCGGACGTTATTTCTCCGGGCGCGTCCTTCCGCCTCTTCAGCCCTACTCTCCAAGTTACCCACACGTTGCACCAAGGCATGGAGATCACGCTTGTGCGCGGCGCAGTCCGCCGCGGTAGGGCCCATCTCCTTCTCCAAGGTCTCCGTGCGCTCTGCCAGGGCTCGCACGTCGTGCCTTAGGAGGTTCACGTCCTCCTGCACCGCCCCAACCTGTAGTTCCATCGCGGTTTTCAGTTCGGCCACTGCGAGCTGGAGCTTGGTCTCCCACGTCGCTTTCAGGTCCGCGATCGCAGCGAGGACCTCTTGGTTCGCACCCCCGACGGCCATCTCCTTGGCCTGAGCCTTCTCCTTGCTCCTGGCTCCGTCTGGGCCGGGCGGCGTCTTGGCATATTCGTCGAGCGTGGGCTGTTTGTTCTTTGCTCTCAGGAGCTTGTTCGACATGTCTCCCGTCAGAAGGGCCACGCTCAGGTCCAAGGCAGGGAGGCACTGTGCCCACTCACCCCAATTCCGTCTTGGGGATCCTTTGTTCTCCGGCTCACCCGACCATCTTCGCGACTGTTGTTGTCCACCGCTGTCCCAAGGTGGGCCGGGTTGCGATGCACCCTTCGTAACGCCCCAGGGCGCACGTGCGTTGTGGAAACCGCCACTGGGGTCCCAATCCCCCACTCCTTTGTCCCCTCGTCAAGCGGCGGCGGCCATTTTCTCATCCGTCGAGGTCTCGCCTCCAATTCTTCACCCGGCCTCTAATCATACTTCCGCAGTGCGGACCCGGATAAAAATGTATCCACACGTGCAGCCGAACTTCATGTACGCAGTCAGCACCTTCTCAACCGAATCGCATCGGTCCTTGCACGGTTTTCAGTCGGATAATGTACGGATCTGCGGGAGCCCCCGTACAGACGCGTCTTTTCACATGGCTTCCAAGCCACGCCCCCGGATGTAGCCATTATTTGTAAAGAATCTCTAGGCATGTATGAGGCAAAAGGAGATTGTGAAGTATGTGAGTTATTGCATACTAGAATTACTCCTTATCACAATAAAAGTGTACCTTTTGTACTACTTTATAGGCCTCTGGGTGAGATGCCTTTGTTTAATGAAAACATTACCCATTTGGTATCTTCTATGCATAAAACGAATAGTGCTACAATCCTTTTGGCCGATTTAAAGCTATGGAAAGGAGATCCGAGAGACAAGAGAGCTCTTGACTTAGACCATTGTTAAACAATATGAATGTATTTGTACATAATTCCGACCCTACATATATAACAGGTAATATTCTAGATTGGTTGGCCAGTGAGACTATAACATTAACTGATGGAATTAATACTGTGTGTGTGTGGTCTGACCACTTTTTTCTTACTAGTCTGATACAGCTCCCAGAACCCCCTTGTTATAAACATGAGGCACCTCGCAAAGTTCTTGGGAGAAACTACAGAATTTTTAAACCGACTGATTTGGCTGGGTGTATGAGCAACTTGATGTTGCATACTACCGACCTAGATTCTCTTGACCTTTTAGCAAAGAGCTACAATATGCATCTTAAATTATTGCTAGATAAGATTGCCCCAATTAAGCTTAGGAGTGTTAGAGAATTCCCTAACTACCAGAAGTGGTTTACTCCGGAATTTACTCGGCTTAAACATAAGAAAAGGCAGGCAGAACATAACTGGCTTAAGGATAAAGTGCGAAAGAATAAAGAGGAATGGAAACTTAGGGAGAAAGAATATAAATGTAAGATACTAGAACCCAAACAAAACCATTATAATGAGCAAATTAATAAAGCCAGAAATGAAACTAAAGAACTTTTTTAATAGTTCAGGACTTGGGAAAAGCCTAACGCCCTGAATCAAAATATCAATCTGGATAAAGATGATTGCACCAGGGTTCAAAAGGCTTTTGCAGATAAAATTGCATTAGCTCAAGCAAAATACGTAAAGATCTGGATAAATTGAATGATCCGATTACCTTCAATAACATTGAAAGAAGGGAACAAAAAGTGATAGACCCCCCCCTATCCCAGTTGGAAATAAAGGAGCAGGGAATTGTTGATCCCTTCCCTCATTTCCACTTCTCTGTTGTTTTCGGATATAGAGGTCAGGGATCCTTTGAGGAACATGCATCCCACCAGTTGGCCCAGAGATTTGTTACAGTCAAAGTTTATCCTTGAACATCATGGCATTTTTGCCCCATTTTTACAAAAGCTTAACAATGCCTCCTTTACCCACTGCCATGTACCCATAGTTATTAAAGATGTAGTGGTCACGCCCCTTTTAAAGAAGCAAGGGTTAGATCGTAAGGACGCCTCTTATTTGAGGCTGATAACTAACACCCCTTTTCTCCTTAAAATCATTGATAAGGTGGCCACCATGCAAATTCAATCGCATATAGAAGTGTCGGGTCTCCTTCATGGGAAACAGTCCGGTTTCCAGTGTGCCCATGGGACTGAAAGTGCCCTTTTAGATCTCCAAACTCACATGTTATCAGCCGTAGAAAGTAGTAGATTGGGGCTGCTGATTTTGCTTGATTTATCAGCAGCCTTCGACCTCCTGGACCACTAAAATGTGTTGGACAGGCTGGCTGACATTGGGGGCTTCTCTAAAGAAGCAGTGACATGGATGGAATAATTTCTTGGTGGGCGAAAGTCCAGGATTCATTGTGGAGATGCTTCATCTGATGCTGAATCTATCGTCTGTGGTGTCCCACAGGGGCCATGCCTATCCCCTTCTCTCTTCAACATTTACATTCAGCCATTATGCAAGGAAATATGTGTTGGGGGTGTTTTTCGCTAATTATGTGGATGATTTTCAGCTCACCATGGAACTTAGTGGAGTTTATGCAGATGACCAGGGAACATTAAATGAAATGTACACGTTCATTAAAAACGGGATGTCTGTTAACTGGTTATGCTTAAATGCCAGTAAAACAGAGCTCATGATGTAAGGGTGTAAGCATACCTGAGAGAGGTTAGGACAGGAATATTCAAGTTTTCATATTAAAGGAGGCCTTGTCCCGGTGACTATTAAGGTTAAGACGCTTGGCACCTTCATGGAGGCCTCAGCTAGTGCAGATGCTCATGTGGATTATATAGTCAGGAACTCTATTATCTTAGATTCTTGAGACAGATATGTCCCATGATCACGAGGGAAAACCGCAAGAAGTTGGTGCGAGCCATTATTTTACTGCGACTCGATTATTGCAATTCCCTGTTAAGGGGAGCTAGCCAGGAATGTATTTACTAACTGCAGAAGCTCCAAAATGAAGCAGTACGTATAATATGCAATATTGCACGTAGAGACTCAGTAACTATGGCCTGCAGAGAGCTTCATTGGCTTCCTGTGGCAGCCAAAATTCTCTTTAAGATGCTGACGCTAGGACATAAATGCCTCTTTGGGACTGCCACTCGATATCTAAAGGAGAAATTGAAGATCTATAAACCACGTAGGAGCCTGCGCTCAACAGAGGCTTGCACCCTTAAGATTAATTTGTTTAAGAGAGTCTGGGGAAACAGACGTTACTTTCCCATTCGGGTGGCACAGGCCTGGAATGAGCTTCCCGAGTTATTAAGGAAAGAGAAAATTCATTCAATTTTCAGGAAACTCCTGAAGATCAGATTGTTTGATTAGATAGAGTCCTGCCTACCTGCTTTGTTTTTTTGTTTTATTTTGTTGGTCTGTCTTCTATGTAACGCCTGGATGCCTGAGGGCTTTGGCGCTTATAAATATATAGAAATAGGAAATAGAAATGATAAGGGCACTGATGAAAGGGAAGGGAAGAAAGAGAAGAACGTGAAAAGAAAGAAAGAGAACACGAGAGAGCATACAAAGAAGAGAAGGAAAAGGAGAGAACACAAAAGGAAGAACAAAGAAGGTAGGAGGCAAGGAAAGAAAAAGAGAGACTAGAAGAGAAGAAGCGAGAGGAAATAGAAATACAGAGAATGCAAGTACGCAGGTTGAAAAAAAAGGTAAGTGGAAAAAGAGAAAATAGAGATTATTGTGGATTTATATAAGCAAAGGTAAGCCCTTAGGACAGAAGGGCTGGTTAGTAACTGTTGAGCTGTGGCGGCACCTACAAAGTACATTCTTCACTCACTGTGGAAGGAGAGGAGTATCGCAGCTTGAACAGCTTGAAGGAGCTTCTGCATCCCCCCTGCATCTCCCTTCTGCACCCTCGGACGCACTCACTGTGCAGAAAGCTTTGCGGAATGCAAATAGGTGAAAAGGACGCCTATTGCTTTAACACGGCTCGAAACGCCGCCAACACTTCCTGTTACAAGCACATCACGTGACAACCAGCTGAGAATATAACCACACACCCCCACACCCTTGCGGCGTAAGCCCTGAGGACAGAAGGGCTGGTTAGTAGCTGTTGAGCTGTTTGGCGGCTTTCGCACAAGTGCAAGACCCCAGATACTTCAAAGAACACACTGCCGAGTGAAATGACATAGCACTGCGATCGACGAGCAAGAACGCACCTAGTATAGTTTGCCCCCATGGAAGAGAACGCGATAATGCACTAACTCGAGAAAAGAAACCTCCCAACAACCTAGAACCTCGCACGGAAAACCCATTTCACAAAAAAAAAACGGAATCGAGTGGAGACTGTCGGCGAGTAGCCTTTGATTCACCCCACCAAGCAACGCACGGCGAGATTCACTATTGAGAGAGGCGTCGAACACTCCACCCGGTGACAAAGCAAGCCAAAAAGAACTCAGTGCACCTTGCAAACAAACATACCATAAAGCACCCGAAACAAAGGAAGGATATATACTCACTAGCACCTGAGAGCTCAAGAGCCCCGTTACAATACAGACACACCCCCCCAATGACACGCACCATAAAGCGTGGTAAAAACGCAGAGTTAACCCCCCTCTGCACATGAAACTTAGAAGAAAGACAATGGAGACACCAGAATCACAATCTGCACCCACTAAAGCACACAGAAAAAACATAAATGAAGTCTCCAAAGAGTCTACTAGCAAAGACACCCCCACAAGAACAGAAAATCAAGAAAATAGAAGGGAAACAGCAGAGACTAGCCTCTTGATCAAACCTAGAAGTAAAGGCAAGAGAACTACCAGCGGAGACTCAACTCCAAGATCGAAAGAGACCATGATTGAAGATTTAAAAAACATACAGCCTCCTAGTAACTCAAAACAATCAGAGGAGACAAGACCTAGAAATGAAGGCGAGAGGATTACTATCGAAGACTCAAGTCCAACATCGAAGGAAGCCATGATTGAAGGCCCAAAAAATACACCTAACCCTGCCCAAGGAAAAAAAATGCACTTGTAGAAAGATGAAGAGAGAAATAAAGGAGACATCGAGCAAAAACTATCTGCCCCTCGAGAAGATAGGGACAGAAAAGATAGATCTTAACTCAGCAAGAAAAGGCAGTGAAAGCACAAAAGAAATGGCAAGCTCTATACGAAAGTCGCAGACATTCACAACAACTCGCGACAAGAAAAAACAAACAGTCAAACCCTAAAGCAGCAAGATTGTCTCTTGATATAACCGAGATCGAAAACCTCATGAGGAATCATGAAAGAAGAAGAGAGGTATTTGGGAACACACCACCGCTGGCAATTAAAACGATACAGACATCATGAACCAAAATCAACGAATAGAAAGAGAACATACCCTCAACGAACAAAAAAACAAGGGCAGAGACAGAAACCTGCAAAACGCAATCGAACAGCAAACTGAGTTTGAAGAGGAATCAATACAAAAACAGGAGCCGTCAGATAACAAATGCAGATGCAACAACCCCAACGACCAAGAGATAGCCTCTATAACAACGTCAATGTTAGATTTGCAAAACATGCTAATAACAACTACAACACAATCACTACTGCCATACATGAAGCTACAAGAATCCTTAGTAGAGTCAATAAAAGATCAAACGACTCTCACTGCACTAATCCACTCCAAACAAAGCTATCTTGAACAGTGTATGAACAAAATATTGGAGAGGCACGAAATAGAAGCACAAAATAGGTTCTAAATAGGTTTACCGCCACTGTTAATTCCGGACAGCCCGACCCGTAATGAAGCCCATTGTCCCTAGCGCGACAGGCTAAAATAATACACCGAAAGTATGGAAAATTCTCTTTGAATCCAGTAGTGACATTCTACAAACAAAAAGTAACAGCTGTTTTAGCATACGGAGCAGAAACTATGAATAAACATCAACAATTCCATCTGGTCCCATTTGGAAGGGAAATTCTGGAAGAAAGTTTTAAACTTGCCCATGTCCCTCCCTACAACATGTATCCGAGCTGAACTTGCCCTCCAATCGCTCGAATCCATTGTCCTCTGGAAACAACTCAATTTATATCGGAAAATGATGAGCAAAACTCATACACCACTGCTTGAAATACTCAGAACTGAGAAAATCGACAACACAGAACATGCCTTAGAAATCTGGAAAAGATTGATGGAAGAAAAAAGAGAAGAACAAGACATTTCCCTGGAAATGTTATTAAAAAGACCCCAAAAAGTGAAAATAAAACTTAGAGAGAACGACTGGATGAATACGAACCAAACCAAAGCTAAGTACCAACATGACATACATTGTGCGCTCGACAACAGACGAATCAACCAACTACCATCATATTTATCAATCTTCCCCTCCTCCAAAATAAGAGACACGTTCATGAGACTATGGTTAAACATCCTCCCGACTCGAGAAAGAATTGCAGCAAGGAAACAAACTCCGGAATTCAAAAAACACTGCCGATCCTGTAAGGACGAAACGATGTCAGAGAGCCTACACCATATAATCATGATATGCCCTGCACTGAATGAAAAAAGACATCTATGCAGAGAATGGTCGATGAAAGACAAAACAGCATTAACACCTGAAGATCACTGGGCGAGGATGATTGCTGGAAATTAAAAAAAATGGTGTTTACCCTAATATCCTTCTGGAACAACATTATGAACAACAGACAAACAGGATAAATGTAACTCAAGGACAAATAAACAAAAAGCCGAAGCAAAGGCCAACAAGCATGAGGAGAGATAAAACCAGAGTCTCGATAGATCATCTAACGTAATTTGAGCAACAAATGGATGAGAAGACAATGAAATGAAAGGTTTGAATGTAAACCAAACATTTTAAATAAAAAAATAAATAAGCAAATGAGAGATGAAGGTGGGAATAAAACGTAAGAGGATGTTGAAGGATCTTTATCAAGGGAAACAGGAGGAGGGTCAGGTGACGCTTTAACAGATGAGCATAGAACGCTGTCTTTAAGTAGACTAGATCCTGATGATGTGGAACGAGATGAAAGCCATACAAGCTGGGGCATAATGATGTCAGACGACGAAAGGGAAGAAATTGAGAAAGCGAGAAGAGAGCGCAGGCGGTTTCTCTTAAGATTCAACTGTAGAGAAAGAGGTAAAATTATCAGACTTAGAGGACCATAAAGAAAAAACACCAGAACCGACACCATACACTGAGCGACCACAAGCACGGTCGCCCAGTGAAGGGGATGTATCCCCCTCTTCCTCTAATATCACATACGATATGTGACATGCCTTTATATCATTTTCAGTCATGTCATGTCTGGTGTCATTATCTAGTTCTGTCCCTGTGATATCATCCAGTTCGAGAGCCATGTAATGTACTTCCTGTGATGTCATCACTTATGCTAATCAGAACGCACAAATGCGGTTTAGAATAGGTCTGTCAAGTAGGATTGCCAAACCCACCCTGTTTGCCCCTTTCTTGCCCTGCTAAACATGGGCTGTTGATTATTATTGCCAAACCCATCAATTTTGTTCATTTCTGTCCTTGCTTTATGATCTCCTGTGTTGGCATGTAATTCATGAGCCATGCAATGTAACTTCCTATGATATCACTGGTTGTACTAATTAGAAATGACAATTGATGGTTTATAATCGGATTGTTGATTAGGATCGCCAACCCCATGCCGTTTGCTCATTTCTTCACTGCTGCATGGTGCCCATTGTTATCCAATTCAAGAGCCATGTGAGATAACTGCGGGTGATGTCATGGGTTATGCCAATTAAAAATGAAAATTGAGGGTTTAGAATCAGATTGTTGATTAGGATTGCCAAACACATCCAGTTAGCTAATTTCTTGTCATGCTGCATGGTCTCCAGTATTACCCTTTTTGACAGGCGTAACACAACATCTCATGAATCCACCTATTTAAGAGCAAAAGGCACCCTGAACAGCAGATGTGAAAAGTTAGCCTAATGTATCATCAGAAGTAGGAAGAAGAGAAACCAGCATTGATTAGTTTGAGTTTTTTGTGTAGACATGGGAAAGGTATTTGTCAGGTATTTTGGTAATGGTACTAACTGGTCATTAATGGTAGCAGCTTGGAAATGATGCAGGTACTTGGGCATATAATAGCAGTGCCTGGCCTGGCAAATGTCTATCTAATACTTATACAGTATACCTCTATTTACATACTTCTGCAGTCCAATCCTGTCAAGTGTATAGTCCTGGTTATTCATCAGAACCTTTTACCTCGAAGACCGAACACTCCCTACACACAAAAGCTCCAGTCGCTATCCAGACAATACAATTTAACATTTCTACAACATACTGATCAACAATGCTTCCTAATACTTAAAACATTTGCCCATTGTTACCCCACACAATCACACCCTCCCCTCAAAGCCCATGTTTCTGGATGCTTGAACTTGTACTTCATTTCCTATGTTGCACTGACACTTGCTCTGCTACCGGACCCCCCATCAAGGCGCTTCACCGGACCCCTTCATCTGCAGGGCTCTCACCTGCCCTTAAGCGGGGTATTTCCAAGTGGACCCCAATACCTTTACCCGGTAAATGCATCTTCTGGTGGTCTTCAGGTGCAGGCAAGGGTCCCACAGCTTCCTTGGGTCAGCGGCAGGGAGGGCAGTTCAATGCAGGGCTTGAGCAGGCAGTGAGGAGAAGTTGGACCCCCACCAGGGCTTCTGAGGGTCCCGGGGTATGGGAGGCCCCAACACCTTCCATTTTGCCCAAGAAATACAGTAGAGTCCAAGAAAGATGCCGCATGTTCCAAACTGTGTTTTATTTCTGGGTAGCAAACAAACACACAGGGATTTGTGCACAAAGAAAATCCAGGCACCGTCTCAAAGCGCCTGGCTTGCAAGCCAGCTTTGTAACACACTGCAGGCAACATCACAAAATTGGACCAGCTCCCAGAAACCTATCTCATCCTGAGATTGGCTGCTAAGTGATTGGTCACATATAGTCCCCTTATAGGAACCCTGGTCATTGGACCTTCGTGTCAGAGGGCTGGCTTGGCTCCTCCCCATTACCTAATTCTAAAATTGTTGCATTGTGAATTTGTTCCCATTAGTTTTAGCTGAGCAGGCTTTTCGCCCCTCGGCCCTCAGCGTTCATTGGCCAGAGCTGAGCCATTCTTGTTACAATTATGTTTCAAATGATGTCTGGATCTTGCGAAAATGTCTTTCGTTCCCAGAGAAAAAACACTGGGCCCTGGGTGTTATGCTCTGAATTACTCATATTTATGAAGAATAAAAAATGCTTGTCTGCCAGACTTCACTGTCGTTCAAAGAAAAGAATCTTATCGTACTGCAAGGACTTGAGCTGCTCCTGGGTTTGCGAGGCTCATTCCTGAAGCCAGCAAGAATCCCCACTGTGGCTGGTGTTCAGTGAGACAAGTGTACTTGGCTGTAATTTTCCTGAAGCATGGCTTTACACTGTGCCATTTGATAATGCATGAATTGATGGGTTACAGTGCTGTTAGGTTAATTCATGTGAGCATCTGCAGGCCTTTAAACAGGAATTCTTGTATTTTGTAAATTCTGCATGGCGGTACTGCTGCATTTGAGGCTAATTTAGCGTGTAGGTTGCAGTGTTGGTGAAGTGGGTGTCTTTCAGCATTTGTCACCCATGGGCGCACTGGGGCCTGGTGCAAAAGTATGAGTGTGCTCATTATATTCTTCCTGCTGTTTTTTCTGTTGATGTGCCTGGGGTAAGAGGGGCAGGAGTATGATCTCGATTGTCCCTCTTCAAAGCCAAACCTATTGGCTTTGCCAATGCTTGTTTTTAAAAGGACTTGAGTGAAGTACACGCATTCTGCTTTTAAATCAAGTGGTTGAAGGCAGGCCTGGTTACGACATTTTTATTACACCAGTAGCACATTTACAGCACCTGATAAACCGTTAGCTCTCAGAAGATTGCGTTGAAACAACTCTTTCAGGCACTTCAACTCCAAAGTTTGATTTTAAAGCTTGGTAAAGCAAGCACAAAGAGATCCCAGGAGGGTGTGTTTTGGGCGGGAAGGGGCAGGAAGTGGGAGGGAATTGCCATAGGGATTAGCATGGCCATGGGCAGTCAATGGGTGCGTAAATAACCAAACAACACATACAAGCATTGTGTCACTCCTCACATGCTATCTCGCCCTAGCTGTATTCCAATGCATTTGATTCAGCTTATTGGTTGTTGATACTAACAAGCATTGGGAAATCCAACAGTTTAGGCATTTGTGAAGGCATGGGAAAGGCAATTGCCATGATTTGATATATGATATGGCATTTATAACGCACCTACACACAAGTGTTTCAAGGTGCGAAGCACTGTCATAGTGGTATTAACAGGTGCAAAATGGTGCAAGTACATGGGCATCTAATAATGCCTACTACTTATACACAAGTTAAAACTGTGGCTTTGCCAAGGCTTGTTTTTAATGGGACTTCAGTGAAGCACATGCATAGCGCTTATAAGTGGCCAAAGGCAGATCTGGCTAAGACATTTTTATAACAACAGTAGCAGGGTTACAGCTCCAATTAAGTCATTAACTCTCAGATGGCCTGCTTTGAAAAAACACTGGCAGGCACTTTGCAAAGTTTGATGGTAAGGCTTGAATAAAGCAAGCTCAAAGGGTTCTCGTGAGGAGGTATTTTGGGTGGCGAGGGGCAGGAACTGGGTGGGAATGGCCATAGGGATTAGCATGGCCATGGGCAGTCAATGGGTGGGCAAATAACCAAATAACACCTACAAGTCGTGTGTTCCTCCTCATATGCCATCTCTCTCTATCTATAATCAAATGCAATCGTTTCAGTTTACAGGCAATTGCCCAAATAAAGAATGGACAGTTTTGTATCGTGGAAGGAAACAACAACACAAAGGAAGACACAAACTGCCTGTCAGAAGAGCAGTGATGGGCCTTTGCATATGTTCAGAACGTGTGCAGATTCTGCAATTCACATAGGTGTTGTGGCTTAAAAAAAAGAGGTTTCGACTGGGAGGCGCCAAGTGCGATCCTTTGGAGCCAAATGCATTCCATGTTTATGTTTTCACGCTATCCACAAAGAATACATTTGGATGACTGTGAATTCAACTGAGAACTGTTTACATAGCATTGGTTATCCTGAAAGCCTGGTGCAGCGTGTTTTCTGAAGGACTGGAATTGGCAATCCATGCTGACACCTGATCAAAGGTATCATGTGTGTTCTCGTGAATACTACCTGAAACTTGCATTTCACCTAGTTAACTTCATTAAGCCTCATTTCACAACACCCCTTTACACCATTATATTTCAATTCAACTCAATTTTAAAATCTCATCTACCGAAAATATGTCTTCCTCCTGTGCCCAGCTGCTCCCAAGGAAAAGCACATTTCTTCCCATTACTCTTCCCCTCTCTCTCTCCATCTGTGAACAGGCACTTCTGTGGTTGCAGATGAAAATGATTCAAATTTAGGGCCCGGGCTTGGCTCATTTGGCAGTGCTTGTGCTAGACGCCTTTTATCTGATCAATAAACAGCCTGGCCTCTGCATCTTCCAGGTGGAGACAGCTCGAGCGCAAGGCCTGGCATGGCCAGTAAACAAGCCGCTGCGAAAAACATGGCATACTATAGTTCTGAAAAAAAATGAGACTGCTGTATCATTCTAATGTGCCTTGCAAGCACGTCCATCCGCGTGAGCCTGCACAGATGAATACGCCTTAAAGGGGAAATGCATCAAAGAATGCAACCCCCACCCACAGCGTACGGCAACAATGAAAGGTCCTTGCCTCTGACGTCTTTCCCTTTTAACTTCCCAGCTGGATCTACCGTGATATCTCTCTCTCTCTCTCTCTCTCTCTCTCTCTCTCTCTCTCTCTCTCTCTCCCTCCCTCCCTCTCTACGCCTCGTTGTATTGTGGATAAAGCGGCACTGTAAACGGTTGTTCATAGGTTGGTGCTTCATGGAGTCAGCTAGCTTGGCCAAACTGTGAACAAAGGACTTAAACATTAACATTTGCCTTTTCTGCAGATACCCGGATAGGTATTTTGGTGACTTTGCCTATATTCAGGGAGCTTTGAAGTGTTTTTTACTCAGCTATAACTCAATGTCTCATAATGGGTTGCAACCCCAGGGCCTTCATCTAGCATAGGGTTAGACTGAATGTGGGCCATTGACAGGGGGGAATGCCCCAAAATAGTCATTGGTAAATGTATGGCTTGGCCCTGCAACCTGCAGCTCTCCAGATGTTTTTGGGTTACAACTCCCACAATTCCTCACCATTCGCTGTGCTGTCTAGGACTGATGGGAGTTGTAGCCCAAATGATTTTGTGAGTCAAAGGTTACAGATAACTGGTTTATGTATGTTCACCTAACTAGGCAGCTCAGGAAAGGGAGTGATTTATATGCAGATTATCAGCCTGATTCATTGAATTATTTGCGCGTAAAACGCACATTTGCGTGCCTTTCTGCCCGAAAATCCCTGTTTGAGGTCAGGGGATTTTCGGGAAGAATTGCGCGCAAATGTGCGTTTTACGCGCAAATAATTCCATGAATCAGGTATATCTTTTTCTTATGGTTTACAAACCTCACACTTTTTTTACACAAACGAAGCTCAGTATACTCGAATTCATAATATTAAATCAGTATAAACCTGTAAGCATTCAGTTAAAAGTTTCCAAAAATCTATGTTTGCTTTATTAAACGAAAAATGAATTCCGGACCAAAATTATTAAAACCGTCGTTATTATTCACAATTGAGAAGCAGAAAAGTTTCGGATGACATTTTGGATATTCAAAATGTAGAAAACGTTTTTGCAAATGCATGTATGAGGCGTGCGATCCCAAAATGTAGCCTTTTTCTTAAAATGAAAGATTGCTACAGTAAAATTCTAACTATGTGCCTGGTGAAATAACCAGGTATACGTTATCACTACCTTGGAATATTTAACTAAAACATGTTTCCCAGTTTTGATGAAGGCTTGTTTTACAATAACCACCAACCTAACACATTTTCTTTAGTAAAAAGTATTTTCAGCTATACCATCGTCAGTATCAACAGGGTTGAAGTTTGGAGGGATATCAAACCCATTTCAGATCGAATTGCCTGGACCATAATCCCTTAAGGGGGAGTTAAAACATATGTCCAGATTTCCCTTTCCATTCTATGGAACTGTGAACAAAGGAAGTAAGTTCTTGTTCCTACGCCATATAATGTTACGGGCGGAATGTTTTACTGAAAGCACAAATCAGGGTGTCCAAAGAAAAAGCACCACAAAAAGTATTAAAGACTTTATTCACTGTGTGGCATATACTCTTCAGTAATGATTTATCTTGTTAATAAAATGCAAATAAAGTATTTTCTTTAATTCTACTATTGTGGTAGATTTAAAATACCATGTATGTATGTATCTTCTTTGAAATGTTCCTTAAAAAATCTCATGATCTCATTTTCCCTAGTATTGAAAGATTGCAAAATAATTCTGTTCACATTAAGTCCCAAGTGCAGTTAAACTATGCTCTAAACCTACTTGACTACAATCCAATATATAATATGTTGTCATAGGCATATGCCAAACATGTAATGGCATTGTCTAATTTGGGTGAAAAGTTACTTACCTTTTTTAAGGCCTCCACTATGACTTGAATATGAAGATTAAAAAGACAACGGGCGAGAACACACCCTTGTTTAACCCCTTAATGTGTTCGTATCTCCTTAGTGAAGTGGCCATTACTATACTTTGCCCTGCCTAGGGTAGTGGAGTACTTTAGTTGTTTCATTTTATTTTTAGTTAAATCGCACATTTTTTCAGGCGTTTCAGGCCTGAACTCTTTCGTTCAGTACTGAGCAGTCTGCTCATGAGTTTCTGCAAAAGCTGTTGCCTAGTAACTTCAGCAGTCAGAGTCAGATACACACATTGTATAATTTTTGCCCAGGCCCCCGCATGGCTCATGTGCATTGGTAGTGAGACTTCATTCATTTTGAACTTGAGCTGGAGTGCAGTGAGTGTGGTGGAAACAAACGGACACAATGGACAGGGACATCATTTCACCAAAATGCCAGGGGTAGCATAAGTGAGATCACACGACTCTTAACCTCTGATGACATCACAGGAAGTGATGTCGTTTGACCCCACCCTGGAGTGACATCACATCAAGTGATGAAACACAACCTTTCACCCCTTGACAAAACAGGAAGTGGCATCACATGCAATTGTTCCCAAGTACACTACAAAAAATATGGTTACGATATCACTGATGTGATATACCCTTCATACAAGAATGCACCACCATATGTATTGTTAAAATCAGTGTTCATAGGCCCATATTGCCAAGTTACTGTGAATGTCCAAGGCCAAACGATAATGATTTGTTATTATATAGCACTTACACTTAAGCGCTTTATATAGAACACACAGGCATACAATATCACCCAACCTGCATTGGTACTTATTTATCAACCTCTGAAGGATCAAAGGCTGAGTTGGCCTGGCCGGGATTCGAAACGGCAACCTGCAGATCTCACACACACACACATCCCAGCTGCGAGTGCTCCACCCACTGAGCTATTTTACCAGCAAGAGTAAGATGAGCAATTACATGTCTGAATGTTCTCAAAGTCAGAAAGCAAATTACACTCTGTAGTGGATACCATTAACCTGGTAAGTGAGATTTAACACCAGGCCAGTTCATCTGCAGGTCTGGTGACAGGTTGGCCGCATTTTAAGACTGCGTGGATCTACTTTTCAAGCTTCAGAGGTTGGCAAAATAGGGAAAGCAGCAGACCTACATGACATCCCATACTCTGGGCACTCGTTACCTCATACATGCAAACAAACATCCTGAACAGCATGCCAGGGAGATGGGAGAGATAGACACATTACAACTAATCATTACATGTGGCACAATGAAATCAAGGGCCACTTGATGTGCTCTGGTCAAATATTTCTACACTGTACACAAGCTTTTAGGCACACAGATTTAGTCAAGTCACGAGCAAACCAAACTGGAATGTCTTGTGATGATCGCAAGAGAGACAACGGCAGAAAAAACATGCTGTAACTGCAACTTGCGAAAAGCAAAATACATAGTTCGAATTGGATGCTTATTCTACTCTAAATGCTTTTTGGAAGTTTTTGTCTGCATTGTGAATTTGAGGTGTTTAAGAACAGTCTAAATCAGTGACTCACCCTCTGAAGTGTGTTTGAAATAAACCTTTAATTATTGTATAGAATTCCAGAAAGACAAATTATTTGTTTTTCCTATTCTTTCCTATTTAGGGTCACTGCCCAAAGTGTTACACTTGTGAAACCCCCTGTTTTTATAAGAGGCCTGAACAAGAATTCCAGCCACTCCAGAAACAAAGAGCCACATGGCGCTTGCCACAGCCCAGGAGGTTCCCTTTTTTTAGAGGTAGCAATGAAGACCACAGGGGTAGCAAGGGTGACCTCAGGGGTCGCAGTTGCAACCCCTGGCAACCCCCAAATTACGTCCCTGACAATGGAGCATGATCAGGTAAACCATTCTTTAAAAACTTTAAAAACATAATTTAGTCCCCCTTCTTTCAAGAGAGCTGCCACCAGTCTGCAACTTCCCTCCTAGTGGGTGTTTCTCAAGGAGTGCACCTTCCCCACACCTAGGTTTGACGTTCTACAGAAACCAACATCTGTGCTGCTGGCTGACTTTCCCCCAACCCACCCAGCCTCTGTGAGGATACTGGCTCATTGGGTCATTTGGTGGGCTTTGTTTTTGCAGGTTTTCTCTACCTCTTGTTTTTCTAGAAGGAATATCTATAAATGTTAACCCACATTTCAATGCGGATGACCATTTTACCATTATCCCAGGATAAATACAGGTCATTAGGTGCAGTGGAAAAGAAAATGCATGTCAAAACGGTTTACACCCTTTTACCGTCCACACCTGTTCAATGAAATGGCTGACCTAAACGGGCTTTTAAATTATTTATTTCCCTGGGTGGTGCTTATGAACATGGTTGGATCTGAATAAATTAATGAGGAACTATTCTTAATATTTCCTGTTACCTTGTGATTTTTCTTGTCTGTTGGTGAACCCCCCGCCTTCTGGGCACAAGGCCCCCGCCTGCTCAGCTACGCCTCCCACCCTCAGAGAACATTTCTGGAACGACCCAGGACTGTTTTTTGTAAGTGCGTGAAAGTGAGAAGACGGCAGGTGGAAATGGGCTGAGTTGCAAGATGGTGGATGAGTGAGGGACGGAGCAGAAGAGGATCGACATAGGATTATGGGAGTTCTCGAATCTTCCAAAGTGAGGGGCACCTCTATGATGGATCCGTGAGGCAAGAGGGTGAGGGTTTCATCAAACCCTAGAGATCTTTTGGGAGGAGGGGGTGTGGAATGCAAGGGAGAGGTTGGATAGAAATGGTGGAAGGCAGGGTGAGAAGGGAGAGATATTCAGACCTTTTGGTTATATGAATGCTTGTTTAGTGTACTGAAGACATTAGCAACACTATTCATGTGTAGATGAAAGGAGCTCCCCAAAGTTTAACCCTTTATCCACTGCATTCCAAAAAAAACATACTTGGGTTTCTGGTAACAAAGTACATTTTACAGTCTGCTATAAACAGATTGAGCAGGAGCATAAGCATACTGCTAACCTTGCTGATACTGCCTGAGAAAGACTGAGTGAAAAGCACTTCTTACAATCACCCCCCCCCCCCACACCCTAGCTCCCTCCCCACCACCAGCTCTCCCTCCCCACCACCACAAGCTGAAACCAGCTTCTAAGTGAAACATGGCCTCATACTGCCCGGCTGGTCCCTTTGTAAACGTGTGCTGGTCAACAAAGCCACATAAAGGTGCAAATACATGGTGTGTTATTACCCAAACTCTGTGTGTATAGTTTGAAACACCACTGATACCCTCACATCTGGGTAAATAACTTCACAGTGGCCTTGTGAAGAGGCACTATAAGCTGCTTTCTACCAGTGCCATTCAAGTCACAACAAACAGCAGAGCAAAACAACCTTGGTCCCTTTTTTCATTCAAACGCCAAGTGAAATGTTGCTAATTCCCCACACACGATGTCAAAGCATTGGTTTAGTTGGCATTCTTTTAAGGGCGTTCTAGGGCAGGATACAAAAGCCCAGCCCTCGGCTCTGTCATTTAAGGTCTGTTCCTTTAATGCTTTAGACTCAGGTCGGGAAAAAACACCTGTCCTCTATGAAAAGTGCAGTTCCCTGTTTTCCTGCCAGCACCTGGTACTTAAAAGGCCTTGGAACTAATGTGCTACATTATTTCCATAACCATCCGTTTCCTTTTCATGTTTCATTGCCATGAACCTGCCTGCGGGGTACACACATTCTTCCCCACCACCACTGCCCACTGTCTTCTCCCCAGGTGTAATGCGTTCAGGAATATTTTGGGGTTTGGGAGTTCTTCATCATGATGAGCGTTAGGTACATTGGCAAATTGCCGACAATCGTGAATGGGCTCATCACTGATTTACAGGGGGCGTGTATTGTAGGTATGTATTTTGGGCGCATCCTCATGAAAGATATTTACAGTGTCAATTCTGGCTTATAGTGGGCACTGTGTCATGTACGGCATAGTTTGTGGACAGAGGCATGATGAAACAAGCATTGACAACGCCAACAATTTGGGTTTTTGCATGGGCACAGAAAAGGCACTTACCAGGCCCTGCCATAGTGGAATTAACTCGCCATTGATGATAGCAGCTGCAAAATGGTGTAAGTACCATTTACCTTTACCAGGTACCAACAGATCGCCAGGAATGAACAATACTAACTTATTAGCAATGAAAACCTGCCAACAACACTGATTCCAGGAAACAGATTAAAGCATATTACATTGTCTAGCAACATGAATATTTTTGGCAATTTAAGGTAATCAAAATCATGTCTGGGAACAACGTTATTTCACAATATAAATTTTACAATTCAAGTAGTGCATGAAATATCTTTACACAATGAATTTATAACAGTCTCTCTATATATTTTCCACTCCTTGCACAGCAATGTGTATTGTTAGACTATCAGGAAGATTACATGTATTGTATTGCCAACACTGTATGTTAAAGAAACTAACATTACCCATCATTTACAACCCAAAATGGCCACCGGCACGCAATGGCGTCATCACACTGATGACATCATCAGGCACCAATCGCCGGCACCGTTAAGAACATAAAAATGCATTGGGACACACAGGCAACCACTTCCCAGCGGTCCTAGTGTCCCGGGCAGGCATTTTTCAACAAATTCAAAGTAGGATGCCACTGGAAACCTAGATAGTTGTAGCAATAAGAACCTTGGGTATTGTAGCTAAACAATATATATTTTTGACACAGGCCACCTAGACAAGACCTTAATTGAAGATCTCCACCAAGACAAAGTATGATTCTCACATTTAGAAGTGTAAATTCAACATACATACAAAAGGGATAGAATAGTAAATATACCTACCTTATTTACATTGTAGATCCTCTGATAGGTTCCATGGTCATAGAAACAGACCGCTATTAAGTAAAATATTCAAAAATTGACAAACAAATTCACAGAAAATACTAATCGCCCACAGAAGCTTCAAGTGAAGACAAGAAAAGGCTGGTACATATGTCAAGATGAATATGGATTGATATGATAGAGAAATCTTGTGTAAAAGCCAACTTACACATTTGTTTTGATTATTCTTTTTTTTAAAAAATTGGTCCCTGAAGATGGTCATTAGGATCAAAATGCATTGGACACCCTAGAAAAGCCTTTCTCTCTGTAAAATAAATACTTCTTCTTTTTATATATATCCATACTTTTGTGAATGATTAATTTCACAAGTGTGAAGAAATGGAAGAAATTAAATGTATAAATGCAAACTTTAAGTCATATATTCACAAAGGTCCTTCCAGGCATTTGGGCCATACAACCCAGACAAAATCCCTAGGTACACCTTTTGACATTTGCCACCTGTGCCCGCAGAAGATGCTGGAGACAGTGAATGCTTATTTCCATTATAATTATTTAGATTTAAGGTTAAAGAAGACAAAGATTGTCCATCCATGCCCTGATCATCTCTCACTTCGATGGTGGCAATGCTCTACTATGAGTTCCAGATGTTATGTTGGGCCCACAGAAGGTCATCCAGCATGTTGCAAGATGCCTCATCACAGATCAAAGAACATATGACCACAGCATCCCCACCCTCAAGCTGCACTGACTACTCATTCAAGCTCACATGGTGATCAAGACAGCCTGCATCACCTGAAAAGACACCACTCTACCTTACTGAGACACTCAACATTTCTAGAGACCAGCTCATAAGCAGAAGCCACAACATCACCAGACTGGAAAGAAGAAACTACAAGACTGGAGAAAAACAGGACGCAGGCATTTTCCTGATAGTACGGGGCACAGTTACCAATGAAGATAAGACTGCCCCCTCCATCCTACACTTCAAAAATAACCTGAAGACCCTACTCTTCAAACAACATCTTTCAAATCTCTGATCACTCTACGCAGCTCTACCTTTCCCCATCTAGAGCTCCACCCACCCTTCTCCCCCTACCCATCCCAGCTCCTCTTCTACACCTGCATTCTAGTTGTAACCCCCTGGGTGTGTCCTCTTCGTGCAGCACACAACTGCTTCCTAGCTAGATTTGCACTTTATAAAACCCAGACATGCATACATTTGGGAAAGTGGGTGTCAAAGGCTAGGTGGCACCTCAATGATACAATGATAGGCAGGGTCTATAGCTATGTTTATTTAGAGTTGTCCATTACAGGGTCTACTGTGTGGATGTAAAATGTAAAGAGGTTCCATCAGGCCATTCAGCTCTTGATACCTTGATGGAAAGGCGATATAGAAAATTCATGCTATAAGGAAATGGAGAGGATGAGAACAGGTTAATCGGGCCATAACTAATTCTCAACAGGATCCGATGCTTGTTCCTTAAGGCTGTAATGCGGGAAACACTTGGTTAGCTCTAATGTCTGTTCAGGTTCCCTCTGTTATGCTCTTAAGAAAATGAATGGTTACACCCCCAGTTTCACGATTAAGTGGCCCTGATTGAGGTGATCTCAACCCAAATTAACCAGAAATACCCATGGTAGATGACGAAACAGAAACAGACGTCGGTTCATAGTCTCAATAACCAGGATGACCTCCATATATATGCAAGGTGGAATAAGGTTATTCAAACAATAAAGTCTGATCATCTTCTCCTTTGCCAAACTGAAGACCATTGATAGGTGGCCTCCATGAAATCACAGTTAGTGCCTAGGATATGGTGCCATTGATTTTCAAATTTGAAGGCAAGAAAAATGGAAATATTATTGCACAAATATGCAAATTGTGTGACATTTATACTTAACTAGCTGGGGTACCCGGCGTTGCCCGTGTCCTGATCACGTGGTGTCTCATGTGCGCTGGAGGATGTTGCTCTTGTCCTCATGTCAGCAAGTCTTGCTTCAGTTTGCTTCGGCATCCCATTTGCCCCAGAGAAAGTCGCTCTTGTCCTCTGGTCGGCAAGTTGTGCTGTTGTTTGGCATTGTGTTTCAGAAGCTCTTGATATTGATTTTCGCTTTGCATCAAATGGAGCTTTTCCAAGTGATGTTTGTTTTTTGTGCGGTATGTTTCTGTCACTCAATGGCTTCAACGTCCAAGAAAGATTGATACATTTTTGCTCTCTTCTTGTGAATGAAAGTAAGTAAACTGTAACTTTGCCATTTCCCATATTTGGAGTGGCTTGATACAAACAATTTTTACATTTTCTTTTTAATTCCCTTTAAAAATGCTTTAAGAAACACTTTCGAACTGTATACAGTAGTAATACATTTCAAAGGAATAACCAACACATCGAACATTTTGCTTCAGACACTTTTGCAAATGTTGCCTCCTTCTGGTACATATTGTAGTGAATCAGGGTGAGCATCAGTAAATGAGGGTGTCTACGGAGTTAATTGTTTGCATCCAAACACAGACTACAATCTTGCCCTAGACAAATCAGGAATCCATGCAAAATCTGGTAGCAATGGGTTCAACAGTGTGGATTTGTATAGCCGGACAAACATACACACACACACATCCAAACATATTTTTGCATATAAGATTTTTGCATCCAAACATGACTATGATCTTGCCCCAGACAACAGAGAAATCCATGTAAAATCTGGTAGACGTGGGTTAAACAGTGTGGTTTTGTATAGCCGGACAAAGATACACGCTCACATACACACCTTCAGCTTTATATATACAGATTAAAACAGTTATAGGTAGCTATGAAACTTAACTTACTGAATATCATTTTTTAAGTCCTTATTGTGCCTAGAAACAGAAAACAACCTATCACGAAGGAATTACCTTCATATAAAGAATGTGCGTGGCAAGGAGCCACTAGTCCTTGGGCACCGGAGATCAGTAGCACTGATTTGTGTATTATACTAATTATGAGAAGTGGCAGGTAGCTGACATACTGTTCCTTTTTAGCTGCATTTTGGACATTTGGCCCAACATTTTAAAATAACAAATTACTGTGTTTCACAGCGAGCTGACCTTCAACCATCCGGAGCAAAGATGTCTGACGTCAATCCTCCCGCCAACCAAGCAACCAACCCGGAGGAAGAGATGATGTCCACACCTAAAACACCACCCCGGCTGACCAATCCAGGTCCGACGTAGCATCATATGTTAAAAATGTCAATGTACTATATAAGTGTGTTGTAACCTTGATGTTGTTAGAGTGCTCTCAGAGATCTAGATAAAGTTTTCCCTGAACTCTCGCAGCCTGCTCTTTTGTGCCTTATTCCCTGTCCAGGGAGTGTCTGTATTATTCATTTTTTACACGTATCGTCAGGGAGGGCACAAACACGTGTGCAACATCGCTGTAAGCTGGATAGTCTCACCATATCCATTTATGTGACCCTTATAAGGTTGCATTTTATGGAACTAAAACCAAGTCGCTTGAGAATTGGCGCGTCATTGCTGGGGCTAGATTGAATCTGCTGCAATTTAAGTACATGTAGAAACAATTTGGCACCTGATGCAAGTACCTCCTTGACTGAAAAGTTAAAAGCAGATTCAATTTGGAGCCCCTGTGTTTATTTATTAAGCTGACAGGAGGAAGGACATCAACTACATATGTGGCTAACAACATTTACTCTAGGCAAGAAGTAATGCCTTCTCTCATTCCAGAACCAATCCAGAAGGGTTCTATTCTGTTGGGAGATTCATCAACGCTGAATTAAGGATACTCATACAGCGTATGGCTAACTAGACCATTGTTATACGTGTGCGAAAAAGAGCTAAGAAAAAACATGGCGCCGGCGCGCAGCCATATTGGACATTCATTCTCATCTACACAATGGAAGTCTATGCTCCTTCTCATTTAGTTAGCAGATCTGAGTTCTGCCACGGTGGTAATGTTTATATTTGGGAGATGAGATACACACTATAGAGGATAGTCAGTGCATTGTGTGACCAAGGATGTACCGAGAAGGGAGTTGAATCTATGCAGGTGCAGTGATAAGGGGTGCTGGGAAAGAGCGCACAAGAGACAATTTGGGTATTTTTCCACTCTGTGCCCCCATGCTTGTCCATCCTTCGGCCCGGAACGGTTAGCAACCGAAGGGAGGAGGGGACCTGTCTCCCCATAAGAGAGACGGCATCCAGGTAGTAGATTCAGATTGGGAACCACAGATGAAGAAGTCTTGCTGAGTGGGAGGATGCTCCGCTCCAGACCTTGTTAGTGTGTGTTCTCTCTGCCTACCTGCCTTGGCACTGGGTAGTGTTGTGGTGGCCGAGATAAAGCTCTCTTCCACAACAACCCTAACAGTGATGTGCTTTCTCTGTTCTTAATAACATATATGTTATAATTGTATACATTTATAGTGTGAATGTGAATGTTTTACTATTATATTTGAATAAAGGGCCTGAAAAGAGCCGATTATATTCTTACTATCGGTTGTTTGTGTGAGTTATTGCCTCTCTTAGTCTGAGAACTTTTTTGGTAGGTGTGGTAAGGTAAGTGGTTTCTAAGGCAATCTACACTGAGAAAACCAAAACATTTTGGCACTTTGAGCAAGGTCTTTGTGCTGTTTTTCAGGCCAAAGAACCCTGTAGAAATCATTGGAGCTTGGATTCAGACTGTCAATTTTTGGTGTGTGGTTTGAGGAAAGAGTGTATGTTTGAAGGTATTGGTTGTAGGGTGTTAAGTCAGGAGAATTTCCTTGACAAATAACCAGAATCCTGACTTCAAGTCGTTGAACTCGTCGTGTAGAGGACTAATTCTTTTTGTCAATGTACCCAACAGAGATGTAGAAAAAACTCTCTGACCAGTCAATTGACCAAAAGATGAGTGTCAATGAACCCAAGAGAGATGTAGCAGAAACTCTCTGACCAGTCAAATGACCAAGTGAGAGGACATCACGGGAACCAGTCAACCTGTAAAGGAACCGTATATTAGTAGCAGAAGACAACTTGAATAGCAATGCTCAAACAAGCTCACCTCAAGAACCTGAAAATAGACTATAGTAGACTGACTGGCAATTCAGAAAGGAAGGTGGCGTCAGATTTCTGAGGGGACAAGAATAACCAGTAAGTAACTGGAACCATACAATGACCAAAAAGAGAATCAGAAAGAAAGGAACAGTCTTACCGGATGAGAGTTTCCCAGGAAGTTCCAAATAAACTGAAGAAACCAATGAAGCGCCGGAGTGATCCAGAAGCAATGCGATCCACCTACCCACCGCCGGCACGAGGACGCCTAAACAAGAGTCCAGCAAACAGCAATGTCCACTGAAACCGACGGCACGCGGACGCCTAGTATAACGTCTTCAGTTCCAAGGGGAAACGAGGAAGTCCGTAGAAATGTTCCAGTAGCAGCAGAATGAAGGACGTAGATGGTAGCACCAGCCAAAAACTTGACAAGGAGAGATCCATGAAATGTTCCAAGGGTCGAAAACCATGCGGGCAAAAATCGAACAGACGTCCGTGATCCGTAACAAATCCAAAAAAGCAGTTCCGAGGGTCGAGACAACAACAAGAGGGTACAGAAACAGGAATCCAGTAGGCGGTCCGGGTCAAAACACAGAATACAGCAGGAGTAAGGTCAGATACGTAGCGGCAAGAGAAATAACAATTTCAGAAGCAGCGAGTAGCGGGGAGGCGGGGTATAAGAAGGAAAAACAAAAAGTCACGTGAGGTTCTAAGGATGTGTAAAGACACGTGACCTCAGGTACGCAGAGCGACTGCGTTTCCATGGCAAAGACCAGCGCTGCTTCAGATACACCGAACGGACTGGCTGAGCAAACTTCCGTGTTCTGAAGCAGCGTCTTCGTGACAAAAGCGAAGGAACCCCAGGTGTGAAAAGCAAACGAGTATGAGAGGAAAGATTGCCAGTATGCCTCCCTGATTTACGAATCCTGACAGCATCCTCCCCCAATGAAGCATCATCCCCACGAGAGGCCAAGAATCGAGACATGAGATCAGGAGCATGGATATTGGAGGCCGGTTCCCAGGTCCTGCCTTCCGGACCATAGCCCTTCCAGTCCACTAGAAACAACTGCTTGCCCCTAACTGTCTTGACATCCAGGATAGCCTGCACCTCATATTCTTCTGTACCCTGAACCATAACAGGTGGTGGACGAGGGGGAGCAATAACCGGCGAGAGGCAAGGTTTGAGCAATGCGACATGAAAAACTGGATGAATTTTCCAGGATGACGGAAGGTCCAGTTTCACCGCAACCGGATTTACCAATGAAAGCACAGAAAAAGGACCCAAAAAACGAGGTAAAAGACATCTGCGACCTGGTAAACGAAGATTCTTGGTGGACAACCACACCTTGTTCCCCGGTGTATACTGAGGTGCTGGTTCTCTATGCCGGTCAGCTTACTGTTTAGCATGTTCTTTCGCTAACTTTAGCTGACGAAGTACGGCCTCACGAATGGTTGTAACGTCTCGTAGACAACCCTGTACGGCCGGGTTAGAAATGTCCGTGACGAGGTCCAGCGGGAGGGTCCGGGGATGTTGGCCATACATGGCAAAAAATGGTGTGGTACCGGTGGAAGTATGGATAGAATTGTTATATGCAAACTCGGCATGTATCAGCACCGAAAACCACGATTCCTGGAATTGCAATGTAAGACAGCGCAAATATTGCTCAAGGGTGGCATTGAGCCTTTCTGTCTGACCGTCCGTTTGTGGGTGGTAAGCACTGGAAAAACGGTCGTCGATGCCCAAAGAACTAGTAAGGTGTCTCCAGAATCTTGAGGTGAATTGAGACCCTCTATCCGATATAATAATATCAGGGAGACCGAAATCACGGAAAACATGACGCAGAAACAGATCCGCAAGAGCAGGAGCAGTAGGTAAACCTTGGCAAGGGACAAAACGAGCAAGTTTGGTGAAATAGTCCACAATAACCCAAACCGTATCAAAACCTTGAACAGGCGGGAGCTCGACAATAAAATCCATGGATATCATTGACCATGGACGTTCGGGGACCGGTAATGGTTGCATAAGTCCCATAGGTTTCGTGGTAGATCCCTTGCACTGGGCACAGATAGAACAAGCGGAGACATAAACAGCGACGTCTCGCTGTAAAGACGGCCACCAACACCAGCGACGTAACAATTCTTGGGTCTTGTGCCTCCCTGGATGTGCCGCCAGCAAGGAATCATGGCACCATTGCATTGCCGTGCGCCGTGTAGCCAAATCGGGTAAGTACAGGCAACCTTGAACATAAGGCAAAGAGTTGACGATATCCATGTTATGTTCTTTCAACTCACTTGGTTCCGAGACCACCCAGTCCTGGATAGAAGAGACTAGTGAGGGTTGTAAGGTACAGGCGCAAACTACCTGGTGACTCTGAAGTATAGTACCCCCCCAAGAACGCAAGGCGTTTCCATGCAGTCTTGATAAGGCATCAGCCTTGGAGTTCAAAGGTCCAGGACGATATGTGAGTGTAAAGTTATACATGGAGAAGAACTCATGCCATCTGGAATGACGGGCCGTAGTACACTGTAAGGATTGTAAGGCCAAAAGATTCCTGTGATCAGTGTATACTTGCACAGGTAAGACCGCCCCCAGTAAGTGGTGTCTCCAAACAATGAAAGCATCCCTTACGGCCAAGAGCTCCAATTCAGAAACAGTATAATTCTGTTCATAAGGGGTGAGTTTGCGTGAATGATAAGCCACCGGGTGGAGCAAACCAGTGTCTCTACACATTTGAGACAGAACTGCGCCGACCGCAACCTCAGACGCGTCTGCCTCCACAAAAAATGGTTGGGTCGAATCTGGATGTTGAAGCACCGGTGCAGTGGTAAAGGCTTGCTTCAAGGTGTCAAACGCTTGTTGAGCCTTAGCATTCCAAACGAACGGCCGTTTATTACTGGTCAAAGCAGTGAGTGGAGCCACTGTTTCAGAGAATGAACGAATGAACCGACGATAAAAATTAGCAAAGCCAAGGAAAGACTGTAATGCTTTGATAGTAGAAGGAATCGGCCAGTCCAACACCGCCTGAACCTTGACATTGCTCATCTTTATGCCAGTATTAGTTATATCATAACCAAGGAACTCTACCTCGGTAACGTGAAACAAGCACTTTTCCAATTTGGCATATAAGCGATTTTCACGAAGACGCTGCAAAACTGCAGATACATGTTTTACATGTTCTTCATAGGATGAGGAGTATACCAAAATGTCGTCAAGATAGACAACGACGTGACGATCCAACATGTTGCTGAAAACATCATTAATAAACCTTTGGAAAGTAGCCGGAGCATTGCACAAACCAAAGGGCATAACTAAGTATTCGAACAACCCATATTTAGTTTTGAACACTGTCTTCCACTCATCTCCTTTCCTCATTCTGACCAAATTGTATGCTCCGCGTAAGTCAAGTTTGGTGAACAATTCAGAAGAACCCAGTTGGTCTAGGAGCACAGAAATCAACGGAATAGGGTATTGGTTTCTGATGGTAACAGCATTAAGTTCGCGATAGTCTATGCAAGGTCTCAGATCTCCCTCCTTCTTCGGCACAAAGAAGAGTGGAGAAGCGGCAGGGGAACGAGAAGGACGGATCAAACCATTGGCTAGGGCTTTATCCAAATACTCTTTCAAAACGAGGTTCTCCTTTTGAGTGAGAGAATAAATGCGTCCTGAAGGTATCTTTGCGCCTTCCAGTAAGTCTATAGGACAATCGTAGGGACGATGAGGTGGAAGGGTGTCACCCCCTATCTTATCAAATACATCCTTGAACCCGTCGTATTCTTTAGGTAAGACTGAGGAAACGCCACCAACCACCGCGGCCGTATCCAACAAGGAGATGCAAGGCCCAGAACACTTCCCAGGTACTGACAGACAGTGCTTTTTGCAATGGTCTGAAGAGAACGTAATACAACCAGACTGCCAATTGACCAATGGGTTGTGGTGCATCAACCAAGGTAACCCCAAGATGATCTTATATTGAGGTGCGGAAATGACGTCAAAAGTGATTTGTTCAGTATGACCAGAGTCTAATGTCATAGTAAGTTCAATGGTACGCTCCGTGACCAGACCTGACAATAGAGAGGTACCATCCACAGCGTTGACCACCTCTGGAAACTCCTTGGGTTCTACAGGGATTTTCCATTCCTGTAAATACTGTCCGTCAATGTAATTCCCCGTGGCACCGGAGTCCAAGACAGCAAGGACAGTCCATGGACTGGCAGACTGAAAAGCTAGAGTAGCTGGGACAAAAAATAGTACGGAGCGTCTGGAGTCCTGACCTAGTTTGCTCGGCAATGGGACTCCATCTATTGCCGGGCCCTGGAGTTTCCCTGTTTCTTGGGTTTTTTAGGGCACTGTCTCAAAAAATGTTCGGAAGAACCGCAATAAAAGCACAAATTACTCTTTTTGCGATGTTCTCTTTCCTCCGTGGTTAATGGGCCCCGTACTGCGCCTATCTGCATAGGTTCCTCGCTGCCTGGCACAGGGGTATTTACGGAAGCGGTAGCAGGAACGGGGACCCTTCTTTCACCCTTCCGTTCTGCCCGACGGGCATCTATCTGGAGGACTAGATCCAACAATTCTGGAAACGTGGAGGGTACTACCGGGACTGTGGCCAGTATATCTTTCAGGGATTCAGAAAGTCCCTTATAAAACAGGGCTGCTTTTTTCTCATCAGGCCAACCGGCTTCTGCAACCAACTGATTAAACCTAGCCAGATAATTCAATAACGTAGTGTCACCTTGTTGCAAAGAGAGAAGTTCTAGATCGGTGGCCTGGGTCTTATACCTGGTATCAAAAACCCGTGACAGGGCTTTAATCAATGCATCATAATCATAAAGTAGGTGGCTTCCCTGCTCCAACAATGGATTAGCCCAAGTTGCCGCTGTGCCACCTAAATACGACAGTACGAACGCTGCCTTGGTAGTGGAATCAGGGAATGAAGTAGGAGGCAGAGGAAATGCAATCGACACTGGTTAATAAAGGTCCGGAATGTTTTTGGATCCCCGTGAAACCGCTCCGGTGGAGCCAGAGGGAATTGGGCAGCGAGAACAACGGGAGCGCTCTCGGGGTTAATAGGAGCAGATCCCGAACCGGCACCAGAACCAGAAGAGAAACCTGAGGTGCCAGCCCCAGCAGAGTGAAGGCCCACTCGCAACTCATGAATGTTGCGTTGCGTGTCCTCAAGAGCTGCTGTCATGGCAGCCCGTAAATCAGCCACTAGTTGAGCCAACGTGGTTAACGCCTGTGACGTCCATAATAAGGCTTCTGAATATGTTAAGTCAGGAGAATTTCCTTGACAAATAACCAGAATCCTGACTTCAAGTCGTTGAACTCGTCGTGTAGAGGACGAATTCTTTTTGTCAATGTACCCAACAGAGATGTAGAAAAAACTCTCTGACCAGTCAATTGACCAAAAGATGAGTGTCAATGAACCCAAGAGAGATGTAGCAGAAACTCTCTGACCAGTAAATTGACCAAGTGAGAGGACGTCACGGGAACCAGTCAACCTGTAAAGGAACCGTATATTAGTGGCAGAAGACAACTTGAATAGCAATGCTCAAACAAGCTCACCTCAAGTACCTGAAAATAGACTATAGTAGACTGACTGGCAATTCAGAAAGGAAGGTGGCGTCAGATTTCTGAGGGGACAAGAATAACCAGTAAGTAACTGGAACCATACAATGACCAAAAAGAGAATCAGAAAGAAAGAAACAGTCTTACCGGATGAGAGTTTCCCAGGAAGTTCCAAATAAAATGAAGAAACCAATGAAGCGCCGGAGTGATCCAGAAGCAATGCAATCCACCTACCCACCGCCGGCACGAGGACGCCTAAACAAGAGTCCAGCAAACAGCAATGTCCACTGAAACCGACGGCACGCGGACGCCTAGTATAACGTCTTCAGTTCCAAGGGGAAACGAGGAAGTCCGTAGAAATGTTCCAGTAGCAGCAGAATGAAGGACGTAGATGGTAGCACCAGCCAAAAACTTGACAAGGAGAGATCCGTGAAATGTTCCAAGGGTCGAAAACCATGCGGGCAAAAATCGAACAGACGTCCGTGATCCGTAACAAATCCAAAAAAGCAGTTCCGAGGGTCGAGACAACAACAAGAGGGTACAGAAACAGGAATCCAGTAGGCGGTCCGGGTCAAAACACAGAATACATCAGGAGCAAGGTCAGATACGTAGCGGCAAGAGAAATAACAATTTCAGAAGCAGCGAGTAGCGGGGAGGCGGGGTATAAGAAGGAAAAACAAAAAGTCACGTGAGGTTCTAAGGATGTGTAAAGACACGTGACCTCAGGTACGCAGAGCGACTGCGTTTCCATGGCAAAGACCAGCGCTGCTTCAGATACACCGAACGGACAGGCTGAGCAAACTTCCGTGTTCTGAAGCAGCGTCTTCGTGACAAAAGCGAAGGAACCCCAGGTGTGGAAAGCAAACGAGTATGAGAGGAAAGA
The DNA here is from genome assembly GCF_040938575.1 of Ambystoma mexicanum. Lineage (NCBI taxonomy): Eukaryota > Metazoa > Chordata > Amphibia > Caudata > Ambystomatidae > Ambystoma > Ambystoma mexicanum. The sequence continues at coordinate 208,930,282 of NC_090940.1, forward strand.
TTGCCAGTATGCCTCCCTGATTTACGAATCCTGACATAGGGACGTAAACCATTTAATAACATGAGTTCCTATTTAGGAAAAAAGGAAGCTCCGCGGGCGGAGACTGTCTGGTGGTTGTGATTTCAGGGTGGACTAAAAGTCCATATAATAAATTGGCACAGGCCTGGCTGTGTGGCGCAGATCTAAGTGAGACCTGAGATCCGAGTTTGGGAGAAGCCAGCCCAGCCGAAGTGGTAACATGCCTGCTACAAGTTCCAGTAGAGAGAGGAAAGGAATGCACCGCCCTAGGGTGAAGGGGGTGTATTTTGTTGCATGCGTTTAGAAGAATGCATCAACGAAATGAAGAATTGGAGGCGCAGGTGTTGCAATTGGAGAAGGAGCTGGCTGCTGAAAAACAGATTGCTTTAATGCAGCAGCTCCAAATGAAGTTGTGTCATGATAAAGCTGGCAAATATCAGGCGGTAGCCGAGAGAGCTGCCGTAAGAGTTGCTAAATATAAATATCAGAGGAGAAGGGGGAGGGTGAACACCCAGAAAGTGGCAACAATAAATGCCCCTGCAGAGGTCGATTGGAACCCTGATCAATGGGATGGTGACATTTTCAACAGCACTAGTTCAGAGAGCAGGTCAGAGACACAGTTGAAACCCGAGCCCGATAGGAAGAGAGTGACTGCGAAGCTGATCTTGCGTCGGAGATAATCACAGAAGTGGCATGGTAGATATGACCATGCTGGAGGATTACACACAACAAGAAATTGGGGAAATAATGAATCGATTGAAGCAGAGAAACGATGAGCCTTTGCTGACATGGATGGTCAGATTATTTGATGGAGGGGCTGCGGGTCTAATGATAGATAGGACAGATGCCTCTAGATGTCTATCCTTGTCCTATGAGACTCATATTCAGGAAGCATTGTATGAAGGACCACAGGCTGATGGTCGGGGGGGTCCCACAAGTGTCGATATTACAATTACCTGCTCAGTGATGTAACCATAAGTACCCGGTCATCTTGGATTGGCCGAATGAGGAGAATAAATGGTACACATTAAGAGAGGCAGTCCAAAGGTTAAGGGAACATGCCATGAAGGAGGCCATTCATATTGATGCTCCCGCACATATGGGGGTTGTGGCATTGTCGCTGTCGTCCAGAAACATTCTCATTCGAACAGCACCTCCAGCATATACGAATGTTATCATGACTTTATTGGTTGGGGTGACTGGAAAAATGACAGAGGTGGTGGATGCTATTAGGCAGCTGGCAGATTTAGGGGAGTGGGAGAAAAGTGAAGATAAGCCCAGAGAGAGAGAGAGGGACGCAGCAAGAGATGAACTCCTGGAAGGAGGTTTGACAGACAAGACTCCCGTATATACAGGAAAGATATGTTTTTGGCACTCTTAAAAGATGGAGTACCACGGGAGGACATTGATGGAATTGAGACGCATGAAATGTATCGATTATATAAAAAAAGTGTGTTAGATGGCAAGGAACGGTATAAGCAGCTGAAGAGACAGGATGTTGATTTATCCAATGAAGGTAAGGGTCCCTCTGCACCGTCTGCGGAGGAGGCAGATGATGAGGAATCTATGGGGACACCCTTACCATATAAGCCAACGTATGCAGATTTACGGAAGGTAGTGAGTGCAATGTTGGAGACAGAGTCAAAATATGAATAGAATTGTGGTCAAACTCTGGTAGCTGCTGCCCGACTTAAGGTTGATAGATGGCCTAATGTGAATGTGAAATTTATTTGGCAATCAGGAAATACACAAGAGGTTTGTGCCTTAATTGATACTGGGGCAGAGGCATCAGTGATTCATGGGAACCCTTCAAAATGTATTGGGAGACATTTTACTATTACGGGATTGGGGGGTAAAGAGTCTCCTTCAGTACAAATGAAAGTTGATATGAAAATTGGCAATTTGAATAGAAACAAGTACCAAGTATTAATTGTACCCATACTGGAATATATTATTGGCTTTGATATTCTGGAAGGACTGGCCCTCGAATTAGTGGGCAAGACCTATCAATTTGGGGTGAGTGCATTAACATGTGCTCCTGTTGTTGTGGGAAAATTGAAAATGCCCCCTGTTCGGTTTCCCCTAGCCACAAAACAAATTTCTATAAAACAATATTGTATCCCTGGGGGGCAGAAGGAGATTTTAGATACCATCAAAGGATACGTTGAAGTAGGTATATTACGACCTGTGACTACAGCTTGGAATAATACGATCTGGCATGGTAAAAAGCCGTATGAAATCTACAGGATGACTGTGGACTATCGGGAGTTAAATAAATATACGCCTCCACTAGTCTCTGCAGTGCCAAATGCGGTTACTTTGATAAAAAATGTGCAAAAGTTTGAAGGCACTTGGTATGCAGCAATTGATCTAGCAAATGCCTCGTTTATCATATCGATTGCAAAAGATTGTCTAGAACAGTTTGCATTCTCATGGAACGGGAGGCAGTACACATTCTAATGAATGCCTATGGGATATATGCATAGTCCTACCATCTGTCACATTTCACATTACATGGATGATATTCTGATACAAGGAAAAGATGAGCAAAGCGTGAGGACGCACCTTAAATTAATTAAATTAATTATCAAGGGACTGAAGAGAGAGGGTTAGGAAATCAATGAATCAAAAACCCAAGGTCCAGCGGAGACAGTGGTTTTTCTGGGAATTCACTGGCATAATGGGCACCGGGAGATAGTGCTGAAGGCCAAACAAAAGATTCTTGAATTCTCTACACCCACGAATAAGAAACAAGTTTATAGGTTTGTTTGGGTTCTGGTAACAGCATATACCACATTTGGGGCCGATTCTGGATCCCCTCTACAAAGTGTCTCGAAAAGAGTTTAATTTTGAGTGGGAGAGGCACAAGAGAGAGGGTTGCAGTTAGCAAAGGATACTATTCAGAGAGTACTGTATTTATGGTCATTGAAGCCAGGGGAAGGATGATTAAATGTGTCAGTGAATGAGAATTTTGCAAATTGGAGTTTGTGGCAAAAACTGGACCAAAATTGTGTTCCTTTGGTATTTTGGAGTCGTCAGTTACCCGATACGGGTGACCGATATACTCATTTTGAAAGACAGTTACTGGAATGTTACTGGGCTCATGTTGATACAGAACAAATGACAATAGATCATGATGTGTTGATCCGACCGGAAATTCCAATCATGCAATGGGTATTAAGCTCTCCCAAGACACACCGAATAGAACATGCCCAGGAAGCTAGTATTATTAAATGGAAATGGTACATTCAGGATTGTGCCAAAACAGGGAAAGGGGGAGTGGCAAAATTACATGAGCAGGTGGCAGGTATCCTGTTAGTTGAGATGGAACGCTCGAAGGAAGATGAGGAGGGGTAATCCCCTGTGCAATGGGGAGTGCCATATGGAGATTTAATGAGTGAACAAAGTAAACATGCATGGTTCACTGATGATGCAGATAAATATGTAGGAGGTGAGCGACATTGGAAGGCAGTTGCCTATAATCCTAAAATGAAAAAGGTATTGACTACCTCAGGGAAAGGTAAGAGTAGTCAATTTGCTGAATTGTATGCAGTATATCAGGGGTTGAAGCAGGAGACAACTGGTTGTTGTTACCTATATACCGACCCCTGGTCAGTGGCAAATGGACTGGCTGTTTGGTTACCGACATGGCAAAAGAACGGATGGAAGATTCACGCTAAAGAGGTGTGGGGGAAAGAGTTGTGGCAGGACATTGTTGAGATGCTGATGCTTAGTACAGTGACTGTGTACCATGTTGTTGCCGATTGTGCAACCGACTCATTAGAACGTTGATTCAATTCCGTTGCAGATGGCCATGCCACAATTGCAGTCATGGACACAAGGAATGAGGAAGAAAATTTGGGAGGGCTTGCTAAGTGGGCACACCATAAAAGTGGGCAACTCTGAGAAAAGGCTACTATCAGGTGGGCACAAGATCGGGAATTATCCTGCCCTTAGGGATATTGAAAACTGTGATTTTACAATGTCCCATGTGCCAACACCACAAGCAACGATCTATCCCACATATAATTCAGGGTTCCCTGAAGAGAGGTAAATTACCTGGACACATTTTAAGGGAAAATTACTTCAGGATTATTGTCAGGAGAAAGGGATTGAATGGATTGTTCACAGCCCCTACCATTCTGAGGCTTCAGGTTTAATTGAGAGAATGAATGCGTATGTTAACACCAACCTGACAAATCAAACCAAATAGGGTGGCAGAAACCTTAATGTATTGGATATGACACCTGGAGCACTCGCCCATTATCGGCCCACCCCAGTGTCTGCACGGGTGGATTTGCATGCCCCAGAAGAAATGAGACTAGAACCAAGGGGGATTGATATAATTGACATGGGAATTGGAGTGCACATTCCGTCAGATCATATGGGACTCATTGCTCCTAGATCAGTGTTAGCCCTAAGAAGAATCAAAAGTTTGGGAGGGATTGTGGATGCTGATTATCAGGGAGAAATAAAAGTGATTTTGATCAACAGAGGAGACAGTATGCTACCTATCATAAAGGTGATAGAGTAGCGCAGCTAATCATTGTACCTGTAAAAATATCTGGTGAAAAAGGGGAAGCCTCCCACTGTAATTACAAAACGTGGGGATAAGCTTTGGCTACTCTGATACTATGGTACCAGGAGCAAAAGTATGGGTCGAAAAACCTAGTGGGCAACCCAGTTCCAGAAGATTTAATTGCAACAGGGGAGGACCAAGTTGTTCTGGTGATGGAATTGGGTAAAAGGAAATGGAGTCATGTCCCTGTCGGGGGGGATTCTGCCGGGGTCGGCCGGGCCGTCCGCAGACCTCCGGGCAGGGAGGCCCCAACTCCTCCCGTGTATATCTCGGATCGAGACAGAGTATGAGGCACACACAAGGAGCAAGGCAACTTCTGTCGTTTATTATGCAAACGGCAGGGATGGGTCAAGGAGCGCACGCGTTCGTCCTGACACACACACAATAGTGGGGCTCGCAGGCCCTTTTTACTACATTATGACGCGCTACTTGCGTCATTCCAAAAAGTTACCAAAAGAACCTATCGCCACTCTTGATTGGTTGCTCGAGTGGTGGGGTTAGTATAGTACGCCTATAGAGAATGATATTAGTGGTTAAGGTGTAGTCAGGTGGTATATCTGGGTTGTCCCTACAATTAGATACATAAGAATTGTTACATGAAGACCCCTGAGGATTGGCTAACGTTACTGACGTCTGAGATAAGAACCTCATGTTCTGATTGGTGCATCCGTGAGCTCCCCAGCCTGGGACCACCGTTGTTCCCAGCACACGGTGCACCTGTGGTTGCAACAGTGTTTCAGTATGGGTACGTGCAGGCAATGTGAGGATTTATTCATAGGTGGGAGACTGACCGTTCCCACTGTAGCAGGTGTCCATTGAGCCTTTCAAGTGTGTCGGCCTGCGTCTCGTAGCGAGGTACCCAGACGCCTTTTCTCTCCTGGGTTTTGGCATCTCGTCAGGTTCGGCTTGGTCACGTGGGGAGGGACCGTGTTTGAGGCATAATTCTGCACAATTAATATTGTTTTTCCACTGTATGTCTGGTTTAATTTGCAGATATGATTTTAACATTGGTACGTGGAGTGCGAGGTTGCAACATCGTGCCTTTGAAGATTTGTTTCTTGACTGTGGGTTTGCAACAGTACGACCTTGGCTGGTTGCTCCACTGGGTTCTTTCTGCAGGCTCAGCAACCTGACTTTTGCTTTGTTAATGTCCACGGGAACTCTTGCTTGGGGCCTACTTGGGCCTGGTGCACGAGTAATCCATTTAGTGCATGGATGCTTTAGGTTATAGTGGCATACAGTTTCATGGCCAGTATCGTGTTTCCATTACATCTCTCATGATGGTAACGGGTTTCAAGAGAAGCGTGAGCAAGCGTTATAAATGAGCTCATGGTGCGTCTTGCGTTTCTGCATTCTGAAAGCCTATGTAAAAATAATAAAGATGCACGTCCGTGAATAAGCCTGTCGCCTACGTCAGAGCACTGAGTATGTTCTTCGTGTAGATTGGTGTGGAAATGTTCAGCGTGTATAATAGTTCAGCGGTGCTTCCCGTTATCTAGGTCGTCATGGCATCTCTAACGATGTGTAGATTTCAGTCTAGTTGGTCCGTGCCGCAGGTGTCGGCATGGCCAGTGCGGGCTGTTGGGCAGGCAGATGGACACATCCGTATGTTTCTGTACCAGGGTATTTGGTCATCTGGTAAATGGGCAAACTCTTCTCGTGGCGGGTGTCTGGGCCGCGACCCTCTAGGCCAAGCGCGAGAGGTGAAGGACGGGAGTCTGGTTTTCCATTCTCCCACTTCAGTCCCCCCTCTGGTCGACTTGTCGACCACAAACATATCCTTCTCGTTATCTCCTCTTACTCTCCATATCTTGGTTATCCCTCCGAGATGTCCATAATGGTTTACGTGATCTTCAAATGACCAATACATGTATTCGCATGTTCCTCCAGGAGTACAGTACACCCATCTTCCTATGTAGCTCCTAGGGTTCCTTGGGTTCTCGATCTTCACTGATGGTGGGTCTAGATGATTGGCGATGATTTGGGTGCGCAACTTCTCCCTTTCGTGTATTATCACACCTGTGTGCTGGCCGTCATCCGCTGGCATCAAGGGGTGCATTCCCACCATTTCCAGCAACTCATCAGTTGAGCGCGCCTTCCGGGCTTTCCAAAATCTAATTATTATCAGTGCAGCTCCAGCCAAAATAGCACATCCCACTATTATTTTCAGTCCATCTGACAGCCAAGATGGCATCCATGACCATAATAGTGAAAACCAGCTTTTATCCTTGTTTACGCCGTTACTTTCGTCCATCATTTTGGAGTGCATCTGGGCCAATTGTGAAACTGCTTCTGTTAGTGTACCATTGTCGGCATCGTTGGCAGGTATGAACGTGCAGCATGATTGTCCTATCTTTGCACAAACTCCTCCTGCCATTGCTGTGAGAAGGTCCAATACATATCTGTTCTGTAGTGCTACCATCCTTACAGCTCGCAGCTCCTCTTTAATTGCGTTAAACCCATTTACTGTCGAATTTATGGTCATCATTAGTTCCCATCTGGTTATTTGCAGCCATTTTGCGTTTGCGTATGCCTGCAGTCCCGGATGTATTATTGAGGAGAAGAACATTGCTGCTCTGCTGAATAGTCTGTGTTCTGGCGGTATTGAGGTTAGTTCCGTTTCCGACCTTCCCCACAGATAATTTCCTGTTAATGGCTCTCCTTGTCTTTTTCTCCTGTTTAGGACAGTATTATTGCTGTTGGTCCTGTTTTCTTGCTCCTTCTGGAGTGGTGCAGATCTCTTTCTTCTCCTGTCTCCTTCATCCATTTTCGGAAATTTCGCCACATCGACATGCTTCTTAGGTACCACTAGTGATGGTACATTGACGTGTACCATTGTGCACACACCACTCCACAGGGGAGGCAGTGTATGATATGCCTTTTCTCCGCAGGCCCAATAATGGTCCATTATTACTGCTGTTCCCGCTCCCCCCTCAGGTAACTCCATCACACTTGCACAATTGGTGTTATATCCCACGTCCACCTCTCCTTTATGCTGGTAACATACTTTGGGCGCAGTCAATGGTAATATAGTTATCGGGTCTTCATCTTCTTCTACCCACGTGAGCATTGGTACATACTTGATCCATGTCGTCCAACATCGATGATTGTGTGTCTCGATGGTTGAGATAGTTTCTTTTGTTACCATGTTGCTGCCAACCACTCCTATCTCCCAGCTGGTACCCAGGAACACCTTTCCTGTTATCGTCAGTAATGGCCTCTCCCAGCATCCTTGTTTACCCGGAACTTCCGTGGCGTACCAATCACATGGTAGATACTGCAGTGTTACCTTCTTTGTTTCTCCTTTTTCAGGGCCACTTGTTATGTATCTGAATGCTTCAGCATGTAAACTGGTCTTGTGATAACTCAGATAGGTCTTGAGGAAGTTGTTTTCATATGGGTATGAGTCTCGTGTTTTCCATGTCATGTGCACTACTGTTCCTTGGAATCTTCCTTTCGTTTGGAACAGGGCCAAATATATTATGCACTGTGCTGTTTTTTCATCTATTTCTGTGGCAACAAATGTTCGTGAAGCGCTCATGGCGTATGGTATTAATGAGCAAACGTAACAGCTATCCTCAGTTGTCTGCTTACCAATGCGGGTCATGTGCTGGTACCATATGTTGTTTGTGACGTGTGCTGAATCTTGTACATAATTATCAATACCTTTATTGTCTGAGTATGTGCTGCGTTTAACTTTATTTCGCTTTTGTTCATTGTTACTGTTACCACCTGACGTAACACCTGTTGCAGCAGGGAGGTGGGGTACATTAGGTTTGGGTGCAGCAAAAAAACTCATAGCATAGCTGTACTGCCATACAGAGGCAGCCAAAACTCCGGTGATCATAAAAATCCCTATTATTTTTATTACATATGCTAACCTCACCGACATTTTGCTCTTACCTTGCTGCAGTCCTGGCAGCGTATTCTTGCGACGTTAAAGTTGCCCGCCTAAAAATTCTCAAAAAGTGCTTGTTATTAAATGTTAGTTTTGTTTCATTAAGCTCTCCCTATCAAATAGTCATTCAGTGCCCAGGTGAAGAGTTGCTCCCACGCTACTCTAAGTGATCGGTCTCTCAAGACCGGCAAGTATGGGCGGAGGTGGGGCATGTAATTTTCTATGGCCAGGAGGAAGGCCGTGTAGTATACACGTACCCTTTTCTTTTTTAAGTATGTTGGCCTTTTTATTTCGTATACAAATTGGTGTGACAATTCTTCTGGGTAACTATCGTCTGGCAGCACCATCTACGCCTGTACACTGAATTTGTTAGATAACTTTTCTTAACAATACAATATTACGCAGCTCCTGTATGTGCGAGAGAAAAAGAGAACATTCACGTGTTTACATGTGTATTGGTGCAAGCGAAGTCCTTAGTTTTTATTACAATTGTATTTAGTAGTCAATGGGGGGGGGGTTTGCTCAGATGGCGGGAGCAGTTTTACTCTTTGAACGTGTGACCATGGGGTGGGCAGTGTGGGGATCGCCCCCTTCTTCGTCCGTTATTCTCTCCGAGGGAACAATTGGGTCGTTGTCTGTGGTTGTGTTTTCTTCCGCTGCCGGGGATGTTGTTGGCGTTTTTCCAATGGACCTGTCGTTGGCGCTGGGGCGGGTCTGCAGTTTGTAGATTTTTACATCATGCAGGTGGTTCCACGCACGCTTATCCTTTAGTTTTACTGCTCTTGTTGATACGTCCTCTACTAAATGGGGGCCAGTGAACCTCTGCTGGTTCCACCTTCTATTAAAATTTCGAAGTAGTACGTGGTCACCTTTGGCAAGTTGGCACAAGTTCTCCTTTCCCAATTCTGTATTTTCTTCTATTTCTTGGTTGCTGGTGGACCCGCCCCGTGTGCGCTCGAGCTGTTGAGACACAAACACAACGCTAGTAATCAAAGAAGACACATATTGATACATTTCATCACCTAACACATTCGCAGAACTTTCTTGGTCGGTGAATGCCCTTGACGTTGGTGTTAGGGGAAGGCGCATTTGGCGTCCAGTAACCACCTCGTGTGGGGTGAGGTGGTGGTCGGACCCTGGCCTGTTTCTAAGTTCGAACAGTGCTAACGGAAGGCAATACAACCAACTTTTCTTTGTTGTTTGCTGTATTTTAGCAATTGCCTCCTTCAATAGGCCATTCAGGCGTTCACATACACCATTGGCCTGTGGGTGGTACGCACATGCAAATTTGTGTTTAATGTTCAGTAGGGATGTGATATGCTGGAACATTTCATTTGCGAAATGGGGTCCGTTGTCTGATCTTAACACCTCGCACACTCCCCACCTGGGGAATACCTCCCTTACTATAAATTTGGCTGCTCTAAACGCATCAGGGTGTGAACAGGGCCCTGCTTCGATCCACCTAGAAAATGGGCATACTACTACTATCATGTATCTATTGCCTTGACAAATGTTGATCATATCAACATAGTCAATGTGGAGGTGCCGAAAAGGTCCTTCTGGTCGGGGTATGGTACCTCTTATCACTTTTAAAGTATGACCGGCCGTGAACTGTTGACATGTAAGGCAATTGCTGATAAAATTTGACACATGGGATGTTAACTCGGGACAGAACCAATCTTCTCTAATTCGTGCTGCTATTATTTCTTTGCCTGTATGGGCAGGGTGATGTAATTGGTTCAAGGCGGTATTTAACAATGCCAATGGTATTACAACTTTCCCAGTGCCACCCTGGCGCCATAGTGCGTCGGTTGGTGACATTGTGCATCCTCTTTTCACCCATACTTCTTTTTCGGCCATTGGTGCAGCCGCTTGTAACTCCATAATCTGGGTGGCTGGGAGATGGGTGTACCCTTCTTTTATTAACATCTCCCTCGCTATTCCCCTCCCTCTCCCTCTCTGTGAGTCTGTGGGGTTCCATATCTCACCAAAATATGCAGCATATTTTGCATGTGCGTCTGCTGCTGCATTTCCTTTTGATATATAGTCTTCTCCATTGGTGTGTGCTGTGCATTTTACTAGGGCTAGTTCTTGGGGATCGTTTATTACTTCAATTAGTTCAGCCAACAAGAGGGCATGTTGTACTGGAGTGCCGTCAGCTCTCCTAAACCCTCTTCTTCTCCACTTTGATAGCCCTGAGTGGACAGTGGATGTAACATATGCACTGTCGGAATATATAGTAACTTTTTTATCAAAACTTTCCTTTAGTGCCAATATGAGTGCAACCAGTTCCGCCGCTTGAGCAGAGTAATGCTGTGGTAATTGTACACACTTAATAGCCACACACACTGGCGCTTCCATCATTTGTACTACTGCTGCCCCAGTCCTCCTTATCCCGTCTCCTTGATCAATAGTTGATGACCCATCAATAAACAAAAGCTCACCTCCCTCTAGTGCGTTTTCTTCAACTTTCCTAGTACATGAGTACATCTCAGTTACTTGGGTGCAGTCGTGGGCGTAATCTCCCTCTTCAATTACTTCTGCTAAGAACCTTGCAGGGTTAACCGTGCTACATCTAACAATTGCCAGTTCAGCTTTGGACAAAATAATCTCATAACCTGTTGCCCTCTGTGTCGTCAGTGTGGACTTAGGTTTATTCAATATCGCAAATAGTGCATGTTCTACAAATAGTGTAGTTGGACACCCCATAGTTATTGATGATGCTTTTTCTACTGCAAATGCAGCTGCAGCAAGACCTTGTTCGCAAGAGAATTGTCCTAACATTATTGGATCTAAGTGACCGCTGTAAAATGCTACTGGTTTATAGCCCATGCTAGTCTTTTGGGCCAATACTGCTTTCATTACTGCTGAGTCGCAATGTGAAAATATAAAAAATCGTCGCTCATAGTCTGGGGATGCTAGTACTGGAGCAGTTGATATTGCTTCTTTTAATTCATCAAATGCCTCCTTCATTTCCATAGTCCATCCCAACTTTTTCTCCCCTTTATTTGCTTCCTTCAAACCCTCAAGCAGGGGTCCTATGTAAGAGCTGTAATCAAATACCCATGCTCTACAGTAGTTGCACAGTCCCAGAAATTATATTCTTTGTTCCTTCACTCTCCTTTTCCCCATCCGTTCCTTCTTTCTTAATCTCCTTTTCTTCCGGTGTTTCCCCCATAGTGAACATTCCATTTGGTCCTGGTCTAGACCCCTGGAACATCCTCCATAAGTTAAACACCTCCACATGGTTTGCCAACTTCTTCCCCTTGTATGTATTGTGCAGATGGTTTAATAGTGAATGTTGGGCATATGGGTCAAAGCTACCATTAGGCGGCCATGGTGTCAACATTTTGTTGTCCGTCCCCTGGGTCCACTCTATGCTGTACTTAATTAACTTCTCCCTATGTGGTGGCAGTGTGGTGCATATATGTTGTAGTGGGGTAGTGAGGGTATTCCCCCACCCTCCCAACCCTCTCCCGTATGACATACTAGCGCACCCTTTCTTACCCTTCCCCTTGCTACCAGTTTGCAACATACAACCTTTTATTGCTTACCTTGCCCCGCAAGTGTGGGGACTTACGACAATCCTTTGACAATTTATGCAATGATAATAATCACAAAAAAAAAAAAAAAAAAAATTATAAAACAAATATATTTATGATGTTATATTATATTCCTTCCCCTACGGCCCCCTGCGGCCGAAGCGCACGCAGCCCCCTGCAGCTGCGTACCCCTTACGACGATCTTACACAGTCGTCCTTTTTCCCCGTTCTCCTCCCACCTTTACACTTGCCGTGGCCGGCGTTCTCCGTGCGCAGCCACGCCCCCTTCCCCTTCTCCTCTTTGATCCACTCGTTTATCGTTTATCTCCGTGTCCGCTCCTTTATCATGTTTCTCTTCCCCACCAATGTCAAACCCAAAGCTTCTTGTGTTCACGATATCTTACTAAATCCCTACTGGTGACGTCACCTATTTCTTCGAACTACTGGTATATTCGTGTTATGTTCTTTAAATTCAAAATACACTTGCAATCTACCCCGCTAACCCTACAGCTGTCTTCCTGTCTCTCCTGGAACAAGGTAATCTCATCAATACTATAACCGGACTGCGCACGCTGCGTCGCCTCGCGTGTGATACGCCCCTCAACAGGAGGGCTTAACCAGCCAATTATCTTCCGTTTTGGGCAACTACGTAACTAGCCACCGCCCACAGGGAAACGTCATCTACCTATCGAGTTTCTTGCTCGAACAATAGGGAACCTCATCTACCTATCGAGTTTCTTGCTCGAACAATAGGGAACCTCATCTACTCATTGAATGATAAATGTCAAATCGTAGGAAACCACACACACCCACCCTCACACGTAGTCGCGATTTAGGCCAATCAGTGTCTTTCGAGCGGCTGCACGTGATGTTTTCGTGCCCCGCCCCCCTCTTTCGCGTAACGTTAGCTTTTTGTTGCGAGCGTCTGCACGTGTTGTTCTCGTGCCCTGCCCCCCTCTTTCGCGTAACGTTAGCCGCCTTCTCTCGCACTTAATTCACTACCATTCATTCCATTATCATCACTCAATTAAACCTTCACCCCACCTTTTTACAATACCTCCCTCCTCCCTTATTTACTTCCGCCCCCTCCCTCACAATTTCGCATTGCTTGTTGTGCGTGTCATGCTCACCAAGTTCCCTCGATGCAGGGCCGCTCGACTGCGTGCACCCCTCCAAGCGGCTCGCCACCTCCCCTCGTCTGGACCACGTCTGGACACTCGCCGACCGCGGGCGGGATACTTCTCAACCGGCTCCCGAGGGCCAATATCCGGATTGCGCTGTCCGGTCCTCTCGCAGCTCCGCGATGGTCCTGTAGTCCTCAGAAGGGGGCAACGGCAGAGGGGGCCGCGCCGCCGGGCCTCCCCGCAACGGGAGTGCCTGGAAAAATAAAAAATAAAAGTCGATCTTAAACAGATCTCAGCAGTGCCTCCAACTTGTCGGGGGGGAATTCTGCCGGGGTCGGCCGGGCCGTCCGCAGACCTCCGGGCAGGGAGGCCCCAACTCCTCCCGTGTATATCTCGGATCGAGACAGAGTATGAGGCACACACAAGGAGCAAGGCAACTTCTGTCGTTTATTATGCAAACGGCAGGGATGGGTCAAGGAGCGCACGCGTTCGTCCTGACACACACACAATAGTGGGGCTCGCAGGCCCTTTTTACTACATTATGACGCGCTACTTGCGTCATTCCAAAAAGTTACCAAAAGAACCTATCGCCACTCTTGATTGGTTGCTCGAGTGGTGGGGTTAGTATAGTACGCCTATAGAGAATGATATTAGCGGTTAAGGTGTAGTCAGGTGGTATATCTGGGTTGTCCCTACAATTAGATACATAAGAATTGTTACATGAAGACCCCTGAGGATTGGCTAACGTTACTGACGTCTGAGATAAGAACCTCATGTTCTGATTGGTGCATCCGTGAGCTCCCCAGCCTGGGACCACCGTTGTTCCCAGCACACGGTGCACCTGTGGTTGCAACAGTGTTTCAGTATGGGTACGTGCAGGCAATGTGAGGATTTATTCATAGGTGGGAGACTGACCGTTCCCACTGTAGCAGGTGTCCATTGAGCCTTTCAAGTGTGTCGGCCTGCGTCTCGTAGCGAGGTACCCAGACGCCTTTTCTCTCCTGGGTTTTGGCATCTCGTCAGGTTCGGCTTGGTCACGTGGGGAGGGACCGTGTTTGAGGCATAATTCTGCACAATTAATATTGTTTTTCCACTGTATGTCTGGTTTAATTTGCAGATATGATTTTAACATTGGTACGTGGAGTGCGAGGTTGCAACATCGTGCCTTTGAAGATTTGTTTCTTGACTGTGGGTTTGCAACAGTACGACCTTGGCTGGTTGCTCCACTGGGTTCTTTCTGCAGGCTCAGCAACCTGACTTTTGCTTTGTTAATGTCCACGGGAACTCTTGCTTGGGGCCTACTTGGGCCTGGTGCACGAGTAATCCATTTAGTGCATGGATGCTTTAGGTTATAGTGGCATACAGTTTCATGGCCAGTATCGTGTTTCCATTACATCTCTCATGATGGTAACGGGTTTCAAGAGAAGCGTGAGCAAGCGTTATAAATGAGCTCATGGTGCGTCTTGCGTTTCTGCATTCTGAAAGCCTATGTAAAAATAATAAAGATGCACGTCCGTGAATAAGCCTGTCGCCTACGTCAGAGCACTGAGTATGTTCTTCGTGTAGATTGGTGTGGAAATGTTCAGCGTGTATAATAGTTCAGCGGTGCTTCCCGTTATCTAGGTCGTCATGGCATCTCTAACGATGTGTAGATTTCAGTCTAGTTGGTCCGTGCCGCAGGTGTCGGCATGGCCAGTGCGGGCTGTTGGGCAGGCAGATGGACACATCCGTATGTTTCTGTACCAGGGTATTTGGTCATCTGGTAAATGGGCAAACTCTTCTCGTGGCGGGTGTCTGGGCCGCGACCCTCTAGGCCAAGCGCGAGAGGTGAAGGACGGGAGTCTGGTTTTCCATTCTCCCACTTCATCCCGGCTGACCAAATGTTATTTACATGAGTGATGTATCACGCTGATATTTTGTTCTCTTTCGGATATTCTGTTTTTAGACTCTGATCATGGTGCTTGCATACGTGGAGATGTGTGGAGTATCTTCGGGAGAGTCCGGGGTCATGCGAGAAATGGTGGCAAGTGCTTCCTTGATGCATCTGAATTCAACCATCTGGACGCCGAATGGTGACGTGAATGTCGCCATGCCAGCTGTTGCCAGTTTCTATGCAGGGCACCATTATTCTTGGAAGAAACGTTGTGAGCACAATGCGTTGCTATCTGCTGCTGATTCCATGTCTTTTATTCGGCATGGATATACTTCAATTGTGAATCAACCTGAGAATATGTGGATCTTCTTTGCCTGGCAGGTGTTAAATATCTCACATTTCTGTTTGACGGATGTGCATGATGCAACAAATTTGATTTCAACATGCCTTGTGGCAGTGCCCACGCTGGTCCCTGTGTTGCAGCACATTTTTGGAGTACTGCAAAATGATTCCCTCATTGAGGATTCCGATGTCCAAAGTCATTTGTCTATTTATGAATATTGCCAATTTTATGCGGACACTGATCGCAAGTGGAGGAATATATGATGACGTGATTCGGAAAATGTCAACAATTAGAACTGACAAACACGCAGAAGAGCACTGAGTTCGAAAAACATCTGTGCATTTGTTCGGTATCTGTATGCCTTGATGTATCTAATGTTTTGTAATTTCACTGTTTTGGCAGGAAGCCATATTCGACATATTAAACTCCCTATTGGATGGTTATTTTCCTGTGGTAACAATGCCTATTCTTATATTCCCGCTAATATTTCAGGTGGTCCCTGTGCATTAACCCGCATTAGCTTAGATGTTTTCTGTACAGCCCGCCATTTGTCGCTCCACGCATGCTGTTCATCATATTGGTTTATCTTCTGATTGTGATTCTAATGTGCAATTGATGTCCGAAGCTGAGGTATTAGCACTGGCTTTTTCTTTCCTGGGAGTTTTTGGGTTGCCTGCTGGGGGCTATACAACTTTGATTAAACTGGCTTGCGTTGTAGTGAAAGGACTTAACGAAACCTCTCAGGCTTTGACTGAACTTTTACTGGATAATAGAAATTTTAGAAGAGCAATTGTACAAAACAGGGTCGCTATTGACTATTTGTTTTTGAAATACAATCTGTGTTGTAATACGTATAAGGAATGTGTTGCTTTAATTTAGAAGACCGCTCCCGTTCTATAGAAAAGCATATTGGTAATTTGCGAGAGTTTGTTTCTCAAATTACTCAAGACCAGGACGGGAGCAATTGGGATCAGATGTTTTCCTGGATTCCCAGTTCATTATGATATATATTTGAGTGCATTTCTGTTACATTGATGATTTTTGTTGTTGGTTGCTGTTGTATTTCTTGTATTCCAAATTTATTCGACATGTTTCGTCCATTTGCAGATAGCGAATGGATAGCCGTAGGCTTATGGTGAATGAATGTCCAAAGGGTGGAGTGTTATGCATGAACACATAGGGCCTCATTACGACCCAGGCGGTAAGTTACCGCCTGGGCCGTGACTTTACCACCATGGCGTAAACTACGTTTACGCCATGGTGGTTGGCGGACTTACCGCCCCATTCCGACCTTAGCGGGGCGGTAAGTCCCCAATCCCCATTTACCCTTCCCCATTCCCATTTTTGCCCCATAGGGCATAATGGGAGTGGGGAAGGCGTTAATTACGCCACCGTAAATTATGGTGGCGTAATTAACTCCATGGTCCCTTAGCGCCATGGATTTTAACACCTGCTAAAAGCAGGTGTTAAATCCGCCATGGCGCTAAGGGACCTCGTACTCAGGCGGTGAGGGTCGGCGCTGTTTACGCTGCCGTAAACCCCTTACCGCCTGGGTCGTAATGAGGCCCATAGTCCTGGGACCTTTAAGAGAAGGCAGCAATACTTAAAGATGGATGGGGATGCAGAATGTACTCATACATCAATAATCAAACCGACTCAGGAAGTTGGCAAAACTCTGTTCTGCTTTATTATCAATTATCTAAAACAGGAAGTACAACGGGCATCCAACGTCGCAAAGCACGATCTCGATGCATTTCATAAAAAACATAACTTTTATAGTCAAAACTCATCATCATTGACATCATACTACGTGGCAAACTACAAAAACCTATATGGGAAAGTGATTGGTTTACAGGGAACATCTAAGTATACGTGCCATACTAATGGGGATTGTGATTGGGTCTCTAGGATTAGGTGGATAATTAAGCCCACCCAAGTAAAAGTCATCTTCATCGTAACAAAACACACAACGATACATTGGTTACACAAACTATAGGGCTCTCTGTTACGTGGTCCTCTACAATTGGTTGGCACGCTTGTTCCCCTCTGGAATATTCCACACGCTAGCAGCATGCAGACTGGTACCCCAGGTGCTGGGAGGGGTGGCTTGGTCATGCCTTCCCACCCAACTAGCCCAACATCTATCATCACTCTTGCTGTACGCCACTAATTAAGTGTTTGAACTTGGCCTTGTAGAAGCTCTCTGTGCCTGACAGTTAAAGGGAATGTGGCATGGTTTTATCTCCTGGTTTCGGTGTAGCTTGACCCAAAGTCTATTTAGATCTGACCATGTGACTGGAGAGCACGTTTCCGAGCTCTTTGCTGCCTATAATACTATTAAATGCTGAACTCTTGACGCCTTCAGTGTTTTTTCATTTCACTTCAAACAGAAGTTTGTTTCTTTCTCACGTTCATTGTAAGCTTGTGACCGACAACCAGGCTCTCTGTTGCCTCGGCTCTTAGTGCTGGGCCAGCCAAGCCTTTCTTGAATTATCTTTCACCATTAGTTATTTTCCAACTGCGCCACACTGAAAACCTTTCCTTTCCGTAGGGTTTCAAGCCTTGCTAAAGTGCATTGTGGAACATCCAGGTTCTATACATTCCTATGTATATACATTGGCGCATCGGTGCAATCTATTCACTACGTAGCTAGCCTCAAGATCACTTTGTCTACTTGCGTTTCAGCATCTGTACAAGTGTAAAATGTGTTTGCATTTTCTTCATTGCTTCTTTGCACAAACATTTTCATTTCGATCCTGAAATGTTGCTTATCTTCAACACATCCTCTTCAGATCTTATAGAATATCTATGTTCTTTCATCTTGTGTATCTTTCTAAGGTGCGTCAATTTTGCTTCGCATCATGTCACCAGTCTTATTTCTTACTCATTCTCACACTTCTTCCAGGACTTCTTCCAGAAGACCATTATTTTTTTGTGCATGCATTTAGGGTTTTCTGAAAGGATACCTTGTTTCAAGAATCCTTTGCGGTACAGGCCTCCTTACTGAAACTGCACGTGTTGCAATTTGCGGTTCCCAACATTATTATTTGACACAGTGATTGCAGCCTTCACCCTGCCTGAAACTGTCTAATCGAGCGAGTGCGTGCTGGGTTAGCCCATTGTTATTTGTGTTACAAATATTCATGGTGCTCCATCTCGCGGAAAATCGAGTATTTTTTTGTGCTCCTGCATCATGCAGTCTGATGACTGGCTAATCCTGCTCTTCTCCCTGCTAAACCCATTTTCTGGGTTACATCTGGTCATTTAATTATTCTGCATCTTCTGTGGCCTCATTGCCATGGCCATTTCTGCATGGCTGCTCTGCTTTAATGTTTTGCTGTGACTACTTGGCCAGCCTGCACTCCCTCCTCCCATTGGTTGCTTTGGTCCTGAAAGGCCAATGATAGCATCCGGGAGGCGGGAGTTGGCCGAAACAACTAAGGCCCACAATGAGGCCCCTGTCTGCTCCCTGTCTGCTACAGGTACGCTACCCCCCCTGGGTTGCCTGTGTTTCTGTATGTACCCCCTCTGGTTGTCTGTGTTGCTGTGTGTGTAGCCTCCTGGTTGCCTGTGTTGCTGTGTGTACCCCCTTGGTCGCCTGTGTTGCAGTGTGTAACCCCCCTGGACTCCTGTGTTGCTGTGTGTACCCCCCCTGGTTGCCTGTGTTGGTGTGTGTACCCCCGGTCACCTGTATTGCTGTGTGTGCCCCCCACCTCCCTGGTCAACTGTGTTGCTGTGTGTACCACCCCTGGTCGCCTGTGATGTTGTATGTACCCTGCCCCTGGAAATTTGTGTGCCACTGTCACCCTGCAACATGGGGTAGCCACCATGTATTTGCCCACTGGTTGACTTTCGCAGTTGTGTGCTGCTGCCGGCTTGCAACATGCAGTTAACCTTCGCATCTATGTGCTGTTGCCGTCCTGTAATATGGGGTAGGCACCATGTATTTGCACATTGATTGACTTTCGCATCTGTGTGCTGCTGCCACCCTGCAACATGGGATAGGCACCATGTATTTGCCCACTGATTGACTTTTGAATTTTATGTGCTGCTGGCGCCCTGCAATATGGGGTAGGCACCTTATATTGGCCCGTTGTTTGACCTTCGCATTTGTGTGTTGCTGCCGCCCAGTATCATGGGGTAGGCCCCATGTATATGCCTAATGCTAGACATTCGCATCTGTGTGCTGCTGCCGCCCTGCAACATGGGGTAGGCACCATGTATTTTCCCATTGCTGGACTTTGCATCTGTGTACTGCTGCAGCCCTGCAACATGGGGTAGGCACCATGTATGTGCCCACTGACTTGACTTTGCATCTGTGTGCTGCGGCCGCCCTGCAACATGGTGTCAGGCCCAATGGATGTGATCACCATGTACTTTCCTAGATAGTGAGCTAAAGACTCTGGGTAAGTCTCTCGTAACCAGGACTAATGTCTGGCAGAGGGACTCCCAGGACCCCCCTTGTTAATTTGCATATTTAAGTAACTTTGGGTCTCACCCTAAGTTACTAGGGGAATCCAGACGTGGACCCCTTGCTCACTATTCTTAGAGAGGCACAGATCCACCCTACTGATGAGGTCCAACCAGACCGAAACACGTGTCTGGGGTTTCTGTTGGTACTCTTGTTCAGAGCAGAATTGCCTAGCATTTCGGTGCTGGAATGCCCCAGGGCAGGACAAAGACTGATATGTTCAGGATATTTCTTCTCTGTGAAAGATAGTGAGCTAAAGACTCTGGGTAAGTCTCTCATAACCAGGATTAATGTCTGGCAGAGGGACTCCCAGGACCCCCTTGTTAATTTGCAAGGTATAGAATGCATACTATAAAAATTGAGTAGGAAAATGATTACGTTTTTTTCTATACCCAGACAGAAAAAAAGAACTCTACCATTTATGTAACCGACAATGCCTTTAACTGACAGTGCCTTTTTATGAGTAAAAGGAATGTATTAAATGAAGCGACTATCTGCAGATAATGGCAGCATGAGTCAGCCCAGAGTTGAACAATTCAAGACTGCAGTGCCCTGCAAAACCAGATAAGCATTCTGAAACCAGACAGTTAATTAGGCTATGTGTGAAATTTTAGCCAAGGGAAGCAGCTACATGACCATATTTGGGGTAGTTTGGCCGGGAAAATCCTAGGATGGGTGCCAGAATATATTTCAATTTGAAGGTTTAAACAGATAAGAATTAATTGCCAGGTGCGCGAGTATAGTCAGCAGAGAGTTTTGCCTGGACATGTTTAGAAAAGGGAGGGGGTTCGAATCTTTTGCTCTGAAAAGTATAAAAGGAAGCTCCGTTTTCAGAAGGGAGCAGGGCGGGGTTCCTGTACTTGACAACGATTTTGTTTGTGTCAGTCTGGCGTGAATAAAACCTGAAGTCTTTTGTGAACCTGACTCTGTCTCCCTGCCTGATGCTTGAAATACTTTGCTGAAATGCCAAAGGGTACCAGAGAGCCCTAGAGAGCAACAGAGGGTCCCAGAACGTCCAGAGAGCCTGGTAGAATGGAAGAGGTGAAGAAAAGCATGATCAGTGTCTTAGCACGTCATCTACACATGGCGAGCCAGCCAGGAGGGATAGGATGATGAACAGACTGATCAGATTACTGAACAGATTATATCTCTTCAAGCCGAAAAGAGCCTGGACAGTCAAGACTAAGAGACTAAGGTGGGCCATACTGTTCTGCCCAAGATAAGAGTGGAGTAAAGGGGATATAAAATAAGATAGGGATGGGGCAGACTGCAGCTGCCCTAGCTGATAGAAAAGAAGGGACAGGGACAGTGAGGGAGAACAGTATGGCAGAAGGGGAATATATATATTTGTGGTAACTTTTCAAGGAAAAATAACAATGGCAGTCCAGATTTGGGAAAAAGCCAAGAAATTAGCAGCATTTAAAAAATCACAAGTGTAAAATATTCATGGGGGACCCCAGCAAAATGTAATGGAGGGAGGTGGGATATGAACAAAAAATAACACCAGAATAAGAGTATAATGTATATATATAAGGGAAAAAATATTGACTCAAGGTACCTAAGCAATAGAGAGAGATACCAGGAGGAAACCTGAGAAGAGAGAGATACCAGGAAGATACCTGAGGAGAGGAGATACCGGGGAAGACGCCCGAGAGAGAGAGGATACGCCCATTTGCCTAGCGTGTAAAGACAGCTGGATGTAGTTTTGCACCCAGAGCCCAGTTAATGGGGTGATTAGGACACCAAGAGAATTTAAAGATTCCTTCAAAGTGGTGAAATTGCATTTTGTAAAGAAATGCACATATTTAGGGGCAGATATTCATGTAGCCGGCCGGAGTCTGTCTGATTTTGTCACATGTCATGTTATGTTGTGTGTCTAATTTGTTATTTGTTATGACTGTTCGTTTGTTTCATTTTATGGTGTAACTGTCTGTGTGCAATGTAAAACATTGGAAATAATATAAAATTATATTTTCAAATTAATCTAAAAAAATTGGCTTTCAGCCATGTGTTTGAAAATGCCAAAAAATAACAAAAATGTAGGTGATCAGATGCTATGACTTAAGGCACACAAATTCGTGGTGATTTCACCTCAAAAAAGTCAAACAGTTCTGAGATAAGTGTAAAAAGCTTTTGCACTTTTAGCCATCACAAAAAATTCAAACTAGCAACTATGGAGTTAAAATTTCCTAGTACTAGACAAGATAACTAATGGATCATGCTAAGAACAATAGAGTTTCGAATTAAAATGACCGAGTTACAGCGATTTATAGAAGTGCTGTTGTCATGCATTTAAGTGCGCTGAGGAAAGGAATACACTGTGATATTTTAAATTAGCTTGCATTTGTGAGATGACAAAAACATGAGTATATTTTGTTTAGCATGAAAAATAAAGCCAGAGCAGCTGCATGAAAACATGCAATTGAGAATTAATAGTTCAGCAGGATACAACTAACTTAATACAGTGATTCATCGAGAAAGGAATGCGCGATAGCAGTTCCTTGAGATAACACTGCCAAGCTAAGCAATCGCTCTATGTTGAAAGAAATGCGAAATGATTGTGCGTTTTGCAAGGCCATACTTATCGCATACAAGCAAGTGCAGTAAAAGACTGGCTTTATTTTATTAAAAACAATGTGTCAAATACAGATTACAGATGTGAAGGGTCGTTCTGAGCATTGATGCGAATTATGGAATAAATGCCCACACTTGGAAGTTGGAAGCATTTATAAGTGCAATTGCAGCTTACCCATTTGTTAGATGAAAACTATTTAGTGATCTAGTAAATGTTTAAGCGAGTTGTGTTTTATACATTGCATTTATTTTGAAAATAAAGTACATTACATGCAAAATTAATTTGTTGCAGAGGACAAGTAAGTGAGCGTACATGTAGTCTCAGCAATACGCAAACACACGATACACAGAGGAACCTGGGAATAAAAGGTGTCAACCTAAAAATAAGAAATATATTTTGAAAAACAGAAAAATGAATGTGTTTCACAGTGGGACAGCCCAAGAGGATGATCAGATGTGTTTTGAAGAGTTAAGTGGCACTAGGGTTTTGGAATGCAAGGAGAAATATGGCAAGAAAAATGATTTTTGGTCTAATGCTAGACATTGGGACTGTGTATCCATGTAGCAAAGACGGCTTTTAGGATTACAGATGTGGCATTGGTTTAGCAGTCTTTGGGGAGAATGTGTTAGCTGTGGTGTGATTTCAATAGGCACTTTTCAGTGGTAGTTATTTAAATATAAAAGGCGCACATCAACCCAGGAGCATTGTGACGCAAATACAAAGGATTTAATGGTACAAGTCCAGGAATACATTGAACAAGAGAAGAATTAGCACATGGATGGCATTGTCGTAGCCAGCTTAGCTATTTATCATGATGAGATCATGAAGAGGCTTGGTTGCACATTAATGTTTTCAACATTTTGAGGAAAGCAATGTAAGATTCTTTCATTTCCTAGTGCTGGTGGGAGGGCATTCCAGTTTTTAGGAGCCAGATGGCTAAAAGTGAGCCCCACAGTTGTGGATTTTTAAAGGCAGGCATATTGGACTGACCAGGTGGGTCTGATTGACTAATAAGAGTGATTCACTCTGATAAGTATGAAGGGACAAAAAGGCATCTTTTGTATGATGACCATAGTAAAAAAAGAATGCATTTATCTACCGATGACCAGTGCGCTTTTTTCCTGCCTTATGAGAGGCTTCTGTATGGGAATATTTAGTATTCTGTGTGTGAGATATATCTTTTTTATTGAGGAGTTGTCCATGAGTGCCCAGAGAAGAGGCGTTGTAGTGATCCAGTATTAGTGCCTGATGTAGTTTTGGCAAGGAATGAGCAATTCCTAGTAGAAAGGAAAAGCTTAAATGCATGAAAAACCCTTTATTTATTTGAATTTATAGAGCACACAGAAGCCCTTAGGCATTGTGGTGCTGTTACAAAGAAGAGACTTGCAGATTACAATGGAAATGGCATACATAAGAGGTAGCATACCACAGCTTCGCCTGTACTTATAGGACAAACAAATACATATTATAGTTACAATAGATGAGTGCATGTTTAGCGTACATTGGATAGAGTAGGAATTGAGTAACACATGGCATAGAGGTTAATTAAGCAGCAGGGGGAATATATATAGACACCGCTGTGGGAACTAATAGGGGTAGTTAAACAAGGTAGTTTTGAGGGTTTTGGTGAAAAAATTAGGAGGGATGGTTCTGCTCTAAGTTCGCTAGAGGAAGCATTCCATGGTTTGGGAGCAAGACGGGGAAGCCTAGCCCTCTGGCATCAGCTCTTTTGGTAAGTAGGACTTGTAGGTGAGTGACATGGTGACTTATTTTGGGTCAGGCTGAACTTACACTATTGACAGTATCGGTTGGAGATGCTGGTGCTGTCTGACACATTTTACAAAAAAAAAGGGGGGGTGCCCCCTGCGTGTTCAGTGGGAGTTTGGGGCAAAGTACAAAGAAAACACAAGGTTTTAACTCTCACTATTAGTTGACCAAGCAATTATGGTCTCGGTTCAGGTTCACTTTTCCCAACCAATAAATGTTCTGCTTCGTAAGAAGTCAGAAAGAAAATAGGAAAATACCAAAGAGAACAAGTAGGGCAAACACGGAAAATATATTCAGTCATACATTTTATTAATTGATATAAACAGAAAGAAAAAAATTGTTAAAATGAATAATATTATTCATTGTTCTGAGTAAAGAAATGTTATACAGTGATACTTGTGAGCAATACCAAACAGAATGTGCCCATAAAATGTTCAGAGAAATTTAGTCACAAAAAGCAAAAACCAATCTCTTAAATGGTTAACATTTAAAAAAATAGAATGATTCAAGAATAAATACAAAAAAGGGAAAAGAAGAAAAGCAAATATTTTCACATTGAAGCAAACAAAGTACACAGTTAGATTAAGATGTCTTGCATTGTTGAATCAAACTTTTTGTTGAGCAAAGGTAACTATCCTTTGTGCATACTCATGATCAGAGTCTGATCATGCTGGGTGAAGCTGCCTGACACATGCATTTGTGCGTAATGGTTAGGATTTTGAAATTAACCGTTCCTTCATGGGTAGCCAGTGAGCAGCTCGCATGGTGTGAGTAATGTGTATTATTTTGAGAATACTGAGAGCTGTCCACAGCATCACCCTGCACTATTTAGAGCCTGTGAAGATTTTTTTGTTGTTGCTAGGATGCCTGCAAATATGCTAGTATAGTAGTCCAATGTAACTCTGATAATGACATGGGAAATGAATTAGCAGTTTCTGCAAGAATTGTGGGGAAAGGAAAGGGTCTATGGCATTAATAAATGTGGTAGTGAAGCGGAGGAAATGGCACTCAATGATAAGTGCAACAGAACAGATTTTAGCATGTAACCTGGCACGACATGGACAAGGGTGAGTGGAGAAACACTCCTAAAGGTTGTTTTACAGCTGCAGAAATAGTGTTGCGATTGAAGGAGGTATTGGTGAACGTCATGAGATGCGGAGCAAATCATTTTACACTGGTTTTTTTAAACTAACGTGCGGGCAAGAGCAGGCATCGCCTTTGCAGCTGAATGGTCTAGTGTTATTCATGTTCTCTATTATTTTTTACTTAGAAAGCCCTCTGAAGTTGAAGGGGGTTATTGGGTCCTCTGTGACCTGTCTTTTTTGGGGAGTTTTGAGGATAGCATAATGTACTGAATGGGATTTTGGGGTGCTCCAAAAGGTTACTTTTCAGGAGCTCCACCTTGTGTGATGGGACAGCCTGAATGGTGTTACAAAAGGGTTAATAGTTTACAATTGTTGAGGCTTGGCAGCTGGCGTGGAGAAAACTTTTTGAAAAATAGTGAAAACCTTTTTGGTTCAGGACTAACAGTTGAGAGTCTAGTATTATAGGATTCAGATGGTTGACGAAAGGATTGAATGACAAAGCATGAAAGCATGATGTTGGTGTTTAGGTTACCAAGCAAAGCATGCTTTTGTATTTGGGACATGCACCATTTAGACACGAGCATAATTTTGAGGGCATGAAAACGGCAGAAGGCCAATGAGATTGTTTAGGTGAAAACTAAAGGATTTTATTACTGTGGCAGCATGGTAATATAGCCAGCTGTGTGACCTGGTGGAGAAATTATGAAAATATTTAATAAATTCAGGCGCAGGCCATACAGATTTATGAACAAAAGGAAGAAACAGATGACCTCCAGGAAATTAGAGGCATCCATAACATAGGGAAACATGGCAAATGATTAAACAGCAAACAGAATGAAATAAGAATCATGAAGGACAGTAATGGTTCAGATAAAAAGATTTAGGTTAAACAACGTCATAGATGACAATACAGCCATGCAGGGCTTAATGGAGTATGAAATGTACTTTCCCTACAGCATTACACAGATAAAGAAAGGGAGTGTGTTGTAGTATACATGATAAAATATATATAATGAAATAAATGCTCAACATAACTAAGAGATGATTAGAATATTAAAAACGTTAGGGAGACTTTGGGCCTCTGTTACACAGGACCAGAAAAATAAATCGGGAAAAGATGAAAATGATTGATTATCCTGAATAAAATAATGAATAAAAGAAAATTTGAGGAAGGGAACAATTGGGCGAATGAATGAAAGTATAGGGAATAAACTCAAAAGCATAAAACAGACATAAAAATAAAAAATTGGAAAACAAATAGCACTTAAGAGGTTTCCTGGCCAACAGTAAAAAAGGAGCGTAGGGCCATAAAAAGCATCAGTGACTATGAAAACCGAGAAAAGGAGTATGGCTGACAAAAAAAAAATTGGGTCAATCAAACAAGGGAAATTACTCACAAAGTAATTTTAAGAAAATATAGTGAGGTAAGTAAAAAACAATTTTTGAGTGCCTGTAACGATTTTGATTTATTTTACAGATAAGTTATGGATCTTTGCGTGGAAGCATGAGAAATGTCTGCATGGCCTTAATTAGGGAGAAAAAGAAAAAGGTAAGTACTAGTTCACGCTAAAAGGGTGTGGACACACAATTTATCAGCATCAAAAGTAGGAAGAGCCATGTGAGTAACAGGAAAAGAGGTAGTAAGAGACACAGTGGGCCTCATTACGAGGTGGGTGGTAAGGGATTACCGGCACCAGTAAGGGCAAAGGTGCTGGTAATCCCTTACCGCCCTACTACGAGTTCCCTTTGCGGGTCCTTCCTTAAGGATGGGAGCCGCAAAGGGACTCTAAAGCTAATAACGGTACCGCAATTTGCGGTACCGTTATTAGCGCCTTCCACATTCCCATTGAGCCCTATGGGGGCTCAAATGGGAATGGGGAATGGCCCTGGTAATGGGGAATTACTGGTCCCGCCAACCTTGGAATGGACCGGTAATTGCTCCATTCACCAGGGCGGAGTCGGAACGAGTTTGGAGACAGCCATGGCGCTAATAGCGCCATGGCTACCTCCAACCTCGTAATGAGGCCCAATGTCTTCAAGTGTTCAGCTATTTTTCCCAAGATAGGTACAATCAGGTGTGGAAAGAGTAGAGAATAGATGGCAACATGGCCATTTCAGACAACCACAGAAAACAGAAGTTAAATTGAAGGTGAGTAATTATTTTTTGTGTTCATAATGTCAAAGAAGGTTGAATGTGATAGGGGTATGCAATTATTAGAAGAGGCAAACATTGTTGGGTATGATAAAAAATGGAGGCACATCGTAAGAATCGGTGCCATAGTCTCAAAAAACAGGGGTATACTAGATTAAGTTAGGCAGGGATGGTGTGCAGCGAAATGCCTCTGTTTTGTCTCCATAGGATGAACACAAAGCACAAGCAAAGGCCATGGTGCCACCAAGACAAGAAGAAAAAAGGAAGAATGGCTGCCAAGGAGCATGTATTTACTGCTGAACTGAGGAAGCATTTGCAGCTAACCAGGAAGCACTTGCAGCTAACCAGGAAGCACGTGCAGCTAAGCTGAGCAAGGAACCAAGCCTAAACTAAGTATCCTGCAGGGTGATTGGGAAATAGTTGTTTATGTGCACCTACGAGTAGGAGAGAATGATCCAGAAAATGGTTTTGGATAGCAGAAAAGGAGTAAAGGGTTGAAGTTGAAAAGAAAACCTGACCCCTTTCCAGTGCCCGAATGACTTTCTTTTCCTATTTTGACTTTCTACAGACAATGGGGATTCCCAAGGATTTTTCTGTCATCTGCTACGGACGTTCCTAGAAGGCCAGAAAAGAAGAAAATTATTTCTTTAATTGTTATTTTTGTCTCCTTAGGGTTGCATGTGTCACCCTCAAGACAAAAATGTGTCATAACCAAACTCAGGTTCTAGCCGGCTGACACAGAGTGAAATATGGGGGTGTATTTTGTTAATGAGGCAGGAATGACCCATAAAAAGAAATGTTTAAATGAAAATGTCTTGTAGCTTTCTAGGAGGCAGGGGTGTACAATAAGAGGGAATGTCTTGCGATTTTTTAGGAGGTAGTGTATGAGAGCTGGAATGTGAATAAGAGGAGTTTTAAGGAAATGGTTTGGTAGGAAATGTTTTAAATAGAAGAGACATTTTACAAAAGAAACTCATTCAGTTTTATAGTATAGGTATACATCGAGGGACCTGTAAGCCTTGGGAAATTAACATCGAACCGTGTGAGGAAAGAGGGAGATTATAGAGAAACTCAGTGAAAGCCCGAAGCAATGTTGATCATCTTAATTGTGTCTGCAAAAGACTCCCCCAACCATGTGTCCCCATGCTGAAACATCCCCTCTTTTGGACTCATTTGAACAATGTAGTTATTGAAAGAGAAACACTCAATAAAAAGTGAACTCTTTGTGAAAAAGGGAAAAAAAGACAATGGACTCCTGGTCTAAGCATCAAAGAACCTGGGAGACTGACTGTGAAAACAGCTCAAAAGAAAGGACAAAAGCGACAGGACACAGACGGTCCACCGATGCCAATTTAAGATGAGTAATGTGGAAGATACGGAAGAAGAAAATGTGTGGAATAAGAGGGAAAGATACAGTTTGAAAACAGTGAATATCTATGCATGGCCAGAAGAAGAAGATCAAGGAGAGATTGTATTTCGTTGGGGTGGGAGTTGCGGACAAGATATGACATATGAAAAGACAATGGGCTAATGGGTTATCTCAAAGCTTGACCAAACACTCGAGTCTCACAATGACTGTGAAATTATCTGAGGCATACAGTTAGTTTAAAGTAGATGGAGAAAGGAAGTGGGGCTTAAATGAAAGAAGATAAAAGTAGTTTAGAGATACACACATGTTTGTTTTAAGATTAACAATGCGTTAGTATGTGACAAATTGTAGGATTGTGATAGAATATTTTTTAGATAAGTATCAATGATGGAGGACATGGATATGGTTGAAAGTCATTGTTTACGAACTTTCAAGATGGGGAAGTGTAATGGAGGTGCCGAAATGAAGATGAGGTACCAGCAACTGAATGCAGTAGGGGGCAGTCCCCCCCCCCACTTAAAGCCAGGCAGAGAAAATCGTATGGATTGATTTAGTATTGTAAATGTGTGAAAATAGAACTCCTAGAGTTAAAACACATTAGTACTTTAAATGGTGTTGTTTATAAAGTCAAAAATGCTTTGATCATGGTTTAGTAAGTAGGCAAGGTATAGAATGCATACTATAAAAATTAAGTAGGAAAATGATTACTTTTTTTCTATACCCAGACAGAAAAGAACTCTACCATTTATGTAACTGACAATGCCTTTAACTGACAATGCCTTTATATGAGTAAAAGGAATGTATTAAATGAAGCGACTATCTGCAGACAGTGGCAGCATGAGTCAGCCCAGAGTTGAACAATTCAAGGCCGCAGTGCCAGGCAAAAACCAGATAAGCATTCTGAAACCAGAAAGTTAATTAGGCTATGTCTGAAATTTTAGCCAAGGGAAGCAGCTGCATGACCATATTTGGAGTAATGTGGCGGGAAAATCCTAGGATGGGTGCCAGAATGTATTTCAATTTGAAGGTTTAAACAGATAAGAATTAATTGGCAGGTGCACGAGTATAGTCAGTGAAGAGTTTTGCTTGGACATGTTTAGAAAAGGGAGAGGGTTCGACTCTTTTGGTCTGAAAAGTATAAAAGGAAGCTCTGTTTTCAGAAGGGGGCGGGGGTTTGTGTACTTGACAACGATGCTGTTTGTGTCAGTCTGGCATGAATAAAACCTGAAGTCTTTTGTGAACCGGACTTCGTCTCCCTGCCTGATGCTTGAAATACTTTGATGAAATGGCAAAGGGTCCCAGAGAGCCCTAGCAAGCAACCGAGGGTCCCAGAACATCCAGGAGATCCTGATAGAATGGGAGATGAAGAAAAGCACGATCTGGGTCTTAGCACCTCATCTAAAATACTAGGTCCAAGGACCATTCGGATTGCGTAAGTACATAGAAAAGAGAGTAAGGGGAGGGAGGAGAGGGAGAGAAGAGGGGGGAGAGGAAGAGAGAACAGAGAGTAAAACAGTGAAAAGAGCAGAGAAGCAGAAGGGGGGGCGGAAAACAGTTGCAGACGTCAGTGAGGCACATAATGTTGCAAGGGAACAAACAATGTATGATATGATATGATATTTTATTTATATCGCGCTCATACTACACAAGTGTTTCAGAGCACGACCAAGCAAAGGGAGGGGAACAAGGGAGAACAAAAAAAACAAACACAGCAATCTTACTAGGCCCAGTGACATTAAGAATGCGCAAGTACATGGAGAAGGGAAAAGGGGTAAAGTGCGTGGAAGGAGGAGAAGTGGAAAGTGCAGTACAGAGGAGAGAAAAGAATAAATAATAAGTGAAATAAATAAATTAATACAGACAATGAAGAGGTGGTAGTGCAGCTAGAAAGTGGCAAGTGCATGATTGGTCAGATAGGGTATATCTGATAAATGCAGAAGAAAGGTGGGGGGCTGTATGAGTACAGATACAGATCCCAGTGCAGTGGATGGCCCACAGGCAGTGCAGTAGGGAGGCAGGGTGAGCAGGTACCTGGGCCAAAAGGACAGTGCGTGGCCAGGTGAACAGTGCCCAGAGAGAAAACAGGTCAGCAGGGGAGAAGAGGGGCAAAGGAAGATGCGAAGAGGAAGGTCTCGAGGTGGTTCCCGTACCAGAGATGGTTCTCCTGTAGTTTCAAGGTGGCAGGGAGGCTGTTCCGAAGGGAGGCCCCAGCTGAAGACAGAGATCTACACCCGGGCAAGGATTCACGAAGAACAGTGGGCACAGCATGAAGCAGGTCCTGCCTGAGTAGGGATCCAGGGAAGGTCCAGCATGTAAGTTGAGGCGGTGCAGCCCCAAGAGTCAATATAAGCTTTGCTGCCCAAAAGTGCAAAGCGGAGGTTAAAGATTTGGCTTATTTTTTATTTTTCTGCCCTGCTTATTCACACCTTAGACTAAGTTTACTAGTGCCTGTTTTCAAAAACAAAAGATTTGTACAATATTGTCTGGCCCTCTACTATTTATTAAAAACCGAGACCTCATTAATAGCATGGACACTTTCATCGTTCGTTCGTTTGTTCGTTCGTTCGTTCATTTGTTCGTTTGTTTGTTTGTTTGTTTGTTCGTACGTACGTACGTACGTAGAGAATGATATTGATATTGATATTTTATTTGTATTGTGCTCGTACGCAAGTGTTCCAAATCATGGAAGATTCAGTGGCCGTCCCATGGAGCCTCCTAGAAATGTTTCTCAAGGTCAGTGAATAATCCTATTTCTATCACACTACAGCAGATACTTGTTACCCCTTACTCGTGATATTCCCTTAGAGTACTGGCAATTTAGGAATTATGGAGAGCCGGCAAGTAACTTAATATATAATGCTTTGAAATGTGTAACTAAATGTTTCGATTTTTCACCTGTCTAGAGGTATTGCTCCGTGATGGAGAATGATTTTTAGAACTAGCTGACATTTTTCAAGAGAATTACCAATTGTAAGACAAAAATGTTGATATATAAGATTGCCTGTCCTTGAGGCTTGAAGTATATTGGCAAAACAGAAAGATGTGTTAACACAAGAATGATTGAACACAGGAGCTGCCTCAGGAAACACATTTTAACAGCACCATTATTTAAACATTTTGAGGAACAAAAACACCATTCTGATGAATGTAAGCTGGTTGTTTTACAACATGTTACTGGTCATACTATGATATGATATGATAGGTTGTTTACAATGCTCTTAATACCCAGAGGTTTCTAAGCCCGTACCCAGGGATCGAACCTGTGGTGCTCCGTTTGGACTTGCTGCCAAGGCGAGCGTGTTGACCCTGAGCTATCCTGCCTACTATAAAGAAAAACAAGACAATTCGGACGGAATTAGAACAGAAATGTATTTTTAGATTACATAGTGACATCACTATTCTAAACGAGAGGGTTGAATGGGACAAGTTTTGTGTACTTCGAACTAGGAGTCAGGTAAAAATAAATGGTAGTCAGGTGAGTCTGGCGGTTTCCCAGCGATAATACGGCCGGGATACCACCAGCGAAAATAGCGTTACCGCTACTCGGTCAGGCGCTACTAATGCCGGATCATGAGTAGCGGTTGTGCGGTTATTGCCCAATGGGTCCATGGGGCGCTATTTCTGCCGGCGGTAATTGCACCAACGGTAATAGCACACGGCCAAAACAGGTGGTAAGTGGACATTTTTACCGCCAGCTTTTTTCTGGAGGAAAAACTACAATTTACAGCCCAACTCGAGATTAGGGCAACCCTTAAATGCAGCGGTAATAGAGCTACCACCACATTTAAGGGCTACCACCCAACTCGTGATGAGGCTTAATGTGTGCCTTTTATTTCTAACATGTTCATTTATATTGGCCCGTTTGGAGCTAGCAGCGCATCGGCTCCTCTTTTTGGGTCGGGCTCCGTTCTGTTGTTTATTTTATATCAGCAAATCCACAGTTGATGAAAGTTAAACTACAGTTCCCATGGTTTCTGTAGTACTGTATGGGAAGCATCTGTGTTTAGGAGCTGGCGTGCTATGCTCCATTTCATTCATGTTCTCGTCCTTACAAAGGTGCAGTCGGTGTCCGACATGCGCTGTTTTTCGAGTCTCCTTGAGTGGGGTAAGCACTGTGCCAATGCAGTTTACTTTATTTTACTTAATTAAAAATGCAAAAAGTTTCTGTTTTGGGCAACGGGTTGTTTTTGTTCTTTACCGACCCTTCAATCTGAATGAGGCTTAAGTGCAAGTTGGTTTGATCCCCCTCAGTTGCGGTTTTTGATGGAGCGAGCTTACTTCATTCTTCGTGTTAGGTAAACAATGGTTATACTACGGTGTTGGGAGAGGTTACACCTAAGTTTTCTTGACACCCACATTGTTGGTGTGTTTTAACAGATTGATGAAATAAAAGTGCCTTTGGAAGCACATGAAACACTCATTTGAGCTATGGTGTTAGTAACCAGGTATGTTATGGATACATTTCCCTTATACTTATAAATATATAAACAAAATTAATAATTGATTTGAAAAGGTTACAAGTCTGCTTTTTTAATTCAATTTTCAGCTTTGAGAGTTTTGGATAGAATGAAGAAATTAAATTCCTCGATATGATAACCTTTCCCCTTGAAGACTGCCCATAGTATTAATTGCCATCTAAGGACAGAAACATGCGTACGTCTGGGCTAAGAGCCTATCTAAAAAATAGGCTAGTAATTGTCTAAGAGTCATTAAGAAGAGGGGATACTGGAGTATATTGTTTTTGGTGTTTGAAAAAGAAGGAAATCTTGTACAGCAAACAAGGATACTTTGCACAGTGATGTTTTAAAGTTAGTTGCGATACATTACACAGCCACGGCAGTGGCTGTGTAGTTATGGTTAAGTTGCTATTTCCATAGGAAGAGCCCTTTTTGGGCGGCTTATAACTTCGCTCCCCTTGGACGAATCCTCACCAAACTTTTATATATATATATATATATATTCATTGTGAATTATATGTGGATTGTGTGTTGTAGAAAGATATATTTTAGTATATTGAAATAAAATGGTACAAAATCTGAAAGTGTTAATGGAATACAATGTTATTGTAATAAGGTACTGTTGGAAATGTCTAATGGTGTTTAGCTGAAAAGTGTTGAAAAAATAGCCTGCATAATACAATAGGTCTCCTTTGTGTTTGTAATGATTTTTAGCACACATAATGAATAATCTAGCTCACGTATGAAATGGTTTTAGAGTTTTGGAACTAAAAATAATGGCATGGCCACATGAAACGAAATGTACACTGTAATGAAATGTGTAATGCAATGTTTCACCTTTTTTTTTTACCATTGCTGCAATTTTCTTAATTTTTTTTGTCTATGATGTAATTTTACTCTTTTTTGGACCAAATGTTTTTGTGTATATTGTGACTGTTTTGTAGAAGATGTATTCGGAATAAAAATAAAGGACTGACTGACTATTGAAACCCTGTGTGTGCCAACCCAACTTTGTATCGGAGCTGTAACAGGCTTTGTTTCCACCGTTTATTTGTCTTGTTTCTGAAAAAGCTGAACTGTGGGTAGCATATCAGAGGACGACTGTAAATGACAGTCGTCTGAATTCCACCAACATCTCCGGGTGTCCCTGAAATGTCTGTAACGGAGTAGCAGAGGCCAGGTATCCCTACCTGAGCCTCTGGATAAACAAGGCAGAGAGGTTAGCTATGAGCCGAGCCAGCTACTCCAGCCCTGCCACACAATAGAGCCCCAGTAGAGCCTAAGCTAGCCACGGACCTGACTCCACCATAAATCATACCATGTCATATTTCCTGCGAGAATGGGTTCAGGTCAGTATAGGGAAGTGCCACTTCCACCTAAAGGAAGTCCAGTTAATTTATGTTTACACACTACTCGCCCAAAGCCTGCAAGTTTCTGGATAAATGGCACGAACATGCGCAAATATGAACAATTGCTTATCTCAGCAGCCAATGTAACTTTGAACCAATGCCCTGTCTTGAACTTTGCCTCTCTGTTGCCTATCCCGCAGGACGGGGAACTGCATGATTGTGTCACTGTTGTGGAAACGCTTCTGTCTACCCTTACTGATTTATCAGACTCGCCCTTGCAGAATCCAGTTCTGATTCTGCTTGTGGATGGTTTGTGTCTTCGAAATACCTGAAATTGGAGAATTAGTCTCAGGGTATTCCATATGCACCAGAGATGTAGCCCAGGAAGTGGACTGATGGCCCGCCGCTAAATCTGCCCAGGTCGCCAAACTCTTAGCCCTCACCAGGGCAGGTACTTGGGCTTGGGATAAATCAGCCACAATTTTACACCGCCTCTCGGTATGCTCACTGTGTCATGCGCAATTGTGGAATATTCTGGAAGCAGTGTGGGTACCCGACATCCACCGGCACCCCTATACTGAATTACAAATAGGTGACAGCCCTACTGAATGCATAGATACTCCTTGCTGACCTAGCCAACGTTAAATGCACAGGACACAGTCCTTCTCAGTCTTTCACTGCCCAAAGAAATGCCCTAGTGGACTGTGCATCTCGTTCGGGTGCCTTAACCGTGCCCCTGATTCCTAATGATACTCTTTTTTGTGTTGCATTCCAACAGTCACTGATTGCCTCCCTTTCCAGCATGACCATACTCCAAGATCAAGCCCCTGAAGCAGAGAAGATGGCCTGGGCTCTGCAACAATGTAAATTAAGGGTTAATTCCCTTTGGTGCTCGTTAGATGGCCACCTGGTAGCACACAAGCTACCTCTTTCTACCTGGTCCATAAGGGGCACAGCATTGCACACTCAGGTGAAAATGCGATGATCGTTACCATAAATCGAGACGGGATCACTCCTAGTCTCACCACAATAGCATAAGACTACTCTGAAAGGTGTTCCATATATTTAACTCACAATGTTGGGAGAGCGGCACCCACCAAGCTATCTGCACGTCCAGTACTGGAGAGTCCCTTCTTAACAGACAGATTGTATGCAGCTCCCCACTTGCATGCGATTTTCATACTGTCTTGTGATAGTAGGTGTGCTCTCTGGGTGGGAGGAAGCATACGCGTGTAGTAAGGCAGACACCGCCACTGTGTCCAAGAAATGATTGGCAGAATTCATACCCCGATTTGTGCTGCCCCATGTCATAGAGAGTGACAGGGAAACCACCTTACTGGTCAGATCATTAAGGGAGTGTGCAAAACACTAGGAATAGCTCAGCAGTTCCATTCGCATACCCCTCCCAGTCAAGTGTTCCTATAGAATGCCGAAATGGTGACCTCAAACTTTGCTTGTCTAAAGTGTGTCGAGAAACCAGGCTGACATGGCACCAGGCACAAAAGATACTCACAGATTGCATCATGCAAGTAGGAATTGCTCTCCCTGCAGCTCCATACTTGAAAGAACATGCACCTAGAGGATGACACTGCTTGAGTACTGTTGCATGTTGGTTACAACTGTTTTCTCTCTTCATACTGCGGTCTGAGCTGCCCTGAAAGAACTGGCGACTGAACCCTATCATCATCTACAGCCTGGTAACTAAATCTTGGTAAAGTTCATCAGTGGAAGTCAGCATTCCTGCATATTAAGTCCTGCTGACTACTCATACTGCCATCAATTGCACTGGTACGGACAGCGTGTGTCCATGTTGCCCACTACTGGAAGGGTCTCTGCACCCCCCGAGGATACCACCTCTGTTTTATCCATCTCCAGGCCCCAGCCCCACTGTGACCGCTGACACGTCTGCCAGTGGCCCCGCCTACAGCCTGCCAGTGATAGTCCCTTCCAGCACTGCAGGCCCTGCACGAGCAACGCCAGGGGCAGAGACCGCTGCTCTCAGTCCACCAGTATGCATATGTACTGAATCAAGACGCACAGCTCTGCCACCTGTTCCAGATGGTGAGGTCGCTATGGGAACTGTTGCTCAGGCTTCTTCATCAAGCAGTCAAATCCCAGGAGGGCAAACCCCTGATTCAGATCCCGCTCCTGGCAAACCACCTCCAGTGTCTGACCCCCATGGATCTCAGAACGTAGGCCTGGGAATGTAGGCCCTCCACTCGCATGGGAGGCTGCCCCAGTGTCAGTGACCCAGGCACTAGTTAGCCCACTCGCCCCTGGATCTGACCCTTCAACGACGATGAATCCACTGGCACACTGGCAGAAGTTGCAAGATGTTACTCCTGATATGCCTGTGCCTGCTGGTTTTGGTCCTTGTTGCCATCACCTCTTGGTCATCCTCTTTGTTCCGATGACACGCCTGTGGCTCTGGTACTGCAGACATATTTAGCTTGAACTTTTAGAAAGGAGAGCACTATACGAGGAGTCAGAAATGAAAGCCGTATACAAGGTTGTCATAATTGTGGTTATAGACTTTTATTCAAATTAAAAAAGGGTTGGGAAAATGACTTTCTGACCCTATTCTAAAGAGGAGTTTCCCTACCTAAAAAACAAAACTAAGGATCTGTTTTTGTCAGGATATCATGAATCAAAAAAACTTCCTTGTGTCCAGCACATTCTATCCTGACCCTCACACCAAAACAAAAAAAACAACGTGACAAGTAAAATGTCCATAATCTGGTATTTGCAAAAAGGTGTCTTTAAATAAAAGTAGAATGGCTACAAAGTAAATGTTCTCCAAGATGAAAAGATCTTGATTCCAAAGGGTGATTCCCTTCCCCTGGATTCTTCACAGGTATCACAAATGTCTCTCAGACTAATAATTTTCTATGCCTTCATCAGCCTGCTCAATCTTGTAAACTCTCTAGCAACAAAAGTTCTTTGTTCTGACACAAACACATTTTCTGCTTGACACTCCTTGTAGGTTTTCAATTTGCCTGTTATACTCCCCTGCCAGGACTCTTTATGCACTTTCCGATGCCTGATGTACTATACTGTCAGGTCTTCTCTTTGCACTCTCAGATGCCAGGTGTACTCTCCTGCCAGGACTTCTCTTTGCACTTTCAAATATCTTACAGTTCCTCTTTATCATCCAAGTAGCATATATCTTTCTTCTTGGCTTGGTATTACTATTTGATGAGCAATCTTTGCGTTTACTTGCTTTCCACAATATCACTGTTTTTGACTTTACTTTCTGCAATCTCACAATCTTTAACAACCTCTTCTACCTTTCCTTTTCATAAACAATCTTCTTGCCGTTTCACTTTTGTAGCTTCCCACTGTTATGGTCTTCAGCGTTTTTGCCGAAACCCCATGCACTGCTTTGGCAGACTCACTGTTTCACTGTAGAGTTTCCAGGCTCCCTCGCGCTTATGCAGCGCCCCTTCGCTGCCGGTTGCATTATTGGCGTGGCTTGAATGTCTCTCCAGGCTCTCTCATGGCTCTGCTCCTGCAAGCTGACTGGCTTGTCTCTGGCTCCCTGTAAGGACGGTGCTGCTTCTCCTGGCTGCCAGACGCCCAGGGACCCTCTTGCAGTTTCTGGCACTGTCATCGTCCTGCCTCGCTTGCAGAACTCTTCTTTCCTTCTTTGCAGCGAGCTGCTTCGCCTTGCCACGCCTGGTCAAGCCTCTAGTGTTTGCACACCGACTTGTGCCTTAAGCTTCTACACGCCGACTCGTGCCTCCAGCCTCTGTCCGCCGTGGCTGGAGAGATCACATCCTCTACTGAACTCCATTTCTCAGCACAATGACCATTTTTAAAAGTCCTGTGCACAGGTGCCTTCATCCAATGACTAGCATGTCCATCACGCTTACTGTTAAGCATCAACTCCTTCATCTTCCTCATCTCAGTACTTGAGAATTTATGGGAGTTGAAGTCCATTGATATTAACTGAGGATTTAGGTGGTTGTGAGCATAAAAGTCCTCTTGATGGTTTATGATGCATGAATTTCTTTTTTTTTCAACTTGAATTTTATTAATTTTGGCATTGGATGCGAACATACAGGTGGTTACATATTATACTTTAGGAGCTATATCAAGAAATTGTTCCAGTCCACCTTAACAATATTTGACAACATTAACGTTCGATGTTCCAAAAAAAGGAAAATGAAAGCCCTACCCCCATCCCCCCACCCTCCCTCCCGAATCCCGAGTCTCCTTTATCCGTGGCGTTGCTATGTTGAATCGCAATAGGCTGCATGACATTCATCTTCAATCGTCTCTAGATCGTTGATCTCCTGTATGGTCTGTGACAGGCATGGGCTGTTGGCGTTGGGTCGTTCACCGTTCCGGCAATGTTGGCATGGGTTGAGTGCTACGTTGAGTCATCCGTAGCTGAGCATGGAATATATTGTTCTGCAAAGTCACGCCAGGCTTCCTCATGTCGTGCGGCCTTGTCATGGAGTATTGCCGTTATTTTTTCCATTGTATAAATGTTCGTGCCGATTTGTATCCAGTCCTTTTTTCCAGGTAAGCATGAAGATTTCCATTTTATTACAAGGGTTGCTCTTGCCGCAAGCAACAAGGGGGATACTAGGCCTTTTACCCTGATCAGTTCGTCATCGTCTTCTTCAAGGCCAGAAAGAATCAGGAGGGGTGACAGTTCCCTCTCTATGCCGTACAGCTGTTTGATCCATCCCAGAACTGCTTGCCAATAGATGCGGACCTTGAGGCAGTTCCGCCACATGTGCCAGTAGTCGGCAGTCATACCACATTGTCGCCAGCATCTGGGGCTGGAGTTCCAGAACATTTTGGACAGCCTGTATGGATCGTACTGCCATCTATGGAGCAATTTTATAGCGTGTAGTTTGTACTGGGCTGCAATTGATATTTTGGATGGCGTCTCATAAATTTTGTCCCAAGCCTTCTGGTCGAACTCTTTGCCGAAGTCTCTTTCCCATCTTGCCTTGAGACGAAGGCTCGGCACATCGTCTTTGGTGATTAAAGCCCTGTACATTCGCGCTATGAGGCCCTTGGAGGTGGTGGTCATGTCCAGGATCATCTCAAAGGGCGTTAGTTCGCTCTGTGTGGTTGCCTTCCATTCTTTTCTGGATAATACACCTTTCAGTCTTAAGTACAGGAAGACTGGTATTGGGTGAATTTGGAGGGCCTCCTCTATTTCCGTTATTGAGATGAATTTCCCTTTTCTCCATAGCTGACCGACTCTCTCGAGGCCGGCATCGATCTAGCGTGTTCTGGGATTTCTTCTCTGATCCCGGGGGACCAGAGATGGCTCAGGGGCGAAGGCCACGTGGTGACTCCGAGCATCGCTTTCCCCTTCTTAAATATGTTTCACATTGTGCCCAATATTGGGTGGTTGCGCAGTCTCCTCGTAAGTTTCGGTCTGGGGACCCATAGCCATTCTGCCAGAGTTACGTTGGCCAGAACGTTGTTGTTCAGGTAGACCCATTGGAGGTCCGTCCTATCTCGCAGGTGTGGGATCAGAATTCTAAGCTATGTGGCTTGATAATAGCGTTCGATGTCTGGTAAGCCTACCCCTCCTAGGTCTTTTGGCAATATTAAGATATCGTAGGGGATTCTGGGTTTCTTCCCATTCATAGAAAGTCTAGAATGGCCTTTCTGACTTGTCTGAAGAAAAGTTCTGGGATTGTAATGGGCAGGACCTGAAAAGGGTATAAGAACCGTGGAAGGGTCACCATTTTGATCGTGTTCAGGCGTCCCATCCAGGAGATTGTCAATGGTTTCCATTTCTTAAGGTCCGCCTTGAGGGCTTCGAGAAGCGAAGGGAAATTTGCTTCGTAGAGGTTATCGAGATGTCGCGTTAAGTTAATCCCCAAGTACCACAGTGTTGGGCCGCCGATGATCAGCCCGAGGCGCTCTAAGGCGATTTGGTGTTCTGGAGTTGGATCATGGAGCGGAAAAAGAATGGATTTGGCTTTGTTGATTTTGAAACCTGAGAGTGTGCCATATTCCTCTATCAAATGGATTGCTCGTGGAATGGAAGACGTCGGGTTTGACACGTGAAGCAGAATGTCATCCGTATACAAGGCAAGTTTATATCCTTTGCCATTCACCTGAATCCCTTCCACTGCAGGATCTGCTCGAAGCATTACGTCAAAAGGCTCCAGGGACAGCGCGAAAAGTATTGCCGAGAGGGGGCAACCTTGTCTCGTACCCCTGCTGAGGGGGAACCAACGGGAGAATTGAGAGTTCACCGTAACCGACGCCCTTGGGGTTGTATAGATCGCCTTGATCCCTCGGCGGAGTGTGGGGCCCAGGCCAATTTTTTTTGGTGTGGCCTCCAGGAAATGCCATTCGACTCTGTCAAACGCCTTCTCGGCATCGATTGAGAATAACGCTGGCTTGTTCAACGATGTTTGGGCCTCGTGGATTAAGTGCAGGGTTTTCCGGGTGGAGTCCGTGCCTTGTCTGCCCAGGATGAAACCCACTTGGTCGTTGTGGATTATTGCGGGCATGTGCGACTCCAGTCTTGCAGTAAGGACTCTCGTATAGATTTTGGCATCGATATTTAGAAGGGATATTGGACGGTAGGAGGCACACAGCTTTGGGTCCTTACCCTCCTTGGGGATGACTGTTATCAGTGCTTCAGAAAAGGATTCAGGCGCGACACCGGATTGAAGGATGTTGTTAAATAGGTCAACCATGAATGGGAGAAGGGCATCTTTGAAAGTCTTATAGAACCCCACTGTGTACCCATCGTTCCCGGGGGCTTTCCCAATTGGGAGTCTTTTGATTGCTTCTTCAATTTCTTCTCCTGTGATGGGGGTTTCCAAGGTATGTGCTGTGTCAGGCGGGAGAGTGGGCAAGGGTATTTTGTCCATATACTCAGTTATCACTTCTGGATGCGGAGCAGCGCGTGACGTGTACAGCTCCTCGTAGAAGTCGGCAAAGGATTCCGGGACACTGAGGGGATATGATTTGCAGGAATTTCCATCGGTCTGGATCGTGGGGACCCACCTCTCCTGGCGTTGACCACGGAGTCTTGCGGCTAATAGGGCGCCTGCTTTGTCCCCATGTTCATAATGCTCCTGCTTCAGGTATTGAAACTTGCGCGCAATGCTACCCGCCTCCAGTTGTCGTAGTTCCTCCCTCTTGTCGTTGGCCTCCTTAATCTTTTGCGTTCTATCTTGGTCGGCTGACTGTACCATGCGATCAAGTCGGGTAATTTCGTTTCGGAGCCTATTTTCTATCAGTTGGTGCTTCTTTGTTTCGCTGCTCCCTCCTTAATAAGTAGACCTCTCCAGGTTGCCTTGCCAGCTTCCCAAACTGTGTTCATGGCAGTTTCGCCCGTGTTGTTAAGCTCAAAGTATTGAGTGATGTCCTGTTCAAGTTGTTCCCGAAAAATTGGGTCCTTAAAGAGAGACTCGATGCAACGCCATTTAGAGCATCTTCGAGGAAGAGCCATTTGATCGAAGGTGACCGTGACCATATCGTGGTCTGACCATGAGATTGGGCTTATGATGGCTTCAGTCATTGCCTTGACGAGGTCTGCGGTTAGGTATATATAGTCTATTCTGGAAAAGGTTGCATGCGGTGCTGAGAAGAAAGTAAAGCCAGTTCGGGTGGGATTGTTATGTCTCCACGCATCGGTGAGACTGTAGGCATCCATCATATCTGCGGCTGATGGGCGTCCAACGTCCTGATTGTCTATCCTGTTCCGGATCCATCCACGTTTTCAGATCACCTCCCAGTATTACCTCACCCTCTGCTTCGCTCATGACTTTCGGGATTATCCTCTGCAGGAATTTAGCCTGTCCTGTATTGGGGGCGTACACTGATGCCAGGGTGATGACGGTGCCTTGTATCCTGCCTACTAGGACTAGTGCTCTGCCGCTGACGTCCATCCATGACTTCAAGAGTTCAAATTGAATCACTTTACTGACTAATATGCCGACTCCCGCTTTCTTCAGTGGGCCAGAGCCCCAGTATTCAGAGCCTATCTTGGCATATAAAACCCTCCTCTCTTCTCCCTTGCTGTATCGGGTTTCTTGTAAAAAGAGTATATCTAGTTTGGCTCTCTTGAACTCTCTTGTTACTAGCGATCTTTTGGTGGGGGAGTTAAGTCCCTTAACGTTCAGCGTGCCAATTTTGAGTGTGCCCTGCCTGTCACTTGATTCGTTATATCCGCAGGACATTGATATGTTCGTAGAACTCAGTCGGAACGTCGCGCTGACCATCGCTGGAAATTGCCATGATGAAAGTAATGTAATAGCTGCCACTACAGAGTGGAGGCTTCACGACTCGGTGTTCTCTCCCCCCCTTTCTCCCCGAGGGTATTAAGCCTCATACCCATTGT
Organism: Ambystoma mexicanum; assembly: GCF_040938575.1. Lineage (NCBI taxonomy): Eukaryota > Metazoa > Chordata > Amphibia > Caudata > Ambystomatidae > Ambystoma > Ambystoma mexicanum. The sequence continues at coordinate 208,973,219 of NC_090940.1, forward strand.
CCCCAGATCCCGTCGTTGACTCCTCTTTATCTTCATGGGGGTCTGTGTCCCAGGTTGATGGCGTCCGATTTGGACCAGATGCGTGCAGCTGGTCTACTGCCGGACCACCAGTGAGGGTCGTATCCGCACAACTCCGATCGTGGCTATCATCTGTATAACTTCCTGAGCCCCCCCCTTTTTCATTCAGTCCCATTCTGTTCCCAACAGCATATTAAAAAACTATGACAACTGTTACCGTTAACTTGATTAATGCATCGATGCATGTAGTTACCAGAGTCAACCCCACCAGTTGTTCGTCTCTGTGCTTCGGGTGGCTGTCACTTCACGTATGTGAAAAGACCAAGTGACTATACCAAGTTCTGAAATGCTGGTAGATGCTGGACAATGGTGTCAGGCCATGCTTTACTGCGATGGAGGACTACCCATTTCTATATCATTTGTTGCTGTCCGGTGTGTCATTGGGCCGTCTGTACTTTCTTGATCCCTTGACTTTTTTCCTTCTCGCACCTTGTGGTCCCCATCTCGCTCTGTTCTGCGATGAGTCCTCTTGCATTTCCTCGCTTGGGGTGGTTCCAAGAATGTCTGCAATGCACTCACGGATTTCTTCCTCAGAGCTGAGGGTTACCTTCCTGCTTCCATGCTCAAACGTGAGGGAGAAGGGGTATGCCCATCTGTATCTGGACCCTTGATTCTTAAGCCATTTCATTAGGGGGCTACAGAGACACCGCAAGGCCAGGTGGGCGAGGATAGGTCCTGAAAAATAGTTATCTGGGCTCCCCCCAGGGTGAGGGCGTCGCAGGACCTGGCCTTCGTGAGTATCCTGGCTCTATCTTGGTATTTATGAAATCTGACAAGGACGGATCTCGGGCCGCCCGGGGGACCCCCGGCTCTGTGTATTCTCTCTATTGTCGGTTCATCAATGTTCTCATCCGCTGCTAAGATTCTGATGAGGTTGTGTACCGTTTTCATGAGATCTTCCTCTGTTTCCCTCTCACGTTCCGGAATTCCGAAAAATCGTAGGTTATTTCTCCTTTCCCTATATTCCAAATCGTCAATTTCTAGGTGAATTTCGTCCTCCCTCCTCTCTATGCTACGCATTCTGAGGTCCAGCTGGATTTCTAGTCTCTATTCGATTTTGTCCACTCTTTGAGTCATCTTATCAATTTTGTCACCAAGATTCGTGCCCATGTTTTGAATTTCGCTTAGGAGGGTGGCATTGTCCCCCTTCGTGGCTGCCGCTCCCGCCTGCGATGCTTCCCCTGACATTGTGGCATTTATTCCCGGTTCCAGGTGTGGAGAGGCGTAAGCGAACCTGGCCAGCTTGCTTTGGATGTTCATATGATGCTTGTATACAAGGAGGCACACGCCCCTAAGATGGGGGCCTTACCCTCTGCACTGATGTAGTATGGAGGCCTCAAAGTGCATAGTGGAACCGCGGTGGTGGGAGGAGGCACACGCCCTGAGACCAGGGGCCGTACACTCCGCTTGCGACGTTTACGGACCTAAGGCCGGTGTAATGTATGGGGGCCAATCTCGTCGATGAGTCCAAGAGAAGACTTAATGGAGGGGTGCCTGGATCACGTATCCGTGGCTGGGGCAACCACCTTCGGGCCTTCAGTTCACTGTTTGGGGGCCTGCCGGGCCACGGTAGAGTGGGAGATGCTGGTGGAGGCCCCCGTGGGGCATCCCCGTGGAGGAGTGTGTCTTGAAGGGGCCGGGCGGTAGCTGACGCCGCTCCCGGCCTGCGGTGCGGGACAAGGCCCAGATCACTCTGCGTTCCATCCCCAGCGGAGAGCGGGCTTGTGTAACGTTTCGAGGTGGAGGGCGGGGAGGCACCTACCCACTCGGCTGCGCTGCTTCCTCTTCTTCGGCACCAGCCTCCGCCACAGCCCAGGCGGGGAGACGGGGATAGTGCATGGGTCTCCCCGTTGCGCACCAGTCAGCCTCCGTAGAATCCTTGGTGCAGGCGGGGAGATTCCAGCTGCTGTGGGGAACCGCAGCTAGGTCTGCGTTCCACCCGCGCGGATGATGGGAGGGGCCGGTCACTCCAGGGCCCGCATCCGCGCTGTCGAGTCTTTTCCTGCTGCACGTGTGTTCGAGGGGAGGCTTACGCTGCTGGTCTTTTCTTCCCCCTGGAGACACCGTTTTTCGCCAAAACTTCGCTCCGCGACGGAGGACCGGTTCATGGGGTGTGGGGGACCCAATATTTATGCGGGGGGGGTCAAAAGTGGGGGCTCAGGTCACTTTTGTGGGCCCGCATGTCGGAGCTCACACGGAGGTGCTGCTCATCCGTGCACCCCCTGGTGGCCAGTGATGCATGATTTTTAAAAGGTCATCCTTATTAGGTAAACATGGGTGATCAGTCAAACCTGAAGAAGAACTATAACTGAAAGGGATGGTTTTTGAGCTTTTACCTCCTAGGTTAGCGATGGAGGTTTGGCCTAAAGGGTACTGAAAAAGGGTTTCCTTACCTTTCCTATAAGTCGAAACAGATGTATGGCAACAGGCTATTGGGGTTATGGGCAACAGGGAGATTTCTTCATGGGGAAATCGGGGATACCGTGTACTATCCAATGAAGCCATGACACCCCCCCACACCCCTGGTGTCTATCGCCTCCCATGTGATCCTCCCTCATAAAGCCATCCCCAGGGTCAGGATCAGGTAGGGTCTGCTGTTCTCTGGCCACATTTTAATGAGGATCTATTTCATATCTTAGTTCCTCTGAAGAAACCTAATAGTTCCACCACTCTGGTAGGCGTTTTAACAAAAATGTTTGGGAATCCTGCCGATAAAGGGACACATGAATTACAGACACTTTTGAAAAATGTTAACTTTACCATTCTCAATACAGCTCCTACTCACTCAGTTGGTAATACCTTGGATTGGGCCTCAGCTAGGAATATTCAGGTTGACATTACTAATACTCGGACATGCATATAAACTGATCACTTGTTTGTTGAGTGTGTGATTCATCTGCCAAACCCTCCAAAGAAGACACATAATTTGCCATAGAAAGTCACTAAAAGAAATGTATCAAACATTTTGACAGATGAACTCAAGCTTTGTAGCCAAAGAATTTTGGAATATACGACTGATGTAGAGACACCTGAAACCCTTGCTAGTGTATATAATGACCAGATAAAACGTTTCCTGGACAAAGTTGCACCATTGAAAACCAAGGGTGTGAGAGAAAAACCATGCCAGCAATCATGGTTCTCGCAAGAACTAGTCGCTCTAAAAAGGAAGAAAAGACAAGCGGAACGCTGCTTTGAGAAAACCCCTACAGAGGATAACAAAGCTTACTGTCTAGACATTCAGAGGTCCTATAGATTGCAAATCTTCATGGCCAAACAGATGTTTTTTAACAAGGAAATACACCAATCCGGAAATAAGACAAGGACATTATTGTATATATGAAACTGGAAAACCCAGCGATGGGTAATTCCCCCTTTCCTCCCAACTGACAAGGATTGTATTAAAATCCAGAATTCCTTTGCTGATAAGATGCTTCAAGCTTGGGCTAAAATTGCTCCCACAAACAACCTTGGAACTCCAGAATCAAATTGTAGTGGGAAAAAACAAAAGTCAATTCTTTCAATTTTAAAGCTATAACAATCTCTGAGATGCTTGCCGTTCTTAACTCAATGCATCGTACACACTGTCATGGTGACGTTCTCCCTTCTAAATTTGCTCTGCATATTCCAGATATGTTTGCCCCATTCTTGGTTCATTTTGTAAATTCATCTTTTAAACACAGGACTGTCCCCAATTTGATCAAAGGAGTAGCTATTCCGCCATTGCTGAAAAAGTCTAAACTTGATCCTTCGGATCCTAATCATTTTCGCCCAATCACCAATTCCTTATTCCTCTTGAAGATTTTGGACAAGGTGGCAAGAACCCAGTTCCAACTTTACCTCGAGAAATCAATGATACTGCATTCTATGCAGTCGGGTTTTCGATCTCATAGCACAGAAAGCTCTCTTTTGGATCTGCAATCTCACATGCTGGATCTAACAGAGAGAGGAAGGATGGGGATCCTCATCCTCCTAGATCTCTCAGCAGCATTTGATTTGCTCGACCATCATCATCTGGCAGATGTGTTACAAAACATTGGCAAGTGTTTTTTAAAAAACACACCTGGGTCCCCGGCAGGGGACGATGGCAGCCTCCAGCCATGTTGAGGCTCGGAGCGGGGATGTCCCCGCTTCGAGTCTCCACACGGCTGGAGGCTGCCATTGCCCCCTGCTGGGGACAAGGCAGGCAGAAGGTAAGTGGGGGTGGGAGGGACAAAAAAAAACATACCCGAATCCCTAGTGGGGGACGAAGGCGGCCTCCAGCCATGTGGAGGCTTGGAGCGGGGATGGCCCCGCTTCGAGCCTCCTCATTGGCTGAGGGGCTGCCACGCCCCCCACCGGGGACAAAGGCATGGAATCCAGGGATTCCGGGCCAGGTAATGCCCCAGCAAGGGCCAATCAGAATAGTCCTTTCATTCTGATTGCGCCCTCACCGTCTACTAACTACGCAGATGGCACTCAGCTTGTACTGGAGCGGAGTGGGAACTATGTGTCTGATCTGGTTAAATTATCATTTATTTATTTTATTTACTTGTTTATTTATTTATATGGATTTATAAAGCACACATCGGCCCTGAGGCATTGTGGCGCTGTTACAGTATGTTCACTTAGATACAGCTTAAAACAGACTCATCAAACAGGGTTGAGTAGGTTAAACAACAATAATGCAGTGGGGATGTTCCATGGTTACAGGGGAATGACATTCAAGTACAGTCTAGTTGAATAACTTGGTTTTTAGTGCCTTTCTGAACGCCATGAGAGAGTTTTCCTTTCTGAGTATGAGTAGTAGTGCGTTACAGGATTTTGGGGCTAACACTTCGAAGCTAGTACCGCCGGCTTTGGCTCTGTTGAAAGCAGGGACTGAGAGTTGGTGTGCGTATTGGTCTCTTTTAAGTCTGTGAGAGGGCACATGATGTATTCGTTCCACTAGCTAAGAACGGGCAGACTGAGAAAGGCATCTGTGTGTGATGGTGAGAGCCTTGAACAATATGGACATTTATAGCCTTGAGCAATGAATGTATAACCTGATCAAAGATTGGATGTCTAACAACTGGCTCTGTTTGAATCCATCTAAAATAGAGCTCATGATCTTTGGCAATCCCCAACTAAGAGCTAAACTCAGCTCAGATTATAACTTCATGAAAGTGGATGGTTTTAATATCACTATTTGTGACAAGCTGTTTTGAAGCCTCCTTAAATGTAAAATCACATGTGGATGCCATAGTTGGGTACTCTCAGTACCACCTCAGAGTATTGGGACAAGCTAAGCCTCTCATGTCACAACAAAAAAAAATCATAGAGAGATTTCGGTACGGGCCATCATCGCCCCTCGTATAGATTACTGCAGTGCCCTATTGTTAGGCGCTAGCAAACAATGCATAGCCAAACTCCAGAATGAGGCTGTCGAATTATCTGTGACACTTCTAAAAAATAACGCATAACTCAAGCAAGAAGGAATTTGCATTGGCTCCCAGTAGCAGCGAGAGTGAAGTTTAGAGCCCTTTCAATAGCTCATCAATTCACCTTTGGATGTGCGCCTGCCTACTTCAAAAAACAACTTTTCCTTATACTCCATCAAGGTCTCTTCTTTCCAGTTCCCTAGGTCAATTGACATTACCCAGGTTTAAAAAAAACAAAGGAATTGGATGCTCCTTCCTTGTTGGTACAGGATCCGCTTGGAACACTCTACCAGGAAGTCTTTGTTTTGAATCGTGCTTTGTTAAATTTAGGAAACAACTGAAGACCTGGCTGTTTGAATAAACTGTTAAAATTGACTTTTCTTAGTTTCTCTTTGGTCCTGTCTCTTTTTGTCTTTTGTGTTTATGTACTGCACCCTGATGCCTGTAGGCAATTATAAATTAATAAATAAAAATGGGAGGTGGTGTCAAGAACCACCCTAGAAAGAGGAAACTCTGGGACAGAGGGAAGGTTAGACAAATTTCCCGTTTATTCCAGATGTAACCAAGATGGCAGCCACTTTCAGCCACTCACCAATCCAGAGAACATTCCAGCTGGGAACAACACAAATTAGAGGCGGTCCTATATAAACCCAGCACAGATTCAGTTTGCTGCATTGCTACTTTCTGAAAACGCTCTTTCCGTGAGCTGAGTTCCTGTTCTCCGATTGCTGCCTTCCAAAGCTTCAGCCTAGCCGCTCCTACCCCAACCCGGTGTTACCTTACCCACCTTTCCCTCTCTCTCTAGCCGCTCCTCCCTCTGGCACCCTTTCCTTCGGTGCATCTTGCGCCTTCCCTTTTCTCCTGCCTGCACATTCTATTCCCCTCTTCCTTTCCTCATTTATGGAAACTTGCTTCTGCGCCTTATTCTCCTGCATCCCCTTGGGGGTTCCATTTCGCAAGGTCCATCCTAGCAGGGCTGGATGGTTCTACCTGTCATGAGCAGCGCTTTCTATCCTGCTACTGCAGCTCCTCCACCTCCCGCGCTCCTCGCTTCTGCTCTGCATTGCCTTGCGTCCCTCACTGCAGTGGCTCCTCTGCCAACGGCGCTCCTCGTGCCCTGCAACCATACCTTCCTTCTCCACTTACAGTGTGCACACTTCTTTATACCATATTTCAGTTGGTCCTCCCTTCTATGCACTTCTCGCTCATACTCACCTTGAAACGTATCTCCCCTAGACCCTATTCTTCTCCCTCCTGGACTTTCTTTATGGGATTCCGCTTTCTGTTACTCCTCACCTGAGCTACGCTTCATCTCCACTGGATCCGTCTTTCAATCTTCATGCAAGGAATGCCTCCCTCCATCAGACGACAGTCACCACAGGTTTTTTTCCCTCATTAGGGTTTTTCCCCAATTCCGAATGACCACCTGTATCATCCAGGGGACTGACAGTCTTGCGGATTACCTTGCTAACTTCAAGGACTCCATTACTACCTTAGGTCAGCATGCTTCTTTCATACAATTGTGATAGATAGCAACGCCCAAAGAACATGGATAAGTTACAGCATTTGGCCAATGCTGTTCAAGCCCTGACCGCTGAGGTACAGACACTTAAAGGAGAAAATATAGCCTTACACCAAATCACTGCAAAATTACTTGTCCCTCCAGGATCCTTACCAGGAGAGAAGTATGATGGAAACCCAAAGAAACTGAAAGAGTTTCTACACACTGGCACAGTGCAGTTCATGTTCAAAGAAAATTATTTTACTACCGACAGAACCAAAGTCGGATTTATGATTTAGAATTTAGCAGGAAGTGCTCTGGGTTGGGCCACCCCCTTAGTCACTTCCAACAACCCCTTAATGGATTCTGACGCAGGCTTTGTCAACAGCATCCGTTCAATGTTTGGTCGCCATGAAATATTGATATCAGCACAAGAACATCTACTGGATTTCTGCCATGGACCCTAGAAGTCCTTGCTTACATTACACAGTTTAAACAATTAGCCGCCGGAACAGCCTGGCCCGATGATGAGTTACCATATTCCGTAGAAGATTACATGAAGACCTTAAGGATGAGGTAGCCAGAGTAGCTAGAACCGCTAATCTTGCATACATGATTACGCTAGTAATACAGCTTGATTACCGTCTACAAGAAAGACAATCGGAAAGAAGAAACAATTGGAACATAAGAGGAATACCAGAACCCTCTAAATGGAACCCACAAACCACTGTGACGGAAGAACCCATGCAAATTTGTGTCCCCCTTATGGACTCAGAGCGTAACCAGTGCAAGACACTAGGTTTGTGCATGTATTGCAGATCAAAAGAACATATGGTGCAGGAGAGGCCCCTCCAAAGCGTGAGGGAAACGCAATCTCCCGGTAATAGAGGGAACATTTGAAATGGGGTAAGAAAGAAGGTTCTCAACGCAATACAATCCTTCGCCTGGGCAGACAGATGGGGGAGCTTCAGTATGATGGTGATACATTGCAGGTCCTCCCAGACTTTTCAGCTGCAGTGCAGGCAACAAGGAGGTCCTTCATAGGGGTCAAGCTTCGGCTCACGGAAAACAAAATCCAGCACTCCATGCTGTTCCCCGTGAAGTTATGAATCCAATATGAGGGAAAGACTCCGTTTTTCATGAGTTGGTGAGCTCCTTCTTGGACAGGATCGGGAGACCACACTAGCCCAATCATCCAAGACCCCAGAATGGGGCCAGAAATCAAGGACGGGTGGGCCAGGAGGACCCATGAAGCCTGGGCATGGAGGTGGAGAGGAAGGGAGGGAGCAAGCTGGACACTTGAGGATTTCCTACAGGTCGTGGGCGTAAGGTATCTGGTGGTCTGGGCCGCCTGGGAATTGTGTTAATTGCTACCCTAGGGTGGCTGAGCCGACACATGACTGGATGGGCACCAACACCCCCCGCGCCCCGAGTGCAGCATTGTTCATGGTTGGGCTGTTGGGAAGTGGGTGGGAGTTTTTGGGCAGGTTGGGGGTGCCCATAGGGGTGGGTGGTGAGGGGTTTGAGTTGTTGGTGGGAGTGTATTCTTGTGTTTGTTGGAGTGCAAGTTCTTAAGCGGTGGTTTTCTGGCTTGCAGCCCTGCAATATTGAGGCAATGCCTGGTTGGGTGGCAGAGGCATGACCCATGAGTGACACTGGCAAAACAGGATGGCTTTTAGGGTAGCCACTTGGAATATACGGGGGGGAACTGGCCCTCCAAGTTTAGGAAGGTGGCTCAGTATCTGCACAGGTACTGGGTCGAGGTAGCTTTCATCCAGGAGACTCATCTCACTCCTTCCTCAGAGTCTCTTTGGGGTGCCATAGGTACGTCTCATACTCTTCCTTTGCGAGGGGAGTGGCTGTCTTGATCAATAAGAGTGCCAAGTTCAGGCTGATCTCAATGGCCAGGGATGGTGAAGGCAGGGCCCTGTTGGTTTATGGCATTTTATGGCATCTTAGAGGGGGTGGAGGTTGCGCTGGCTAATGGGTATGGGCCGAATGTGAATAGTGCCAATTCCTTTGACTGGGTGATAGTCCAGCTGCTGGGGTACGTGGGTGCCACTATAGTGTGGAGTGGGGACCTGAACACAGTCTTGGATCTGACCCTCGATAGGTCTACGGTTGGTCAGGGTCATCGGTCGAAAGCAAGCAAATGGGTTCTAGAGATCTGCAAGAGTATAACTTGGTGGATATTTGGTGGAGGCAACACAGAGACACTCAGGATTACACTTTCCACTCCTGGGTTCATGGGTCTAGCTCGCGGCTTTACAATTTGCTGGTGTCTCGCGAGGGGGGTGGGGGGGTTCACCTGGGGCAACTATCAGATTTTCCCCTGAACCCTTTCAGACCTTCGATAGTCAGTTTAGTGGGGGATCTGCAGGGGGGGCAATGCCTGGTACTTTAAGTCTGCCACACTGAGTGATGCAGTGTTCTGTCAGGAACTGTGGTATGAAATTGTCACTTACTTCATGCATAATAACGGTTCTGTCCCGTCACAGGGGGTTGTAAGGAAGGCATGGTATCAACAGTAAGACAGACACAAGTGACCACAGTTCAAGGGTGTTTACTGAACTTAAAAAGGGTTTGAAAAACACCTATCTAATCCTAAATCTACAGATGGGAGCAAGATATGACCATCAAATAATAATAACGCAGCCCTAATAGTGTCTTGTCAAAATAAAAGGGCCTATACTAATAAACCTATTGCCAATCCTTACCTCTAAATACAAATAGTGTGTGAAACAATGTTACAAAAAAGAAAGAAGTGTTCACAAATGATAAGTCAGGATGTTCAGGCCTCTGGGCTCCCTTCCCCACGTTTTCAGCACGGGACATGGCAGTACACTCGAGCTTAAAACTGTCAGAATTCCTCTTCACTGGTTGACCCCGTAGTGTAGAAGAAGAATTCTTCCCACCAATGTACCCTCTGAATGGTACAAACATACATAAAGAGGGATCAATTAATTGAAAGATGTTTGGATTTCCCTCCGAGACCAACGTAGCTGTAGAAAGAAAGAAGCACAATTAGTATCCAAATATACCTTCTGGTTCAAAGCATCTACTAACACTCCTCCCACACTAACCTGATCAGTGAAAGAACTGATCCTAAGAAGATTTACCACGATCTGAGTACGGGCCGTATATAGTATGGATATCCTGCAAAACAAACGACCCCTTTGGTTTTACAATCACTGATGTACAAGAAACAAGACTGCCACCAAATACGTAACTGCACTGAAATTCTTACTAGAGGGATTCCAAAATGGTGGAGCACGAAGTATAACTGGCAAATGTTATTGATGAAACGAGGAAACCAAACCTCCGTCTGATTTACAAGGAATACGTAAGCAAGAATATCCGCGGTATAACAACGGTTGTTACAACTCCCGCGATGCAGCAGATGCTGTCCCACGGTGCAGCGGAGGCTGTCTCGTGGCGCAGCTGGTGCTATCCCACATTGCAGCGGATGCTGTCCCACGGTGCAGCGGAGGCTGTGTCGAGGGGCGGCGGATGCTTTCCCATGGAGCAGCAGAGGCTGTCCCACAGTGCAGCTGAGGCTGTAACCAGTACAAGAAAGTACGAACAGAAGAACAAGAGTTACGTGAAGTCAACGCTATCCAAAGAAATCCTTTAAGCAAAGCCGGGTCAGAAATCACATGGGCAAGACAAGACTAAGGAATTGGCAAAACAGAATCCACGGGCGGAAAGAGGGGGTCGAATACCAGAAAAGCACAAGGTTACCTAAACAGACCAGGAAGATCCAAAAACATGGTCGGATCCAAATCATGGGGTCAAAGTTACCAGGTAGTCAAAGAACAAGGTCAAGAAAAGAGTAGCGCCACAAAATGCTTGATCAGAAGCACTGAGCAAGCAGGAAGGTGGGGTTAAGTATCCAGGATCACATGATCACCGCCATGATCCAGCACGAACATTGCGTCTCCTTAGCAACGTATTGCCTAACTTCCATGGCAACCTCCAGCCGCCCCGGAAAGCCGGGTTTTGAAGTAATCTGCCTCGCCATCCACTGCCTGATGTTTGGTTGGGTCTCCTGTGTTTTTTGGTTACATGAAACGTCTGTAGGCCGTTACGAAAATCTGTACGCATATGTCATGCCTGCGCCATGGGTGCACACATTGGCAGCCATCATGGGCTATTTGTTATTCATTTATCTTCAGAATACTCTTGGAACAACCCCTATTCACACTTTGGTATTTAATTCCCATTTGCGGGACTTTGGTGCTTTCTTATATAACTCAACTAACTACATGTACCACAATGCACCTTGCTACAGCTATCAATTCCTGGCCATTCCCATTTGTCAGCATTGGAACCACAATCCCCAGAAGCCCTAGGGATCAGTGCTGCTTCCACCATCTCAGGACCAGAGAGGGAGGAGGCAGATTGTATTCAGGTGTGCTGCTCCAGGTGCTGCCAATTAGCCTGCCTCAGTACAGGGCAGGGCGGTATTTAAGCAGCTGCCTGCAGGATCTCAGTCTCTTGCATCAAGAGTCCTCCCTACCCCTTTTTGCCTCAAATGTGTATGCTGTTCCTGCTGCTGCATTTTCCTGTTTTTGTTCCAGTGATCTTTCTGGGCTCCCTGCCTTGCAGCCTGCTACACCCTGCTGCCTACAGCCCTAGCCTTTTGGGCTCCCTGCCTCACAGCCCTGCTCCTCTGGGCTTCCTTCCTTGCAGCCTGCTACACCCTGCTGCCTACAGCACTAGCCTTGTGGGCTCCCTGCCTCACAGCCCTGCTCCTCTGAGCTTCCTGCCTTGCAACCTGCTACACCCTGCTGCCTACAGCCCTAGCCTTGTGGGCTCCCTGCCTCACAGCCCTGCTCCTCTGGGCTTCCTGCCTTGCAACCTGCTACACCCTGCTGCCTACAGCCCTAGTCTTTTGGGCTCCCTGCCTCATAGCCCGGCTCCTCTGGGCTTCCTGCCTTGCAGCCTGTTACACCCCACTGCCTACAGCCATAGCTTTCCGGGCACCCTGCCTCGCAGCTCTGCTCCTCTGAGCTCGCTCCCTGCTGCTCTGCTCCGCTGGGCTCCCTGCCTTACAGCCTGCTACTCTCTTCTGCTTTCAATCCTGACCCTTGGGTCTCTCTGTCTCTACGCCCTGTCTACCGCCTACTACAGCCCTCAGTCCAGCTCCTCTGGACGCTCTCTGCCTAGCAGCCTACTACAGTCCTCTGCAACCCACTACCGTTTTTTTGTACCTTGTACCATTTGGTACTGCAGCCCTGCTTCCTTGTTTGCAGCCCCCCTATTTCCTGGTTGCTGCTCCCTTGCTCTCTCCCTTGTTGGCAACCCCTTGTTCTTGGTCCCTGTCCTTCTCTTCCTTGACTCCTCTGTCCTCCCCTTTAGTTTACCCATTTCTATTGTACTGTTTCTTCCTTCATTCCCTTCTGCTATATTTCTCTTAGACTTCCTTGTCCCTGGTTATTTCTGTTCTTGTCTCTCTTGTGTCTTATGTTGATCCTTTGTACAGAGCTTGACTGTTGGTTTCTGGCAGGCAACCTCTGCCCCTTCCCTTGTCGCGTTTTCTGTTTAACAGACACCCACAGCTGTTGTTCCCAGCCATGAGCAGACAGAGTGGGCCTCTGTAATAGTAATCCATGCAGAAGGCTGGAGTTTCCAAAGGTCAGTGGAACACTCTTTTTCCATATCTGCATACACCCCAAGAGGGAATCCAGTTTGTTTGTATCTTTGTATTTCCTGCCCCTTTCTGTTCACAACTACAGTTGCCTACTTTTCTTTCTTGATGAGTTTCCTGCTGTGTGTGTACTTATCTGTCACCTTACATCAGCACAGCCACCCAAACCCTACCTGGGGGCCCTGTGCCACTCTTGACAGAGTGCCATCCTTGACAGCATAACAGGACCCTCCCCTAAAGATGGGTCCCGTCCCCTTGAGGCCCAAAACTCAGATATTAATCGAGGAGCATGTATATGATTGACCGGGTCCCGTGTTCTCTCTTCCGGACCATATCCTTTCCAATCCACATAATACATCCTGACACCCCTGGATACCTTGGTATCCAGAATCTTGTGGACTTCATACTCATCTTCACCTTTCACAGACAGAGGAGGCGGACGTGAAGGGAGAGAGGTATCAGGATGAAAGGCTTTAACGAGGAATACATGGAAAACAGGATGTACTCTCCACTTGGCAGGAAGATACAACCGTACGACGACAGGATTTATTACTGCCGTGATAACAAATGGACCAATGTAACGTGGGAGAAGCACCCTTCTACCAGGAATATGCAAATTCTTCATGGATAACCAAACCTTTCCCCCCACTACATACGTTGGGGCTGGAGAACGATGGGCGAATGAGAGCTTTTACATTGTGCACATACATAACAACAAGCAATGTGTTCGGCAACATCTTTAGCCAGAGAAGGCCACCAGCACCACCGCTGTAGGAGATCTATGGTCTTCTTAGTACCCGGATGTGCTGCTAACATTGAATCATGGCACCACTTGATGGCCTTCTTTCGAGTATCATCATCTGGAAGGAATAGCAATCCCTTGATATGAGGCAAACCATGTATGACTTCAAGATTAAGTCTGGCCGCTTCTGCAGGATTTTCTGTCACCCATTCCTGTAATTCATCACGCAAGGTAGGTTGTAAAGTACAAGCACAGATCACTTGATGTGGCAATAGAGGACGACCGTCTGCACTTGGAGGGGACGACTCACCATGGATGCGTGAGAGGGCATCGGCCTTCGTGTGTAATGAACCGGGCCGGTATGTAATGGTGAAATTAAACATTGAAAAGAACTCATGCCACCTAGCATCCCGGGCAGTAGAACACTTAACTGACTGCAGAGCTACTAGATTCTTGTGATCAGTGAAAACCTGATCAGGGAATGCTGTACCCAATAAATGATGTCGCCAGGTCAGGAAAGAATCGCGTACTGCTAACAGCTCTCTTTCAGTGATAGTATAGTTTCTTTCATAGGAAGTCAATTTCCTTCAATGAAATGCCACTGGATGCAACCCTTTGGTTTCTGGACATTCTTGAGACAAAATGGCACCAAGAGCAATGTCCGAAGCATCAGTTTCTACCACAAATGGTAGATTAGGATTAGGGTGTTGGAGCACAGGAGCGCTGGTGAATGCAGATTTGAGACTCTGGAAGGCTTGATCACAAACACTGTCCCAAAGAAAAACTGTTTTACTGCTTGTCAAAGCTGTCAATGGGGCGAACAAAGTAGAAAAATCTCTAATAAACCTCCTATAAAAGTTTGCAAACCCCAAAAAGGATTGCAGGGCTTTCAAAGAGGTGGGTGTGGGCCACTCCAAAACCACCTTAACCTTAGACGGGCTCATTTGAATTCCTTTACAAGTTATCTCATACCCCAGGAATTCCACTTCTGAAGCATGGAAAATACATTTCTCTAATTTAGCAAACAAATTATTTTCACGCAGTCTTTGTAAAACGCGAGAAACGTGTGTCACATGTAACTCATATGATGTGGAATATATCAGTATGTCGTCCAAGTAAACTATTAGAAACAGGTCCATCATGTCGTGAAAAACATCATTGATGAAATATTGAAACATAGCAGGAGCATTACAGAGCCCAAATGGCATGACTCTGTATTCAAACAACCCATACCTGGTCCTAAAGGCCGTTTTCCACTCATCTCCACTACGGATTCTTACTAAATTGTAAGCACCACGTAGGTCCAATTTGGTAAAGTTAACAGATGATCCCAGTTGATTTAAGAGCACAGAGATGAGAGGAATGGGATATTGATTCCGAACAGTGATGAATTGAGAGCCCTATAGTCAATACACGGACGGAGATCCCCCTCTTTTTTGGGCACAAAAAATAAGGGAGAAGCTGCAGGTTAACGTGAGGGGCATATGAACCCTGATTTCAGAGACTGATCAATGTATTCCTTCAGAATGATATCTTCCTTGTGGGTAAAGGAATAGATCCTATCTGACGGTAATTTTCCCCCAGGGATCAAATCAATAGGACAGTCGTAAGGTCTGTGCGGGGGCAAAACCGAACCACCTCCTTCATCAAACGCATCCCTAAATTCAGAATATTCTGTAGTCAAAACACTGGTTATAACTGCCCCAATAGTGGATGCAATATCCAATAGAGGATGGCCAGGACTATTCGCTGGGGCCTGTTCTTCCAACACCGGTTCTCACAATATTCTGACATAAATTCGATACTGCCTGTGTGCCAATCAATGGAAGGATTATGTAACTGTAGCCACGGAATTCCTAATATGAGCCTGAACTGTGGTGCAGCTATAAGATCAAAGAAAATACTTTCTGAATGTCCCATTATAGTCTCCATTGCCAAATCCTCTGTCTGTTGGACCACCATTCCAGAAGCCAGGGTAGATCCATCCACAGCATTCACAATAACAGGATTCACTTTATCAATGATAGGAATGCCCAGATCCTTGGCGTACATGGTATCAATATAGTTTCCTGTAGCTCCAGAATCTATGATTGCTGTGGCTTGAGCACTCCTGTCTTGTGATAACCTGAAATTTACCTCCATTTTAACAGGTTGGACTAATATGGATTCCTTGGAAACATAAGTGCTCGGCAATTGGACTCCTCTTATTGCCGACCTCTCGTGTTTCCCTGCTTTTTGGAGGGTTTCTTGGTGCAAGCTTTCAATAGATGTTCCAAAGACCCACAATAGAAACACAAATGGTTTTTCCTACGATGCTCTCTTTCTTCTTGTGAAAGAGGACCCTGTGTTGCTGCCCCAATCTGCATTGGTTCTGGTGCAACATTAGATGGTACAGGGTTGATGTGGACGTCAGGAGCCACACCACGTTTCTCCCCTTTTCTAGCAACTTTACGGGCTTCTATCTGAAGAACCAGTTCGAGTAACTCTGGAAAGGAGGCTGGAACTACTGGCACCATAGCAAGGGTATCCTTTAAAGCTTCGGATAGCCCTTTATAGAACAAGGAGGCCTTCTTATCATCAGGCCAACCCGTCTCAGCAGCTAACTGATTGAATTTCGCTAAATAGGCCAAGAGTGTCATATCCCCTTGCTGCAAACTTAACAATTCCAACTCCATGACTTGGGCTTTGTATCGAGTATCGAACACCTTGCCCATTGCTTCAATCAATGCGTCACAATCGGACAATAAAGGACTACCCTCTTCCAAAAGAGGCTTAGCCCAGGCAGCTACAGTACCCCCAAGATGGGACAAGAAGAAGGCTGCCTTGGTTGCAGAATCAGGAAAAGAACCTGGTCGGCATAAAAAGTGCAAGCGACATTGATTTAGAAATGTCCTGAATTGTTTTGGGTCCCCATGGAACCTCTTCGGTGGAGCCAAAGGAAATTGTGACGTAATATACACTGGCCCGGCCTCCGCCTGTGCGGGTTCAATGACCGGGGCATTCGGTAATGCAGTTGCTACTTGAGGTATTGGCTGTATGGCTGTTTGGAGTTCCAGAATTTGTTGTTGAGTGGTGGTATGAGCATTAGCCATATCTGTTCTCAAATCTGCCACTTATTGGAGGAGGTTAGCTAGGGTCTCGTTGGGGTCCATGTTTAGAAGGATTCTGATTATGTCAGAATTCATCTTCACTGGTTGACCCCGTAGTGTAGAAGAAGAATTCTTCCCACTAATGTACCCCTCTGAATGGTACAAACACACATACAGAGGGATCAATTAATTGAAAGATGTTTGGATTTCCCTCCGAGACCAACGTAGCTGTAGAAAGAAAGAAGCACAATTAGTATCCAAATATACCTTCTGGTTCAAAGCATCTACTAACACTCCTCCCACACTAACCTGATCAGTGAAAGAACTGATCCTACGAAGATTTACCACGATCTGAGTACGGGCCGTAAATAGTAGGAATATCCTGCAAAACAAACAACCCCTCTGGTTTTACAATCACTGATGTACAAGAAACAAGACTGCCAACAAATACGTAGCTGCACTGAAATTCTTACCAGAGGGATTCCAAAATGGTGGAGCACGAAGTATAACTGGCAAATGTTATTGATGAAACGAAGAAACCAAACCTCAGTCTGATTTACAAGGAATATGTAAGCAAGAATATCTGCGGTATAACAACGGTTGTTACAACTCCCGTGATGCAGCAGATGCTGTCCCACGGTGCAGCGGAGGCTGTCTCGTGGTGCAGCTGGTGCTATCCCACGTTGCAGCGGATGCTGTCCCACGGTGCAGCGGAGGCTGTGTTGAGGGGCGGCAGATGCTTTCCCACAGAGCAACGGAGGCTGTCCCGCGGCACAGCGGAGGCTGTCCCACGGTGCAGCTGAGGCTGTAACCAGTACAAGAAAGTACGAACAGAAGAACAAGAGTTACGTGAAGTCAACGCTATCCAAAGAAATCCTTTAAGCAAAGCCGAGTAGGAAATCACATGGGCAAGACAAGACTAAGGAGTTGGCTAAACAGAATCCACGGGCGGAAAGAGGAGGTCGAATACCAGAAAAGCACAGAGTTACCTAAACAAACTAGGAAGATCCAAAAACAAGGTTGGGTCCAAATCAGGGGGTCAAAGTTACCAGGTAGTCAAAGAACAAGGTCAAGAAACGAGTAGCACCACAAAATGCTTGATCAGAAGCACTGAGCAAGCAGGAAGGCGGGGTTAAGTATCCAGGATCATATGATCACCGCCGTGATCCAGCACGAACGTTCCGTCTCCTTAGCAACGTATTGCCTAACTTCCATGGCAACCTCCAGCCGCCTCCGAAAGCTGGGTTTTGAAGTAATCTGCCCCGCCATCCACTGCCTGGCGTTTGGTTGGGTCTCCTGTGTTTTTTGGTTACATAAAACATACGTAGGCCGTTACGAAAACCTGTACGCATAACAAAAACATTCTCTGGCTTTTCTAGCACGAGGATACAGTTCAATCATTGCATCAAGTCTCTTTGCCTTTCAAAGTCTCTTCATTCAGAGGGCCTGATGCGACAAACAAACGATAAATTCTCTTCCTCTTTCAGATTTTCACAAGTACTCAATTTCTTAGGCAATTCACTATTCACCTCGAATCCCCCTCAGCTGGGCTCTGATCCTTTCAATACAATGTTTGTAAATTATTTATGCATCCAATTTCTCGCAGGATACTCTGTCTCAGGTGACTGACAGTTCACTCCGGATCCCCCTCAGCTGGGCTCAGATCCTGGATCCCCCTCAGTAGGGCTCAGATCTCAGATCCTCCTCAGTCGGTCTCAGATCCCCCTCAGTTTGGCTCAGATCTCATATCTGCGTCGGTCGGGCTCAGATCCCTTTTAATACAATGTTCATTTAGTCTCCTAATTCCATTTTTCAATATAACTTCACACAAACGTGCTTTAACCAAACGATTTTAGCTGATCTCCCACCTTCATTTACTTTTTCATCATCTATCGATGTCTTTCGAATGTGCACAGGGTTTTGCTTGACCTGTTGCAGGACCACTTCGATTTCACAATTCTTTATTACTCTTCACATTTGCCACCTTTCAGCTGGATATCTACAGAGACTTTCGAATGAGAACCCACGTGGTGCCGGACCACTGTCTATGGTATTGTATCTTGGCTTCAAATTTAAATCACTCATCTGCTGTTTTAATTGTGTTTGAGTTGCTTGCCACATATCCTTCATACACTGTTCTGTTCAGTTTTCACTATACAATGTTGCCGCTTGCAACCTTGACTTCAACACAGACTGGTCTGATATCAGTCTCTCCAACTCACCGGCTGTGCTGACTTCACTGGCACTGCTTTGTTGTAGGAGCCAAGGACAGTACTACAGCGGCAAACGATTCTCCCCGCCTTGACTATTGACGCGGGAGATCCTCAGGTACCTCTGACACACAATGCAGGATTCTTCAGCCTTGATTTGGTCTTATGTTTCCTATTCTCGAAGTTTCATGAAAGTAACGGTCTTTCTTTGAAAAGGTCAATGGCACTTCCCTCCTTGCAATCCTCTTCGGTTTTGCCGTCTTTCGCCTTGTATTAAACTGCCATCTTGGAGCTACTGCTTCCTCGTGTGCTTTGCCTTGCTCAGAGTGTGCTTTCATGCTCTGCCTTTTATCCATATGGGGAAGTGTGATGGATATCAGGTGTGTGTAATGGTCAGTAATTGCCTGACCCTGCCTGATCATTGTATTGGGACATGTCAGGTATACGCCTCAGTTGTTAGTCCGTTTTCTCTCACAGTGAGCTGTCTGTGAGAAAGTGTCCATGTTGGGAAAGGGAGGGTTGAGTTCCTAAGTATCCTACCTGGTAGGATGGGGTAAAGGTGTTACAGGGAAGGGGAAACCGTGTCTCGACATCCGGTGTCCCACTTCCGCTCCCCAAAGACCATTCACCCAGGTGATCCGTCCACACTGGTCCAACCCCAGGAACTGGATCCAAAGCGATGGCCGTGTCCTGGCCACATCCCTGGGGACTAGCGGGTGAGACACCTTCAGGTTTCTCACAGGGTGTTGGGGGAGTGATTTAAGTGCTACATTAGGGGGTCTGCATAGCCAAAGAAAATGGGATCCTGAGGGTGATTGGGGGCGAGTTGGAGGTGGGGGAGATGCACCTTAAGTGCCTGGAAGGTGAGTATATGCCCACGGCATACCCCAAGGTTTTGGCTGAACTGTGGCAAGAGCTGGATGGATTTAGGGCAAACGCTGACTGGGAGATCAAGTTCCTTAGTCGGAGCCACTCCATTAGGCAGTACGGGGAGGTGCAGAAGCCCGGGGCATTACTGGCCTGGTTGTTGGCAGCGGATCAGAGGCCTCCTCTGGTAGAGTGCATTAGGGACCCCCAGGGGAGACACTGGTGCACTAAAGAGGATATTGCTGTGGTATTCCACACATTCTACAGGCGCCTCTATGTCTTCAGCTACTCGCAGGATGCACCGAGTTTGCAGCACTATCTGGAGGACGTGGAGTTGTACTGGGTGGATTCTCCGACCCAGGAGGTGCTCAATCGCGAGCTATCCCTGGAAGAGATCTTAGCGGCTATTAAGGAGCTCCCTTGCTCCAATCGCGCCGGCCCGTATGGCCTCCAGCGGGAATTTTATAAGGCATATGCCTCCATCTCGGCCCCTATACTGTAGCCGGTATATACTGAAGCCCTTGATTTAGGGATTCTTCCACCTTTGATGCGGGAGGCTAACACTGTTCTATTGCACAAGAAAGGGAAGCTGGCTGAGGAGTGCCTGTCCTACCAGCCAATCTCCTTAATTAATATGGACAATAAGATTTTTGCCAAAGTGTTGGCTAATAGATATATTCCTCTGATGCCCGGAATTGTGTTGCTAGACCATGCCGGATTTGTGCCAGCAGGAATACCACGTATGGCTTGCAATGTTTTGCAGGGTTCTGACAGCACTGGAGCCAGCAGCGCAGATGGTTGTGGTGCTTCTGGATGCCAAAAAGGCATTTAACTCCTCAAATGGCCTTACCTATTTGCTGTTCTGCAGAAACTAGGTCTTGGAGCCCACTTTGTCTCCCTGGTGTCCTTTTTGTATGCTGATGTGATGGCAATGATTGTTTTGGGGTGGTGGAAGTCGGAGATTTTCAACATGGGACGCGGTATGCGGCAGGGCTGCCTGCTGTCCCTGCTCCTGTTTGCTTTAGCAATGGAGCCAATGGCGGCTGTCCTGAGGGAAAGGCACATTCAGTGATGGCTACAGTTGGGGCCCTCATTTCTCTATATGTGGACGTTGTGGCCCTCTTCCTTAGCGACCCAGTAGATAACTTGTCTCCTGTGATGGATGTGTGAAGTGGTTAAGTTCAGGAGTTATGTTATATTAAAGAATATTTATTTTGCGCACTATCACCACATGAGTGGTCCCCTGGTGCTCTGGCAGATCTGAAAAGCAAGAGGGTAGGGTATAATAGTAGGACTGAGTCGGAAAAAGCGCAAGAGAGCTGTGATGTGCTGTTGGCAGCTTCAGTTCGGTTTGTGTGATTTTTCGGTCGGTAGTTGACATGTGCTTTTGTGCAAGGCTACCTGTGGTTTGTTTCATTGTTGTGGTGTAGTGAAGTGCGTGATGAGTTTTGTGCTGTAGTTATGGTTGTGTTTTGTTTAGAGTTTGAGAGGTCTAAGCAGAGGGAAGAGTTTTTTAGTAGGTTGGATACTGCTGGCGCTCCATCGTACCCCCTCCGCTTTGGCCACCTGTGGCATGTGTCCTTGCTAGTGTCGTGCTTTGTGGTGTACTAGGGGGGTGGTCTCCCTCCTATATTCTGTGCAGAGATGTGGGTTGTCAGCAGGGCTTTCTTGTGGTGATGCCCCCTCTGCGTTCAGACTAATAGATATCTACACCTTATTGTACCTTGGCAAATCCTGGTGTGCAGTCACCATCACCTCCCTGGGCCCCTTGAGGGGGGACAGATCTCTTTCCTGTGCACTTGAGCTCTCTGGCCATGGGGGTTTATCTGTTCGGTCACCACTCTTTGCCTTTCAACTGTAATTCCCTCTGTCGGTGGTTCAACGTAGGACGCTCCCATCTCTCATCTTAAACTTCCGGTAGGGCCCTCCATGGGAATGAGTGCACCCGGGTCTCCCTCCCACTTGGACGTCTCTCCAACTCCCTGCACTTTGTCACGGTTCAGTCTAGTCCTCCGTCTTGCCACTTCTGTGTTCATTCAGTGGGGTGTGGGTGTTGCTGGTTCGTTTTCGTCCGGTTCTGAATTGAAGAGACAGGTTTTTAGGAGTTTTCAGAATTTTACATGGTCCTTCATGTTTCGTATTTCTTTCCGGATTGAGGATCAATCATAGTAAATCGGTAGTTTTCCGCCTCACGGATGGGACAGTGAAATTCTGGTCTCAAGTGGGAGTTTGGTGGGGCTCGTTACTTGGAGGTGGTGGTCTCTCTGATTTGTGATGTGATGAATTGTTTCAAGAGAATTATGGTCAGACTGTGGAATCTCTTCAGGACATGGTGGCAATGTGGTGGGACCTCCCCCTTACGTTGTTGGTCCGAATCTCCATTGTTAAGAGGATCATTGTTCCTCAATGCCTCTACCTGTTTCCTAATGTCCCACTGTTTCTCTCTTCTAGCTTCTTCACCCAGCTTTGGGGGCTCATCCTAGATTTAATCTGGGCCAGGAGGCTAGCCAGGGTAGCCTACGCCATGGCCCTCCTGGACCTGGAACGCTATTACTGGGTGGCACATGCACACAATCTGGCACATTGGTATGGTGTGCAGTTTATCCAGCCTCACATTCAGGTGGAGAGGGCGCTGGCCGCCCCCAACCTTCTGTGCTCCATGGTCCTCGGGGACAACGTCTAGATACCTGATTATAGTGGGGGTTACCTGTGCGATTTGGAGGAAGATGGAGGGCAAGCTAAGCATTGATACCCTGTATTCACCTCTACTTCTCACAAGGCATGTTGTGAGGGTGGCTATCATGGGGAGAGGGCTTACCTAAATATGGTTGAAAAGCTGGGTATGACCTCCATGGGGGACTTTTATGTCGAGGACACGCTTCTCTCACTGCAACAAGTGAAAGATAGAGGTGGGTGCACCTCACTGGATATGTTCCTATACTTTCGGGTGCGGAACGTCTTCAGGGCTAGCTTTCCCTCGTTTCCCCTGCTGTCCCCTACGTGGGCTTTATTGGATGGGTTGATTTGATCATAGGGGGCGGGCCGCCTGGTTTCTCGACTGTACAGCAGTTTCATGGCGGATATCCCATGGGATGGGGTCACGCTGAGGCGCTGTTAGGAGAGGGAGCTTGGCAGGGCTATCGCTGACAAAGACTGGAATTATGTGCTTTGCCAAACCCAGAAAGTTTCTATGAACTCGAAGCTCAAGCTGATCCATTTGGTGGTGTACCATACTCGGCCAGGCTTCACAGCCATTTCTGGTCCATTCCGTGGGCCAGTATCCTAAGATGGCTGCCGCCTGCTGATCGTGACTTTGCTTTCACTGGTTGCCTAGCAACCTACGCTCGAGAGGCTACTAAGCCAATTGCTTGCGACTGGAGGCGGAAGCTGGCCCCACACAGCTAAGACCCCCAGAACAAGGCCCTACCTGTCTGTGCCGGTCGGTGCCGGGAGAGGACAAGGGGTAAACTGCGATCATTATCGCCTTAATCAGGGTAAGAATGAACACGACTCACCCGACAATCAGTCTTGACTTTATCACTCAACTACGGTATATACACTTCAGAATTCCAACTGCTCTGTTATATGCATCCCTCCTATCCATCATCAGCTGTTTCCTATTCATCGCACACCTAACACACCATAATCTGCATAGCACTGCTTGCCTGACCTGCACCGCCGCATATACACCACTGAAGCGTATTACTTAACCCATTCACTATCTCTTAACTGCCTTACCTGTGGCCCCGCATATTTATCTCATAAGTGACACATGCCTGGGAGACTTACTGATAGCATTACTTCCCCATCTAAAGGCAGCGTAATCTACAATGGTGTCTTAGGATATTCGCAAACCGTTGACTGCCACACTGACTTCTACGAAGTTCCAACGAACCTCCCTGCCATCAATACTGCATACTATTGTTGCCCAAGCTTATCAACTTATTTATATCTCTGAGGCATGCTTCTTAAATTACACGTGCCAGTCTTATTAGTAGAACCGGCTCATGCTTGCCCATTATTGCAATGGCCATCTACATGATTGCCTCGGAAGCTCATTGCTGATTTGAACTGCCATACACTGCACTCGATACACGGCAATTACCTTAAATTGACCTAACGTGATTCTTGTCCCATCGCATTCTGTGTGCCCCATCCAAGTTGATTTGCTCCATTGCATCTTGTGTCCCATCTGATCTAATTTGACCTACTACATTGCATTTTGTGTGCCCCATCCAAGGTTATTTGTTCCATTGCATCTTGTGTCCCATCTGATCTAATTTGACCTACTGCATTGCATTTTGTGCGCCCCATCCAAGCTGATTTGCTACATTGCATTTTGTATGCCCCATCCAAGTTGATTTGCTCCATTGCATCTTGTGTCCCATGTGATCTAATTTGACCTACTACATTGCATTGTGTGTGCCCTCATCCAAGTTGATTTGCTCCATTGCATCTTGTTTCCCATCTGATCTAATTTGACCTACTACACTGCATTTTGTGTGCCCCATCCAAGTTAATTTGTTCCTTTGCATCTTGTTTCCCATCTGATCTAATTTGACCTACTACATTGCATTTTGTGTGCCCATCCAAGTTGATTTGCTCCATTGCATCTTGTGTCCCATCTGATCTAATTTGACCTACTACATTGCATTTTGTGCGCCCCATCCAAGTTGATTTGCTACGTTGCATTTTGTATGCCCCATCCAAGTTGATTTGCTCCATTGCATCTTGTGTCCCATCTCATCTAATTTGACTTACTACATTGCACTTTGTGTGCCCCTTCTGATCTGTACTACCTACCCCATGTGCCTTTCACGCCTACTGCCTAGTGTTTCCCCGCTCAAGATTAGCCTGAGTGCCATACTTCCTCGTTCGTCTACCTTACCTCACCATGTACATGCCCCACTTATTACGCTATATACTATTGCTATTTTGCAACTCACCAACACCTGCCTGGACCTCTCCTAACACTAGCAGGGATATACCAACGCAGCCCACCATGCTATTGAATAATATGCTCAATATGTCCTGTTCATCACTTACTACCAGCGGTAGACTCCCGCCCTCAGAGAGCATTCCCCCATCCACTTTCCTGCCCCCCTGCCTACAGCACATCACCAGTACCACTCCCACCACGACTGCGTTACCTCCTAACCCTTACTTGAACTCACCAGCCTTATGGTTGGAACACTTTGCTGCCAAACCTACCCCTAATCAACAGTGCGTGTTGCATCTCAGGAACCTTAGACTAGGTTCTAGATTCCCACTTGCACACCCACGCTTACACAATCCCACCACAGTCTCTAAAATTCTCAACACTCCTATCAACCATACTCACACACCAAAGATAATATCTACAAAGAACACTGCACATATAGCTCCCTCTATTACCACCAATAACACACACACCCTTGACAAAGCTGCCACTATTAAGGGTGCTCTAAATAATGCAAGGTCACTCCATGCACATGATTTGAATATTGCAGACTACATCAAAGCACAAGACCTAGATTTCTTAGCCATTACTGAGACCTGGCTACACTCAGCTGCAGGACCATCACTCTCACTCGCCAGCACCAATGGTTTTTCCATTACTAGATGCGATAGAGACTCAAACCAATCCAAAGGCGGGGGCATCGCCTTCATTTCCAGAAGCTCCCTAGGCCATTGACCCATTCCAAATCAGCATATCCCATCAGCTGATCTATTGTCCGTCAAGTTGCCTGTCTCACCTACCCAAACCATCAGCATACACCTCATTTATAGGCCACCCGGACCAGTCTACACCTTCGCATATGACATTACCACCCTCCTATCAGCTAACACTAAGCCCAACTCACAAATCATCCTACTAGGTGATCTTAATCTTGGCTTCCAAGATGCCAATGACCATAAAGCCCTAGACATTGCTAGCATAATAACTGAACTGGGCTTCTCCCATCACATCCAGGAACCCACTCACATCAAAGGGAGAACCCTTGATTGGTTGGTTGATCTTAATTGCAGCATCAATATAGTGTCCAGCATGCACCAGTTCAGATCATCATATGAGAACCTTTAATATCAAAGCTAATAACCACTGCTCGAAACAGAACATCGCACCACCCATTAGCACAAGAAACAAAAGGGACATAACATGTGAGAAATTGCTCTCTTTAATACTACCCATACTAAACAATGCCTCTGTGTCCTGCACTGACCCTACGGCCCTAATTGACACCTATAATCCAACCATACTGAAAGCCATCAATACAATTGCCCCACTTAAACTACGGAAACCCAAACCACGTGCACACCTTAACTCGTGGTTCATGCCGCACCTTAGAACACTACGTAAGGAAATAAGAAATGCATAGGTCCGCTGGAAAAGCTTACCTTCAGTCAGGACAGCCTTATAATAGCATCCCTCAATTACTAAGAAGCAAACCTCGAAGCCAAAAAAGACACTTACAATAATCGTATCTCGCAAGCTAAGTCGAGAACTAAAGAGCTCTTTAAGATACTTAAATAATTAGAATCACCTTCAGCTCCCCCAACACCTGTATCAAAGATAGTACATGGTGCTCTAATATTCAAAAAGCACTCTTATATAAAATCATCATGCTACAAACCAAAATCAACACCAGAAAAAGCAGTTTATCGACTGACTCACAGCATAGTACTCCTACCAGAACTTCTGACCACCCTCAACACACCCACAAACCTTTTAACTTTTCACCACTCTCCTTCAAAGAGGTAGAAAATATAATCCTCAAACTCAAAACTTCTAACTGCCAGGGCGACACATGTCCAGCCCCCATCATTAAGGAGGCTACTAATGAACTGGCACCTTTCATCACTGCCCTAATAAATGCCTCATTCAACACAGGCGTCGTGCTTGACAACCCCAAGGACGCCTGGGTCCTCCCCCCTACTTAAAAAACCGTCATTGGACCCAAGCACCCCCACCAACCACAGGCCCATCACTACCGTCCCTTTTTACTCACAATGCTGGACAGAGCTGCTTACCTGCAGATACATGACTATCTAGAATCTAATAATCTCCTTGGCCTTAGACAATCTGGCTGCCAACCGAGGCATGCAACCGAAACATCCCTAATCAATTTAAAAACCCAAATCGAAGACTTTAAAGATAACGGCAAGCAAGCCCTCCTCCTACTGCTCGATTTATCTGCGGCTTTTGATCTGGTTAGCCATCAAATACTTTGCCAACATCTCAAATCCGCAGCCCACTTCTCCGACAAAGCCACCACCTGGACCAGATCCTTCTTGGAGAATAGATCTATGAGGGTCTTCTCCCTGCTGGCCTCCGCCGAACAGTCTCCAGTTCTGTATGGGGTCCCAAAAGGATCATGTGTATCACCAACACTCTATAATATGTTCACAAAGCCCCTTTTCGATATTCTTGACTATTTGGGTGTCACCTACACTAACTACACAGACGACATCCGAATACTCATCCCCATCACTGGAGAACACAAAGTTGACTCCAAAGCACTAAACAACGTCTATCTGGTTACCGACGATAAGACAGAGCTACTCCTCCTGGGATCCCAACTTAGACTCAACGGACTAGATCCTGCTTTCAATTCCTTCATCATCGATGGCAACACCATAAAGGTATCTAACAATTCTAAAACTCTAGGCATATATCTTGATTCTACACTTTCCTTAACAAGACAAACTAACGCCATAATATCCTCAACAGCCTACACCTGTAAACTTATCACAGCCTGTCGACCATTTCTCACCACTGCCAACTGCACTACCCTTGCTAGAACCCTCATCATGTCGAAACTCGACTATTGCAACGCGCTATACCTAGGGACCAGCCAACGGAACTTGAATAAATTACAGGTAACACAGAACAATGCCATCAGGGCAGCACTAAATATCCCGAGAAATCATCATATTTCTGACACTAGGCATAGCTTACACTGGCTATCGGTCACCCAGAGAATCACCCTAAAATCTCTCTCACTTACGCATAAATGCCTTGCCGATCAGGCATTCGAAATACCTGTCTAACCGATTCACACCCAACACTTCTGATCGCCCTCATAGAGTAGCCCAAGCAGACTGCCTACTAGGTTCAAGCTGCAGAAAGCAGGGGGCTGCAGCTTCCCGGTGCTTGCCACCAAGCTGTGGAATTTGCTACCCAACCCTCTCAGATCAGTATCATCATTCCACTCCTTTAGAAGTAAAGCTAAAACTTGGCTTGTAGCGCAGGACTACTAAAGCCAATACCAAACACTTTGCTCACAGCAACTTACGCTGTTGCCTGCGGCTTTTGCCATTCTCGCAAGCCGAACACCACTGGAAATGTCTACTGTATGTAAATAGATTTGTAAAATGGGATATATATGCATCATCTGTATATTTATGCCATGCCATCATGCCGAACACCCCTGTAAAATATCTACTGCATGTAAATGGGTATGTAAAATGTGATATATAGTATCATCTGTATATTTATGTAACTGTAACCTTGAAAGAAAATGCACCCAGATGCCTTTGGGCCAGGTGTGCTATACAAATACACGAAATACAAATACAAATACTTCAGAGACATGTGCCAAGTGTGGCATTGGCCCGGCAGGGTTCCTGCACCTGGCTTAGGAGTGCTCGCAGATTTCCCAGTATTGGGATCTATATTAGCCAAGATCTCATTATTGGGGAACAGTTGGATACCGGTGGTGGCACTTCTGGGTTGTCCGAGGAATCTTCCTAGGGGGGTTGGATGCTTAACTGGCCTGCTGCTGGTGCTGGCTCGTAGGAGCGTCGCTATGTCTTGATGGAAAGGCCCCTCACCCCCAATGCAGCAGTGGTTACAGGACGTTGCCTACTGCCACTATATGGAGACAGAACTCATTCAGGCCTTAACATTGCACTCCCGCCCACTGAGGTGTGGGCACCTTATATACAGTATTTACCTACAGCGTCAGATAACCATGTTGTATCCATATGTGGATTGTCTCTTCTGTACTGTATATTGCCTATGCATGCTATGTTTTGCTCTGGGTGGGCCACGGTTTGGCTGAGGCTCCATGTTCTTGTTGGTTTTTGTGTGCAAAATGAAAAAAATAAAGTATTAAAAAAAGCGCCTTATTGCCATTGTGAGATGAACCCTATGTTCTACTACGCATATTAGAACCTCCACAGCTTCATCGCCTAGTGTGTAGCAGCACTCACTTCCACAACTTTAGCTTCTTGTCGTGTTTCCCTTTTGGCATAAGGAAGCACGCTTTAGGCTGCCGCTTTCCAAAGCAAGGCAGCTTTAGCAAACGGAAGTCATCATATAGTAAGTGGGCTTGCCTCCCCTGTTTGTGAACTGTAGGAGTAGCTTACCTTGTATAAATCAATGTATCGTTATGCAGGGGCGTTGCTAGGGGGGGGCTAAGGGGGCTATAGCCCCTGATCATTTGGTTGTAGCCCTGGATAGAATCTCAGGAGCTACAGCCAAAAGACTAGCTAGCCCCCAGTCCCAACAGTTCCGACATCAGTTTAGCCCCGGGTCTTTTTCAGACCTAGCAACTCCCCTGTGTTATGTCTTCCAGCCTGATTGGCATAGCGTCATGTTGCCAACAGTAGTTTTTTGATGTAATTTTTACGAAAAGAAAGTCCATCGAAAAAACTCATCGAAATATAGAGGGGTGGCGGTAAGGGGATAAAAGGGACAGTGAGTGGGTTAGGTTAGGGATAAAAATATAGGGAAGTGCGGGTTTTGGGGGGGGAACCACCCCAAATATATAAAACAATTCAATTCGTTTTCATTTTTCATTAAAATTACATCGAAAAAACACCCGTCGGCAAACGGACATAGCGCTGCCCGATTGCATTGTTCAGAGCATGAGAAGGCAGCCATGGCCTGAGACTTGTATGCTGGGACACTGGCTTTCCACCTTCAACCTTGTTGTTCTGTCTCATGCCCACACCTCCCTCTCCATTGAAATGCATGCGTACCTTCCAGTATATAACCCAGTGCATTGTGGAGAGTGGGGGTTGTTCTGCTGAGTCGCATTCTGCAGTTGGTTTGTTGTTGTGCTGTGGCTTTGCTATTGCTAATAAAGCCATTCACCAATCCCCCAGAAGAGTCTGTGGTTGTTTTTTCCACAACATCACTGAAGCATGTCGGGAGAAGATGGGTAATAGGCCCCCAGCGGGAGTAAGAGGAACACACATGACACTAGAATGAAAAGACAAGAAGGGTTCCTGACTGGGAGAGAGGTTACCTCACAGGTAAGTACTGCGAAGAGGAAGAGTAGGAGTAATGAAGATTACTGGTAAGCAATTCCCAAATTGACGACCACTGACGTTAGACCTATCCCATGCAGGACCTTTCATAGGCATATGTAATTTTCTGTTAAATCTCATAATAAAGATGTTCACCATATTAGAGAAAGAGCAAGGAATTTCCTGAGGACGTCAAGCATGACACTGATGAAAGAAGGCGCCAGTACACATGAAATCAGCAAGCTGTGGTGATGTGCATTCTGTAATAACCACACAGCAAACAGGACTCCTGTCGCTTCCTTATACACGAGGCAAGCGCGCCTTGTCGCCACTGCTTTAATGATACTCTCACTTGTTGCTATGACAGCCGGCTCCTTTCTAAGCTTTCAAGCACAGTAGCAGAACTACGCGAGTGGAGAGAATTGAGAATAACAGAAAGGTAATCTCTGAAAGAGAATCATCCTTTGAATGTACCAAGACCTGGGAAAACACATGTTTGGACCAGCTGATGTTGCTGAACACTGGAAATAAAATATCCAGAAGGAGCTTGGCATGTTGTCAACAGCGACTAGACCAGGGGATTTTGTGTTGTGGCCAGTGCCTAATTTGTGGGGGTGTTTGCCAGGACTCTGCCCTGGCACTTATTTCTGAGCACCAGCACTTATATTCTCAGACTCAGTCTGATTATGATGTGGTGTTTTGGAAACTTTATTATTTTAACTCTCATTCAGTAGTTGTCACACAACAAGGAACAACAATGTGCAGTGGGCGCAGTCTCGTCATCCTAGGCTGGTTCATTAATGTCCCTGAACCCAATGACCCTGTTGGGCAGGACAGTGCTCGTTATCAAGGATAACAATGAGTTGGAAGGTGACAATGCTGGGTGCTCCATTCATCCTGCACGACAATGGTGCAGCTCCGCTACTGCAATGTGGGGACAATAAGAGGACAGTCACCAGCCAGCAGCACCAACACAAGGGCAAAGCCTGGGAAAAGGCCACTTCCTAAGAGGAGTGTCTGCCATGAGCGTCAACCTACACACAATTCTACTGCAGTGTTTGACACAGGCAGGTTCATCAGATCAGGAGTGATTTTTCCTGCATTTGTCAATTAATTTACAATAATAGGAAAGCATGTCTACTTTGGTTTCTCTGGATAGATGGTCAACATGTTCCGTTTGCCGCCTGTTGAATCCGAGCAAAATGTTAACAATGATGATTTGTTTAAAGAATCACTCAAACATTTGCCTTAGACTAGTTTGTTATGTTATTTTATGCCGATTGGTATCAATAAATTTCACATTTGCCATAGGTAGTGCAGTCATCACTCGCAATAGCTGGTAGCACTTGCAGGGTATACCCTAAATTTGGCAACACTTTGGGGCACTGCTGTGGATCGTGGCACCAGGGGGCCGGGACTTGCCCCTCGATGTGTCCCAGGTGTGTTAGAAAATATTAGGGCCTTGCCACTTATTTCTTTTTTTTTAAATAAATTAAGCATTAGTTGTGGCCAATGTGTAGTGTTTCGTTTCACTTGGAGAATCTGAGCCAGGACTGACTGAACTCATGTGAGAACACCAACACAAAGGACGTGTCACAACTAAAACATGAAATTAACATGTGTACCGTCAGCGCTGGTCATTGGGCTGGATTTTGCCGGATCTGAGATCCAGCAAAATATATCTCCCTAAATCTCATTTCATTTCCAGCACTGCCCTTACAAAGGTCAGATATAATGTATGTATATGCAAGCAGGCATGACAGCCTCAAGGCATGATCTGACCCTGGTGCCATTACATGAGAACATGACATGATAGCTTATTTATAACGTGCTTAATACCCAGAGGTCTCTAAGCGCGGACCTGGGGATCGAACCTGTGTTGCTCCATGTCGTCTTGTTTCCAAGGCGAGCACGTTGCCATTGAGCTATCCTCCCGAGACATGCATGGAAACAGGGCAACTACTGGCACGAAGTTAAGATACAAATAGAGAGAGCACTAACTGGATCTAAACCCAGCTCTAGAAACTGAGGCTACCTAATAAAAACGGTAGTAATAATATTAGTAATAATATTAATAATAATAATAATATTATTATTATGTTGTCAGTTCAGGTTTTTATAGGCCACTTAATGCTGATTCCTCCCACTTTTAAGTGCTGTAATGATATATGTTATTATTACCCACCTTATTTGTGCTCAACTTACAAAACTCATGTGCATCAACTCAAACAGTAGCAGACCAGTTAAAGGAGCACCGAATAGACGCAAAGGTAGTTGCATTGTATAGTAACGATGGTCAACATTTCTAATGTCAGCTGACAAGCAATGTACCCTTTGCTGCGATACAATTGCCAGCGTCTCGGGGAGCCATCTCCCACACATGTAAACATTTTTTACACCTCTCCAACATGCCCAAAAGCAAACTGAAAACCGGCGTCACCTCTTCACGCTTGCTACAGCGCAAACAGCACTGCCCAGACGCAAGCACTATCCGCCATGTTTGCAGTATCTACTGTCCTGCAGCATAAACTAATGCCACTCCCAAGATAACATTGGGTGCACGGTGGCATGCCATGCTGTGCTCAAGCCTATATACGCATGCGCATGCTTCATGCCAGCAACATTAACATTAATAGTGTAGAGGTTTGACCACCTGACTCGGAAAAGAGAGCTCATGGGAGCAGGGTTTGAAACTCTCCGCCAGTGGTTAATTTACATTGAAACTGTTTTGATCTCAAATGGCCTACCAATGGCCTAAAGTTAAAACAAAATAATGAAAATAATATTACCAGTTGGGCAAATATCATTTTACATCTTAAACATGGAACATTAGAATGACTCTGCCTGTACTTGACTTTTTAAACTATTTTTATGTTTCTGTTTCTGTTTCTGTTTATCAGGTTTATATAGCGCTTTAATCCCAAGCGCTTTACAATATTTTTTGAATGCAGAAAAGTACTCTTGCTCTATAACGATCGACAAAACAAATTGTTTGATTGAAATGGGTGCTGGTATTTAATAAAATATTAGCTGACTTCAAAATAAAATGAAAAATAACAATAAAGGGGTCTCTAAAAGTCAGACACTAAAAGGGAGAGGCAAAGTGGCCACCTGCCAATTTGCTATAATTATGCGAAGCCATCATTAAACACTCACAGCATTAAACGCCTATCTGAGGCAAAGTTTCCCTCCCCTTGGTCTGGGGGTGAGGGGTATTTAAAAAAAATGGTCAATGGAAATGCAAATGCCAGTAACAATGAAGGTGAGTCCAATTGCTTCTGCAAAAAAAACACAAGGTGAAAGAGCATGTGTTGACTCTTCAGGGGGCGCTGTTTGTGTGCTGCTTATCTGGGCTTCTGCACAGCAACCATCAAGGACCCAATGAATAGTTGGACAGGGTTACTGTGAAGGAGTCAGCAAAAGATCTGTGAGGCGCCTAACATTTTACAGTCACATACAATCAGATACATGCCAGCATGTTGGGCCATATTCTGGGTCACAACACCTGCTGTTAAACACTGGCCCCCACTTGAAATTCAGATGCATATGACACTGTGAAACACTGTTCTAGCCAGATTGCTCCCCTGCAACAAGCAATGGGTAAAGGAGCACTGGTTGACCAAAGCGGACCGAACTCAGGAAAGTCTTTTAATTTCATCGAATAATGACTACCATTTACAGTAGGAGTCCATAACAGCATTGGGTATCTAGTAGGGATAAACCTGAAGGGTGCATTTATAATCTTTGAATTCAGTGTAATGATGGAAATCCTGGAACCCAAGTGACTCCCCTAGGTCAACCGTGCTTGGCCCAAACATACACACCAGGTTTTTACTTGTTTTTGATGATAGTAGGACTTTATGCCTGCCTAACCAGGAAGAACTGGAAAGTTGACTAGTCATAAAACAGGACATTTAGGGAAGATATGAGCGCAGCCCACTGTAGTAGATGTACACAATGGATACACTGCCAAATACTGTGTAATTGTTCTGAACGACAGACTCGGGCGAAAACAGATATTATTAGGGAGAAATGAATGAACTAAAATAAATACAAATTTAAATCAAATAAATAAGACTTCCAACAGTCTACTGTTAAGCCTGCATACAAGACAAGAAAGATTAGGTGTGGTGCAACAGGTGTTTTAATAATAGATATAAAAATATATTGCGGTTTGTCTAGAAGTGACTGTTCGCAGTGGTTGTTAGTGCTATGGGGATGAAATGAACAACTAAAGTAGGCTTCTTTTCAGTAAGGGACAATATTCTTTTCAGTCTTCCCCCACTGCCCTCCTATCCAGGGAAAAGTAAGTCAAGTGTGATGGTCCCCCAACTTGGATGTGACAAAGACTTTATAGGTTCCAAAAAGGGAAAGGGTCTAGAATAAACAACAGTAAAGTTTTACAGTGTTTTTGTTTGGTCTCTCACTTCCCTAAACCACAGTCCTGTACATTCCTGTGGTCTTTGTCTTCAGATTGAAAGTTTCCAGGATTCCTGAATCCTCCTCTTTGTGCTTGGGGTACAGGCCAGCCTAGGCTCGCCCAATTAACCCCCTGTTCTATGGTGTTCGTCCCAAGACACTTCCCTCCAGGTTGACACTTTTATAGCCTCCCCGATCCTCAGGGAGGTTCCAAAATATAATTCCTCCTCTATATCTGAAATCTGCCCTGGACTGGCCTGGTCCGCCAGAACCTTCCTGCTATTAATATTAATGTCCTTCTCCCGCTTTCTTAGGTTGAGTTAGTTTATCTCAGCCTTTATTCTTCAACTATAATCCTCCCCAGATGGCAATGGTTCTATTCTCCTCCAAGCTTCTCAGCTATAGCACACAAGATTACCCTTCTACTAAACCTCCTCAAAATCTCACTTGTCAGATGTTACCAACTCCTCCTGCACTCTAGTCAGTACTAAACCTCACTCCTCAAGATACTCTCCCTCTAACCTCCTACTCCCTCCTCCAGATGGTATACCTTCTCCCACAATCGCCTCAATACCCTCTCCTTCAACCTCCATCTTTCTCCTCCAGATGGTAACACCTCCTCCTCCAACCTCAATCCTCGCTCCTCCAACCCCCAACTCTATTCTCTAGCTCTCCTCTTAAAATAACTCTCACCTACCAGTCTCTTACAAACACCTTCTTACAGTCCTTTCTCAAATGCCCCACACTGCCAGTAAGTTGGGTGACTTTTATAGTTTGGTCTCGCCTCCTCTGTGGTGATGCATAGAGGCATTCATTGAGTCTATTCAGTGTGAGGTGTGCTTTCCTGGGATTGGGCCTTGCACTGATGGCAATGTGGGTTGTGAGGGGCTTGCCAGGTTATATTGAGGCCTGAGATGATCTTGGATTTCAGAGCGTCCCCGGACATGTGTGAGGCCTCTACCCCTCCCCCTAGAATGGGTACTGCCATTGCCTGCATTAACCTGGGTCTCTCTACTCTTTCAACAATTAAATTTAGGGTCAGAAAATCCTCTAGTAAGCATGTGATACTGTTCACTGTACTTGTGATTCCTTCGTTGCAGGCAACTTGCATCTTTGTAAACCCTGCATTGCTAGTAGGATTGGTAAATAATATAGGTTTATTTTGTTACTTGCATAAACAACACAACTAAGTTTACCATTGTTTGAGTGCAGCTTTACATCCACAGGACTTCAGCAGTCTGCGTGACTTTGACTCATAATCAGAAATGTTTCCCTCTGAATCAGTGATGACGCCAAAAATGTATTTTCCTGATCACCAGTGGATTTGAAATGTTGCAACATTGTTTCCTTAAAGGGAAAGACTTAGGGCCTCATTACACGGATGGCGGAGAACCATGGCGCTATTAGCGCCATGGTTCATGCTGGTAAAATACCGGCACCGCCTTGGCGGAAAGGGGAATTACCCCCCCATTCCAAGGTTGGCGGGGCGGTAATTCCCCTTTCCACCATTGCCCTTCCCCATTACCATTTATGGCCTATAGGGCTCAATGGGAATGGGGAAGGCGCTAATTACGGTACCGCAAATTGCGGTACCGTAATTAGCTCCCTGGGTCCCTTTGCGGGTTGGTTTTTAACGCCTGCAAAAAGCAGGCGTTAAATCCCCCAACCCGCAAAGGGACCTCGTAGTAAGGCGGTAAGGATTTACCGGTACCGGTATTTTACCGGTACCGGTAAATCCTTACCGCCATCCGTGTAATGAGGCCCTTAATCTCCCATTGTAGGGGTCAGCAATGAGAGGTGGACACAAAGTTATAATGTTCTCAAAATTACCCATGTTTATTTTATAAAGAAAATGGGTTTGGATAAAGTCCTGTCTTTCCCTATCCAAAAGAGAATGTAAAGCAAGTGGCCTATAGGGCTCAATGGGAATGGGGAAGGCGCTAATTACGGTACCGCAAATTGCGGTACCGTAATTAGCTCCCTGGGTCCCTTTGCGGGTTGGTTTTTAACGCCTGCAAAAAGCAGGCGTTAAATCCCCCAACCCGCAAAGGGACCTCGTAGTAAGGCGGTAAGGATTTACCGGTACCGGTATTTTACCGGTACCGGTAAATCCTTACCGCCATCCGTGTAATGAGGCCCTTAATCTCCCATTGTAGGGGTCAGCAATGAGAGGTGGACACAAAGTTATAATGTTCTCAAAATTACCCATGTTTATTTTATAAAGAAAATGGGTTTGGATAAAGTCCTGTCTTTCCCTATCCAAAAGAGAATGTAAAGCAAGTTGACCTTGTTGCCAAAATACATCTGACCCTCACACTAACATACAGAATCAAAAGGTACAAGGGAAATGTTTCTATTTCAATTCAACAAAAATGTGCACAAACATATGCATAATTCCAATCAAACAATTCTTGTGTTCAGGTTTGGTTCCCTTCCCCTGAACTGTTTCAGTTAAAGTATTTAAAATGTTCTGTTTCACCAAAGTTCTATTAAAGGAAATGAAAGTGTCTCCTTCACTTAATGTTCTCTTCAAAATGGCAAAGCAAAAGTTATTTCTATAGCATAGGTTGAAATATAGTAAGAAAGAGCCTTTCCTAATGTTCAGAATGGCAAAGCAAATTGTTCAACTTCAATAAAAGGTTTGATATGACAAAGTTTCTCTTTTTAACACAACATTGGATTTCCTGGTATACTCCCCTGTCAGGAACTTCTCAACTGAACAGATATCCTGGTTTACTCCCCTGCCAGCTTTCCTTTCCCAAAAAGGTTCACTATCTGATGTGCACCTGATACACTTTCGACCTGTCCCACACTCTCTCCAAAACCATCCCAGAGGAATCGCAGGGGTGCTGCGACAGCTTGTGCCCAACCCCTCCCCTGCCCAGGCTTACCCTCACTACCAACTCTGGTGCTACCTTCATCTCCCGCGCCCCGACCACACCTCCCCAGCAAGCATTGCCCACCAACCTACCACTCTCTTCATCACACGGACCATTACCAGAAGGCCACCCCTGGCCTCCTCCTTCACTTCTCTCAGCTTGGCACGGTTTGCCTTTTCCCAAAACATTGCTCCAATCCCCTTCCCTGCAGACCCCCACCCTCTCACACACTCCATCAGCACCCAAATGCACAAATCTCAGAGATAGATGATGCCCCCTCGCCCTAAACGCAGCATGACTCACCAACCCTGCACCTCTCGATCCACCCTGCCTCTCCTAGCCCCACTACCATGTCCCCTCTGTCACCCCTGCCTCCCACATCCCTCCTGGAAGACAGCATCCCCCCTTCCATCTCCTTCAACCCTCATCCTCTCCCCCTTTCCCTTCCCCCATGCACCAATCCCTAACAACAACTAGCCAGACACCTCTGAATGACCCAGCACCTCGCACCACCACGCCTCATTCGTCGGAGCCATTCGCTACCAACCACCTGCATATCCCACGCCACTACTCAGTCGAAGACCTCTGACCGCCCGCCCTCTCTTTTTGGCCCCAAACACCCTGCGACCCCCTATGCACCCTTTTACAGTATCTCCCCTGACCACCTCTGTCCATCCTATTGCACGGCCCTATCCAATCAACCCTCTCCCCACCACCAACCTACCAGTGACCACGACCATCCCAACCCTGCTAATCCCAAACACCCAGAAAATCACCGCCCCCACTACCTCTCACAAGGTCACCTGTCTCCTCTTCATTGCCTGCTCTGTAGCTAAGAACAGACACAGCATGTATGAGTTCTTTACATCCGAGAACCCCGATCTTATCTTTATCACGGAAACCTGGTCCTCTGTCTCCTCAAGCCTATCGCTCACAAAGCATTCCCACCCGACTACTCACTCATCGCCTGCAACAGATCTTATAGAGGAGGCGGATTAGCCATCCTCTGCAAACCTCACATCTCTATTACCTCCACTGAAACACAACCCAGCACAGCTAACTGCAGAAACCCTCCTAGTTGAATTCTCTCTTGCCTACTCTCTCACACAGCTTCCTACTCATCTGCAGAGCCCGCGGCTATGACAGACACTTCGCCAACAGCCTATGCGACTCACTAGCAGCCATTCTAGTTAACCACCCTGAACTCACCCTACTGGGAGACTTTAACTTCTGATTTGACTTCCCCAACAACTCCATGACTCTACCCCTGGTCGACAGCCTAGAGGCACTCAATCTAACTCAGCATATCCCAGGACCCACGCATACTGCTGGCCACACCCTCAATGCTATTTTCAGTTCTTCCAACCTCATCTTCACGTCCACCCCTCAACCCCTCATCTGGACAGACCACTATGCCATACCTTTCTCTCTCCTCACACTGACCCTACCTTCCAGGGCCCCCTCTACCTCTAAATCTCAGTTCAAGTGCTGGAACAAGGTCATGGTACTACCGTACCTGGCTGAGGCGCTGCTAAGCACCCTTCCCTCAATCCCAACCGCAGATAGACCCTTACCCATACAGCTCTTCGACGGCTGGCTAAATTACTCCCTCATTCCCCTAACCTGTTCCAAGTCTGCTCCCTCCTGCAAAGGACCTACCCAAATGGTTCACCCCACCCACCTGAATACTCTAAAAAACTATAACCACTCCCTTGAGTGCAAATGGCTTGCTTCCAGAACCCTGTAAAGCCAATCAGTACTCGCCCACCGCCACAGAAATTACAAATCAGAGATCTGAAAGGTCAAAAAAGCCTATTATAATGAATGGATCCTGAACTGCCATAGCAGCTGCAAAGTGCTCCACAGGATCATCAAACAATTCCTGAACCCGCCCTGCACCGCAGCCCTGACTGCTTCCTCACAAAAGCTCTGCAACTCCCTGTCTGGACACTTCCACAGAACAGCCCTAGCCCGACGGCCACCCTCAACGCCAAACTCTTCATTTTGTCCGTCCACCCTACACTGGCTCTACAAGAATCAACCCTTCTCCCCCCACGAAAACCCTTCTTTCTGCTCTTTCAACCCTATCTTGAGTAACGAGTTCACAAAACTACTATCCGTAAACCGGCCCTCTGGCTCCCCCCTCGACCCTCCCTTGTCCCTCCAAAAAGAAATCTTCACCTCCACCTGTGCAGGAAACTTGGTGAGATCCATTCTTAATGACTCCCTCACCTCTGGCAACTTCCCAGAATCCTTCAAAACTGCGTCAAACCTCTGCTTAAGAAAGCATCCCTTGACCCTCTCCTACAAATCAACTACAGCCCCATCTCCAACACCCAATTCCTGGCAAAACTCATTGACCGGACTGCATACTCACAGCTCAATGGTTTAGTGGAATCTAACAATCTCCTAGACCCTGCACATTCAGGTTTACGTCCACGTCACAGAACCTTGATCTCTATCTGAGATGACCTAAAGTCACAGCAGACTCAGAAGGATGCACAGTACTTGTTCTTCTTGACCTTCCTGCAGCGTTTGACACCATGAACCACATAATACAAGATTCAGCGTTCACCTGGATTGCCTCATTCCTCACTAATAGACAGCAAATCAACCATCTCACACATTTTCTCTCCTCCATGTGTCCGGTAAACACTGCAGTACCCCAAGCCGCCTGTCTCTCTCCACTTCTCTTCAACCTTTACATGACCACCTTCCTAGAATCAAAAGCTCACACAACCTCACCTGCTAAAACAATGTGGATGACACAAAAATCATCTTGAAAATTCCTAAATCGACCACCTATCCTCGCCCTGACCTAGCAACATGTCTCACTGACATTGACCACTGGATGACGACTAACCATCTCCTTCTGAACCCAGGTAAAAACAGAGATCATGGTATGCGGCTAAACTACTCTATTTCCCTCACTTGTCCCCCCACCCCCCGACCACCACTGTCAAAAACCTCGGCTGCTCAATGGACTCAGACCTAACTCTGTCTCACCACATCAACAATTAAGCCAAATCCTGTCATTTCGACCTTAGGCTGGTGAAGCCCATCTTCCCTTACCTCACCTACCCCAAAAGACTGGCTACAATTATGTCCATTGTCATGTCCAGACTTGATTATGCAAACTCCCTCTACCTGGGTGCACCAGCCTACCAGCTAACCAAACTCCGAAGAGTACAAAACTCGGCTGCCAGACTGCTTCTCGCATTGGGACAAAGAGATCACATCTCACCTGCATCTCTACACACTACGCTGGCTCCGAATTGGGTGCAGGGGAGCCTTCAAATTCCTATGTATTACCCACTGAGCAGAGCACAAAGCAGGCTCCAAATTCCTACAAGAAAAGATTACACCCAACTCACACCCTAAGGTTAAGCACTGCCCTCCTCCTAGTGGTCCCCGCCTCCAATTCCGTCAGGATCGGGGGGTCCGCCTACTCAACCCTGGCATCAACTTTGTGGAACTCACAGCCTCCCTGCATTAGACACAGTAAAGACTACATGGCTTTCGGGAAGGCACTCAAAACTTGGCTCTTTGCCTAAAACAGTGAATGTCCTGACCAGTCGATTTACCACCATGACCAAAAAATGGTGTGATATCCCACTCAATGCAGGCCCTTTTATTGACTCTCAGGCCAGACGATATCTACCCCCATTATTTGGAGCCTTTGCCCCAGACTTGAAACCTGAATCATAGTAGCACCCATGTACGTGACGGAATTTAATCATTGCCTTCTTCCGCCAGGAATACTGTACGCTCTGAGGCCAAGAGATATCTACCTTCAGTAATCTGGACTAATTGTGCTAGACTCGTAACCCAAGCACTAATAGCACTTATGATCCTTACCAATGCCATGCAATTGTGCAATTATGCACTATGCTATCAGACCAAAACATGCACATGTTTGCTAATCCCACCCATCTAGAGATCCATGAGAAGGACTAGATACCAGAGGCCTTCTAGCACTTATTTCTATAATCGCACCTATCTGGGAAAGCATTTAGGAGAACTACCTACCAGGAATCTATCTAGCAGAACTCGCAACCCAAGCAGTAATAGCACTTATGAACTTGATCATTGCTCTGCAATTATGCACTACGCTATTAGTCCAGGAATTGCTCTTGCTTGGTAATCCTAAACATCTGGATATCCTTGAGGTGAACTATATACAGAGGACTGTCTAGCACTCATGCTTTGCTAATCCCA
The DNA here is from genome assembly GCF_040938575.1 of Ambystoma mexicanum. NCBI lineage: Eukaryota > Metazoa > Chordata > Amphibia > Caudata > Ambystomatidae > Ambystoma > Ambystoma mexicanum. The sequence continues at coordinate 209,014,504 of NC_090940.1, forward strand.
ACTATCTGGGTATGTATTTAGCAGAGCATCCTATCGGGAAACCCATCTAGCAGAACTACCAACCATGGACTTCTCTAGCACCTATACGGTAACAACATGGGTTGGAACGGATCTGTCTGTCACCACCGTCAGTCTTTGTCAAAGCAATTTGACCCAACAAGACACAGGGGGGACCTTAGCCTAACACCCAGAACCCAGCGGGAGATACCATCCCCCCAACAGGCACTTGAAGCTCAACAATAACAGGGTCCCCCTGGAAAGCACACAGACACTCAAAGACACTATTATGCTAAGTCTTTCCTCTGCACCAACAATCAATAGAATGCAGCTATACGCCTTGATTAATTCCACCTAACTGCACACATACGTATAGGTTATAGGTCAAAGGTTTGAATCCAAAGGACCGAAATGCAATAGGATCAAATCAAAAGGACCGAAAACCAAAGGGTCGAATGTTTTTTTTTGGGGGGGGGGTGGGCCCGAACCCTCGTTTTTGGTGTAAACACCACTTTTTTTTACTATACGAAAACCCAAAAAAATAGATATAAAAAAAAAAATTATTCGACCCTTTCGTTTTCAGTCCTATTACCTCGACCCTATTGCATTCAATCCTTTTGGTGTCGAACCTTTGACCGGACACCATACATATACACCTCCACAATCACCTCAACAGTCTTTAGAATGTAGCTATACCCCTCGAAATTGGCCCATCTGCACACATAATCTCATTCACAAACTCCAGCACTGCCAGAATACAGATACCCAAGTCCATTAGGCTTGCTGCACACATTCTACTGATCTCACACAACCAAGACACTAGTATGCAGCTACACACCACTTATTCCACACTGGATGCACACATATTGAGTGCACCCAGGCATGTTTTACTACATTACTCTCTCCACTGACCTGGACTGCGGTCCTCGAGGGTGTTCAACCCACATCGCTTTGGAATCATACCAATGGTTAAAGGCGCTATAAAAATTCCCAATAACACAACATAACATATCAGGTATGTCTGCAATGTTCACTTTCCTTTGCACTTCTTCAATGCATTTCCAGAAGAGAGCATATCTCTGGATTTAACCTATCTCTGGATTTAACCTACAGAATAACTGGCTCTCCATCAACAAAACAATTCTCTTAAAAACTGCATCGCTCACACACAAATCCCTCAATAACGCTGCCCCTACCTACCTGATCAATAGATTTCATAGACAGTCCTCCCTGAGACCCACCAGAACTGCTTACAAAGACTGTCTCTCTGTCCCCACCTTTAAACGTGCCACCATAGGTGGCAACAGCTTCCGAGTGAAAGCAGCCAAACTGTGAAATTCCCTACCGCCTAATCTCAGAGTGGACTTGCCCTACCAGAACTTCCGATCCAAGGTTGTCTCATGGCTGAAAACGTAGGACGCCAAAGACACTACCTCCACTGCCAGGCCCATTTTCATGCTACCCGCACACAATGTAACCACGTGTGCCCACTTGTTTATATGTATATAATATAGATACGCCAAAGACACTACCTCCACTGCCAGGCCCATTTTCATGCTACCCGCACACAATGTAACCACGTGTGCCCACTTGTTTACATGTATATAATATCTCTGTACTTCACTGTTGAAATGTATATAATATTGGTGTACCCTATTGTCACTCTGTACACTCTATGACCTGTAACCAAGCTTCGCAAATTCTTGTAAAGGCTGCACCCTGATACCTCTGGGTATGCTTGCGCATTATAAATAATAAAACAAACAAACAAACAAACAAACAATGGTCAGACTTTGTTGACTTCCGTAAAGTAGAGGACCCAAACAGATACAAGAAACCAAGGGATCAAAGAACCCTTAAATAGCCTACACAAGGGCCAAGCTTCCCAGAGGACACAAGGACTAATACTGATTTTGAAGGCCAAGAGAGCCATAAAAGAGAACTGAAAAGTGAAATGTCCCAGAGTGTGAAGGCTCGAGTGAATGAGTGGGGCCTTAGGATACAGCATTTTTGTGGGGGCTAGGTCGAGCACCCCAATGGACCCAAGTATTGAAATCTTTGTTGAATTGAGTTATCCTTTTGTTGAACACTTGAAAACCCTTAACAACTTGAGTGTCTTTGTAAACAGAGGAACTGATACAGACTTGGATTTGGAACTTTTGATTTCTTCTTTTGGAAGCCACTGCAGGGACTTTGGCCAGCAACCGTGTCCTGAGGAGAACATTGGATTGAGGTTTTTCTGCAAGAGAGGGGGTCAGCTAGGAGGCCAACGACTTCCAGTGTGAAAACATGATTCCTCAATTTCTGTTTCCTTTTTATTTAGTGGGTAGGGCCAGTTAGTTGGACAGGTTAGGGATGAGGACTGTTTTGAGTTATTGGACATCCTGACGAGCACATTAGTTTTAGTTGTTAAGAAGGGAAATCCCCTTTAGCAATAGTATGTAAGAAGATTCCCCGTTATCAGCACAACTCATAAATAATCCACATCATGCGGTTTATATATTGTTCAAATTCATGTGCAAATTCTGTTTCGTTACATCACAAATTGCAGTGGGTTAGTAATGTTTTGAATTCAACATCCTGGCATGTTGGTTTAGTGTGCCACCATAGGGCTAGTGAGGCATTTTCTTTAATTTAAATAAAAATCCTGTGTTGAACCATGTCCGAGTCTTACTTCTGGTTTGCTACAGGGTCTGGTAGGCATGTCAGTGCTCCTGTGAGTGCAACACGCCTTAGTGAGCAGAACCAGTTAGAGTAGTCTAGAGACCACTGAATACTCCCACAAGCTTCCATTAGCTCTTAGAAACTTTTTAGTGAGAACGATAGAACCCACACATCCGGGGGTTGCCTCTGAAACCCCTGGTTCTCCAATGCCCTGCCACTGAATTGTGCATGAGCTCCTATATTCCTGGGTAAGCTCACATGTTAGGATTGCTGCTCCTCCCACCAACAACCTTGCATGCAAATGCAAACCGACCTGCATGGATTTTACTGAGGCATCGCAGATCATCTGGGTACCCAAACCAAAAAGGACCTGTAGGTTCTGTTTTTCCTTCCACAAAGTGAACAAACTCTCTCATTTTATTACCTAACCAATGTCATGCAGTGACTAGTTATTTGGGAGGGTGGGGCTAAACCATTTCATATCCATGATCAACGCGACAGTGGGATACTGGCAGATCCCATTAGTATCTGAAGACCGGGAGAATGCTGCCTTCATGACCCCGGCAAGTCTTCTTGAATTTACAGTGTTTCCCTTTGAATTGCAGGTTGGGTGCTTGCCACCTTCCCAATGGTAGTGGGCACACGTGTGCAGCCCCACCAAATTTTTGCTGCCCCTACCTGGAAGATATTGTCAAATATAGCAGAAGCTGGGAAGAGCACATGATTCATCTAAATGCCATGGCGAAAACTCTCCAGGGTACAGGGTTCGCAGAGTCGGGAGGGAATGGTGAGTTGCTCCAAATAGATGAAGTCACAATATCGAGAACATCCAAGTCCCAAAGACTAAGATGGAGCCTTTTTGGCCTCTAGCGCTGGTTTATGTTTGAGCTCAATCCTGTTACCAGAGCTCTCACTGACCAGCTGAAAGGATGCAAGATCTGATGGAGCGCCAGCACACAGAAAGCCCTTAGCAAATTAAAGTGGTCAGTGTGTCAACAACTGTTCCTCATCGTGCCCGACTTCAACAAACTCTTTATATGCAGACAGACACCTCTCAAACAAGTTTGGCAGCGTTCCTCCAACAAAACCAGGGTGATGTAGAGCAACCAATCCTATTCATTAGTAGGAGGTTACACCCTAAAGAGATGAACTGTGCCATTGGGGAACTCGAATGCATGGCAATTTGGTGGGCTTTTGTTACGCTCACCTGGTCTCTGCGGGGACGTTGGGGCACAGTTGGAGCCCTCCCCGGAGTTGGCTCCCTCAGGTCGTTTCTCTCCCCAACTGTGGTCTTTCTGTGGGTCCGGAAGGCTGGACCTGTTGGTGTGATAAGATGAGAGGCAGTGAGAAGCTGGGAAGAGCACATGATTCATCTAAATACCATGGCGAACACTCTCCAGGGTACAGGGTTCGCAGAGTCGGGAGGGAATGGTGAGTTGCTCCAAATAGATGAAGTCACAATATCCAGAACATCCAAGTCCCAAAGACTAAGATGGAGCCTTTTTGGCCTCTAGCGCTGGTTTATGTTTGAGCTCAATCCTGTTACCAGAGCTCTCACTGACCAGCTGAAAGGATGCAAGATCTGATGGAGCGCCAGCACACAGAAAGCCCTTAGCAAATTAAAGTGGTCAGTGTGTCAACAACTGTTCCTCATCGTGCCCGACTTCAACAAACTCTTTATATGCAGACAGACACCTCTCAAACAAGTTTGGCAGCGTTCCTCCAACAAAACCAGGGTGATGTAGAGCAACCAATCCTATTCATTAGTAGGAGGTTACACCCTAAAGAGATGAACTGTGCCATTGGGGAACTAGAATGCATGGCAATTTGGTGGGCTTTTGTTACGCTCACCTGGTCTCTGCGGGGACGTTGGGGCACAGTTGGAGCCCTCCCCGGAGTTGGCTCCCTCAGGTCGTTTCTCTCCCCAACTGTAGTCTTTCCGTGGGTCCGGAAGGCTGGACCTGTTGGTGTGATAAGATGAGAGGCAGTGAGGAAAGCGTGGTAGAATCGTAGTTCCCCCTCTGCCCTTTCGTGCCAAAATGTAGTGCGTAGAAGTTTACCCATGCAAGCTCACCTGTATGTAAGGATGAGCTCTCCGTCCTGCTTTTCTTCAGCAGGGGCACTACGGATGGACCTAGTTGAGTCACTGTTCCAAATTGCGGTGGTCCAGACCGGCTGCGACCATTCCATTTTGACGGTAAGTCTTTTATGATTACGATTATTGTTTGTATTCTTGTAACAATACTGTCTCAAGGAATATTGTTCGTAACAGTATATTGTTCTCGCTCCCCTGTAGTGATCAAGATGACCCAGGAGCACGTGATGGAGAAAAGAGCCTTCTCCGGATGCCCCCACCACTGGTAAGCAGGCAGTGGCAGAAGTTGCACCAAGTTCGTAAGTAGTGCCGCTTTAGCGAGTTAAAGTCTATGTGACCGCTCACCATGTGTCTCTTATTATCTTGCAGGCGCGGCAGGTCGGCGATGGCCAGAGAGCAGTGTCCAACTCCTACTGGCTGCCGGAGATGAAGATCCACGTGGAGGCTGCATCTGATGAAGGCCCTGTGTTGGTGGAATTCGGAACAGGAAAGGATGCTGGGCGGTACCTGCAAAGGATTCCGGAAGACAGGTAAGATGATGGCAGCTGCGGTGAAGTCGGGAGCAAATGACAGCACTTCCAGCGATAGTGTGGCCTCAGGGAAGGCTTGCGCACATCTGCAGAGTGGAAGCTGATGGCGGTGCTCCCGGCAATGGTGTGGCTTCAGGTAAGGCATGTGCAGCGACTGCAGAGTGTGGAGCAGACGGCGGTGTTTCCTCCGATGGTATGGCTAATTCCTGGTAAAATGGTTGAGGTATCCGGAGACTGGAGATGCACGTGTTGAACCAGGTAGGTGCTGGTAGGTTCCGGAGACAGAAAGCGCATGTGCTGAATCAGGTAAGAGTCTTCTGAACGATGGTAAGCGTTACGCTGCACTCAGCAAACTAACGCGAAGCGCCAGTATGCGGGTGGGGCCGGCTTATATAGCCTGGCCCCAGCCACTCCCCTTAGGCCTGCCTTGTGGCACCACCTTGCTCCTCCTTTGGTCTTCTGCACGTGCCTTCCCTGTGATGATATGGCCCCGCCCGGCCTTGCTGCACGTGCCTTCAGTGTTCTGTGTCCCATGCACACTTTGAAATGAGCTTGGTGCCATAGGCGCCAACCAAGACTGGGTCCATTGGGACCCTGCATGAAGTGAAGCACTGGGCTCCAGCCCAGTGGCCATGACAGCACTCCCCCACAAGGCCCCTCTCACGTTGGGTCTTCCATCTGGTCCTGGTTTGGTGGGGTCGTTCCGGTGGAATTGTCTGATGAGTCGTGGGGCATGGACAAATTCAGTGGGTTCCCGTGTACGGTCCTGGGGGCCGTAGCCCTCCCAATCGATGAGATAGTAGAGTTTTGAATGAATTTTCTTAGAGTCCAGGATGTTCTTTATTTCATATTCAAGTTCACAGGCGATGATCTCCGGTTCCGATTGTGTTGGGATTTGAGTGTCCTGTTCCACTGGCTTTAGAAGGGAGACGTGAAAAACTGGGTGGATTTGCATGTTGGGTGGTAAATCCAATTTCATGGCCGCAGGATTTATGACAGCCTTAATAGAATATGGTCCCAAGTATTCTGGCTGAAAGGCACAAGGTCCTTTTAAAGGAATGTTTTGGACGCCAACCATACGTTATCCCCGACATGATATTGTGGAGCCTCCCTCCTGTGCTGGTCTGCAAATTTCTTTTGCTGCTCTTTGGCTTGCCTTAGGTTTTCACTGGCTTCTTTAAGGGATTGAGTAATTCTTTTATGCAGTGATGTAACTGCCGGCATCTCTAACGCGTTCAGGGGGTCAAAGGAAGACTTCCTTGGGTGCTGGCCGTTCATTGTGTAAAACGGGGTCTGCCCAGTGCTGGTGTGAACTGAGTTGTTGGAGGCGAACTCACTTAACCAGAGAATGTTTTTCCAGGAGTCCCCTGTTTGTTGTACATGCATCGCAGATATTGTTTAAGCGTCTGATTCGTCCTCTCCGTTTGACCGTCGGTTTGGGGATGGTGACTCATAGAAAGCCAAAGGTCAATTGGGCTAGTTTACAGTCTCCAAAAGACTGAAACGAACTGGGATCCCCTGTCAGAGACCAATACAGATGGGAAACCATGCAGTCGGACGATCTGTTCTACAAATACTGTGGCCAAAGTAGCTGCGGTGGGAAGTCCCTTCAGTGGGATCAAATGTGCCATTTTGGAGAACAGGTCTACCACGACCAGGATTGTATTAAACCCAACGCAGGGTGGTAGATCGGTGATGAAGACCATAGATAATGTATGCCACGATGTTGGTGGCACCTCCAGAGTATCTCAACAGCCCTGCAGGATTTTGTTTTTGGGATCTATTCTGTGCACAGACACGTGGCAATGAAATGGGTGACATCCTTCCTCCAAGAAGGCCAGCAATAATTCTTATGGTTCTTGGCTCTAGTCTTGGTGATGCTGGGTGTCCTTCCACCAACCACTCATGGTAATTCGCTATAATCTTAGTGCATAATTCCTTGTCTTGAACATATAATCTTTCCTGGAAGTACGGCAGGTTATTTCTGATGTAATATTGTTCTCTCTTACTTAACCACTCCTTTTTGGCTGTCAGGTCCATCTGAGCCTGGAGGTCAGTTTTTAATTCTTCCTAGCAGGTAGTAACGGCTATCTGGTGTTGAATTTGTTCCTCAGGGAAAATGGCTATGAGGTCAGAGGGGTTGAAGGCGTCCTGGTCCTCTCCCATTCTTGATAGCGACGCCATACTGCTTGAAAGCACACTCCCCACCTTTTGCCCTGCCATACTCCAGGTGAGTTGACCCCCATATTGGTGTCGATCCGATGCCCTTCTGTGCATATTTGTGTGTTTTGTAACCCTGATCCCACCCCACGCAGGCCTGTTTCCCCACCTGCATCCTGGTTGTGCTAGCCCCGCCCTCCCCCTCTGTGATTGGCCCACCACTCGTGTCACCAGGTCATTACAGACCTTTCCAGGGCAGCCCTCTGCCCGGCAGCTCCTTCGGATAAGGACCCTGAGGCAAAGGGCGGCTCCTACAATGGCGGCTCCAGAAAGTGTCTGCAGGTGTCCGCAGGGGAAGCCAGTGATGCCAGCAGTGAACAGACACCAACAAAACTGTAAGTGAGGCATGCGTGGGGTGTGGAGCAATTACTCTACTCCAGAAAGCCCCTGCCACTCTACCTTACCTTTCCATGATGTAATCCGCCATAGTCTCACACCATGCAGACCTAGAGAGACTCGACCACCAAGCTAAATCCATTCAAGACTGGACTGTAAATGTTGTCCTGCATAACATACTAACACACTTGCCAATGTTAACTAGTGCCACACCCAGAGACAATGATGATTAGCCAGCCTCAAAATAAGACAGGTGCAATAATGTTACCAAGTGCCACACTTAGATGAAATTGTAAATGATAGCATGTGCCTGATCTAGATAGAATTGTGATTGTAGCATATCCCCCACTCAAAGTTGAATTTAGAAGTGTTTCTAGTATACTCTCTATGCAAAGCTGAATTTAGAAGTGCACCTAATAGCGTGCCTTGGTTCAATTTAGAAGTGTGCCCAATAGCCTCTCCGTGAAAGTTGAATTTAGAAGTGCGCCAAATAGCTCATATGTGAAAGTTGAATTTAGAAGTGCATCTAGAAGTTGAATTTAGAAGTGTGCCCAATAGCCTCTCTGTGAAAGTTGAATTTAGAAGTGTGCCTAATATCCTCTCCGTGAAAGTTGAATTTAGAAGTGTGCCCAATAGCCTCTCCGTGAAAGTTGAATTTAGAAGTAAGCCCAATAGCCTCCCTGTGAAAGTTGAATTTAGAAGCGCTCCCAATAGCTCATATGTGAAAGTTGAATTTAGAAGTATGACCAATAGCCTCTCAGAGAAAGTTGAATTTAGAAGCGTGCCCAATAGCTTATATGTGAAAGTTGAATATAGAAGTGCATCTAGAAGTTGAATTTAGAAGTGCGCCAAATAGCTCATATGTGAAAGTTGAATTTAGAAGTGCATCTAGAAGTTGAATTTAGAAGTGTGCCCAATAGCCTCTCTGTGAAAGTTGAATTTAGAAGTGTGCCTAATATCCTCTCCGTGAAAGTTGAATTTAGAAGTGTGCCCAATAGCCTCTCCGTGAAAGTTGAATTTAGAAGTGTGCCCAATAGCCTCTCTGTGAAAGTTGAATTTAGAAGTAAGCCCAATAGCCTCCCTGTGAAAGTTGAATTTAGAAGCGCTCCCAATAGCTCATATGTGAAAGTTGAATTTAGAAGTATGACCAATAGCCTCTCAGAGAAAGTTGAATTTAGAAGCGTGCCCAATAGCTTATATGTGAAAGTTGAATATAGAAGTGCATCTAGAAGTTGAATTTAGAAGTGCGCCCAATAGACTCTCTGTGAAAGTTGAATTTAGAAGTGTGCCTAATATCCTCTCTATGCAAAGTTGAATTTAGAAGTGTGCCCAATAGCCTCTCTGTGAAAGTTGAATTTAGAAGTGTGCCCAATAGCTTATATGTGAAAGTAAAATCTAGAAGTGCATCTAGAAGTTGAATTTAGAAGTGCGCCCAATAGACTCTCTGTGAAAGTTTAATTTAGAAGTGTGCCCAATGTCCTATTAGTCTAATAGCGTGCTCGGCTGAAGCAACCAATCTCCCTAATAACCACGCTGTGCAAAGTTGATTTTAGAATTATGCCTAATACCCTCCCTGTATAAAGTTGAATTGAGAAAGTGCCTAGCGCGACGTATTTAGTATGGTTCGGACTGCAGGGAACGTTTGAAAGAACATATAACCCATCATACGCTTACCCTCTTCTTTACACCACCACTCAACTAGAACACAGAGATACTATGACACCATTCGGTATAACTGTTCTCATACTAACATCTGCCACACATTCAACATCATTCTAAGTAAACACTGCTGGTTACACACCCCCCAGCCAGGCATTCTCCTCAAGCCTAATGCAGCCACATTCGTTCTGGATAAATCCTGCCAGAACGAACACATACTTCTGATCTCTCAATCACCACACCTACCGCTAAGAAGCAGCTATTACACGAATACTGCACCAGCTGCACACATATCCGGTGCTCACACGCACCTTTGACTCTCTACTCTCTCTACTGATCCGAACTTCGGTTCCCAAGGGCGTTCAACCTACCAGCACCTTCAGACCATACCAATGGTATATAAGGCGCTATATAAATGTAAAATAACATAACATAACATAACATAGAGCGTCAGCTTTTCCGTTGCGCACTCCAGGCCGGTAGGTTATTACAAAATCGTATTCAGCAAAGAATAACGCCCAACGGAGTTGGTATGAGGATTGTGCCTTGGCTGTTTTCAAATATTGTAGATTACAGTGATCGGTAATAACAGTAACACTGTGTGTTTAGCTCCCAAAAGGTAATGTCTCCAAGTCTTGAAGGCCCCTTTGATTGCCAGGAGCTCCTTGTCTGTTATTGCCTAATTTCGTTCAGGTGCAGAAAACTTGCGGGACCAGAATGCTATAGGATGAAGCTGCCCCGTTTCAGGGTCCCTTTGTGATAACACTGCCCCCATGGCAATACTGGAGGCGTCAGTTTCGACCACATAAGGTAGATCAGGCCGAGGGTGTCAAAGTATAGACGCTGAGGTGAAGGCTTGTTTTAATTCCTGGAAGGCATGTTCGGCCTCCGCTGACCAAAATAATTTCTTGTTCTTTTTTAGAAGAGACGTGATCGTGTGGACGATTTGCAAGAATTGTGGTATGAATCGTCTATAAAAATTAGCAAAGCCCAGTACACTTTGTACCACTTTGATAGATGTTGTGGAAGGCCATCGAAGAATAGCTTCAACCTTGCGTGTGTCCATATGAACTCCTCGTGGAGTAAGCATGAAGCCCAAAAACTCGACCTCTGTGACGTGGAAGGAACATTTTTCTAGTTTAGCGAACAATCAGTGCTGACGGAGCTTTTCCAACACCGCTCTTACATGGCCAACATGTTCTTCCTTGGACTGAGAATAGATTAAGACATTGTTAATGTAAACAAGAACACAGACATCCAATAGTTCATGGAGTACATCGTTCATAAAGAACTGGAATTCCGCTGGTGCATTGCATAGCCCAAAGGGCATCACCTGATATTCGAAGAGTCCGTATTTGGTACGGAATGCTGTTTTCCACTCATCACCACTTTTAACTCGTACGAGGTGGTAGGCGCGCCGTAGGTCCAGTTTTGTGTAGATTTGAGCGCTATTTACCTGGTTGAGTAATTCTGGCATGAGTGGCAGAGGGTATCTGTTCCTCACGGTTATTTGGTTCAATGCCCTGTAGTCGATGCATGTTCAGAGGTCACCTTCCTTCTTGGGTACGAAGAAGAGCGCTGAGGAAGCAGGGGACTTAGATGGGCGAATAAACCAATTGCCTAGGTACTGGTCTAGATAGGTTTACAAATGTTTATTTTCTTGTTCCATCAGGGCATATATTTGGCTGCACGGGATTTGAGCTCCAGGTATCAGGTCGATCTGATAGTCATAGGGCCTATGTGGAGGCAGGGCATTTGCCTGTTCTTTCTGAAATACATCTTGATAGTCCAAATACTCTGGGGGCAGGGCACCCACAAGGGCCAGAAGAGGTTTTGCCTTGCCTTTGGATTGTTGCAGATGACAAGTTTTGGCGCACTCTTGCGGAAAGGTCAGCACTCGTGTTTTCCCGTCAATTCTGGGGTTATGGACCTCTAGCCATGGCATTCCTAAGATCATTTGGGACTGTGGTGCCCTGATAAGATCAAAAGAGATGTCTTCCCGATGGCCGTCCTGACATATCAGCATAACCTTTTCGGTGTGATGTGTTACTGGTCCAGATGATAGTTGTGAGCCATCCACTGCAGTTACGTTCTCCGCCTGTGGTTTATGCCGAAGAGGAAGGCCTATTCGTGTGGCTAGGGCCTGATCAATATCTATATACGCCTGTCTATATACGCCTCCAAGGCATGTACCTTTGATGGTTGCTGGTGGTGAACTATGAGTACTGGAATGACTAGATGTGAGGTCTGAACTACTTTCTGGTTTTTGCTCGACAAGGGAACCCCTGCCCTTGTCGGGCACTGGAGTTTTCCAGAGCCGTACCTTGTTCCTTATCAGTATTTTCCCTCGCACCCACAGTTTTCCTGGGAGGTTTAGTGGGCAATCTCGAAGAAAATGCCCTGCCTTGACACAGTATAAGCATAGTTGTTCCTGCCTCCGTTTTTCTCTCTCCACCTTAGATATGGGCGCTCGCAGGTTCAGTGGTTTTGTGGGTCTTGCCTGGATTGTCCCTGGATCTCATATAGACTGATCTTCCTTCTGCTCTAGTGCGATCCATCTTTCTGTCTTGTAATCTGTGATTCAGTTGCAAAGTTAGGTTGATGTATTCTGCACAGGCTTCGGGAGGGTTGATCACCTGGGCTAACATGTCCTTTAGTACCCCACGTAACCCTCGATAAAATAATGTGGTCCTTTTCTCCTCAAGCCAGTTGGTTTGTGCAATCAGGCTATTGAAAGTGGCTATATATGTCAGTAAATCCTGATTCCCCTGTCTTAGAGACAACAGTTCGTTATCCAGGGCCTGTCCTTGGGTGTGCCTTGCAAACAGCTTCTCCAATTCCAGTTGGAATTCCTCAGAATTGTGCAGCATAGGGTCATCCTGGTTGACCAAGTGTATTGACCAGTCCACTGCACTGCCCCCTAGATACGAAAGTACAAAAGCCACCCTAGAGCTATCGTTCGGGAATGCACCTGGGCGGCACAGAAAGTGCAGGCGACACTGATTCATAAATATAGCACATTTTTTGGGGTCGCCAGTAAACCGTACCAGTGGAGCCAGTGGTACAGGCCCTGGAAGTACCACTTAAACTGGTGGTGATGGTGGCACAGGGGTTGGCGCGATTCCAGGTAATGGGACCTGCCCTGCGTGAGATTGAAGCACCTGTCTTGCCAGGTCATCGGTTCGTTCGCGAGCAATGATTAAGTCCCTTCTTAAAGAGTTTGTCTCTTGTCTGGAGGCATGCACTTCAGCCCGTAGATCCCCCAGCAATTGGGCCAACTGGTCGGTCTCAGAGGTATTCATAACGCCCAGGCAAAGATTCGGAAAGGCTTCGCGTTCTGTTACGCTCACCTGGTCTCTGCAGGGGCGTTGGGGCAGGGTTGAAGCCCTCCCCGGAGTTGGCTCCCTCAGGTCGCTTCTCTCCCCCAACTGCGGTCTTTCCGTGGGTCCAGAAGACTGGGCCTGTCCCTGTGATAAGATGAGAGGCAGTCAGGAAAGTGTGGTGGAATTGTAGTTCCCCTCTGCCCTTTCGTGCCAAAATGTAGTGCATAGAAGTTTACCCATGCAAGCTCACCTGTTTGTTTGTAAGGATGAGCTCTGCGTCCTGCTTTTCTTCAGTAGGGGCACTATGGATGGACCTAGTTGTGTCACTGGTCCAAATTGTGGAGGTCCAGACTGGCTGCGACCATTACGTCTTGACGGTAAATCTTTTATTATAATGATTGTTGTTCGTATTCTTGTAACAATACTGCCCAATTAATATTGTTCGTAACAGTATATTGTTCTCTCTCCCCTGTAGTGATGAAGATGACCCAGAAGCGCGTGATGGAGAAAAGAGTCTGCTCCGGATGCTCCCACCACTGGTAAGTAGGCTGTTGCAGAAGCTGCACCAAGTTCGTAAGTAGTGCCGCTTTAGCGAGTTAAAGTTTATGTGACCGCTCACCTTGTGTCTCTTATTGTCTTGCAGGCACGGCAGGTCGGCGATGGCTGGTGAGCGGTGTCCGACTCCTACTGGCTTCTGGAGATGAAGATCCGTGTGGAGGCTGCATCCGATGAAGGCCCCGTGTTGGTGGAATTCGGAACAGGTAAGGATGCTGGGCGGTACCTCCAGAGGATTCCGGAAGACAGGCAAGATGAAGGCGGCTGCAGTGAATTCAGGAGCAGATGACAGCGCTTCCAGCGATAGTGTGGCCTCAGGGAAGGCTTGCGCACATCTGCAGAGTGGAAGCTGATGGCGGTGCTCCCGGCAATGGTGTGGCTTCAGGTAAGGCGTGTGCAGCGACTGCAGAGTGTGGAGCAGACGGCAGTGTTTCCTGCGATGGTGTGGCTAATTCCTGGTAAGATGGTCGAGGTATCTGTAGACTGGAGATGCACGTGTTGAACCCGGTAGGTGCTGGTGGGTTGTGGAGACTGAAGGCGCACGTGCTGAATCAGGTAAGAGTCTTCTGAATGGCGGTAAGCGTTATGCTGCACTCAGCAAACTAGCGCGAAGCGCCAGTATGCGGGTGGGGCCGGCTTATATAGCCTGGCCCCAGCCACTCCCTTTAGGCCCTGCCCTGTGGCCCGACCTTGCTCCTCCTTCGGTCTTCTGCACGTGCCTTCCCTGTGATAATAGGGCCCCGCCCGACCTTGCTGCACGTGCCTTCGGTGTTCTGTGTGCCATGGACACTTTGAAATTAGCTTGGTGCCATAGGCGCCAAGACTGGGTCCATTGGGACCCTGCATGAAGTTAAGCACTGGGCTCCAGCCCAGTGGCCATGACACCTTTAGATTATCTGAAGTATTACTTGACCAGCCAGAGGTTTTCCCTGATCACCAGCCATGCTCCACTCGCCTGGATCTCTGAAGCCAAAAATACTAGAGACAAGGTTGTGCGCTGATTCGTGGCCTTGCAACTGTACACGTGTTCATTGATCCACTAGTAGATAGATGCGCATGTGAACAGGCTGACATGGAAACACATACTCCTCTTTTAGATATTAACGCTTTAATGATTTTTACTTTAGGATCCCTGATTACAGGGAGATGATACAGAATGAAGATTTGTAAATCTTAATCTAATCATGCCCTGAATTTGATATTATTTCAAGTTAGTATTGTTCCTCTGAACCACCAAGGGATTTCTGTCCATCTAAAATGATTATGTCCCTCCGCGTCTCTTGTCCCGTTAAATTGACTACGTCCAGCCCTCCACTTATTCATAACTGTGTGAGAAAAATTGTTAATCTCTCTTTTTAATCAGGAATATACAAAATTGAGGGATACATTTGTAACCCCAGAAACCTAGAAAAGTTACTTCTTACATGTGCAGCCACTTCTGATACGAACCTCATTAAAACATTTTGTTAAACAGTTGTAATAGGTACAACACAATAGACTCGACAAGCATTTGACCCCCCGCTGTGCAAACAAGCAAGAGCTAGTTCACCAATATGACGGTGCAGCATCCTCATCAACTTGGGTAATGAACCAAGCGAAGGAGAGAGTGGAACACCCTCGAGCTAGTCTACATGATGGAAGGATTTCCAAGATGGTGCTGTATGCTCCAAATGCTTATGAAAACTTGTGGTTCCTAGTGTGACGAATCGCGGGATTCAGTCACTACCTCCAAGGGCGGAGCCTTTTCTTTCTTGTGGGCTAGGGAGGTGAGCCGCTACACAATATCCTTCCTAGAGCTAGAGGCAAGCCGGGACCTAAACGGGAGAGACTCCCCTCTTGGGGACAAGGAATCCCGTTCTGCAGAAGAACTCTCTGAGTTATTCACTCACAAACTACCAGTAACAACCAAGCTCCAGAAAGACCAAGGGGATCAAGCTACTGACTGTAACTGATATGAATTGGGGAGAAGATTTTAAAACATGCTATTTAGCACCCTTGTTAAAAGGAGAGTTACAAGCCTCCTTTCAAACCATAAATCACCTCATTTACAGAAATAAAAAGAGCTCTCCTAGAAAGGGTAGGACACACTGAATGATTCTTTTGACAAACCTTTAGAGACCTACATTTGTTGTCTATTGAAACACCACTTGAGTTTGGAGCGAGAGTACAGAATACATTATCCCAGTGGTTAGGAGCAAAACTCTCCCAGAAGTGTTAGAAGTACTCGCCTTAGAGCAATTTATTAATTGGCCCCCTACTTTTAACATAGCAATTCAAGTCGCCCAGTCTCACACTGAGGCAGCCAAACACTATAAATCCATACACAAACCCGGTGAAGGTAGGTGGGAAAATAAAGCTATAAATAAACACAATAGCCCCAAAAAAACACACACAGAAGGCCAACCCATTCCTAAAGATCTTGGGAAGAAAGAAGAACCTAAAAAGGTTATTTATCCAAAAGGGACATCTACAAATAAAGAACCATCAAAGGTAAAAACTCAAACAACCTTAACGCCTGTGCCGGGGAAAAGGGCATATGGCAAGGATTTGTCGTAAAAATAAAGTAGAAGAACCAATGGAAATCGATTGGCTGTCTTCAGAACCATGGCAAGGAGAGGACATAGAAAAAGAGGAAGAGCTAGAAACAACAGAAAGTTATTTTTGAACCTTTCAACCATGGAAATCCCACAAACAAATATCTGTCAACGGTCTCAGGGCTAGAGCACTAGTCGATTCAGAAAGTAAACAAACAGCAGTTCGTGCAGAATTTGTTTATCCTAGGGATTTACAAAATGGACAAGCAGTACTAAAATAGTCACTGGCATACCCAGTTCCTTGATATCTTGTTTGGACTCACATGATTCCTGTATAGGCAGCCAAGTCTTCTTTCTTTAATACAGTTTCCTCAGTGGTCTTAATAGCAATGTCTTCCTTTAGCATCATGCTTTCCAGGATTCAACAAACACATCAATCTTTTCTTTAATGCAAGTTTCTCTGTGGTCTGGATAGCAATGTCTTTTTAACATTTCTTTGGGCTTGCAGATTACCTGGTTTACTCCCCTGCCAGGTTTCCTCATCCAATGTTGCTTGCTTGGTGTACTCACCTGCCAGGTCTTCACTTATGAATTTCACTTGCTTGGTATACTCCCCTGACATGTCTTTATATTCATATAAACTGCTAACTATCTTTCTTGTCAGGATTTCTCATATACATTTAATTTGCCTAGTGTCTTTGATTTAGCCAGACTTCTCATATGCTTTTCTGTTTCATCAATATTGTAGGTATTGCCCTTGGGTTGATGTATATGCTTGTGGCATTTTTTGTTTCAGTTTGGGTCCACATTTACAGTTCATTGGGGTTTGTCTTTCTGCTTTCTGGTATTCAAATAAGCCTTTCGCCGTATTCTCAAAGTTGCAAAGTTCAAATCGTTTTGGCGCAGTCTCCCGAACACCTTGTGATCTCTACTAGCTTCTGGTAGACTCACCATCTTCTTCCAGCATCTCCGGTCAGCATTGCGCTCCTGCAGCTTGCGGCTGTCAGCTGCTTCCCAATCTGGAGGCTGGAGATGTTTTTCTGACTTCCCTCATTGTTCCGCGACTGTACGTCTGCTTCTTCACAGGATCTGAAATGGAGAATGCCAGCCTCTCGACTCTCTGAGCACCCAGGACCTTCTCTGCATCTCCCAGTATCTCCAAGGCATTGCAGTTTCTGCTTTGGCATCTCTCCCATGGTGGCCTCCTCTGCTCCACCATGCCGATAAGTACTGTTTGTGAGCCCTGAAACAGGAGGCAACATCTTCTCCTTCACTGCCTCTCTGAACAGTGTGCTTGTTCAGTTTAAATGTTCTGCGCGCAGGTGTTTTAGCAAAACAACTAAACATCTCACTATGGTTTAATTTCTTGAAACATGGTTCCAATTTAGGCCTCTTCCTCGTCCCAGTATTTGAAGAATTCTGGGAGTTGAAGTTCCTAGATGTTATTAAACACATGGGATTGGAGTAGTTTTGGTTACTGGTTTTACAATAAGGAATCATAGAAGGAAAAGGTGTCATATTGGAGCAGTCTGAGTTAGTGTCATGGTTGTGTGTTTGGCCATAAAAATAAGGAGAAGAAGGTTCATTTCTCCCCCCAGTGGGAACATGTATCTGACATTATGCCATGAGGGTTTGGGGCAACAGAGGGTCTTACTCAGGGGAAATGTTCTTGGGTATAAGGGGGTCTTCCTCATGGGAAAGGGGGAGATGCTGCATCTTGTTCAGTGAGGTCATGGCCTCTTCCCGATAGCTGACTCCTCCCATGTGATCTTCCCTCATGAAACTGCCTTAGGGCAAGGATCAGGTAGCGGCTGCTTTCCCCTTTCCACATGGGAGGAGGCCCCTGCCAGGGAATCTGTGATGACTTCACAGGAATCATCACAGTATTCATCTTTTCGTTCATGGCAACCTTTAATTAGACCGCCTGAGCAATTTAGTTGGGATTGGAAACTGATAGAGCCAATAAAAACATTCAAAGTGTTGCTATATAGTCAGCAAAAAGAAATTGAAGAAATAAGAAGACAAGAACAAGGGGAAGACCACGAGTTTAGTGGAAGGTATGTGGTGAATCGCGGGATTCTGTCACTTCTCCCCAGAGGGCAGCCTTTCCCTGTGAGGCTGGGGAGGTGACCCTACTACGCAATACCTTACCTAGGGGTAGAGGTAAGCAGGACCTCACTGGGAGAGACTCCATGCTTGGGGACAAGGACTGCTTTTCTGCAGAGGAACTCCCGGGGTCATTCACTCACAAACCATAAGTAACAACCCAGCTCCAGAAAGACCAAGCACATCAAGCTACTATCTATTACTGTGCTATCAAACCAGTGGTTCAATATGAGGAAATGTATACTGGTACTGTGAAGAAGAAGAGTGATCGAGCAATACAGAACAATCAAGAGAAAAAGAAAAAGGACTGTGATCCTCCGCTGGGGAAGGCCAGATAAGCCTCATAAAAGTAGCAGGAGAAATTGTATATTGGGAGAAGAGAAAACCCCAGGAGTTTCAAATCAGCGCTGTGAAGAGAGAAACCAGGGAGTTTCAAGTCACTGTTGCAGAGGAAGCTGACAGAAACTGGAATGTCCGGCATGCCTGCCTGGCGGACATCTCGTGTGAAGCGACCATGAGGAAAGCTGGAAGCAGGAGGAACTGGGGAAAGGGAACCCCAAGAAAGAAGCCAAATCATGAGTGGTGGCGTGACCACAACACAGTGGACTGTTCAGTCCAATAACGACACCGAGACCACAGAACCTCTGGCATTGTGGAACAGATGCAGAGGGAGAGCGCAAACCAAAGAGAAGACAGAAGCCAACCTGACAGCAAGAGAAGAATTCCTGTACTACAGACAGGCCCGGTGATGCTAACGCCAAGGAAAGAAGGTAACGGGGACAGCAGGCGACCCAGGAGGGATAACAAACTTAACAAGTATATGAATCATACTCGTCTCAGTAATTGTAAAGAGAAGAAGTCCAGTGTGAATCATTACTGGCAAAATCATACTCGTCCCTGTAATACTAGGAGTGGAAGTCAAGTGTGACTCATTACTGGTACAATCATATTCGTCTCAGTAATACGGAAGAGTGGAAGTCAAGTGTGAATCATTACTGTTACAATCATAGTCATCCCAATAATACTAACGAGTGCAAATTAAGTGATAATCATTATTAGAAGAATCATATTTGTCCCAGTGAAAGTGCAGAATGGAAACCAAGTGAGGATTATTACTGGAACATTTATACTGATACAAGTAATAGAAGAGAGTACAAAGAAAGTGATAAACCTTCCGAAAGTGTTGTTAACTGGCCCAGCCAGGAAAGAGAGTGAATATTGTGTCAAGAAAGAGCAATACATGCATTAAGCCAAGAGAGAGAGGAGGAATGCCAGAAGGGAAAAGCAGGGTGTTAAAAACAAGTTACAAAAGCTGAAGAGTCCTATTTCTGAACTGTATGAACTCATCAAAGTAGTTGCTAACAACTACCTAAGAATCAACTATTAAAGTGACTTTGCTGCAAAGCAGAACACAGGAGAAGGGTGACTTTGCTGAGAAGCAGAACCCAGGAGAGGGGAGTCATTGGTTATTTTGAACAGTGGTAGGGACAGATTAGACTAGATTTGGACAGAGGACCGTTCTTCCTTCGAGACCCAACGATGACTGACGAGCACCCTAGTTAGTTTATGTTAGGTAGGAAAACCCATAGATTAGGGATACTCAGGAGTTACTTCTTTTATTTTCATTGAATAAAACACTAAATATTGAAGAAACTTGTCTCTATCCCTCTTCAGACCCATCACACTAGTCAATTAACCAATCCCGAACTTTACTAATAATAACTAAGGCTACCTGTTTTCTCTTTTTACTGATGTTTACACATAGATACGATGGAAATCACTCTGTTTCCTTTCAGTTTTCATTTGTAAAAAAAAAGAAAATGACATTCCTGATTCCTCATTGGGGGGTTTAATTTATCACTCATGCATTATGGGTCTAAGGCTTGGCAAAGTAATATAACAGAGAGGTTAGGAAAAGTAATTTAATTGCTTTTTAAGTTCTTTCAATGGATGCAGACATGCAGAACTTGACTTGTTTTGCAAGAACACAGCTCGAGGAGCTTCCCATTACAGACATCCAAGTGCGAATGTTTTCTTATCATGTAAATATCGTGAAAAAGTGCAAACAGTAAATGTGGACAAATACACATAAATACAGCTAACATGACCACAAAATAAATATGGAAAAATGCAGGATGGAGCGGTGCAAAAATAAATACCATAAAACTGGAAGCCTTAATAACATAACGGGGCAATTAAGATACCGGAAAGGAATAATAAAAACCATGTATGAATACAGAGACCCACGGAAATAACCAATCAGAATTATCCTTAGAAGATGCCCCGCAGCCTGATGGATATGTAAAGGGGCTGGGAAGGTTCACTCTTCACTCTTCAGCTCGGTCCCAGAGGAAACAGGCCTGTTTTGAATGCTCTCCTGATACAAGTGGATACCACTGAAGGAGAGAAGCTCAAGAGAATCACTACCTGGCCAAATGCAGCACCAGAGAGGCTTTAGAGAACTGCTACCTGGAAGAAAGCAGTACCAGTGGAACTAGAAATAAGCACTGCCTGACTGGAGGCAATACCAGAGAGGATGGAGGAAAGCAACACAAGGATGGAAGGCTTGGAAGAACTGTTGAAGGCTGGCCTCGGCGGGGAACCCTGGAGAGGAAGGCTGGCCAGTGTAATTCCAGGGTACTGGAGAAAACTCCAGGAAATTGAAAAGTTAGTCTGAGACTTTCCTCCAGCAACCCTGAGTGGGAGACCAAGTGAAAGCGTGAGGAGCAGCAGGTCCATGGCAGGAGGGTAACAATAATGTGTGCCTAACACGATTGGGGCACAGAAATGTCCTTTCAGAAGTACCAAGAACAGGGCATTGCAGAGGCTTGGAGAAAAAGCAGAAGGTAAAGTAATGGTCACAGAAGCCAAGAAATTAACACATTGCTACAAGCGGCTTGGGATAAGTGAGGGAGAGCGAAAGTGAGAGCTACCAACCTAATAAGGGAATCTTGTGAACGAAAGGTCGCCGGACTGGAAACTCGACTGTGAGTAACCCGTAAGGTTATTCAGATGAACTACTTTGATTATTTGAGCAGAAAATGGATAGAATTTTTAAGACATCATTTGTGAACTTTTGTCGGCCATTCCTTGAAGACTCTTTAGTTTTAGAATAGGGTAGCCATGAGGCTAATGACTTGAGAAGAATTGGATTTGTGGATGTCTGCGGCCAACCTGTTTGGAACTTACTTTATAGAAGTGGGTGTCCCTGGAGGGGCAGGGACTTTTAGAATAGAATTAAGAAATGTTATGTTTCCACACTACCTAAGGGCGACGCCTAGTGTAACAGGAAATGACCCATCACTGAATGCTGTCCCAACCTGATACGCGCTTTAATGAGAAGCTCTTTATCATTTCTAGTTTTATCCCTTACTCCTGAACGTGTTAGACTAACCCTTTTCCTTGGGAATCTGACAATGAAAGTGTCTACTTCACACAGAAACATTGGCCGCCTTGTGTAGCATTGTTCAACAATCTTACACAGTATAATCAACCTATTTGGCAGGCTTTTTTAATTCAAAGATTTATGACATACCTATATTATATGGATCAAAAAGTGCACATAATTATCAGCAATTCGTTTTACCGTCTAAAAATTGGACGGTCCCCACATGTGGTTAACATCAGTGAGAATGTTCCAGTAATGATCTTATGGGCAGCATGGGGGGAACTCTGATGCACTGGCACAGTGGATGGCCAATATGTTAAGCACAGAAAACACTATGGGGGACCTTACCCTGGATAATTGGTTGCTACTCTCCTTATTGGTTGCCTTCCTTCAGAAGGATGTGAGCCATACAATTAAGCTAGTCTGTCATTTTAGGGCCTCGGGTTCAACCCACAGCTGCGTGAGGGGGTCGAATGAACGTCCACAATACCTCAAACCAACCTGCTCGCTTTAGTCGTCAGCCATTTTCGCTTCAGAATCCTAGCTGTCAGTCACAACTGTCAAACCATGCATTCGGCCAATCCGGTCATCCCTCTGTCTCCTAGCAACGGATCCTCCCCTGCTACCCAATCTCTGGACACCACCCTGCCTCTTTGATGTAGAGTCCCCCAGGCAGGCTGCCCAATGAAATAACGGTGGAGTGTCAGAAAGTCAAACATAAGGAACTCCTGCCATGCACTCAGTCAAAAGCAACCATTCAAGAAAGATTAAACGAAATAGTAAAAACAGGCTGCACCTCGCTCTAAAATATGTTCCGGCTCTTTAGAGCGGTTTTATTCATTACTCGTTGAAAAACATAATAATAGGAAAAATAAACACACACACATTATTTTATATGAAACTGTAAGAAGTGTTAATTTGCTCTCGACATATTCTGCCTGGTGCCAAACAACCAATGCGAGCGTTAGGAAATAAGAACTTGAAAGCGTGGCAAAGTGGAAGTGCAACCACGATAATTCCCTTATTTCTTCTGCCAAAGCTATACTTCGACCACACAATGTTCTCATAGGACCAACTTGTTTGCTTTGTCTACAGCTCTACATCGATGCAAGATAACAAGCGTTGCAGGGAGGCCTCCGAGCAGACTGGGTCAATCTGACATCACTTTATGACTGAACACTCATTGCCCCAAGCAATGAACGGCATTGACAATACACACACAGCGTGAGAAGACAGCCCCCTCCCCCCGCCCCCACTCCATGACTGTCAGCCCAGGTAGGTGCTGGGAACACAGTGACAGCACGCATCTCAGGAGTTACATAACCTTTTCAATGTGAGACACCCCAGCCCACTCAGCCCCTCCTCCCCTGTAGGGTTACTCAAAGCTGTGCATCACAATTATGCTGTCAGCCCACGGAGGCTGAGTCACACCATGGAGATTCTTTGGCATGTTCTTTTAATCAGAAAAAATACCCTTGACACAAGTCATATCCATCGCGTATTTCATTCTATGTGCACATTTGATGATAACAGAGGGGAGTAATAAAATTGGAGGAATGAAAGTAATGAGAGTGAAAAGTTGTAATAAAAGTTTGTAATAAACTATATGTTACAATAAAGCAAGAAATAAAATTGCAGAAGAATACAGTGGATTATTGCAATGTTGGGGCCGATTACGAGTTTGGTGATAGTGGTAAATAATCAGGTATTTTTGAATACCGGAAATGTAACCATTTTGCCAAACTGAGTTCTAAAGTTCAAACTCCTGTTTTACGCCTGCTTTTGTGTGGCAGTAATGATTGGCACACAAAAGCATTATTACCGGGTGCGGTAATTACCGCATGCAGTAATACAAAATTCTCCATGGAATCGTATGGGACTCCAAAATGGGGAGAAACTTTCGGGTGGGCACGACTTGTAATCAAGCGGATCCAAACAGTAACTGCATGCACTGTATTGCCGTTTTGCGTTACTGCAAAACTCGTAATCAGGCGCTTAACAGCAAAGAAATCCGCCACATTTAGTGAGCTAATTTATGAGTTTTGTTTTGATAAGATGGTATCCACATGCTTCCGTTTTCTGTGAAGCTACCCTCTCTCCTGGTCTAAGGCACCGTGAGTTTAGAGGCGGGGGCACTGTTTACATACTTTTTGGTGCTCCTGTCTCTCCTTGTTTCTTATCAATAGGACCGACCCCCGCGGGCAGCCCTTTAACCATTCGGCTCTGTGGAGTGAAAGGGCTGCCTGAAGGGGTTGGCGAATCTAGGGCTAGTCGGGGGAGCCTGGCAGAGCCCTGGCTAGGGTATGGAGCACCATTTGGAGACTTCTAGGGTCTGTCTCGGCTAGCTACAACCCACTTAAAGACCCGAGTGCTCTTCTGTACACAAATAGGAGACAACCAATACTACTTCTATTACAATGAACAAAAATCAAAGGAAGAAGGAGAAATAGGGTGAGGTTTAAGCAGAGAGGGTGAGACTGGACACACTTCACCAAAAGGGACTTGTCTATTTTCACAAGTCACAGAGAAATATGTTCTGTGACCTGCGAATATCCGTGGAGCACTTGGGAAGGTCTGCAATACAGTCCCCCTCGCACCATCCACCAGCACTTTTTAGTTTTGCTTAGGTGGCACTTAAGCAAAACGATTAGGTGGCCAAAACGATTGCATTGGAGTACAATAGGAGAGAGATGGGATGTAAGGGGGGACAAGCAGCTTGTAGATGTTGTTTGGTTATTTACCCACCAACTCTGTCCATGGCCATTCTAATCCCTATTGCCGTTCCCACAAAATACTTGCCCCCACCCCTGCCCAAAACACATCCTCCTGAAATCTCTTTGATCTAGCTATATGACACAGTCACATTAAGCTTTGTGCTGTAAAGGTCGTACCAATGTTATTACTAAGCAGTTTTGTATGGGCCTCATTACAAGCGTGCTGGTCTGGAAACAACCGTGCCGGTATTTGCACCGAAAAATGTGGACTTGTGCGCGAAAATGCACACAAGCGCCCATTTGTCAATTCATGGAACACAATGCGCGGGGCTTATCTGTGACTTGCGCTGAATCACTGCGGGTCCAACACGTTACTGCGACACCACGAACACCTTGCGCGAGACTTCCAGCAAAGGGGCGTACCATCTTGCACAGTCACCTAAAAAGGGGGCGGAACACATGGAATGGGGAACAACAAGCGAAAAGGTGGACGTAACGTGGGAAGTACTGCAGTAAAACCCTTCTACCTCCCATAGTTGCACTAAGAACATGTATTCATGGAATTGAACAGGGCTCTCCGGCGCGCTGAAAAAGACACACGTCCACCACATGAAAGCAGGTGTAAGCGTCACTGTGCACGAAAACCAATGCATAAAAAGGTCACGCGAACAACCATCGTGCATATACAGCTACGATTAATGTACCATTTTTCGCAGCAGTGATCGTGGGACACCGCAGGAGGAGGCGGATGGCCAGGGCACGCATTTTTCTACCCAGGACCAGCCTTTTGGGATTCCTGATGACCAGGTCTATAGAAGGTATAGGTTTCCACCTCATACCATATTAAACAAGGTCAGGGAGTGGGAAGATGACCTCATATCACCTACCCTGTGCTCCCAAGCACTGAGCCCCTCAATGTACTGCATTTTATGGCCACTGGGTCATTTCAGCGGACAACTGCCATAGTCGGGGGCATTTCACTGCCCACGCAGTCACGCTGTCTACACCAGGTGTTGGCAATCATGACTGAACGCCCCTCAGTCCGCAGGCACATATAGATGCCCGGAACACCCGCAGAAAGGCAGGCTGTGGTCCAGGACCTTTACGGGGTGGTGCACATCCCTAAAGTGCTTGGTGCCATCGATTGCACCCACGTGGCCCTACTTCCACCTAGAGCTACAGAGCACATCTATTGCAATCGTAAGCCCTGGCATTCCATCAATGTGCAGGTTGCATGTGATGCCAAGGGAATCATTATCTCTGTATATGCAAACTATCCAGGGTCCATCCATGATACATTCATATTCAGAATGTCACCCCGACACCAGGCCCTGGAAGCTGGAAGGCGTGGCAAAACATGGCTCATTGGTGAGTACAAATGGCCCTGCAAATTCATGCATGTCACACACAGACAAAACCACACCACTGACAAACCATGTCACCTCTAAAGGGGACAGTGCCTACCCTCTGAGCACCTACAGGATGATGCCAATACGGAACCCCACCACACCACCCCAGGTAAGATACAACACAGTCCATAGTGCAACTCGGCCATCGTGGAATGCACATTCGGAGTGCTCAAGTCACGCTTCCACTCCCTTGACCACTCTGGTGGTGAGCTACTATATGCACCACCAGTAGTGTGCAGGATCATTGTGGCCGCATGTGTCCGGCACAACTTTGCAACATGGCGTGGCATACCGGTGGATATGGTGGTGTCCCCACATCCCCAACCACATGCACGCCGGCTGCGCATGGGAGAGGAAAGGGCACGTGGCGAGGCTGCCCATACCCAGCCCACATTTGTTCACCTAAAATCCAACCCCTGCGGAGTGCACACAGCCCAGGGACATTCCAGGTGACATTCGATGATGACAAAGGGACAATCATTTGTCCCAACCTTACCACCCAGAGAATGTGTCCTTGGAAGTGCTACATTGTGTGCATCCCTTAGAACTTAAACTAATTCAATCAGTTGTGCACAAAAGGAACACATTGAAGATGGAGTATGCCACTAAAACCATGCCAAAGTACTCGGGAGGATAGCTCAGGGGCAACGTGTTCGCCTTGGAAGCAAGACAACACAGAGCAACACAGGTTTGATCCCCGGGTCTGCGCTTAGAAACCTCTGGGTATTAAGTGTGTTATAAATAACCAATCATATCATACCAATCATATCTAAATGCCAGTATGTCACTTAAAACCTCCCACACTTCATGTAACCTGGTTGCCATGCCATGGCATACAATGTCAAAAGAGATAAAGAAATGGCCAACACATATCACTACTGTCACAAAGCGCTCAACGATCAATGGAACAAGTTCAGAAATAACACACTCTCACACATCAAAATAATAATGTACACAGGAACAACAATTGCCCAGTGCAACATACCAGAAACACAGGACCCAAGAGTGAATCTGTCTGACAGTGACTCATCATATTAGCACAAGTGCATCAATGTGTCGTAACTTGCACAGGGCCCACTTGTATTGTTTGTGTGACTCTGCTAAATAAAGGGGGCAGGTAAACACATACAGCAGGAAGGCTAATAATACTGGCAACGTAATACATGAAGATGGAACAGGAACAAAGGATGAATCTCGATGTCAAACAAAAAAGGGATGGTAACCATGCCATGGCCAAACAATGATGAATCCCACTAGGGGTGTATACACAGGTTGTACTTGAGACTGCCCACAGATATAATGGAAGCCCAATGCCTCTGTGTAAGCTACTTTTACACGCTACACTCAGCTACTTTTACACACTGCACTCCTTGCAAGCCCATGGAAAGGGGAAGCAGGAGTGGCATATGTGTCTAGACCCTAAAGCACAAACAAGGAGTATACCAACACGAGACAGGCCGGTATGGGTCCAGCTGGATCCTACAGTGGATGCCCTCGGATGCCACACAAAGCAACACACTGTCACATAAATTCACAGTACACCACAGGCAAGACAAGGGAAGGGAAGGTGCAGAGATTGCCTGCTGGGAACCCCAGCAGTCTAACTAGCAAGTAAGGACCAACATATGCACAAGTGAGGACACAAGAATGTCAAGTAAAATAAACAAGGTAAAATAGGCACTAAAGTCACCAAGGTTCATAAGGGGAAAAACAAGTAAGCAAAAATCAAAAATGCCCATGGTGTACTGGGAGGTGGGGGGGGCACTCAGGAGGGTGGAGGGGCAGGGTTCACATCAACACCCACATGTGTGAATGTTGAGAAGAAAAAAACAAAACCCTCCATGGCTTCATGGGTTGCATGGCTATCATGGATCGGGAGTGCTGTTGCTGCTGTCACTACCTTCTGGTGTAGCAGTAGAAAGTGGTAGTGGTAAGGGAGGTTCACCATGCATAGCCCTGGCCTGGTCCTCTATGGCAGAGGCCATGCAGGACTGAGATGAATGCATCTGCAACATGATGGCTTGGAGGTCTGCATGGGACACCTCACGGGATGCATGGAGTTCCTCCGAGATGGTATGAGTCAACAGTTGCATCTGCTGTTAAAACTGTCTACTGCAGGCTGCCTCTAGCACTTCCTGTGTATCTCCGAGGGCACAAAACTCTCACCTCGGGGTGTCCCTGCGGGCCTGACCCTCTGCATCCAGGTATGCCCGCAGAGCCCTCAGGTGCACCTGTCTGCTCCTGTTGCTGGCCTGCATTTTCAGCCTGTGTGAGCAGCATATGGAGCACAATGCCTGCAGCTGGTGCTCCAGCTGTCTCTCTGGGGGGGATCATGGAATTGCCCACCCTATCCATGCCCTGAGCCAATATTTCATATGAAGCACCCTGTTGTGCAACAGTATACATAGACTGCTCCCACACAGTATCGCCAGCCGCTACACGTCCACCGCGTTGGCGGACCCCACACCAGCCTGACCCAAGGGAACATGGCCCTTGATGTGATGCTGCTGTCTGTGGCTGCAGGGCTGCATCCCTACCTTGCTCAGCTGTCCCAGGACCAGGAGCCAATAGTGTGGAGCGTGACCCTGCAGCCGTAACCACCACAGACGGATATGACAACACTGACTGGCCCTGTCAGGGTACGTGACCCCCTGCAGACATTTCGGCCACAACAGTACCAACAGTTGATGCACTCACCTGCGACAGCACAGAGGAATCCAAATTTGGTTCACCACCAGAGTTACAGGTGTGATCAGAGGTGCACTCATACTTAGTCAGATCCGGGATGGAATGTTGCACCAGTGGATTATCATGGGCTGCCACACCACGTCCTCCACTGCTGCTCCATAGCGGCTCAGTATCCATTTCCTCCTCAACCTCCTCCTCTGCATCCAGTGCCTCATCAACTGCACATGGACATAAAAAAACATGAATAGCCATGTAAATAGCATAGCCCACACACATAGGTGTACAACACATAAACATGCTATGTCACTCATGGCACAAAGTTCCATACGGTGGCAGTGTTAATGGAAGCCATGGATAGCTTGAAGCCAGTGCTGGACGTGTGTAGAAGGGCTTAACACCACATGGAGTGCATGGTGCATAGCACCTGATTCACACACAAGCACCTGCTGGCATGTTGAGTCACTAACATCACTAATGGAAATACACAGATGCCACGTAGAATAGCTATGCCTGAACTGTCAAATAGTATGAGATGGTGTAGAGGAGGTCCCGAATAAAGCCTGTACTCCAGTCGCCCATTTAGAAGTACCAGGAACGTTCACTCCAAGATATGTGACTTATGATGAACAAATAAATCAGCAGAGAGCCGCAGAAGGGCTCTGCCCAGTACCTATCACAAGAGCAACACCTATTGAAGTACCGATACCCAGACAGTATCCATTAAGAAAACCCTACCAGCAAATGAGACGAAATGAAGATCGCCTGAGTACAGTCCTGGAAAAAACCAAAAAGGTCTTAATGGGAGACGAATGGTGACGTCACGGGGACCCGGACAGAATTACAGATAGAAGAAATAACGACCCGAGAATGACACAAAGAGACGAAACTCCATGAATGAGGATATTGTGAACCTAAAAGGGAGAACAATTTTGAAATACCAAGAAGCTTAAACTGTAAACAGGATGAAGATATTCAACCAGCTAACACCTGTACATTTGCTTGGAACCGCAAGAAGTCTAAAAAAACAGTACGGCTTGCTATGCTAAGTAGAAGAATAGTGCGGCAAGCGCTATTATACATAATCTACCTCAAAACGAAGCAAAGTATTATAAGTGCGATTCCACTTTGCACGAAAAAGCAGAATCAACCCAGGCTACTACAGGCCACATGAGCAGTGATTCATATTCAAGCAAAACGAGAAAAGATGGCAGATGCAACTCGTGCCAGGAGAGCCAAGGTCATACCAATAGAAGGAACGAACAGTAGCTACATATAATTGAAACTTAAGAACAGAATATCCTGTCTCTGAAAGGTCAAGATAAGGAGGCGTAGGCATGTGACAAGCCGAATAAGAATCAAATGCACAAATTAAGAGAAACTAGACAAATTCACAGTGTGGGGAGCACGTGACCAGCCAAGCGAGGAGAAGCATGGGCTCACACTTACACTTGGCATCCACCCAGGAAGAGATATCAGAACTTTTCCAGACAGAAGATGCAATTTCGAGGCCAACCACAGTAATATAATTGACACATAGTTGCTGAAGTGATAATTGATTGTAACCTTAATTGGAGGAAGACCGGGTAACTAGGGGGCACCCTGCACCTGGCTGACCATTCTGCATGCTGCTAAGCAAAGTGGAAATGTATGCATGCGGTTGGTGCCAACCCAATCACAATGGACCAAATAATCTAGGGTCCTATAGTTAGTAGAGCCAATGGGACGTTGTACTTTTAGTGACGTCTACAGTAGTCATCTTTGAAGAAAGGCCTTAGACGCCCACCTGACAGTGTTTACCCAATCCCCTCACTCCGTTACCATATACAGATATAGTACCTATATTAAAGTTACCTTTTCCTAACCAATAGAATTGCATATTAACTTTTGAGTGTTATATGTCAATTATGACGAGTTTTCAGTATAAATGCTATGATTTTTATGAAGTTCATTGGAGTTGAAGCGAGAAGGATGATCGCATCACTGCTGATTTTCATGACTTCCCATTTTCTGTACTTGTCATTAAACGGACTCCCTTTGCCAAACCATTAAGTTGTCCTTATTGATTGGAGTTGGAGTAATCAATCTGCACCCCATCCATCTCAAGGCTGCAGCTATCTCATCTTAAAGTACTTTCGGAGCAAACCTCGGCTCTATTGGCCGGCTGGGGTTCTCCGGAGTACACTTGGTAGCAGAGATTGATGGTTTATCGATGATCGATTATTGATTAGAATAAGACACCCATTGACCGTCGACATAAAGTAACTCTAGGTCTTCGGCAATATCACGGGTCCTTTGCCATTTGGCTGAGTAGACCGTGAAGCTCCCCGTAGCCAGTGGTAGTGTAGGAAAAACTGCAGACCAGGGCCTGAAGGGACCCCTGTTCCCCACCCATCCCTTCCCATTCCTACAGGCAGCTGAGTGGGTGAAAAGCCGAAGAAGGCAGTAACGAAGGCAGTGATCCCGAGGGTCCAGAGAGGAACCATGCGAACGGTGAGTGAAAAAGATTGAAGGTTTTGCCAAAAGTGCATGCCTTAGAACAAGTAAAGGGAAAAGGTAACGGAGGGAGGTGGGAAATCAAAATATAGTTAGAAGTATAGAAGAATGTATATATATAAGGGGATAATGACTCGAGAATAATTAAGTAAGTAGAGGTTACTGGGGAAGACACCCGAGAAGAGAGAGAGTGCCGGGGAAGACACCCGAGAAATGAGAGGATGCGCCTTATTCCTACGCTTTTAATACAAGCAGCTAGAAGAAACGTGTACCCAGAGTCCCAGCTAAAGGGGGAATGATTAGACTACCACGACGGTTAAAGACGTTGTGAAAGGGGTACGTTTAGCCTCCATGAAGGGGTAATGATTAGAGGCAGAGATATCTGTGACCAGCTGATGTTCGTCTAGTCTGTCACGCATCTGTCTTACATGTTTTTTGTTGTGACATCATACATCAAAACATTTTCTTGGAGAACACTGATTTAAATTTTATGCAATTGAATAGCTGAGATAATATTGCATACAAATTGATGTTATTGGAGTAAAATAGAAGGTATAACATTTTGTGAAAAATCGGGATTGGAGCTTGCAGTGTTTGGTGCTCGCTCATATTGTTGGAACTGTTTAAGCCACACAAATGTGTTGACAAGTGTTATATAAGAGGAAAGGGAACAAATTTGAGCATGGAGGACATAACTCCATTGACACACTTATGCAAACAGTTGCCGAAACACGCACCCAAACTGAAGAAATACAGTACAGAGTGGGTTAGGAGAACCACCCACAAAATGGTTATGCCATGGCCACAGGGTGGATCCTTATCTAAAGCTGTCTTGCAACATATGATGACATATTTGCATGCTACATATACCGGCAAAAAGTTAGACAAACGCCTCGCTGTTCTAGAACTTTGGAAAATGTATGAACAAGGAAAGGAAGAGGATCCGCCAATAGATTGGATACTTAATGTATGCTCAGAGGGAGGTGAGACACCTACTGCGCCACCCGCCCCATCTGAAACAAAGGTGGAGGAAAGTAAGGACGAGGGATTATACCCACTGAGAGAGCTTAAAGCAGCCACGGGGTACAGCAACCCGGCATATGAGTCACCTACGCAAAGTAGTGATGAAAATCAAGGGAAAGATAAGGATAAGGATATTACCTCCACAGTCCCAAGGGACATGGGGAGACGTGATGACAAAAGAAGGGATCAAGCACAGACAAGCGCATCTCTCGACAAAGAGAGAGAAGGGAAGAGATGGAAGGGAAACGAAGATAGGACTGATGAGATAGCATTTGCAAAAAACGAAAGGATTGGGGACACATTTTATTGAAACTTGATGGCAAAGGCATTGATGACACGAAACGAAAGGAGAGGTTAAATGAGGTACAGAGAAAGAGAAGGAGTTAAGAGATGAAAGAATAAGAAAGACAGACAGACAAAGACGAGAATAGCTATATCGTGAAGAGCAAGAAAGACAGCTCGATCTCAACCCAAGAGCAGCCTATGATCAAGACAGACAGAAGCAGCAGAGGTTAGAGGAAGAGCAAAGGATACGTGAGAAAAGAATAAATAGACAAAGAGATGAGGACATTCGAATGGCAGATGAACGTAGAAATAAAAAGAAAAAGGAAGAAGATAGAGTCCGAGAAGAGGCGAGGGAACGCAAGGAATTTGATGACGATGTAGAACGTAAGTGAAGACAGAGAGCACACAATCTTGAATATCTGGGAAGAGAGGTTAAAAAACCAGATCCAGTAGTTGATTGGGAAGACATTGAAGAATTCTTTCCTGCATACGATTCAGTACCAGGCACCTCTAGGGCAAATATGGAAGATGACTTCAACATCAGAAGCATCAGAGAAATGATCGATAGAATATATGATGAAATGGGGTTAGATCAAACACCCCAAGGGGAGGGGGAAGACGAGTGCCTGGAGAGCACTCCGCTCTACGACACTGAGGATGTCACCCAAAGCAGTGGGAATAGAAAACTATCCCTGGATAGATTAGAAAGCAGTAGAAACAATGAAGATACAAGAAGTTGCATGAACTGGGGACAGACAATGTCCGACTCGGAAAGGGAGGAACGCGAGGAAAATGAGGCAGAGAGACAGAGCGAAAGACGACTCCCAAGGGAAAAAGGAATAAGATGGTTAGACACTAGTGAATCTGTACCAAGAATCAGCCACGCAGTCAGACCGACATGAAGAAGTATCTCATGGTCAGAGGGGGGGTGTCATCACCGCCCTATGTAGACAAGCTCAGGACATTGCTAGGCAGATGGCGATGCAGGAATATTACCCCTGCAATAGACAGGAGAACAATGAGAGAAGAGAGAGAGGGCTATGCATCCCAATTTCTGTTGCTCGAGAAAGGGGGAGTAAGACCACAATATATTCCATGGCCACACATGGATCGAGAACATTTGAAAAACAAGCTTCCAATGCTGACATCGGGAGCCGGAAAGTGGATACACTAATTAGAAAAAATGACAGGAGGAAACACGTTAGCTATAGAGGGCATTAAAAGTCCCTTAATCACCATATTTGGTGAGAGAGCAGACGATGTGTGGACACGAGCAGGCTACCCTGGTGTAACCACAATTAATACAGCACATGACGGAGCTCCATTTAACAATTGTCGAACCGCAGTATGGAAAGTGCTACGAGTGTTGTATCCAGCCACTTCTGATATGGGAGCTATAATGACACGAAAAATGAAGGAGTCAGAGGATCCGTTGATTTACATACAGAATTTTCAAGACGCATGGGTACTCGAGACTCATGAATCTTGGACAAAATCTATAACTGTGTTCTACCATATATTGTGCCAAGGGCTGCCAGAGCCGGTACAGAAACAGCTCAAGAAATTGGTGGGAATTGAGGCCAAGTCTTGGGCCAAAATACAGCTGACCATCGCACACTATTGCAGATGGCTGCAAGAAAAGTATCGCGAAAAGGAAGCTGCACGTAAGGGTAAGGAAGTGAAATTGGTGCAGAAGAAATTGTCAAAATATGCCCTTGAGGGAGCCATGATAACTAGCACAGCTGAATCAAGCATGCAACAAGTGACTAATCCACAGCAGAATAATCAGGGCAATACAGGGATTTAGGAGAAGAGGTTGGCAAAGTAATCAGGAAGCTTTTCAAAATATGCAAAATGGTAATCAAGATATGTCAAACGGGCAAATGATCCGACCGCCACCAGTATGTTGGTTGTGTGGAATGACAGGGCACTTAGCTTGCATATGCAGAAACCAAGGTATGATGCAGAACGGCCAAGGAACAGGAGCAGGCATGGCAAATCCACCTGTAGTTTTACAGCAGGGTATTGCACAGAATCACATGGTGCAACACCAAGCACCAGGAGCACAACAAGGCTTTCAACCTCAGAACATGGGGCACAGGGCAGACCATGAACCCTGGAATGGGAAGTAACAATGGGAATGGGGGAAATTTGCCAGCACACAGTGGGCCAAATTTATATATGGACCAGGACAGCTCACTGGGAACCCTGATGTGTTCTATCCTATCAGTGACACCAGACCCTCACAGGGAACCTAGGGTGGATGTCGTTATAGGGGATAAAGAATATTCCTTCCCAGTTGACACGGGTGCAACGCGCTCGTGCATACGTGAAGGCAAGTTTTCCTTGTCCGGCGAGGCCATAAATACTGAGAGTTTTACAAGAGCCACAAGTCTTGTTCCCTTCACAAATGTACTTCCAGTCTCTATAGGAGAATGTGAAATGAATGTGCTGCTACTATATTCACGTCAGGCCCCAGTGAACATTTTGGGTAGAGATTTAATGACAAAGTTAAACATGACAATCTCATTTACGGAAGAGGGCATAATATTTTCAACTCCAGGAATGCACTATTCAAATGTATGCGAAATGATCAGAGCGTATGCAGGACACACAGCCGTGAGGGCTATACCATTAGAGCCAGAAATATTTGCATATGGTATGCGTATGTTTATGGCAGGATTGCCAGGCCTTGCAGACAGAATCATGAGAACCCCTGATGAATTCTTATTCAGGCCAAGAATACCGATGCACGAGGAAAAGGGACAGGTATTTTCCTTGATGATACACACAGCTGCAGTACGAGGGAGGGTGGCCTTGA
This sequence comes from Ambystoma mexicanum, assembly GCF_040938575.1. Taxonomy (NCBI): domain Eukaryota; kingdom Metazoa; phylum Chordata; class Amphibia; order Caudata; family Ambystomatidae; genus Ambystoma; species Ambystoma mexicanum. The sequence goes on from NC_090940.1 coordinate 209,049,344, forward strand.
TTGATGGTTATGATGATGAGGGCCGACAATGGTGCGCAGTGATTGCCATTGAAGAAGGATATTGATTGACTGACGTCACCGATGACGATCTGTTTAAAGAACAAGCAGATATGGGAGAGACAATCGTGGAAGTGAGTCTCACCTTTTGTGTGAAAATGTTCAAAAGAGAAGTACCTCAGAGAATGATTTTGGCACGAAACCATCCTGAATATTTTGATGATGACATGGCCCAAAAGCCTGTCTCAGTATGGACTACAGGACCCTATGACATAGGCCTTCGGAAGGGGGTTGGAGAAGTGAAGATTAAACTGAAACCAGGAGCAATTCTCCCAAGAGCACGACAATATCCCATGTCCAGAGAGGCAGATGAAGGGATTTTTAAGACTATTTTGGCTATGATGAAGCCGGGCATCTTAGTGACGTCAGAGGCATCATGCAATACTTCAGTTTATCCGATCAAGAAATCAAAGGGGGGGTCTTGGAGGCTAATCCAGGATTTACACCCAATACATTATATTGTTGAGGCCGAGTTCCCTTTAGTCCCTAACCCATCTACAATTCTATGTAATACACCCATTGAGGCAAAATATTTCACTGTGATTGACTTGAAAAATGCATTTTTCTCAATCCCGTTGCATCGTGACTCACAAGATCTGACGCCATTCACATTCAGACAGATGCGTCTGAAAAGCACGAGACTGCCACAGGGGTATTGTGAGTCTCCATCTATTTTTAACAGAGTCCTGCAGATGGACTTAAGCAATATTGCATTAAAAAGTGTTGTCCTCCAATATATGGATGACATCCTAATTTGCAGCACAACAGAAGAACAATGCAGGCACGATTCTGTTCAACTATTGACTATACTGTCTGAGAAAGGATATAAGGTTGACAAGGAAAATGTACAATATTGTCAACAAGAAGTGCTGTACATAGGCCAGCTGATCTCACATGAGGGAAAGAGAGTGACCCCAGAAAGGGCTGAAGCCATACTCAACACGGCCAAGCCACACACGATAAAACAGATGCAGAGCTTTCTAGGCCTATGCAACTACGTTAGGGCATGGGTCTTCGACTATAGTTCTTACACTAAGCCTTTATTTCAGGCGCTAAAGAAGGCCTAAGTGACGAAAGAAAAGATTGAATGGTCTGAGACCACAGAAAAGGGGTTTGCTGAACTCAAAAGAGCTATTTGCACAGCACCAGTTCTAGGGATCCCTAATAATGCAGAGGAATTTTACATGTTTTCACACCAGAACGGCAGCGTTATGACGGCAGTACTCACACAGAGAACCATGTTGGGGTACAAGCCCCTGGCATATTACAGTGGGAATTTGGACCCAGTAATGAGAGGTCATTTTCCTTGCGAACAAAGTCAAGATGCCGCAGCGTTCGCCATAGAGAAGGCTACAACCATTGTAATGGGATGCTCCATGACATTGTAAGTCGAGCACTCACTATTTGCCATTCTAGAAAAACTAAAGGGCACATTGACATCTCAGAGAGCTTCAGCTTCTGATATGATCATATCAAATCCATCGATTAAGATAATCCGATGCAAGATAGTAAACCCAGCTATGTTCATAGCCGTGTCAGTCACTGAAGGAGAGCCAATACATGACTGTGCAAACTATGAAGAATTCTATGATGAAATTCCCAGGGTGAAAGAAAATGCCTTGGCAGATGGAGAGATCGTCTTCATTGACGGGTCTTCAAGGATCGATCAAAGTGACGGACAGAGATATACTGGCCTTGCTGTGGTGAAACACACAGCAAATGGAGAATTTTGAGTACTTATTAGTGCGTGAATACCATCTCATTATTCAGCACAGGCTGCAAAATTATTGGCGTTGATACTCGCCATTGAGAATCACGCAGACCAGGAAGTAACGGTGTACAGTAACTCTGCCTATGTGACGTCAACAGTGCACGCAGACCTAGCGCGCTGGAAAAGGAGGGCTACCTCTGAGCGGAAGGCACACCAGTGCTGCACGCAGCCTTATTGGGCAGGCTGATGAAGGCACTACAGCTCCCAGTGGGCATAGCAGTCGTGAAATGCGCCGCCCACACAAAAGGGACAGATTTTATCTCACGCGGAAATCAAGCAGCAGACACAGAAGCCAAGAATATGGCATCCAAAAGTGAAACTATCATGGAAGTGGAAGTTATCCATGCCAACGAACGAATGATGGTTACACGAACTGCACCTGAAAATTACAGTAATTTGGGGCAAACACAGCTAATGGAACTCCAAAGGGAGATACCACAGGAAGAGAAGAACCTTTGGAAATGTTGAGGGTGTTCTTTAAACCCCTCTGACAGCTTGTGACAACAAGACAGCACTGCTTAACCAGTAATGCCTGTAGCCCTATTAAAAATAGCGCTGGAACAGTTACATTATCCAGCACATTTGCCAAAAGAGAATCTAGCAGCAACGCTTGCTGAATACTGGTTCATATCGAATTTAGCTGAGCACGTTGCATTCTTTATAGTGAACTGTATAATCTGCCAGCAATTCATGGCTGGGCACACATTAAAAGTAATGAGAGGAGTCATCCCAAGGCCAAATGGGCCTTTTCAGCACTTGCATGTTGATTACGTCGACATGATTCAAGTATGTAACAGGTACAGATACTTAATTGTTGTGGTGTGTCCATTCTCTAGATGGATTGAGGCAGGTCCATGCACACACCCAGACTCTACCTGTGCGGCGAGATTTTTCGTGAGAAAGGTGTTCCCCGGTGGGGGCTGTGCGAGGTCATGAGATGAGATAATGGCCCTCACTTTGTTAATTCAATTTTCAAACAGATTAGCCTGCTGCTTGGTATAAAGCACATGTTCTCGTCGGCATATCATCCGCTAGGTAACGGGAGCTGTGAGAAGCTCAATGGCTTGTTAAAGGAAAGGATAGCCAAGTTGAAGCTGACTCTAAGAAAGGGATGGTTGCACTGCCTTCCTTTGGCACTGTATGCACTTCGGAACCAACCCGGTTCTGACCATCATTTTATGCCACAAGAGATAGCCACAGGAAGAAGAATGAGACCTCCTTTGACACTCCGAGATAGAGATAGATGTGACGCCCAGTCAACAGGAGAAATTTTAGGGTCTGAAATGCAAAACTATCTGAACTGCATGACATCTTGCCTTAATGTAATTTCAGACCAGCTGCAGCGACGACGAAAAAAGGGTGCAGGGCAGCAGGGAACACAGAAGGAGATACTACTACAGATGCAGCTCAAGGACTTTGCGTTCCATCCATCTTCCCTGGAGACACCGTCCTTGTAAGGAATCATACAAGGAAAAAGTGGGATGAGCCAAGATTTAACGGCCCTTTCACAGTGGAGGACTGCACTCCATCCGCAGTGAAACTACAAGGCAGAAGAGCGAGGATTTTCTCGGTGATATCAAACCCTACATCGGAGAAGGCCCCCTGCCTGCACCCCAACGAGAGGAGTCGATGAGCAACGGGGAAGAACCACAGCACGTGCAGACGAGGTCCACAACGAGGAAGCAGGACGCATGACCAGCCAAACAAAGACAAATAACTTTTTGCAAAGTGTGGCTTAAATTGGACACTTCCTCTAAGCAAAAAAGGGGATAAGGACATAAAAAACGAACACTCTGTGCATTCTAGTTGCAGGGTGAAGAAGAAGAATTGCATGCATAAGCCACAACATAGCCTGTGAACTTTGAACTTTGGACTAAGGCACACTTGATCCTTGACGAGAAAAGAATATGCCAAATTTTGACCAAGGACACCTACATTGGAAACAAATACAGTATCCCGACTCATTCCATACGGAGACCCTATTCGGAATCACTTCTGGTGTCCCACAGTAGAGACATCGCCAAGGATGTGGTCACCTATTTTGATCTAGTGCTAAAATCATACCCGTCATTGTTAGGGAGGCTCACCAATGTCACTAACTTTCTTCAAGATCCTGAAAATGAAAAGACAATAAGAAGACTGCTTACTGTTATTGCCGAACAATTTCTCCTACTTCCTGAGTACAGTGAGAAGGAACCAAATGTCCCAAACACAGACAGAAATAAATGAGCTTATCAGCACAGTATTCTTTCGCATAATCGAAGATTGTCCATCTCTTCTCGGAAGAACAACAGACACACTCACGTTTCTTTGAGACCCAGCAAATACAGAATATTTAAGCCAACTTTTAAATAAAATAGTGATCCTAGTCGCACTCCACGCGACCTGACAGTGCAGACATTGTTTACATCAAGGAGAGAACATATAATCCTGAACCTCAGCAAGACAGGACGAATGTCCCTGTCACCAGAGGACATCAGATTGGCCCACAACATCCTCTTTCGCCTAGTCACTGACTTTCCAGAGCTAGTGGGGGAGACTGATCGATGTTGACGTCCTCACATTCATCAGAGATCCAGCTAATGTTGCACGGATGGACATGCTCTTGCATGGAATCGTGTTAGAGATAGAGCTCTCGAACCATCAACAGAACTATCTGAGGAGATTCTAAAAATCTTTCCGCCAAGGGACAGATCGAGGAAGCAGTGTCAAGAACTTCACTCATTACATTTCATTATTATTCTGTCCTTACTCTTCATATTGACCAGCATACAATATGTCCTCAGGACTAAAGCAAATCCGAGGAGTGGACTGGGAACTTACTTGGAACATGCACAGTAAAAGACTTACTGAAGTGTTATTTAATTTGATTTTTTCCATAGTCTAGCAAAGGAACTGTATCCTGAAATAAGAGACAATCTGTCACCCGCAAGAGGGGGGACACTTGTGAAACACTTGAGACCCTTAACCCCAGAGTCAGTAAGACAATATTGTGTAAAGGAAAATAATAATACATTGACATTTGGTGAATAATGGCCCTCACTTTGTTAATGCAATTTTCAAACAGATTAGCTTGCTGCTTGGTATAAAGCACAAGTTCTCGTCAGCATATCATCCACTAGGTAACGGGAGCTGTGAGAAGCTCAGTGGCTTGTTAAAGGAAAGGATAGCCAAGTTGAAGCTGACTCTAAGAAAGGGCTGGTTGCACTGCCTTCCTTTGGCACTGTATGCACTTCGGAACCAACCCGGTTCTGACCATCATCTTACGCCACACGAGATAGCCACAGGAAGAAGAATGAGAACTCCTTTGACACTGCGAGATAGAGCTAGATGTGATGCCCAGTCAACAGGAGACATTTTAGGGTCTGAAATGCAAAACTATCTGAACTGCATGACATCTTGCCTTACTGTAATTTCAGACCAGCTGCAGCCACGGTGAAAAAAGGATGCAGGGCAGAACGGAACACAGAAGGAGATACTACTACAGATGCAGCTCAAGGACTTTGCATTCCATCCATCTTCCCTGGAGACACCGTCCTTGTAAGGAATCATACAAGGAAAAAGTGGGACGCGCCAAGATTTAACGGTCCTTTCACAGTGGAGGACTGCACTCCATCCGCAGTGAAACTACAAGGCAGAAGAGCGTGGATTTTTCTCGGCAATATCAAACCCTACATCAGAGAAGGCCCCCTGCCTGCACCCCAACGAGAGGAGTCGATGAGCGACGGGGAAGAACCACAGAACGTGCAGATGAAGTCCACGACGAGGAAGCAGGACGCATGACCAGCCAAACAAAGACAAATAACTTTTTGCAAAGTGTGGCTTAAATTGAACACTTCCTCTAACAAAAAAGGGGATAAAAACATTAAAAAAACTAACACTCTGTGCATCCTAGTTGCAGGGTGAAGAAGAAGAATTGCACGCATAAGCCACAACATAGCCTGTGAACTTTGAACTTTGGACTGAGGCACACTTAAGCCTTGACGAGAAAAGAATATGCCAAATTTGGACCGAGGACACTTACATTGGAAGCAAATACAGTATCCCGACTCATTCCATACCGAGACCCTATTCGGAATCACTTCTGGTGTCCCGCAGTAGCGACATCGCCAAGGATGTGGTCACCTATTTTGATCTAGTGCTAAAATCATACCCGTCATTGTTAGGGAGGCTCACCCATGTCACTAACTTTCTTCAAGATCCTGAAAACGAAGAGACAATAAGAAGACTGCTTACTGTTATTGCCGAACAATTTCTCCTACTTCCTGAGTACAGTGAGAAGGAACCAAATGTCCCAAACACAGACAGAAATAAATGAGCTTATCAGCACAGTGTTCTTTCGCATAATCGAAGATTGTCCATCTCTTCTCGGAAGAACAACAGACACACTCACGTTTCTTTGAGACCCAGCAAATACAGAATATTTTAGCCAACTTTTAAATAAAATAGTGATCCTAGTCGCACTCCACGCGACCTGACAGTGCAGACATTGTTTACATCAAGGAGAGAACATATAATCCTGAACCTCAGCAAGACAGGACGAATGTCCCTGTCACCAGAGGACATCAGATTGGCCCACAACATCCTCTTTCGCCTAGTCACTGACTTTCCAGAGCTAGTGGGGGAGACTGATCGATGTTGACGTCCTCACATTCATCAGAGATCCAGCTAATGTTGCACGGATGGACATGCTCTTGCATGGAATCATGTTAGAGATAGAGCTCTCGAACCATCAACAGAACTATCTGAGGAGATTCTAAAAAGCTTTCCGCCAAGGGACAGATCGAGGAAGCAGTGTCAAGAACTTCACTCATTACATTTCATTATTATTCTGTCCTTACTCTTCATATTGACCAGCATACAATATGTCCTCAGGACTAAAGCAAATCTGAGGAGTGGACTGGGAACTTACTTGGAACATGCACAGTAAAAGACTTACTGAAGTGTTATTTAATTTGATTTTTTCCATAGTCTAGCAAAGGAACTGTATCCTGAAATAAGAGACAATCTGTCACCCGCAAGAGGGGGGACACTTGTGAAACACTTGAGACCCTTAACCCCAGAGTCAGTAAGACAATATTGTGTAAAGGAAAATAATAATACATTGACATTTGGTGAATAATGGCCCTCACTTTGTTAATGCAATTTTCAAACAGATTAGCTTGCTGCTTGGTATAAAGCACAAGTTCTCGTCAGCATATCATCCACTAGGTAACGGGAGCTGTGAGAAGCTCAGTGGCTTGTTAAAGGAAAGGATAGCCAAGTTGAAGCTGACTCTAAGAAAGGGCTGGTTGCACTGCCTTCCTTTGGCACTGTATGCACTTCGGAACCAACCCGGTTCTGACCATCATCTTACGCCACACGAGATAGCCACAGGAAGAAGAATGAGAACTCCTTTGACACTGCGAGATAGAGCTAGATGTGATGCCCAGTCAACAGGAGACATTTTAGGGTCTGAAATGCAAAACTATCTGAACTGCATGACATCTTGCCTTACTGTAATTTCAGACCAGCTGCAGCCACGATGAAAAAAGGATGCAGGGCAGAACGGAACACAGAAGGAGATACTACTACAGATGCAGCTCAAGGACTTTGCATTCCATCCATCTTCCCTGGAGACACCGTCCTTGTAAGGAATCATACAAGGAAAAAGTGGGACGCGCCAAGATTTAACGGTCCTTTCACAGTGGAGGACTGCACTCCATCCGCAGTGAAACTACAAGGCAGAAGAGCGTGGATTTTTCTCGGCAATATCAAACCCTACATCAGCGAAGGCCCCCTGCCTGCACCCCAACGAGAGGAGTCGATGAGCGACGGGGAAGAACCACAGAACGTGCAGATGAAGTCCACGACGAGGAAGCAGGACGCATGACCAGCCAAACAAAGACAAATAACTTTTTGCAAAGTGTGGCTTAAATTGAACACTTCCTCTAACAAAAAAGGGGATAAAAACATTAAAAAAACTAACACTCTGTGCATCCTAGTTGCAGGGTGAAGAAGAGGAATTGCACGCATAAGCCACAACATAGCCTGTGAACTTTGAACTTTGGACTGAGGCACACTTAAGCCTTGACGAGAAAAGAATATGCCAAATTTGGACCGAGGACACTTACATTGGAAGCAAATACAGTATCCCGACTCATTCCATACCGAGACCCTATTCGGAATCACTTCTGGTGTCCCGCAGTAGCGACATCGCCAAGGATGTGGTCACCTATTTTGATCTAGTGCTAAAATCATACCCGTCATTGTTAGGGAGGCTCACCAATGTCACTAACTTTCTTCAAGATCCTGAAAACGAAAAGACAATAAGAAGACTGCTTACTGTTATTGCCGAACAATTTCTCCTACTTCCTGAGTACAGTGAGAAGGAACCAAATATCCCAAACACAGACAGAAATAAATGAGCTTATCAACACATTGTTCTTTCGCATAATCGAAGATTCTCCAACTCTTGTCGGAAGAACAACAGACACACTCACGTTTCTTCGAGACCCAGCAAATACAGAATATTTAAGCCAACTTTTAAATGAAATAGTGATCCTAGTCGCACTCCACGCGACCGGCAGTGCAGACATTGTTTACATCAAGGAGGGAACATATAATCCTGAACCTCAGCAAGACAGGACGAATGTCCCTGTCACCAGAGGAAAGCAGATTGGCCCACAACGTCCTCTTTCGCCTAGTCACTGACTTTCCAGAGCTAGTGGGGGAGACTGATCGATGTTGACGTCCTCACATTCATCAGAGATCCAGATAATGTTGCACAGATGGGCATGCTCTTACATGGAATTGTGTTAGAGATAGATCTCTCGAACCATCAACAGAACTATCTGAGGAGATTCTAAAAAGCTTTCCGCCGAGGGATAAAATGAGGAAGCAGTGTCAAGAACGTCACTCATTACATTTCATTATTATTCTGTCCTTACTCTTCATATTGACCAGCATACAATATGTCCTCAGGACTGAAGCAAATCCAAGGAGTGGACTAGGAACTTACTTACTTTGAACATGCACAGTATAAGACTTACTGAAGTGTTATTTAATTAGATTTTTTCCATAGTCTAGCAAAGGAACTGTATCCTGAAATAAGAGACAATGGGCCTCATTCCGAGTATGGCGTTAAGGGATAGCGGCCACCGCTAACGAGAGCGGTGGCGGTAATCCCTTACCGCCATACTCCGAGTTCCCTTAGCGCCATGGTGCTTTTAACACCTGCTTTTAGCAGGCGTTAAATACCATGGCGCTAAGGGACCTTGATGTTAATTACGCCACCGTAATTTACGGTGGCGTAATTGACGCCTTCCCCACTCCCATTATGCCCTATGGGGCAAGAATGGGAATGGGGAAGGGTAAATGGGGATTGGGGAATTACCGCCCCGCCAACCTTGGAATGGGGCGGTAATTCCGCCAACCACCAAGGCGCTGCCGGTCCGGGTACGGCGTCAACCAAGGCGTTAATAGCGCCATTGGTTAGCGCCGTACTCGGAATGAGGCCCAATCTGTCACCCGCAAGAGGGGGGACACTTGTGAAACACTTCAGACCCTTAACCACAGAGTCAGTAAAACAATGTTGTGTAAAGGAAAATAATAATACATTGACATTTGGTGAATGATCGAGATGGGGGTCCAGAGCAGTAATCTGGTCCTCTCGCAGGAGGAGAGACGACCACGCTTCTCTGGAATTAAATGCTGCCGCCTGACAAAGAGAGGCATAATGTATTTATGTATCATATTCATGATTGTTTTACTGTCAGAACCGCATTTTCTATTGGTGCACAAAGCGTTCCAATCCTAGTGCACCCACCTAATGATGCACGCATGAAACTCACAAAAGCACCCAGACCTTACATAGTCATTCCAGTCCCTAGAAGATCTGACGGAGGAATGAGTGAACTTGAAATGGATGTGATTAGCAATGACACACACACACTTGTTGTAACAAACAGAAAAGCCAGAGACAGGGTCGGCAAAGAATGAATGAAGAAAGGTTACTGACAACCACACGCATGCAAACACTGAATGCACACAAAACAGGCCTAGTTTCAACAACTGCAGAACCACGAGCCAAAACAGTAGAAAAAAGAGACTGCTTGCCATAAGAAACTCCACAACAGACACTGTGGAAAGACAAGAGGAATCAGAGAAGAAAGCAACAGAAATGATAATGATAAACAACCTTAGTCAACACTGATAGAGACAAAGGAAAACTCAAGGAAGATCTCACATACACAACTAATAGTAGACTCATTATGGCCGTTCGTAGCCAAAGCAAGGAAAATACAAGAAGAACTGAAGAACAAAACCGCAGAGACAGTATTGCCAAGCATATATGTTCCAACACAAGGGACAAGTACCAGTTCCACAGTACAACCATATACTAGACCTATTCCAGAATGGATACGAACATTTCTAGCCTGACAAAGAAAAATGTATGAACAGAAGAAAAGAGCTGCCAGACTCTTATCCACTCAAATGGCGCAGATGAGGAGGCCTGCACCATCGACCAGGATACCTGAGAATCCGCCAGCAAGAAAGAGCCATACAGATGCATTTAGGGATGTAGTTATAGCAAACTACAGGAAAACACTAAGAATCAAGAGAAGCATGCATGGAGATGACAATGAACTAAACGACTAGCTGGACAGCACTGCAGATTTGGGAAACAACATTTGGTACCAGCATATGAAAGAAGTTGGAGGACGAAATTCCGAAGGGGAATATTTTGTTTGTGCACTCCTACCACACAGCATGGGGAAATCCAAGATCTTCATAGCTGTAGAAATCTATGTCCAGACAGTACACTCTCTGTCACACATAGCAATGTGCAAGACCAGAGGCCAGTTCATGGGAAGTGATGCCTCACTAATATGGGCAACTGAACAGCCTATCCCGATGAAGACGATTATGTACAAGACATTAAAACAAGGAACAGAGCTCATACTAGGAACCATGTGATCAGGTACGAGAAGCCTGGAGTTAAAGGAGCAGGAATAAGATGGGAAGTGAACCCGAGACTAAATGTCCAAGGGAAAACTCCAGAGGAAGCTTGAAAGTGGAAGAACAGAGCCCAAATGCAGATTTGGGAACAGTGCTTTCACCAGATGGATGGGAGAAAGGAGTGGTGATTTGCAGAGCCTGGGTAATCACTGGACTCTACAAAGAAACTATTGACATCATGCAGAATGGCTGCAAGCCATTGTAGGTGCTTTTCCCCGGCTTACTACGTGTGAGAGAAAAAATAAAATAGCAAACACAACCCCTTGTCGGGGAAAGAGGCACTGAGACCCGGCTGCAAGAGTTCAAAGGATGGTTTATTTCTCCAGCTAGGAAATAACCCAAAAAACTCTCCCAATCTCATTACATCAGACTCATATTTATATTAGTTAAAGTAACTCTAACAAAAAATGCTAAATGGACCCGATTGGCCAGGCGGTGTGGTGCTGTAGGTGTGGGTGGCATCTCTTCCTCCTGGTTGGCTGAGTAGCTGACAGACGTCAAACATCTTGTGCTCCATGCAGGTCAGGGTCCGGTCACTGTGGTCACTACCTAAGCTAATATGTTACACACTAAATAACAAATTATTTAAAACATTTTATGCTACTTGTCACATTTCTACATAAGTCACACACAATGATTATTGTCAGTACAATTGGGTCATTCGTGGCTTTACCTTATTGTGCATGTAGAAGAATTAGGCTGTGTTTCACATCTTTTCCTAGGTTTCAAACTCATTAGTGCAATTAAAAGCATATATAGTAGTAGAAATGCTTAAGGTTAGTAAGGAGTGTATTGGGTGGATTTCACAGCACAGGCGAGGGTCTGGCACTTGAAGGAAATACCTAACAGGGGGTGCAGGGTCAGGATAGCAATAAATTGTTCTAATGGGGGTGGGTGGCTTGCACGTTTATGAGGACGAATCGAGCAGAAAGTGCTTAGCTCATCCTGGTTCACATGCCGGTTCTCAGACGAACAGTGATCTCAGAGGAAGAAAACTGTAGCATATTGATTGTTGCAACTTTCTCCAGCTTCAGCGTGAGAATGGAAGCGTAGAGCTTTCCTTCGCAGGGGGAGTGCAAGGGTGGGGGCCAGCCAGCTGCCTGCACACCTTGTGTGTGTGTCTCTGTCCTTGGCTGCTGCGGTGGAAGGGGAGCTGAGCATTGCTGTACTATCGCAGTGAGGCCTGTTCACCCAAGATGGAGTCGAAAGGGGGCACAAACAGATGGATGGCCCGTGTCCTGCTCAGTAGTCCCATCTATGTAGCAGTCAACTGTGGTTAACTTTACATAAGGGCAAGGGGCAATACCACTACCAGAGGCACGTGGTCCAAGCCTTGTACTGAGGAGCGTACGACGCGAAGGGGCCTGAGGACCCCTCGCTCCCATACACCATTATGGTCAAAACTTGCAAAACTACTGACATGGGTCGAAGACAGAGGACCCTTACAGATAGTGCCACTGGAGAGCCCACAATTCTGCTTCAGGAATAATGGCACTAGAAAGATGGGAGAGAATAAGAACTGTGGACGAGTCTTTGATGCTCCAGGGATGGTGCATGGAACTGCAGGAATTATGGATCATTATTGGGCATCCGGATCCAAGGCATACATCAGACTGCCAAGAAACTGGGGAGGTATATGCACAATAGTGAACTTACATGTTCCAGCATTAGTGATACCGAAAAGTGACCTGAATATTGACAGTTTTCCGAAAGCAGATGCTCACCTGAGGAAGAAGAGGTATGTGGAACTGATAACTCGGATGAAGAGAGAAAATTACTTCTCTGCTAAATCGGAAGAAGATTTTCATGCAATCGCATATGAACACAGGCTGTTTAGCCTCACCTCATCAGTGTTCACAATGATTTTCATGCCAAGAATCCAAGTTGGAGTAAAAACTAAATGGTTGCCGATAACCAAATGGGAGTTACTGCAGATGATCAATACAACCATAAAAGGATTCAATGCGATCAAGGAAGAGCTAAGAGCCATCCGACTGATGACTCTTCAGAACAGATATGTCCTTGACATGGTCACAGCCATGGATGAGGAGTTTGTGCAAAAATCGGAGGATCATGTTGCACATTTATACCATCTCACGATGAAGAGAATGGAACCTTAACAGAAGCCATAAGTATGATGACAAACCTGCAGAACCAGATGATCAATGAAACTGACAAAGTTGATGATGACAGCGGGTTTGGATCACAATTCTTGTGGGTCCCGCAATGGATGGCAGATGCATTCAAGTTCTTGGCAGCCCTGTTAGTGATATTGCTAGGATTTTGTGTTATCAAGATAATAATCTTGCAATGACAGAGGACTGTGAAGAAAGCCATAGGGATGAAGATCATGACTGATATCAAGCCAGGATGGAAGCCCAAAGACCTGACTGATGAAGAAATAAGAGACTTTGTGAAGACCAGCATTCATGCACCAGAAGGAACAAAGTTTCTCTATCCAAGGAAACACAGAAATGATGTGGGAAGATGGGTTTACTGTAGCCCAAATGGACAATGTCAATTAATGACATGGAATAAAGACGAACATGTAAGAACAGCAGGAAGCCTGAAAGGAGTAATAAAGATATAGACACCAAAGAGACAATTCTGCAAACCATCATTTATCGACCCAGAAGATGAAGAAGGAATAAACCCAGAGGATGGAGTGAAGATAAATACAGAAGAATCGAGTAAGTTGAATCCAAAGACGGAGGTGAAAGTGGTCGATGAATCGCCCAGAGGGGGGGAGTGTAGAGGAGGTCCCGAATAAAGCCTGCACTCCAGTCACCCATTTTGAAGTACCAGGAACGTTCACACCAAGATATGTGACGTATGATGAGCAAATAAATCAGCAGAGAGCCACAGTAGGGCTCTGCCCAGTAATTATTAGAAGAGCAACACCTATTGAAGTACAGATATCCAGACAACCATGGACAGTAAGGTATCCATTAAGAAAACCCTACCAGCAAATGAGACAAAATGAAGATCGCCTAAGTACAGTCCCAGAAGAAACCAAAAAGGTCTTAATGGAAGACGAATAGTGATGTCACGGGGACCCGGACAGACATACAGATAGAAGAACTAACGACCCGAGAATGACACAAAGAGACGAAACTCCATGAATAAGGATATTGTGAACCTAAAAGGGAGAACAATGTTGAAATACTAAGAAGCTTAAGCTGTAAACAAGATGAAGATATTCAACCAGCTAACATCTGTACATATGCTTGGAACCGCAAGAAGGCTACGAAAACAGTACGGCTTGCTATGCTAAGTAGAAGAATAGTGCGGCAAGTGCCATTATACATAATCTACCTCAAAACGAAGCACAGTATTATAAGTGCGATTATACTTTGCACGAAAAAGCAGAATCAACCCAGGTTACTAAAGGCTGCATGAGCAGAGATTCATATTCTAGCAAAACGAGAATCGACGGCTGAATCGAAACCCGGCAGATGCAACTCGTGTCAGGAGAGCCAAGGTCATACCAATAGAAGGAACGAACAGTAGCTACATATAATTGAAACTTAAGAACAGAATATCCTGTCTCTGAAAGGAGGCTTAGGCAGGTGGCAAGCCGAATAAGAATCAAATGCACAAATTAACAGAAACTAGACAAATTCCCGGTATGGGAAGCATGTGACCGGCCAAGCGAGGAGAAGCACAGGCTCACACCTACGCTTGGCGTCCGCCCAGGAAGAGATATCAGAACTTTTCCGGACAGAAGAGGCAGTTTCGAGGCCAACCACAGTAAAATAATTGACACATAGTTGCTGAAGTGATGATTGATTGTAACCTTAATTGGAGGAAGGCTGGGTAACTAGGGGGCACCCTGCACCTGGCTGACCATTCTGCGTGCTGCTTAGCAAAGTGGAAATGTATGCATGGGGTCGGTGCCAACCCAATCACAATGGACCAAATAATCTAGGGTCCTATAGTTAGTAGAACCAATGGGATGTCGTACTTTTAGTAACATCTACAGTAGTCATCTTTGAAGGAAGGGCTTAGATGCCCACCTGACAGTGTTTACCCAATCTCCTCACTCTGTTACCATATACAGATATAGTACCTATATTAAAGTTACCTTTTCCTAACCAATAGTATTGCATATTAACTTTTGAGTGTTATACGTCAATTATGACGAGTTTTCAATATAAATGCTATGCCAAGTTCATTGGAGTTGAAGCGAGAAGGACGATTGCATCACTGCTGATTACCATGACTCCCCGTTTTTTGTACTTGTCATTAAACGGACTCCCTTTGCAAACCATTGAGTTGTCCTTATTGATTGGTGTTGGAGCAATAAATCTGCACCCCCCATCCATCTCAAGGGTGCAGCTATCTCGTTTTAAGGTATTTTCGGAGCAAACCTCGGCTCTATGGGCCGGCCAGGAGTCTCCAGAGTACAATGGTACTTGCTGACTACTGTCCCAGAGCCATGTTTAATGGGTGTGACATGACATGTAATTCACAAAGTGCAAACACACAAGTCTCACAAGGTGTGACAATGCAAGGGTGGTGGAATAGATTGAAGCCAGACACACCAATCTCATGAGGGCAGGTGACATTGAGATCACGCAAGTGAAGAGGCAAGGTGAAGGGGAAACCTGGGGGTGGAAGTGATAGGGGGCAGTGCAGTACATGGGAACGGCATCAAATTTAAATATAAGAACATAACCAGTAATTGAAAAGCGGCGGGGTGGTGGCAGTGAAATTGTAAGTACAGACAGGGGGAGCTTGTAGTGGGTTGTAGGAATACAGTAAAAAGCCTCCAAGTGCGGGGATGCCAGGGAGCCAGTGCATGGGTTCAACTGGTGGCTCAGAGGCCCGTGTCGGAGATCTGAGTGTGTCCAGGTGACCAGTGCTTTCTCAAAGTCATCCAGGACCTCAGAAGAGGATAGGAGGAGAGAAAGCACAACACATGAGGAAGCATCAAGATGTACCTCCAGACTCAGAGAAGGTTCATCTCCAGTTGAGGCAGGGAGGCTCTACTAGAGAGAGGCCCCAGACGAAGATAGACATCAACCACCAACTCTTTGCTAGGAGAAGCAACTTACCCGGAGGGAGTAAGAGAGGGATGATTTAAGACCATGAGAAGGCAGCTAATTTGGAAAATAGAGTTGAAGGAATTGCGGCCCCAGGACCCATAAGGCCTTGTGGACCAAGCACAGGGTTTTGAACTGAACAGTCGTAGCCACTGCCAGCCAGTGCCATGATCACAGTCCTGGGGAGATACAATACCTGGCCCCAATACAAATGGACACTTCTCACAGTCTTGTTCTGGATGAGTTGCAGAGGGAAAAGAGTAGAATCACTCAAATCATGGAAGAGTCTGTTGCAGTAGCCCTGCATAAGAATGTCCAGTCCTCTGGAGACAGTGAGCTGCTCGGGGAAGGAGAGGAAAGGAAGAATACCTCTGAGGAGATGCAGCTGGTAGGGTGACCTCTCTGAGATGGCACAGATGTGAGGAGAGAAGGCAAGTGTGGAGTGGAAGATTATCACAGGCTATCCAGCATCACAGGTTGGAGCAGGAAGAGGGCCAAGAGAGGTTGGCTAGAGAGTGACAGGAAAGGAGGGAGCAGGTGTGGTGATGAGGATTGTCACGGTGTGCAGCACATCATTTGTATGCAGTCTGCAGGACAACAAGCATTTGTCAGTCCACCATGACACCATTAAGTTTCCGTTTGTTTTATTTATTATTTGGACTTTACTCAATTTTTTGTGCATAGTTGTTAATGTGTGGTTTCACTTTTTCTCATGTTATTATTTTTACTGAACATTGGACATTACTCCATGTTTTTATTTTACATACTTTACTCGGCTTTTCTTATTTTTTGCTTACCATGCAGTAATGGTTTTTTCTTTTTCTTTTTGGTGCTATTGTAAATATATTTGAAAGACATGGACATTTTTAAATTTATTTGTATTCATTCACGTGCCTTTTTTGATATTTCATTTATAGTGTGTATGATCTGAATACAGCTGTAAAATATATATATTTTTTCATAACTCACAGTCACTGTTTCTCACAATTTCTTTTTTGCAGTGTTCCACTTTGTTAGTCTGTTTAGTGTTCCTGGTACTGACCATTGTTGGTCATGTGTGCTTATTTACATGCATGTGTCATGTTTGCTATCCATTTGCGTGGTGAATATACACATGTGACTGACCAGTGGATGAGTGTGAAGGGGGAGTTTTGGTTTGCACGCTCAAGTGCCATTTGCTTTCACATGTGCAGCATCACTGTGTATTGGCCCTCTCAGTGTTTGTGAGGGTGGTGGGTGGAGTGACTCTGGGAGTGGTACATGTTCACAATATTTGCACATGATTTGCTTGATGCTGTGTAACATACATGTTGTGCTTTGCCCTTCACCAGCATGTCTTTGTGCAGTTATCATTGTCTGTGGGGTTGATCTGCATCTTGTATTGGCATGCAATATTGCCATAATTTATTTTTTTACACATCGGCTGACCAATGCAGCAGTCTCAGTGCGTGGCGCACTGTGTTATTGCCATTTACTCAATCAGAAATAAAGTAAATCATCTTTGATTGTGCTTTCTGTCCTCCGCTACCCTGCAGAACTCCTGTCTGAATCAGCACTGGTTACCTGGCTACCCTCTGACCTCAGTCCAAGGACCCATCATCCACCACTTGCACACCCGCACTGACTCCCTGGCATACCCCACACTTGGACAGTTTGTCTGTAGGCCAACATCCCTCTAGCTGCAATTCACATCTGATGTGTACACTTAGTCTTGCACTTGCCACCAGCTGACCACAGTTTGATGATTTTATGATGTGTTGTCTTTGTTATGATGTCCTTCACAAGTACTGCACTGCACCCTCCCCCTTCCCCCTGCACTTTTGTCCTTCCCCACTTACCATGCACTGGCCCCATCTCAATGTCACGTGGCCTACCAAGATCGTGGTCTGTGCCTTCACTCTGTTCTCCCTTTCCCTGACTCCTTGCACCTTCTGACACTTGTGTATAGGTGCATTGTGAATGCCATGGCATTTGATGTGATTTCATGTCATGTCCTTCACACTTAGGAGGAATATTGTTGTGTATATTATGATGTCTGTTCTGGTAACGGCAGCTCATTGAGGCTCAGGCCATGACACGTCTGGTCAGTGTCTGTTCACGTGGCACACATTGAGGCTGCTTTTGATTCTGTCACTGTGTGACTATTTCTCCATGGGGATTATTGACATGACATTGTCACATGGGCAGCAGGGCCTCACTTTACCATTGACTTCTCTGATGTGTATGTTGGGATATGGTTGCAGACAGCAATTGTGTTTCAGCAGCCGCCACACTCAAGAATGTTGGCCAGGTGTATGCATTTGTTTGTGATTGCAGGATACATTTTGCCATGGATGTTCAGGGTGATGTCACAACACAGCAGTCAAGGTGCACAACATGGCTTCGATGGTGTGATCAGGTGTCACTATGTCAGCGTCCAGTATGCAGGTGATGTCTGGTCTGGAGGGGGCTGCCTGCAGGTTGGCGTCACAGGTGAGGGGGGTTGGGGGTCCGGTCTGGAGGGGGTTGCCTGCAGGGTGGCGTCATGGGTGATGGGGGCTAGGGGTGTCCCATGTGGAGGGGGCTGCCAGCAGGCTGGGGTGAGGGGGCCTGGGGTGTCCCACCTGGAGGGGCTGCCTGCAGATTGGTGTCAGGGATGAGGGGACTGAGGTGTCCGGTCTGGAGGGGGCTGCCTGCAGGGTGGCATTACGGGTGATGGGGGCTGGGGTTGACCCATGTGGAGGGGGCTGCCAGCATGCTGGTCTCAGGGGATCTGGGGTGTCCCGCCTGGAGGGGGCTGCCAGCATGCTGGAGTAAGGGGCCTGAGGTGTCATGTCTGGAGGGAGTTGCATGCAGGGTGGCGTCATGGGTAATGGGGTCTGGGGGTGTCCCATGTGGAGGGGGCTGCCTGCAGGCTGGGGTGAGGGGGGTTGGGGTGTCCCATATGGAGGGGGCTGCCTGCAGGTTGGCATCACGGGTTAGGGGGGCTGGGGTGTCCGGTCTGGAGGGGGCTGCCTGCAGGGTGGCGTCACAGGTGATGGTGGCTAGGGGTGTCCCATGTGGAGGGGGCTGCCAGCAGGCTGGGGTGAGGGGTTCTGGGGTGTCATGTCTGGAGGGTGCTGCATGCAGGTTGGCGTCATGAGTGAGGGGGGCTGGGGTGTCCGGTCTTGAGGGGGCTGCCTGCAGAGTGGCGTCACGGGTGATGGGGGTTGAGGGTGACCCATGTGAAGGGGGCTGCCAGTAGACTGGGGTGAGGGGGTCTGGGGTGTCCCATCTGGAGGGGGCTGCCAGCAGGCTGGGGCGAGGGAGTCTGGGATGTCACGTCTGGGGGTGCTGAATGCCGGGTGATTTCACGGATAATGGGGTCTGGGGTGTCCCATGTGGAGGAGGCTGCCTGCAGGTTGGGGTGAGGGGGGCTGGGGTGTGGGTGTCCCATCAGGAGGGGTCTGCTTCCAGCGGATTGTGAGGTGCAGACACATTATTTGGCTGTGGTGCGTCCGTGGTACCTGCAGAGTTTTCACACGATTTGGCTGGGGTGCTTCCGGGGTAAGTGTGGAGTTTTAATGTGATTTGGCTGGGGTGTGGCCAGGTTATGCGCAGAGTATTCACATGATTTGGCTGGGGTGCGTCCTGGGTACGCGCTGAGTTTTCCAGCGATTTGGCTGGTGTGCGCCCAGGGTACGCACTGAGTTTTCACACTATTTGGCTGGGGTGTGGCCGGGGTACGCATGGAGTTTTCACGCACTTTTTCCCATCTGGAGGGGGCTGCCAGCAGGCTGGGTTGAATGGGTCTGAGGTGTCACGTCTGGAGGGTGCTGCCTGCAGGTTGGCGTCACGGTGAGGGTGGCTGGGGTGTCCGGTCTGGAGGGGGCTGTCTGTAGGGTGGCATCACAGGTGATGGAGGCTGGGAGTGTCCCATGTGAAGGGGGCTGCCAGCAGACTGGGGCGAAGGGGTCTGGGGTGTCCCATCTGGAGGGGACTGCATGCAGGGTGGCGTCACAGGTAATGGGGCCTGGGGGTGTCCCATGTGGAGGGGGCTGCCTGCAGACTGGGGTGAAGGGGGCTGGGGTGTGGGTGTCCCGTCAGTAGGGGTCTGCTTCTAGTGGATTGCAAGGTGCAGACACACTATTTGGCTGGGGTGCGTCCAGGGTACGTGCAGAGTTTTCACGCGATTTGGCTAGGGTGCGTCCGGGCTACATGCTGAGTTTTCACGTGATTTGGCTGGTGTGTGGCCGGGGTACGCACTGAGTTTTCACATTATTTGGCTGGGGCGCATCCGGGGTACGCACTGAGTTTTCACGCAATTTGCTAGGGTGCGTCCGGGGTACGTGCATAATTTTCATGTGGTTTTGCTGGTGTGCAGCCAGGGTACGTGCAGAGTTTTCATGTGATTTGGGTGGAGTGCGGCCAGGGTACGCGCAGAGTTTTCACGCTATTTGGCTGGGGTGGGTCTGGGGTACGCGTGGAGTTTTAACGCAATTTGGCTGGGATGTGGCCGGGTTACGCGCAGAGTATTCACGCGATTTGGCTGGGGTGCGTCCGGGGTAAATGCTGTGTTTTCACGTGATTTGGCTGGTGTGCGGCCGGGGTACGCGCTGCGTTTTCACATTATTTGGCTGGAGTGCATCCGGGGTACGCGCAGAATTTTCATGCAATTTGGCTGGTGTGCAGCCAGGGTACGTGCAGAGTTTTCACGCGATTTGCCTGGGGTGCGTCCGGGGTATGCGCAGAATTTTCATGCGGTTTTGCTGGTGTGCAGCCAGGGTACGTGCAGAGTTTTCACGCGATTTGGCTGGGGTGCGTCTGTGGTACGCGTGGAGTTTTAACGCAATTTGGCTGGGATGTGGCCGGGGTATGCGCATAGTATTCACACGATTTGGCTGGGGTGCGTCCGGGGTACATGCTGAGTTTTCACGTGATTTGGCTGGTGTGCGGCCGGGGTACGCGCTGAGTTTTCACATTATTTGGCTGGGGTGCATCCGGGGTACGCGCAGAATTTTCATGCAATTTGGCTGGTGTGCAGCCAGAATACGTGCAGAGTTTTCACACGATTTGCCTGGGGTGCGTCCGGGGTACGCGCAGAATTTTCATGCAATTTGGCTGGTGTGCAGCCAGGGTGCGTGCAGAGTTTTCATGTGATTTGGCTGTGGTGCGGCCAGGGTACGCACAGAGTTTTCACGTGATTTAGCTGGGGTGTGGCCGGGGTACATTCTGAGTTTTCACACTATTTGGCTGGGGTGCGTCCGGGGTACGTGCAGAATTTTCATGCGATTTGGCTGGTGTGCAGCAAGGGTACGTGCAGAGTTTTCATGTGATTTGGCTGGGGTGCGGCCGGGGTACACGCTGAGTTTTGATGCGATTTGGCTGGGATGCATCCTGTTTATGTTCAGAGCTTTCACGTGATTTGGCCTGGGTGCGGCCAGGGTACGCGTAGAGTTTTCATGCGATTTGGCTGGGGTGCGGCCCGGGTACACGCTGAGTTTTCATGCGATTTAGCTGGGGTGCTACCAGGGTACGTGCTGAGTTTTCACGTGATTTGGTTGAGGTGCGGCCTGTGATTGCGAGGTGTTTTCGCATGATTACTCTGGGGTGCGCGCAGGGATTGCGCGTGTTTTTTACGCGATTTTGCTAGGGGGCTGTATGCTGGACCAGGGATGGCGTGGGGCTTGCGCTGTGTTAGGCATTTTGCTTGTTTTTTACTGCACGTCGGGGGCGAGTTGCAGGCGTTACTGGCGCAGCTTGATCGCAGGATTCTATGAATCGAGCTCTTAGAGTAGAATGAGCACCCATTTTGGACTATGTATTTTGCTTTCCACAAGTTGCAGTTATAGCATGTTTACTTCTGCCGCTGTCTTCTCTGTGGTTCATAGTAATAGTTTCGAATCAAAAGTTTTGAAAAACAAAAGTTTCGAAAAAAAAGTTTCGAAAACAAAAGCTGTGACATGCTATATTTAACATGCAAAGTGCATTTCTTTCGAAACCAATCCGTCAACAATAGTCATGGATTGGTTTAAATTGAAATGCACTTTTACATGTTAAAAGTAGCATTTCAATGCTTTTTTTTGTAACGTTGAAACGTTAGATGGA
Source organism: Ambystoma mexicanum (assembly GCF_040938575.1). Lineage (NCBI taxonomy): Eukaryota > Metazoa > Chordata > Amphibia > Caudata > Ambystomatidae > Ambystoma > Ambystoma mexicanum. Next base: position 209,071,283 of record NC_090940.1, read on the forward strand.
GCTGTCCAGTGCTGTAATGTCAGCACTGGACAGCTCCATGTAACGTTTCAAAGTTTTTGTGTATATTGGCATTTAAATGCTTTTTTTTAAACTTTGAAACGTTACATGGAGCTGTCCAGTTCTGTAGTTTCAGCGCTGGACAGCTCCATGTAACGTTTCAAGGTTTTAGTGTATTTGGGGAGGGGTTCCCCTCCAGACCCCCAAACCCCACGCCACCCTTCCACCCCTCAATCCAAGCCTCAACCCTAACCCATGTCACATTTTTTTCAAAGAAATTGTCATTCGAAAGAATGGCATTTCCAAGAAAACAAATTCGAAAGTTTGCCTTTCAGAACTTTTACATTCGATAATATGACAGGACACCTTCTCTGTTACGATCATCACAAGACATTCCATCTTAGTGTCCTCGGTCACTTGACGAAATCGTGTACAGTGTAGAAATGTTTGACCATAGCACATAAAGTGGCCCTTGATTTCATTGTGCCACTGTCATGCGCAGAAGAAAGTGTGCCACCATGCGCTTTGCCCATGACAACAGACGCAGTAACGTCCGAACTCCCATTGGTCTCCCAAGATTATCCTACACATCACATAGTCGTCCCATCAGACTCTCAAAGGCACCCCCAGCACCTAGCAGCAAAATAATACCTGTGGTAGGAGGGCCGCGTGAACTGTCTCGAGGCAGGACCGGATGGTGTCCTCATTGGGTCCCTCGCCTGCACTGGCAATTACCGTGGAGGTTACGAGCAGGCAGGATCAGATTGTCACAATCATTTCCTGGTTACAGAGCGTATCTCCGATCACATGGTCTTGCTTCCACTCACGTGATCGGGAGGCGTTCATAAAATCCCGGACAGTTCAAACGTTCGCTGCTTCACAGCTGTTTTCGCAACACTGTTCAGCGTTATTGCTTCAACACTTTACGGCATCAAGACCACGGCTCACAGAATTTGGATTGTTTCTTCTTTGCTCCCTGGTTGTTTAGCATTTCTACACGGATACCTGGATTTCTGACCTTCACTAACGGACCACGGACTGCTGCCTCTTTATCCCTGGTTGTGTTGCCTTCCGATCATTTATCTGGATTTTGACCCTTGGACTGCTTTATGGATTTGCTCTCGCGCCAACCCTGAACTTTCATTGGCTTTTCTGCGCATTATCCAAGCTGCACGTTTTCTTCAATTCTCACAAACTAACCAGGTGTGTGTAGCCAGTGCTTACCTTCTTTTTACCAGGCTACAGTCACTGTTCACGCACCCTCCGAGCACAACAGTTCTCAATTTCCAAGACCATTCCTTTTGGGGTTTAGGTAAGCGTCTTTCTTATTATTACCCATCTGCTATCATTGTACTGTGCTTGTTTGTGCTAATTCCGTGCTTCCTCCGAACAGCCTTGGGGTCTCCAGCAGCGCCTGCTTCCTGTGACCAACATCCACACCTGTGGCCTCAAGGCTCGCACAGAGAGTGTTCTTGCTTCTCTCTGTGGGGAACTTGGGGACAGAGGCCATTATACTCTTCACGACACAGCAAGATCTGACAGACTGTGAAGCCCTTGTTGTCGTGCTGAGTATGGAGGCCTCAGCTGATGACCCTGTGGCTGCCTTGGTGCAAGCAATCACAGTGCTAAGGGCAGATATGGCAGCCGCCAATACGGCTATACACCAACGTCTAGACTCCATCCAAAGTGCTCGACATCCCTTAGCCGCAGACACTGAGTTTGGGGACTCAGCTGCCCAGCCTCCGACAGCACAACCCAGTGTTTCAAATGCCACACCAGAGATTCCTGTAGTTGTACCCACTCTGTTCCCACTAGCAGCCCCAGAAAGGTTTCATGGAGACCCTAGGAAGTTTCGCACATTCCTCAATCAATGTAAGTTGCATTTTCTATGTAGACCTTTGGCCTTCCCCGGTTCAAGGCAGCATTTACCTTGTCTCATTTAGCCGGTACAGCTGCAGCTTGGGCCAATACTCTACTAGAAAATGACAGCCCAGCAATTTACGATTTCGATCTGCTGGTGGCAGAAATGACTCACGTTTTTGACGCCAGACATAAGGCCCAGTCCCGAGACCTTGAATTGTTAGATCTAACTCAAGGCAAAGGCTCCCTCATAGAATACATCCCCCGGTTCAATCAGTTGGCTGTAGAGACCTCATGGCCTGAGACTAAAAAAGCGGTGGTGTTCTATAGGGGGCTGAGCAACTCCATGAAAGATGTCATGGCGGTCGTTCCCTCGCTTTCAGTGGCCAGTCACTGTCTCAGCTTTTCACCTTCTTGTGGATTTTTGGTATCTCGTCGCCAAAATGATGTATCTGCGGCTCAGGTGTGGCAGTAATTACTAAGGAAGTAGTCTGGACCCAGGTAAGTAGAAAATAGAAAGCTTCTTTATGGTTGCAGATACATTTGGAAAGTAAAAGCAGGAGCACCAGGTAAGCACATCTTTCTAGCCAGGGCTCTGTGAGGGGTCCGAAATACAAGATGAACACAAAAGTAACATTTTCTCAATGTTTGCCTTTTATTCAATGTAAAAAGGGGTTTGATAAATGCCTAACTTTCCCTAAACTACTTTCTGTCAAGATAACACTTCAATCTTTCTCAAGACATCTTGAAATAAAACACTTTTGTCAGGTTAGCAAAAAGCAACTTGTCTCAGTAATGCTACTGCTTGTCAAACAAACGATAAAGTACATGAATTCTCTCAATTCAACAAAGGTTCTTTCCACACATATTTCTGTCACAAAGATATCAAACCACCATCTTCGTTTCTGGTCCACTAACCACTATAAGCTCTTACTGGTATACTTGCCTGCCAGGGAGAAGAATTCCTACAACTAACTTCAAACTTGATGGCAATTTTGATTCCAAGACTCTCCACACCAATCTCTCTTGGAAGCAGGTTTAACCAATAACTGCTTTTTCTTATTTTATGTATTTTATTTATTTATTTTTTGTGCATTTATAAGGTGCTTATACATCAAGTAAATTTTGTTTCAAAGTGCCCACAGGAGAGTAGGGCGGGAACATGGGAATGAAAATCAAATATAAAAATGAAAGATAGAAGCAGACCTATTAGGCCTTGTGAGCATTCAGAATGTGCAAGTGTAGAGAGAGAGAGAGAGAGAGAGAGAGAGAGAGAGAGAGACAGAGAGAGAGAGAGAGAGAGAGAGAGAGAGAGACAGAGAAGGAATGAGGGCTTGGGGGATAAGTGCAAGGTGTGCCAGGAGAGAGGTGCTAGGGAATGAGCAGATGTACGTGCCTAGATGAGTTGTCAGCTGTCAAAAGATAGGTATGTGCAGCCCTGTGGTGGCATAGGCCACTAGGTGCCAAGGCAAGTGCTGGCAGCGGGTGGAAGCTGAAGGGGATTGGGTGTGGGAGGCCAAGGCCCTGGTGGCACATAAAAGCCCTTGTCATCAATCTCAGCAACAGTGGGGTTTAGCAGAGGAGGAAGGAAGGGAAGGAGAAGGTGAAAAGGAAAGTCTTGAGGACATAACCCCACATGTCATTTCACTCTTCCCGGGAGCAGGGGAACAGAGGTGCCCGAGATTCGCAAGCGAGTCAGCAGACATACTGCACATGTTTTGGTCCAGCCCTGTGGCTTTGAGGTTCTAGCAGAGTACTGTGGACAGAGCTTTGAAGGCTGGGATAACTATGCATGAATGGCCATCAGAGGCGACCTTGCTAGGGCTGTTTAAACGCAGGTGCATTGAGACGCACAGAACTAGGATGAAAGACACCATCTGTATCTTGGCTAAGCGCAGGATCGCTATGGCCTGGAAATCGGCAGGTGGGGAGATTTAAGGAAATGGGGAGAGGCAGAATCAGTTGTGTGGTATAGGGCAGTGCGGAGGGGGCAGAATGAAGTCAGCAATGATGTTGAGGCATGGAACGCATTGGTCCAAATGATGTTTGTGCCCTCTGATGACTTGCCCCCATGAAATCCAAGCCGTTCTGGAGCGAATAGTGCAGGGAAGAGGACAACACAAAGCTGGGAGGGTGGGGAGACGAACAGGGAGACGGCAGAGGGGGAGGGCAGGAGGGGCACACATGTTTTGTTATTTGTTTGTAAGTTGGGGCGGGGGTTGCGAAGTGTTTAAAAGGATGAGACAGACTTGGAAGGTAGTGCCAGCAGCATGTAACCAATACTTAGTAATATTTTTACTGTATGAACCAGCAAATACAGATGTCGCATAGCGCACGGTGCAACAAAGTTACTTATATTCTTTCACTATGCTAGGCTGTTTTATTGCTGAAATGTTAATAAAAATATATATTTTTTTTAAACGTTAGGGAAAGATAGGGGTTTGTCTCACCCTTATTATTTAGTAAAATGGCTACTTGTGCGAAAACTAAAAGAAAAAATACAAAAAGGGAAGGAGCCAGTGGCAAAAGAGTGGCTACAGAAATCAGCCAAGAAGGGAGCGAGAGAGGCGATGTTGCCCTTGATAGTTCTAGAGGAGCAGGGTAGCACCTGTTTGGAGGAGACTTTCATAGAGCAGATTCTCTTGATGACCTCATCTGGTGCTATGGGTTGGAAGGAGGAGAGTAGACTGGGGGATAGAAGGGGGTCGAAAGGAGAGGCCCACATGCAGGGGGTGGAGGGAGGGGGGAAGAGGAGAGAGCGGACAGGCTGTCCTGAATTTTGGATGTGAAATGGGAGGCCAGCGCCGTGCAGAGAGCCTGAGAAGGAAGAGGAGGGGTAGAGACTGCAGAAGGATTGGCAAGTTCCTTGCAGATTTTGAAAAGTTCAGCCGTGTTGTTTGAGGCCTCAGAGATGGATATAGGCCCATTTCTTGGAGCGAATGGAGAGTCGGTATTGCCTTTGGAGCAGGCAGCAGGTCGGGTTGTCAACGGATGTGCTAGAAGCCAGTTACTTCCGTTCTGCAGATTTGCACATGCGTTTCAGCGAGGCTAGATCGGAATCATACCAGCTATTGCACTTGGCAGCTGCCTTCATGTGGATCCTCATGGCAGGGGCAAGGATGTCAAGGGTGTTGCAAATGCAGAGATGAAGGTTAGTAAGAGCTGAGTCAGTGTGAGAATGAGTAGTAGGATTGGGGGGGTGTAGGAGGTGGCAAAAGCAGCTACTGACACTCGCTTCATCGGTCGAATGACGGAGGAGACTGGCAGTGTGGGCAGAGGCTTAGATGGGTAGCTCTGGAGCTCAAGATGGGTGGAGAGGAGAGTGTGGTTAGTCCAGGAGAGAGGACTAGTGAGAGGTTTAGAGGAGATATCAGCTGAGATGAGTGCATTCCAAGATGTGCCCGGCTGTGTGCGTTGGGCCAGAGGGAAGAATAGTAAGGGAGAGAAAGTCACAGAGGTTGCGGAAGAGTAGAGTGTCCACGTCAGGAGAATCCAGATGAATAGTGAAGTCTCTGAGGAGGAGAAGCTTAGAGGTAGAGGTTAGAAGAGAGGAGCCGAGAAGGGCCCACTCCGAGAGGAAGGGGGAGATTGGCCCAGGAGTCCTGTAGATGGTAGCGAGAGTGAGCAAGAAGGTAGGGCAGATGCAAAGCATGCAGACAAGACATTCAAAAGAGGAGTAGGATAGTCTATGGACTCTTGACACCTTGGGCTTCATTACGACCCTTGCGGTCCCGGAATGAAGGGGGCCGGTACGGGACCAGCCTCCTTCATTCCAGGAGCGCATATTATGAGGTTCCCTTCGCAGGACCCGGATCAGACGTCTGGTAAAACCAGACGTCTTTTCCGGGTCCCGCAAGGGGAAGAGGGAGGTAATAACGGGCCACTTATAATGTACCCATTATTACCTCCCTCCCCATTCCCATTGAGCCCTATGGGAGCTCAAATGGGAAGAGGGAATGGTTCCTGCAAGGAGGACCTACTGGGTTCTCCTATGACGGAATGACCCGGTAAGTCCCCATTGCAGGAACCCGGTAAAGGAGCCCGGTTTGGAGGAAGCCATGGAGCTAATAGCTCCATGGCTGCCTCCAAACTCGTAATGAGGCCCCTTGTATTCTAGTTTTTATTAAACTGAGAACAAAATGTTCAATCATTATTTTCAAAGGGTCTCTCAAATGACAATTTGGGTTACAAGCTTCCTCCAATTGAAATCCCAAAAAGGAAGAGTTGCGCCCTTGTCACCCTAGTATGGTTTCACAATCCCTCGGCTGTTGGCTATGCCGGATCTATGGTTTCTCAAAGGTATAACTCTCAAGATGGGATTTATGTCTTGGTTGCTTTGTTAAGACTATCTGACACCTTCTTGGCTGATGGTAATGCTGGTTATGAGCTTTTCCCAGTGGTTATCTTGAAAATGATTTCTCATAGCTTCTTGGCTGTAGGTAGTATTGATTAGAGACTGCCCCCACTTATAGTTCAAACAAAATCTTTGACAGAATCTTCTCTGTGGGTAGTACTGGTTATTAATGTTCCCCTCTTGTAGTCCCTTATAAGGGAACATCCTTCTTTGCCACTTAGTTTCATTTTCTTTAACAATTCGGTTTTCAGAAAATAAATTCAGCTTTGATTTATTCATTGTTTGGTATTCAAAATGAATGCATCATAACAGCTTTTGTGTAAGGAGCACCCCGGTGTCCCCGTTTACACTCAGTCAACTCACCACTTCTCTGCAACGGCTCCCTCTGGCTGTCAGGATTCACAGCGGTTCTTCAGCATTCCGTCTGCCTTCTATCTCGCTTCTGCGTGTCTAAGGGAAGTTGCACATTGGTCTTCGGGAGCGATGACAGCTCTGTAGATCTACCACAGCTTTACCGGTCTGTCACACGCTGCTTTGGAAGCACTTCTCCTCAGCTGGGCTTCTGCTTAGTACGATGCTTTGCGCTGTGCGTACTCTGCAGTTCTGCTTCATTTCACCCTTCGTGGTGACTTCTGCTGATGGGATTATTTCTGTGGCTGCTCCTGCACCAAGGATAGTTTCAGCTTCCTCAGCTATGTCTCACGCACAGTAATTCAAAGCCTCTTGGCTTACTTTGTTGGCGTCACCTTCATTCTCTTCATCTCCTTCATTCCTCAGCTGGGCCTAATCTTGGGTTTTAAATATCCCGCTTAGGTGCTTTACTTGGCAACAACTAGACCACACCTTTGAACATTCACCACTCTGAGTCCCCATAGCCTCTGAACTCCTCTTCTTCATTCCAGTACTTTTAGAATTATGGGAACTGAAGTCCATAGTAGAATATATGATATAATATGATATGGCATTTACAACGCATCTATACACAAGTGTTTCAAGGCGCAACGAAGCAAGGGAAGGGAAACAGAGGGAAGACATAGACAACGATTTTACTAGGCCAGGTGACATTGAGATTGCGCAAGTGCAGGGGAAGGGGGGAAAGGGAAAGTGCAGGGGGAGGGGCAGTGCATTACATAGGATCAACAGTAAAAACTAAATAGAATAAATAAAATCAATAGGAAAAAAGTGCTGCCAGCTAGTGGCAAGTGCAGGGGTGAGTGCAGGCATCAAGTGTCAGGAGCTCGTGGGGTCTGTAGGGATACAGAAATAGCCCCCAAGTGCAGGGGGTGCCTGGGAGGCAGTGCAGGTGTGCAGCTGGTGGGGGAGGGGACCAGGGCCCGAGATCAGAGGGTAGCCAGGGGACCAGTGCTGTTTCAGTCAGGAGTTCAGCAGGGGAGATGAGGAGAGAAAGCAGAAGCAAAGAGGATGGTCTTGGGGTACTTCTGAAACAGCAGATGGTTTTCCTCAAGTTTCAGGGAGAAAGGGGGGCTGTTCCAGAGGGAGGCCCAAGCCGCAGAAAGGGATCTACCACCAACATGTTGCTTGGAGAAGCGACTGACCCTGAAGGAGTTGGAGGCAGATGAGTGAAGAGCTTGAGAAGGAAGATATTTAGGAAGAGAGAGTTGAAGGTGTGAGGCCCCAGGCCCCAGAAGGCCTTGTGGACAATGCAGAGGGTTCTGAACTTAATCCTCGCAGCCACTGGAAGCCAGTGCATAGATGTCAGTCCTGGAGAGATACGATCCCTGAGCTTGAGGCCAAGGACAACTCTTGCAGTCCTGTTCTGGATGAGTTGCAGAGGGCGGAGAGTAGTAGCAGGCAGATTTAGAAAGAGGCTGTTGCAGTAGTCCAGCCTAGCGAGAACTCTGGGGACAGTGAGCTTCTGGGGGAAGGAGAGGAAAGGAAGAATACCTCAGAGGAGGTGCAGCTGGTAGTGTGACTTCTTGGAGACGTCAGAGATGTGAGGAGAGAGTGGGGTCGAAGATGACCCTGAGGTTTTTAGCTTCACAGGACGGAGAAGGAAGAGGACCAAGAAAGGCCAGCCCGAGAGTGATAGGAAAGGAGGGAGCAGGTGTGCTGATGAGGAGAATCTCAGTCTTACTGGCATTAAGGCAGAGATCATTGGTAGCACACCACTCCTGGATAGCAGACAGACAGTCTGAAATTAGAGAAAAGGAGAGGTGGCAGAGGGGAGCCTGAAAATGAGCTGAGTGCTGTCCGCATAGCGCTAAAAGTTTGGGCAGAGAGCAGCAATGCGGTGGGCAAGAGGTGCCAGGTATTGGATGAATAGCCAGGGAGAGAGGTTAGACACCTGGGGAACACCACAGGTAAAGTTAGAGATAGAATAGGGGAAGGACCCAAGTTGGACGTGGGAGGGTCGATCGGAGAGGAAAAAGGTCAGCCAAACCAGGGCCTGATCGGTGATACCCAGGTTATCACGGAGACGGTTGGGCAGTATGGCATGGTTGACTGTGTCAAAGGCAGAAGAGAGATCAAGTAAGATGAGGACACATTGGAGTCAAGGTTTAAGAGCAGGTCTTCACTGATGTTCAGGAGAGCAGTTCATGTGGTTCAGGCAGCTCTGAAACCAGACTGATGGTCATGGAGACAACCAACCGATTCAGTGTGAAGATTAAGCTGGGAGATGGTCTGCTTTTCCAGGAGTTTGCCCAGGAAAGAAGTGATGGAGATTGGGTGGTAGTTAGCAGGGCAGGAAGGGTCAGCTGAGGGTTTCTTAAGAGGAGGCTGTACAAGGGAGTGCTTCAGGGAGGAAGGGAAGACTCCAGTGGTGAAAGAGTGGTTGCAGAAGTCGGCCAAAGCAGGAGCCAGGGAGTCAATGTGGTCCTTTATGGTTATAGAGGAACAGGGGAGAACCTGTTTTGGCAAGACTTTCATAGAGCGGACTTGTCTAGAAACCTTGTCTGGGGAGAACAGGGGAAAGGCAGAGAAGGAGGGAGGAGGGGTGGGCACAGAAGGGCCAGAGTAAGAGCGGGGAGTAGAGGGAGGAGGATGAGGAGAGGAAGAGAGAAAGGACAGGATTGCTCACCTAACATGGAGGCACTTACTAACCAAAGAAAAATAGAAATAACTCCTATTAGGTGAATACCTGATGCTCAAATGCAACCCATCCCTAAATGTTACAAGATATAGAGCCTCATTGGGAGTTTGGCGGTAGCCTTGCCGGTAAAACCGGCAGGCTACTGCCAAACTTCTGAAAAAATCTGGCACCCGGCAATGAGGAATCACTGGTGTATTCCAACTCATAGGGCTCAATGGGAATGGGGACGTCGGATGTACTGGCACTTTTTACAATGGTGCCGGTGCATCCGACTTGCTGTGCTCGCAGGTGTCGCTTTGACCACCAGGTTAGACCTGGCGGGCCGGTGGGCTGACAGGCGCCCGCGAACACAGCTCGTAGTATGGCGGTCTGGGAACTACGGTCCCGGCATGCTTACCGGTACCGTAGTTCCCTGACCTCCATGCTTATAATGAGGCCCATAGTCCCAGAGTTGTTTATTTCACAGAACTTCAACCTCAAAAGGGAAGCACTTACAAATGTATACAACACAGGTGCCAACCTTGAAGCTGTGAGGTTTCAATACATCTGAACTTAAAAAATGTGTAACATTAAGTTGGTCCATGTTATTTTTAATTAATTCAGACTGTTCTATGAACTGAGAGTTATTAGAGTGATGGGAGGTTGTGGAAAGAGTTTGCAATTCCACATTAGAGTGAGGAGTTCTCATTTATGCAGAATTATGACAATTCAAGGTTGACATTGGAGAGATTGGTACATTGATAGTATGCCATTCAATATCTGGGAACTATTTCATTTTCATCCTCAGAAGAAGATGAATACTGTGTCTCTCCTGATGAAGTCACCACTTCCCCTTGATCACTGTCTCCTCCCATGTAATCTGTCCCCCTAATACAACCCCCAGGGTTAGGATCAGGTAGCGGCTGCTTTCCCCTGGCCACGTGGGAGGTGACTTTAGGCTGGGGTTAGGTAATGACCCAGGAGGATTCATCACAGCCCCCATTCTGCAGTCCCCAACCGACATCCCTGGAACCTTCAGGTCCGTCCACGTTCCACAATCCATACACTAAATCACTGCTCATGCACACATACCATTCTAGATACAGCCCAAGTCACTACAATATTATAAGACATTAAGGGGCAGTAGCCATGGCCTTTGGTCATGGCTAGTGTCCAAGGCCTTCGGCCATGCCTACTGCAAGTTTTACAACATTCACCGTCCACTGGTCATGGCTTTCGGCCATAGGCAGTGGCCTGAGCTTCAGCTGCGCCCACTGTATATTGTAAGACATTACAGGGTCACTATCTATGGCCTTCAGCCATGGCCAGTGCCTACAGCCTTCGGCCATGGAAAAGGCCATGTCCTGCATTGGTATTTAGTTAATGAAAGCTTTTATTAGCTAAGTAATACATGATATTATGTCTGATTCCATAACAGATGTAATCAGTGGTGTTATATATGATGTTACCAGTAATGTCACCAATGATGTCATTAGTAATGCCATCTGGGATATCATCTAAGGTGGTCATAGGCTGCACAACAGGGGGCATGAAATGAAGGTGGCTTTAGTTGAATTTCAGGGGCGTTGTTGCATTAAGTTCTCACCTTAACATCACCCTAACTAAAGTTTGTACTTGATTTTCAATGGTTTTGTTATTTCATAGATGTCTTCTGCACCACTGGCCATGGACTTTGGCCGTGCTCACTGTATATTTTAGAACATTACCAGATCACAAGTCATGGCTGAAGGCCATGGCCAGTGAGCACAACCTTAGGCCCTGCCCACTGTCCATTTTTAAAACATACCAGACCGCTTGTCATGGCCTTCTGCCATATTCTGCCCACTGTATATTTCACAACACTACCAGAGCACTGTGTTACGCTCACCTGGTATCCACAGGGACGCCACACAGCTGGGTTACTCGCTGGTATGCTTCTCAGCTTTGCCCTGATGTGGTCTGCAGGGAAGGTTCTGCCTGAAAATACAGGAGGACTGTGTTCAAGACTGACCGACTGGGGTAAGTATCCTCCCTCCACCCCCGTATGCTTTCAGTCCCTCTGGTGCCCTCTCCTCACCTTGTGGTAGAATTAGGCGTGCTCTCCGTCCTGCCTTCTTTGCAGTGTGTTAGGAAAGATTTCGTAATTGTGCGTGATTTTCCTTCCATGTGGTAACCCCTAAACTTTTTGCTGTTGTTTTCACCATGATCTAGACTTTGCCAGAGAAGTGCAGCCTTCTGCCGCACTCCTCTGGGCTTTCGCTCCATTCTTACGGGGAAACTGACATGCCCTTAAGACAGTCAGTACCGGGAAACACTGTTTTCCGTAGTTTCTTTATCATGTTGCGGCTTTCGTGCAACATGACACAAGAGGGCACTTTAAGCTAAGTTACTGCTCTCTTGGGTCTCTAGCCTTCTACAGGCCCTAGATACTCTTTTTGGATTGTAACTGATCGGTGCAAGTGAATCACGGACGGGAATGGTAGCAGCGATCGTTTTTTGTGTTTTGAGCTCCTTTTGGCGTTTTAAGCGCGTTTCTCGCGCTTAGCCCAAAATGGTGGCCTGGCTCCCAAAATGGCCAGACCACGAGGCTCCTTTGTCCTGTCCGCTGACCGTCTTGCTCCCTTCACCTTCCCCAGGTCGAGCCGACCCGGGGCCTTCCTTATTTGGGCATGTACTTTCCCGCGAAACACGGATGCTTTCGCTGGCTTCTACAGGCCTTGTGTGTGCCTCCAGGATGTGGGCTGGGATGTCTGGTCCCAATACACATCCTGGGTGCCAGAGAGTCTAGGGTGGTGTGAATGCCTGGGACCACTGTGGTCGTGATAGGTCCACGTATGGTGTGAATGTTGATGAGCGGATCTCCCATTGGGTCCCCTCCGTTTTGGCGCGAAGGGAACCGTGGATAAGAGGGGGCTGGAAACGCCACTACCATGTCGATCACCTGAGTTCTCACGAACGAAGGAATACAGGAGCCAAGTATCCTGCAACCACGAGGCTGAACTGAGGAATCGCTGGTGACCCGCTGAAGGACTGCTCTTCTGCACTGCTGTCGCTTTGTGAAACCCTTTTTTTCCTCTGATCGAACCAGAAGGCCTGTACTGGTACTTCGACCCTTAGAATTGCAGGGACAGCTATTCTCGGCATCTTCACCATCTCCTGCACGTAAGCCTTCGGAAGTGTCTCTGGGCCATCCAGCAGACTGACCAGCCTACCCAGGAGTCTTGCTCTGTAACCGCCGCCAGGTTGTGTTGTATTTCTAGTCCTTGTCACTCTCACATGATTCGTACACTTGGCGTTCCCAGGTCTGAAGTGAGTAGTGTACATTTGGCTGAGATACACACGGCCGCTCCGTTGCCCTGCTGTGGTAACAAACTGTGCGGGTTTACTTTGTTTGGGACATCTTTAACTCAACTCTACTGCTGCAGAATCTACACGACGACGAGACGTCCCCTGCTCTCCTGAATCTGCCAGCGCTGACACTGACGCGGAGAAGCCTGGGTCTGCTTGCATCGGGGACCGGTGAGTAGCATAGCTAGAAACTGGTCGCCCTCCTGCAGGAGCCCATAGCTTTTCCCCGCTGTGTCAAAACAGCACGCCTTTCCGTACTCGCGCTCTGCTTCTGCCCACAGTGGAGGCTGCGCTTGAGACGCGGAACTCTGTTCTTCTTCATTTGTGCACTAAACTGAACTGCCTGATTCCCTCGAAGAGACTCCACTTTTTGCCCGTTGGGACCAGCGTGTGCAGGTACTTTTGAGCACAAGGCTCCACTCTTCGTAGGGCTCGGACTTCCTTTTAGTTAGGTGCCTCTGAAGGCGGACTGGGTCTAAGCATTATTTCGCACTGCCTGTTTTCCTTCCCTTCTAGGTGGACTACACAGTTCGTGCATCTAACGCTTTAGACTTGTTTGTATTTGTATATATATTGTATTGATTTGGTATGTGTTGGTGTACTAGAGTTGTATTGTGATTTCTCGCTACGGTCATTGTTTTAAAGGCCTTGGAATAAATGTGTATATATTTTTAATATAACACCTGTTTGGAGTAGTTTGTAAGTGTCCTTGCTTTGTGTGCTCATTGCGGGCTTTCAGTCACCCTCACCCCTCTTGAGACCTAGTCTTGACCGCCGCGATCGCTACCCTGATTGGTCTGGCTTGTCCAGAGGTTACCCTGTTCCAAGTAATTAGGTTGGCCTTCTGAACTTCTGCGCGGCCAGGACAGAGTTCAGAAATCCGTCTTAACAAATTGGTGTACAGCAGTGGGATACGACTGAAGGTATCCAGTGTTGCGCACGAACTAAGGCATTTCAAGTTATTCCTACCAGGACACGTAGTGAATTGTTATAGTAGAACTTTAAAAAGGCCATAGTCCTATCTAACAGTATGGAAACAAATACCTTGTTAACTTTAAATGCTTCCAAATCAGAAACATTGAAAAAGATGTGTGTGGAGAGAGGCGTTTCCTCTCAAGGCACTTAATTGGATATGATCCAAAGAATCGTGGCCTGGCAAGAAGCGCAGCTTGACGCTATAACTTCTGAGGACAGTGCGGAAGGAGGTGGGGCTGCTCTCACTGGTAGAACCGACGGTTCTGCCGCTGCACTGATCCACCGCGACCACGAGGACAGGGAGGATGAGATGTCTAATGTTTCCTCTGCCAGTGCTGATGGGGAGGCTATGCTTGAATTCAAGAAGCAAGAGCTGCGGTTTAGGCAGAAGGAGCTTGAGTTCAGCATAGCCAAACTAAAAATCGAACAGGCAGAAAAACAGAAAGACAGGGATCACCAGTTGGAACTGGCCAAGCTTCAGGTTGCAAATGGGTCCAAGGGTCCTGGACATGGGTCTGGGCCTCCTCTCATCCACGGTTTCCGAAAGATCTGCTCAGTGTGTATGAGGAAAGGAATGACATTATGGACTGGCTGAATGCGTTTGAGTATGCATGCGAAGTTCAACAAGTTGACAATGCTGATAATATTGCCTGGTTACTCAGCAGACTGCCCCGTTCTGGCTGTAGTGCCATTATGGAAATGTCGAAGGCTGAGCGAGCTGATTTCGCAATGTTAAAGCAAACTCTCATTTTACAGTTTGGAAAGACTCCGGCCCAATATTTAAAACGATTCCGAGAGTACAAGAAAAAAGAAGGTGGTACTTGGGTATCTTATGTAACCGAATCCTTAAAAAACTTGACTGGCTGGGTCGAAGGTTATAAGGTTTCTACCTTTGAAGGCATGATAAATCTTGTCATGCTGGAACACATTTTTGCATCTTCTTCCCCGGAGCTTAAGCAGCATTTGGCCGATTCGAAGGAGATAGATCCTAAGAAGCTGGCCATTGCAGCAGACTTATGGGTGTCGCATCGAGTGTCCCATAAGGACAAAACTCATCCTGGTAAGCAGGAGGAAGGGAAAAAGTCCAAAGATAAGGAGGGTGGAGAATCTGTTAAATCTTCTTCTCAAAAGAGCCACAAAAAGAAAAATAAGGGTAAGACACAAGAGAACTCACAGGGTAATGGAGGTCAGCCTCCGAAACAGAACTCTGGTTACAATAAGCCTTCCTATGTAAGCAGACCGAATGGATCTTGTTTTGCTTGTGGAGCAACTGACCACGTGAAGGGGGATCCCCGGTGTAAGGTTAAACCTTTGGGGGTCCACTCCGCTAATCTGGCTTTCTCCTCCTACGAGGAAGAAGAGATTACAGGAGCATCCTTCTCCTCAGACTCATTTCCCAGCGGGATAGAAGCTCAGGTAGTTTTAGTTTCCCTGGGTTCCTGGGAGCCTAAAGTCGCAGAGGCTTATGCTAGGATTCCAGATAATACCAAGCACTACTTTAAAGACAGTGTGCTGATCAATGGAGTAGATACTCCAGCTCTTAGGGATAGTGCGTGCAGTCGAACTGTAGTGGATTCTACCTTGGTAGACTCAGAGGAAGTTGCCAGAGCTACTCTGATGCCCACTAAGTTGGCTGACGGCCCACTCCGTATGTTCCCAGTAATATCTGTAAATCTTACTTTAAATGGAACAGCAGTCAGGATTCCAGTGAGCATTCAGAGAAACATCCCAGGAAAGGTCTTGTTAGGTAATGATCTCAGAGCTTTAGGGCTCGTAGGAGACACTGCCGAAAGACCCTACACACGATCTCAAGCACGGGCAGCATTGGCCAAGACCAATACGCCGCCCCAGCCGAAGGGGAAACCCAAGGCGAAAGGAGTAAACAAGTCAAGACGAGGGAAAGAGAATATTCCCCCGAGCTTGCCTACCACTGCGGTGGAGGAAGTTGGTCAATCGCCCGGGCCTGACGAGGAGGTGGCGATGCCTGAAGTATTTGACCCCAACAACCATCCTGAACTAAAAGACTTGTTAGTAGAAGGTGGTCCTGATAGGGATAAATTCAGTAAAGGCCAACGTGAGTGCCCATCTCTGGAAGGCCTAAGGAGACAGGCCTGCTCCCAGCTTGAGGGTGAACCTCCTGGGACGCATCAGATTTATTGGGAAGGTGGACTCCTGTATAGTGAGCCCACAGAGTCTACAGCAGGAGACCATAGGAGGTTGGTGGTTCCCCTTGCTGTAAGACCCTTCCTCCTGCAGTTGGCGCATGAAGTGCCCCTTGCTGGTCACCTTGGTATTAAGAGGACCAAGCAAAGGTTATCCATGCACTTCTACTGACCCAAGATGGGGGTGCAAGTAGAAAGTCACTGCAGGAGTTGTGCCTCCTGCCAGTTATCTGGGAAGGTTGGCTCGACAATCCAAGCTCCATTGGTACCACTCCCAGTTGTGGGAATACCATTCGAAAGGGTAGGGATCGACATCGTTGGTCCCCTTGAGCCGCAAACATCCTCAGGCAATAGGTTTATCCTGGTGCTGGTCGACCATGCAACCAGATATCCTGAGGCCATCCCATTGAAAACTGTACCTGCCAAGTCAGTTGCAAAAGCGTTGCTTGGCATATTTACTAGGGTTGGCTTCCCTGAAGAAGTTGTGTCGGATCGTGGCAGCAACTTTATGTCGAAGTATATGCCTGCTATGTGGAAAGAATGTGGGGTCACCTACAAGTTCTCTTCTGCATACCACCACCAGACCAATGGTCTGGTGGAACATTTCAACAGAACGTTAAACAGCATGATTGGGGCTCTGGAAGAACCTCAGAGAGGAAAATGGGATCTGCTTTTACCATGCTTACTGTTTGCCTACCGAGGGTACCACAGGAGGGGGTTGGCCTCAGCCCCTTCGAACTTCTGTTTGGTCATCCTGTACGGGGACCCTTAGCCATAGTCAAAGAGGGATGGGAGATGCCGACTCCCCCTGTTACTACCAACGTAGTAGATTATGTGCTGGGGCTCAGAAAACGGATGGTACTTCTGATGGGCTTGGCTAGTGATAAATTGTAGGCAGGACAAGCGCTGGTGAAATATTGGTACGACCAGAAAGCTTCCCTCATCAACTTTACACCTGGTCAGCAAGTCCTGATCATGAATCCTATAAGGCCTCGAGCTTTACAGGACAAATGGTCAGGCCCTTACACAGTGGTGGAGCCCCTGGGTGAGGTTAACTATTTAGAGGTCCTTGGAAGGCCTGGACAGGCTCCAAAAGTGTTTCACGTAAGTAGGCTGAAGGCTTTCGTCCAAAGAGTCGAAATCGCAGCACTGCTACTGGCTTCAGACATTGAGGAAGAGGAGTCTGAACCTCTCCCCGACCTGTTCCAAAGCGGTCCTTCAGATAGCTCCTTTGAGGGTGTCCGAGTGGCCCCTCACCCGACTTCTGATCAGCAGGCTGAGGTGAAAAGTTTGCTTAGGCAGTTTTCCCCCCTGTTTTCACAGTCGCCTGGTTTGACACCTTGGTGCAAACATAACATAGACACAGGAGACAGTGTACCTACCAAAAGTAGCGGATACAGGATGTCAGACAAAGTACGGTCTTATATCAAGACCGAGGTCAACAAGATGTTAGACCTTCGGGTGATTGAACCCTCTAGTAGTCCTTGGCCCAGCCCTGTGGTTTTGGTTCCAAAGGCAGGCACTTCGGAATTGAGGTTCTGCGTGGATTACAGGACTCTGAATGCTGTCACCAAGACAGATGCACCCCCCTTGCCTCGAACAGATGAGCTGGTGGATACTTTGGGTGCCTCCAAGTACCTCAGCACGTTTGACCTCACTGCTGGCTATTGGCAAATAGCTTTAGCAGAACATGCCAAGGAGAAGACAGCGTCTTCTACTCCAGACGGCCTTTACCAATTCAGGGTAATGCCGTTCGGGTTGAAAAATGCACCTATCACTTTCCAGAGGCTTGTGAATCATGTTTTGAATGGGTTGGACGAATTCTGTCTTGCATATCTGGACGATATAGCAGTTTTCAGTGCCACCTGGGAAGACCATGTGAAACACCTCGGGATTGTGCTCCAGGCTCTTCAGAAAGCACACTTGACCATAAAGGCTAGTAAATGCCAGAATGGACAAGGCTCAGTGGTTTACCTTGGACATGAAGTAGGTGAAGGGAGGATACAGCCTCTTCCCAGTAAAGTACAAGCAGTACAAGACTGGCCTACCCCCACTACACAGACCCAAGTGAGAGCCTTCTCAGGACTCACTGGGTATTACCGCAACTTCGTGGCAGACTATGGCACCATAGCTGCCCCTCTGACTGCCCTCACCACTCCGAAGAAACCCAAGAAGGTAACTTGGACCGACGAGTGTGAGAAGGCCTTCAATGGCTTAAAAGACTCCTTGTGCCAGGCCCCTGTCCTCAGGGCCCCTGATTATCAAAGACCTTTTATCGTGCAGACGGACGCCTCTGACACTGGGATAGGAGCTGTACTATTGCAAGTAGATGAGAAGGGTAAGGAACACCCTATTGGTTCTATTAGTCGCCAACTTAAGGACAGAGAGCTCAGATGGTCCACGGTAGAGAAAGAATGTTTCTCTGTTGTGTGGGCCCTACGGAAGCTGAGGCCCTACCTCTATGGGACCCACTTCACTGTGCAAACTGACCATTAGCCCTTAAAGTGGCTAATGAACATGAAGGGGGAGAATCCAAAGTTGCTTAGGTGGTCCATAAGTCTACAAGGCTTCAACTTCACTATTGAGCATAGGCCAGGTGTCCAACATAGCAATGCTGATGGGTTGTCCAGAATGTTTAACCGACCTGAACAAGAGACTCATCCAGGGGTGGGTTAGTTCCCCCTGTCCATAGTCTGGGAAGGGCGAGTGTTAGGAAAGATTTCGTAATTGTGGGTAATTTTCCTTCCATATGGCAACCCCGAAACTTTTTGCTGTTGTTTTCACCATGATCTAGACTTTGCCAGAGAAGTGCAGCCTTCTGCCGCACTCCTCTGGGCTTTCGCTCCATTCTTACGGGGAAACTGACATGCCCTTAAGACAGTCAGTACCGGGAAACGCTGTTTTCCGTAGTTTCTTTATCATGTTGCGGCTTTCGTGCAACATGACACAAGAGGGCACTGTAAGCTAAGTTACTGCTCTCTTGGGTCTCTAGCCTTCTACAGGCCCTAGATACTCTTTTTGGATTGTAACTGATCGGTGCAAGTGAATCACGGACGGGAATGGTGGCAGCGATCGTTTTTTGTGTTTTGAGCTCCTTTTGGCGTTTTAAGCGCGTTTCTCGCGCTTAGCCCAAAATGGTGGCCTGGCTCCCAAAATGGCCAGACCACGAGGCTCCTTTGTCCTGTCCACTAACCGTCTTGCTCCCTTCACCTTCTCCAGGTCGAGCCGACCCGGGGCCTTCCTTATTTGGGCATGTACTTTCCCGCGAAACACGGATGCTTTCGCGGGCTTCTACAGGCCTTGTGTGTGCCTCCAGGATGTGGGCTAGGATGTCTGGTCCCAATACACATCGTGGGTGCCCGAGAGTCTAGGGTGGTGTGAATGCCTGGGACCACCGTGGTCCGTGATAGGTCCACGTATGGTGTGAGTGTTGATGAGCGGATCTCCCATTGGGTCCCCTCCATTTTGGCGCGAAGGGAACCGTGGATAAGAGGGGGCTGGAAACGCCACTACCATGTCGATCTCCTGAGTTCTCACGAACGAAGGAATACAGGAGCCAAGTATCCTGCAACCACGACGCTGATCCGAGGAATCGCTGGTGACCCGCTGAAGGACTGCTCCTCTGCACTGCTGTCGCTTTGTGAAACCCTTTTTTTCCTCTGATCGAACCAGAAGGCCTGTACTGGTACTTCGACCCTTGGAATAGCGGGGACAGCTATTCTCGGCATCTTCACCATCTCCTGCATGTAAGCCTTCGGAAGTGTCTCTGGGCCATCCAGCAGACTGACCAGCCTACCCAGGAGTCTTGCTCTGTAACCGCCGCCAGGTTGTGTTGTATTTCTAGTCCTTGTCACTCTCACATGATTCGTACACTTGGCGTTCCCAGGTCTGAAGTGAGTAGTGTACATTTGGCTGAGATACACACGACCGCTCCGTTGCCCTGCTGTGGTAACAAACTGTGTGGGTTCACTTCGTTTGGGACATCTTTAACTCAACTCTGCTGCTGCAGAATCTACACGACGACAAGACGCCCCCTGCTCTCCTGAACCTGCCAGCACTGAAACTGACGCGGAGAAGCCTGGTTCTGCTTGCATCGGGGACCAGTGAGTAGCATAGCTAGGAACTGGTCACCCTCCTGCAGGAGCCCATAGCTTTTCCCCGCTGTGTCAAAACAGCACGCCTTTCCGTACTCGCGCTCTGCTTCTGCCCACAGTGGAGGCTGCGCTTGAGACGCGGAAGTCTGTTCTTCTTCAATTGTGCACTAAACTGAACTGCCTGATTCCCTCGGAGAGACTCCCCTTTTTGCCCGTTGGCACCAGCGTGTGCAGGTACATTTGAGCACAAGGCTCCACTCTTCGTAGGGCTCAGACTTCCTTTTAGTTAGGTGCCTCTAAGGCAGACTGGGTCTAAGCATTATTTCGCACTGCCTGTTTTCCTTCCCTTCTAGGTGGACTACACATTTCGTGCATCTAACGCTTTAGAGTTGTTTGTATTTGTATATATATTGTATTGATTTGGTATGTGTTGGTTTACTAGAGATATATTGTGATTTCTCGCTACGGTCATTGTTTTAAAGGCCTTGGAATAAATGTGTATATATTTTTAATATAACACCTGTTTGGAGTAGTTTGTAAGTGTCCTTGCTTTGTGTGCTCATTGCGGGCTTTCAGTCACCCTCACCCCTCTTGAGACCTAGTCTTGACCGCCGCGATCGCTACCCTGATTGGTGTGGCTTGTCCAGAGGTTACCCTGTTCCAAGTTATTAAGTTGGCCTTCTGAACTTCTGCGCGGCCAGGACAGAGTTCAGAAATCCGTCTTAACAAATTTGGTGTACAGCAGTGGGATACGACTGAAGGTATCCAGTGTTGCGCACGAACTAAGGCATTTCAAGTTATTCCTACCAGGACACGTAGTGAATTGTTATAGTAGAACTTTAAAAAGGCCATAGTCCTATCTAACAGTATGGAAACAAATACCTTTTTAACTTTAAATTCTTCCAAATCAGAAACATTGAAAAAGATGTGTGTGGAGAGAGGTGTTTCCTCTCAAGGCACTAAATTGGATATGATCCAAAGAATCGTGGCCTGGCAAGAAGCGCAGCTTGACGCTATAACTTCTGAGGACAGTGCGGAAGGAGGTGGGGCTGCTCTCACTTGTAGAACCGACGGTTCTGCCGCTGCACTGATCCACCGCGACCACGAGGACAGGGAGGATGAGATGTCTAATGTTTCCTCTGTCAGTGCTGATGGGGAGGCTATGCTTGAATTCAAGAAGCAAGAGCTGCGGTTTAGGCAGAAGGAGCTTGAGTTCAGCATAGCCAAACTAAAAATCGAACAGGCAGAAAAACAGAAAGACAGGGATCACCAGTTGGAACTGGCCAAGCTTCAGGTTGCAAATGGGTCCAAGGGTCCTGGACATGGGTCTGGGGCCTCCTCTCATCCACGGTTTCCGAAAGATCTGCTCAGTGTGTATGAGGAAAGGAATGACATTATGGACTGGCTGAATGCGTTTGAGTATGCATGTGAAGTTCAACAAGTTGACAATGCTGATAAGATTGCCTGGTTACTCAGCAGACTGCCCCATTCTGGCTGTAGTGCCATTATGGAAATGTCGAAGGCTGAGCGAGCTGATTTCGCAATGTTAAAGCAAACTCTCATTTTAAAGTTTGGAAAGACTCCGGCCCAATATTTAAAATGATTCCGAGAGTACAAAAGAAAAAAGAAGGTGGTACTTGGGTATCTTATGTAACCAAATCCTTAAAAAACTTGACTGGCTGGGTCGAAGGTTATAAGGTTTCTACCTTTGAAGGCATGATAAATCTTGTCATGCTGGAACACATTTTTGCATCTTCTTCCCCGGAGCTTAAGCAGCATTTGGCCGATTCGAAGGAGATAGATCCTAAGAAGCTGGCCATTGCAGCAGACTTATGGGTGTCACATCGAGTGTCCCATAAGGACAAAACTCATCCTGGTAAGCAGGAGGAAGGGAAAAAGTCCAAAGATAAGGAGGGTGGAGAATCTGATAAATCTTCTTCTCAAAAGCGCCACAAAAAGAAAAATAAGGGTAAGACACAAGAGAACTCACAGGGTAGTGGAGGTCAGCCTCCGAAACAGAACTCTGGTTACAATAAGCCTCCCTATGTAAGCAGACCCAATGGATCTTGTTTTGCTTGTGGAGCAACTGACCACGTGAAGCGGGATCCCGGGTGTAAGGTTAAACCTTTGGGGGTCCACTCCGCTAATCTGGCCTTCTCCTCCTACGAGGAAGAAGAGATTACAGGAGCATCCTTCTCCTCAGACTCATTTCCCAGCGGGATAGAAGCTGAGGTAGTTTTAGTTTCCCTGGGTTCCTGGGAGCCTAAAGTCGCAGAGGTTTATGCTAGGATTCCAGATAATACCAAGCACTACTTTAAAGACAGTGTGCTGATCAATGGAGTAGATATTCCAGCTCTTAGGGATAGTGGGTGCAGTCGAACTGTAGTGGATTCTACCTTGGTAGACTCAAAGGAAGTTGCCAGAGCTACTCTGATGCCCACTAAGTTGGCTGACGGCCCACTCCGTATGTTCCCAGTAATACCTGTAAATCTTACTTTAAATGGAACAGCAGTCAGGATTCCAGTGAGCATTCAGAGAAACGTCCCAGGAAAGGTCTTGTTAGGTAATGATCTCAGAGCTTTAGGGCTCGTAGGAGACACTGCCGAAAGACCCTACACACGGTCTCAAGCACGGGCAGCATTGGCCAAGACCAATACGCCGCCCCAGCCGAAGGGGAAACCCAAGGCGAAAGGAGTAAACAAGTCAAGACGAGGGAAAGAGAATATTCCCCCGAGCTCGCCTACCACTGCGGTGGAGGAAGTTGGTCAATCGCCCGGGCCTGACGAGGAGGTGGCGATGCCTGAAGTATTTGACCCCAACAACCATCCTGAACTAAAAGACTTGTTAGTAGAAGGTGGTCCTGATAGGGATGAATTCAGTAAAGGCCAACGTGAGTGCCCATCTCTGGAAGGCCTAAGGAGACACGCCTGCTCCCAGGTTGAGGGTGAACCTCCTGGGACGCATCGGATTTATTGGGAAGGTGGGTTCCTGTATAGTGAGCCCACAGAGTCTACAGAAGGAGACCATAGGAGGTTGGTGGTTCCCCTTGCTGTAAAACCCTTCCTCCTGCAGTTGGCGCATGAAGTGCCCCTTGCTGGTCACCTTGGTATTAAGAGGACCAAGCAAAGGTTATCCATGCACTTCTACTGGCCCAAGATGGGGGTGCAAGTAGAAAGTCACTGCAGGAGTTGTGCCTCCTGCCAGTTATCTGGGAAGGTTGGCTCGACAATCCAAGCTCCATTGGTACCACTCACAGTTGTGGGAATACCATTCGAAAGGGTAGGGATCGACATCGTTGGTCCCCTTGACCCGCAAATATCCTCAGGCAATAGGTTTATCCTGGTGCTGGTGGACCATGCAACCAGATATCCTGAGGCCATCCCATTGAAAACTGTAACTGCCAAGTCACTTGCAAAAGCGTTACTTGGCATATTTACTAGGGCTGGCTTCCCTAAAGAAGTTGTGTCGGATCGTGGCAGCAACTTTATGTCGAAGTATATGCAGGCTATGTGGAAAGAATGTGGGGTCACCTACAAGTTCTCTTCTGCATACCACCACCAGACCAATGGTCTGGTGAAACGTTTCAACAGAACGTTAAAAAGCATGATTGGGTCTCTGGAAGAACCTCAGAGAAGAAAATGGGATCTTCTTTTACCGTGCTTACTGTTTGCCTAAGAGGGGTACCACAGGAGGGTGTTGGCTTCAGCCCCTTCGAACTTCTGTTCGGTCATCCTGTACGGGGACCCTTAGCCATAGTCAAAGAGGGATGGGAGATGCCCACTCCCCCTGTTACTACCAACGTAGTAGATTATGTGCTGGGGCTCAGAAAACGGATGGTACTTCTGATGGGCTTGGCTAGTGATAAATTGAAGGCAGGACAAGCGCTGGTGAAACATTGGTACGACCAGAAAGCTTCCCTCATCAACTTTACACCTGGTCAGCAAGTCCTGATCATGAATCCTATAAGGCCTCGAGCTTTACAGGACAAATGGTCAGGCCCTTACACAGTGGTGGAGCCCCTGGGTGAGGTTAACTATTTAGTGGACCTTGGAAGGCCTGGACAGGCTCCAAAAGTGTTTCATGTAAATAGGCTGAAGGCTTTCGTCCCAAGAGTCGAAATCGCAGCACTGCTACTGGCTTCAGACATTGAGGAAGAGGAGTCTGAACCTCTCCCCGAACTGTTCCAAAGCGGTCCTTCAGATAGCTCCTTTGAGGGTGTCCGAGTGGCCCCTCACCCGACTTCTGATCAGCAGGCTGTGGTGAAAAGTTTGCTTAGGCAGTTTTCCCCCCTGTTTTCACAGTCGCCTGGTTTGACACCTTGGTGCAAACATAACATAGACACAGGAGACAGTGTACCTACCAAAAGTAGGGGATACAGGATGTCAGACAAAGTACGGTCTTATATCAAGACCGAGGTCAACAAGATGTTAGACCTTGGGGTGATTGAACCCTCTAGTAGTCCTTGGTCCAGCCCTGTGGTTTTGGTTCCAAAGGCAGGCACTTCGGAATTGAGGTTCTGCGTGGATTACAGGGCTCTGAATGCTGTCACCAAGACAGATGGACACCCCTTGCCTCGAACAGATGAGCTGGTGGATACTTTGGGTGCCTCCAAGTACCTCAGCACGTTTGACCTCACTGCTGCCTATTGGCAAATAGCTTTAGCAGAACATGCCAAGGAGAAGACAGCGTCTTCTACTCCAGACTGCCTTTACCAATTCAGGGTAATGCCGTTCGGGTTGAAAAATGCACCTGCCACTTTCCAGAGGCTTGTGAATCATGTTTTGAATGGGTTGGACGAATTCTGTCTTGCATATCTGGACGATATAGCAGTTTTCAGTGCCACCTGGGAAGACCATGTGAAACACCTCGGGATTGTGCTCCAGGCTCTTCAGAAAGCACACTTGACCATAAAGGCTAGTAAATGCCAGATTGGACAAGGCTCAGTGATTTACCTTGGACATGAAGTAGGTGGAGGGAGGATACAGCCTCTTCCCAGTAAAGTACAAGCAGTACAAGACTGGCCTACCCCCACTACACAGACCCAAGTGAGAGCCTTCTTAGGACTCACGGGGTATTACCGCAACTTCGTGGCAGACTATGGCACCATAGCTGCCCCTCTGACTGCCCTCACCACTCCGAAGAAACCCAAGAAGGTAACTTGGACCGACGAGTGTGAGAAGGCCTTCAATGGCTTAAAAGACTCCTTGTGCCAGGCCCCTGTCCTCAGGGCCCCTGATTATCAAAGACCTTTTATTGTGCAGACGGACGCCTCTGACACTGGGATAGGAGCTGTACTATCGCAAGTAGATGAGAAGGGTAAGGAACACCCTATTGGTTTTATTAGTCGCCAACTTAAGGACAGAGAGCTCAGATGGTCCACGGTAGAGAAAGAATGTTTCTCTGTTGTGTGGGCCCTACGGAAGCTGAGGCCCTACCTCTATGGGACCCACTTCACTGTGTAAACTGACCATTAGCCCTTAAAGTGGCTAATGAACATGAAGGGGGAGAATCCAAAGTTGCTTAGGTGGTCCATAAGTCTACAAGGCTTCGACTTCACTATTGAGCATAGGCCAGGTGTCCAACATAGCAATGCTGATGGGTTGTCCAGAATGTTTAACCGACCTGAACAAGAGACTCATCCAGGGGTGGATTAGTTCCCCCTGTCCATAGTCTGGGAAGGGCGAGTGTTAGGAAAGATTTCGTAATTGTGGGTAATTTTCCTTCCATGTGGCAACCCCTAAACTTTTTGCTGTTGTTTTCACCATGATCTAGACTTTGCCAGAGAAGTGCAGCCTTCTGCCGCACTCCTCTGGGCTTTCGCTCCATTCTTACGGGGAAACTGACATGCCCTTAAGACAGTCAGTACCGGGAAACGCTGTTTTCCGTAGTTTCTTTATCATGTTGCGGGTTTCGTGCAACATGACATAAGAGGGCACTGTAAGCTAAGTTACTGCTCTCTTGGGTCTCTAGCCTTCTACAGGCCCTAGATACTCTTTTTGGATTGTAACTGATCGGTGCAAGTGAATCACGGACGGGAATGGTGGCAGCAATCGTTTTTTTGTGTTTTGAGCTACTTTTGGCGTTTTAAGCGCATTTCTCGTGCTTAGCCCAAAATGGTGGCCTGGCTCCCAAAATGGCCAGACCACGAGGCTCCTTTGTCCTGTCCGCTGACCGTCTTGCTCCCTTCACCTTCCCCAGGTCGAGCCGACCCGGGGCCTTCCTTATTTGGGCATGTACTTTCCCGCGAAACACGGATGCTTCCGCGGGCTTCTACAGGCCTTGTGTGTG
Organism: Ambystoma mexicanum; assembly: GCF_040938575.1. Lineage (NCBI taxonomy): Eukaryota > Metazoa > Chordata > Amphibia > Caudata > Ambystomatidae > Ambystoma > Ambystoma mexicanum. Next base: position 209,097,392 of record NC_090940.1, read on the forward strand.
CCTCCAGGATGTGGGCTAGGATGTCTGGTCCCAATACACATCCTGGGTGCCAGAGAGTCTAGGGTGGTGTGAATGCCTGGGACCACAGTGGTCCGTGATAGGTCCACGTATGGTGTGAGTGTTGATGAGCGGATCTCCCATTGGGTCCCCTCCGTTTTGGCGCGAAGGGAACCGTGGATAAGAGGGGGCTGGAAACGCCACTACCATGTCAATCTCCTGAGTTCTCACGAACGAAGGAATTCAGGAGCCAAGTATCCTGCAACCAAGACGCTGATCCGAGGAATCGCTGGTGACCCGCTGAAGGACTGCTCCTCTGCACTGCTTTCGCTTTGTGAAACCCTTTTTTTTACTCTGATCGAACCAGAAGGCCTGTACTGGTACTTCGACCCTTGGAATAGCGGGGACAGCTATTCTCGGCATCTTCACCATCTCCTGCACGTAAGCCTTCGGAAGTGTCTCTGGGCCATCCAGCAGACTGACCAGCCTACCCAGGAGTCTTGCTCTGTAACCGCCGCCAGGTTGTGTTGTATTTCTAGTCCTTGTCACTCTCACATGATTCGTACACTTGGCGTTCCCAGGTCTGAAGTGAGTAGTGTACATTTGGCTGAGATACACACGGCCGCTCCGTTGCCCTGCTGTGGTAACAAACTGTGTGGGTTCACTTTGTTTGGGACATCTTTAACTCAACTCTGCTGCTGCAGAATCTACACGACGACAAGACGCCCCCCGCTCTCCTGAACCTGCCAGCACTGAAACTGACGCGGAGAAGCCTGGTTCTGCTTGCATCGGGGACCAGTGAGTAGCATAGCTAGGAACTGGTCACCCTCCTGCAGGAGCCCATAGCTTTTCCCCGCTGTGTCAAAACAGCACTCCTTTCCGTACTCGCGCTCTGCTTCTGCCCACAGTGGAGGCTGCGCTTGAGACGCGGAACTCTGTTCTTCTTCATGTGTGCACTAAACTGAACTGCCTGATTCCCTCGAAGAGACTCCCCTTTTTGCCTGTTGGCACCAGCGTGTGCAGGTACTTTTGAGCACAAGGCTCCACTCTTCATAGGGCTCGGACTTCCTTTTAGTTAGGTGCCTCTGAAGGTGGACTGGGTCTAAGCATTATTTCGCACTGCCTGTTTTCCTTCCCTTCTAGGTGGACTTCACATTTCGTGCATCTAACGCTTTAGACTTGTTTGTATTTGTATATATATATTGTATTGATTTGGTATGTGTTGGTTTACTAGAGTTGCATTGTGATTTCTCGCTACGGTCATTGTTTTAAAGGCCTTGGAATAAATGTGTATATATTTTTAATATAACACCTGTTTGGAGTAGTTTGTAAGTGTCCTTGCTTTGTGTGCTCATTGCAGGCTTTCAGTCACCCTCACCCCTCTTGAGACCTAGTCTTGACCGCCGCGATCGCTACCCTGATTGGTCTGGCTTGTCCAGAGGTTACCCTGTTCCAAGAAATTAGGTTGGCCTTCTGAACCTCTGCGCCGCCAGGACAGAGTTCAGAAATCCGTCTTAACAAATTGGTGTACAGCAGTGGGATACGACTGAAGGTATCCAGTGTTGCGCACAAACTAAGGTATTTCAAGTTATTCCTACCAGGACACGTAGTGAATTGTTATAGTAGAACTTTAAAAAGGCCATAGTCCTATCTAACAGTATGGAAACAAATACCTTGTTAACTTTAAATGCTTCCAAATCAGAAACATTGAAAAAGATGTGTGTGGAGAGAGTTGTTTCCTCTCAAGGCACTAAATTGGATATGATCCAAAGAATCGTGGCCTGGCAAGAAGCGCAGCTTGACGCTATAACTTCTGAGGACAGTGCGGAAGGAGGTGGGGCTGCTCTCACTGGTAGAACTGACAGCTCTGCCGCTGCACTGATCCACCGCAACCACGAGGACAGGGAGGATGAGATGTCTAATGTTTCCTCTGCCAGTGCTGATGGGGAGGCTATGCTTGAATTCAAGAAGCAAGAGCTGCGGTTTAGGCAGACGGAGCTTGAGTTCAGCATAGCCAAACTAAAAATCGAACAGGCAGAAAAACAGAAAGACAGGGATCACCAGTTGGAACTGGCCAAGCTTCAGGTTGCAAATGGGTCCAAGGGTCCTGGACATGGGTCTGGGCCTCCTCTCATCCACGGTTACCGAAAGATCTGCTCAGTGTGTATGAGGAAAGGAATGACATTATGGACTGGCTGAATGCGTTTGAGTATGCATGCGAAGTTCAACAAGTTGACAATGCTGATAAGATTGCCTGGTTACTCAGCAGACTGCCCCATTCTGGCTGTAGTGCCATTATGGAAATGTCGAAGGCTGAGCGAGCTGATTTGGCAATGTTAAAGCAAACTCTCATTTTAAAGTTTGGAAAGACTCCGGCCCAATATTTAAAACGATTCCGAGAGTACAAGAAAAAAGAAGGTGGTACTTGGGTATCTTATGTAACCGAATCCTTAAAAAACTTGACTGGCTGGGTCGAAGGTTATAAGGTTTCTACCTTTGAAGGCATGATAAATCTTGTCATGCTGGAACACATTTTTGCATCTTCTTCCCCGGAGCTTAAGCAGCATTTGGCCGATTCGAAGGAGATAGATCCTAAGAAGCTGGCCATTGCAGCAGACTTATGGGTGTCACATCGAGTGTCCCATAAGGACAAAACTCATCCTGGTAAGCAGGAAGAAGGGAAAAAGTCCAAAGATAAGGAGGGTGGAGAATCTGATAAATCCTCTTCTCAAAAGGGCCACAAAAAGAAAAATAAGGGTAAGACACAAGAGAACTCACAGGGTAGTGGAGGTCAGCCTCCGAAACAGAACTCTGGTTACAATAAGCCTCCCTATGTAATCAGACCCAATGGATCTTGTTTTGCTTGTGGAGCAACTGACCACGTGAAGGGGGATCCCCGGTATAAGGTTAAACCTTTGGGGGTCCACTCCGCTAATCTGGCCTTCTCCTCCTCCTGGGAGCCTAAAGTCGCAGAGGCTTATGCTAGGATTCCAGATAATACCAAGCACTACTTTAAAGACAGTGTGCTGATCAATGGAGTAGATACTCCAGCTCTTAGGGATAGTGGGTGCAGTCGAACTGTAGTGGATTCTACCTTGGTAGACTCAGAGGAAGTTGCCAGAGCTACTCTGATGCCCACTAAGTTGGCTGACGGCCCACTCCGTATGTTCCCACTAATACCTGTAAATCTTACTTTAAATGGAACAGCAGTCAGGATTCCAGTGAGCATTCAGAGAAACGTCCCAGGAAAGGTCTTGTTAGGTAATGATCTCAGAGCTTTAGGGCTCATAGGAGACACTGCCGAAAGACCCTACACACGGTCTCAAGCACGGGCAGCATTGGCCAAGACCAATACGCCGCCCCAGCCGAAGGGGAAACCCAAGGCGAAAGGAGTAAACAAGTCAAGACGAGGGAAAGAGAATATTCCCCCGAGCTCGCCTACCACTGCGGTGGAGGAAGTTGGTCAATCGCCCGGGCCTGACGAGGAGGTGGCAATGCCTGAAGTATTTGACCCCAACGACCATCCTGAACGAAAAGACTTGTTAGTAGAAGGTGGTCCTGATAGGGATGAATTCAGTAAAGGCCAACGTGAGTGCCCATCTCTGGAAGGCCTAAGGAGACAGGCCTGCTCCCAGCTTGAGGGTGAACCTCCTGGGACGCATCAGATTTATTGGGAAGGTGGACTCCTGTATAGTGAGCCCACAGAGTCTACAGAAGGAGACCATAGGAGGTTGGTGGTTCCCCTTGCTGTAAGACCCTTCCTCCTGCAGTTGGTGCATGAAGTGCCCCTTGCTGGACACCTTGGTATTAAGAGGACCAAGCAAAGGTTATCCATGCACTTCTACTGGCCCAAGATGGGGGTGCAAGTAGAAAGTCACTGCAGGAGTTGTGCCTCCTGCCAGTTATCTGGGAAGGTTGGCTCGACAATCCAAGCTCCATTGGTACCACTCCCAGTTGTGGGAATACCATTCGAAAGGGTAGGGATCGACATCATTGGTCCCCTTGACCCGCAAACATCCTCAGGCAATAGGTTTATCCTGGTGCTGGTCGACCATGCAACCAGATATCCTGAGGCCATCCCATTGAAAACTGTAACTGCCAAGTCAGTTGCAAAAGCGTTACTTGGCATATTTACTAGGGTTGGCTTCCCTAAAGAAGTTGTGTCAGATCGTGGCAGCAACTTTATGTCGAAGTATATGCAGGCTATGTGGAAAGAATGTGGGGTCTCCTACAAGTTCTCTTCTGCATACCACCACCAGACCAATGGTCTGGTGGAACGTTTCAACAGAACGTTAAAAAGCATGATTGGGGCTCTGGAAGAACCTCCGAGAAGAAAATGGGATCTTCTTTTACCATGCTTACTGTCTGCCTACCGAGGGATACCACAGGAGGTTGTTGGCCTCAGCCCCTTCGAACTTCTGTTCGGTCATCCTGTACGGGGACCCTTAGCCATAGTCAAAGAGGGATGGGAGATGCCAACTACCCCTGTTACTACCAACGTAGTAGATTATGTGCTGGGGCTCAGAAAACGGATGGTACTTCTGATGGGCTTGGCTAGTGATAAATTGAAGGCAGGACAAGCGCTGGTGAAAGATTGGTGCGACCAGAAAGCTTCCCTCATCAACTTTACACCTGGTCAGCAAGTCCTGATAATGATCCTATAAGGCTTCAAGCTTTACAGGACAAATGGTCAGGCCCTTACACAGTGGTGGAGCCCCTGGGTGAGGTTAACTATTTAGTGGACCTTGGAAGGCCTGGACAGGCTCCAAAAGTGTTTCACGTGAATAGGCTGAAGGCTTTCGTCCCAAGAGTCGAAATCGCAGCACTGCTACTGGCTTCAGACATTGAGGAAGAGGAGTCTGAACCTCTCCCCGACCTGTTCCAAAGCTGTCCTTCAGATAGCTCCTTTGAGGGTGTCCGAGTGGCCCCTCACCTGAATTCTGATCAGCAGGCTGAGGTGAAAAGTTTGCTTAGGCAGTTTTCCCCCCTGTTTTCACAGTCGCCTGGTTTGACACCTTGGTGCAAACATAACATAGACACAGGAGACAGTGTACCTACCAAAAGTAGGGGATACAGGATGTCAGACAAAGTATGGTCTTATATCAAGACCGAGGTCAACAAGATGTTAGACCTTGGGGTGATTGAACCCTCTAGTAGTCCTTGGTCCAGCCCTGTGGTTTTGGTTCCAAAGGCAGGCACTTCGGAATTGAGGTTCTGCGTGGATTGCAGGGCTCTGAATGCTGTCACCAAGACAGATGGACACCCCTTGCCTCGAACAGATGAGCTGGTGGATACTTTGGGTGCCTCCAAGTACCTCAGCACGTTTGACCTCACTGCCGGCTATTGGCAAATAGCTTTAGCAGAACATGCCAAGGAGAAGACAGCGTTTTCTACTCCAGACGGCCTTTACCAATTCAGGGTAATGCCGTTCGGGTTGAAAAATGCACCTGCCACTTTCCAGAGGCTTGTGAATCATGTTTTGAATGGGTTGGACGAATTCTGTCTTGCATATCTGGACGATATAGCAGTTTTCAGTGCCACCTGGGAAGACCATGTGAAACACCTTGGGATTGTGCTCCAGGCTCTTCAGAAAGCACACTTGACCATAAAGGCTAGTAAATGCCAGATTGGACAAGGCTCAGTGGTTTACCTTGGACATGAAGTAGGTGGAGGGAGGATACAGCCTCTTCCCAGTAAAGTACAAGCAGTACAAGACTGGCCTACCCCCACTACACAGACCCAAGTGAGAGCCTTGTTAGGACTCACGGGGTATTACCGCAACTTCGTGGCAGACTATGGCACCATAGCTGCCCCTCTGACTGCCCTCACCACTCCGAAGAAACCCAAGAAGGTAATTTGGACCGACGAGTGTGAGAAGGCCTTCAATGGCTTAAAAGACTCCTTGTGCCAGGCCCCTGTCCTCAGGGCCCCTGATTATCAAAGACCTTTTATCGTGCAGACGGACGCCTATGACACTGGGATAGGAGCTGTACTATCGCAAGTAGATGAGAAGGGTAAGGAACACCCTATTGGTTTTATTAGTCGCCAACTTAAGGACAGAGAGCTCAGATGGTCCACGGTAGAGAAAGAATGTTTCTCTGTTGTGTGGGCCCTACCGAAGCTGAGGCCCTACCTCTATGGGACCCACTTCACTGTGCAAACTGACCATTAGCCCTTAAAGTGGCTAATGAACATGAAGGGGGAGAATCCAAAGTTGCTTAGGTGGACCATAAGTCTACAAGGCTTCGACTTCACTATTGAGCATAGGCCAGGTATCCAACATAGCAATGCTGATGGGTTGTCCAGAATGTTTAACCGACCTGAACAAGAGACTCATCCAGGGGTGGATAAGTTCCCCCTGTCCATAGTCTGGGAAGGGCGAGTGTTAGGAAAGATTCGTAATTGTGGGTAATTTTCCTTCCATGTGGCAACCCCTAAACTTTTTGCTGTTGTTTTCACCATGATCTAGACTTTGCCAGAGAAGTGCAGCCTTCTGCCGCACTCCTCTGGGCTTTCGCTCCATTCTTACGGGGAAACTGACATGCCCTTAAAACAGTCAGTACCGGGAAACACTGTTTTCCGTAGTTTCTTTATCATGTTGCGGCTTTCGTGCAACATGACACAAGAGGGCACTGTAAGCTAAGTTACTGCTCTCTTGGGTCTCTAGCCTTCTACAGGCCCTAGATACTCTTTTTGGATTGTAACTGATCAGTGCAAGAGAATCACGGACGGGAATGGTGGCAGCGATCGTTTTTTGTGTTTTGAGCTCCTTTTGGCGTTTTAAGCGCGATTCTCGCGCTTAGCCCGAAATGGTGGCCTGGCTCCCAAAATGGCCAGACCACGAGGCTCCTTTGTCCTGTCCGCTGACCGTCTTGCTCCCTTCACCTTCCCCAGGTCGAGCCGACCCGGGGCCTTCCTTATTTGGGCATGTACTTTCCCGCGAAACACAGATGCTTTTGCAGGCTTCTGCAGGCCTTGTGTGTGCCTCCAGGATGTGGGTTGGGATGTCTGGTCCCAATACACATCCTGGGTGCCAGAGAGTCTAGGGTGGTGTGAATGCCTGGGACCACCGTGGTCGTGATAGGTCCACGTATGGTGTGAGTGTTGATGAGCGGATCTCCCATTGGGTCCCCTCCGTTTTGGCGCGAAGGGAACCGTGGATAAGAGGGGGCTGGAAACGCCACTACCATGTCGATCTCCTGAGTTCTCACGAACGAAGGAATACAGGAGCCAAGTATCCTGCAACCACGAGGCTGAACCGAGGAATCGCTGGTGACCCACTGAAGGACTGCTCCTCTGCACTGCTGTCGCTTTGTGAAACCCTTTTTTTCCTCTGATCGAACCAGAAGGCCTGTACTGGTACTTCGACCCTTGGAATAGCGGGGACAGCTGTTCTCGGCATCTTCACCATCTCCTGCACGTAAGCCTTCGGAAGTGTCTCTGGGCCATCCAGCAGACTGACCAGCCTACCCAGGAGTCTTGCTCTGTAACCGCCGCCAGGTTGTGTTGTATTTCTAGTCCTTGTCACCCTCACATGATTCGTACACTTGGCGTTCCCAGGTCTGAAGTGAGTAGTGTACATTTGGCTGAGATACACACGGCCGCTCCGTTGCCCTGCTGTGGTAACAAACTGTGCGGGTTCACTTCGTTTGGGACATCTTTAACTCAACTCTGCTGCTGCAGAATCTACACGACGACGAGACGTCCCCTGCTCTCCTGAACCTGCCAGCACTGAAACTGACGCGGAGAAGCCTGGGTCTGCTTGCATCGGGGACCGGTGAGTAGCATAGCTAGGAACTGGTCGCCCTCCTGCAGGAGCCCATAGCTTTTCCCCGCTGTGTCAAAACAGCACGCCTTTCCATACTCGCGCTCTGCTTCTGCCCACATCGGAGGCTGCGCTTGAGACGCAGAACTCTGTTCTTCTTCATTTGTGCACTAAACTGAACTGCCTGATTCCCTCGAAGAGACTCCCCTTTTTGCCCGTTGGCACCAGCGTGTGCAGGTACTTTTGAGCACAAGGCTCCACTCTTCGTAGGGCTCGGACTTCCTTTTAGTTAGGTGCCTCTGAAGGCAGACTGGGTCTAAGCATTATTTTGCACTGCCTGTTTTCCTTCCCTTCTAGGTGGACTACACATTTCGTGCATCTAACGCTTTAGACTTGTTTGTATTTGTATATATATTGTATTGATTTGGTATGTGTTGGTTTACTAGAGTTGTATTGTGATTTCTAGCTTCGGTCATTGTTTTAAATGCCTTGGAATAAATGTGTATATATTTTTAATATAACACCTGTTTGGAGTAGTTTGTAAGTGTCCTTGCTTTGTGTACTCATTGTGGGCTTTCAGTCACCCTCACCCCTCGAGACCTAGTCTTGACCGCCGCGATCGCTACCCTGATTGGTCTGGCTTTTCCAGAGGTTACCCTGTTCCAAGTAATTAGGTTGGCCTTCTGAACTTCTGCGCCGCCAGGACAGAGTTCAGAAATCCGTCTTAACAAATTGGTGTACAGCAGTGGGATACGACTGAAGGTATCCAGTGTTGCGCACGAACTAAGGCATTTCAAGTTATTCCTACCAGGACACGTAGTGAATTGTTATAGTAGAACTTTAAAAAGGCCATAGTCCTATCTAACAGTATGGAAACAAATACCTTGTTAACTTTAAATGCTTCCAAATCAGAAACATTGAAAAAGATGTGTGTGGAGAGAGGTGTTTCCTCTCAAGGCACTAAATTGGATATGATCCAAAGAATCGTGGCCTTGCAAGAAGCGCAGCTTGACGCCATAACTTCTGAGGACAGTGCGGAAGGAGGTGGGGCTGCTCTCACTGGTAGAACCGACGGTTCTGCCGCTGCACTGATCCACCGCGACCACGAGGACAGGGAGGATGAGATGTCTAATGTTTCCTCTGCCAGTGCTGGTGGGGAGGCTATGCTTGAATTCAAGAAGCAAGAGCTGCGGTTTAGGCAGAAGGAGCTTGAGTTCAGCATAGCCAAACTAAAAATCGAACAGGCAGAAAAACAGAAAGACAGGGATCACCAGTTGGAACTGGCCAATCTTCAGGTTGCAAATGGGTGCAAGGGTCCTGGACATGGGTCTGGGGCCTCCTCTCATCCACGGTTTCCGAAAGATCTGCTCAGTGTGTATGAGGAAAGGAATGACATTATGGACTGGCTGAATGCGTTTGAGTATGCATGCGAAGTTCAACAAGTTGACAATGCTGATAAGATTGCCTGGTTACTCAGCAGACTGCCCCATTCTGGCTGTAGTGCCATTATGGAAATGTCAAAGGCTGAGCTAGCTGATTTCGCAATGTTAAAGCAAACTCTCATTTTAAAGTTTGGAAAGACTGCGGCCCAATATTTAAAACGATTCCGAGAGTACAAGAAAAAAGAAGGTGGTACTTGGGTATCTTATGTAACCGAATCCTTAAAAAACTTGACTGGCTGGGTCGAAGGTTATAAGGTTTCTACCTTTGAAGGCATGATAAATCTTGTCATGCTGGAACACATTTTTGCATCTTCTTCCCCGGAGCTTAAGCAGCATTTGGCCGATTCGAAGGAGATAGATCCTAAGAAGCTGGCCATTGCAGCAGACTTATGGGTGTCACATCGAGTGTCCCATAAGGACAAAACTCATCCTGGTAAGCAGGAGGAAGGGAAAAAGTCCAAAGATAAGGAGGGTGGAGAATCTGATAAATCTTCTTCTCAAAAGGGCCACAAAAAGAAAAATAAGGGTAAGACACAAGAGAACTCACAGGGTAGTGGAGGTCAGCCTCTGAAACAGAACTCTGGTTACAATAAGCCTCCCTATGTAAGCAGACCCAATGGATCTTGTTTTGCTTGTGGAGCAACTGACCACGTGAAGGGGGATCCCCGGTGTAAGGTTAAACCTTTGGGGGTCCACTCCGCTAATCTGGCCTTCTCCTCCTACGAGGAACAAGAGATTACAGGAGCATCCTTCTCCTCAGACTCATTTCCCAGCGGGATAGAAGCTGAGGTAGTTTTAGTTTCCCTGGGTTCCTGGGAGCCTAAAGTCGCAGAGGCTTATGCTAGGATTCCAGATAATACCAAGCACTACTTTAAAGACAGTGTGCTGATCAATGGAGTAGATACTCCAGCTCTTAGGGATAGTGGGTGCAGTCGAACTGTAGTGGATTCTACCTTGGTAGACTCAGAGGAAGTTGCCAGAGCTACTCTGATGCCCACTAAGTTGGCTGACGGCCCACTCCGTATGTTCCCAGTAATACCTGTAAATCTTACTTTAAATGGAACAGCAGTCAGGATTCCAGTGAGCATTCAGAGAAACGTCCCAGGAAAGGTCTTGTTAGGTAATGATCTCAGAGCTTTAGGGCTCGTAGGAGACACTGCCGAAAGACCCTACACACGGTCTCAAGCACAGGCAGCATTGGCCAAGACCAATACGCCGCCCCCACCGAAGGGGAAACCCAAGGCGAAAGGAGTAAACAAGTCAAGACGAGGGAAAGAGAATATTCCCCCGAGCTCGCCTACCACTGCGGTGGAGGAAGTTGGTCAATCGCCCGGGCCTGACGAGGAGGTGGCGATGCCTGAAGTATTTGACCCCAACGACCATCCTGAACTAAAAGACTTGTTAGTAGAAGGTGGTCCTGATAGGGATGAATTCAGTAAAGGCCAACGTGAGTGTCCATCTCTGGAAGGCCTAAGGAGACAGGCCTGCTCCCAGCTTGAGGGTGAACCTCCTGGGACGCATCAGATTTATTGGGAAGGTGGACTCCTGTATAGTGAGCCCACAGAGTCTACAGAAGGAGAACATAGGAGGTTGTTGGTTCCCCTTGCTGTAAGACCCTTCCTCCTGCAGTTGGCGCATGAAGTGCCCCTTGCTGGTCACCTTGGTATTAAGAGGACCAAGCAAAGGTTATCCATGCACTTCTACTGGCCCAAGATGGGGGTGCAAGTAGAAAGTCACTGCAGGAGTTGTGCCTCCTGCCAGTTATCTGGGAAGGTTGGCTCGACAATCCAAGCTCCATTGGTACCACTCCCAGTTGTGGGAATACCATTCGAAAGGGTAGGGATCGACATCGTTGGTCCCCTTGACCCGCAAACATCCTCAGGCAATAGGTTTATCCTGGTGCTGGTCGACCATGCAACCAGATATCCTGAGGCCATCCCATTGAAAACTGTAACTGCCAAGTCAGTTGCAAAAGCGTTACTTGGCATATTTACTAGGGTTGGCTTCCCTAAAGAAGTTGTGTCGGATCGTGGCAGCAACTTTATGTCGAAGTATATGCAGGCTATGTGGAAAGAATGTGGGGTCACCTACAAGTTCTCTTCTGCATACCACCACCAGACCAATGGTCTGGTGGAACATTTCAACAGAACGTTAAAAAGCATGATTGGGGCTCTGGAAGAACCTCGGAGAAGAAAATGGGATCTTCTTTTACCATGCTTACTGTTTGCCTACCGAGGGATACCACAGGAGGTTGTTGGCCTCAGCCCCTTCGAACTTCTGTTCAGTCATCCTGTACGGGGACCCTTAGCCATAGTCAAAGAGGGATGGGAGATTCCCACTCCCCCTGTTACTACCAACGTAGTAGATTATGTGCTGGGGCTCAGAAAATGGATGGCACTTCTAATGGGCTTGGCTAGTGATAAATTGAAGGCAGGACAAGCACTGGTGAAACATTGGTACGACCAGAAAGCTTCCCTCATCAACTTTACACCTGGTCAGCAAGTCCTGATCATGAATCCTATAAGGCCTCGAGATTTACAGGACAAATGGTCAGGCCCTTACACAGTGGTGGAGCCCCTGGGTGAGGTTAACTATTTAGTGGACCTTGGAAGGCCTGGACAGGCTCCAAAAGTGTTTCACGTAAATAGGCTGAAGGCTTTCGTCCCAAGAGTCGAAATCGCAGCACTGCTACTGGCTTCAGACATTGAGGAAGAGGAGTCTGAACCTCTCCCCGACCTGTTCCAAAGCGGTCCTTCAGATAGCTCCTTTGAGGGTGTCCGAGTGGCCCCTCACCTGACTTCTGATCAGCAGGCTGAGGTGAAAAGTTTGCTTAGGCAGTTTTCCCCCCTGTTTTCACAGTCGCCTGGTTTGACACCTTTGTGCAAACATAACATAGACACAGGAGACAGTGTACCTACCAAACGTAGGGGATACAGGATGTCAGACAAAGTACGGTCTTATATCAAGACCGAGGTCAACAAGATGTTAGACCTTGGGGTGATTGAACCCTCTAGTAGTCCTTGGTCCAGCCCTGTGGTTTTGGTTCCAAAGGCAGGCACTTCGGAATTGAGGTTCTGCGTGGATTACAGGGCTCTGAATGGTGTCACCAAGACAGATGCACACCCCTTGCCTCGAACAGATGAGCTGGTGGATACTTTGGGTGCCTCCAAGTACCTCAGCACGTTTGACCTCACTGCTGGCTATTGGCAAATAGCTTTAGCAGAACATGCCAAGGAGAAGACAGCGTTTTCTACTCCAGACGGCCTTTACCAATTCGGGGTAATGCCGTTCGGGTTGAAAAATGCACCTGCCACTTTCCAGAGGCTTGTGAATCATGTTTTGAATGGGTTGGACGAATTCTGTCTTGCATATCTGGACGATATAGCAGTTTTCAGTGCCACCTGGGAAGACCATGTGAAACACCTCGGGATTGTGCTCCAGGCTCTTCAGAAAGCACACTTGACCATAAAGGCTAGTAAATGCCAGATTGGACAAGGCTCAGTGGTTTACCTTGGACATGAAGTAGGTGGAGGGAGGATACAGCCTCTTCCCAGTAAAGTACAAGCAGTAAAAGACTGGCCTACCCCCACTACACAGACCCAAGTGAGAGCCTTCTTAGGACTCACGGGGTATTACCGCAACTTCGTGGCAGACTATGGCACCATAGCTGCCCCTCTGACTGCCCTCACCACTCCGAAGAAACCCAAGAAGGTAACTTGGACCGACGAGTGTGAGAAGGCCTTCAATGGCTTAAAAGACTCCTTGTGCCAGGCCCCTGTCCTCAGGGCCCCTGATTATCAAAGACCTTTTATTGTGCAGACGGACGCCTCTGACACTGGGATAGGAGCTGTACTATCGCAAGTAGATGAGAAGGGTAAGGAACACCCTATTGGTTTTATTAGTCGCCAACTTAAGGACAGAGAGCTCAGATGGTCCACGGTAGAGAAAGAATGTTTCTCTGTTGTGTGGGCCCTACGGAAGCTGAGGCCCTACCTCTATGGGACCCACTTCACTGTGCAAACTGACCATTAGCCCTTAAAGTGGCTTATGAACATGAAGGGGGAAAATCCAAAGTTGCTTAGGTGGTCCATAAGTCTAGAAGGCTTCGACTTCACTATTGAGCATAGGCCAGGTGTCCAACATAGCAATGCTGATGGGTTGTCCAGAATGTTTAACCGACCTGAACAAGAGACTCATCCAGGGGTGGATTAGTTCCCCCTGTCCATAGTCTGGGAAGGGTGAGTGTTAGGAAAGATTTCGTAATTGTGGGTCATTTTCCTTCCATGTGGCAACCCCTAAACATTTTGCTGTTGTTTTCACCATGATCTAGACTTTGCCAGAGAAGTGCAGCCTTCTGCCGCACTCCTCTGGGCTTTCGCTCCATTCTTACGGGGAAACTGACATGCCCTTAAGACAGTCAGTACCGGGAAACGCTGTTTTCCGTAGTTTCTTTATCATGTTGCGGCTTTCGTGCAAAATGACACAAGAGGGCACTGTAAGCTAAGTTGCTGCTCTCTTGGGTCTCTAGTCTTCTACAGGCCCTAGATACTCTTTTTGGATTGTAACTGATCGGTGCAAGTGAATCACAGACGGGAATGGTGGCAGCGATCGTTTTTTGTGTTTTGAGCTCCTTTTGGCGTTTTAAGCGCGTTTCTCGCGCTTGGCTCAAAATGGTGGCCTGGCTCCCAAAATGGCCAGACCACGAGGCTCCTTTGTCCTGTCCGCTGACCGTCTTGCTCCCTTCACCTTCCCCAGGTCGAGCCGACCCGGGGCCGTCCTTATTTGGGCATGTACTTTCCCGCGAAACACGGATGCTTTCGCTGGCTTCTACAGGCCTTGTGTGTGCCTCCAGGATGTGGGCTGGGATGTCTGGTCCCAATACACATCCTGGGTGCCAGAGAGTCTAGGGTGGTGTGAATGCCTGGGACCACTGTGGTCGTGATAGGTCCATGTATGGTGTGAGTGTTGATGAGCGGATCTCCCATTGGGTCTCCTCCGTTTTGGCGCGAAGGGAACCGTGGATAAGAGGGGGCTGGAAACGCCACTACCATGTCGATCTCCTGAGTTCTCACGAACGAAGGAATACAGGAGCCAAGTATCCTGCAACCACGAGGCTGAACCGAGGAATCGCTGGTGACCCGCTGAAGGACTGCTCGTCTGCACTGCTGTCGCTTTGTGAAACCCTTTTTTTCCTCTGATCGAACCAGAAGGCCTGTACTGGTACTTCGACCCTTGGAATAGCATGGACAGCTATTCTCGGCATCTTCACCATCTCCTGCACGTAAGCCTTCGGAAGTGTCTCTGGGCCATCCAGCAGACTGACCAGCCTACCCAGGAGTCTTGCTCTGTAACCGCCGCCAGGTTGTGTTGTATTTCTAGTCCTTGTCACTCTCACACGATTCGTACACTTGGCGTTCCCAGGTCTGAAGTGAGTAGTGTACATTTGGCTGAGATACACACGGCCGCTCCGTTGCCCTGCTGTGGTAACAAACTGTGCAGTTTCACTTCGTTAGGGACATCTTTAACTCAACTCTGCAGCTGCAGAATCTACACGACGACGAGACGTCCCCTGCTCTCCTGAACCTGCTAGCACTGAAACTGACGCGGAGAAGCCTGGGTCTGCTTGCATCGGGGACCGGTGAGTAGCATAGCTAGGAACTGGTCGCCCTCCTGCAGGAGCCCATAGCTTTTCCCCGCTGTGTCAAAACAGCATGCCTTTCCGTACTCGCGCTCTGCTTCTGCCCACAGTGGAGGCTGCGCTTGAGTCGCGGAACTCTGTTCTTCTTCATTTGTGCACTAAACTGAACTGCCTGATTCCCTCGAAGAGACTTCCCTTTTTGCCCGTTGGCACCAGCGTGTGCAGGTACTTTTGAGCACAAGGCTCCACTCTTCGTAGGGCTCGGACTTCCTTTTAGTTAGGTGCCTCTGAAGGCGGACTGGGTCTAAGCATTATTTCGCACTGCCTATTTTCCTTCCCTTCTAGGTGGACTACACATTTAGTGCATCTAACGCTTTAGACTTGTTTGTATTTGTATATATATTGTATTGATTTGGTATGTGTTGGTTTACTAGAGTTTTATTGTGATTTCTCGCTACGGTCATTGTTTTAAAGGCCTTGGAATAAATGTGTATATATTTTTAATATAACATCTGTTTGGAGTAGTTTGTAAGTGTCCTTGCTTTGTGTGCTCATTGCGGGCTTTCAGTCACCCTCACCCCTCTTGAGACCTAGTCTTGACCTCCGCGATTGCTACCCTGATTGGTCTGGCTTATCCAGAGGTTACCCTGTTCCAAGTAATTAGGTTGGCCTTCTGAACTTCTGCACCGCCAGGACAGAGTTCAGAAATCCGTCTTAACACAGGGGCGCATTGTCTTTCATGGGCGAGTGCGGTCCAGTTACTTCACTGACGCCGGCCCATTTGATATTGTTCAGATAGGTCTTATTGCTGTTCTTTAGTTTTGTTGCTATCCTGCATGCCTTTATTTGTTTAAAATGTCTCTTTTTTCTCCCTTAGGTATGCAGAGCTTCAGCGCGGCGAACTGGATTGGTTGAGCCCCGCTGGTAAATGATGGCGCATTAAGAGCGCCATGATGCTGTAAGTAAATGCTATGCGCAACGCTGCAAAGTCTTGCCTTTGCTAACCTGTGTTTTCCTTCCTTGTAGATCGCGGTGTTCTTCAGCGCGAGTGGAATGTCCGGAGTGGTGCCAGCCAAGAGGCGACCAGCCAGGTAAGCCCTTTGAGCAGTTCGTAATTTGTAAATATCTCTGCAGTTTTCTTTAATGTTGCCTCTTTCTTCCTCTTTCAGGTCGTTCTGTCCGGGAGGCGTGCAGATTCGAGGACGCTGTTCTCAGTAGCTGCGAGTGTTTAAAGATGAAGACTGCAGGTAATATGCTGCTGCTAATGATGTCCCTTTTGTCTCCTTGCAGGTTCTGCTTCTCCGAGGTTTGAGGGAATAGCTGGACACGGTGAGCGTCACGTTGCAAGCTGCAGAGTAACACGAAGCATGTTCTGCAGTCAGGGTGTGGATTATATAACCCAGGTAAAGTAGTACCAGGGAAAGTAGTTCCAGGCCTGCCACACCCAAACCACTAGACCGCATAGCTTGGTTCTTAGGAACCAAGCAAAGTGGATGCCTCCATGTTGGCTGACAATACAATAAAGTAGTTCCCAAGCACATTGTTGTTCATGGTGTATGAGCCTGGCGCCAGGATTGGCCCCATGAGGGCTTTTGAAGAGGATGCCAGGCTCTAGAGGCCCGAGTCCTGACTCCACCGGGCCAATGGGTTTGCCAGAGGGGGTTTTGGGTGAGGGTCGTGACAGCACTCCCCCCTAAGGCCCCTGCCATGGTGTTCCTTCTGTCTGGCCCAGGTTTGGTTGGGAAGTTCCGATGGAATTTCCTGATTAGACGTGGTGCGTGGATATTCTCACTGGGCTCCCAGGATCTAGCTTGTGGTTCAAATCCTTTCCAATCAACGAGATAATATAGCTTGGTCCTAGAGTATTTAGAGTCCAAGATATCTTTGACTTCGAATTCTGGTTCTCCGTCAACAAGTATGGGCTTAGGTGGTGTCCCAATCCGTGTGCCAGGTTGCATTGGTTTCAGGAGGGACACATGGAATACCGGGTGGATGTGTAGATTAGGAGGTAAATCCAGTTTCACGGCTGCTGGGTTTATAATTGCCTTAATGGTATAGGGGTACGAATTTAGCGGCTAACCAAACTTTGTCTCCTACTTGATAATCGGGGGCCTTTTTCCGGTGTTGGTCGGCAAATCGGTTTTGTTTTTCTTTGGCATGAATAAGGTGTTCCTTTGCCCTTTTGAAAGCCTGAGTAACGGTTGTGTGTAGAGTCTTTACCGCTGACATTTCCAAGCTGGCTGGAAGGTCTAGTTCAGAGGTACGTGGATGTCTGCCATGAAGGGTATAGAAGGGCGTTTGTCCCGTGCTTGAATGCAAAGAATTGTTATATGCATATTCGGCTATCCATAGTAGGTCTTTCCAATTCCTTTGTTCGTGGTGCAGCATGCACCGTAAATATTGCTCGAGTGTCTGATTGGTTCTCTTGCTTTGGCCGTCCGTTTTGGGGATCGTGACTGGTAGATAGCCGAATGTCGATCTGTGCCATTGCACAGCATTTTTTCCAAAGGTTTGAAACAAACTGGCTGCCTTGATCAGAGACCAGAACCGAAGGGAAGCCTTGTAGCTTAACCACGTCCTCCAGGAACATTCTTGCTAAAGTGGCTGCGTCTGGGAGGCCTTTGAGAGGAATAAAATGGGCCATCTTCGAGAATAAGTCCACAACTACAAGGATGGTGTTGAGCCCTTGGCTTGGAGGTAGATCAGTGATGAAGTCAAGGGAAAGAGTGTGCCATGGAACTGGAGGAATGCCCAATGGTTGTAGGAGACCAGATGGTTTTTGTTTCTGTGATTTATTTTGTGCGCAGACACCGCAGGACTGAATATACTGAATGATGTCCTTACGCCAGGTAGGCCACCAAAAGTTCTCTTTCACCTTAGCTAGGGTTTTGGCGATCCCAGGATGCCCTTCGATCAGTGAATCGTGATAGTTTGAAATAATATGCTGTTGTAATTCCTTCTTGGGTACATACAGGCGATCCCTAAAAAAGGGTAGGTGGTCCTTGATGGTATATTGTTCTCCTTCAGTTTGCCATGCAAGGTAGGCATCAGGATTCATTGTCCGTTGGATTTCTTTTTGTAGTTAGACTTGTTTTAAGGCTGTCGTGATACCTGAGAGTTTGTCTTCAGGTATAATAGGTACTGGGTCTGGAGTTATATATACTATTTCATCTATGCCCATGCGAGATAAGGCATCCGCCTTTCCGTTTTTGACTCCTGGTCGAAATGTGATTACATAATCATATTCGACAAAGAAAAGGGCCCACCGTAATTGACGCGAGGACTGGGCTTTGGCTGTTTTGAGATATTGCAGGTTTCGGTGGTCTGTGATGACTGTGATGGTGTGTCTGGCCCCCAGAAGGTAGTGCCTCCAGGCTTTAAAGGCGGATTTGATAGCCAGGAGTTCCTTGTCCGTAATGGCATAATTAATCTCTGGAGGTGAGAACTTTTTCGACCAGAAGGCCACAGGATGTAGCTGGCCGGTTTCCGGGTCTCTCTGTGAAAGGACAGCCCCCATTGCGAGACTGGACGCATCAGTTTCAACGACATAAGGGAGGTCTGGACGAGGATGTCGCAGGATTGGAGCGGAGGTAAACCTTTGTTTAAGTTCCTGAAAGGCTTCTTCTGCTTCTTCGGTCCAAGGAAACTTTTTATTGTTTTTCCGTAATAGTACTGTGATTGGGTGCACTACCTGAGAGAAGTCTGGGATGAACCGGCGGTAGACGTTCGCAAAGCCCAGCATGCTTTGTACCCCTTTCAGAGACGTTGGTGAAGGCCATTTTAGAATGGCATCTACCTTGTGCATGTCCATTCTGATACCTCCTGGAGTAAGGATAATACCAAGAAGTTCTACTTCAGTGACGTGAAAAAAGCATTTTTCAAGCATAGCAAACAAGCGATGTTGACGGAGCTTGGTGAGGACTGAATGAACGTGCCTGACATGATCTTGTTCCGAGGCTGAGTATACTAAGATGTCGTCTATGTACACTAAGGCACACACATCAATTAACTCCCTTAAGACGTCATTCATGAAATATTGGAATGCCGCAGGAGCGTTGCATAACCCGAAGGGCATGACTTGATATTCAAACAAGGCGTACTTAGTACGGAAGGCGGTTTTCCATTCATCTCCTTTTCGGACTCGGACCAGGTGGTACGCTCCTCGAAGGTCCAATTTGGTATAAATCTGGGCATCTTTAACTTGGTCTAGCATCTCAGGGATAAGTGGCAAGGGGTAGCGGTTCTTCACGGTGATCTGGTTCAATGCGCGGTAGTCAATACAGGTTCTCAAGTCTCCTTCATTTTTCGGTACGAAGAACAAAGGACTGGCTGCGGGGGACTTCAAAGGACGGATAAATCCGTTTGCAAGGTACTGGTCTAAATAGGATTTCAAATGAAGGTTTTCTGGTTCTGTGAGAGCGTAGATCCTGCTGCAAGGGATTTGTGCACCGGGAACAAGGTCGATCTGACATTCATAGGGCCTGTGAGGCGGCAATGTATTGGCTTGGTCCTTTCGGAAAACATCCGGGAAATCATGGTATTCACTTGGCAAGGTATTAGTTGCTCCCAGGGTTGATACTGTAGCTCCGGGAGTCATGGGGATACAGACGTCGGGTTGCTCCTCTTGGTAATAGCAGGCAGGGGAGCAGTCAGCGGGGAAGTTTAATTTTCATGCTCGCCATTCTATCAAAGGGTTGTGAGCAACCAACCATGGCATCCCTAGTATTACCCTGAACTGAGGTGCCTTGATGAGATCGAATGAAATAGACTCCCGATATCCGTCCTGACATAGCAAGGTTATCCTGGCTATGCACTGGGTTACTGGTCCGGAAGCGATTTCTGTCCCATCCACGGTGATTACCTTGTCCATAGTTGGCTTAGAACACAAAGGAAGCCCCATCTCTGCTGCCAGTTCTTGATCAATATATTTTCCAACTGCTCCGCTATCGATGTATGCTTCAACGGCATGCATTCTTGACGACTGTTGGTTGTTAATTAAGATCACTGGTATTGCAAAGTGCGAGGTCAGTGTCATGATCTCTGCTTCCAAAAAGTCAGGGTTTTCCCAACTCCCTTGGAAGCAGATCCATAACCCAGGTTCCGAGTGCCAACCAGTCCCAATTGGGACCTTTTGGACCCAGTCCTGGCGCCAGTGGCACCAGGCTCATAAATATGCCCAGTCCCAGCGCTGGAAGCGCCGGGCTCATAATGATTGGGTGGACTTACCTGCAGCAGACCATGCTGCTTACTTGCCTGCCAGTTGAGTCTCTGATCCTCTTCTGTTTGGAACTACTTTTCCTGTTGGGTGGGGCAGGAGCCACTCCCTAGATTCAGAACAGTGGAACTCTTCTGGAAAGCAGGAACTCTTTTCTTACCTAGGCGTGGCTGTGGAAGGAGACACCTAAGCACTACAGGAGGCTATTTAAACCACACCCGATGGATGAATCTTGCTTTGCGTTATTCTGCATCCTCAGCAGCAGAACGCTCATCGTGTCTTCTGCATCTGATCCTGGGCCTAAGGAAAAAGGCTTACCATTCTGAATCCAGTCTTCAGCAACACCTATAAAGACAAGAAAGAACAGGTTAGCATTACGGTCTTCAGTGACAGCTCTTCACTTACCTGGTCCATCGGCTGTCACCAACGCCTCGCGCTGCATTCCGGCATCTGAAAGACAAAGGCTTACCTACTCTTCGTGCGCTCCGGAGGTCTTCACACTGCATTCCGGCATCTGAAAGACAAAAGCTTACCAACTCTTCGCACGCTCCGGAGGCCTTCGGCGCTGCATCCCGCATCTGAAAGACAAAACAAGGTGCGTTTAAAGACATTGGGGAACTTTAATACTCACGTGCCATTACTCCTTTCCACATCTAACCCAGTGGGTATTCCGGCACCCTGCAGCCGCCCCGAACTTGTACCTGCAAAATAAAAAGACAGTTAGAGCGCATTGTGAAGCAGGCAACAAGCGCTTACTTATGTGCTTCCAGGCGCTTCTATTCATCACACGGGCTCCATCTTCAACTCACTTCAGCCCGCCATCGCCGGAACCCTGCATAACAAGAGACATCATTACTAAAGACTTTAAAGACATTAGAATTACTCGAAACTTACCGTTCGTGCAGTAAACGACGGACAGCAGTCCTCTGAAGTCAAGAGGCCTGCTCCCCTTATCCAGTGAAGAAACTGGTTACAGCACCCTGCCTCGAGGCAGATGGAGAGCACGGCGTTCACTTACCTAAGGTGAGAGCGTTAACCTTTGGGGTTCTACAGGAGAAGAGAAAGGGAAGAAGAGAGAGACATTCAATAACCCAGTTCATTAATCCCACATTTTCTATCTGCAGACATCTTACCCTTCGAGCCAGACATACAGTGCACAGAGGTCCAGCCTAAAGAGCCAGCCGTGTGTTACACATCATCTTTGAAGATACGGTATACGCCCAGTCAAGACCGGCGCCTCTACGGGAATCAGGTGAGCATTACAGAACGCAAAGCCTACCACAAAACTCCCGTCCAGGCGCTATGGAAACCTCGGATACCGACCAGCTAGCCCAGTTACTTGGGGAACTAAGGGCAGAAGTGCATGCAGCCCGTCAGGAAACAAACGCTCTAAGAAGGGAACTGATTATTTCCAAGGAGCGAACAGATGATCTCGCTAGACAATTGCTACAGTCACAAGCCGGACAGACCCCGTTACCCGCATCTGGGGGAAATCTTCCTTCTACATCCTCTATGAATCCAGTGCAGATCAACCTACCTGGGAATGTACCTCTGGCTCCGCCCGAACGATTTTCTGGTGACCCAAAGAGGTTTGCAGTATTTCTCAATCAGTGCCGGTTGCATTTCTTATGCCGGCCAGCAGCCTTTCCAACTGATCAAGCTAAAGTAGCTTTCGTGCTTTCGTACCTTAGTGGCAATGCGGCAGACTGGTCGATCCCTCTAGTAAATCAAGATGATCCGGTCCTCCATGATTTTCAAGCTTTTCAGCTCAGTATGGAAAAACTGTTCGCAAGACATTCACAGGGGCAGGCCTTGGACAATGAGCCTCTTTCGTTGCGACAAGGTAATCAAGACCTTTTGGCTTATATTGCGTCTTTCAACAGACTGATAGTGGAAACTCACTGGCCTGAGGACAAAAGGATTACGCTGTTTTATAGAGGTCTACGCGGAGAGCTCAAAGATGTCTTAGCCCAAGTAGTGAATCCCCCACAAGATTGTTCGGACTATATAGACTTAGTCGTTCAAATAGATCACAGACTGCAGAACAGGAAGGCCGATCGTTCCAAGTTTGATGCTCGAGTATTTTCCAAACCGCCAACTCCTTCCAAAGGAGTAGACTCCGGGGAACCCATGCAAATAGGGGGTCTGAAAGGTCCTCTAACACAAAAGGAGCGGGAAAGGAGAAAACAGTTGCAATTATGCCTCTATTGCGGAAACTCAGGGCACTTTCTTCGAGACTGTCCGGTGAAACCTGCCAAGAAGGCAGTAGGAGCTGCAGTTACCAAAGTTACAAACTCTGAGCAGGGAAACGACCTCGCCCGACAAGAATAGAGGTCCTCTTGCCGAGCGTGAAAACCAGTTCCGTGACCTCGCATTTCGTGATACCTATGGTCCTCATTAGCCCTGATAACCCGGATCGATTACATGCAATTGAAGCTTACGTCGACAGCGGTGCCATCGGCAATTATGTGGATCATGAAATGGTTTTGAGGATGAATCTAACTCTTTGTCCCAAGGCTGTAAAGGACGTCATTACTACGGTGGATGGTACGGAGATAGCCTCCGGGCCAGTAACGCATACCACTCAAGAAGTGACGCTAGTAAGTCAAGATGGACACCATGAGAAGATCGTGTTCGATGTGATCAAGGCCCCTCAGTTTCAGATTATTCTAGGAATACCTTGGTTAGAGAAACACAATCCTCTGATCGATTGGTGAGCAAGAACGGTCCAGTTTCCAGAATGTGTCTCTACTTGTCACCCTCCACCTGGTGTTGCACTGGCAGCAATTTCTTCAGAGACTCCCCAGTTACCTCCCGAATACCTAGAATACCAAGATGTTTTCCGGAAGGATCAGGCTAACTCTCTACCTCCTCATAGGTCTTATGACTGCCAGATCGACCTGATACCTGGATCTACTCCTCCTTGTAGTAGAATTTATGCCCTCACCGAGCCTGAGAACCTTCACCTTCGACAATACCTGGATCAATACCTGGCAAATGGGTTTATTCGTCCTTCCAAGTCCCCTGCTTCTTCAGCTTTGTTCTTCGTTCCAAAAAAGGAAGGAGACCTTAGAACTTGTATAGATTATCGCTCCCTGAACCAGATCACCGTTAAGAATAGATATCCGTTACCTTTGATCCCTGAACTCCTGGACCAAGTCAGAAAAGCATGCATATATACAAAGCTGGATCTTAGAGGAGCTTACCACTTGGTACGAGTAAAAGAGGGCGATGAATGGAAGACGGCCTTCCGCACCAAGTATGGGCTATTTGAATATCAGGTCATGCCCTTCGGACTTTGTAATGCCCCGGCCGCCTTTCAATATTTTATGAACGATGTCCTCAGAGAGCTCATAGATGTGTGTGTTGTTGTTTACATCGACGACATCCTCGTTTATTCTTCATCGGAATCTGAACATCGGAAACACGTGAAAATGGTCCTTGAAAGATTGCGTCAACACAAACTTTTCGCTAAGTTGGAAAAATGTGTTTTCAACGTGACTGAAGTTGAATTCTTGGGATTCAAATTATCACCTGGCGGAGTGCGTATGGATTCAAAGAAGGTCGATGCAGTTCTCAAATGGCCATCACCATCCTCCGTAAAAGGTGTGCAAAGCATGTTAGGCTTCGCTAACTTTTACCGCAGGTTTATCCCCGAATTCTCTCGAATAGTCCAGCCCATCACTGCCTTGTTAAAGAAAAACAAACGTTTTGAATGGTATACCGAGGCGGAACAAGCTTTCCAGGATTTGAAGACTAAATTTATCTCTGCACCAATCTTAAAACACCCTCGCCCCGAACTCCCCTACATCGTGGAAACTGATGCTTCAAGCCTTGCCATGGGGGCAGTTCTATCACAAAAGGACCCGGTAACCAATCAGTTGCATCCCGTGGCATTTTGGTCCCGCAAATTCTCGCCTCCTGAAATCAATTACACGATTACTGACAAGGAACTTCTGGCTATCAAGTCTGCCTTTAAGGCTTGGCGGCATTATCGGCTGGGGGCCCGACACACCGTTACTGTGATTACGGATCACCGAAACCTGCAATATTTGAAAACCGCAAAAGCCCAATCCTCTAGACAACTCCGTTGGGCATTATTCTTTGCCGAGTTTGACTTCATAATTACCTATCGACCTGGTACAAAAAACGGTAAAGCTGATGCCCTTTCTCGGATGGGAGTGGAAGAACACTTGATCAACCCTAAACCTGTACCAATCATTCCCGAACAAAGAATTCTGGGTGTAATCGCCACAGAATCCATAGAGGAAGTTAAGGATAAAGCCAGGCAACTTGTAACTCCAGCAGACATACAGAATTGGCATCTGCAGGGAAAGGACTTTGCAGTAAAGGGCAACTTATTGTATTTCCAAGAACGATTATACCTACCCAGCACAGATTTACAGAAAAAGGTAATCTCTTGTTATCACGATTCTTTAATGGAAGGACATCCCGGTATGGCCAAGACCTCAGAAAAGATCAAGCGCTACTTCTGGTGGCCTTCTTGGAAAAAAGATATCAGAGACTTTATAATGTCCTGTGGAGTATGCGCCCAAAACAAGAGTCAAAAGGAAAGACCAGCAGGCCTCTTACGCCCTATTGACATCCCACCTCGCCCTTGGCATACGCTTTCTATGGACTTCATCACCTATCTACCTCCATGCTCCGGATACAATACGATTCTAGTAATCGTGGACTTATTCTCCAAGATGGCGCATTTCATTCCGCTCAAGGGCTTGCCAACAGCAGCAACCCTGGCCCGAGAATTTCTCGAAAACATCGTCCGACTGCACGGTTTTCCTTCAGTTCTAATTTCGGATCGAGGTAGTCAATTTATTTCTCATTTTTGGCGAAGTTGCTGTCGGTCGGCTCAAATTGATGTGAGACTATCGACCAGTCACCACCCTCAGACCGACGGACAAACCGAGAGGACCAATCAAACTCTGGAACAGTATTTACACTGCATGCTGCAACAAACTGAAAAAACTTGGAAAGACATCCTTTGGATAGCCGAATATGCCTACAATAACTCTGTCCATTCGGGAACTGGGAAAACCCCGTTTT
This sequence comes from Ambystoma mexicanum, assembly GCF_040938575.1. Classification (NCBI taxonomy): domain Eukaryota; kingdom Metazoa; phylum Chordata; class Amphibia; order Caudata; family Ambystomatidae; genus Ambystoma; species Ambystoma mexicanum. Next base: position 209,122,513 of record NC_090940.1, read on the forward strand.
TTCTTTTGTACGGCAGTCACCCTCGAACCTCGGAGTTGGATCCCCTCCAAGATCTTGAAACACCAGCAGTAGACTACTTGCATTCTACAATCACCCAAGCCTTTAAGGAAGCTGTTTCTCACCTTCAAAGGGCTAAAGAACAATACAAGAAAGGAGCAGATCAACATCGGAAGGAAGCCCCTCAATATCAAGTAGGGGATCAAGTCTGGTTATCCACCAAATATCTACCTCTAAAAGGGCCACGCACATTCAACCCAAGATACCTTGGTCCCTATTCCATCACTACCATAGTAAACCCAGTAGCGGTCAAGTTGGACTTGCCCCCGTACATGAAGATACATCCGGTCTTCCACGTCTCTCTATTAAAACCTGTGCAACCTCAAACCCGACTAACCAAATCTCCAAAACCTATCCTAGTTGATGGAGAACTCGAGTTTGAAGTCAAAAGCATTCTGGACTCCAAGATCTCCAAATCTAAACTATTCTACCTAATTGACTGGAAAGGCTACGGCCCCCAAGAGAGATCCTGGGAACCTGCTGAATATGTCCACGCTCCTCGCCTAATCAAAAGATTTCACCGAACATTTCCTGACAAGCCAAAAGCCCCGGAGAAGCCCGGTTTGGGAGGGGCCTTGAGGGGGGGTACTGTCATGATCTCTGCTTCCAAAAGGTCAGGGTTTTCCCAACTCCCTTGGAAGCAGATCCATAACCCATGTTCCGAGTGCCAACCAGTCCCAATTGGGACCTTTTGGACCCAGTCCTGGCGCCAGTGGCACCAGGCTCATAAATATGCCCAGTCCCAGCGCTGGAAGCACCGGGCTCATAATGATTGGGTGGACTTACCTGCAGCAGACCATGCTGCTTACTTGCCTGCCAGTTGAGTCTCTGATCCTCTTCTGTTTGGAACTACTTTTCCTGTTGGGTGGGGCAGGAGCCACTCCCTAGATTCAGAACACTGGAACTCTTCTGGAAAGCAGGAACTCTTTTCTTACCTAGGCGTGGCTGTGGAAGGAGACACCTAAGCACTACAGGAGGCTATTTAAACCACACCCGATGGATGAATCTTGCTTTGCGTTATTCTGCATCCTCAGCAGCAGAACGCTCATCGTGTCTTCTGCATCTGATCCTGGGCCTAAGGAAAAAGGCTTACCATTCTGAATCCAGTCTTCAGCAACACCTATAAAGACAAGAAAGAACAGGTTAGCATTACGGTCTTCAGTGACAGCTCTTCACTTACCTGGTCCATCGGCTGTCACCAACGCCTCGCGCTGCATTCCGGCATCTGAAAGACAAAGGCTTACCTACTCTTTGTGCGCTCCGGAGGTCTTCACACTGCATTCCGGCATCTGAAAGACAAAAGCTTACCAACTCTTCGCACGCTCCGGAGGCCTTCGGCGCTGCATCCCGCATCTGAAAGACAAAACAAGGTGCGTTTAAAGACATTGGGGAACTTTAATACTCACGTGCCATTACTCCTTTCCACATCTAACCCAGTTAGAGCGCATTGTGAAGCAGGCAACAAGCGCTTACTTATGTGCTTCCAGGCGCTTCTATTCATCACACGGGCTCCATCTTCAACTCACTTCAGCCCGCCATCGCCGGAACCCTGCAAAACAAGAGACATCATTACTAAAGACTTTAAAGACATTAGAATTACTCAAAACTTACCGTTCGTGCAGTAAACAACGGACAGCAGTCCTCTGAAGTCAAGAGGCCTGCTCCCCTTATCCAGTGAAGAAACTGGTTACAGCACCCTGCCTCGAGGCAGATGGAGAGCACGGCGTTCACTTACCTAAGGTGAGAGCGTTAACCTTTGGGGTTCTACAGGAGAAGAGAAAGGGAAGAAGAGAGAGACATTCAATAACCCAGTTCATTAATCCCACATTTTCTATCTGCAGACATCTTACCCTTCGAGCCAGACATACAGTGCACAGAGGTCCAGCCCAAAGAGCCAGCCGTGTGTTACACATCATCTTTGAAGATACGGTATACGCCCAGTCAAGACCGGCGCCTCTACGGGAATCAGGTGAGCGTTACAGTCAGCAACTCTTTCTTCTCACTCGACGAACTGACCTCTACGTTTGTCGAGCTTGGTAGTTTCCCGATTCCTTAGCTTCATCCTTCTCTGTGGCCCGACTGTTCTTCTTGGGGGTTTTACTGAACAGTCCTTCAGGAAATGTCCTGGTTTCCCACAATACAAACAAAGCTGTTGTTGTCTTCTTTTGTCCCGCTCTTGTTTTGTTAATGGAGGCCGTATCCCTCCAATCTGCATGGGCTCTACAACGTTTTCAGGTACACGGGGTGTATTTTCCCTTGGTCGAACATACACAGTCCGAGGGTTCGTCTTAGACTGGTCTGCCTTTCGGTCCTGCAACCGGTGGTCTAGCTGCATGACCAGATTTATGAATGTTGCACAGTCTCTGGGTGGATCAACCACATGGGCTAAGACGTCCTTTAATTCGCCTCGTAAGCCTCGATGGAATAACGTGGTTCTTTTGTTTTCTGGCCACCTAGATTCGGCAACCAGTCTGTTGAAGGTAGCAATGTACGTTAACAAGTCCTGATTGCCCTGTCGGAGGGACAAGAGTTCATTGTCTACTGCTTGTTCCTGGGTATGGCGAGCAAAAAGTTTTTCCATTTCTCTCTGGAACCCCCCAAAGTCATGTAATAGAGGATCGTCATGGGTCACCAACGGCACCGACCAATCTGCTGCACTACCACTCAGGTATGATAAGACAAAAGCTACCCGAGCTTGGTCGTTTGGAAATGCTCCAGGCCAACAAAGAAAATGAAGGCGGCACTGATTGATGAATGCCGCATACTTCCGTGGGTCGCCTGAGAACCTTTCTGGTGGTGTTCCAGGTAACGTGATCTGTACCGGAGTGGGTGGTATGGTGGGGTTTTGCATTGTTGGATTGCTTCCAGGTAGAGGCATCTCTCCTGCAAGTATTGCCTGCTAATTTCTTCAGTGCGTTCTTTGGTCACTATTAGGCCTCTCCGGAGGGCATTAGTCTCTTGTCGGGCAGGATGAACCTCAGCACGAAGCTCTCCTAGTAATTGGGCCAATTGGTCCATGTCTGATGTCTCCATGGCACCCAGGTGGATTTGTTATGGTAGTCTTCGTGTTCTGTTACGCTCACCTGGTATCCACAGGGACGCCACCCTGCTGGGTTACTCGCTGGTATGCTTCTCAGCTTTGCCCTGATGTGGTCTGCGGGGAAGGTTCTGCCTGAAAATACAGGAGGACTGTGTTCAAGACTGACCGACAGGGGTGAGTATCCTCCCTCCACCCCCGTATGCTTTTAGTCCCTCTGGCGCCCTCTCCTCACCTTGTGGTAGAATTAGGCGTGCTCTCCTTCCTGCCTTCTTTGCAGGGGCTCGTTGTCTTTTATGGGTGAGTGCAGTCCAGTTACTTCCCTGACACCAGCCTGTTTGATATTGTTCAGGTCGGTCTTATTGCTGTTCTTTAGTTTTGTTGCTATCCTGCATTCCTTTCTTTGTTTAAAATGTCTCTTTTTTCTCCCTTAGGTATGCAGAGCTTCAGCGCGGCGAACTGGATTGGTTGAGCCCCGCTGGTAAATGATGGCGCATTAAGAGCGCTATGATGCGGTAAGCAAGCACTATGCGCAGCGCTGCAAAGTGTTGCCTTTGCTAACCTGTGTTTTCCTTCCTTGTAGGTCGCGGTGTTCTTCAGCGCGAGTGGAACGTCCAGAGTGGTGCCAGCCGAGAGGCGACCAGCCAGGTACGCCTTTTGAGCAGTTCGTAATTTGTAAATATCTCTACAGCTTTCTTTAATGTTGCCTCTTTCTTCCTCTTTCAGGTCGTTCTGTCCGGGAGGCGTGCAGATTCGAGGAAGCTGTTCTCAGTAGCTGCGAGTGTTTACAGATGAAGACTGCAGGTAATATGCTGCTGCTAATGATGTTCCTTTTGTCTCCTTGCAGGTTCTGCTTCTCCGAGGTTCGAGGGAATAGCTGGACACGGTGAGCGTCACGTTGCAAGCTGCAAAGTAACACGAAGCATGTTCTGCAGTCAGGGTGTGGTTTATATAGCCCAGGTAAAGTAGTACCAGGGAAAGTAGTTCCAGGCCTGCCACACCCAAAACACTAGACCGCATAGCTTGGTTCTTCGGAACCAAGCTATGTGGATGCCTCCATGTTTGCTGACAATACAATAAAGTAGTTCCCAAGCACATTGTTGTTCATGGTGTATGAGCCTGGCGCCATAGGCGCCAGGACTTGCCCCATGAGGGCTTTTGAAGAGGATGCCAGGCTCTAGAGGCCCGAGTCCTGACTCCACCTGGCCAACGGGTTTGCCAGAGGGGATTTTGGGTGAGGGTCGTGACACACCAGCCATGGCCTTTGGCTGTGGCCAGTGGGTACAACCTTTGTCTATGCCCACTCTATATTTTAAAACATTTGCAACCCATCACTCAAAGATGTTCATCAATCACATACTGATTTTGACCTGTTGTTTTGACTATGGTATTGTTATGCATAAAAGATGCCAGTGTTTGAGTCACCATTTTTTAGGCAATGCGCAGTGAGATAAAATTATTTGCCAAGGATCACACACTTTAGTTAAGCAGTGTGCTACAAGCCCTTTATTTTCTGACCAGTCCCTTGGTGACTGCTGTGATACATCGCATAACCCCAACTAACCACCACTAAGCAACACGCAAAAGGGGGTAAAATGACCGGCTGCATAAATAACATATGCCCAGGTTCTTTTGCGAAAAATCTAAAGCTGGTACCCATGAATATGTGTACAGTAAGTGCACATATATCTTAGATGAAAGAGTGCAATACAAAATAGCATTGGACTTTTAAAATAAAGTAATGAACACCAGACAAATAACCTGAGAGAGGAAATGTTCCAATAAATATGCTGGCAAAGTATAAAAGGTGCTCACATTTATACCCAGCAATCTGTAGTGAAATATTCCCTGGACAGCTACAGTGACATCAGGGGTGAAAACTGACTGCCCATGGCCAGTGACACGATAGGCATCCAGGACTCCCATTCATGCAGCAATCAGGACAGACCCTCCTCTAACCCACTCCGGTTACTGCATGGACGGGGGTCCCAGATGCCTATCTTGTCACTGGCCATGGCCAGTGATTTTTTACCCCTGAGGTAGCTGTAAAAAAACATATATATATACATATATATTTTTTCTGTAGCCTTGGGTACAGAACTACAACTCCCAAATTTCACTTGGTGTCCTCTTGCCTTCCCCCCACCTCTAGCCTGCTGGCATTTGCATTCTTTTTTATCTGCAAAATCCTTTTTTTTGTTTCGTTTTCCGATACCCTCGGCTATAACCGCGGCTATCTCTGGCATTGAGAAAAAAAGATGGTGGTTGTTTCATTTATAAACATCTGATTTCAATTTATCCAATATATAAGTATCTATTTTGGAGAAGGGGACACCCCCTTTTTTCCATCAAATATTATAAAACCTACTGGACAGAATGACCCCAAACCTCAAAAGGGCTGTGAGTCAACACTTCATGCCCAGGTTGTTTCGCACCTGGTCCAAATCCGCCCAGTGGTTTGGACTGAGTGGTCTGGCAAAAATATCCCCCAACTACCAGTGTTATGCAGACGAAACTCAACTCTTTCTAAACTTCCTGCTGACCCCCTTGCCTTCCAGCATCCCTGACTGCCTATCTGCCATCCAGTCCTTGTGCACCTCCAACGATACCAACCTCAACGCCTGTAAAACTGAGATCCTTCCCATCGGGACCCTGTTTGTTCCCTTCACTCTGGTCTTCCTGAATGGGCTTTCGCACCTGCTCTCTCTTCTGAAGCCAGAAACCTTGGAGTCATCTTCGACTCCTCTCTCCTTCCTCCCTCACACTCAAGACATTGGCAAGAAGTCACAACTTCAGCTCTTCCTTCTCAAAGGAATTTTCCCTTTTCTCACTTTTCCCCAGAGGCTCAAAGTTACCCAAGCCCTGGTTCTCTCTAGGCTTGACAATTGCAATTACCTCCTCCTGAATCTATCTTCTTCCACTCTGCGAACCACTCCAGCTAATCCAGAATAGGGCAGCGAGAATCATCTTTGGCCTTAAGCCCAGCTACTGCATCTCTCTTGCCCTAAAAAGTCTTCACTGCCTCCCGGTTGCTGCACGTATTAAATTCAAATCCCTCTGCATCATCCACAAGGCTGTCTGTGCCTGAGGACCTCACTATCTTCAACTTTATCTCACTAAATACTCTCCCTCCAGACCCCTACGTTCCTTTGGCAGCAACACTTTGTGTGTAAAGCACTGTAAATACCAAAATAATGTAATTACCGTGTTTTCTTTGCCTCAGCAAGACTTAAAACATTGTCCATGTTATAGCATTATGTCCATGTTAAACCAACTGCTTTTGTGTCCGTACACGAGGCCCAGGGTTTTCGCCTCGAGCGCATATTACTCATAGACTTAGGAAGGTCCCCCTGCTCTTCTTTCCCGTGAAGCTACATAAACAGCGTTTGTTAGCACTTTTACACTTCCCTCCCACAGTGTGCAGCTTTGCAGGTCAGCATGTGTTCGCCGACCCTAGAGTCTCTTTTATAAATAATGATTGTCTGACATCCGCGCTCTTTCCTCGGAACATAAGCACGAATCCAACTGTACTGACTTTTGTTATTCTTTGGAATGTGTGTGAAAGGGATTGTTCCAGGCGCTCGTGCGTCACTCTGTAAAAAGATTTGTCCTGCTTTTGTTCAACAGCCCATAAATGGACATCATTATCACTACAGCAACAGGATATGTGTAGCTTGCAAAATTCCCCCTGTGTCAAGTGTAATGAATTAGCTTGTTGTACGACCATACATGTCAGAGGTTATATCTGCATATTGAAGCGTATTATGACTTGCTTAGATAAGTTATATGAGTAATGACCATTTGCGATGCCCGGCCTGTGTAAAATCTCGCCCGCAATGTCTGGGAATACAGCCAAAAGTGTTCCGACAGGAATTTGTATGTTTGTAAAATGTCTGGTTCTGAGCCAGGCATAAGACTCAATGTATTCGTTTCCCTATAAAAAGCATGCTCACCGTAACACTGGCAGCACACACTAGCAGCAACCCTCTGATGATGTTATGTGTCGGCCCTTCTGCGGAAGCTTTGTTTTATTGCAATAAATGATTGTTAAACTCACTTACGAGTGCGTTTATTTTTGACGGAGACCTCCGCCTGGTGAATTTTAGCATTGACTAATTGGCGTCCCTGGCTGGTGGCCTTGCAGATGCAGCCCATCGCTTTGATGCGTGCCTTCCAGTGAGCTCCTGTCTCCGGCGACTACTTACTCGGCCCAAATTTTATCGCACCTTTGCTGCAAAAAGCGCAAGTTCTCATCGGAGACGGAGATCAGGAAGAAGGAGAGACGACTGCTCTGCCAAGGACCAGACGAACCAGACAGAGGGGAGGTCACTTTGGTGCGGTGAGTGAATTGTATCTGCAGAAATTGTATTGGTGGACGGTAAGCCACAATTGGTATCAGTTTTATGGTACGTATTATTTGGGTTTGGTAAGGTATTTTTTTTAATAATGGGAAACTTGTGTGACCGAAACAAAAATGAGGAACCTATGCATGCGCCTGCTGAAGGCACTCCGTGTTATACTATGCTAACTAACTATGGACTGGGGGCGGTACAGTTTTGCAAAAATTGGGAGGACTACACAAAAAAGTCAGTTCAATTTAGATGGCCTCCTAAGGTCGGGACTTTTGATATTAAGACACTCGAGCATTTGGAATTAGCATTATTAAGAAAGAAGGTCCGCCCCGCCCAGCATGATGCTATTCGCCAGTGGCGAACAGAAGCGATAAAGCAGAAAATGTCCCAAGATAAAAAGGATAGAAAGAAACAAAAACGAACCTTGCAGGAGAAGGCCTGTGAGTTGGATAATAAAGAGTTTGAGCACCAGCTAGATGTAGAGGATCGGGCTGCCCTAATAAAATATAGTAAAGGTATGTACCCACTTCTCCCTAAAACAGAAAAGGAAATCGCCAGTTTTAACAATCGAAGCTGATCAGGATGCAGTCAGATTAACAGAAAATCTTTTGCGACTAACAGTACCTGTCATATCCCCATATAATATTGCGCCTCAAGTGCCTTCTGCACCTCCTCCTCCACCCCCACCCCCATATGGTACCCACATCGGCACCATGGATCCAAATAGTACAGAGGAAGAGGAAGCAGGGCATTTGCCTAGAAAGCCGCCCTTCTTCACTCCGGTTGAATTTGCCAGGTTAGAACACATAGCAAACGATTTGTTTGATAACCCGGCTGGAGGGGTAAGACAGAAATTGAACACCTGCCAGAAGAAGGAATTTCGCCAGCTAATGAGAATACATTGCGACCTTGTTAATAAGTGGTTGAGAGATGATGGCGAGCGCCCTTGGCTCGTGGGTTTGCATAACATTTATAAGGACCTTGACACTGAAAAAGATCGGGTAACTCTATGGGATAAATACAATCAGATAATTGACCGGGTTACTAAGGAAAAGAAAGATTACCACGACCAACTGATGTGGGAAGAAGAGCAAAATTGTAGAAGAGCGCAGTCCTTGCATGATGCCAAACCGACGGCTAACGCTTTGATTAAAAGGATACTTAAAGTAGAGGAGCAAGGGAAGTTAGAATATTGGACGGACATATTTGCCACCCATAGCAAGGCAACTCGACTGGTATGTCTGGAAGGACTTTTGAACAAAATAGGACTGGAATGTGGAACAGGTGGGCGGGAGGAAGTTTGTAAAAAGGTGAGAGAGTGCGAGGCCGAGTTAAAAACGTATAAGCCTAATTGGGAAGTGGAGGATCTCAGGACGCGCAGATTATTCAAAGAATAATTAGAAGTATTTCTCCCAAAAACCCCAATGATGGCACCCCTGAGGGAATGCGCGCCTATTCTTACAGCAAATGTAGACCCAGCCAACAACCCCATTGTAACCGAGACATATGTCTATGTACCCCTCACTAGAGCAGAATTGTTTAGCATAATAAAAAGCACCCCGGACCCTAGGACTAACGCCGCAGGATTCTATGGGGAGCTAAGAGCGCTATTCAAAATGTGTACCTTGACTTTGCAGGACATTGATCATGTGATGTCTGCCGTGACACCGGCTGATGTATGGGAACCCTTCAGATCTCAGGACCCTCCTGGGCATGTCATCAATTGGACAGCATTAGAAAAAGAGGATACAGACCGGAAACCAATTGACCCCATTCCTGAGGGCCTGAAAACACTAGGGACGAGAATATTAAGAGCATTAAGTGACGTGTTGCCAGAGGTAGATGTGAATGTTGAGAAAATGGATGCTGTTATACAGGGCCCTGTAGAAACAGTTGGGGACTATTTCCTGAAATTTGAAAGTGCATTTAAGGCACACAGTGGTCAGTCTGTTAGCAACCCTACAGGTCAGACGTATTTCGCCATGGGCTTTGTGAAGGGTTTGCGTAAAGGAATTAAGAAACCACTCAAATTGGGCGAGAGCACTTGGCAGGCAAGCACTCCATCCCAGATTCTAGAGATGGCTAAATATTACGAACGGCAGGGGGAGGAAGAAATGGAAGGTAAGAAACAGGAAGACAGGAACTTAAAAAATAAGGTGCTAATGCAACAGCTGGTTCAGCCATCTTATAGTAAACAAAAGGGTCAGAAACCCCAGGTAAGAAACCCAGCAGGTAATGCCCCACAATGGACACCCCCACGAATTGATCAGTGTTCATTTTGCAAACAGACGGGGCATTGGAAAAACGAGTGTCCTATATTGATGGCACGAGGCGGTCAACTGGCGGGTGGGAGAGGAAGAGGCCGAGGTGGACCTTATACGGGACCACCCCAAGGACAGAGAAGGTTTGTAAACCCTGAAAAAAATGTATTCTCAACTGGCGCGGCACAGCGACAAATGGTTGAAGTGAATGGCAATGGGTTTGTGGAGGATGAACTGAGTGGAATGATGTTCTTTGATAACACAGCAGCAATGAGTTGAAACGCCCCTAGTGAACCTGTGGAGGCGGTGTCTGTTCCTATAGACCAGAAAGGACCGTATGTTAAATTGCAAATAGGACAGCACCCCACCGTTAAATGCTTGGTTGACACCGGGGAAGGTAACAGCTCGGTTGACACCAAGGCCGTCCCCTCAGTTCCACTATCGGGTGCAAATAAGGTTTCTGTAGGGTTCGGTGGGGAACCCATATGTACTCCAGTGTCTCAGAAAGTTGAAACATCTATATGTGGAGTGAAATTGACTAACAAATGGTTACTTACTAACAGGTATCCCGAGAATCTCCTTGGATTAGATCTTTTGAAAGCTCTAAATGCAACCATTTATTGTTCTCCGATAGGTGTGCGAATGACCATATGTAAATCCAAAGTTGGTGGTTGTTATTTGACTGAACCTTTGCCGCCAGAATTACAGGCATTGCCCGCAGAGCTTTGGGCTACTAGTAGTAATGATGTGGGGGTTTTGAACATTCCCCCTGTTGTGATCAAGGTAAAACATGGTGTCCCTCTACCCCGAACCCCACAGTATAGAATATCTCCAGAAGGGGAAGCAGCATTGGTTAGAAATGTACAGGACCTGATGCAGCTTGGGGTTGTTGAGGAATGTGATGACAGTCCCTGTAACTCCCCGGTTCTTCAAGTCCATAAGAAAGGAGATGAAGTGACCCCATACAGATTTATTATTGATCTCAGGAGAATTAATAAGGTTGTGGACCCCAGGTATCCAGTTGTCCCCAGTGTGACTAGTATTCTTACTATGGTTCCCCCCACGGCTACTTATTTTAGCGTTGTGGATTTGAAAAATGCCTTTTTTTCCATACCCATAGCTGAAGAATCCAGATACCTTTTCTCCTTTGTGTTAGCACAACGGCAATATAGGTTTTGTTGAGCGCCACAAGGTTACACAGAGAGCCTCGCTATTTTTAGCCAAGCACTAAAACAACAATTGGATGAAATTGTGTTACCCCCTGGTGTGATGGTCATCCAGTATGTGGATGATATTCTTATTTGTGGAGACACTGAATTAAGTTGTAAAGAAGGTACCTTGATCGTGTTACAACATTTGGCATATCATAATCACAAAGTGTTTCTTAAGAAAATGCAATATGTAATGCCTAAGGTTGATTATTTGGGATATGTCCTCACTGCAGAGGGTTGATCGCTGTCACCTGAAAGGGTACCATTAATCCAAGAAATTGCCTATCCCAGTACCTTTCAAAGAATTGAGACGACTGTTGGGTATCACCTCATATTGCCGCCATTGGGTCCCTGAGTTCTCCCTGCTAGCAAAACCCCTGTTACAATGTCTGAAGACAGAGAAGGATCAGATACCCTTCACCTGCATGCAAGAAATGAGAGAGGCCTGCGACGCTTTAAAAAGCGCCTTGTGTAGTGCCCCTGGGCTTGGGACACCCAATTATGACAAGCCATTTACTCTTTTTGTACATGAGCAAAAAGGTTGTGCCCTAGCTGTATTGACTCAGGAACAAAACGGAAAGCAAAGGTCTTGTGCTTATTTCTCTGGCACATTGGACAGTGTGGCTGCGGCACTTCCCCCTTGCATGCGATCAGTTGCCGCAGCAGCGGTAGCTCTCAAACAGAGTGCTGGTTTAGTGCTGGGAACTGCTATAATTGTGAGAGTTCCCCCATTCCATAGATGTGTTGCTCAATGGAACTCAAACCCAGCATCTTACATCAGCCCGCTTGACACAATATGAATTGACATTGTTTGCACCAAATGTAACTATCATGAGATGTAATACTTTAAACCGAGCTTCCCGTTTGCCCTTGCCGAGTGGTGAGGGAGATCAAGACATGCATGATTGCCTTATACGCACTGATGAGCAGACCCGAGGTAGGGTCGATCTGAGTGACCTTCCCCTAGAGGGAGGTGATGGGGTTCTATTTTGTGATGGCTCGTGTTAAAAGCTGGAAAGTGGGGAGACAGTGGGTGGGTACGCGATTACAACTGAAAGTGAAATTGTCCATGTGGAACGCATACCCGAGTTATCAGCGCAAGCTGCAGAATTTAGGGCGTTGACAAAGGCTCTAGAATTAAGCAAAGGTTTAGCTGTAACCATCTATACGGATTCAGCCTATGCACATAGTGTGGCCTTTAATTTTGGCCTGCTATGGAAAGAAAGAGGGTTTCTCACCTCACATGGTACCAAAATAAAACATGGTAATTTGATGAACAAATTATTGACGGCATTGGCTGAACCCGCTCAGGTGGCTATAGTGAAATGCTCCACCCATAAAAAGGTGGTAGATTTTGTGGGGCAGGGAAACGATTTTGCAGACCAGGTGGCTAAATTTGCCGCAGAACACTGTAAACTGCCCCTTCCAGAGTGTAACATGCTGCAAATGAATATGGATGGGAAGAGGGATGAGGGTGAATTGGGAAAGGACCCTGAGGAGATAGTAAAGGACATTCAAAGGGAAGCGGCAGATTGCGAAATTAAAGCATGGACTAAGGACAATAACAATGGACAAACATCTAATGGGGTGTGGCTGGACGAAATCAAAATGAGGTGGTTGCTCCCTGACAGTTATTTACCCATGGTAGTTGATATGGCACACGGGAATGCCCATGTTAATGCAAATGCAATGGAGGATATTCTAAGCAAGGTATGGAAGAAACGGAAAATTGGATCATATTGCAGGAGGTGGGCAGCACAGGGTGCCATCTGCCTCCAGCACAATGTGGGCAAATCTGTGAAGGTACCAGCGGGTCATAGCAGACTCCCTATGCAGCCATTTGAAGTGGTATACATGGACTTTATACAAATGGAACCAGTTGCTAAACTAAAATATTGTCTTGTAATGAGGTGTGGGTTCTCTGGTTGGACGGATGCTTACCCCCTAAGAGACAACACTGCTATTTCCACAGCTAAATGTATCCTGAAATACTGGGTGCCCCAGTACACAGTGCCCAGCCTTCTGTTTTCCGACAACGGAGTACACTTTACTGGTCAAGTTGTGAAGTATGTATGTACTGCCTTAGGTATTGATCAGCGATTCCATTCCATTTATCATCCCAAAAGTGCCGGGATTATTGAACGATCGAATGCCGTAGTTAAAAACAAACTGGCAAAAATCTGTGCCTCCACAAACCTGAAGTGGACAGACGCCCTTCCTTTGGCATTATTGAGTATGCGGACCACTCCAAAGGGGACGCACAAATTGTCCCCCTTTGAGATCGTGATGGGCCGCCCCCCAAGTGCCTGGTCTGTCCCTAAATCAAGGGTTATTGGTAACATTGAACAGCCATTGTTGAGGGATTACTGTGCTGAACTCACACATAAACTATCTTTTATCCATCAACAGGTGAAAGAAGCAGCTCCGCCGGCCCTAATAGGAGAGGGCCACGCCATCAAACCAGGGGACTATGTACTGGTAAAGAGCTTTGATCGCACAAATTGCCTGCAAGCCCGCTGGAAGGGGCCATTCTTGGTCCTCTTAGCAACACAAACCGCTGTCAAGGTAGCAGGTTACAAGACGTGGCTACATGCCAATCATCTCAAGAAGGCACCACCTCAGATATTCCACCCCCGACCAACGACACAGATCATTTTGCCGCCGAACTAACGGAGGAGACTCCAAGGTATAACTTGCGCCCCAGGAAGTAACATTGATTGCCTATGTTTGAACTCTGACATCTGGCTGAGAAAGGACTTGGTAAAGGGTCAGAACAAGCAAGGACAATTGAAAATACAGATGAAGTGGCCTCAGCAACCCCTCCTGGGTATGAAGTAGCCCCACCGAGACACAGATGAAATGGCCTCAGCACCCCCCAAGGGTAGGAAATAGCCTCAACGAGACGAGTCAAGGTAGGAGCCAGAAGTGGTGACAGCAGGACGGGTTATACTGTGCAACCCTTGCGATCTAGCGCATAAACGGACGGCACCGTTATGGTAATTGTTAGGGACTTTGAACCTTTTGTCTAAAATATATACTGTATATATATATATAGTGTGACATTTGACAGCCAAGTTCCGGCACTTAGCCACCTGGGATCAGCCCTGTGCGAGGGAACAAAGTAGGTTGTTAAAATGGATAATGGGGATTATACTATAACAGATGACCATTTCGGTGAAAATACAAAAAGGAAATGAGCAGAAATGGACAGTAAATAGGACGCACATAAAGAACTATTGCGCTTGGTAATTGATGAGAATAGAAAACAAATACTCGACATGCTCAACTCGACAATTTACGATAGTGGGAAACGGGAGGACCAGAGGTCATACACAGTTAAAGTTTCATCGGCCCACATTCCCCTGACGTCAAACGCAACCCGGTATCTAAATAGATCCGCTCCCTGTCCGCCAGATACAAGGTTCCTAGACCCGGTCCTTCTCTATACAGGAGATGGGAGGGAAGAAAAACTACCCTCCCCGATACCCATGCAAAATATAATTCGACAAGCACCCTTTTGTTACCAACGAACCCAACCGCCTCATAAGGGTGTCTTTATGGGCCAACACACCTGCCTGATTACAGTGGATTTAAACAGTCTGTCAGCACCCCTCCTTCCTCCAGAAGGGGCCATGTTTATTTGTGGGGAAAACGCTTACCTCTGGTTGCCTAGCCATTGGAAAGGCAGATGTACTGTTGGCTATATAATCTTGGGACTACATTACAAACCATTAGAAGCAGCTAACTTAAGGAAAGAAACTAGGAGAACAAGATTGAGTATGGGGAATTATGGGCGAAGGAAAAGAGGTGTTATCACTAAGGAAGACACAACTTGGGATGAATTCTTTGACTTTCTAAAAGGCATAGTGATGCCAATGGGAATAGTTATGAATTCCAGGAGCATTAGGAACCTGGCTAGGTTAGTGGAGAAGGAATTAAATGTGACCGGCGACATACTGGCTAACCTTACTAAAGAAGTACAGGCAGTCCGGATGGTCGCATTACAAAATCGACTGGTATTAGACACAATGCTGGCAGAGGTCGGAGGGGCTTGTTATATAATTGGCACTTCCTGCTGCACTTTAATACCTGATTATAGCACCGATATCTTTAAAGGGATCGATGAAATGCATAAAATGGCAGCTCAAATCCATTCTGAATTTGGGCCTGGGGATGGGACATCCTGGTTCTTGGATTTATTACAAAGCTGGGGATGGAAGCTTCTCACCCCTCTTCTCGTCGTGGGAGGATTAATAGCTGCTTGCTGCTGTTGCATCCAGTGCTTTCCCTTGTGCATATCCGTCATAGGAGACTGCTGCAGGAAAATGATGGGAACACTCACACCCAAGCCCACAAATGCCATGGTCACTAATGAGATGATAAATTGGAAGAGGCGATCGAGGAGTTACACAAGATTGACGTATCAGATAAGGAAAGTGAAAGAATAATTAAATACAAACCAAACCAGGTGTACTATTGATAAAGTCTTGCTGACGCAAAAGGGTTGTTTGTAAATACCAAAATAATGTAATTACTGTGTTTTCTTTGCCTCAGCAAGACTTAAAACATTGTCCATGTTATAGCATTATGTCCATGTTAAACAAACTGCTTTTGTGTCTGTACACGAGGCCCAGGGTTTTCGCCTCGAGTGCCTATTACTCATAGACTTAGGAATGTCCCCCTGCTCTCCTTTCCCGTGAAGCTACATAAACAGCGTTTGTTAGCACTTTTACACTTCCCTCCCACAGTGTGCAGCTTTGCAGGTCAGCATGTGTTTGCCGACCCTAGAGTCTCTTTTATAAATAATGATTGTCTGACATCCGCGCTCTTTCCTGGGAACATAAGCACGAATCCATCTGTACTGACTTTTTTTATTCTTTGGAATGTGTGTGAAAGGGATTGTTCCAGGCGCTCGTGCGTCACTCTGTAAAAATATATGTCCTGCTTTTGTTCAACAGCCCATAAATGGACATCATTATCACTACAGCAACAGGATATGTGTAGCTTGCAAAATTCCCCCCGTGTCAAGTGTAATGAATTAGCTCGTTGTACGACCATACATGTCAGAGGTTATATCTGCATTTTGAAGCGTATTATGACTTGCTTAGATAAGTTATATGAGTAATGACCATTTGCGATGCCCGGCCTTTGTAAAATCTCGCCGGCAATGTCTGGGAATACAGCCAAAAGTGTTCCGACAGGAATTTGTATGTTTGGAAAATGTCTGGTTCTGAGCCAGGGATAATACTCAATGTAATCGTTTCCCTATAAAAAAGCATGCTCACTGTAACACTGGCAGCACACACTAGCAGCATCCCTCTGATGATGTTATGTGTCGGCCCTTCCGCGGAAGCTTTAAACTCACTTAGGAGTGCGGTTATTTTTGACGGAGACCTCCGCCTGGTGAATTTTAGCATTGACTGCACCTTGCTAAACAGAGGGCAGGAGGTTGATCACTTTTCTCAGCTGGCTCCCTGCTATGGAATAGCCTCCCCCTCTCACTGTGCCTTGAGCAGGACGTTCTTACATTCCAGAAGCTCCTCAAGACTTTCCTCTTTACCTCCTCCTTCCCATCTTCTCTCCTCTGCTAATCTCACAGTTGCTGTGATTGGTGTCCTGGGCCCTTATGCATCCTCGGGCCACTGACCTCCCACACCCAATTATCCAGCTTCTGTCTACTCTCAGCACTTGCCTTCGCACTTCCACTGCCTTGGGGCTTGCACTTACACTCAACACAGCTCCAGGCTGTGTAGCACTTATCACACCATTCACTTCATATGTTGCTCACTCACGAGCATGGGCACTTCAGCACCTACCCCCTCTGCCCTCTTCCTTGCTACACTTGCATGTTCTGAATACTCACAAGTCATAGTAGGTTCGTCCTTTTTTCCTTTCCCCTCCTATGTGGTGTATTTGTTGCTAGGTCTGGAAAAGATCAGGGGTTAAGCTAATGTTGGGACTGGGGGGATTCGGAGCTAGCTATATCCTTTTGGTTGTAGCCCCTGAGCTTCTACCCGGGGCTACAATCAAAAGACCTGGGGCTGTAGCCCCCTTAGGCCCCCCTAGCAACGCCTCTGGTATTCAATATGTATCACTCCCTTGTTCCCTCCCTTTGCCAGGTAAGCGCATTTAAACAGTATGCATTTGCTGTATAAGCACCTAACAAGCGAACAATAAATAAATAATTAAATATGAGAAAACTAATGGGGAGTAGGCCGAAACAGCATTTTTATAAATTTGTTTTCTTATAAACGTTTGTATTTTTTAACAAATCTTCCCTAAAATGTGCAGTCGGGGTGGGGGAGATGGTAGGGAGTCGCGGGCGTACCTAGTTGGCTTCATATTTTAGACCAAATCCATTGCACAAGTCAAAATGTATTCATTCATTTTTTCGGGTTTCCTATGGGAGTGCGACTCACCTTAACTATAGGGCGGTGTGGCGCCCCATAAAATATATACCTCCTTGCAGATGACTTTCGGGGCTGACAGCCTTCACTGTCTCTAGGATGGCGACGAGAAGGATACAGGTTCACAGTTGCGGAAGTAAGTAATCAGGGCAGGTGTTTACACCAGGTGCAGCAGTTACCCCACAAACCAAAGGAGTACTGTTAGAGCCATTCCAGGTTTGTGGCCTGTGAGAGAACATCGGGGAGCACTGAGAAGCAGGTTTCCCTGAACCCCTCTGCGAGGCCACTTCACCATAACTTTATGCATAGTAGCATATCAGAGCATTTCACGGGTGTTCCCCTTCCTGTGATGAATATTGCAGCTTTTATACAGATTTGTATCGGGAATACAATTTTTTTACATGCACATTGCGTAGAATAGCGGGAATAACTGATTGGGGATCAGAGCAATCTATTTTTAATGTCTGCAATTTGGTAAAGTGTTCTGTGGCGTTTCAACAAAGGGTGATTTGGCCTCAGCAGAGCTGTATGAAAGAAGAGGGCGACATATGCTTATTACAGAACGCAATTACTTTCCTGTGCTATTGTTCCGCATGCCTACGCAGAGAAGCAAAAAAAAAAAAACCGTCACAAATAGATTCTCTTCTGTTGCAGTGCAGTGCAGTGGGAGGGGGAGGGGTGGGGCTGGCCATTCATCCGGAAAATAAAAATGGGATTCCCCGCTCACCGCAAACAAATGTGCTCCATCATCAGCCAGGAACCCCCCCGCAATTCCTTTTTTCCCATTTTGTTAAATGCGCATTTCACCGGCTCTTTTGACAATGTGTAGGTCACAGATTAATGCAACGTCTTAAAATAGGTCAGAAACGGTACACAGTGAAATAGAGAAACAGGATGACAACATCAAGTTGCAGAAAACAATTAAAGCTGCGTGCCCGCACATACTTTTCGGCTGTACATTTTGCAAGCATGTAAAACCAAAACAGATGGAGGATTTAGATTTAATCATGACCAATGGCATTGGCCTGGGCAGCCTTCAACATCACTGTTTATTAGCTCGTGAGCGCTGTTGCAGAATGGGACCCACCGCATTCTCTGCCACCAATGAGCGCAATCCAGCCCAACCTCTAGCAGCCCCAGGCATATTTCGGCCTTCTTGGGCTTCATCACTGAGGTGAAGCTTGGTTTCCAAAGGCAGAGCAATTGAAGGCGCGTCTGGGCTTACCCTACCTCAGTAAGGGAGACAGCCTACAAACGCAACATTTGATGGGTGGGAGTATCTATGATGGACTCAGTTTGCTCCTTCAGATTGTAAGTGCCTCCCTCAAGCAGGGCATGTCCCCAGGCTGCTTATAAACAGGACTGGCCTGCCTGCTCCTTTAGACACCCACACTGGACCCAGAAGGCCTTGCCAACACTAATGACCAATCAGCAGCCTCCCATTCATTCACAAAACCATGGAGAACGTAGAGGCACATACACTGATACTGATCCCAACCTTTTAAATCTTTATCTTGCACACTGATTCTGCTGATGAACCTATGGTATTGCTACATGTAAATGTATTAATATTGTCAAGAATCTTTTATGTCTTACTGTGCAGTGCTTTTATGGAAACTTTGGTTTTGGTCTGAAATAAAGCTTATGATGTTCACATCAGGCTCTTCTTACCACCTCTCCAAACAGGAAACCATCAAAGGACGCCTGAATGAGGTGCACTTGGATGGACGCACCCACAACTTGCCCCATCCTCCAACTGCCTCGGGTTCCTGATGGACAACATCTCCTTCAGCAGCACATCAACAGGAGAGTCAGTGACCACCCAAGTTTGTGCCCCTCATCAACACATCACCTAACCAAATGTCTTACTCGTACAAGTCCACTGCCACCAGCCCACTTCTCAAAAATCCAGAAGCAGAACCGACACCCAGGCTCCATTGTGTTGTCAAAGACCCAGAAGCTCTTGCAAGTGCCCATATCTCTCCACACATTCAGCACAATGGTTTATTGAGTGTGTACCAGTCAGGTTCCACCAACTCATGGAAACTGAAACTGCCCTCAGAAATATCAGAGCTTCTTCAATCTAGAGGAGAGGGCCCTGCTTCACCTGTCAGTGGCATAGAATACAGTGGATCACTGCATCCTGTTACAAAGCAAACTGCCCATTGCTTTCTCAGCAGGAGTTTGGGTGCAACTGTCCTTTTGGCATGCCCTGTTGGCCGTGGCTAACAGGGCCAGGAATCTACTAGCACTGTGTGATCTTTTAAATATATTGTCACCCCGTGCACTAAATGTAGTGGTTAGAATTACAGTATATTTAAGGAATACACTGCACGTTCAGTAAATAGAGCTGCACTTAAAGGGAAAAATCCACTCACACATAGGTTGCTGTGTCCCACATGTTATCACATAGCAGGACACAGCAACGTATGTGTGAAGGGAGTGTTCAGCTAACGTGAATGGAGTGTCTATTTACTATCCTCCTAACCACTACATTTTGGGGCCGATTCATAGAATCTGGCACAGAAAAGGCGCAAGGGGTGCGCGCCGAGAAGGAGTCTGCGCCAGCCGTGGTGCAGAAAAATCTTTGCGTGGCACGCGTTTTCATGGATTTCTCGAGGCATCAGTAGCCGTGGTGCAAGTAACAGCAAGCTGTGTGATTAAAGCCCCAACACACCCCCACCACGCACAGTAAAAAGCAAGTGAAATGCCTAGCACAGCGCAATCCACCACGCCATCCCTGGGCCAGAATACAGCCACCGTAGCAAAATCGCGTGAAAACACCGAGCGATCCCCAGCCGCACCCTAGCCCAGTCACACGAAAACACCCCACGATCCCCATCCGCACCCCAGCATAATCGCACAAAAACACCTCACAATCCTCAGACACACCCCAGCGTAATCGCACGAAAACACCCTGCGATCCCTGTCCACACCCCAGCGTAATCACACGGAAACACCTCGCAATCCCCGGCCCCACCCCAGTGTAATCACGTGAAAACAACCTGCGATCCCCGTCCGCACCCCAGCATAATCATGTGAAAACACCTTGCAATCCCATGCCGCACCCCAGCGTAATCACGCGAAAACACCTCGCAATCCCCGGTGGCACCCAGCGTAATCGCGTGAAAACACCACACGATCCCTGTCCGCACCTCAGCACAATCACGCAAAAACACCTTGCAATCCCCGGCCGCACCCCAGCATAATCAAGCGAAAACAACCCGCAATCCCGGTCCACACCCCAGCGTAATCATGCAAAAACATCTCACAGTCCCCGGCCGCACCCCAGCGTAATCACGCGAAAACATCCTGCGATACCCCTCCGTACCCCAGCGTAATCGCATGAAAACACCTCGCAATCCCCAGCCGCACCCCAGCGTAATCGCGCAAAAACACCCCTTGGACCATGTGCGCACCCACTAGAAAACACATGTCCTCCCATGCAAGGCCCACCACCAGCCAAATGGTGCCCCAACACTCTTGCAATCCGCAGCATGCAGCCCCCTCCAGAAGGGATACCCCCACCTCACCTCCATCACCTGTGACCCCACCCTACAGGCAGGCCCCTCCACATGGGACACCCCTTCACATGGGACACCCCTACACCAGCCCCCTTCACCCATGACCCCAAACTGCAGGCAGCCCTCTCCACATGGGATAACCCCACCCCAGGCCCCATCACCCGTGACCCCACCCTGCAGGCAACTCCCTCCAAATGTGACTCCCCCAACCCAGCCCCCATCACCCATGACCCCACCCTCCAGACAGCCCCCTCCACATGGGATACCCCAGCCCCCATCACCTGTGACCCCAACCTGCAGGCAGCCCCTCCACATGGGATACCCCAGCCTCCATCACCTGTGGCCCCAACCTGCAGGCAGCAATATCCACATGGGACACCCCCACCTCAGCCCCCATCACCCATGACCCCACCCTCCAGACAGCCCCCTCCACATGGGATACCCCCACCCCAGCCCCCATCACCCGTGACCCCAACCTGCAGGCAGCCCCTCCACATGGGATACCCCAGCCTCCATCACCTGTGGCCCCACCCTGCAGGCAGCGATATCCACATGGACACCCCCACCTCAGCCCCCATCACCCGTGACCCCACCCTGCAGGCAGCCCCCTCCACATGGGATACCCCCACCCCAGCCCCATCACCGTGGGCCCACCCTGCATGCATCCCCCTCCACATGGGACACCCCCACCCCAGCCCCCACAACCATGAGCCCACCCTGCAGGCAGCCCCCACCACATGGGATACCCCCACCCCAGTCCCCATCACCCATGACACCACCCTGGAAGCAGCCCCCTCCCCATGGGATACCTCAGCCCCCATCACCCATGACCCCACCCTGGAGGCATCCCCCTCCACATGGGTCACCCCCAGCCCCCACAACCCATGACCCCACCCTGCAGGCAGCCCCCACCACATGGGATACCCCCACCCCAGTCCCCATCACCATGACACCACCCTGGAAGCAGCCCCTCCACATGGGATAACCCAGCCCCCATGACCCCACCCTAGAGGCAGCCCCCTCCACATGGGATACTGCCACCCCATCCCCCATCAACCGTGACCCCACCCTGCAGGCAGCACCTTCCACATGGGACACCCCAGTCCCCATCACCCATGACCCCACCCTGCAGGCAGACCCCAACACATGGGACACCCCCACCCCATCACCCGTGACCCGCCCCTGCAGGCAGCCCCCTTTGCATGGGACACCCCAGCCCCATCACCCGTGACCCCACCCTGCAGGCAGCCCCCTCCACATGGGATACCCCTACCCAGCCCCATCACCCGTGACCCCACCCTGCAGGCAGCCCCCTCCACATGGGATACCCCTACCCAGCCCCATCACCCGTGACCCCACCCTGTAGGCAGCCCCCTCCACATGGGTTATCACTGCATGACGAACCCTGACATACTGACACAGCATCACTGCATCGATTGTCTGTCGTGCACCTTGTGTAACTCACCAATAGCTGAACTGGCCGGGGCGTTGCTCAACCTGAAATCCGCAGATAAGAGGGAGCTGCTCCGGATAATAGTACAGCCCAAACTGTGTGTTTTCCCAAAAGGGATACACTCAGAACCAGACCTCCTCAACTTGAGGACCTCTTTTAGGCAATATACCTCTCTGCTATGTAAGATGACAGACAGAGTGATTGATTACTCAAAAGAGCGGAGATACCCACACCACTATGCCAAGGCTGTAAGGGAAACAAAGAACACGTTAGTCAGCTTAAAAAGAGATAATATTAGCACCACTCTTTCCTTGGTATTATCTATCTGTATAACCCTGGACTGGAAGGGATGATAGGAATGGTTCTCAACAATTTAGCCAACAACTAGGAAAAAATTAGAGAAAACAATAAAGACCCAGATATCCCCTATGTGATAATATAGAGTAGGAATTAGATCAACTAGTCTTACCCTATGGGAGAGAGGAATGAATCAAGTTATTAGAAAAAACAACAACAGGAGAAAATAACAAAGAGGGAAGGTTAGTACAGGGAAAATCCCCGGACGGCAAGCGGAACGCAAACTAGAGCCGGGATGGTGCACTAACCAGGATAGCGTCCAAAGTGCACAACAATTCCAGAGAAAACAGTTCCACCTGGAAGGAGTCTCTATGTGGATCAAGGGTCCTCTTTGTTCGAATAGAAGAAAGTTCCAAAGGGAACTAGAACAAAGTAATACTAATCCTTGTCCCTTCAGATAGTAACAGTGAAGTAATGTATGAAGACATAGAGTTGGCAAAAGCGCTGAAGGCTCACCTGCGAAGGAGGTAGGGCTGTATCCAGTTTCAAGGCGAGAAGTAATGGAAATACACTGCCTGTTGGAAAACGGCCAGCACGATTGGAAATGATAGGACGTGCTGATGCTTCTACACAAGAACAAACAAAAGGGCTGCAGCGGAAGAAGGTAGTCCACAGGACGCTGCAGTAATAAGGAAGTCTCAAGGGCAAAGTCCTTGAATCACCGGAGTAGACAAGTAGAAGAGTCAGGTGGAAATCTGTGGTCTGGTACACAAATACAAGGTTTGAAAATGGAATTTGGTAAGGAAACGTTAATTAGAAGCAGCATCTTCCTACGCGAGTAGCGTTTATGAACGTCTTGCCGGTGGGCGGACCCTTGACGCACCATGATCAGCTGGCCTGACACGTGACTTGGTGCGGAGCCGAGAGACGCGAGTCCTGCGTCTCCAAGGCAACCTCCAGTGTTGGAGGAAAGGAGACGTGCACCGCCTGAATGAATCTAAACGGGCATTGCGGGACCGATATGTTACACCTTGACTGCCGTGTAGTGACACCAGCCTGACTATACACCGGAACATGTATCCTGCAAACAAAATTTAATGCATTCACCCGGGCCACATCCATGAGTGTGGTAGCCTGGCAAACAGAATAGCTGTCTGCAACCATCCCCCAACATACACATGTAACAGGTGAATGCAAAAGTGAGGGCCTGCTGGCTCTGTAACAATGTCATAGCATCAATCCCCAGGGACAGATTGTTCACCAATGACAGATTCCAAACCACCCTCAATGTTTCCCACATGAAAAAACACTGGCCAGGTGTCCCACAGCCTGAGCAACATTCAGCTGCCATTCCTAGAAGATAATCCCTAATGAACACATCACTGGTTCGCCAATGTGTGAAGGACGTGGCAATCAGACAATGCACCACTCACCGAGGCAGCTGCAATGGGCAGCCAATGTGTAAATGAATAACGTTCAAAGACCTTGGCTGTGAAGCCAGCGGTGCGTGCTACACTCCTTTGTCCATTGCTACGTGGTTTCTTTAAGTTTGTGGTAGGTATATATCCAAGGTATGAAAAATCACATACTCAGTTTGTTTTATATGATTTTACTGAATATTTGTTAATAGTAATCTGAGATTTTAAATCTCTATTCATGAAGGTTCCATAAGGACGGCCAATGCATTTCAGAATTAACTTCCTTCATCAGGGCCTTACTATACTGGTTTCGATAATTGTAATACAAAATAAAATTTAAAAAATCAAGAATCATCAGCGACCCAGAAGACTGTGAGAGACAACTAGAACTACTCCAAGAATGATTGAAACAAAGAGGCTACCCACAAATGGATTTGCAAATGGCACACGAAAAAACAGAGACACAGGGCCTCATTACAACCCAGGCGTTAAGGGTTTAACGGCGCCTGATTACCCTTAACGCCTGATTACCATTTTAACGCCTGCTTTTAGCAGCCGTTAAAATGCAAGGCACTAACCCGCCTTGGTGCTAATTACGGCACCGTAATTTACGGTGCCGTAATTAGCGCCTTCCCCACTCCCATTATGCCCTATGGGGCAAAAATGTGAATGGGGAAGGGTAAATGGGGAATGGGGATTTACCGCCCCACTCACCTTGGAATGGGGCGGTAAATCCGCCATCCACCATGGTGTAAACAGAGTTTACACCATGGTGGTAAAGTAGGGAACTTACCGCCTGGGTTGTAATGAGGCCCACAGACACGAGATCAACTTCTCACTAAAAAACAGATCGACAGAATCCAGAATTAGTATTTGTCACAACATATTCCATACAAAGTAATAAAATCAAAGAAATAATTCTAGACAGATGGAGCATACTAACAAGTGACATAAGTATTAAAGATTTGTTTCCATAACCACCAGTTTTCGCCTACAAAAGAAGCAATAACCTACGTAATATGCTAGTTAACACAAGAAGCAAGAATACCAACAGGAAACCAGACAAGCACCCTGGCACTTACCCCTGTATGAGCTGCAGCAATTGCAATAACGTGATGAAGGGTAACACGATAACACACCCAAAAACAGGAGCTAAAATCAAACTCAAGTACCATGCTACCTGCCTGTCAGAAAACGTAATTTATGCCATTAAGTGCCCTTGTGGTATCTACTACGTAGGGGAAACAGCACGCAAGATACGAGTGAGGATCAATAAACACAAATCATGTATCGTTAACAACAATATGACCTCAGCAGTAGCTAGACATTTCAAGGCAAATGGACATTCCATAACACAACTAAGGTTTGCAGTACTTGAGGTACAAACCAACAAAGACATGAAGAAATGGAGGGCTCGGCAGGAAGATTTCTGGAGTGACAAATCAGACTCATTATCTCCAGATGGGATTAATGAGGAGTTTGATTTAAGTTGTTTTCTGCGACTCTGCATGATATTAGCTACATAGCTACCATTGAATTATGTGAATCATGCCTAACCATATTCTTTACCATGCGGTTCTTGACATAACCATCCTAGTTAACGCCATTTCAGGTGTCGAAGAGATTCCTTTGAACCATCCCTCCCGTCTATACATCATGTTTGATAGGCACAAGCTACGAGTAACTAAGAGTTTAAGTACAATTATAAATGTATATAAGATTAGTATGATACGCATGCATAAATGTTATTCTGTAGTGAATCTAATAGTTCATTTAACTGATTTAGGTCCCCTCAACACGCATTTGCAGTGTTGAGCTACCCGAGGTAAATATATCTATTGGAGACATTGTGAATGTCACTATATGGGCTGTAGTATTACACGTGTGGTCGCTAAATTTCGCTTATCTTAGAAATCAGGATGAGATATATATACATGTGATAACACGTGGTGAATACAATAATTGATGTTATTAATGAATGGCCCCTTAACACTGATTTTCAGTGTTTATGTTCCCCATTTCCGCATAATAACCCGATACCTCCTACATAGCATCATTTCTGTACCGATACCCCACGGGTGAATACAATAATTGAGCTTATTAATGAACGGCCCCATAAAACTGACCTTCAGAGTTTATGTTCCCTATTGCAACATAACAACCCGAGACCTTCTTATGGCACTATTTCTGTACTGATACCTC
The DNA here is from genome assembly GCF_040938575.1 of Ambystoma mexicanum. NCBI lineage: Eukaryota > Metazoa > Chordata > Amphibia > Caudata > Ambystomatidae > Ambystoma > Ambystoma mexicanum. Next base: position 209,148,732 of record NC_090940.1, read on the forward strand.
ACGGGTCTGCTTGTAAATAGCACCCCGTACTATACAGAATTTGTTTTCACGTTAAACACACAAGTATATCTATTTAGGTCTTATCGTAGTAGTACCAACGTCTACAGAATTCAGGAATTGTGCACACTACTTACTTTTATCTTTTGACTATTGTACAGCTTTTCATGTTTTTTTAACATCTGGCGTCTCTTTTATGCTGACAAAGCATACGTTTCCTCACCTGCTATTAAAGTAATAGACATACTGAGAACCATGCACTTGATACACACAGCACGGCTACCTCTAGGGTCTGTGTACACATTACAACATGGCCGCCAGGCTTCACCCATAGCCATCCTTACCTTCAGGAGTTCCCATAGCAACCTTTTATCAACACTGCCGCTCGCAAGGAAACGCGTGCCCTTGCGGTTTCATGGAGAGTCAGAGCGAGTTGTTATGAGACATAGGTAAGCACCAGATAACGTTAGGACTCCGTAAATTGCTCAGAATGATCACAGATAATGACCCTCGCCCATGTGTATAAACTTTAAAGATCTACTTTGAGAGATCGAGTCTTTAGCCTACGATCGCATCTAGCAACGCAGGGAGAATCCCCACCCACACTGTAAACGTGCAGAAACCACGCAATAGAGATAAGAGGTCAGTTTCTACTGTTTCCTTTTTTCACACTTGAATTCAGTTCGACCATGACGCCACGAATAACACACTTTCCTTTCTCTTTATTTTTCTACACATTTCGCAATTTCATCATTCAAATCAATCATACCAACCCGTGTGTATACCCATCCATTTTTGTTACTAATCGCTTTATTGAATGATGTTGATATTCTCGTGTTTGCGATACATATGACTACATGGGACCAATACTTTCATGTATGGGGACTAACCTATTCTTGGAATGTCTGTCAATGGGATGTGATAACTATGGCTATTATAACTGTTAATGTTTGAAATGGGAAATATTCGTGGAATGAATATGGTTAACACTGGAATTATGTAACATTAACTCAGGGACTGCGGTCAATTATGTCATTTGAACATCGCTTGACTTTGGTGATTTTTTTAGTTTTATTTTGTGTTACAATTCTCGAAACCAGTATAATAAGGCCCTGATGAAGGAAGTTAATTCCGAAATGCATTGGCCGTCCTTATGGCACCTGCATGAACAGAGATTTAAAATCTCAGTTTACTATCAATAAATATTCAGTAAAATCAGATAAAACAAACTGATTTTGTGATTTTTCATACCTTGGATATATACTTACCACAAACTTAAAGAAACCATGTACCAGTGGACAAAGGAGTGCAGCCCGCACCGCTGGCTTCACAGCCAAGGTCTTTGAACGTTAGTCTTTTACAGTGCTACTTCACTGAGGCACTTTTTGTAGCGGGTTTGCACCCTGAATATTACGAATTGATCAAAAATAAAAGAAGAAAAGTTAATTATTAAAGGTAGTGCACACTCACCTCAAACTCTAACAGCCAATGTGTCAATACAAAGAAATACCAACAGTGTATCCCAGTGCAAGGGGTTGACCAACACCAGAGATGATGATAACTGTAAAAACACATGCTGGTGAAGGGGAAAGCACCACTTGTGTGTTACACAGCATCAAGCAAATCACGTGCAAATGTCCTGAACATGTAACACTCCCACAGTCACCCCACCCACCCCACTCACAAACACAGTGAGGGCAAACACACAGTGATGCTGTACATGTGAAAGGAAATGCCATTTGACAGTGCACACACAAAATCCCACTTCACACACCACCATGTGTATTGTCACCCCGCAAATAAACTCCGAACATAACACACGCACGTAAGCAAACACACACATCACTAACAATGGGCAGGATCGGGGCTACTAAATGGACTATCAAACAATCACACTGCAAAAATAACTGTGACTGACAATGACTGTGAGAGTGAAAAATAAATATATTGAACAGTTGTGTTTGAAACATACATACTGTAAATAAAATCATAAATCATAATCTTAAAAGATGTCCATGTAAAAATAGAAAAAGAAAATGCCCATATGTATAAAAATATTTACACTGTAAAATCTACAATATTACAAATAAAACACCTCAAACACACCAAAAAACAATGTACAAGAAAACATGGAGGATGGTCCAGAGTCCACTCCAAAACCAATAAAAAATAAAAGGAAACTTACACCTACAGAACTATGTACATAAAATGTAGTAATGTCCGTGATCCAAGCTCCAAATAATACAAATTTAAAGGAAACTTATATCTACAAAACTATGTACACAGGCAGCAAGCTAGTTCTCCATGTCACCATTGTCACTCAATGTCTTTGCCAGGGCATCATCAGAGACTGCATCCACTTCCCCTAGGCGGGCCTCCACTCTCTTCTCGAGTGCTTGCAGGGACTCAAACATGGACCTCTCCATCCCCTCCCACTCCCTGCAAGTATCCTCGAGGATGTCAGCCCGCCTCTCTGCCCTTTGCAGTGCAATCTCCACCTTGGCCATGGTGACTCTCGCCTCCAGAGCCCGCTGCCTCTCTGCCTGGATTTGCTGCCCGTATCGCACAAACACGGAAGACATCCTTGTTCTGAGGTCCACATTTGCATCCTGCCTGACGTCGGATACCTGCCTCCTTGAAATGGGATGCTCTGAGTACAATAGCCTCCTACTTTGAGCCTGCTGCTGCCAAATCGCCCAATGCCTGCTTTGTGTGGACACCCTCTGGGCTGATGGCATCACCCGGGGGTGTCAGGCCCGTGCCATGCTCCTGGGTGCCTGCTCTCCCTCCATCGCCATTGCCTCTGTCGTTCCTTGGATCGGTGTGGTGACCATCTCAGCTGATCCACTGTTGACTCCCAACTCATGCAGGGATGTTAGCTCCACCAGACGGGCCGACATGGGTGGGACTGGTGCACAGGGGATCCAGGTGGTATTTGGGTCGGAAGGCACCCGGGAGGATGACTGGTGCACAGAGGAACAAGATGAGGAGGGGGCGCAAAAGTGGCCAGCCCATGCATCCAATTCAAGAGCAGGAATGCTACTAGCCAGTTCAGGAGTCGCCAGACATCATTGTGATGATATGCAAGCACTTGAGTGCAAGGCTGCACATCATCATGAATGGTGCTGGTACGCTTCCTGATACTGACTAGTAGGGGTACCACTCTGTCCTGAAAGGCAACATCCGCAGGAAGTGGGGTGTCGGTCTGGGTGGAAATAACCAACACCTGCGCATGGATCCGGCCTGGGGCATGCCGGCAGGTGCATTCTGCTGTAGGCGCTGCAAGCGTCTTCCGCAATGGATGGCCCCTGTGTATGCTCACCTGTCGTGTGAGTGGGCCTTGCATCTCTGGCCGGTGGAAGCATCCTTGCTGCCTTGCTCCACAGCACCTTCTCCGCCCTCTTCTTCCAACGCAACTGTGGATAAGGAGACATAGAATACAAAATCAGGGTACTGCACCGATGTGTGTTTGGCACCAAAAATATGCACATGAAGTACACTGCTAAAGGTTACAACCATCATCACCCTCCACAACACACAGGTACATGCAATGTACATACATACACATACATGTAATTCCTTCACAACAGACAATCACATCCGTGGACATGGCACTGTCACAACCTATCAATTGCGCACGCTACACTCATGCATCATGGGCCATACACATGTCTTACACACATATCACCTGACAGTCCTCAAGCAGTGCACTGAGCTATCACATCAGAGTCCCCTCAACAGCAATCACGCAACAAGACTAGGTCACACATTGAAATGCACCTGTTACATCCTGTTACATCCATCCAGGAGTGATGGCCAGTCACACAGTCACATCTTAGACACATGCACATGAACACCATGCATGTTCATGATGTTGACTACACCACCCATCTGCCACACTTCTCACACGGCATGTCTCAGACACATGTGACAAACCACGTGCACGTCATGAAATGCTGCAGTACAACACACAATGCAAAAGTAAGACCATTGAAATTACACATGGTTCATAGAACATATGTAAAGCACTGTCTGGGACATGCACACAGACACCCTTACAAGAGGCATACTTGATGTAAGGCCAAGGTGCACACTCCCACCATACATCCACATGAACATGCACTGTGGAGGCCAGCAACACATGGACACTCACCTGACGACTCCAGACGGAGCTGGAAATCGCTGATCTGGGTGTGCAGCGCCGGGTAGAATTTCTCCAGGACCCGCATGTCAGTGGTGTTAATCCAGCCCCTGTGCCCCCCATTCCCGGTTTGGCACCAGCCTGGTGGAAGCACAGGGCCTTGCTGTGGGTCCTGGATTTGAGGTCTTCCCTGCGCTTGTGCACGTGGTGGTAGTCACAGGGTGTCACCCCCTCCGTTTTGATGGCACCCACGATCTGGTCCCAAATCAGCTTCGTCCTTCCTTGCCGACTTGTGATGTTCCGTGGAAGAGGTCATCACAATGCCCCAGGACATGCTCCACCAGGATGTCAACTTCCCTGGTTGTGAAGTTCACAGCTCTCTGCCTCGCTGCCATGGGGTTGCCACTAACCTCGGAAGATGTTGGTTGAGACATGGCAACCCCCAAGGCAGGTGTGGGTGGGCAAGGTGGTCCTGGGGCTGGGCTGTGGAGTGGTGGTGATGGAATGGCACGTTGGGAGTCTTCTGGATAAGGTGAGGTGGTCACAGGGCCAAGGACAGGAGCATTGGCAATGGCTTAACAGCGGACACTGAAATTGCATGGCAGGTGGGCAGCAGGCACACACACAGTGGGCAGGCAGCAGCAGATGGCTCATAGGATGCAGCTCAGGGCAGTAAGAGGCAGGTAAAAAGGCATGCAGGCAGGAGTGTGGGTCTTCGTGTTTGTTGCGTGGGCAGCAGGAAACAGAGTAACGGTTATTCTGCGTGTGCGACATTAGCGCGTACACGTGAAATCAGAGGAAAGGGCCTAATCGCGTAAGTTACGTGACATGTGCTGGCTGTTGGGCGTTGGAGTTCAGATTTGGGGCAAAGGAGTCCCTAGCAGAACATTACACTGCACGTGCGAGTTGGAGCGGACGGACGTTTCGCCTTTTTTGAGATTTTTGGGGTGCCACGCAATTTGTTCACTACGGTGACCGTGCAAACTTCTTATTTTGGTGGGGGATTTGCCTCAGCGCAGACACACGAGGCTAACAGTGAGTCGCGTACGCATTATTCATACTCTGGGTGCCCCTCATTATTAACATCACAGTGGCTTTTGTGAGCTTCGCGTACACATTTTTTCTGCTGCTGGGTGCCACAGCACATTGCGTAATGCTTTTTCTTTTCACGGGAGCTACCGAGGGGTCGCGTACATGCATTCTTTGATATTTGGGGTGCCTGTGCGTTACACCCCTCGTTAATCTTTTCACCAGGGGTAATATTGAGCCTTGCTGCACCTTTTACAACACATACCCTGCCCCCTAACTACTATTTCCCAGGACAATTGCTTGTCAGGCCTCCCATTGTACAAATCCATCTGTACCATGGTTGGGAAGGCCCCAAGAGGGAAAGGTGGCAGAGGTGGCTGAGGTGGCCAGGGTTGGGGACATGCACAGAGAGCTGTGCACCACCCCCAACAGGGTCAGGGAGCTGCAGGGTCATCTACTCTCCCAAGCACCCAGGTTGAAGCACCTGCAGATGCAGCTGCTGCCCCCAACCGCCCGGGTCAGGGAGATACAGCAGTATCTGTTGTCGTCCCCCCCAGGTACACAGATACGCAGGGGCAGCTCATATCCGTGTGTCCAAGGGGAAGGAACGTAAAGTTAAAGGCCCTGGACCCAGCTCCCATGTTGAGGGACCTGCAGGGCCAGTAACTGACCCAACATCAGTGAGTGATGGCATGGCCCAGGCCATTAGTTGTCCAGCCCCTAATGCCCTGAGAGGTCCCAACCACACAGGGTCTGCACCACCTTCCAAGCGGCAGAAGCGTACAGAACAGGGAAAGGCTCAATCCCAAAGCACGGCAAAGGAGACAGCCACGTCGAGCAGGAGGAGCTATAATGATGAAGAACTCCAGATCCTCGTGGAATAAGTGTGTGACCACCACCGTGACATGTGCATGCAGCAAGAGACCACACATACGCCTGCCCAGCATATGGTGCACTGGCAGCAAGTCACGGATCGCATCAACGCCTTGGGGAATGAGAGGCACACAGCTTGTGAGGTCATGAAGCGGTGGAATGACCTCCACGTCGAACCAAATTGAAGCTGGGTGCCAACCTCGCTTCTGCTCTGGTGACTGGAGGTGGGTCACCACAGGAGCAGGAGCTCACGCCACATGAAGAGGCCATGAGTGAGTTGATTCATGTGGATCAGCTGCAAGGCGTGGGAGGCCTGCCAGATTATGAGGAAACGTCCAGTGAGTGATGAAGCATGTGTATCCTTAATAGTGTATGCAGATTAAATAAATGTGTATGATTGTGTAGGACTTCTGCCTGCATTTGTTTGACTGCCATGGGTGAACCATGTCAATGTGTACTGGCCCGTGCTAAGTGCACTTCAGAGTGCATACAACCCATGTGCTGAACATCGGTTGAACATGGCTTAGGGACAGTAGTCATCCACAACCGTTAGATACTAAAAGACATTTCCGGCATGCCAGCACAATGTGGCAGCCCTCTGAGTAAGGCCCACTGGCTGGAACTGTTTTCTTTCATCTGCTTCTCACTGAGAGTGAGGTCCTGTTTCCACCCTCCTGGTCATCTGTTGTTCTCCTGCACATGTGCAGTTTGTTCCTGGCTACTGACCATTCCATTAGGTAGGTGCACTTTCTGTGCATTACTACACCTCTAGGGGAATTATTGATCCTGAAATATTGAAATTTGAAAAAAAGAGAAGAAAAAGAAAAAAAACTAAATTTGCATAAAATTGTTGGAAAGGACTGTTTTATTTGGCATTTTCATCGTGCTGCCATTTTCTTTTAGCTTTTTAATACCTGGAGCTGCTTGCTATTTTGAAAGCACCATTTTTTCCCAGATGGCTGCCGTGGTTTTCTTTGTTGTGTAGGCAGGCTGTGCTGCACCACCTCTCCCTGTGCTGCACTCTCATTGGTTGCTGAGTGTTTTGTTCAATCCAATCAGGGACCAGCAGGCTTCAGCCGGCCCTCGCAGCAAAGGCTCACTTCTAAGGCCCCTGTCTGCTCCCTGTCCGCTTCCGGAACGCTAATTGGGGTCCTCCCTGTACCTTAACCACAATGATGCTGCCACCTCACTCCTTTAAGAAATCCGGACTGCCTTGACTTTGCCTCCTCCAGAACTTTGGGTTAGTTCCCTCCTTATGGACTCACTCCTACCGCCTTTGACTATCACTGTTCTTTGTGCTTGTTACTGCCATGTTGTCATCCTGATGTGCAGTGCTTCCTAAAACCCTTTGCTAACATCCGATTCCAAGATTGAAAAGTCAAATCTTGCTGTTTTTGCTTTGTTCTAAAGAGTCAAATCTTGCTGTTTTTGCTTTGTGCTAAAAGGTCAAATCTTGCTGTTTTTGCTTTGTGCTAAAGAGTCAAATCTTGCTGTTTTTGCTTTGTGCTAAAGAGTCAAATCTTGCTGTTTTTTCTTTGTGCTAAAAAGTCAAATCTTGCTGCCCATTGTGAAATTTTCTGTATTTTGCTTGTATTCTGTTTCTTCTCTGTAACTTGCCAGCCCAATAACCTCACCACTCTCTTTTGTCCCACACCTACCTGCCTTAGCCCCCCCAGTATCTCCATCCTCTCCTCGCTTCCACCCCAATGGCACTTTCTATTTCTCCTCTCTTTTCCAACTGCTTCTCCATTGACTATCCTTCGTCTTCTCACTGAGTGTGGTAGGAAAAGTTCAAAAAGGATATCTTGGCCTCTAACTCTGGTCTTCCTATCGCAGACACCTACTCCAATGCGTCCGCCAGACAGACCCTCACCGACATCCTCTTTGTCGTTCCTTCGCCAGATCTATGGACTCCTCATATGGTTTCTGTGCTTTGCCCTATCTCCTCCTCTCCCATTAATGGTGGCACTTGCTGGGAAGTTCTCATGGCTTCCTTTGACTCCTCTAAAGTCATCATTGATGTCTACCTAAATGGCACTGTCATGGTCTAAGGCCCTCAGGCCAATCTCCTCCTCTTTGATAGGCGCTTCCGTCGCCTCATCAATTTCCTTTCATCTCCTGCTGTCCCCTCCTCTCCCCCCTTGGCTAACTTGCCCTCTCTCTCCTCATCCTCCTCTGCCCCTTCTAGGGCTCTTTCTCCTCCGCAGGGCATACTTCTGATCTGTACCCCTCCCCGGAAGGTCTTTAAGGCTGGCAACCTTCTTCATATTGCCACTCTCAACTCTCATTCTGCTGTCAAACACTCCTCTGACATCTGCCACCTCTATGAAGAACTAGACCTTGATGTCCTTGGTCTTACTGAGGCATGGTTCACGGCCAGCTCTGTCATGAGCTTTGACACTCTCCTCCCTGATGCTACAAGATCCTCTCAGCACCCAGATCCTCCCGGTCTGGTGTGGGGGGGGGGGGTTGCCCTGATCTTTCCTGAGTGGATTCCTGCCTCTATCATTCCCACTCAGACCTACTCCTCTTTTGAATGCCTTGTCTGTAGGCTTTCTCTCTCGCCTACCAATTCTCTTACTGTGGTTACCATCTACCGGCCTCCGCAGACCTCTCCTCCTCCCTCCTGGCCTCTACCACTCAATTCCTCCTCCTCAGTGACCTCAATATACATTTAGACTCTCCTTGCTCCTCCTCTGTACTCATCCGTGACCTCTGCGACTTCCTCTCCCTGTCCATCCTCTGGCCCGACTCACTCTGCAGGGCACACACTCGATGTATTGATCTCCTCTGACCTCCCCCTCGGCATTCCTCTGACCACTCCTCTCTCCTGGAGCGATCACTCCCTTCTCTCCTCTCATCTCGCCCTCTCTTCCCCCCAAGCCAAGCCTACCCCAACACTGCCACCTACCTTCTCGGACATCCAGCCCATGAAGCGTGTGTCAGTTGAGGCTTTTGCTGCCACTTTCTCCCCCCCCCTCCACCTTTGGCTGTCTCACATCCTGACACAGCCCTGTCTCTGCTCTACTCTTCAATTTCTGATACGCTTGATGCTATTGCCCCTGTCATGAGGATCCGTTTGAAGTCCAAAGCCAAGTGCAATTCCTGGTATGACTCTGACCTAGCTACACGTAAACGTAAGTGTAGGGTGGCTGAGAGGAAATGGAGGACTTCCTGTTCATCCTCTGACAAACTGGCCTGTCGCCTGCTACAAAGGCAATACCGACTCTCTGTCCTCACCAAGAAGAGCATCCACATTCAAGCTCGTGTCTCTGCGGCATCTAACAACTTGGCCGAAATCTTTAAAATCTGCAAGGAGCTGGCCAACCCTGCTGCAGTCTCTAACCCTCCTGTTGCCTACCAGGCTCTTTGCAATGCCCTTGCCTCTCACTTCATTTAAAAAACACATGACATCCTGTCCACCCTCTCCACCCACACCCCTCCTCTCCCGTCGCCATCTGTGCTTGCTGACCCTTTAGCCACCCCCACCATCCTTCTCGTCCTTTCCTCTTTTCTCCCCTGACGAGGTCGCTAGACAAGTCGATCTACGAAAGCCTTGTCAAAACAGGTTCATCCCTGTTCCTCTAAAACCATCAAGGGCCACATTGACACCCTCGCTCCAGCCCTTGCTGATTTTTGCAACCACTCCTTTGCCTCTGGATCCTTCCCCTCCCCTCTGAAGCACTCCTTTGTGCATCCTCTTCTCAAGAAACCCACAGCTGATCCTTCTTGTCCAGCTAACTATCGCCCAATTTCCATTACTCCTTTTCTTGGCAAACTCCTGGAAAAGTTGTCCATCTCTCATTTTAACCTTCATTCCAATTCTGTTGACTGTCTACATGACCACCAGTCTGGCTTCAGAGCTGCCAGAAGCACGGAAACTGCTCTCCTGAACATCCGTGAAGATCTGCTCTCCAACCTTGACTCTAACATTCCCTCTGTCCTCATCCTCGATCTCTCTTCTGCCTTCGACACGGTCAACCATACCATCCTGCTCAACCATCTCCTTGAAAATCTGGGTATCACTGATCAGGCTCTGGCCTGGCTGGCCTCTTTCCTCTCAGATGGACCCTCCTAGGTCCAACTTGGGTCCTTCCTTTCATCTATCTTCCTCTCTACCTGTGGTGTTCCCCAGGAGTCTAACCTCTCGCCCTGGCTTTTAAACCAATACCTGGCAACTCTCGCCCACTGCATTGCCACTTTCTGCTCAAATATCCAGTGCTACGCTGACGACACTCAACTCATTTTCAGGCTGCCCTCTGCCACCTCCTCTCCCTCTCTCATCTCTGATTGCCTAACTGCCATTCAAGATTGGTGGGCCGCTAATGATCTTTGTCTGAATGCCAGTAAGATGGAGATCCTCCTCATCGGCACACCTTCACCATCCTTTCCCCTCACTCTCTGGCCGGCCTCCCTTGGCCCTCCTCCTACCCCCACCTGCGAGGCTAAGAACCTCGTGGTCATCTTCGACTCCACCCTTTCCTTCTCCGCCCACATCTCTGAGGTCTCTAAAAAGTTACATTTCCGACTGCACCTCCTAAGAGGTACTCTGCCTTTCCTCTCCTTCCCCTAGAAGCTCATGGTATCCCAAGCTCTGGATCTCTCTAGCTTGGATACTGTAACAACCTCTTTCTAAATCTACCTACCACTACTGTCCGCCCTCTGCAAATAATCCAGAACAGGACTGTGAGACTTGTCCTTGGCCTCAAGCCCTGGGATCGTATCTCTCCAGCTCTGAAATCTCTCCATTGGCTCCCAGTGGATGCAAGGGTTGAATTCAAAACCCTCTGCACTGTCCACAAGGATCCCTGAGGCCTGGGTCCAAAATACCTTCAGCTATCCCTCCACAAATACCTCCCCTCTCGAGCTCTTCACTCCTCTTCCTCCAACTCCCTCAGGGTCAGTCGTTTTTCAAAGAAACAAGCTGGGGGGTAGATCTCTGTCTTCGGCTGGGTCCTCCCTCTGGAACAGCCTCCCTGCCACTCTAAAACTTGAGGAGAATCATCTCTGGTTCCTGGAAGCACCTCAAGACCTTCCTCTTTTCGTCTGCCTTCGCTCCCCCTCTCCCCTGCTGATCTGCTCTCTCTTGGCACTGTGCACCTGGCAACCCTCTATCCTCCGGGCCCAGGTACCTGCTCACCCTGCCACCCTCCCGCAATGCCTCCAGGCCACCCCTTGCACTGGGGTCTGTATCTGTACCCATACAGCCCCCCTTTTTCTTCATGCACTTATCAGACCTACCCTGTCTGCTGCCTTAAACCTAGCACTTGCAAATTGCTGGCTGCCCTAAAACTGTTTGTTGCCTTTATTACTTATTTATTGTTATTTATCTGTCTCCTTTGCTTCGCACTTTTCACTTCTCCCCCCTTCCATGCGCTTTTCCCCTCCCCCTCTCTCATGCACTTGCGCGTTCTCAATGTCACTGGGCCTAGTAAGATCGCTGTTTTGTTCTCCCCTATTCCCCTCCCTTGCCTTGTCGTGCTCTGAAACACTTGTGTACGAGTGCGATAGAAATAATATATCAATATCAATATCAATATGTACATCAGTGATGTTGGTGACTCAGTTATGCTTGTGTCTGAAGCACGTGCTACACATCATGCACTGCATGTCATAGAAATTCCATCCACACATGTCCATAGGTGGTTTCATGCTACCCGTACCTTCCATGAACACTGTCAGCGGGCGTGACATTGTGCCATGAGTTACATAGCATTTTACTACACTGTGAAAATCCCTGCCGCAGCTATGGCACCAACCCCCTTGTAAGATATTTGTCTGAAGTCATCCATGTTGACCTGCCACACTCAACACACCCCCCATGGGTGCATGGCCCTTTCCCTCTTGTGTGTCACAGCCCCTTCTTCCCATCTCCCAGCACATGTCATTACTCTCTCCACATCACACACCTGGGACAACCCACTCAGGGAATTTCCACATTGTGTGCACTCTCTGTGCCAGTGGTACACTGGTGTTAGATGTAATTGCAGTGGACTTGGCTGTGATTAGGTGTGCACATGTTCTCCTGTAGGTTAATGTCATGTTGCATATCCACTTGATGAGTCACAAATCAAATGTTTTAGTTTACTATGGCAAGTCTGCACGCGCTATTATCTCAGGGATTTTTGTACATAGTGTGTGTATGCAAATTATGGCATGTTAACATGCATGGCAATGTGTTACAGGACAGCATTGTGATGACGATGCATGTAGTGGATGCAATTAACATGATTCTTCATGTCTTTATGTGTCCATGTGCAGGTGATGAGCCATCAGATTCAGGGGAGGAGGTAGAGGAGGAACTGGAGCCTGAGCCCCAAGAGAGCACCAGTGGAGGGCGTGTTGTGGCAGCCCATGAGAATCCACTGGTGCTACAGGTCATCAGGGGCATGACTCAGTATGAGCCCGACACCAATGATACCAGTAGCTCTGGTATTGAACCGGATATCCATTCCTATTTGTTGTCGGAGGTGAGTGCATCAAGGGTTGGAGCTGTTGTAGCCCGTGCATCTGCATGGGGTCACCTCCCCTCACAAGGCCAGTCAGTGTTGCCCCATCCGTCTGTGGTGGTTACGGTTTCAAGGCCACGCTCCACTGTATTGGCTTCCAGTCCTGGTATGGATGACCAAGGGAGGGATGCAGTCCTGCAGCCACAGACAGTGGCTTCACATCAAGGGCCATGCTCCCTTGGGTCCGGAAGACGTGGGGCACGCCCACATGGTGGACATGTGGCGGCTGGGAAACAGTGTGGGAGCAGTCTATGTATAGTATTGCACAACAACAGGGTGCTTCCTATGAGATGTTGGCTCAGGGCATGGATAGGGTGGCCAATTCCATATTCTCCTGACAAACACAGGTAGAGCACCAGCTGCAGGCATTGTGGTCCACATACCACTCACACAGGCCACACATGGAGGCCAGCAACAGGAGCTGACGGGCCAAACTGAGGTCTATGCAGGCATCCCTGCTTGCAGAGGGTCGGGCCCACAGGGAAGCCCTGAGGCAAGAGTTTCTGGCCCTCAGAGCTTCTATGGAAGTGCTAGAGGCAGCCCGCAGTAAACAGTACCAACAGCGGATGCAACTATTGAGTCATGCATCCTGTGAGGTGTTGCAAGCGGACCTCTGAGGCTTCATCTTGCAGATGCATTCATCTGGGTCCCGCCTGGCTGCTGCCATGAGGGATCAGACCAAGGCTCTACGAGGTCTACATCCCGTACCACTACCACCTTTGCGTTCTACACATGAAGGTGGTAACAGCAGCAACAGCCCTCCCAATCCATGATAGCCGTGCGGTCCATGTACCCATGGAGGGAATTGCTTTTTTCAACATGCACACATGTGGGTGTTGATGTGCACCCACATGTGTGCATGTTGAAAAAAGCACACATGTGGGTGTTTTTCCATGGCACGTGTGTGCTGTGTCAATCATACTACACAATGGGTGTTTTAATATGTTCGCCCATGTTGTTCCAGTAATCCGTGATGTGGCAGTGACAGCTGTCCCAGGTGAGACATGCTGCACCATTCGAAGTCCACACTCCTCATGCCCTCCACCAGACATTGTTGTTCCTTTAACAAATTAGGAAACACACTCAGGTCATGTGGGATTTACAACATGCAGATACAGTTATTTGGTAAGCATTTGCACTGTCTTGCATGTTGGGCATGCTTCATTGTTGGGCATCTTTGATGCATATGTCGGTTCTCTTATATGTCCTTTGCATGCTCACATGGCGTTGTGGTAATTTGATTGGAGCTCATGTCACTGTGTAAGCTACCTATGTGGATACCTCAATGGGCGCACTGACTGTACTGTGCAGCATGTCATTGTACATCGATAAACTAGGCCATGGACTCCTTGATCTGTCATTTCCTTGTTATTCACTCTCTGTGGCACTCTCTCTCTCTCTCCCTCGCTATGGTGTGGTACACTGTACTCCCGTACAAATCATTGTCAATGGCCATTCACACTGTGTCACCCTGTGTTGCTCCTGCACTCTGTGTTGTATGCATATTTTCTTTCTGGTGTCAACTGTTGTCATGTATGTGCATGTATTTTGTACTGTTATTCTGCATTGCATTCCGTGTGGGTAGTGCGTCTTCCGATGGTATGCATCATATGCAAGGCAGGTCAGTTCCATGGACAGGTGAGTGCATGGCATTTGCTGATACTAAGGTGGTGTTTGCATGGGAACAGGGCCCTGTGTGTGTTCACTCTGGCTTTACTAACCTTTACCTCTGTCACTATTACTCAAGGGTTGTATTACTCACCCAGGGGTGATGCCAATGATAGTTATGGTCTTGTTAATCTGATGGATTTCTGGGGACACTCTTTACTGATTATGATAACTGTTCTTTCTAACTGTGTGTTCACTTTTCATGGTTGGTTGTGAGTGTGTAGCATGGTCAACTGTGTGTGGACTGTAGCAGGGGCAGATGTTTGAGCTGAGGTGTGCCTCATTCAACCTTCATCAGGTCTAATGAGTGACAAATCTGATCCCTATCAGGGTTTGGTGGATTAGGAATGTTTCTCAGATTGGCTGCGTTGAATTTATGGTTCAACTATTAGTGTGTGCTTAATCCATATCTGCTAATGTTCATTCCTCAATGCTGTCCCTCCAGAGCCATTTCATCATGTTACTCTGACCTTCTTCAGGTGAGGCAGTGATTAATGGAGATGTTTTCCAGGGGATCTTTATAGTCAGCATGGGCCAACCTCTGGGATACACATCCTGCCGCCCTCGGTTTGGGGATTAATTTCTTTGCTTTCCATGACCTATGCATGTGTTACATCTTCTTCTCTTCCATCTCTCTCCCTCTTTCCTGCTAAGCAATCCCTCTGCTCTCTCACTCTATCAATTCCTTTTGTCCTGGCTGCTTGATGACTGTCTGCTTGATGTGCCTCAAGGTCTCACACGCCCCTGTCAACCCCAGCAATTTGTGGGGCAGTTGCCTCAGAGACGTGGACTGGTGTCATCATCACTGCACTTGCGGAATGACCAGAGGGAGTTTCATCTCTCTGCACTTACCTAAGCATCCACTGACTGGTTGCACTTGAACCACCCCTGAACTTGTTACCACCCTCTGAAAACCACACCCCTCTGAACATCTGTGCCCTTGCTCCTTCTAATTGCACCATGCAGGTACAGTGTCTGTCTGTTCCACCCTGTCTTCGGTCCCTGCATGATGGCATAGTGATGCACTTGTGAAAATATTATGAATACCTGTCCGACAGATTCACTGTTACATGCACTTTTAACAGTGTAGTATATTTTAGTATGCAATTACTGTTCCTGTCCAGAATATTATGGATCTCTATGAGCGGGTATTATTTTTGTACTTGTTCCATACATTATTGAGCATACTGAGACACCTGCATTATGTATTGCCCATTTATCTGTCTCCTTTGACATTACATACCATAGCAGAGTCTGTTGATAATTGAACATGACATACGGGATGGTTTATGTGACACACAGGCAATTGGATGTCTGGTTTGGCATGGTGGTAGTGGCCTAGTCCCTCATCTATGTGTTTCTTTTGGAAACCCAAAATTAAATTTGTTTTAGTTCTAAGGGATGCACACATTGTTGCACCTCCAAGGACACATTCTCAGGGTGGTTTGGAGGGCCCAGATGATTGGCCCTTTGTCATCATTCAATGGCACCTGGAATGGATCAGGGCTATGTGAACTCCACAGGGTTTGGATTTTAGGTGAAAAATGTAGCCACATGCTAGGTACGGGCAGCCTCGGCACGTGTCCTTTGACCTGCCGTGCGCAAGCGGCATGCATGTGGTTGCGGGTGTGGGGGCACCACCATGTCCACCGGTATGCCACGCCGTGTTGCAACATTATGCAGGACACATGCTGCCACAATGATCCTGCACACTAGTGGTGGTGCATATAGCAACTCACCACCAAAGTGGTCAAGGGAGCAGAAACGTGACTTGAGCACTTCGAATGTGCGCTCCACTATGTCCAAAGTTACAATATGGGCTGTGTTGTATTCTGGGGTGGTGTGGCAGGGTTCCGTATTGGCATCATCATGTAGGTGCTCAGAGTGGGGGAACTGTCCCCTCTACAGGTGAACATTTTTGTCATTGGTGTGTATTTGTCTGTATGTGACATGCATGCAAGTGCAGGGGCATTTAAACTCACCAATGAGCCATGTGTTCCCATGCCTCCCAGCTTCCAGGGCCCGGTGTAGGGGTGACATTCTGAATATGAAACTATCCTGGGTGGACACTGGATAGTTTGCATATACAGAAGTAATAATATCCTTGGCATCACATACAACCTGCACGTTGATGGAATGCCAGTGCTTGCGATTGCAATATATGTGCTCTGTCATCCTAGGTGGACCTAGAGCCACATGGGTGCAATCGATGGCACCAAGTACTCTAGGGAAGTGCGCCACCCCCTAAAATCGTGGACCACGGCCTGCCTTTCTGCAGGTGTTCTGGGCATGTAGATGTGCCTGCAGACTGAGGGGCGTGCAGTCATTATTTCCAACACCTGGTGCAGGCAGCATGACTGCGTGGACTGTGAAATGCCCCCAACTATGGCAGTTGTCCGCTGAAATGGCCCAGTGGCCAATAAATGCAGAACATTGAGCATCTTTTCCAAGGAGCTCAGTGCTTGGGAGCACACAGTGGGTGATGTAAGGTCCTCCTCCCACTCTGTGACAAGGTCTAATACGACAATCCTCCTGCCGTGTCTCATGATCACTGCTGCGACAAATGGTACATTCTTCGTAACTGTATACGCGTGTTTTTTGATCTTGCAGGCTTTTTATGCATTTAATTTTGTGCGCGTTGACGTATCCGTCAGCTATCACGTGGCGTACGTGTTTCCGGAGGATTTGCACATATTTTACAGCGCCCCGGCGAGCCCTGTTCAATTCCATGAATACAGGTTTTTAGCATGCATATGGGCGTTGCGAGGATTTTACTTTGGTACATCCCTCGTTATGCCCATACTTTTGCTTGTTGTTCCCCATTCCACGTGTTCCACCCCTTTTTTAGGTGACTGCGCAGAACCCAGCACCCCTTTGCTACAAGTCTCGTGCAAGGCGTTCGTGGTGTCGCAGTGACGTGTTGGACCAGCGCAGATTCCTCACAAGTCCCTGGTAAGCCCCGCGCATTGTGTTCCATGAATACACAAACTGGCACTTGCATGCTTTTTCTCACGCAAGCCCCCTATTTTCTGCGCAAATCATTCCACGAATTAGGGCCTTAATGTGTATCACTACAAGTATCTCTGTCATTTCAGAACAACTGAAGCAGACAGGGTGTCGGGCTCAGAACACAGATGAAGACCATACAGCAACCAGACAAGAAAAATGACTACTGCCTAGACTTTTTCCTGGTGATCAGGTGTTAATCAGGAACTTTGTTCACAAGTGGCATGAACCGTGCTTTCATGGCCCTTTCATTGTGGAAGATGTCACATCTTCGACAGTAAAACTCTTGGGAAGAGTAGCTTTGATATTCCCGGGCGACGTGAAAGTCTACACCGGAGAGTGCCCCTCACCCCCACCCCAGTTGGAAGCAAGCATCGGAGAAGAAGTTCAGCACATGCAGACAAGATCAATGACGAGTAAGAAGGACGTAGAGAATGTCCAATAGACAGATAAAGAGTACATTGGACTGTGGTTCTGTCGAGACACTCTTTATAGCTACTAAATGAGGAGTGAAAGAAGAAGCTATTTGTTCTTGAGCCACAGGAGCTTGTTGATATTGAACTGAGACACATTTAAGTCCTGATCGAGAAGGACAAGATGCCAGATTTGGAATTCCTTTTGGACGACTGAAAGAGGGAACAGTTCCCTGATTCCTTTCTCACTGAGTTTCTTTTTGGAGGCACCCATGGTAGTGCCTGATGGCCACATTCACTGGATCATTCTTACTGTTTTTCGTTTCATTTCTCGTGCATACGCTGCACTTGCGGGGAGAACTGTTAGTGTTCATATGTTCCTGCAGGATCCTAAAAATTGTCCAATTGTGAGGAGATTGCTTGCAGCCATAATAGAGCAAGTTCTCCAGCTTCCCGAGTACAGTTTCAAAAACACAGATGCCCCTATCTGAGGACAATGCTAATTGACTAGTTGGAATGGTCTTTCATTTCCTGATTGAAGAACGTCCTCATCTTGTTGGAAGGCAAACTGATGTTCATACTTTCCTGAGAGATCCAAGGAACCTAGGGGCAATCAATCAATTGCTACGTGACATCGTAGAGCAAGTATGTCTATTTTCTGAGAGAATATAAAGAACAATCCTGAATGAGGCTTTCGAAGAAAGACATTCAGAACTTACAAACCTTGGTCTTCTATTACTTACTGGAAGCACATCCTCATTTCGTTTGGCGAAAGCATGACTCCTTTGTCTACATCAGGAATCCTGTAAATCATCCTGCAATCAGCCAACTGCTTGAAGAGCTTGTGGAGCAGATCCAGATGCTGCCAGAGTATTTAATGATGTTGTCTGAATGAAGTTAGATGTTTCCTTCCTTAAAACAGATTAAGAAAGGACAACATCGATAGCAATAATAACGTTGCTAACAATGAAAGGCCCCCACGACGAGCAAGAAGCTATTGCTGCATCAAGTGGGCCTATTGGTATGTCATTTATACCTACATCTTGTTTATTGTGATTCTTTTCTCACTTACAGTACGTACTGTCTATTATGTGGACCCAAATAAAGCAAGGGTCCCTGTGTATCTTCCTATGCAGCAGGAGGGTACAGATGTGGCAACTACGAGACAACCAAGGCCTTATGTAATTGTTCCTTCACAAGTAGCACATATGAAGACACCCAGTTCACTGATAAATGCTCCTATGATTTCCTCAGTGAGAAGGAATTATGATGAAATACTTCATAACATGATTAAGAAAGCTCATAAGATAAGAGGGAGACCTATGAGAAGTACACAGGAGGAGTTGAATGATTACCTGGATAGTACAGCACATTTGCGAAACATGTGGTATCAGCACATGAAAGAAGTGGGGCTCTTAAACACTTGTGTATGAGCACGATATAAATAAAATATCATAACATATCATTTGTGCACTCCTGCCTTATAGTATGGGGATGTGTAAGATTTTCATAGCTATTGAAATAGATATCCTGACAGCACATTGTCTGTCACACATTGCATACTGCCGAACAAGAGGTCAGTTCATGGGACAAACAGCCTATCTAAAATGGGCAATGGAATGGATGGATCCGGATGAAGAGGACTACGTTCAAGACACAAAGGCAAGACTAAGAGCGCATAAAAAAAATCATGTGATCAGATACGAACAGCCTGGAGTAAAAGGAGCTGGAATTAGATGGGAAGTAAACAGAAGACTTGAGAGTCCAGGAAAATCTGCAGAAGAAATTCGAAGATGGAAGGAAAGAGGACAAATGCAGATCTGGGGTTCAGTACTTTTACCAGATGGCTGGGAAGAAGGTGTGGTAATCTGCAGAGGTTGGGTAATAGTTGGTCATTACAAGCCAACTGTTGAAAATGCGGAAAGACTGTGTAAACCATTATGGTCAAAACTTGCAAACTATTGACATGGGTCAAAGACAAAGGAGGGCCATTGCAGATAGTGCCTCTGGAAAGTGAAAAGCTGTGTTTCAGAAACAATGGCACAAGAAAAGTTGGGGAGAACCAGAATTGTGGTAGAGTCTTTGAGGCACCAGGAATGAGCATTGGAACAGCAGTGATAATGGGTCACTAATGGGCTTGTGGATCCAGAGCTTACATGAAGCTGCCCAACGATTGGGGAGGACTATGTTCTATAGTAAATGTTCATGTTCCAGCATTGGGGATTCCTAAGAGTGACTTGAATATTGGAGAATTTCGAAAGGCAGATGCTCATCTGAGGAAGAAGAGATCTGTTGAGCTGATAAGTCGAAAGAAGAGAGAAAACTATTTCTCAGCCAAGTCAATATAAGTTTTTGATTCCATAACCTATGAAAACACATTGTTCAGTCAGACGTCATTTATATTTAGGATAATATTCATGCCAAGGATCCAGACAGCAGCAAATACTAAGTGGTTACAGAAAACCAGATGGGAGCTGTTGCAGACAATCAGCACTACCATAAAAGGATTCAATGCTATCAGGGAAGAGCTGAGAGCCATACGACTGATGACTCTTCAGAACAGATCCGTCCTGGACATGATTACAGCCATGGATGGAGGTGTTTGTTCCAAAATTGGAGAATCGTGTTGCACATTTATACCTTCTTGTGATGACAAGGATGGCACCTTGACAGGGGACATAGAGATGCTGACAAAGCTACAAGTCCAGATGGTAGACGAAGTGGAAGATATTGCTGATGACAGTTGGTTTGTATCACTCTTTTTGTGGGTTCCACAATGGATGGCAGATATGTTGAAGTTCATTGGACCCCTGATAGTGATGTTGTTGCTTGGATTCTGTGTAATCAGATGGGCTATTTCACAATCCAAGAAAACTGAAAAGAAAGCTATAGGGAAGAAGATCATGATTGATGTTGCATCTTGATGGAAAACTAAGGAGCTAACAGAAATCAGAGATTATGGTAAAGCCAGCATCCATGCACCTGAGGGAATGAAATACCTGTTCCTAAAGAACCATAAGAAGCATGTTGGAAAGTGGATCTACTGCAGTTCAAGTGGACAGTGCATGCTTATGATCTGGAACAAAGATGAGCAACTGAAATCAGTTGAATGGCTGAAAGGAGTAATAAAGATATGGGTCCCGAAAAAGCATTTCTTCAGAAAAGGATGTCTAGATGTGAAGGATGATAGGAGAGTGGTAGATGAATTGCCTGGAGGCGGGAGTGAAGAGAGGGAGCTAAGTACCCCCACCTCATGCCCCCACCTCATGCATCGCGCCCATGTTGCCTATATGCTGGGAACCAGAATGTGAAATATGTGCAGTGCCAGTGAAGATACCAATACTAAGGAGAATCCTGGAAGCACGGTTCCCATTGAGAAAGCCATATCTGCATACACAACAACATGAGGGCCATTTAAATGAAATACCAGAAGAAGTGTGAAAAGTGAGCAAAAGAGCAGATTGGTGACGTCACACGAAGCAAGACTCACGCACCCAGAAGAGATGCAGAGACAAGAGAACATAGATATTCTATAGGCATCAAGAAAGTATCAAAGACCAGTAACATTTCAGGATCGAGATGAAGAAGGCTATGTTACAAAAACGATGAAGATATCAAGTCATTTTACACATGTACAGATGCAAAGAAACGCAAGTAGACAAAGTATTCTTAAGGCTAGCTATGTAGTGAATAGATTGCAGCATGCAATATATATATATATGTGAGTGAACTATGGAGGATTCCACTACACATTTTAGCAGAGCTGGACCAAAAAAAGGAAGTGTGTTGCAGCTGAAAAGCAATCAAATTACAGAAGTGAATCAAAGAAGGGTGAGGCTGGACCAGCCCCAAGAAGCCAAGGCCGCTCTGGGCCAGCATGATCAGACGGTAGCTACAAACGTGTGAAAGAACAAACTCCTGTTCAGAAGATGGGCACGAAAACAATGAAGACGTCAGAGGTTCATTAAATATTAGTATTTCAAATGCACCAAACGCTCAAAACCATGGTATTCAGTCATGTGGATGGCTAAAAATGAACAATCATGACGTGTTACACCTCCGCAAGGAAATAGAGTATGCTATACTCCCTTTTATTCTCAGGCATGAAGAACAAACTCAAGGCCAATCTTCAAAAGGATAATTGACTGGCAGACAGCAGTGTGATGATGGATAGTATAATAATTAGTGGGCAGCTATGGTCAAGCCCAACCCACCAGCACCTGGAGGCCAGCCTGCATGCTGCTGGCTTATGTTGAAAAGTACTGACAGATGTAAGGGTCCCAACCAATTATAGAGGGCAACATAGTAAAGAGCCCTATAGTTTGTGTAACCAATGGGACGTCATGTATTTGATGACGTTCATAGTGACCTGTTTAAGGGGAGGGCTTAGTTGCCCCACCTGATATTAGAAGCCCTATCACTCTCTTAGACAAGTATGGAACTTATACCTAGATGTTCCCTTAGACCCAATCACTTTCTCCAAAAGGATTTTGAAGTTTGCCACATGAGATGACGTCCGCAATGACGTGTTCTTACTACATAAGATGCTTTTTTAAAAGATTTGTTGAGTGAGCGAGAAGATCAAACAAATTGTCGATGTTCGTTGGAACTCCCTGTTTTAGACAATTGCAAATAAAACAGCTTTGATTTGCCAACTTCCTGAGTTAGTTTGATTATTGATGTTATTGATGTTTGAGGATCTTCTGCATCCCCATCCATCTCAAAGAATTGCTACCTCATCTTAAACGGCTGGGCCGAGAACCCCAGTTCACACCACTAAAGATGAAATCTCCTACACTGGATGAAATTTCTATCCCCATCCGGTGCATTGCATGATATGTCTACAGACACTGCGATAGTTCGCGGATTGCACGTGCCACATCTGGGGCTTTTGAGGATGGCAGGCATGGAAATGGGACTGTGGAGGCCAGGGGATTGGTCAATAAGATTTCCTGGGCGTGGTGTGCAAGGAGAGAGTGTAGCAGAAGGTATGTTTACTGAGAGGAGTGCAGATTGCTAATGCTAAGGCTGTGTCTTTCAGGAGGCAGAGTGTATGTATTTTGTGGGACTCATGTATACATTGGTTGGAGGTGCATGCAGAGCACTGTGGAGTGGATGCACATCTTGGATTCTCTCATGTGGATGTGCACTGGTATGGAATGCGTGGAATTAGGTGGCTGGATTTGCTTCCTCTTTGTGCCACTTTGGTGACGCAGCATCATCTAGACATTATTATTGTTCATTGTGAAAGTAACAGTTTAGGACATGTTACCGGAATCTCATTGCCGTTTGCGATGAAGGAGGCACTTGGGAAAGTCATGGACATGTTTCCAAACTCCCGAGTCATTTTCTCTCACATTGCCCAGAGACAGATGTGGCTGCACTCTTCATCATTTAGTCTGCAAATGCAGAAAGGGAGGAGCAATATGAGCAAGGATGTTTGCGCCTTTTTGAGAGATGTTGGCATGTCCTCCTTCCACAATAGAAATATTACATTTCATAGCAGCAACATTTTTCGCAGAGATGGAGTCCATCTTACTGATGCTGGCAATCAGCTTTTTTTGCAAAATATCCAAAAGGCATTGCAGCCCTTTTTGTAACTGTAGCAAGCATTTTTGCAATTGGTGTTGTGCACTTCAAACCTTTCACAAACAACAAAGAAACCCCAAAAAGGCTCTTTTCAGAGCCACCACTTTCTCCTGGAAAAGATTGCAATGTTTATGATAGCGCCACCCCTTACATTTTTTAGAAGTTGTCCGTGGACCACCACAGTGTCCGTGTTTTTTTCAGAATGCCCAGGGCCCTGCACCATTTCATTGGCACTTCTATTTTTAAACTGTGAAAGGTGGCTCTGAAAAGAGCCTTTTTTCCTTGCTTTTTCATTTTTTTGTATTTCTTACACACGATACACAAGGGAGGGAAGGGTAGGGAGGATAGGAAAGGGGCACCAACCACAGGGATAAGAAAGGGCAGATGGAGAGAGGAAGATGTTGGGTGTGCCTCATGGAGGTAGGGGGCACTTTCCTTTGTGGTCCCGGACTGCAGCCTCAAAACCACTCTGGAACTGCTCACCCCTGCAGAGTACTGCCTCACAGTACATACACTAAACAGTGACCTTTGAAAGGTAAGGATCCACTGTGGGGCGTATGGCCTGCGAGGCTGCTTCGGGAATCCTCTGTCCCACAGAAGTGTCCCTTGTGGCAACAGGAGCGGATGTCGAGGATGCTGCACTGGAACTCAACCTACTACACTGTTCGAAGGGGATGACCTTTCAAACTGCTGCTTTGTGGTTGGATCTTATGTGTCACCACATGGAGGTAGTCCCATAACTGTATAGCCCAGGTTTGCTGCAACTGAGTATGATGCCACAATCATTGCAGTGACCCTTGGCCGCACTAGCCTTGGGCTTACCACCAACGGTGCTAAAAAGCCTCCACACCCAAGACTCACGTGAGCAGCAGTGACTGTGGACTTCCACTACCTCATTCTCTTCTTCCTCTTCTTCCTCCTCTGCATCATCATGCCTGTTCCCCTCTCCAGGCCCTTGTGGAGGTGGTGGTGGTGTTGCTGGGTGTGGGGGTGCAGCTGAGGCAGAGGCAGCAGGAGAGGTAGCCATGGATGCCAATGTCTAATCCAGGAACTCAGCAGTCTAGCAATCCAGGAATTAAGCAATGTGGAGCAGTAGTGCAGCAATCCAGCAATGTGGAGCAGTGTCTGTCGTGAAAATCCAAAAACAGAATCAGGAGCAGCACTGGGGTGTGGCCTTTTATAGGGGTTCTGGGGAGGGCTTCGCGGGCAGGCAAGCTCTCCGCGGACACTTCAGACCCCAAACTGAGCTCAAAAAGTTCCAACAAGACTCTAGATTGGCAGGGGCATGGTCTGGGACCTCTGCAAGGGTGAAGTTTCACAGTAAAGCAGTTTGGATTGCTCAAAAAAGCACTTTTCCGGTATCCGGGGCCCAGACCCTGTCCACGAATATGAACCGACACGCTCAGAGTGGGTGCAGTGACATGGTGACATCACGGACATTCGCGAAAAGTACGTCACAACTTTGCAGACTTTACGGACCAGCGCAGTGTCCACAGACCACCTCCATTTTGATTAATTGTAGACATCCCAGACAGACGTGCGCTCTGTGGACTCATAACAGGTTTTTTTTTTAAACACATGTTTTTTTTTTAAACACACACAGAGCAACATTACACAAATAAATACACACAATTAGGAAAGAGAAAGGGTAGCAGAAATGGAAACATATACAGGGGAATTAGGGTTTTCCACAGGTGGGGCTTCAGAGGAGGAAGGGAGGAAGGTCTCATCGTAAAATATTTATTTACAGGGAATTCGTGGGGATGGTTGGCTGTGATAGGAGGAAGGGGTACACGTGCAGGTGGGGCAGTGGTATTTAATTTTCTCCATGCTATGTCCCTGTACAAAATCTTTTAAGTCTGTAAAAGTGTTCAGCAATTGCTCAATTTTTGCATCCAGGCTGTCTAGTTTATTTTGTACAGTGTTTGCTTCATTTTCCATGTGCCCATGCACTTGTGGAGGAGTTATCTGTCAGGTATATGTGAAGCAATGTGTATTAACTGTCTTACTTTTCAAACTGTGTTGTGTAGCAATTGAGTTAGAGTCTTCACTCATTTCATCCCGAGGGAAAGTCTCTTCAAGCCATTCCAGGGTGCTTGCCATTTCTGAGTAAAAAAAGAAAAATAATGTTTCCTAGTATTGTACACTGATCAAACTGTGCAGTTATAGGAAAAAATGTAGTGTATTTACCACTTAGTAGTTCAGTTCTGCTGTCAGTACTTTGCAGTTGTCCCGCTAACAGTTTTTTCTCAGTTTGTATGTAAAGCAGCACTGGGGTAATATTCTTGGAAGCACAGGTTATTTTTCTTGTTGGTGCATTCCATTATGTTGCATAACCAATGCAATTGCACTTTTGCTTTCATAAGTACCGAGTTTGTAGACATACTTCCTTTTTCCTTCTAATTCACTTATGTTTTGCTCTTTCAACATGTTCAGTGTCTTTGCTGCATGGTACAACAATGTAAGAGAACTCCTGACCTTTTGGGCAGTGTGGATCCTACCCGAGGTGCGCGAACGGTCGCACGGTCCGCAGACCCTGTGGTTATCAGCATGGGGCCATGGGGTTCCATATGTTGTATGGTACATCTATACAAATTAAGGGTATCCTGGTAAAAACCTATGAAATTCAGTGAAAAATCTTTGTTAAAAGGACGTTATCTTTAAGTTGCACTAAAAAAAACTATGAAATTCAGTGCAAAAACTTTTTTAAAGGGACGTTATAGTTACTTTGCACTAATAACAACCTCTGCATATTATGGTTATTACAAGTAAAACCGAAAAACCCCAGAAATTCCATCACCGTGCATTGCTAAGACTAACATCCATGACATCAAAGATGACATCACAAATGTCATTAATTACATTACTGATGACATCACGTGCATTTACTTTTCAGGAAAAGTCTCTACAAGGGATTCTTATTATAATGTTGGCAAAAAAGTGTCAGGGGTCATTGGGATAAATATTATGAGCTACGTACTTTATTAAGCAAAGCATTGCTATAAATAGCATTGTATTATGGAGTTCTTTCAGTATAGGAACCTACTCATGTAGAAACATAGGTATTGCGTGCAGCATACACGCTAGAGGTGCAATATTCATAATCTTGCCATGTTGGATAGTAAAATGATAAATGCTTTCATATTAGTGTTTTGCGGACTGTGAAACATGTAATAAGTAGCTAATAAAGCCCCACTTACTACATAATTGTATTACTACAGGCAAAACATAAAGAGACCACAATGCATACAAATATGAGCATATACAGGGAAACTAAAGTAAGCAAAAAAGCAGCAGTACTACCAGAAAGTGTTCATAACCTAACTGATTGGGCCTCATTACGAATCCGCCATTCCGGAATCCGGTGATTCCGTGACGACGGTGACACCGTTTCCGCGACCGCAAGGCTTGTGGGTTGTGCGCAACACACCAAGGTGGAAACAGTGTCGCCGTCGCCACGTAAACACCCACGCACACGGACATACCACCACAAAAAGTGGTGCAAAACCTGTGTCCTCCCCCGCCGTCACAGACACGGAAGCGGAAATAGTGTGACTGCGAAAAAACTGGAAACAGAGAGGCGGCCATTATTTAAAGCACAATCCAGTGCCATCCTGAGACACCAAAGGTCAGATCCCCTCCCTGAGACTGAGAATACATCTACCACCATGGTATCCAGGATTCCAGCACATAGACAGCGAAAGCAGCGCTTCAGTGAGGCCGAGCTGACAGTACTGGTGGAACACATTGTGGAGCATGCAGAACTGCTCTTCAGCGCAGACCAGCGGTGCGCTACCCAGCAACGCCACAAGGAGATGTGGGCCGAAGCAGCACGCAAGTGCACAGCCGTCAGGGTGACGACACGCACTGTGAAGGACTGCCATAAGAGGTGGGATGACCTCAGGCTCAGGGTGCGCAACCTCATCGCTACACACCGCCAGCACAGCACTGGCACCGGTGGAGGTCCTGCATCCCCTCTTAAGTTGCAGTCGTGGGAGGAGTGCTGCAGCAGTGTCCTGCACCTCGAGGGCATACACGGCATCAGAGACGCAGAGGCAGGAGTGAGCCCCGGTAAGTGCACTAAGTACAAAGCCATAAGTGTGAATGCACCCCAGGAGTAACCCAATGGACCCAGTGACAACCCCCAAGACCCCAGCCAGAGCAGGAGTAACCCACTGGACCCACTGAAACCCCCCCACCCCAAGCCAGGGCAGGAGTAACCCAATGGACCCACTGACAACCCCTCCCACCCCCAGCCAGGGCAGGAGTAATCCAATGGACCCACTGACAACCCCCCCCCCCCCCAGCCAGGGCCGGAGTAACCCAATGGACCCACTGACAATCCCTTCACCCCCCAGCCAGGGCAGGAGTAATGCAATGGACCCACTGACAACCCCCCGCCGCCCCAGCCAGGGCAGGAGTAACATACAGTGCGAGCCTGAGTAAAAGCAGAGACACACACACCTGAGTGCATCAACAGTAATATGTGTGTACATGCAAGTGCTCACGGATCGTTCAGTTGATGCATGTGATGGACACATCAAGTAACACCACACAACTAACAGCATGCCCTCTGTATCCCCACAGCCATGCCAAGTGACGGCGACGACGGCCAACAGACGAGACAGCGTCCACCTGCACGTGCCCAACGCAGCACTAGTGCCCAGGAGGACGATGCTAGCTGCTCTGGCACACAATCACCAGCTGCATCAGGCACAGATGCACCAGCGGATGCCACCATCCCCATGCAGGCACCCACCATGGCCCCGGATGCCATCCTGCAGCCCATCTGCACTGCTGAGGAGGCTACATCGAGTGATTACAGTGCCATGGCCATGCAGGCCGAAGTTGCACAACAGGGTGAGGGGGACAACACGGATGAGCTGTCATCCATCCATGGCCTACAGTTCAGACCCCAAACAATGCACAGCCTCATGCGCTCACCAACGCCCTCCATGGCTGAACTCAGTACCGGCATGCAGCGGATTGAGGAACAACAGTTCACCCTGACGAAGCTTGTGGAAAGGCAGCAGGAGGAGGCCAGGCTGCAGCGTGAAGAGCAAGAGCAATGTGACATTGATGCGTCGGCTCTCCAGGTCCATTGGACGTTTTGCCACGACCATCGTCACCCTGGCATGCCATGTCAGGGAAGGCAACAGTGTGCAATCCAGCATAGCGGAGTCAATGTTGGTTTCCCAGCAGGCGATTCATGGACGTGTGCCCTCAGTCACACCCGCAGTCCCCTCAACCAGCACCACCCCATCAAGCTCTGCCACTGCCAGCCGATGGAGGCACTCTAGTCAGCTCAGTGGACCCGCTGGCAAGGACACTCCTGCGCATAAGCGCCCCCGGAAATAGTGCCATGTGGGGATGGTGATAGACATGACATTCGGGGACGGAAATAGTGCCATGTGGGGATGGCGATAGACATGACATTCGGGGACACAATGGGTTTATGGGGTGGGTACGTTTGGGTGGTGGGGAGGTCCATTAGGGGGTTAGTATTTTGGGGCCTGGTTGGAGGTGGGTACGTTTGGGTGGTGAGGGAGGTCCATTAGGGAGTTAGTAGTTTGGGGGTTGGTACGTTTGGATGGTGGGGGAGGTCCATTAGGGGGTTAGCAGTTTGGGGCCTGGTTGGGGGTGGGTACGTTTGGGTGGTGGGTGGGCACGGGTGTACAGCTTCCCTACCCAATGCACCTTCTTTCCTCTTTTGTTTACAATATATCACCTTTGAAAAATTCTATAATGAGTGGACATCCGTCATTTCATTTGCATCGTCATATCCATGCAATGCTGTCAATGTGCAGTTTCTCAAAAGTAAATGCGAATGAGTGTATCCCGTGCTCATTGGCCATCTTGTGCACCCCCGGGAGGGAGTGGAGCCATCCCATCCTCATCCCCATCCCCGTCACCATCCCCATCACCATCTTCAACTCCATCATCCTCTGTGTCTGGGGGCAGCAAAATTTTCCTGCGCATGCACAGATTGTGCAGCATGGCACATACGAACACAATTTTACCCGTCTTCACTGGGTTGTAGAGCAGTGAACTGCCAGATCTGCTCAAGCAGCCGAGCCTGGCCTTCAGTAGGCCAAATGTCCTCTCAATCATGCCACATGTGCGGACGTGTGCCCTGTTGTACGCCTCCTCATGCCTGTTCCTTGGCCTCCGTACAGGCGTCATCAGCCATGGCGTGAGTGCATATCCAGCATCACCTACCTGGGATGTAAATGTGGGGCACATGTCAGGGTTTGTGGTATCATGTCTTGATCAGATGCAGTGCAATCTTGTGTCATCATTAATTCATCCATATGGGCCAAGCCGTGGGCAGACCGGTGGGTGATTACCATTCCTGGGTCAATGTTGTCGACGTTGGCAGTTGGACATTGCCCAACGACTTGCTGTGCATATGTAGTTCCCCTTGCAGACAATAGTGGTTGGTAAGCATGGCATTGTGCAGTGATGTACACACATGGAGGAGTCAATCAATAGACTGTGATGATGTGGTCAATGCAGGATGTCTCATGTGCATTGGGGGGGCAGAGGTGCATAGTGTGGGTGGCTGTATTGAGTGTCTCAAGTTGTATGGGCTTGTGGTAGTATTGGTTGTGTGTCTCATTTTGCAGGGTGTGTACGGGCACACTGTGGCAACCTGTCATGTGTAGCTTTGTGATGTCTGGGTTGTGCTGACTGTCCATTACATGGGCCGGGGGGTGATGCATGTGCAGTTGTAGCAGCCCACTCACACAGGTCATTGCCCTGGACACACACCCCCCTTCCAGAAGGCCTGTGCATTGGCAGTTGTACTCACCCAATAGCTTTGTCCAGCGTAGCATTCCATGTACTGTGGCAATGTCGACTTCTGCAGGACCATTGAGTCATGTGTTGACCCCGGGAAACGTGCGCAGCAAAAACTTGTCCGGTGTCACATACCATCTGTACATTCAGTGAGTGGTACAGTTTCCTATTGCGGTACACCATCTCCATTGCACATGGTACTGTCAGCTCTATGTGGGTGCAGTCTACTGCACCTATTCAATTTGGCATGGCCGCAATGGCATGGGAGGCCAACGTATGGCAATGACCTGGGCAAGGGTACGGGGTAGGGCGATGTGTTCCGACACATGGCGCAGCAGGGCATCCAGTACCTGTCCCAATATTTTCAAAAAACAGGGTTGTGAGAGCCCGTGCAGCTCACTGTGTGCTGATAAGTTCCGGTGCCAAGAAAATGCAGTACCGACACCACCTTCGGGACGGGGGGATTGCGGTCCAAATGCCAATGTGGCTGCTGATGTCGTCCTCAATCATGGTACATGATTGTTGGAGGGTCCAGCTGGTATAATATGTGGATCTGTCCTGGGGTCAGGTTCCAGGGTGAGGGCCTGATGCAGGGCAATTGCAGACTGCCTGCGGGGTCGTGCCGGCTGCACAATTGGGTTTGGCATGGGTGCAGGATTTGCTAACTGCCGCCTGCGCCTCCTCCGCCTCCGCCTCATCCTCCTCTGCACCATTACTGCCACCATGTGCAGTGCTGCCTGTAGGTTCAACAGCCCCAGTCCCAATGCTGCTACAGCTTCTGCCTGCATAGTTGTGTTTGGAGTTGGCCTGGGTATGGGCCTTTTGTAGGCTCCACGGTATTTCCGCCATTTTTGTGGCGGTGTTTCCATGTCCGTGATACTCGTAATGTGCACAGTGTTACGTATTGCCGGTAACTGGGGGTTTCCCAGTCGATGCAGTTTACGGTACCTTAACTCCGCGGTGGCGGTTTATGGTGGTGGTATTTCTGGGATCGTAGGTCGGAATTTTCCGATCACGGAAACGGTGCCGGTATGATTATACCGGCAATGTTAAGTCCGGACCGGCGGACTCGTAATGAGGCCCATTATCTTCATGCACAGAAACGATTGCTGGGTTTCAAGGCTGCTACTTCCACTATGTATGTATATCATATGATGTGACTAGACCCTAAGGAAAGTAGTGTAAGAACATATTTGTAAGGTAAGTCTACTAATATAGTACCTTTTGAATTTTTAGTTCCTGACTATTAGTGAAGAAAACTATGTGGCCTAGATATGTCAGTAAAGAAAAAAAACGAGTGAGCCAGACATGTGATGCCATCAGTGTTGTCAGCAATGACATTTGTGATGTCATCTTTGATGTCATGCATGTTAGTCTTAGCAGTGCACGGTGGTGGTGCGAGTTATGGTTCCTTAGCTTACCATAACTGGTGAATTTCTGGGGGTTTTCGGTTTTGCTTGTAATAACCATAATATGGATAGGTTGTTATTAATGCAAAGTAACTATAAGATCCCTTTAAAAAAGTTTTTGCACAGAATTTGATAGGTTTTTCTTAGGGCAACTGAACCATGCCATCCCTTTAGCAAAGTCTTTTCACTGAATATATATATATATATATATATATATATATATATATATATATATATATATATATATATATATATATATATATATACACAAAATGCAGAACCAGTAAAGATCAGGGTAGATCCTTCTAAGAAGCTGCCTCGTATCCCTCAATAACCTCTAAAACCTGATGCGGATGACGGCATTACCCCTGTCATTGATTCTCTTTTCTTACAAGCTATTGTTATTTCTACCAATAGCCCATTTAATAACCCAATATTGCCAGTTAAGTAGTCCAGAAATAACAATTTCTGATTTGTGCAAGACCTAAGAACAGTACATTCTGCTGTAGTACTATGATTTCCTGTGGTCCCAAACCTGCTACCATTCTAGCTTGTATATGTCTGATTACTTCTCATTCTACTGTTGTGGATCTGGCCTCAGCCTTCTTCTCTGTTCCCATACATGTGGATAGCCAATATAAACTGGATCGGTTTACCCCAGGGTTACACTGAATCTCTTAAGGAGTGTTGTGGACCGCTCTCGCCAATAATAATTTGCAGCTGTGTAGAGAGTGAGTGTATTATTTGGCACATGATGTGATCAAAGGACACCAAGTAATATCCCTCCTCTTGAAAAGAGTTGTATACAGGATTTCAAAATGGCAGATGATTACACAAACTGGTGCATTCCTCAGCAGGATGAGCTATGGTAGACAGTGGATTCTGGGTTATGCCAAGCTGGTAAGACCCTTGGAAATGAACATGAGAATGAATGAATGCTGTTGAACCATTAAAATGGTCTATTGAAGCTGAGTAGGCATCCTCTGAGTTTAGAGAAAGGTTGGCTGAATCACGGTCCTTATGTCTCTAACTACAAGAAAAAGTACACCTTATTTTGCTATGATAAAGGGGGTTTCTCTTGCAGTGTTGACTCAGAAACATGGGTTCCATCAAGAACCTATTGCATATTACAGCAAAGAACTTGCTCCAGTAGTTGCTGTTATGCCACCTTCCTTGTGGCCGGTAGCAGCAGCAGCCATGGCAGCACAACAATAATAAGCTATAGAATTAGGTTCTCTGTTAGAAGTGTCAGTTACACCTTTCATTGTATCTTTAATGTTGAAAACAAAACACAATTCATGTCTATTTCCAGGACTAACAAATAGGAAATATTGTGGTGAACTCTTCTAAAATTACCCTGACCATGTGCCTCACTTCTGAATCCAAAGTCTTTGCTCCCTAGTCCCAATTATGGGGAACTGCATGAGACTGATATCCATGGCTGTTTTGCAATTACTGATTATCTTTCTATGGCCAGAAGGGACCTGAGTAACGCCCCCTTACATATATCAGACTTCATTTACTTTGTTGATGTGTGACGTCCCGGAGATCAGAGAGGTGTTATGGTGGCACGGTATGTATTGTATCCCCCCGTGAGGTTGTGGAGAGTGGAAATATGCCCAAGGTCACCTCAGCACAAGTATCAGAACATGTAGCATTCATCAGAGCATGCAAGTTAGCATCACAAAGAACAGTCAGCATATACATTGATTCCCACTGTACCTTTGTGGTGGCCCATGATTATGGACAGTAGTGGAAGCAAAGGGGCTTTCCTGACCTTCTCAGGCATTCCTATCAAGAATCACCAGTATGTCAAAGTGCTTTTAGATGCTCTTATGTTTCGAAGCAGATTGCCAATATTAAGTGTGCTGCCCATCAACCCTTAGATGATGAAGCTAGTTGTGGTAACAACTTTGCTGACCCTGCTGCCAAACTGGCCACAGTAGCTGATTCTTCAAAAAAATACATATTGCCCATGAAGAAGCTACAGGAGTAGCTCCCTTTAAAATTTTGGAGGAACTGGCCCTTATGCAGGAAAACACTTTCCCTAATGATAAAGACTTGTGGGTACGCAAACGATGTAAACTTCTTGATGATTCTGCTTGGTGAGATGCTTATGGTTGATTGATGGCCTCGAAGATACTTTTGTAACACCTAGTGAGGATATACCATGAGCAGGTATATGTGGGGAAAAGGTGACATGATCTCCACTCTCAGAAATCATTTGTTTGCTCCTTACTTTGCATCTTTAGCACAAAAGGTCTTCAGAAGGTGTGCCATCTGCATCCAGAACAATGTTGGTAAGATAGTTCGGACAACTCCTGGAGCGCATCGTCCCATTTATGGACCTTTCATGAATCGCACCTTTCTAACAACTTTCAGTTTTCAGTATTGAGAGCAATGTTTTATAAAGTGTAATGTGCAGCCAAATGTCTTGCTTGGGACATTCTGGTAGGTTATAGTATAGTCATAGGGTATCTAGTAAGGAAAGTTACTAGTGTAAGGGGTGTAACAGGTAATGGTGCGCTAGCATCTAGTAAGGAACACAGATTTAGAATTAGTAGGTTAACTGTTTCCTTTTAATGTTTAATGCCAATCACCATTGATCAGGACTGCAAATCCAATTTAGTTTGCTATTTAATGTTGCAGTTGGCACCACTAATACCGTGCCATCAGTGCATGGATTTGGAGGTTGAGAGTGAATGCGCCTTTCAAGAAACTGTAACGCTCACCTGGTATCCATGGGGATGCCACTCAGCCTGCTTGGACATCCTACG
Organism: Ambystoma mexicanum; assembly: GCF_040938575.1. Taxonomy (NCBI): domain Eukaryota; kingdom Metazoa; phylum Chordata; class Amphibia; order Caudata; family Ambystomatidae; genus Ambystoma; species Ambystoma mexicanum. The sequence continues at coordinate 209,182,941 of NC_090940.1, forward strand.
ACCTCAAACCCTTCCCTGGAATCTGTTTGACTGGAGACTGGGCCTGAAAAACAGGATTCCGGAGTTTAACTCTATTGTCTCTGGTTGCTTGACCCACTCTTCCCTTGGGGACCAAACCTTCCCCGATGTCCTCTCCTCACCTTGTTTTCTTTTGTGGCGTACTCTCCATCCTGCCCTTTGGTGCAGGGGTGTGTCGATTGATGTGGGCTCTGTGCAGCCTAGTTGCTTCACTGGCGCAGGCCCAACGCACTATGCTTGTTGTAATTCCAGCCCGACCGGAAGGTTGGATGATTCTTAATGAACTGTTCCTTTCCTGTCTCTTGTCCCCTTTATAACTTGTCTCTTCTCCCTTAGGTGTTGAAGGGGTCGAAGATAGCGTTGTGCTGCTTATGGAAGCTGAGCACTAAGCGGTGAGTGAAAGCGCTATGCGTGGCGCTGTTCACTCTTTCTTGAATTGACCAATGTCTTTCTTTGTGTCCCTTACAGGCGCTGCAATGTCCCAGCGTGGCTGCCGGCTGAGAGAATAAGGGGCAGTGAGTAAGCGCTATGTGGAGTGCCTTCTTATTCTTTCTGTAACGCTCACCAGATTCCCACAGAGACGCTGACCCGAACTGGACTGCTACCATTTCTTCTATCGTGAGGCGCAGGGCCCGGAAGATGCTCTGGACGGGGCCTCCGAATTTGGATTGCCTGGCTTGTAGAGTAAGTTTTCTGCAGGTGGAAGAAAAGGGATTGATTACCAGCTGGGGTGGATATGTGTTCCCACCAATCTCCCGTTTCTCACTCTTCTTGACCCCCAACTTGGTTTCTGCGAGCTCTCACCTTAGGTATTGTAAAGATGAGCTCTCCATCCTGCTTCAGGTGCAGGGGTGCGTAGAATCCAGTTACGTCACTGGATGGGAAATAGTTGCGGACACTGTGTCCTTTCATCTCTCCTGCGGTAGCCGTAAGTATGAGTGTCTTTTCTCCACAGGAGCCGGGGCCCAGAAACCTAAAGCAGGTAAGTCTCTTGGTGAGTATTTGTTCTCCGTGCTTAGTTAGTGCTCACCATGTATTCCTCTTATGCAGGTGCTGGGATGAAGCTGGCGTCGTAGCCGCGGTGGAGGAAGGTAAGTGAAAGAAAAGCGACTGCTTACTTCTAATGATTGTCTTTTTCTGCTTACAGGTGCCGAGATGCTGCCGGCGACACAGCCGCTGTCGTGCGTGATGAGGCACGTAGGTAAATGTGGCCGCTTTAGAGCGGGCACCTCTAATGACTGTCTTTTTCTGTTTTTCAGGTGCCGAGATGCTGCCGGCGTCGTGGCCGCGGTGGAGTTCGGCGAGGCCACGGATGGGTAAGGCAAGGCGGCGCGGCTGCGAGCGTTTGAGAGCGCTGCTAATCTTGTACCTTTCCTTTGCAGGATCGTCGGAGGTAGGATTGCTGAGGCCGGATTCCGGTAAGTATAATTTCTAATGCTCGCCTTCTCTTTTCTTGTCTGTTTGCAGGTGTTCCGGGTGCTGGCGGGCGTGTCAGGAGCCAGGATGCAGGAGCCGACTCCGTGAGCGTCCTGCTGCTGATGCAGAATAACGCGAAGCACGTGTATTCCATCGGGCGTGGTTTAAATAGCCGAGAAGTGCTTCAGTGTGTGTTCTTCCACCGGCCCCACCCAGGTAAGAAAAGAGTTCCTGAATAGAGGAAATAGTTCCTCCCAGCCCTGATGGCTGGGGACTTCAGCCAGACTGGATTGTTCTGGTTAAGTATGCAGCATGGTCTGCCTCAGGTAAGTCCACCCAAGCATTATTACACAGTTTATCAATATGATCCTGGCGCCTATGGCGCCGGGACTGAAGTCCTTTATGAGCCTGGCGCCAAAGGCGCCAGGCCACGGTCCAAAGGGCCCCTGTAGGGGTCTGCTGGGTCCGGAGATGTGGAAGAAGGGTCTGCTTCCGGGGGCGCTGGGCCAGTCCTGGCTCCTCGGGAGTAGTGCTCATGACACTTTCCATGCTAACCTTTACTGTCTTTTCCCTTTGCAGGTCGACGGGATGCTCTGGAGCTGAAGTTGCCCTGAGCGGCTCGAGTTCAGGTAAGTGTTTGACTCTTCTTGTAGTTTTCGGGTAAGCTGGGATATGAAGAATGCTTACTAATGTCTTTCCTTTTGTTCGTTATCTTTTCCCAGGATGCGGCGTGACGAGATGGATGCGACACCGCCATAAAGGTGCCCACTGGACTGGGGAGCGATGGATGGAAGCAGGATACTCCTCAAGGTAAGTAAGAATATTAATGCTGTTCTTGTTCTTGCAGGTGCGCGGGACGTTAAGGAAAGGCACAGGCCTTCAGGAGACCGATCCGAACATGGTGAGTGTCACGCTGCGGGTGCAGAAAAACGCAAAGCGTGTTTCTCTGTCCGGGCGTGGTTTAAATAGCTTTCAGGTATCCCAGGTATCCCTGGGTCGATCCACACCCAAAAGGCTAGACCGGATTCTCAGTTTATGAAACTGGGTTATGTGGGGGCATCCATCTTGCCCACAATGCATTACAAGTCCAATGCCAAGTTGTCCTCAAAGTTATGTGTGAGCTTGGCGCCATAGGCTCTTGGTCTGACTCCAAGTGGGTCTCTGGTAAAATCGAGAGGCCCTTAATGTCCATGCGGGGGATCGTGGCCTGGCTCCAGCATGGTGTCCCAGAGGGCTAGGGGTAGGGATCATGACAGCACTCCCCCGTAAGGCCCCTCTCATGGTAGTTCTCCTGTCTGGCCCTGGTTTGGTTGGATGGTTTTGATGGAACCTTTTGAGCAAGCGAGGTGCATGAATGTTTCCGCAAGGTTCCCATGTTCTGTCTTGCGGGCCATACCCTTTCCAGTCCACTGGATAGTATAGATTAGATCTGACATACTTTGAATCCAGAATGTCCTTGACCTCAAACTCTGGCTCTCCATTGATTACTACTGGCTTTGGTGGTGTTGTATCATGGGTTCCAGGTTGAACAGGTTTTAGGAGAGATATGTGGAACACAGAATGAATTTGCATGTTAGATGGTAAGGCTAGTTTGACTGCTACTGGATTTATCACAGAGGTGATGGTGAATGGACCCAGGTATCTTGGGCGGAAGGTCCGGGTTCCTTTAATGGGCACATGTTTAGATGCCAACCAGACTTCATCCCCAACTTTGTAATTGGGGGCCTTTACTCGGCGTTGGTCAGCAAATTTCTTCTGGCGGTTCCTAGCTTGGAGTAAGTGTTCAGCTGCCCTTTTAAAGGTTTGGGAAATGGTTGCGTGCAAGGTTTTAATTGCTGAAAATTCCAAGGTCGCAGGGGCGTCTAGCATATTCAGCTATCCATAACAGGTCTGACCAGCTTCCTTCTGCTTGGTGTAGCATACAACGTAGGTACTGCTCGAGCGGTTTGATTCATTCTCTCTGTTTGACCATCCGTTTGGGGGTGGTGACTGGTGGATAGTCGGATGTCGATTTGGGCAATAGAACAGCACTTCCTCCAGAAGTTGGACACGAATTGAGACCTCAATCTGAGACCAGTACTGAAAGAAACCCGTGGAGTCGTACGATGCCTTCGAGAAACACCTTTGACAGAGTGAATGCGTTTGGGAGACCCTTAAGAGGAATGAAGTGTGCCATTTTTTAAAACAGGACCACAACCACTAGAATGGTGTTAAACCCTTGACTTGGTGGTAAGTCGGTAATGAAGTCAAGGAATAGCGTATGCCAGGGCATTGGTGGAATATCCAATGGTTGTAAGAGTCCAGCTGGTTTCTGCTTGGATGATTTGTTTTGTGCACACACTCCACAGGATAGGATGAACTGGATAATGTCTTTACGTCGTGTGGGCCACCAGTAACTCCGTCCGTTTTACCTTGGCTAGGGTTTTTGCAGTTCCAGTATGGCCCTCGATTAAAGAATCGTGATAACCGGACATGAATTGTTCTTGTAGTTTTTTGTTTGGCAAGAATAAACGGTTCCTGAAATAGGGCAACTGGTCCTTTATCGTGTGATGTTCCCCTTGCATACTCCACTCTTGCAATTGCTTGGGACTCATTAAGCTTTGGATTTTTTAATGTAACTCGTTCTGAGTCATGGTTGCTGTGATTCCAAGGTGTTTTTCATTTGGAATGATGGCTATTGGATCTGGGGTCTTGTATCCCTGTTCATCAACACCCATACGGGAAAGAGCATCGGCTTTCCGTTTTTAACTCATGGTTGAAACGTGATCACGTAATCATATTCAGCGAAGAAAAGGGCCCAGCGTAGTTGTCGTGAAGATTGGGCCTTTGCTGTTTTTAGGTACTGGAGATTTCGATGGTCAGTTATTATGGTGATTGTGTGTCTGGCACTTAGGAGATAATGCCGCCAGGCCTTAAAGGCTGACTTGATGGGTAGAAGTTCTTTGTCCGTGATAGCGTAATTGAGCTTGGGTATTGTGAATTTATGCGACCAGAAGGCAACAGGGTGTTATTGACCTGTTTTTGGGTCCTTTTGTGAGAGGACGGCTCCCATAGCCATACTTGAGGCATTCGTCTCTACCACGTACGGGAGGTTTGGGCGAGGATGACGTAGAATCGGGGCAGAAGTGAATCTCACCTTGAGTTCCTGGAAGGCTTTTTCTGCTTCTTCTGTCCAGTGAAACTTGTTATTCCATTTCCTTAGTAATGATGTGATGGGATGCACTATTTGTGAGAACCCCGGGATGAATCGGCGTTAGAAGTTTGCGAAACCCAACATGCTCTGGACTCCCTTGAATGAATTTGGTGATGGCCAGTTTAGGATAGCATCTACTTTGTGTCCATCCATTCGAATTACATTTGGGGTGAGAACAAAGCCAAGGAATTCCACCGCAGAGACATGAAATTAGCACTTTTCGAGTTTGGCATAGAGCTGGTGTTGGCAGAGTTTTGCTAGTAAAGATCGAACATGCTTGACGTAGTCCTGCTTTGATGGGGAATATACCAAGATATCGTCAATATATACTAGGGCACAGAAATCAATTAATTCCCTTAAGAGATCATTCATGAAGTATTGAAATGCAGCAGCAGCGTTGCAAAGGCCAAAGGGCATTACTTGATATTCCTACAACCATACTTGGTACGAAAGGCGATTTTCCATTCGTCACCCCCAAATAAACGGCACTCTGCCAGCCCAGAAACACCTGCAGGGTCAGGCGGGGCTCAGACATGAATGGTTGGGGGAGTTGTGCTTACTGTGGACTTTGTTGGGAAAAGGTGGAAGCAGGTTTTGGACACAGAGCAGTCGCTGCACCTTTGGAACTATTTTCACAAAATTGTTTGCAGTGTTAGGAATTTATTATGTTGTGAAAATAAATCGGCTGCCTTTTTATGCCAAAAAGAAGACATGTCTCATTCTGCACCTTACTGGTGGGATAGGAAAGGGGCAGAGAGGAATGAGCAAGGATGATGTATGTTGGCCTAAGAATGGACAAATGCCCAGGTTATACACACGCGGGACGCCGCGAGACACCGATCAGGGAACTAACCGTTGTCTGCATAAGTGAGTAGTAACCCCTAACACTGGGAGGTTTAAAGTTATCAATGATAGTTATTTTCGAGATATATTTGAGAAACAACAGGGTGGTTAATCATTACTTTGTGTTTCATTTTTAAATTCTTTCTGTTGAAGGCACACACATCTCCAGTTGTGAAAATTGTTGAGGCTACTGCATCCAATATCTTTTTTAAAAACCACATGGAAATACAACTTTACAAGGGTATGTCTAAAAAGACATTCTTTGTGAAGCCTTAACTGAGAGAAGGATATGCAGATGTATTTACAATATATACGTTTTCTTTTTCTGGGGACACAGGTAATTTAAATCGAGTGTGGGACAAATCACCAGTAGAAATGACCATTTAAGTAAAGGGGTCAAAAGGAAATCCTTAAGGTTGGTTCCGATTCTCTCTTATTTTTTGAGATTAGTACCTGATTGTACGGGTGAAGGTGGTGTGTGCACTTCCTTTGGACTTGATCACAAAGATATGTTAGCACACACAACAGACCACCAGGGTCAAAGTCTTAGAAGCACTTCTCTCTCTTGACCCGCACCCTGCAAGGTTGCATGTTTGGCAGGTTGACAATCCCAAGGGGACACTCCACGTCAAGAGTTCACAACTCAGTGATTTATTCGGCAAGTTTTTTATCAAGTGAGATAAAATTGCTTTAATGAACAAGGTATTTTATAGCCATTTCTCATTCTTCAAATGTGAAGAATAGATTAATTCCACTTTATTCTGTGCTCTGACTGTTGTCTGCTTTTGCTTTCCCCCATTCCCTCTCCCACACACACCCTCTCACACTTCCATATCTCTTCTTCTTTATTTTTATCTCTTTTTTTATTTTTATTTTCAATGTTTGGGTGATGTTTATTCGACTAAACCACAAGGTTATCGCACCATGCATATGTACACACCATGTGATTTGAATGGGCAAAACATGTTTTCTACACATGTGGCTGGATACATTGGAATACAATTTGCGATGTAGTACCGCGTCTCGCCTGGGGCATTTCCCAGAGCATAACCCTGGGCTCCCCTACCCAGTTGATCCTCCCTCTCTCGTCTACACTCATGGTTGGGATCTGAGAGCGCCAGCCCTCTCCAGGCCACCTGAAAAAGGGACCCCCGAGGTTTACTCGGGAGAATACCCTCAGGTTTCTCACATATACACTATTACCTAAACGTTGGTACTCATTTATTGACCTCAGAATGATGAAAGGCTGAGTGGGCCTTGCTGGGATTCATACCAGCGACCTGCAGATCACACATAACCCGAAGCAGTGAGCTCTTAACCAGCTCAGCTATCTTACCAGATAAAAGGAAACTGTGTGACAATGTTATTCTGTGCTTACTGTAAAGCCTTTTCATCCTTCAGTACTTATCTTCTATTCTCTATCAAACATAGACATATTCCCATTACAGAATCATCTCATATGTTGTGCCATTGTTTTAGGAAAGTGCTTATGGTTAGTCACTGCAAAGAAGGCGAAGCCAAAATTACAGTCTATAGAGGTTGCTATAGCAGCTTTAGAAATGGATAGGATCTGAAAATAGCTCGGTGCAGCACACACAATATGGCAGGCACTCATTCGACATATGCACAGCAGGGGCTTTTCAGTCTATTCTTTTTGTAAAATTGCCCCAAGTATGCACTGTGCATTTAGTTGGATTTTCCAGCCAGGCCAGAAAAAAAGCAGTGGCAAAGCCAACAGCTTTGGCTTTTGTATAGGCATGGGTAAGGCATGTGCCAGGCACTAGCATAACGGTGCTATCTGGCCCTGAGATGGCAACACTTAGAAAGTTTGGTGATTACCTGGGCATATGATAGCAGCAAAACGTGTTGAATGTTAGTGCTTGTTTTTAATGGGACTTCAGTGCAATGAAATCGAGTGATTGAGGGCACACTTGGTTAAGAGATTTTTAATACACCAGTAGTACCTTTACTATTGCAATTAAGCCATTCATTCTCAACAGGATACATAGAATAAAAAATGTCATGCCAAGGCTTCATGTTTCAGCTTGATGGAACTAGTTCCGAGAGAATGCAGGAGGATGTGTTTTGGGAGGCACGGGTAGTTGAGGGATTGGCCGTTCTAAGTTAAAAGATCTTTTTATAAAGATCTTTTCACTAAAAGATCGATTTAGGACAGCTCTGTGACTGCACAGAGCGGTCTTTCTAAATCAAACGTTTCAGCCCCTGACGCACACAAGTGCGTACAGTGGCTGACAGGCTCTGTGGGACCTGGAAGCGGAGGGCGAGGAGAACGGGTAAGTGTGAAGGTGACGAACGGAGAGCGCAGCAAGTGGAGGAGGCACCCCGATAACCGGGGCAGGGGCCTTCCTCCTGGACGCTCTCTCGCCCCTCCCCCCCCCAGGGGCAGGGGAGAGGGCGGCAAAGGAGCCAGAGGAGAGGGCGACAAGAGCCCGGGAAAGCCCGCGAAGGGCAACAAAGGGAGGAGGCGGGGCTTGGGACATAAAAGCGGCGGGCGCCCGGCGCAGGGGCACTTGCAGCTCTTCCAGCAGCTGGGCGCCCGCCAAAAGTGGAGGACTTCGTTTTCGGTTGCTTTTTCTGAGTCTGTGATCCCGCGATGCTGTGGCTGCAGGAGTGCTTTTTTCGACCCAGAAAGACGAAGAGTGGCGATGTTGGGGCGATTTCCAGTGAAGGAGTGGAATGGTGTTCCAGCAAGGAGATTTCCAGTGAAGGAGTGGATGGTGTTCCAGCTAGGAGTATGCGTCGGGTAAGGAGCGGGGTGGATATAGCGCCATATATGCGCTGTTGTCGCTTCAGAAGTAGCTGGGTGCGCTCTCCGTATTAATAGGAGAGTAAGGGAACGGGTCGGCGATCGAGGTTAGGTGGGTTGCTGCAGGGGTTTAAGTTTTAGCGCTTTTGAAGCGGCGGCGGGCGCATATGGGGTTAATTCCGTGACGATCGGTCTCCTCAGTTCATAACCCCTGTGCTACTGAGATAAATCGAAAAAGTGTTCCTGTGTTCAGAGGAAAAGGGCTGGAATTTTAGAAACGTTTGGCAATGGGAACATACACTCGAGAAGAAACGCGTCGTAAAGTATCTGTTCCAAGTGGCACAGCGAGTAGAACGCTCGCTTTGACATCGGTGCAGAGTCTGCTAACGCAGGTTCGAATCCCGGCGGGGCCAAACTCAGCCTTTCATCCTTCCGAGGTCGATAAATGAGCACCACACACCATGGGTAATAATAAGAAGTAGCGCGATATACGTGCCAAATTATTGTTTTCTTCGCGGGCACATAGAGCAGAAGCAGGCTGCCCTCATTACTCGAGTTACCCGTTGTTATGTTTCCAGGTGCAGCGTCAGCGGTTTGGATGGCCTCTTTATTAGGTGGGTCCTAGTGGGGTCGTGTGGCGGCGAGCCCGATTGATTTTTTGTGCTGCAACACAGCAAACCTAAATGTTACTCGGGCTTGGTTTTGGGTCATGACATCTCCGCCCTGGGTCTACGTCACTCCGGGGTGTCTGTCCCCTCGGGGTACGCGCTCGTATTAAACGACAATAAGGGAGCTGGTCGGCGGTCGATCTTATGGGAATTGCCGCAGGGGTTTAAGGTTTTAGGTGCTTTTGATGCAGGGTGTCCAGTCCAACAGCTTAGTCGGGCGAAGCTGCGTTAGGGCAATCGTTGTGGAACTAAGTAGGAGTATACAACTAAGGAATAATTGTGGGAGTAGTGGTCCGATTTCGCACATTAATAAGCGCTGCAGCAGAACTTGCGGAGTAAATTACATATGGCATCTTAGGGGTCGGACGTGGGTACCGATCTAATGCCCACCCAGGTGACACATTTTAGGAAAGTTGGAGTTGCGAGCTGAGGTTGTCCGCAACACGCAGATCAGGCGGGTGGTTTCTGATAACACAGCACTGGGTGGGTTGTCACACACGAGTGGTCCCGGTGGCCTAATGGATAAGAAACTGTTCTCCTAAACCGGCGGTGGTTCGGGGCAATTTGGTTTTAAGGCGGCATTCTTACTTTATAAGGAGGAGGATAGCTCAAGGGGTAACATGCTCACCTTGGGAGCATGACGGTACAAAGCACTCCAGGTTCGTTCCGCGCATAGAAGCCCCTGGGTATTAAACACGGTATGAGTAACCTAACATAGTTCATACACAATTATTAAGAGGTTCTAGAAAGGCGGGCATGAATTCTTCCATTGCGGTTGTGCGGGCAGTAGTAGTTGTGGTCAACTGGTTTAGTATTGCAGGCACGGAAGGGGGCGTCACGAAAGTGACAATGCGTAGAAGCTACTATGGTGTGTTACTTCACTGTGCGCCTAGCAGTTTTGACCAGTTACTGTACGATAGTCGTTAAATTGCACAATTTACGACACATGTTACTGTCAAACGCCTCCTTGGGAACTATTTAAACTGTCGGTACGAAAAGGAAAGATCTGACGTTTGCAACGGCGGGACAAGCAGATACGACTCTTCCCAAGGGATGGGGGAGGCCTCTGGGCAGGGACTACAAAAGGGCACTATAAACAGTATTGAATGACGCCTTACATTATGTGTGGGAGCGCCACGAGGCAGGTAGCACCCAGTTGCGCTGCAAGGATTATGGCATGCCTCTTTCCAACGTTAGGGGGTGCATCACGAGGCAGCGGGGACAAAATGTTGTTATTAAGCATTATGACTGGACTCTGGTGTCGGGTGTCGGAGCACCACGAGGCAAGATGGTAGGATTGAGTTGCATGATGGTGCGACATGGGCACAAATGTGGGCTAAGAAGTATAGCAGGGACGTAATAGCAAAGTGCGGGGGAATTTTATGATAGGCCAGTTGTAACGCACCGGTACGCTAGTGTTTTTAAGGCGCGATTTTGCGTTTAGGGGTGGCCTCTCCCCCCATGTTTCTGTAGCTCAGGGGATCAACAAAGATATTGGGGTAGTAATATAACTGGTCAGTTCGCTACTTACAGCGGTATAAGCAGGTGTGATGTGCATTTGGGACGAAACAGGGCGAGCTTTTCACTTACGAGGGTTCGCTTAGGGTCAATGGGCAATGCACAGTATGGTATAGGCGCAGTGTTCGCTGGTATGGTTGGAGGCCGTGATTGCATAAGGAACGGATAACCCCTAAGGTTGGTGTGGCAATGTTGTGCCTTTACAAGTGAGGTCCAGGTACGGGCACAGCTTTAAAGAACTGCTGCAATACTTGCGGGCTGAAATGAAATGGGGTCAGTGGCCGTGTTTAGGGGTTGCGTTTAAGGTTTTGAGCCCATTTTGGTGCATTATGGGAATGGTAGTTGGGCACAGGATTGGTATCAGATTGGCTTTTATTCGGTAAATTAATTTATGCCAGACGCAGTCATGCCCCTGGCCGGGGTTTAGTGCCCTGTATACCTGCAAGACTAAGTCCCAGAATGCGTTTAGGCATTTGCCATGTGCATTTCTAAGTAAGGCGGATTGCATGCAGCTGCTACGCATTGGTCAAGGTGCTCTCTATTGTTTTGGAAATGGAAAAATGGCGGCTTTGCAGTGAAGACATTTTCTTTCCTTACACAGGCATGGGATTGGTTTTTCCAAAAAACAAAAGTAATCAGAGTTGGTTTCCAGTAATGTCCACACGAATAATAGGGAATACTTGCTACGAATAGGGATTTTCTGACCATTGATGTTAGTAGGTGCAAACATGGTGTAAGTGCATGGCCACGGGATATGGTTGCCCGTGGTATTACTGTACATTGTTGGTAACAGGTGTACGCACAAGGCCATGGAATATTGGGGTATTTACTAGCCATCGATGGTAGCAGGTGCAAGAAGGGTGCAGGGCCAGGGGATTGTGCCTGGCGTATCCCTTAGGCGTATACACAGCCCACAACTGTTGGGTTTGAGAGATGGGTGCGGGTATATCTCCTGGGTTGATCGGCTTGGCTTTACGGCAGGGGGGCATATGGCCAGGCAATTGGGGGGACAGCCCCGGGTACTGTTGCGTGGGGGGGGGGCACTGCTGCGCGTAGTGAGTCACTGGTCCCTCCCGCGGGAGGTGAATAGTTAAGTACACTTGCCATAGCACAGCAACGTGCGGAACTCGCGTGTCTGGATTTTTATGCAACATCCAAGAAAAATGTTAGGGTGCATCTGGACCGAGTAAAGGTTTCTTAAAGTGGGTTTCTACGTCTTTAGGGCAGGATAGCGTGCCACGGGACTTAACATTCTTTTAAGAGGCACAATTACTGAAAGATTAGCGGAAACATGGCGGGTGGATAATAAAATTATGGCTAATAGTATAGGTTGTATGGATACAAATAAGCCCCACTTCTGGATAACGAGACTACAAATACCAGAATGCAATTCGGCAGAAGGCTGTAGCATGGCCTGAAGTGTTTAGACATGGGAGTACTTAGTAGTTATGAGGAAGGTCGAGGGATAATAGGCTGGTTGGTTTTCAGGAGCCACTCGAAAGGGTTTTCCGGGAGGCATTCCTTGGGGGAGATGATCCATACGGACAGGTAGCGATTGCACCAACCAAGATTTCCCTGAGATGACAGGGTGGTCAATTATTCACTCAGCTGACAAAGGCATTTATGTATGAGGGAACGTACCTATCCACGAGGCAATGCTTTTGGGACACAGCCTTCAAGTGTCCACAGTATGCCTCATGTCTGCATTGGGTGGATAACAAATTGTTTTCTGTTCAAATACAGGCAGGGGTGTCTGGTGTGGCAACGAGGGTTCCGCTTCCTCGAACAAATGGTGTTCTCTCAGCCCAAAAACATCTGCGGGGGCAAGGTGGTATCAGGCACGGAGGGTTGAGAGAGTCGTGTCTACGAAGGAGATGGTTGGACAAGGCAAGGAACGGAGTCGGACCAGCCCCCCTGGGGAGCCTGAAAGAACAGGGGCGTCTGGTGGTGGCAACGAGGGCTCCTCTTCCTCGAGCAAATGGCACCCTCTCAGCCCTAAAACATCTGCAGGGGCAAGGTGGTATCAGGCACGGAGGGTGCAGGGAATTGTGTCCACGAAGGAGATGGTTGGGCAAGGAACGGAGTCGGACCGGCGCCTCTTGGGAGCCTAAAACGGCAGGGGCGTCTGGTGGGGGCAGCGAGGGCTCCGCTTCCTCGAGAAAATTGCGCTCTCCCAGTCCAAAACACCTGCAGGGGCAGGTGGGTATCAGGCATGGAGGGTTGAGAGAGCGGTGTCTACAAAGGAGGTGGTTGGACTATGCAAGAAACGGAGTCGGGCCAGAGCCTCTTGGGAGCCTAAAACGGCAGGGGCGTCTGGTGGTGGCAACGAGGGCTCCGCTTCTTCGAACAAATGGCTCTCTCTCAGCCCAGAATCACCTGCAGGGGCAGGGGGATAGCAGGCACGGAGGGTTGAGAGAGTTGGGGCTACCAAGGGATGGTTTGAGGAAAGGGGAGGCAGTTGGCCTCAAAGCGGTGGTCAAACCGAGAGCCGGTTGTGCAAGAGCAGGTCAAGGTATGACGGAAAGAGGGAGGGGACTGAAGTATCCCTAGATCAGGCACAACGGGCAAAGGTGAAATCCCTGGTCAAAGGAGGATAGACGGAGTTGCACCGGGCAGCAAGGTGTACTCAGAACTGCTAGAACTACAAAATAGGAAAAGGGGGAGCCACGGTGGGCGGTAACCCACCTTTGGCGTGGCGGGTTGTGGCAACCTATGATAAGACAAAGACTCCGAATGAGCCATTGCTAAACCGGAAGGGGCTTCGCCCATTCTAGACAGTGCCTCCTGGGAGCCTAAACGGCGGGGGTGTCTGGCGGTAGCAATTGGGGCTCAACTTCCCCCCAACAAACGGCGCTCCCCCAGTCCGCAAAAGACCTGCAGGGGCAGGCGATTTCTCAGACTCGAAGGCCTTGGGGGAGTTGTGCCTGCAAACAATATGGAGGTAAAGGGGGAAGCAGGACGAGGAGCAGTCGCCACACCTTTTGGAACTAATTTTTAATACCTGTTTACAGTGGTTATGTATATGTAAAAATAAATCTGCGGCCTTGTTATGCCAAATCAAAGGAAATGTCTCATGCAGCACCTTACTGGAGGGGAAACGAAAGGGGCTGACAAAATGGGTAATGTTGGATACAACGGCATAGCTATTGGACAAATGCCCAGGTTATGTGGGTGCTTGTGTGTTGGTGTGTGTGTTGTGTGTATGTGTTGTGGTTTGGGCGGGGGTTGGGGGCGGTGGGCTGGGGGAGGGGGCTGGGGCTGGGGCTGCAATCCCATGAGAGAGGGTGGGGCGGGGGTCTGGTGCGAGGAGGAACAATGGGGGGGGGGGTTCAGCGGCAAAACTCCCCGAACATTACAAAAACTGTATTTTGAAGGTCTCCAGCGAAGAAAGACCTTTACAATGCTGGTTTTATAATCAGTGCTTTAAGTGGGCCGGGGCTTGCCGGGGCCGGGCCCCGGCAGTCTCCAGAAAGTGGGGCTGAGCCGGGGCCCAGCCGGGGCCCCCCGTCCCACACAACATTGGCGGGATGCATTATCCAGCCGCGGCCGCAGCCGCGACGGGAGATGCGCCTGTCATTATGTCAGCCAAGCTGACAGAAGTGCCAGCCAGCCAGAGCAACGCTGAGGCTGGCAGCACTTCTGTCAGTTAGTGTAACTCCCTCTGATGACCCCTCATCAGGGTCATCAGAGGAAGTTACTGTCCCTTTGTTTTCCCTCCCCAGGTCACTGACCCCCACGGGCTCCGTGATCTAATATGCAGATTAAATCACGGAGCCCGCGGGTTCAGAGAGGGTGAAAGACGCCTCGGGCTCAGTGATCTATGTGCTCTGAGCAGATAGATCACAGAGCCCGAGGTGCCTTTCTCCGTCGGCAAAGCTTTATAAAAGATGCCTTGAACTGTGTACGTTTCAAGCCATCTTTTATAAAGGTAGAAATATTTCTATGTTTATAAAAGACGGCTTGAAACGTGCACAATTCAAGGCATCTTTTATAAAGCTTTGTCGACGGACAAAGCCACCTTGCGGTTTGTTTTGTCCGTCATCAACGCTTTATAAAAGATGCCTTGAATTGTTTACGTGTCAAGCCATCTTTTAGAAACATAGAAACATTTTACAAATATCTATGTTTATAAAAGGTGGCTTGAAAAGTACACAAACCATAGTAAGGTAAGCACACAAGTGTGCGTAACTTACTATGGTTTGTGCACTTTTCAAGCCACCTTTTATAAACATAGAAATATGTAACATTGCTATGTTTATAAAATATGGCTTGAAAAGTACACACACCATAGTAGTACGCATACAAACATATAAATGCTCACATACATTTATATATTTGTTTGTGCACCTTACTATGATTTGTGCACTTTTAGGCCACGCCCACAATGAAAACCACGCCCCCAAACGAGGGCCCCCCCTCAATTTCTTACCCCACTTAAAGCACTGTTTATAATCAAAAGAAAATCGGGCATTTTAAATCAGTCTTTTTCTCTTGAGACCTTCAAAAGGAGGTCTTTTCACATAGAACCAGATTGGCATGTCGATCGGCACTGAATTGGTGGTAAATAGCCAAACAATACCTCCAACCCCACATGTCTTCTCTCGCCTATCTGTACTCTAAAGCAATAGTGTTCCCTTAAAAGTGGCCCTTAATCACCACATACCAGCCAAAACTAATAAAAACAGATCCTATAAATGCTGCCATAAACACAGCCTTCCTGCATGTGACCATCCCTTGCCAAGCTAAAGTGCTTCAATCAGTGGCTGCCCAGCACTCCACCTGGTTGAACAACATTCCCTTCCGGCTGAATGAAAAATTGTTATCCGAGCCAAAACTCACCCTCATGGAGGTCTGTGAAGGGCTGTTCCCTACCACGCACCAGGGTCTGACATGCAGATACACAAAGGGGCCACTTACACTTGCCCTCCTCCTCTTCACTCAAACATCAGGTCCGCAAATAGTTTTTTTGCATTCGAAGCTCACCCCTCATTTGTACCACCAGATAACACTTCCAAACAGACGCAATCGTTGGCTCCCATGAGGGTTCCAGCTCCTTTTCACTGACCACCGCAGGACATTTCTCAACATTGCAGTCATGTCTCACCTTCACTATAGCAACAGTATCGACGCAAGATTCCCGGTGAAAGTCACCCTCAAACTGGAGCAAGTCTAGAACTTGTGCCTTGACTAAGTGCTGAAGCAATGAAATCCCACCCCCTGGGCCAGTACGCCTGTCCACTGACTGCCAGTGAAGCACTCTCTTAGCTTTAAAGTACTATGCATGAGATGTTAAGCCTGCAATGGGCAACCCTTCTAAAGTGCCTCCCACACGACAAGCCAACCTGACACCTTATTGGGTGTCGACAAAGCTGCTGGGCACTGACCAGTAAGCATGCAAATGTTTCGGTGGCCGAATCCTGCACTTTCAAGGCTCATTCCTCTGGAATTCTAGCCTTCCGCTGCTGACTCAAACCTATAAAAGCAGGCACCCTAAACGCACATGATTTCCAATAGACCAAAATAATGGACGCACCCCATTAGGGAATGAGACTATGGGCATCATTATATGTTTGCCGGTCCGGTAACAACAGTACCGGTAAGCTTGCTGGTACCGTTGTTACCTGACCGGTAAACTATAAGTTCTGCTTGCGGGTGCCTTCCCGCCCGCCAGGTCTTACCTTGCGGGCATACTGGCACCCGCGAGCATAGCATGTCAGATGCACCGGCACCATTCACAAATGGTGCCGGTGCACCCGACCTCCCCATTCCCATTGAGCCCTATGGAGCTCAAATGGGAATGGGGAGCATTTTTATACGGCGCCCGCGAATGGGCCAATACTGGGCCTGGAGGGCCGTAATGACCCGGTAATTGTCCATTCACGGGTGCCGGAAGAAATCACAAGTTTGGCGGCATCCTGCTGGTTTTACCGGCAATGCTACTGCCAAACTTGTAATGAAGCCCCATGAGATTAATTGCAAGGAGAAACAAAACTTTATATAAAGTAAAAATTGCAAGCAAAGAACTCTGCTGCCCGAGAGCGCTCTGCCAAACAATACATGGGGAGCACATTAAATGGACATACAGTGTCTTTGATGACGTTACAAATAAGGTGCAAATTCTAGCATCGGATTGGGGGGAGGCCTATGGCACAGTTGATACTACAAGGGAGGCAGGATGGTAATTGGTCATCGCTCCCAGTCGCTACTGGCACACGTGGGTCTGCTGGGCTCATCTCTGCAGTGTGAAGGTCAGGTCAGGTGTGCAGTATAACTCTCTAGCTAAACTAAACAACAGGAAGTGATAATACGAAAATAAAGACACGTGAATACAGTTGGTTAGGTCGAATGAGCTAATGTATTGGCATTCCAACCTTTTCACTCGAGATTCTCTTTGATACTTTTATCCAAGAACCAAGGTGCCCAACCCAGAGGATTTACCGGCCATCTGCCTCGCTTGAATTCTCCTGATATAGGTAGACATGTGTTGCTGTTGGGAGGATATACTGCAGTTTTAGGATTAGGCCTGCGGTGGGTCTTCTGGAATGGCCAACATGAGGTGGTCTGTTGGGTCTCAGCATGAAAGGGGGTGAAGGGCTGGTGGGACTTGGCCTGGCAGATGTTAAAAAGGGCATAGGTAGTTTAGTGGAGATGGATGGGCACTTGTGTTCGAGGCGGGCTATGATCTCATGCTCTGCAGAGAGCATAATCTTGGGAATGAGGCAGGACAATTGCAACAATAAAGGATTGGACCTCTGTGAGAACAAGGCTTGCACAGAGCTGGTGAGGCAGGGAGGTGGTGGGGGTTTGGGCTCTTTATGCTATGTGAGGCGCTGGGATGGGGAGAGCTGAGTTTTGCAGGGGGATGATTTCTGGGCCTAGTAAAAAGATGGCGTCTGCTCTAATACAAAATGCCCTTCATTAGTAGATTGTGGGTTAGGTGTTAAAGGTACATTTCTATGTTACATCATGTGATCAGATACCGTGGTGGTGGGGGCCTCTCCCCCCTTTGGCTTACATGTGGTTTGGATACAGTGGGAATGGTGAGGGGGTGGTATTGGACCACCTCCTCCCCAACACCTAATAGACTGAAGGTCTGGCAAGCACTAAAGACATACCCGTTCCCTTAAGTCTACAGGCTCCTAAAGTCTATAGTCCTGCTCAGATAATTAACCCTCCCCTCTGACATCCTGCCCTTCCCCGTCCAAGGCCCAACACACTTTACCCCTATAAACCTGCAAATTGAAATTGAAGGGGATCAGATGGAAAATAACATGCTTTATGAAGCCCTAATCAAAATTAAGATTAAATATAAAAACAAATGACGCAAAGTGTCATACACCACAATGCCTTCCATAGCATGTCTGTGCTCGTGATGGCAGACACGATTTCAGGATCCATCGATAGTCGGTGCCTAGAGAATCACAAGATCAAACATAAATGACGGACTATGAACTGATGACCAATGATTGCCTAGCTAACTGCTGTGCCACCATTCCATGCCACTCCCTCCACTTGTATATTTTAATGCTCTGATTACTTACCAGTAATCTTCATTACTCCTAGTCCTACTCTTTCTCGTCACAGTACTGACTTCATGAGGCCCCCCGCCTCCGACACAGGACCTTCTTCTATTTATTTTGTTAAGCATAACTCCTCCCCTTAACCCACAGCATCCAGTTTAACATATCCAAGCCGGAGCATGGGACCCCCCCCCACAGGGAGGAAGAGGAGGGTCGTCAGTACTGTGACGAGAAAGAGTAGGACTAGGAGTAATGAAGAGTACCAGTAAGTAATCAGAGCATTACCTCTACGTCGACTCTTCCTCGTCCCAATGCCTACTTCCTGAGGTATACCATAGCAGCAACAGGGAGGGGTCCCAATGAGACACAGAGGGCCTCATTACGACCCAGGCGGACTTCGCGGTGCTAAATGCACCGCGAAGCATGGCGGAAAGCCGCCGATAGCGCCATGGGGGTTGGCGGATTTACCGCCCCATTCCGACCTCGGCGGAGCGGTAAATCCCCAATCCCCATTCTGCCCTTCCCCATTCCCATTTTTGCCCCATAGGGTATAATGGGAGTGGGGAAGGAGTTAATTACGCCACCGTAAAATACGGTGGCGTAATTAACAACGAGGTCCCGTAGCGCCATGGTTTTCTCCGGCTGGTAAAACCAGGCGGAGAAAACCTCCATGGCGCTACGGGAACTCGTAGTATGGCGGAGAGGTACGCCATGCACTACGCTGGCGTAATACCCTCTCCGCCAGGGTCCTAATGAGGCCCAGAGACAGAAAGTGCAACAACAAAAAAGCACACCATTAATGACTCCAAAATCACATCCCAACAGACAAAACACCAACCCCGAACGAACCATCCTCGGAGTGGGAGACGTTTAACCGATAGTGGTTGAAAAGGTGCTCTGATCCGCCCAGGTGGCAGTGTGCAAATCTCCTGTAAAGAAATCCCCTGAGCATCTGCCCAGGAAGCAGCCAAAGGTAAGTGCCTGATTCTCGGTAGTGGCTAGTTTGTGATGTGGGACTCTGGAAGCTTATGCACACCCAGGATTACTTGCGTTAGGGGCTTAAAATTTGCCTGGTTAATGTTTGACTGTTTTTAAATTGCAGAGTAAGAAGAAAAACTTGCTATTTTAAAAACGGGCTGTCAACCGCCTCATAGATTCAGGGGGCGTATGCTAGTACAAAGCAAGATCAGTGTATCACTCGCTAGAATCCATTTTGTTGCCGGCAAATGAGGTTTTTAACTAAAAGATTCTGCGGATTGGACAACAGTTACAAAATAGTTTCTCTCCTGTGGCTTTTTTTCAGACAGTGGACGGCCTGTAATTGACAGTCCTAGAAGAACACTGTACCAAGACAGTACATCAGCCGCACATTCACCAAAGGGCAGTTTTTTCACTGCGCACAAGGTAAATAAATTGGGGGGATATGAGGTTTAACCATTTCTAGAGTAATAGTAACTTTTCCAGCCTTTTGAAAACACCTGTCTAGCTCCACGCCTGCAACTATGCAAGGTTTGCGAGCAACCCAGTCTCAAGACGAATGGCCCATTCTAACGGTTCCCTCAATTTTGATAAATTCATTTATAGGAGTTCGTGGAAGATAATAAATACCTTCCTACCGAATCTCTCCATCTGCTGGATATTTTCCTCCTTCGGGGGACTGACTGCACAAGGGAACTCAGGTAATTCATTTAACCATGAGTTCACCCTAACACCTTGAAAGTGTCTTTAAGAATACAGGCGAATTGCTGATTCTTTTCCTTTTGGCTTTATCAACAGTTATATCCTGAGAACAATGTTTGAAGCTTCAATTAAAGAAGATCCTGAATTAGTTTTGGAAAAGCTCTAATATTATAATGACCACTCTTGACGAAAGTCCCATTGCCATAGAGAGGACTGAAACATGTTGAGTTGTTAAATCTAGGAGTTGTACCAGATTGTACAGAATTATTTAGAGACCCTGAGAGATCTGAACCTCACACTAAAGGACAAAACCTTGAGGTTTCACTAATAATTGATGTATTTTTACATTTTTCTTCTCTATTTTTAGAATTGTGTTATGTCATTGTTGTATTTGTATATGCTCTTAGAGTTTTTTTGTTGTTTTTTATGAATAAATACGTAATTGCCTACTCAATTTATGAGATTTCTACCTCCAAATCTTGATAATAAATACATAGTTTTTTACAATTGACCTGCAGTATTTTTTGAAAGGACAACTGTTGATAAAGTCTGTTTTTCTACCTTCCATTTATATTTGATGTCTCATTCTGCACCTTACTGGTGGGAGAGGAAAGGGGCAGAGAAGAATGAGCAAGTATGATGTATGTTGGCCTAAGAATGGACAAAATGGACAACTCTCTCCAATTGGACGAGTGACGGACCTCCTCCGGAGCCCACAACCCCTGGTCCGAGAGGACACCCAACGTGGCACCCCAAGGCCTGCCGCTGGCGTCTGTAGTAAGAGTGGTCAAAGGGGGCTGGACCAGTGGCACCCCTGCTCGGAGATTCAAAACCTGCAACCACCACAGTAAAGCGGCCCTCAGAGCATGAAACACCGGGATCAAGGCCTCGTAAGCCTGTGAAGCCGGGAGCCAGTGGGTGACTAGATAAGACATCAGATAGCGCAGATGAAGACGAGCCCAAGAAACCAGGAAGACACAAGAAGGCACGTCCCCTGAAACATGAGCAACAGGTGAGCTGAGACACACCGCCGCCTGAAAACCCTGCCCAGAACAGACAGCAGGCACTGGACCCTCTCCTGGGACAGAAAAACCCTCCCCATTCTGGTGCAAATCTGAGCCCCGATGAAAACCAGATCCTGAGAGGGCTCCATATGAGACTTCTGCCAGTTCACCAGAAACTGCCAGTCCCGCAATGCTTGACAAACCAGTTGGAGATGAGCCAGGAGCGTCTGCCAGAGGGCCGCCTTGACCAAGCAGCTATACAGGTAGGGAAAAATCTGAATGCTCCCCAGGTGGAGATGTGCCACCAGGGGAGCCACCAGCTTGGTGAACACCCTGAGGGCTGAGCGCAACCCAAACGTGAGCACTCGGAACTGAAAGTGCCGAGACCCAACTGCAAAACTGAAGAATTTCATCTGGCAGGGGTGGAGAGACAAGTGGTAATATGCATCCTGGAGATCCAGGGACACCAGCCAGTCCCCCCTGCGCAACATCGGGAGAATGTTCTGCAAAGTCTCCATCTTGATCCATTCCTTCTGGATGAAGCAGTTCAAAGCCTTGAGGTCCAAAATGAGGTGAGACTTTCCCAAAGGTTTGGGGACCAGAAACGCCCTTGAGTAAAATCCCAGACCCCGTTGCAGAAAGAGAACGGGCATGATGGCCGCCTTCCATAACAACTCGGACAGAGCTGTCGACATAGCCAATTTCTTGGGCAGAGGGCGGGGAACAGCAGTCCGAACCATGCAACCCTGGACAGGGGGAAGACATGAAGTTCACTCGATAACCCCACCGGACAGTGTTTAGAGCCCAAGAATCCGAGCACCACCGGTCCTATACCAGAAAAAACAGCCAGAGACGTCCACCCACCGGCCCGCCCAAACCGTCAGGACTTCTGAGCCGGGCCCGGATGAGAAGAGCCCGGATGACCACAGCCCCCTTTGGGCATCTGAAAGGAGCGACAGGAGGAACCAGGGAATGACCATCTGAACCTGCACCCACACCAGAAGAGGATTTCTTGAATGTTGAGGGAGACTTCCATCGCAACTTATCAGCATGTTTGTCAGCATGAAACACTCTATGCACTTTATCCTCAAGCAAATCACCAAAGAGTTTGGAACCATCAAAAGGACGCTTAAGGGCAGCCGCCTTCTGCAAACTCTCTGTTTTCCAATCCCGAAGGGTGTACATGCCACTGGGCTGACACACCAGCTCCCATAGCCATGGCTGAGCCCGCACTCCATCAAACGCCAGAACGGACAAGAGTTCAACCTGCCGTTGCATTTCAGCCAGCAGCGGGGCACAGTCAGAGCCCCTTCCATGGCCTTCCTCAACTTCCTGAAAACACCCAGCACTGTTTCCGCAGTGTAAGAGCCATTGACATTCACCCTGAGGGCTAGATGCGCACCAGCATGAACCTTCTTCAGGCTCGAATTCACCCTACAGTGCACCGGGTCCCGGACAGCCGCTTCCTCGGCCGACATAGAAAAGTGACCTACCAGACTAGCGACAATGTCATCAACTTCAACAGCGTCTGAGAGCAACTTCTTACCCCCCTTCAATGGGTAGAGCTCGGCCATAAAGCGGGGCATGGCAATCTTCTCCGATCACGCCACTCACTAAGGATCTTAGCACGAATGTCAGAGACCAAAGGCAACCCCATCCTCGGGGTATGCTTATACTGTCTAATAGTGGGGTCAGCCCCATCCTCCTGCACAAAGGGCTCAGAAAACCCAACACAGTCCCAAACGTGTGTAAAGAACTTCCGCCACCTCTTTCCTGTTCAGATATTTCCCTTCTGCATCAGCCGATGAGGAACAGGAAGCGGCAGAGGCCTCTGCCCCAGAAGAGGATGACAATGAAGATGACCAATGCCGGTGCTTGTGCCCATGAGTGTGACCATGATGCCGAAGGAGCAACTTATTAATGTCCTTCCTGGACAAGGAAAAATGCCTCGACTTTTTCTCCTTCCTCCTCCGAAGCCCATGGGAAGAGGAAGATGAGGAAGAGGAAAGAGCCAAGTGCCTGAGCTTTGCAGTGTGCTTTCCCATGATGTAGTCAGAAGTATAATCACAGCAAAACAGGAACACTAGAAAACACCTGTTGAGTCATGACTCTTAACTCCAGGACCTGGAGAAGACAACCAATGAGCGAGAAAAACCACTTAATCCCCATGATAATGAGCCGTTCCAGCAGCACCCCTCCCAATCACAAATATACCGTGGGAGGGGGGGCCAACCCACCCCGGAAGGCACAATCACCACCTGTCCCATGCACCATGCACATGCACACGTGAAACAGACCTGACATGCCAACCCAGCCTCACAGAGGAACGACCCCGGGGCAGAAACAGGGCCCGACCCGCACACAACACCAGAGCAGAGCCCCACAGTAGCCCCTGACCTGAGCCCGGGCCTGTAGGACCCTGAGCGGTGACACCTCACATGCCAGCCACGATGCCCACAAAGAAACAGGAGAGGCTCCACGCTCAACTGGAGCCCAAGTCTTGGAGGGGAGTCAGGAGCATGCCGCACCTACAGGGAATCGAGGTCCCATCACCCAGCCCTAGCAGGGGGCCAGCAAATGTAGCTCCCTGGTGCCCCGCACCGGGAACAGACAACCTGCTGGGAGCCATGGGTTAAGGGGAGGAGTTATGCTTAACAAAAAAAATAGAAAAAGGTCCTGTGTTGGAGGCAGGGGCCTCATTAAGTAAGTACTGGGTCGAGGAAGAGTGGACGTGGCGATAATGTGTTTTCCCCAGGGGCTGGGTAATGTGAACAAGCAACTGGTTCATTTTGAAACTCGTCGTTGTAATGCTGCCATACTTTGGCTACATTTTGAGATTTTTTAAAAAAAACTTTATTTAACAGTTGTGGTACACAACTACAGTGCGGCAGCACGACAATTCAAGCATGTATATACCATAAACATTCAATACAGTCTCTCAGCATAATGTGTAATATTTACCGAGTAGGCGTGTTATTTGGCCCTGCAGGGCTACTGCTGTTCGAGTCCATCTCACATAAATATACCCTGAGCGGGGCCCAGATGTCCTTTGGTTTACATCGGCTTGGCAAAGTCATTACATAGTACTCTTCACACTCATTTACATACATTAATTCCTTGCGGAAATGATTTACGTGCGGTACCTGTATACTCTTCCATTTTTGCAGAATGCACTTTTTGGCCACCGCGCATGCGATGTTAAAGACCCTTCTGATCACCTCGGATCTCTTACCTATGTCTCCAAACAGGTATTTTAATGGTGTCAAGTCCGCCGGTATCTGCGTAACCTCTTCCAGAATTTTCGCCACCTCCCCCCAGAATGCATATATGTGTGGGCAGCTCCAATACATGTGGAACGAGTCAGCCTGCTCGGCCCTGCATTTCTGACATCTGCCAGGGCTGCTTCGTGTGAATTTCGCAGTTTTTTGGGGTGTGTAGTGTAAATTCTTAAATTGGATCAGCCGGAGGCCCGCATTCATGGATACCCTCTTGGTCAGATCACAGCACCTCTCCCATGACCTATCACTAATGGCAGCACCCACATTTGACTCCCAGGAGACCTTTATAAAGTTCACAGTATGAGTATTAGCCTGTATGGATGTGTAGAGTCCCGATATACTGGTTCCCGATCGGGTGGACAGGGTCGCCAGGCACGGGTGTGGTGGGGGCTCATCAGGGAACAGGGGCCATCTAGCCTTAAATGCCATTTTCATTCTATAGTATTGCAAAACCATCAATTGATATCTACCCATCCCCGTTTTGAATTCCTCCAATGTTATAAATTTTCCATTTGGGAATATGTCCTTGATTTTGAATTGTCTCTCTGGATCCCATGTCTTTTGCACATCAGAGTCATACGTGGGTGCTATACCTGGGAAGTTACAGAACGGGGCCTCCGAGTGGTATGGTGACTCCAGCCCGAGCCTGTGGAAGATCCTGGACCAAGCATGCACTGTTATACTAACTGCGTCGAATGGACATTCATGTTTGTGTTTGTTTTTAAAGATAACGGACCATAAGTCGGTCGGACGTGCTGCATGCGTCTCTAGGACTATGTGGGGTGAGGTGTCTTGCTTGTCATACCAATGTTTAACAAACTGGGCCTGTGCCACTAGGTAATATAATTCAAAATCTGGTGCTGCTATGCCTCCTTTGTTATAAGGTTCGATCATCTTTTCCCGCTTCATTCTGGCCGTCCCCCCACACCAGACAAACTCCACCACCATAGACCTAAGTTTATTGAAAAATTGCCTACCAGGCCATATCGGGACATTAGTGAATACATATAATAGTTTGGGGAGAATAACCATTTTTAATACAGCAACCCGGCCGATGAGCGATGTGGGGAGTTTGGCCCAAAAACGGAGTTTAGTGGCAATTGTGTCCAATAGGGAATCATGGTGGAATCATGGTTGTTCGACAATAGGGAGGTTCTATCTCTCGACACGATCACGCCCAAATATCTAATCTTATCAGGGGACCATTTTAGACGATGTGTATGTTCCGGACATTTAGTGGCGGGGGTCAAGGGAAAAATTTCCGATTTGGAACGGTTAGTTTTGTATCCTGAGTATTCTGCAAATTCCTGTACCGCCCCCATCACTGGCCCCAGGTGTGTATCTGGTTCTCGGGCATACAACAAAGCATCATCTGCATATAGAGAAATGGATTGGGTCAGGCCCGACATGTATATGCCCCTTCGACTTTGATGTTCTCTAATGACTGCTGCGACTGGTTCCACCGTGAGGGCGAACAATATTGGGGAGAACGGGCACCCCTGTTCGTACCCCTTCCCAGCATAAACCAATCAGACATGGTGCGATTCGTCAATACCCTAGCCCCTGGGTTGATATATGAGAGCTTCACGCACTGTAGGAAGTGTGGACCTAGTCCAAACTTCTCCAGCACCAACAACAGGTATCTCCATGACACCGAATCAAACGCCTTTTCGGCATCCAGAGACACTGCCACCGCCTGGGCAGTTGTCTTAATCTGGGCCATGATGCCAAAAAGCCTGCAGAGATTTAACGCTGTGGATCTGGTAGGGATAAACCCGCACTGGTTCGGGTGGACCAGTACTGGCATGTTAGGCAGGAGTTTCGTGGCCAGGGCCTTTGCAAATATCTTGGCGTCGCAATTTATAAGGGATAGAGGCCGATATGAGGACATTTCATTAGACGGGCATCGGGGTTTGAGGAGCACCATTATAAGAGCCTCTCTCATGGATGTTGGGAGTGTCCCCAGTTCCAAGGCCTCCTCCTACACAGACAGGAGCACCGGGGCTAGTTCCTCGCTGAGTTCCTGGTATAGGTCAGCCCCCAATCAGTCTGAGCCGGGTGCCTTACCATTAGCTAGTGACTTTATCGCTTCCTTAATTTCCTCGACCGATAGGGGTTGGTCAAGCAACAATCTGTGCTCTGTTGACAGCCTCGGGAGTGTAATGTTTCCTAAGTATTCTCCAATTTCTTGTGGTGTTTTCAGATCATGGTTAGCATACAGGTCTGTGTAGAACTGGGTGAATTCTCTATTTATATCTCCCTCACTTGTGGCCACTGTGCTGTCCCCCGCTATTATGCTAGGAATCATGGTATGATGTTTTTGGCCTTCAACAAGTTGGCTAGGGTATGACCCGCCCTATTCCCCTCGCCATAACGGCGTGCTTTAACTGGGGTTGCCATATACAGCAACTCCCTAGTGGCCAGTCTATTTAATTCCTGCAGGTTACCATTAATGTCAGCCAGGACACTCTCCTCATGCGCGGCTGTGTATCGCATCTCCAATTCGCCCAATCGCTTCTCAGTTTCCGCCAGTTCCATCCTGACGGCTCTCAACAGCCCCGTGGACTTGGAGATCAGACTCCCCCTCATCCAAACCTTAAATGTCTCCCATAGAGTTGTACTGCTATTCACTGAATCTTTGTTTGTTTCAAGGAAGAACTCCACCTCTGTGTGCAGTGCCTCCGTCACTGTGGGGTCTCTGAAAATATCGGGTGGCATTCTCCATCTTCTGGGAGGGGGCTTTATATTCTCCAGTGTCATATTTAAAAGGATAGGTGAGTGGTCAGATAGGGTACGGGGGAGCATCTCACTACTGTCAATTTGGTGCATGAGTGACGCAGACACCAGCCAGTAGTCTATACGGGACTCTGTGTCATGCACTGAGGAGTAAAAGGAGAATTGCCTTTTATGGGGGCGAAGAGCCCTCCAAGTGTCCACTAGCGTGAATTGTACCAGGATTTGTTGTAGGATACCAGCGGTTTTGGTGGGGTTTCTGTGTCTAGATGTAGAACGATCTAGTGTGATATCCAGAATGGTATTGAAATCCCCTCCCCACACCACTTGCTCGCCACCAGAGAAGTTCACCTCTTGTATTACATTTGTGTAAAAATCGGGATCATCCACATTCGGGCCATATGTGTTCACCAGTATCAATTTTTCCCCTGCGATGCTTCCCCACACTATCACGTAGCGACCTTGTGGGTCTATCTTGCTCTTACCAAATTGAAACCCAACTGAGGGGTGGATCAGGATGAGTACCCCTCTCGCCTGCGAAGAGTACTCGGTATAGTATCTGTGTTGACCCCATCCCTTCAAAAGCTCAGTGTTTACTTTCTGCAGAGCATGAGTTTCCTGTAACATGAATATCTGGGGGTGGTGTCGACTGACATAGGCCCCCACTTTTTTTAACTTGGCTCGGTTATTCAACCCTCGGACGTTCCATGAGAGGAGCTGTAGTCTCGACACTCGGGTCATCGTATTGGGGTTAGCCATATCCACATTTCTTCATCACGCTCCACCTCGCAATGCTATTTAGGAGAGTTACATGTGCCGCACTGTCACCACATTTTTTAAGAACTTGTGGGACTCTTTCAACTGATTCCCAATCTCCCAACTATCCCCGGTCATTTCCACAATGCTCAACGGAGCTAAACAACTTGCAATATTTTAATCCCCCACCCACATCATCTTCCCCAACTTCACAATGCCTCCCTGTAATTAACATTCCCTTGAACTGGTGGAGCTTTCCAGAGGGTCACTAGTTGCAGCCATCTGGCGCGCCCCAGCTAGAGACTCACGGCCTGGATGATCATGAGTTTTTGTTCAGTTCGTCCTTGTTAAGCAGTTATCGATTCTTCCTCAGCCGACAGGTAGCTGATTTTCATTCCATTTTCAGTCTGTTGGGTCTCGCCTCTCATCTCTTGGTTGTGGTCTCACATTTTGGTCCACCGCTCGGTCTCTGGGGGGTAAGGTAATGGACGCCTCAACATACGTCATGGCTTCTGTGAGGTTTTGAAAGAAGTGGGCCCGTCCCCCGTGTTGTATTCTCATCTTCGCCGGAAAGATAAGGGCATAGGGCACATTACGCATTCGCAATTGTCTTTTCACCCCTTCATATGATCTCCTTTGCGTTTGCACAGTGGTCGAAAAGTCTGGATATATGTGGATTCTATTCTGATCATGGTGTAGGGTTCCTTTTTCCCTCGATAGCCGAAGTATAGTGTCTCTGTCCCTATAGTTAAGGAGCTGTGCAATTATAGTTCGAGGGGGAGCTCCTGGTATTGGGTGCGGTGTTAGGGTGCGGTGGGCTCTTTCAATCAGAAAGTGTTCCGAGAAGGAGTCGGCGCCTAGGATGTCCTTCAGTAGTGTTTCTACTTGTTTCTCCATGGGTCCTTTGCCATAGTTTTCCGATACCCCGACGATCCGAATGTTATTTCTCCGGGACCTCGATTCAAGATCCTTGCACTTGGTTTGAGTTTTGTGCAATTCAGATTGGAGGTGGGCTATGTCTCGGCTGTGTTGTAATATCGTGTCTTCGCTTACACTTATCCTGTTTTCCGCCTCCGTAATACGCGCGCTCTCCTTCTCCACACGTGCTTTCAGGAATCCGATCGTCGCCACTATGTCATCTAGTTTTACATTCACAGCCATGAATACATTCTGTGCCAGCTTTGCCAGGGGATCTATCGGGTCCTTCTCCTGCCCATCTAACGTTGATGGTCCCTCCCCAGTCGCCCCTTGTGGTTGCGAACTGGTGTAGGTATCCATTGGGCCAGTCTTTTTCCCTCCTGTTCCCTTCTTCTTCTCGTTGCGGCCCATGTGATGTTATGTTCTGCTGGGGGTGGACTGTGTTCTCCCACGTATTGCCGCCCAATGAACTGCTATTTGACTCAGGATGGGAAGGGTCGTTTCCTTGTATGTCTTCCCTTGGTATATGGTGGTTCGCTTCTATAAGTTGAGTAATTCTGGCATATCTGCGCTGGTGGGAGCCCCCACCGCTCCGGTCTGTATTCGTGAGGGCCTTGTTGAAGCGTTGGGCAGTGCGCTCGGAGCAATAAAAGTGGCGTCCCCCAGTTGTGTCTGTACGTTCTAGGGCTTGAGGTCGTTCTCCCCCTCAGTTACATGTATGTGGCCCACTGGGACACCGGGATGCCCCCACTTCCAAGGATCCGTGTTTATTCCCCCGTATCCATTGGGGTTATATCTGGATCGAGATAACTGCGATGTGGGGCCTCCCCCTGTCGCAGCTGCCTCCGTGGGCCGCGTATCGTACGGGGTTCGCCTCTCGGACGTCAGGAATAGGGCCCCCGGTGCGGCCCAAAATCACTTACTTGATATGTGCGGGAGGTGACTCCCATCGCACGTGCCCCGAGCGAAGTTCGCAAACCCCAGCGGGCAGCGTCACGAGGAGCCGCCGGCAGCGCCGCCAGGTGCCGTGGGCTGGGGCCGGGCTCTGCAGCACTCCCAGTCCCACTGGATGAAGGTGGTCCACTTCCACCGGGTCCCGCTTCTCGTTTTTGCCTCCTCCTGCCTCCTTCCAAGGGTCGCGAGGAGCGATCACTGCTGCAGCCGCGATCGTCTCAGGGGCTGGCGGCCTCTCGGCTTTCTCCTCGTCTACAGGATCTCGTAGGCCGCGCGGTCCCCTCCCCCACCGCGGCCTGCAGTCCAAGCGTTTGTGGAGCCTCCAGGCGGCCATGCGGGTCTCACCTAGCCGCTGAGAACACCAGTCGCAATAACTTGCGAACACGGGCACGGATTTCCACTGCTCTTTCACCAAATGTTGCCTTATGTTTCTTGCTCTCGGATGCTGGCTTTTGGTGAAGTCTGGGACGAATCTGAGAGGATTTATGACAAAAAAGGATTTTGTCCAAGCCGGAGCTCTCACACTAGGCGGCCATACTTGATGTGCGCAACAGCGCCCCCACATTTTGAGATTTTAAGATGTCATGTAACAATAAAGATTAAATGTTTACATCGTTATCCAGACCCTAGAAAATGAATGTGCAAGTCAGCCTATTGGGAGTGCGACTCAACTGCCGGTGTTCTCACAGCTTGGAAGAAGATATCTATATATATATATATATATATATATATATATATATATATATATATATATATATATATATATATATATATATATATATATATATATTACACAGCCACGGTAGTGGCTGTGTGGTTATGGTTAAGTTGCTGTTTCCATAGGAAGAGCACTTTTTGGGCAGCTTATAACTCTGCAGCACTTGGACGAATCCTCACCAAAGTTTGCTTTGTAAATTTTGTGACAATCCATCCAGTAGTTCCCTTAAAAACTATCAAAAAGTATGTCTCTAAAAATGAGTGATATTTTGTCCGCTCTGCGGTCACACTTCCCTGTTCGCTCCTTGGAGAAGATTGCAATTGGCTATTCCGTGGCGTGCTGCCCGCACAACCATGCTGCGCTTTCACCGATTGGTTGTGGCACAGCGTGAAGTGCGTCTTAATCTTTCGATATGTCCGCCATGCACGTAGATGCTGTGAGTTATGGTTGCTGAGCTTACCATAATGGGGGAATGTGCAGTGTTTTTTGGTTTCACTGTGAAGTATAACATCTCTTTAACAAAGTTTTTTTACTGAATGTACATATAAATATATAGAACAGGGAATGAAAACAAAGGGGCTAAACATGTGATGCTGTCAGTGATGTCATCAGTTACATTTGAGATGACATCTTTCATGTTCTGAGTGTTAGTGTTAGCAGTGCACAGTGGGGATGGCAAGTATGGGGGCTCAGTCTGCCATAACTGGCGAATTTCAGGGGTTTTTCAGTTTTAATTTGAACCATAATGGGGAGGGCGAACATTTTTTTTTTTGTGAAGTGCGCAGGTTTTTCGTAGGGCAATTTAACCATAACGTCCCCTCAACAAAGTTTTTTTTGTAGTGTATATATATATATATATATATATATGTGATGAAAAAGAGGAGAGGGGCGCACTCCAGTTCCCTGCACGGTAAACCTTCTCAGCTACAGGTGTTCTCCTCCGACCGGTTTCTGTGCCAATACACGTCATCAGGGAGGCTGTCTTAACTTGCAGCTCACAGCAAGTGCAGGTGTTAACACTTAGTGATGATTCTGCTGCAAGGACTTCTGGTAGCTGTAGTCATCAGGTTTGCAAGGAACAAACTCACACCCAATCCCATAAATGGGAAAAGGGGGGGAGTAGCCTACAGTGAGGCCCTCCAAAGTAGGGCATATGTTACCCCGGTGCAGCACCCTATAAGATTTCTGAAGATTCCACCCTTCAGAAAACTTGCAAAATGTGATGAAAAAGAGGAGAGGGTCGCACTCCAGTTCCCTGCACGGTAAACCTTCTCAGCTACAGGTGTTCTCCTCCGACCGGTTTCTGTGCCAATACACGTCATCAGGGAGGCTGTCTTAACTTGCAGCTCACAGCAAGTGCAGGTGTTAACACTTAGTGATGATTCTGCTGCAAGGACTTCTGGTAGCTGTAGTCATCAGGTTTGCAAGGAACAAACTCACACCCAATCCCATAAATGGGAAAAGGGGGGGAGTAGCCTACAGTGAGGCACTCCAAAGTAGGGCATATGTTACCCCGGTGCAGCACCCTATAAGATTTCTGAAGATTCCACCCTTCAGAAAACTTGCAAAATGTGATGAAAAAGAGGAGAGGGGCGCACTCGAGTTCCCTGCACGATAAACCTTCTCAGCTACAGGTGTTCTCCTCTGACCGGTTTCTGTGCCAATACACGTCATCAGGGAGGCTGTCTTAACTTGCAGCTCACAGCAAGTGCAGGTGTTAACACTTAGTGATGATTCTGCTGCGAGGACTTCTGGTAGCTGTAGTCATCAGGTTTGCAAGGAACAAACTCACACCCAATCCCATAAATGGGAAAAGGGGGGGAGTAGCCTACAGTGAGGCACTCCAAAGTAGGGCATATGTTACCCCGGTGCAGCACCCTATAAGATTTCTGAAGATTCCACCCTTCAGAAAACTTGCAAAATGTGATGAAAAAGAGGAGAGGGGCGCACTCCAGTTCCCTGCACGGTAAACCTTCTCAGCTACAGGTGTTCTCCTCCGACCGGTTTCTGTGCCAATACACGTCATCAGGGAGGCTGTCTTAACTTGCAGCTCACAGCAAGTGCAGGTGTTAACACTTAGTGATGATTCTGCTGCAAGGACTTCTGGTAGCTGTAGTCATCAGGTTTGCAAGGAACAAACTCACACCCTACTGTGCAGGGAACTGGAGTGCGCCCCTCTCCTCATATATATATATATATATATATATATATATATATATATATATATATATATATATATATATATATATATATATAGTATTCCCTTTAGGACAGGGAAGCAGAATTTTCAAATTAGATCCAAGAGAACCTATGTGTTAGAGATAGCGGTATAGGGGGAGCACCAGTTCCTTTCTTCACTTCTTGCCAGTCCTGGGACTTTGTACATTAGAAAGAGAGCACAGTGGTGACCTATGGAGGCCAGAAGAAGTGTTAAGAATGACATGAATCCATTCAGTTTCTGTGGAGATCCCTGTGGAGTCATATGAGGCCTTTAGAGCAGAAAGCACCTTAATATGTTTCCATATGTTTTCATTGAGGTATACTGATGCTTGACTGTCCATACTTTTCTACAGTATCAGGGATATATTCAGGGTAAAAGAACAAGAATTCAGTGGAGTCACTGAAGCCTACGTGTAATATTCAGTATTGCACTGCAACCTGCTCATCAGGTCTCTCACTGTCTGTCATGCCCCGTCAGACTGAAAAAGTTGTCTGGAGGGCTTTGCAGAGTGATGCTAGAGGCTAAGATTAATTCAAAACCTTCCAGCCATTACCCTTCCATTTTGCAAATGCTATCCTGAGAAGGGCAGGAATGGCCAGATACAGGGCTGGCCCAAGGATTTGCAGGGCCAAGTGCGGCTTATTAAGTGCAGGCCTCTTAATTTGCATTTGATAACGTCACAGGAAGTGACATCACAGGATGTGACATCACAAGATAAAACACTACGTATGTAGGCAGCAGCGAAAACATGGTAATCCGAGAGGAGCATTTACAATAACTACATTAGCAAAGTATAAAAGGTGCCCACCTTTAAAGCCCAACAATTTATAATGAAATATTCAAAAGAAAACAAAATCTAAACATGAGACCAGCGCTTTAATGGCACTTTTATGTGTTTTTGTGGGTAAGCGTCTGCATTAGAAACATGACAACCTGGTGTGAAATCCTACTAGCTGAACACTTGAGCGAGCATACTTTTTTTAATGCTGGCCTAAAAAACACAGAACCGGGGTTGCGTCTACCCACTGAAAAAAAGTGGCCGTACTATGTCCACCCACATGTATCGATTTGTGCCCTGAAAATCAATACAGGGCCAGAACCAGAGAAAATATCCCCTCCAGGCTCCAGGAGGACAACCTCCTGTCACATCCTTGGTAAATATTCACGACTCGCGTGCATGCTTCATATATAATGTGAGGAAAATGTTACATTCTACTGAAATGCTTTTTGGCTTGGTAAATATAAACATGTGGAAATAAGGCAAATAGCTAAAACGGTTTTGTGCAATATGTTTAATTGTGCTGGAGGAAGGCACAGATTTTAGGCAGCTAACTGCTGCTTTGCATGTGCTTTCAAAATAAAAATGTCCCTTTGCAGTTCATAACACAAAAATGGTCTCTTAAATAAGCCATCAATAGTAAATTGCACCCACTTTAAACGCTCTGCTTTAAGAAAGAACGTGATCAGCAGTGCTTATGAGCCCCCCATGCCTATTGGTCCACAGAGACGGTGGCGGTCGTTTGTCTCTCCAGAGTCGCAGCAGGAGGTTGACATGACGAGTTACCTCACCAGAAGAAACAAAAGGGAGCCAAACCTTGAGGGACAGCCGCTTTTGAAAAAGATTTGCGGCAAGCTTCCCCGTCATCATGCATGCAGCAGTGTGTGCTGCCCGTGTGCTCAGAGTGGACTTCAGCAAGCTTGTGGACTTCTAGCGCACGGCCCATGCTGCAGCCTGCAAGAGGGAGTCAACGGCTCCTCAACCTCGGGTCATGACAAGTCAAGCCGGAATATCTATGGATCCTTGCAAGGTATCGTCCGTTACGTCTTGGCCCCATCCATCCTCCATTAAACAGATGGGGCCTCATTCCGAGGTTGGAGGTAAGTACTGGTCGTTTCCGGCATGGCGGAAAGTACGACTCCGGCAAGGTTCCAGACCGCTAATTGCGTCCCATTCCGACCTCGCGGACACGCGCTTTTCGCCATGCCGGAAAAGTACCTAGCGGAATGCCGCAAAACACCCCGAAAAACCCCTACCGGCCTGCTGCGACACGTACATTACAACACCGCCATGGAAGCAGCAGCAACAGTAAATAACGGGGACCGTAATTTACGCATCCCGTAAATTACGGTCACCGCAATACCACGGAACCGGAAATTACGTCATCGCACAGGAACGGGAAGGAGCGCGGCGGCCATCTTTAAAAACACAATCCATTGCCATCCTCATCAGGCAGCACCCTTGGGAGCAATCCGAAGTTGGGGAAAGCATCAGGAACCCAGGAACTTTGCCTAAAGCACCCAAGAAGTCTGCGGACCGTCTCCGCAAGAAGAGATTCTGCCCTGATGAGCTCCAGGTCATGGTGGACCACCTGGCAGAACACGCTGACGTGGTGTTCAGCCCCGACATGCGGAGGGAGTCCACCATCCGCAAAAAGGACATCTGGGCAGAAACTGCCCAAAGGGTGAGCGCTGTAGGCTCCACCCCTCGCACCCCCAAGGACTGCCGCAAGCGGTGGGATGACTTGAGGGTGCGGGTGCGGGGACTCCTCACTGCCAACAGGAGTCAGGCCATGCAGACCGGAGGGGGCCCAAGTTCCCCTGTGCCACTCGAGCCATGGGAGGAGACATGCGCCGCATTGATTGGCACGGAATGCATAGAGGGCATCAGCGATATGGACTGCGGGGCAACGTCATCTGCCGATGGAGGTGAGTGTCCAAAGTCAACACAGCCAATGGCAATTGCATGATGTAGACTCCCCCAAGGGCCATAAAAGGCACCTTGTCATGTAGCCAACCCCCCTCCAACTAATGCAGAGTCAACTGCAACGCAATCAAGGTGCAAGTACATTACACACATCAGCCATAGTGCAGTAAGTTGCACATTCCATCATGCACATTGTGCATCAGGTTCGGCAGTGTGTGAGCCAGACTGCACATTACTATGGCAGGATGAGTCACTCCGACACATGCGTACACATGCGTACATACTAATCACAATCATATGTACTAGTACTGTTGCAACGCCCAGAGGGCCACAAACCCCTAATTACAGAAATGTGAATGCAGCGAACTATGCAATTAGCGCATCATACAATCACTCACGTTGTCCCTCTCCTCTACCCCCACAGGCACCGATCATGAGAGCGGGGATACCCAGACGACCCGTCCATCCACCTCCACGTGCAGAGGCCGGTCCCGGAGCATTCCAGCACGGAATAAGAAAAAGACCCAGGCACCACAAACGGCAGTGGAGGATGCACCACCTCAATCCCTCCCTGCCTCGGGACCTGCCACATTAGACACCCCAAGGTCAGCAGAATCGAGCATTGCTGGGGAGTTGGCAGCTACGGCCACCCAGGAGAATGTGGACAGCCCATTATCGATCTGTGGTGCCACTGAGGAGGACTTTTACCCCACAGTCCACACCCCAGAGCCCACCAATGTCCCACTGCCATCAAGCAGTGACTCTGTGGAGCAGGAAACACCTGGCCGTAGTGCTCCGGCAGTCCCTGGCCCTATTCCACCAGTCGAGGCCATGCCAGGGCAGGTAGGCCCAATACCCGCCAGGAATGTTCCGACATACATTGATGAACCACGGGCACATCAGCTGACGGACCTCATCAATGTGTTCCTGGAGGACACCCGCCAGGGCAGGGTGGAGTGGGTGGATGAGCTGAGGCAGATGCGTCAGGCGGTCACTGACAGCACCAATCGGCTGTGTGTGGTCCTGGGACGCATCGCGGATGCCCTGGAGGCTGCACCTCCCACACGACAGCCCCAGCGGGAGGACACACCGTCACAGTGCTCCTCCACCCAGACAAGCCCGCTCCGACGCTCATTGCGTACATTGCGCCGGCCCAACATGGATCCCCTGGCTCGGGGGGCACGCCTTGAACATGCTGGCACACACATGTGGCCTATGTTGGCCTTATGGCACTATTCTGGGGTTGTTGTGGGTGAGGGGGAGGGGTGTGTGGGTGTGTTTGGGAGTTGGGGGGAGGGGGAGGGGTGTGTGGGTGTGTTTGGGAGTTGGGGGGAGGGGGAGGGTGGTGGAGGTATTGTTGTACACGTTTCATTTCAATTATTAAATACACTTGTTCATGATGTGAAACGGAGAGGACATTGATCATTGCGCAGGTGTCATTTGATGTCTCACAGTCCATGGAAGGCAACAATTGCATCCTGGGGAGTCCGTGGTAGGTATATGTGGTCCCTTGTGTGCTTGAGGAGGGCATCCAGCACTTGGTTCAGTATCCGGGTATATTAGGGTTGTGATATACCATGCATGTGCCCCACTGTGTGCCGGTAGGTGCCTGTGCCAAGGAAGTGGAGCACAGTCACTACCTTCAGTGGAGGGGGGATGGTAGAGCTTTATACTATGAAACTCACTATGTCGTCATGTATCAGGTCCACTATGGTGGTGATGGTGTCATGGTCAAGCCGGTACAGGGTGTGGATCTGATGTCGTGTTAGGTTGAAGGACGTGGCTCAGATGCGAGGGATTGGGGGCTGCCGGCGTGGAAACGGTGGGTGCACTGGTGGTGCATGCTTGGCCTGTCTCACCCTCCGTCTCCTCCTGTGTGTCCTCTGTGGTTGGGGCTGTGGTTGTTGTTGTTACTGCCTTGTAAGCGGGGCCTCCGGCTCCAGTTGTGCCACTACTATTGGTATCATCTTGGTGTGGGAGAGGGTGTGGTGTGTGGGTGTGCTCATTTTGTGCTGTGCCGAACTCCATTGGCTACACCTGTGCTGGTTGTGTGCACCTGTGGCTGTGGAATCCACTGCTCAGTGTTCTTACCTCCTTCTCTGAGATGCCTGTATGTACTCCATGCCAGTAAGGTACTTTACGGCCTTAAGGAGACCGTTATTTACGTGTGCTCCATACTTGCGATCAGCTCCGGTTTACGCCATGCCGTTCATTACGCCATGGTGGTGTGCGCGCGCGACCCAAGAACGTAAATTACGGCATTGTTGTTTACGGTGCCGTAATTTACGGTCTGAGGGGTCGGAATGGTATCGAGCGGAAAACCATGGCGGTAAATCATTACCGGCATGGTTTGTACCTTACCTCCAACCTCGGAATGAGGCCCATAGTCATTGTTGGGACTAGCAAACTTTCTTAGAAAGTTAATACCGAATTTTTCGGCAATAGTACAGCCAATTGTCCATCTGCTGAAAAAGAATGTTCCCTTTGTCTGGTCAACCGAACAAGTAGAGGCCTTTTCATTGTTAAAATATATGTTTACGGATGGCCACCAGGGGCGCAGAGATGCAGCAGTCTCTGTGAGCAGCTCCTTCTCCCATGGCCTCTTTGCGGGTCGAGCACCCCAAGAACTCCCCATTGGAGGATGTCATACCCCCTGCAGGCTGTGTAAAGCCTGGTGCA
Organism: Ambystoma mexicanum; assembly: GCF_040938575.1. Taxonomy (NCBI): domain Eukaryota; kingdom Metazoa; phylum Chordata; class Amphibia; order Caudata; family Ambystomatidae; genus Ambystoma; species Ambystoma mexicanum. The sequence continues at coordinate 209,220,529 of NC_090940.1, forward strand.
CCCACCGGACCAGCTCGGGGGATGCAAGGTGCATGGAAGCGTGAGATAGGCCCAGCGAGATCACCAGCATGGAGTGTTGCGGCCCCGAGCCGGTGCAAGGCACCAGGAGTCACGAACGTTACTGGGTGGGCTGACAGAAGCTCAGTTCACCCGTGCATCTCGGCGGGCCCCCCGAATCGCCTCCGGGGGGGTGATTTAAGGACCCCCCCGTGTAGTGGTGAGGTAACAGAGGACACTCGCTGACCTTTGAGCGTTGGAGGCCTAATTGGTGCAGGGCTTCCAGGCAACCACGGTGGGGATTCCTGTTGGTGCTGCGGTTCCCCTGCCGTTCCAAGTCGTTCCTTGGCCACACACCATAGGGAGTGCTTAGGGCTCCCCAGCAGACGTGGCCTGGATGCGGGCACCGGGGTCTTGACCCTCTTGCTTCCCGGTGAGGTGGGAGCTACCTGGGGGCCTCGCCCTGCCGCCCGTGATCGGGGGAGAGAGGAGTTAAATTTGGCAGCGGGAACAGCGGCTGGAGCGAGGCAGCGGACGGGGCCCAGTCCCCAAGACCAGAGGACAAAAGGTATCTGGCCCCACCCCCCCAGAACATAGTGGGGCACCCCTGGGGAAGCATAACAGCACCACCCCCCCAACCGATTCACTGTGGCCCTGTCCGGAGCCCCTCCTCACTCTCTGCATTTGAGAAAAGAAGGGTCAGAAGGAAAGGAGGCACAGGGAACATTGTAGGAAAACAAATTAAGCAGGAGCTCTGCCGCCACTGGCCTGGACATAAATCCAGGGAGACGAGAGGCCCGCAGAGGTGGAGGAGCAGTGTAAACTCCCCTGGGGGGTTGTATACGAACTCTGCCTCTGCTCATTACCCTAACAAGAACAGAAGCACGGGTGGTGGGGGCTGCTGGCAGAAATGGGGGGGGGGGTGGCCACACTGTGGGGTGACTCAGGAGGAGGAGCAGGACGGTGGGTTCGGGGGGTGAAGTGTGGGTCCCCTGGGATCACACAGGGGCATGTGCCCAACCCCCATGACCAAAGTGAATCAATACACCTTGAGTGCCCCGAGTCGGCTGTCAACAGGGCTGCAGCTGGAACAAGGGGCGGCACCCGGGGTCACCATATCCAAGGACCACCAACGGGAGAAAGGTACACCCACATGTATAGGAGAGGAAGTGGGGTGTAGTCCCCCCAGGTCAGTTACGGGGGCATGTGCCATCCCCACCACAACGGATTCGACCCTGGCATGTGAAGACCCGGAGGAGTTAATTTGTCCGACAGAAGTTACCTCCTGGTCTGGGGGACGGGGCTCTGGGGGGCATAGAGGGGAGAGCCACGACTAAGCCATTACCAAGTCTAGAGGACTTTTACCTGCACACCGCAGGGGCCTCTGTCCTCAGAAGCACTTAAAGTAGCAAAGAAGGTGCATGTGTCCTGTTTCGGGCCCCGGGCCAGTGATCCCCTGCCAAAGGGGGCACAGTAACATCTAACTGAGGATGGACCACCCTACGAACCGGACAGCACAGACAAGTTGTGGGGTCAAGGCACATGGACGTAAGGGGGAGGCTGGCCCCCTTTGAGTACACCCCACGAGTCCCAGAGAAGAGAACGCCTGACAGAGGCAATAGGTCAACGATGGGAGAAGACGCTGGTGCCACCAAGAAGGGTGTAGCGGCCCACTTGGAGGAGATCAGAAGCATGAGGGCAGACATTGGGGGGAGAGTGGACAAGATCACCCATAGAATTGATAAGATGGAGGAAAGATTAGAGGAGGTGGAACATAACCAGTCCTCTCTGGACACAATGGAGACCCAAATTGACATGCATCTCCCAGAGATAGAAAGAAGGGAGGAGGAAATCCTCTTGAAGATGGATGACCTAGAGAATCGCGAAAGGAGCAATAACCCCCGTTTATTTGGGGCGCCTGAGAAAGAGGGGAGACCAAGAAAGACTTGTGGAGCACCTTATTCGCCATCACCGAACTCATCTTTGTCGGTTGTAGGTCAAAGCATCGAAAAAAAAGGATTGAATGGTAAAAGGATCGATTCAAAAGGATTGAAAACAAAAGGATTGAAATTTTATTTTAATTTTTTTTTACATTTTTCTTTTTTTTTGGGGGGGGCCCTCCAACCTCTGTTTTTGTGGTAAAACCACTTTTTTAACTATACGAAAACCAAAAAAAAATAGATAATCAAAAAAAAAATTGATCCTTTTGTTTTTGGCCCTATTGCGTCGATCCTTTTACATTCGATCCTTTTACATTCAGTCCTTTAACTGGACACCATCTTTGTCAATGATGCCATCGACAAGGTCAAGATTGAGAGGATATACAGGGCTGGTGGAGCCGTGGGTGGCCCCAGATCCATTCTGTTCGCTTTCACAACTATGGCGACAGACTCCAAATTCTGGAAAAGGTACGAAAGAAGGGTCCAGTGATGTATGGGTCGGCAAGGGTGACTGTCTTCCAGGAACTGTCCTCCCTCACGCTCTCAAAGAGAAGGCTCTGCGCGCCCTTCAATAGGGGGTTGACTGAAAAGGGATTCAGATATAGGTGGGGATTCCCGTTTTTCATCTCGTTTGAAGCGGCGGGAAGCAAATACAGACTCTCCACGGAACAGGAGATCAAGAGGGCGACTTAATAGGAGAGGAAGAGACCCTGCACGCTTCAAGGGAACAGAAACTGGATGGAGGTAAGTGGCATACATAGGAATCGAGGAGAAGGTGCATTTTGGGCTCTCAGAAGTTCAGGAAGCTGAACACTCCCCTGGCTGATGAGACCTGATGTGACAAGTGACTGGATGCAGCCATGGGGTGCCGGAGCAATGGATAAAGAATGGCTTAAGAAACCTGAACCTACGGTCCTGTGTAGTGTTTTCTGTTAACCACCAGGAGTGGGTTCAACCCATCCCACGGTTTGTTGTGGGGGTACATGGGTTCATGGGTTAATATAATAAGATGGGGTGGGGGGAGCATTAAGAAACTATAAGGGGCAATTGGTGTGAAGTGGAGAAGGTAGGGGGCTCAAGAATATATGGTGTGTAGAGAAGGGGCCCACCCTGGGAGGGGTCCCATAGGTGATTCGGTCTGCACCCAGTGATGTTTACAGGGAGGGGCTGAACGTCAGAGGGGGTTTTAGGGGTTTGGGGTGGGGGGAAGAGGGGTGCCCTCCTGGTACAGGCTTTTATGGCATTAGGCATATGTTTGAGTAGGGTTCAGGCTGACGCACTGAGGTCCCAGAGGTGGAATGAAAGGACCCCTAGATAGGGATAACACGTTGACACCGGTGGGAGATAGGCTCGGGGGGGGGGACACCTACGAATAGGCACCCTGAATGTGAAAGGTTTGAATTCACCCACCAAACGATCTATGGTGGCAAGGGAATTTCAAAGGGCGGAACTACATGTCATGTTCCTCCAGGAAACAAAGTACTCCAAGGGAGAAGATAAAAGGGTTCCATGTGGGCGGGTCGGCCAGGAGTTCTGTGGCTCCGCCCCCTTGAGAAAGGCAGGGGTGTGTATTCTCGTAATGAAGGGACTTAGAATGGAAGTCACTGAGGTCTGCTCAGATGTGGAGAGGAGAGCCCTATAGGTCTCGGGAGACATTCGAAAGACGAGGTTCAATCAGGGACAGTTAAGATTTCTGAAAGGCACAATGGCAAAAATATTGGTAGAAAGCTTGGGCACTTGATCACAGGGGGGACTTCAACACATGGGTGGACCCGGACATGGACAGGCATAGGGAGGGGGACAGGGCACGAGAGTGCCAGGGCCCCGGAAACAGCGAGTTTCATGCATCACTGGGAGATTGGGGGATGAGGGACATATGGCACCACTTTCACCAGGGGACACAGGGTTAATTGTTTTACTCCCCACCACATGGGACTTACACAAGGATTGATTACCTTTAAATTTCGAGACACAAATGGGAGGAAGCATGGGGCTCGGAGATCATTCCGATCTCCTGGTCCAACCATGACATGGTGACAGTGCATATACAGGGGCTGGGTCTCTCCCCCAAAGGGTCCAAATGGAGATGTAACAAACCCCTTCCAGTGGTTAAGATTAATTCATAACCTTCCACCCATCACATTTTTTGGCTATAGTATAACTTTCTTTAGTCAGGTCAAGGAACATATTTGTTTTGCCACTTCTAAAACAAAAGGGCATCTCATTAAAACAGCCTGCAAACACCCTCTAACTATCCCTTGGGTGTTTCAATCATAATACCTTATGAACTGGTGCCCTCATCCAGGATTGACAGGCTGCAAGGCATCCTCCAAGTAGGGGCGCATTACATTGATCAACGCATCAGTTCCAGAGGCATTCAGCACTTATGTTTAACTGCTGCAATTGAAAGATGTCAGGCAACATCAGGTGCTTCTCTCTCCCTCACACATGTTGTACCCATGGATTGCCATAGGGCCATTCATTACAATCTGGTCTGCATATTACTGTCCATCATGAAAAATAAATCATCTTTAAGAACATATTTATTATGAAGGTGGATTTGAATCATTTGATTTAAAAGCTTTCTAGATATATATATATAAAAATAGATATTTCAAATTGCATATAATCTGCCTACTTCGCCTACATGGAATTTCTTCCATGAAATGTAAATCATGAGAGCTTTTTTTAGCCATATATAGTGGGCAGGGGACGCGAGTTCCCTAAGTGGGAACTTACTTTGTCTTAGTCTGTATACAGCTCATATGCCAGGGCTGCCAACGTTCTGCCCTGCACCTTGAATTATCTTGAATACAACTCTCTTATTTCATAAGAGAGTTCAAAATTCCTACAAATATTTATTAGTAGGTTATAGCGAGGGCAGTGTGCTTGGTGTTTCCACTTTATACTTTATTACTGTCCCAGTGCCATCTCTCACATTGCACCGGAGGTGGTGTACTCCTATACATCTGGTGTGGTAATGACATGACCAGGAAACACAGAATGGAGAACAGCAGGAAGGCTGCATTCAGCACTATCACTTGACTGCTGGGATTCAGAGCAACTGGTTGACATCATGGACTGCTCTCCAACTGGCTGTACCCATGGACTGCCATAGAGCCTTTCCTTGCATTCTGGTCTGCATTGTGCTGCATTGGCGCCACATCCCAGGTTACAGTGGAGGAGGTACACATCTGGACATCCAGTGAGCCATGGACATGGCTGGAGTACACACAGAGGGGGCGGTGAGCCAGCTGCTTCAGCACTTTTAATACCAGCAGGACTGAGAGTAGGGTGTTAACATCTTATTCTGCTCTTGCCCCCACCCTGGCCCTACCCATAGATTGCCATATAGTCACTCTTTACCTGCTGGCCTGCATTGTTCTGCACCAGCTTCACATCCCATTATCGTTGGAGGTGGTGCACTCATGGACATCCGGTGACGGGTTCCCGTGACCTGCTACACAGAAGACAGGGTATCTGCCTTTCCACCACAATTTAGGGACAGAGTGGGTTGCTAGCCTTGAACGTCCACAAAGGGTGTATTTTAAGGGTCTCTTCAATGATGTGGATAAATCTGTCTCTGAAAGTGAGATCTGCTAAATAACAATTGTTATTTAATGTTATGTTGTAATATTTAAATTGAATAATAATTAAGTTTCACTAAAAAAAGAAAGTGAGATCTGCTAACCAGATTCCACTTTAACAATAGTCCATGCTGAAAAGTATTGTGCAAACATTTAACTATTCTGAGCCTGTCTATTGACACCTCTCAGCAGCTGCTTTGTAGTTTGGTAACATGGCATTGACAATTCCTAGCAACAGCCTGATGGAAACCAAAATTCAAGCAGACCAGCACCCTGGCCTTGTCAGTAGGGGATAGGAATGCGTCTGAGCTAAGCATGGGAGGGGTAAGGAGAGATACAGAGCTAGTTCTATCTCCGAGGTGGACGATGGCAGCAGAGATGGCTCCAATTCCTGCCCCCACCAGCTTGTAGCAACATATCTGTGTGCATATCCTTATCTCCAGGTTTGCCTCATTTTGCAAATAGTGGCCAGTGTCTCTTCTCATTTACAGAGACGACCAACCCGGTGTTGGCACTTGTCAGCGAAAGCCAAGCCAGAAAACCGGCATCAATACTGAATGGAGAGAGGCAAAACCAAAAGGAGAAGCCACTGTCCCGAGACGCAACCGCTGCCGTGCACCACCCGGCGAGAGAGAAAGACCTGCTCTAAGTATGGAGGTTTGTATATATATATATATATATATATATATATATATATATATATATATATGTATATATATATATATATATATATGAACATGCGTTTTATCTTCAAACTACCACCAATAAATACTTTAAGTTTGCACATTTAGCAATCAAATCTGGAGCAGTGCAACAAGACCCCGAAACAGGTCATTTGCATCCCATGGCATTCTGGTCTCACAAGTTGTCAGCCCCTGAATTGAATTATGCAATCACAGATAAAGAACTGCTAGCAATTAAGGCAGTGTTCAAAGCCTGGAGACATTGGCCCTCATTACGACCCAGGTGGTAATGGTTTAACGGCGCCATTACCGCCTGATTACAAGGGCCCTTTGCGGGACCTGTACTTAACGGCTGGTCTCTTTTGACTGATATCGTGACAAGCACCTGAGTTATTCGTTTTTGAGGTAGGGAAAACCCCTCTAAAAATTGGGAGATAGAGGTTATTTCCTTTATTTGAATAAATCTCTATAACCAAAATGATACCATCTTGTCAGCCTCCTTACTTCATCACGCCACAGTGTGCACAATGCCCTGTTGAAAGCCTGATGTTTAAACCCATCCAAGGCACTGGCCATTTACCTGAGAAAGTAAATGAATATGGCATGGATATGCTGTACATTATATAGAGGGACTGAAATGTACTCCTACCCGCCCGAAGTTATGGTTTCGAACCTTTGTCCATCCGCTGATCCTGTTCGAGATTTCAGAATTCTTGCTCCAGCTCCCTTGCTCCAGCCTTGGCTGATTTCTGCAATCACTAATTTGCCACTGGAACTTTCCCCTCACCCTTGAGCACTCTCTTGTGCACCCCCTTCTAAAGAAGCCCTCGGCCAATCCTTCCTCTGCAGCTAACTATCGCCCGATCTCCATCACTCCTTTCCTGGGCAAACTCTTGGAAAAGCTGGCCATCTCCCAGCTTAATCTACATGCTGAATCTGTTGGTTGCCTCCATGACCACCAGTCTGGCTTCAGAGCTGCCAGAAGCACAGAAACTGCTCTCCTGAACACCTGTGAAAACCTGCTCTCTAATCTTGACTCTAATATCCCTTCTGTCCGCATTCTCCTTGATCTATCCTCTGCTTTTGACACAGTCAACCATGCCATCCTGCTCAATCATCTCCGGGACAACCTTGGTATTACTGATCAAGCCATGCCTGGTTGACCTCCTTTCTCACCGACCGATCCTCTCAGGTCTTTCCTCTCTTCTATCTTTCTCTCTACTTGTGGCGTTCCCCAGGGGTCCAACCTCTCTCCCTGGCTCTTTAACTACTACCTTGCATCTCTTTCCCACTGCATAGATATTTTCTGCTCCAATTTTCAATGTTATGTGGATGGCACTCAGCTCTCTTTCAGGTTCCCCTCAACCACTGCTTCTTCTCTTATAGCAGATTGTGTGGCCACAATCCAGGAATGGTGTGCCGCCGATGATCTCTGCCTTAATGCCAGTAAGACTGAGATCCTCCTCATTGGGACACCCGCTCCCTCCTTTCCTCTCGCTATCTCTCTGGCTGCCCACTTTGAATCCTCTTCCTGTTCCTTCCTGTCAGGCTAAGAACCATGGTGTCATCTTCGACTCCACCCTCCCCTTCTCTCTTCACATCTCTGATGTCTCTAAGAATTCAAACTATCAGCTGCACCTCCTCAGAGTTATTCTTCCTTATCTTACTTTCCCCCAGACGCTCACTGTCTCCAGAGCTCTGGTGCTCTCAAGGATGGACTATAGCAACAGCCTCTTTCTAAATCTTCCTGCCTCTACTCTTTGACATTTACAACTTATCCAGAAGAGGACTGCAAGACTTTCCTTGGCCTCAAGCCTAGGGATCATATCTCTCCTGCTCTGAAATCTTTTCACTGGCGCCTGTGTCTGCAAGGATCAACTCCAAGACCCTCTGCATTGTCCACAAGGCTTTCCGGCACCTGGGACCGCTCTACCTCCAACGTTCTCTTCCAAAACATCTTCCCCCTCAAGCTCTCTGCTCATCCACCTCCAATTCTCTGAGGGTCAGACGCTTCTCCAAGCAGAGAGTCGGGGGCAGATCTATCTCTTCGGGTGGGGCCTCCCTCTGGAACAGCCTCCCTGCCTCTCTCAAACTTGAGCAGAACCACCTCTGGTTCCAGGAGCAACTCAAGACCTTCCTTTTTGCTTCTGCTTTCTCTCTTCCTCTCCCCTGCTGCTGCACCTGACTGCACCACTCACTGGTCACCTGGTCACCCTCTGAACTCAGGCCCGGGCTCTTGCATATCCTGTTGCCCTCGCACTGCCTCTGGTCTCCCCAGGACTTAAGTGTCTGTATGTGCAACCCTACAGTCCCTTCTCTCTGCACTTATGAGCCACCCCCTGGCTGCACTTGTGAGTTAACTGCACTTCCTCCTTCCTCTCCCCCCTGGCACTTCTGCCCGTCCTTCTTCCCCGCAATTGCGGGATCTGAATGACACAAGGCACAGTAAGATCGTTATTTTGTCCTCCCTTGTGACCCACTGCTTGTCTTGCATACAATGTAAATCCTCAGTGCTTTGCCACACAGCCTCATTGCTGTTTCTGTTCTCAGGCAACAAGTTGCAATGTCTTTGTCTTAGTCATGGAATGACAATAGACAATGAGACTATTAATGTTACAGTAATGTTTAACAAATACCATCAATGTTATGAGGGGATTATAAAATACAAGAAAAACCCTTCTACATGTATTGTAAGTGTACAATAGATTATTTCAGTTAATAGGTCACGCATGTTAGAGCGCCTCGTCCACCTTCCCAGCGTGTTCCCCTCCAGTTTAGCGCTGAGAGTTGTTAAGCCACTACCCTTTTGTGGACAAGAATCTATAGAGCTTGGGTGTATTTTCACCACTTAACAAGCCCCGCCCACCTGGTCCCTTCCTGTTTGCCGCTCTTTTTCACCACTTAGCAAGCCCCACCCACCTGGTGCCTTCCTGTTTGCTGCTCTTTTTTCACCACTTAGCAAGCCCCGCCCACCTGGTCCCTTCCTGTTTGCCGCTCTTTTTCACCACATAGCAAGCCCCGCCCTCCTGGTGCCTTCCTGCTTGCCACTCTTTTTCACCACTTAGCAAGCCCCGCCCTCCTGGTGCCTTCCTGTTTGCTGCTCTTTTTCCCTACTTAAGGAGCCCTCCAGCCTCTTTTCCTTTGCAGATGGGGAGTAGGTGCAAGTGGATCTAAGTCACCTGGCCTAAGCCCCGCCCACCTGGTGCCTTCCTGCCTGCCGCTCTTTTTCACCACTTAGCAAGCCCCGCCCACCTGGTGCCTTCCTGTTTGCCGCTCTTTTTCCCTACTTAAGGAGCCCTCCAACCTCATTTCCTTTGCAGATGGGGAACAGGTGCAAGTGGAGCTAGGTCACTTGGCCTAAGCCCCACCCACCTGGTGCCTTCCTGTTTCCCGCTCTCTTTCACCACTTAGCAAGCCCCGCCCACCTGGTGCCTTCCTGTTTGCCGCTCCTTTTTCCTACTTAAGGAGCCCTCCAGCCTCTTTTCCTTTGCAGATGGAAAGCAGCTGCAAGTGGATCTAGGTCACCTGGCCTAAGCCCCGCCCACCTGGTGCCTTCCTGTTTGCCACTGTTTTTCCCTACTTAAGGAGCCCTCCAGCCTCTTTTCCTTTGCAGATTGGGAGCAGGTACAAGTGGATCTAGGTCACCTGGCCGAAGCCCCACCCACGTGGTGCCTTCCTGTTTGCCGCTCTCTTTCACCACTTAGCAAGCCCCGCCCACCTTGTGCCTTCCTGTTTGCCGCTCTTTTTCACCACTTAACAAGCCCCGCCCACCTGGTCCCTGCCTGTTTGCCGCTCTTTTTCACCACTTAGCAAGCCCCGCCCACCTGGTGCCTTCCTGTTTGCCGCTCCTTTTTCCTACTTAAGGAGCCCTCCAGCCTCTTTTCCTTTGCAGATGGGAAGCAGCTGCAAGTGGATCTAGGTCACCTGGCCTAAGCCCCGCCCACCTGGTGCCTTCCTGTTTGCCACTGTTTTTCCCTACTTAAGGAGCCCTCCAGCCTCTTTTCCTTTGCAGATGGGGAGCAGGTACAAGTGGATTTAGGTCACCTGGCCGAAGCCCCACCCACCTGGTGCCTTCCTGTTTGCCGCTCTCTTTCACCACTTAGCAAGCCCCGCCCACCTGGTGCCTTCCTGTTTGCCACTCTTTTTCACTGCTTAACAAGGCCCGCCCACCTGGTCCCTTCCTGTTTGCCACTCTTTTTCACCACTTAGCAAGCCCCGCCCATCTGGTGCCTTCCTGTTTGCCGCTCCTTTTTCCTACTTAAGGAGCCCTCCAGCCTCTTTTCCTTTGCAGATGGGGAGCAGGTACAGGTGGATCTAGGTCACCTGGCCTAAGCCCCGCCCACCTGGTGCCTTCCTGCCTGCTGCTCTTTTTCACCACTTAGCAAGTCCTGCCCACCTGGTGCCTTCCTGTTTGCCACTCTTTTTCCTTACTTAAGGAGCCCTCCAGCCTCTTTTCCTTTGCAGATGGGAAGCAGGTGCAAGTGGATCTAGGTCACCTGGCCTAAGCCCCGCCCACCTGGTGCCTTCCTGTTTGCTGCTCTTTTTTCACCACTTAGCAAGCCCCGCCCTCCTGGTGCCTTCCTGTTTGACACTCTTTTTCACCACTTAGCAAGCACCACCCACCTTCTTAGCCCTGCCTCTTCCTTCCGGCTCCTAACTACTAGATCAAGGGTGTCTCTCGCCTGGGCGTCCTAAACGAAGGGCAGACGAAGAAAAGGGGAATTCCTGTTTGGACCTGTTCGGACCAGGAGGACCCAGGGCCCGACCCCCTGCTCAGACAGCATGTAGGCATGCACCAACATGTGTTACTCCCTCTGGTCCCCCCGTGATGTTCCCTTGTGCTCCCCCCCATTCTCGCACACAGGTGTTGCCTGTTTTGCTTGCTTCTTCTACCCTGCTCCCCCATCACCCCACTCAAGCCTACTTCTGCAGGAGTGTCTCCTGATACATTCTGGTTTCACCATCACCGTCTTGTGGACAATGCTGGATTTGACTTTTATGGACTTCATTCATTCATGGTGCGTCACCCTTTCTCAACTCTCATGCTGAATTTCTTTTGCATCTTGTACTCATGGTGGCCCTGAATCATGCTGTTCCCATCTTCATCTTGTATCCTGGCTTGCAACATTATGTGTTACTACTGACTTCTGCAATTGTATTCACTCTCCCCTCTTGCTTCTCCACTCTTTTGACTGCTAACTCTCTGTTCTCTCCTCCTTTCCCTTCTCCCTTTTCCTATCTCCTCCCCTTACTTACTTCTATGCACTTACTATATCACCTGGACCTAGTATGATAGCAACCACCCCTGAAACCTCCTCCCTCCCCTTACTGGTTTTTTCCTCCCCAACACCCCTCCAGCACTATCTGAAATGTCGTCAGGCCTAATATGATAGTCGCTTGTTTTGTTCCTCCCTTACCTTTCTGCACCACTCTCCCTCACCTCTTGTTTTTTTTTCCGTCTCTACCAGAAATGTCGTCAGGCCTAGTACAGTAGTCGCCAGTCTGTTTCCATTTCCTTCCCACTCTCCCCCTCCATTCCTTATCTATGTTTTAGCTCTTGCACTATCTGAAATGTCGTCAGGCCGAGTATGATAGTTAATTTCACATCCTTACTGTTCATGGCCTGTAAGAATGTCATTGTTTTTTCCCTTGTTCCCTCCCTTGCCTTGAAGCGCTTTGAAACACATTGTATATAGGTGCTATATAAATAAACAATCATATCATATCCTGTGGCCTGGGGACCGTTTTAAGGAGAATCCAGACCAGAAGAAGACCCTTGACCTCCTGACATCCTGACTTCCTGGGTGACATGAGGTGCTGAGGGCTGATATTTAACAGCTACAAACCCTTTGTAAGCATTGTCATACCATGGATATTCGTCAACAAACCAGACCAACCCGGGTTGAGCATTTAAAGCAGTTTTTTCTCATTCTTCGCCATATACTAAATAAAAAGCAATCAGACAGTTGTGCGACTAAGATTACACTTCAACCTAACCCCACCCTCTGGACTTTCTTTCCTTGACATAATCAAAAGAGCTCCTACTTGAGTCATAAATGCAAGCAACAGAAACCAATCAAATAAATGTCATAGCAGTGTAACACTCAAGTGAACATGTGGGGCTACAGAGTCCAATGGCAAGGTTACATTCTGGGAGTGCCCTTACCTCTGGAGCAGAATATATCCTGCAGTGAACCCAGGGGATTCGTCCCCTCTCCCCAAGAGAGAGCCCCTAGGGACTAGGGAGGTGAGCCCGGTACGCAAAATACTCCCTAGGGGATGGGCAACATATAACAATACTGACGACAAGGGACCTTTAAATGTGCTTGGTTATGCTGCTGACTCCTTGTGTAGACTTGACCAACAAGACTAATGGGATTCTCACTCTCATTACAGGGAGTAGCATATAAGGAACAAGACCCACATCAGGACGAGAAGATCCAGTGGGAAACAGGGAGACTACTTGGAAAGTCCCAGGAGGAAAGGGGCTGTGCTTAGTGGAAGCTGCAGCTACAGCGTTGAGCAGAAGCATCCTGGAGGCAGGACCACCACATATGCATGGTGGGGAGAAAGTGTTGGAAGCCCTCGGAACTCTGCCGATCCCAGGTGCACTGGAAGTGTAAAATCCTGAGTGTAAGAGTACCTACCTGGGGGTCTGCTGGTGGGCGTTCCCGACCCTGGCAGTTATATTCTAGGTTCCGGCTGGTTAGGAGGGTTGTTTCTCGATGGGCTTTCATGCTCGTTACAGGGAGACATAAGCGCACACCACGGAGAGCTGCCATCGGCGGCGCAGGTTTGCGTGTCAAGCCTCAGTCCGCTGCAATGATGCTACGGTGCATGCGTGGGTCGGCCTGCCCTTCAAGCCTCGGTTTCGTGGCGAGTGCTTCTTATAGCGCTCGAGTGCAGGAACAAATCGCTGCTCTACCTTTTGGTTTTGCTCCAGTTCCACCTTCCCTTTCTTCCTAGCGGTCCGGGTTCCCTGATGCCTTGTCTCCTGCTTGGATTCCTGTTTTGCCTTGCCTCCCCGCTGGGTCCCAGTCTCACCTTTGGGTCCAGCCCCTTTCTTGGTACTCTGCTTCTCCTTTGGGCTCCAGTTCTCCCTTGGACACCTGTTCCCCTGTTGGATCTCAGTTTCTCCCTTTGGGTTCCCATCTCCCTTCCCTAGGTTTCCACTGCTCCTAGGGTACCTGTTTTCCCTGTGGGCCCTCTCTCCTCCTGAGGTGCCTTGTTCCCTGATTGTCCTGTGCCCCCTCTTCCTGGTCGGCCGAGCCGGGGTACCAGCTCCTGGTCTGCTGCTTTAGCTTCCTTCAGTGCCAATTGGATATTACTACGGGGATCTTCACAGCAACTTTTTCAGAACTGTGTTTTCAAATTGAAAGTTCTACTACTGCCTTCCGAGGGTGTACAAGGAGTCGTCAATTCCTTCAGTCAGCTGCCTTGGACATTTTGGAACTATCTGCCTTCCCTGTCAGTGTTTGCACTGTCTTGACGTCACATTAATCCGCAGGGAAGTGTTTCCGTGGTGTCAGGAGTTGGTCCCTATCCATACCTGTTTATATCAGGACTGGGTGGAGATTGCTTCCTTGCGTCACCTTCTCTTCATTCGACTTCCTGATCAAACAGCCTGGCTGTTCCAGTTCGACCATCTCCTGGAAATACAGGTACGCAACGTTCATGTGACGCCCACCTTAACATATTAAGACACCTAACAACCGGTTCGGATTCAGAGATGGAGGACGTCCAGGAATTAAAGAATGAGATCAGGGCGTTGTGCACCGAGATGACGACTTTACACCATGAAAACCTCACCTTACATCAGATGGTGGCTCAAGGAGCCAATTCAAGTACTTCAGCTGAAGCCGTGATGGCTCAAACTAGTCCGGTAAAGTTCGATGGAGACCCTCAGCGGGTAGCCGAGTTTTGTAATCACTGCAGGATCTATTTCCTGTGTTGTCCAACGCACTTCAACCAAGATAAGGCCAAGATAGGTTACATTTTGGGAAACTTGACTGGTAATGCGTTGGCCTGGGCTACACCTTTGGTGTTAGCTAAGAGTCCGATCTTGGAGGATTTTGTTGCCTTCGAGAAGGCCTTTCTGGAAGAATCCCAGTCACCGAATCTCGCTGCAGTGGCTCAGAATGAGCTCATGGATTTAAGACAGGGATCAAGGGACATCATTACTTACATCAGTCGTTTTCGTCAATTGGCCACCGATTCCCAATGGCCTGAAGTCATACAGAAGACTCTTTTCCGACGAGGACTGAGGGAAGAATACAAGGATGAGTTACTTCATATCCCCGAACCAGAACAAGTATTACGAATCGACCATAGAATGACTGAGCGATGGAGTGAGAGACGCCGTCAGGAGAGAACAATTCCATGATTTTTACCAGCACCAGTCAGAGCGTCAGGTCCTTCGGAGATAACTGCTGAACCAATGCAATTGGGAGCAATCAGAGGCCCTTTATCTGCCACTGAGAGGAAACGAAGAAGAGATCTCCGACTGTGTCTGTATTGTGGGGCCTCAGGCCATTACCTCAGTACCTGCCCTCTACGGCCACTTCGCATGTCGGAAAAATAAATGGCCTGTTGTGTGTTGGGAAGGCAACGATGGGCCTTTCATCTTCTTCAGTCCTTCCGGATTCACAATCGGTCCAACAACACATGCAACCGGTGGTTCTCATGGGCTTATGTATCAAGGTCTCCTGGCCAGGTAGAAAAGCCATTGAGGTGTTGGGGCTGTTGGAATGCGGTGCTTCTGGCAATTACATTGATGTCGACTTTGCCATAAGGAATGGTATAACCTTGCTAGAAAAGAATTGTGCTTCAGTGGTGGAGGTTATAGATGGGACACCTTTGTCTTCTGGCCCTGTCCATCAACACACTGGGATGTTAAAATTACAGATTGAGGGACATCAGGAACAGATATCTTTGGATGTTATCAAGACGCCTTTGTACCCCATAATCTTGGGGTTACGATGGTTATTACACCATAACCCGAACATCAATTGGGTGACTCAGACTTTAATATTTTGTTCTGACCGTTGTGTACGGGAGTGTTGTGGTTCTGAGGTCTCTCCTATGACTGTGTCTATCTCCACCCAGACGGATGGAAGTGTTATGTCTTGTCTTTACGCAGTGACTAGAATACCATCTGAGTATTTAGAATTCCAAGAGGTCTTTGCTGAACCCAAGGACATCCCGTTGCCCCCTCACAGAACCTTTGATTGTTCTATTGATGTGCTACCTGATTCTGTGATACCACATGGCAAGGTGTATTCTCTAACCACACATGAGAAGGAGGTATTACAGGAGTATCTTGAGGACTGTCTCCGGAAAGTATATATTACTCCTTCCAATTCACCCGCAGGATTTCCCTTATTTTTGTCAAGACGAAAGAGGGTACCCTACGTCCATGTGTCGACTACAGGCAATTGAATGATATCACCAGGAAAGGCAGATATCCACTACCTTTGATACAAACTATAATGGAATCCTTACATAATGCCCGAATATTCACCAAGTTCGACCTTCGAGGGGACTATCATTTGGTGCGCATTAAGTCTGGCGACGAATGGAAAACGGCATTCAAGACACCATCAGGACACTATGAATACCGAGTTATGCCTTTTGGTTTGTGCAACGCCCCCTCAGTCTTCCAACGTCTCATGGACCATATTTTCACAGATCTGATTGGGATATCCATCTGGGTTTACTTAGATGATATCCTGGTGTTCTCTAAAGACCTCAGGGAACATATAATCCATGTAAAGGAGGTTCTCAGATGGTTGCAGCAAAATAATTTATACGCCAAGGCTGAGAAATGTCTTTTTCATCAAGACCATATCGAATTTCTTGGTTATGTAATCAGTGCTTCTGGAATACATATGGATCCCGATAAGGTTTGTGCAATCCTGGAATGGAAACCTCCTAAAGATCTGCGATCTCTCCAACGTTTCCTTGGTTTCATCAATTTTTATCGTTGCTTTAGTCCATCTTTTTCCAGGTTGACCGCTCCTTTATCAAGTTTGACCAGTATCAAGAAACCTTTTGTTTGGGGATCAGAAGCTGCAGCCTCGTTTGAACATTTAAAGAAGGCTTTTAGTACTTCTCCTATACTCCACCATCCACAGGACAAGACATTCATTGTGGAAGCAGACGCTTCTGATTTCGCAGTCGGGGCGGTTTTGTTGCAGCATGACCCAAGATTGGAGGTGGACTTTCCCGTGGCTTATTATTCCAGAAAACTCACCGCTAGTGAGCGGAACTATCCGGTTATCGAGAAGGAGCTTCTAGCCATCAAGACAGCCTTTGAGGAATGGCGACACCACCTTCTGGGGGGCCGGTTTCCTGTGGAGGTACGCACGGATCATCGTAACCTACAATTCCTGCATTCTCTTCAGTGCAGAACCTCTTGACAGGCTCGGTGGGCCTTCTTCTTTTCACACTTTGACTTCAACATCACTTACGTTCCCAACTCTAGAAATGTGAAAGCAGATGCTTTATCTCGCTCCTTGGAGGACGACATTAAGCAGGAGGGACGGGATCAGCTTCTGTTAGCCCCGAAGCATTTCCTCCTGGCTCTCGTACCCTATCAACAGAGAGTTGCACAAGAAACCTTAGCTGATCCTAGAAGATCCGTATTAATGAAACACCCTCTAGTAGGAGAGAAGGATGGATTGCTCTTTTTTCGGAGTAGATTGTATTTGTCTACGGAGGACCTCTGTAAAATCATTTTACAGGGTTTCCATGATTCCAGAATAGGTGGTCACCGTGGCATTCGATCTACACAAGAACTCATTGCCCGACAATTCTGGTGGCCGGGATGGGCTACCCAAGCCAAGCGTTACGTGGAGTGCTGCCCCTTTTGTGCTCAAGTCAAGAATCTGTGCAAGAAACCCTTCGGCTTGTTGCAACCTACGGAAAGACCACCATATCCTTGGCAAACCATTGCTACAGACTTTGTAGTCAACCTTCCACCCTCTGAGGCCACACCTGTATCATGGTGGTAGTGGACTGCTTTACCAAGATGGCTCATTTTGTTCCCTTTGAGAAAGTTCCCACAGCTACTCAGATGGCACAATCCTTTATATATAACATCTTTCGCCTGCATGGCTTACCGCTGAAGATAATAACAGATCGGGGTTCTCAGTTTGTCATCCTTCTGGAGTCAACTTTTCCAACATTTAGGTATCCATCGGCCTCTCAGTTCGGGTTACCACCCATAAACCAACGGACAGACCGAAAGGACAAATCAAACCATGGAACAATATTTACGCTGCTTCACCAATGCTTTGCAATATGATTGGGTGTCACATCTTACTTTAGCTGAAGTAGCATACAATAATTCTGTTCACTCTGCAACCGGACTGAGTCCCTTTTTCTGCTCTTCTGGTCTTCATCCCAAGCTGCTGCCTCTTCCTCCTGTGCATCCCAACGTTGTTCCGTCTGCTGATCATTTGGTCTCCAAGATTCAAGATCTTCACCATCAAGATGCTGGTACCCTAGATCAGGCACGGGAGAGCATGAAGAAGACTGCCAATAAACATCAGAGTCTTGAGCCCTCATTTCGGGTGGGGAATTTGGTATGGATGTCTTCCAAGCATTTGCCAACCCGGAACCTTCCGCTTAAACTAGCTCCCAGATTCTTAGGCCCTTTTCACATCACTAAACAGGTCTCCCCGGTGGCTTTTAGGCTTGCTTTACCCACGTCTTTGCGGGTTCACCCGGTGTTCCATGTTTCCCTGCTGAAACCCCATCTGCCTGATCCCTATGGTCGTTCTTGCTCCCGACCCGCAGCCATTGATATCGATGGTGCCCCTGAGTTTTAGGTCCAGGAGATTTGTGATTCCCGTTACCATCGGGTAAAGTTGCAATATCTGGTAGATTGGAAGGGTTATCCCGCCTGTGATCGCACTTGGGAACCAGTGGGTAATGTCCATGCCCCTCGCTTAGTGCGAGAATTCTATTCCCATCATCCCTGGAAACCGGGTGCTCCTGGTCTTTCTGTGGGGGGACATGGTGTTAGAGTACCTACCTGGGGGTCTGCTGGCGGACGTTCCCGACCCTGGCAGTTATATTCTAGGTTCCGGCTGGTTAGGAGGGTTGTTCCTCGATGGACCTTCATGCTCCTTACAGGGAGACATAAGCACACGCCATGGCGAGCTGCCATCGGCGGTGCAGGCTTGCGTGTCAAGCCTCGTTCCACTGCAATGTGGCTACGGCACATGCATGGGTCGGCCTGCGCTTCAAGCCTCAGTTTCATGACGAGTGCTTCTTATAGCGCTTGAGTGCAGGAACAAATCGCGTCTTAACGCGGTTTGTTCCTGACTCGCCGATGCGCTCTACCTTTTGGTTTTGTTCCAGTTCCAGCTTCCCTTTCTCCCTAGCGGGTCTGGGTTCCCTGTTGCCTTGTCTCCTGCTTGGATTCCTGTTTTGCCTTGCTTCCCCTCTGGATCCCAGTCTCTCCTTTGGGCCCAGCCCCTTTCTTGGTATTCTGCTTCTCCCTTGGGCTCCAGTTCTCTCTTGGGCTCCAGTTCTCGCTTGGGCACCTGTTCCCCTCTTGGATCTCAGTTTCTCCCTTTGGGTTCCCATCTCTCTTCCCTAGGTTTCCACTGCTCCTAGGTACCTGTTTTCCCTGTGGGCCCTCTCTCCTCCTGAGGTCTCTTGTTCCCTGATAGGCCTGTGCCCCCTCTTCCTGGCCTGCCGAGATGGGGTACCAGCTCCTGGTCTGCTGCTTCAGCTTCCTTCAGTGCAAATTGGATATTACTATGGGGATCTTCACAGCAACTTTTACAGAACTGTGTTTTCAACTTGCAAGTTCTACTACTGCCTTCTGAGGGTGTACAAGGAGTCGTCAATTCCTTCAGTCAGCTGCCTTGGACATTTTGGAACTATCTGCCTTCCCTGTCAGTGCTTGCACTGTCTTGACATCACGTTAATCCGCAGGGAAGTGTTTCCGTGGCGTCAGGTGTTGGTCCCCATCCATACCTGTTTATATCATGACTGGATGGAGATTGCTTCCTTGCATCACCTTCTCTTCATTCGACTTCCTGATCAAACAGCCTGGCTTCTCCAGTTCGACCATGTCCTGGAAATACAGGTACGCAACATTCACGTGACGCCCACCTTAACACTGAGCCAGCAGGAGCAGAGAGACAGAGCAGCAAACCTAATGTCAGATGAGCGTGCCAGAAACAAGGCACGCGAGCGAAGCAGAAGGGAACAAAAGATATGAGCAGTGAGGTTCCCAGATGGATGGAGTGACCTTCTCCCATGACGGCAGACAGCATAGAGCTGAGATCTGTTAAATATCATTGATAGGGTTGCTTATTTAAGGTTAAGCTTTATCTGGAAAGGCACAATTTACTTGCCTTTAGGCAGTCAGAATTCAGGGCCCTACATGGCATGGAGACTGCCATGTTAGAACTTAGGTCTGGCATGCTACAGACCCTAGACAAGGGTGGGTTGACCTTGCTCATGCTCTTAGATCTCTCTGTGGCATTTGACCTGGTCCACTACAACATATTGACTGATAGGTTGTGTTCTTCAGCTAACTATTCATCTGAAGCTGCAAGCTGGGTTCATTTTTTATTTTTTTTATTTGTTTTGATCCTATTAGACGTTTACAAAAAAAACACTTATAAAACAATTTATCATCTTACAATTGAAATATATGACGTAACACATTTCAAGCCCTCTAGAAACAAAAAAAGACAGAAATGTATGGTTGGAGCTTAATAGTGGGTCCTCTATTACATGTTCTGTTTTTGTCCATCAAGTCCTAATCAGGATTTCCTGTTTTTTCCTAAACCCATTTTCTAAATCAAAAGAAGTGAAGAAGAGGAATCCTACCCCCTAACCCCCACGTTCTCATAGATTTCTTTGCAATTGCTGTCCTCATTTCCATTAGTCTCCATGGAAAGCAGACCAATCTTTGTTAAGACTTGTCCTACTGCAATTGTTAAAACGGTATTATACCCTGAAATTAAGAGATTCCAAAAAGTTTCTGAACACAAATATTCAACTCTGTTTACAAACCTTGAAAAGTAAATGATTCTCATTTCTTTTTTTCGGAATGCCGACTAGAGTCTTTAGTGAATCTGCTGCAGCCGCTCCGGTAAAATCTGGAATGCTGCATGCTTCAAGGATACTGTTTGTCCCCTACTCTTTGCAACCTGTTCACTGCACCCCTCTTTGACATCCTGGATGATCTCAGTGTTCTTTATACTAACTATGCCGACAATGCATAGGTATTGTTTCAGCTGTCCGGGGATTGCAAGCAGGATGCTACTAACAATAACAAGGTTCATGACATCACCCAAAGTTGGATGGTTTTTAATGCACTGGCGCTCAATGACGACAAAACCGAGCTTCTTATTGCTGGCACACGATACAGACTAATCACAAAGCAGTATATGACAGTGCACTCAAATATGAAATAAATATATTTTCTGAAACCACAGCTTGATATAGCGATTCTAACAAATTAGGGTGCAGGGGAGGAATGACTGTCCTGACATAAAGCTGTCAATCAACATGTAAAACAATTTTTATTTTGTTGAATATCAAAAGTTCAGCAGTCAAAATTAAAAACAATGTTCAAGTTGTGTAGTAAGCTCAACGCGTTTCAGGGAGCCACTCCCCTTCTTCAGGAGCTGAACTGAAAATACCAAAGAAAAAAACATACCTTATCTGTAATTCTTGATACGTACCATATAAGGCCAGAAATAACCACTACAATAGTTAGAGTAAAGCATACCAACATGCCTTGGGTTCACAAACTAATATTATACCATATGGGCAGTCCCCAATCTCCAGATCAACAGGCAATCACCTAAAAATGTTGTGACTATCATATCACCCTCACCCTTAGGCGAGCTTACAACCCAAAAGTCACCCAATGAGTGAACATGCTTAGACTTCTCACGTGTGCTCAAGAATAGTTCCATAGAGAGTCAAAGCAAGCAGAGTAAAGAAAATGAGGGAAAGATAGTGCACTGGCAAACAGGAATCCAAAGTCCTTAACAATCCATATAGGCAAGAATGTACTAGCCAAACTCTAATTAGGCATCCCTATGTCAATTAGGGTTGGAGAGTCCACACTAATGGTTGTGGTCATGACCATATAGGTCACCTTCTCATTCCAGAAAACATAATAAAGGTTTACAGCCACTGCAGGGAGAAGGCATCTCAATGATAAAAATGCCAGTGGAGGGGGTTCTTACATTCCGATCAAGTGTGTTAGCCTGCCTTGACGCTGTGTGTTAGTTTAACGTTTGGAATCCTCCAGGGATTATCCATCGACTATGTACATCAACTAGGAGTCGAAAGGAAAGCCTTCTCAAGCGGTCTGTAAAGAAACACAGCCGCTATAAATATCGATTGTGCCATACATACACTAACTCTACCCACTCAGAG
Source organism: Ambystoma mexicanum (assembly GCF_040938575.1). NCBI lineage: Eukaryota > Metazoa > Chordata > Amphibia > Caudata > Ambystomatidae > Ambystoma > Ambystoma mexicanum. The sequence continues at coordinate 209,242,156 of NC_090940.1, forward strand.
GTTAAGGTCTTCACTCACTACGCAATTGACCTATGTTGTTCAATTGGCATTCCACGCCCACCTCTACATAGTTTCCACACACCACAGACGGGATCACAGATTATGCGCAGAAAGCACGCACATCAAAGAACACTACAGATCTAATCACTGTTTTAGTTAAATACAAAATATAGCAGAGACACACATTTGACAAAAGTAAGTTTACAAAATGTATAGTGTCCTTTATATGATTCCAAAGTGCATTGTACCATATCAGCCTATTTTTGTTAGCTAACAAAGTTTTATAAAATTTGTATAAGTCCTTAGTGAGTTTGTTTATTGCTGCATCAGCCTTCATCAAAATGTTATTAAAGCTTGACAGTCTTTTGTGAGTCGTTTTTGGCTGCATCAGCCAACATGTGTTTTGAACCCTGCAAGTCTCTTGGTCAAGGCTGTGAATGAAAGTGATCGAGGAACATAGGCCTAATATCTTGTGAATTGTATTTGTTATCCAGTATGTGCTGTCAAAGTCTGGGTTCCAACAAATAAACTTAAACAGACAAAAGGTTTTCAAAATATTTTATAAGGAGTAAAAGGGCTAAAATCCCAGGACAAAGAAAGGAAGTGATATATGAATGCCTTAAAATGACTTGCACATAGACTATAACATGTCTACCGTCTATTGCTTATTGGAACACATATTGGTACCTGGTAAAGTAGGGTAGTTTAGTTATTAAACTTTGGTTGCGTCATATGTAAAACGAGGTACATTTATTTCATGAAAATCATATCCTTGAACTTTTTGAAAAATCTATTGTAAATGTCGTGGGTCAAGAATCACACCTTTTGGTGGTGATAAAAGAATAATCTTCTGAATGTCATCCCACTACCTTCTAAATAGCTCCTTATGCCTGAAATACAAGTAATTAGAGAAGAAATTAAAACCTCTCTAAAATGCTCTTAGGACAGTGTAACATTTACCTAAAAAATAAAATAGTTGAATATATATGGAAAATAAAAATGTTTTTGATGATTACTTTTCTCCTTATTTAATGGTTTTCACTTCAAACGAGTTGTATGTGCTATACCATGATATTATTACTGTGATTATTTGCTTGGTAGCGCTCAGTAAAATTGAAATGGAAGGCTGGGGTTAGGATCCACATTATATCCATTGATAGTGTAAATAAAGAGGCATAGATTTTTCCAAAAATGTGTTTGACTGCTAAACTGTGTTTAAATTATAAATAGTTTTTTAGAAATATATTCCTACCTATATTGGAGTAAATTGCAGCCTTTCGCCACAGAGTGTACTTCGTTTCCCTAGATTAAATATTGAAGTGTCTCTTCCACTGACATGATTATTTGAGGAGACATTCTGCCTCATCACGAGTTTGCCGGAAACCCTTAAATGTGGTGGCAACGCTATTACTGCTGCATTCAAGGGTCTGCCAAATCACAGGTTTGGCAGGATTTATCCCAGCTTTGAGCTGTGGGCAAATCCACTGCGATTTTGCCGATTTTTGGCGCTATTACTACTGCTCTGATTACTTACCGGTAATCTTCATTACTCCTAGTCCTACTCTTCCTCGTCACAGTACTTACTTCATGAGGCACCTGCCTCCGACACAGGACCTTCTTCTATTTCTTTAAATCTCTATAACTCCTCCCCCACATCCATGTCACTCAGTTTCATATTACCAAGCCGGAGCATGGGACCTTCCCCGGAGGGAGGGTGAGGAGGGTCGTCAGTACTGTGACGAGGAAGAGTAGGACTAGGAGTAATGAAGATTACCGGTAAGTAATCAGAGCATTACCTCCACGTCCACTCTTCCTCGTCCCAGTACTTACTTCATGAGGTATACCAAAGCAGCAACGGGGAAAAGGTCCCAATGAGACACAGAGCCAAAAACAGTGCAGCAAAACACACCCACAATAACTCTTAAATCACATCCCCACAGACAAAACTCCAACCACGAAGGAACCAACCCCCGAGTGGGAGAAACTCAACCCATAGCGGTTGATGAAAATGCCTAGACCAGCCAAGGCGGCAGCCATACAAATCTCTTGCAGAGAAAAAACCCTCCTTGCATCGGCCCAGGAAGCCGCCAAACCCCTGGCAGACCGCCCCTGATTGTGCGCAGGCACAGGCAGGCCAGAAGCCACATAGGCCCTAGAGATCACAACACGGAACCACCGGAAAATGGAAACCACAGATACGTTATGCCCAGCCCCAGCCGGACCACAAGCAATCAGAAGACTATCAGATTGGTGGAAAAAGCAAACCAAGCCAAATACTCCAACGCGTCCCGCCGGACATCAATGTTAAGCCGAGCCACCTCCTCAGGCGTCTTGGATCATGAAAGAAGTCAGGGAGAACCAGATCCTGAGAGGTGTGAAAACCGAGAGACAACTGAAGGGAGAAACATCGGACCACACCCCGGCACCACCGAGTCTGGCAGCACCCTCAGGAAAGGAGCGTGACATAAGAGAGCCCCAATCTCCCCAAGCCTACGGGCAGAAGTGAGGGCAATAAGAAAAGCAGATTTCAGTGTAAGAAGTTTGATATCAATCTCGGAAATGGGCTCAAAAGGAGGCCCGTGAAGGAACCGTAATACAAGAGGGAGATCCCAAGAGGAAAGCCCTTTATCAGCACAAGGATGGGAAGAAGAAAAACCCTGGATCAATTTCCCCACCAACACCTCCCCATCCAAGTGACCGTCAGAGTCCCCCAAAAGTAATTTCATGGAGGCCCACGGAGAGCGAAGCCTGGAAAAACTGCCAGGCCCCTGTCAAAACCCCTCCTGGAGGAACCGAAGGATAGCAGAGGCCAGAACGCAGGGGAGGGATCCCAGACTGCCCATACCAGTCTCGGTAATGGCCCCAGTGTCTGCCTAACACCTTCAGAGTGGAGGGTCTAAGAGCATCCATTTGGACCCAACTACAGGATCTGAGAACCCCTGAGATATCAACCTAGACTGAGCAATAGCCACACCGCCCATTGCATCTGGTGGAATTCCAACCGCAGATCCCCTTGAAGGGGACACGGCCACCTCGGAACCAGCCAAGGTTCCTAGGACCGAAGCTCCAACAGAGAGGGGAGCCAACTCCGGCGGGACCAGAACGGAGCTAACAACAACACAGTCACCCTGGTTACTCTGATGCGCCAAACCACCCGGGGCAGAAGGGGAATAGGCGGAAAAGCATAAAGGAAAACCCCAAGGCCACTGTACAGAGAGGGCGTCCATCCCCCAATCCCCTCAGCCTGAAACCTAGAGCAGAAGAGGGGAACTTCTGCTGAGGCCGGGGATGCAAACAGGTCTAGAACCAGGGACCCTAATCTGACACAGGTCACCGCAAAGACCTGGGCCAACAGGACCAGTTCCGCAGAGGAGTGAAAACCAGCGTCTGAGAAGATCCGCTTGAACATTGTCCACCCTTCTGATACGTGAGGCCACCAGAGACACCAGATGAGAGTCCTCCCAGGTGCCTATCAGCGCTGCCAGAGCATTCAAGGAGTGGCCGGAAGCCCTTTTGCAGTTGACATATGCCAAGGCCGTCGTATTGTCCGATCGGACCAAAACCCGCCTACCGTCCAGCAACTCCTCGAAGTACACCAGAGCTTGGACAATGGCACAACTCAGGATGATCGCCGGCTCTCCCCAGATCTCACAACCCTTGAGCTGAGAGGACCCCCAATGTAGACCCTTTCTGCTGGTGTTGGTAGTAAGAGAGGCCACAGGAGGAAGGACCATGCACACCTCAGCCTGTAGACCTGAAACCCCCCGCCACCATAGCAGGGACACTCGCAGCGCTGGGGACACTGAAAACAAAACTACGAAAGCTGAGATGTCAGGAGCCAGTGGGAGAGAGTATAAGACACCAGGAGACGTAACCGAAGACGGGCTCAAGGAACTGGAAAACATGCAAGACGCCACGTGCCCCGTAACTTCAGCAACAGGCGAGCCGAGATATACTGCATTCTGAGAACCCAGCCCAGAACAGCCAGCAAGCGCCCCCTCTGCACAACATCCAGAGTACGCTCTCCCCAGACGTCCGGACAAGCAGTGCAGGGTCTTGAGACCCATAAGCAGGTGACACATCCTAGAAGGCATAGGGACCAGGAACACCCGCAAGTAGAAAACTTGACCCTGAACAGGGAGAGGAACGGGCAAGACGGTAACCCACAACAACCGTTCGGAGAGAACGGATCCCATGGCCAACTACTTGGACCGTGAGCTGGGTACCAAAGTCCTAACCATGCAAACCTGGACAGGAGGAGACAGGAACGGCAACTGATACCCCCTCCAGAAGGAGCCCATTACCCAGGAAGCTTAACCCCACCGGTCCCATACACCTCCGAGAAGATAGAGACGAGGAGCCAGGGAAAACCGCCAGTCACTGCACTTGCACCAGAGGGAAATCACAGGACGTTGAAACAGGCCTGCGCCACAATATAACAGCATGCTTGTCAGCCCACAAAAAGATCTGACCTATCAAAAGGAAGATACTGGACAGCCCAGAAGTCCAGCAGACTATGGCCCCCTCAGCTGACAGAGGAGCCACCAGGCTGGCGTTAAAAGGGCAGAGTACTGTCACAAAGCGGGGCAAAGCAATCCATCCCGGATAGCCGACATCAAAGGCAACCCCCTACCTGAGGTATGCCTATACTGGAAAACCCACTGAAGTGACATCCCCCTCCACCGGCACCAGGGGCTCCGAGAACCCCTCTAAGCACAGACATGTGCCACCATGTGCCCTATCACTTCCCACAAGTCTGAGAGGAGGCGTGAAAGCAACACGTCGGCACCGGAGGACCTAGGCCCTAAAAGAAGAGACACTGGGAACCCCATGCATGGCCGTTACTTCCATGATGCATTTTCCATAATCCCATCCCGGACAAGGGAAAAGCAAATCAACTCCTTCGACTTTCCCTCGCACAGTTTAGAGGAAGAGGACAGGACAAGGAGTCTGCGTCCATAGCTAGCACAGACCCAAACACACCACTAACACGCCACATGACTGAGAGGTGGCTTGAGCCCTGTATCCAGTAGCTGGTAGCCCCATGCTCTAGATCGTTCCAATGCGTCGGTCTAGGAAGGTTGAAGGACCGAGTCAGCACCGCTGATACGCGAACCCGAAGTGTAGACTATGCCAGGCCGGTACCCTTCCGGCCGCTTGCAGACGTGTCCAAATCTGCGCCGTATTCACAGGCAGCACGCAAGGAATGCAGCCAACATCCGGTGCATCCTGGGCTGTGTGTGTCTGAGGAGCGGGTGGTAGGTGACATGCCTGTGACAGTACAGAGCCCCCACACTTTCAAATACTCTGTCACAGACACCCCACGACAAGAAGCAGAGAAGCCTCACAACAAAAAGGGAAGGCTAGCCCATACTGCCAAGTGCTTGCCATCATTTCCAATACAGATGTGTACACAGAGCACGAGGTAACGGCCTTTCGAAGGAGTCAAGATGGCCATACCAGCAAGAGAGGGGAAAACATCAAGCACAGTCCTCCCCTCTCCTTACCTTCCCCCAGATAATGCAGCTAACATCCGGTGCATCCTGGGCTTTGTGTCTCTGAGGAGCGGGTGGTATGTGACATGCCTGCGACAGAACAGAGCCCCTGCACTTTCAAATACTCTGTCACAGTCACCCCACGACAAGAAGTAGAGAGGACTCACAACAAAAGGGAAGGCTTAGCCCATACTGCCAAGTGCTTGCCATCATTTCCAATAAAGATGTGCACACAAAGCACGAGGAAAACGGCATGTTGAAGGAGTCAAGATGGCCATACCAGCAGGAGAGGGGAAAAATATCAAGCACAGTCCTCCCCTCTCCTTACCTTCCCCCAGATAATGCAGCTAACATCCGGTGCATCAGGGCCGTGTGTCTCTGAGGAGCAGGTGGTATGTGACATGCCTGCGACAGAACAGAGCCCCCGCACTCCCAAAGACTCTCTGCCACTGTCACCCCACGACAAGAAGCAGAGAGGCCTCACAACAAAAGGGAAGGCTAGCACATACTGCCAAGTCGAATCAAGACGGCCAAAACAGGAGGAGAGGGGAAAAACATCAAGCCCAGTCCTCCCCTCTCCTTACCTTACCGGGGCCGTGCAGGACCCGGGACACAATGCTCACGCTGCGGTCCGGAGCCCAGCAAAGAACCGAGCGAGGCAATCCAGCTCAACTGTGACCCCAAGCCTCGCAGGGGGCCCAGGAGCAGCGCCGCACCTGAGGGAGCCGAGGGCCCCGCCACACAGCCCCCCCCAGGGGGCCAGCAATCGGTGCTCCCTGGTGCCCCGCACCGGGAAGAAAAAGTCCAACCTGCCGGAGGCAGGAAAAATTAAACTGAGTGACATGGATGTGGGGGAGGAGTTATAGAGATTTAAAGAAATAGAAGAAGGTCCTGTGTCGGAGGCAGGTGCCTCATGAAGTAAGTACTGTGACGAGGAAGAGTGGACGTGGAGGTAATGCACTAATACCGCCGACGGTAGTAGCGCTGAAAATTCCCCATTGGGCCCAATGGAGAATGGGGAAGTCCCGAATGGGCCCAATGGGGAATGGGGACTTACCGTTCTGGCAAACCCACGATCTGGTACTAATAGCGCTGAGGGGTTTGGCAGTAACTCGTAATGAGGACCATTGTAGCTGAACCCTGAAAACTTTGAGTACACAGTATTGTCCTCATTGGGAGTTTTGTCATGTATCATATGTAGCCCTGGTCCGTTTGGAACAAATGGAGGAGGACCAGGCTTATTCTCCGACCTTACGCCAAGATGGCGCTCGAAGTCCGATGCAGTGTTCCAGCTTTTAGTCATTCCATACCCCCGTATGGTATCCGCCCAGTACTGCCGATGGAGGAAGATATCTATGGCAACGGACGGGACTCCAGCGCTTTCGCTATTCTCTCAGTGGAACGCTCTGTGAGTTTGGGACTTTGCTTTCCCTGCCACGTCCAGTCAGACAAGGTTACAAGCCTCAATGATGCTAACCGCTTCTACCGTTCAGCAAACAGAGCATCCATAATTCTCTCACAACCTTTCTCCATAATTCCAGCACGGAAATCGCTCTCTCCTTACCCCGCTATTCGGCTTTCTGCACTGACCAGCTGAAGACGTTCTATGGTCACTTCCCTCATTTATCACATTCTTTCCTTCGTGATTATTATACTCCCCTTACCTGTATTCCTTACATTACAGCAGGGCTGGGCTAGTGCCGTCTTCGTCGGCATTCTCCGTGAACCACATAGCTGCATCCCGAGTCCACAGAAGGAATTACCAGACCTACCGGAAGACTTCAGACGGCCAGGGTTTTCTTCCCCGGAGGGTTTCCCTAGTGATCCTGTTCCTTCCAGATCCAGTACAGGAATGGAGTAACAGGGTGACTGGGGAGAACATTTGGTCTGTTTAAGTTCATTAGTTGAAACACGGAAATTGACAGCAGATAATGTATAATATGTAAAATATACAACAGAGTAAGCATATGTGTCTCTAGCAGTTTAATTTGCCACATTGAAAAAGAGCTCTGCTGAATTCGAAACATGCATTGGCTGATGCCGCAAAGACAGACTCACTAAAGTCTGGTAGGTTTATACAATTTTCTTAAAGGCAAGAAAAGACTTACTAAATACTTATAAAGCTTATATAACATGGGGGTCATTACAACCCTGGCATTAAGGGTTTAACGGCGCCGTAAAAGGTGTCAGCGCCGTTAAACCCTTAATGCCTGATTACGAGGTCCCTTTGCGGGACCCGACCTTAACGGCTGGTGTAGACCAGCCGTTAAAGTAGGGTGCCGCAAAGGGACCTCGGTGCTAATTACGGTACCGCAATTTGCGGTACCGTACTTAGCGCCTTCCCCAGTCCCATTGAGCCCTATGGGGCGAAAATGGGAATGGGGAAGGGCCATGGTGAAATGGGGAAATACCGCCCGCCAACCTTGGAATGGGGCGGTATTTCCCCATTCCACCATGGCGGACTCGTTACAACACCGGCACCAACCATGGTGCTAATAGCACCATGGTTTAGCGCCGGGGTTGTAATGAGGGCCCATGTTGTTAAATAATTCTCTAAATAAGGTGATATTATAACTTTTACCTTTTGAATGTTCCAGTATTTATATAAATAACCAACATCACAAAATGTCTATAAAAAAACTTTAAGAATTGGATATATTTTGTTTTTTACTCTTAATGGAAATTGTGTATTTTACACTGATATCTACCATATATTACAAGGTAACTATTGTGTAAGACAGAAATTAGTTTAAACATACACAACAACCCTTCATATGTTCATTCACTTAATGTGATGTGCCTGCCAATCCGATAACACTGGCATACTTTGTAACTCAACTTGTACTTACAAGTGCAATTACCATTTAAGAGATTAGGTTGGCTCCCTAGAAAAACCCAATAGAGCGAAGTCCAGTAACTCTAGCTAGTAAAAAAGGATGCGGTCCGTCTTTTGTTTAATAAACGATCTATCTGAAGATTTTAGAGTGAAATAATTAAGAAGTAAAGTGAGATGTATGAATTCAGTGGAGTCTGTTGGCTAGTGGGGAAGAGGGAGTGTGGTTGATAAAGTAATGGCTGACTCAACAATGCTCCCTGGAAAATTCTTTATGATGCCAGCTTCTGTATTTTCCCTTCAAATGTGTGATGTCAGGCCCAACAATGCTCTGCCAGTGTTGCCTCAGTAACGCATGCTGTGATGCTGGCTTCTGTATTTTCCCTTCAAATGAGGGATGTCAGGCCCAACAATGCTCTGCCAGTGTTGCCTCAGTAACGCATGCTGTGATGCTGGCTTCTGTATTTTCCCTTCAAATGTGTGATGTCAGGCCCAACAATGCTCTGCCAGTGTTGCCTCAGTAAAGCATGCTGTGATGCTGGCTTCTGTATTTTCCCTTCAAATGTGTGATGTCAGGCCCAACAATGGTCTGCCAGTGTTGCCTGAGTAACGCATGCTGTGATGCTGGCTTCTGTATTTCCCCTTCAAATGTGTGATGTCAGGCCCAACAATGCTCTGCCAGTGTTGCCTCAGTAACGCATGCTGTGATGCTGGCTTCTGTATTTTCCCTTCAAATGTGTGATGTCAGGCACAACAATGCTCTGCCACTGTTGCCTCAGTAAAGCATGCTGTGATGCTGGCTTCTGTATTTTCCTGATCAAAAAGAGGGCTCCTGGTCAAGACCCTGTTCTGCACAGGAGGGCTAAATTGTCGCAAGACACAGTTGAATGGGTCAGTAGAGAACAACACTCTACCACCCAACACTTAAATTCACGTGGGACAGACACATTTCCCTCGTCAAAAGAATGATCAGACCCCTTCATTGTTTCCAAAATTTTTCATTGTATTTCTGAAAACAATTATATAAATATGTCTACTGAGAGACACAACACAGAACAACAATGTTATATTTGATAAAGCAAAATAAATTACATTAGTTATATATCTCCAAGGTACATGACTTAGAGTGAAATGCACAAAATCTACAACATATATATCATACTGTCAAGGTTCTACAAGACAGGGGTCGTAACAAATGAACAAGTGTGAACAAACAAATACATGTGAGTACAGGTACAGGCAAAAAATAGTGAGTGTTTATCTCTATGACTCAGCGAGTCAAGGTCTACACCACAGTGTTTCGGCCCTTCAGGGTTTCGAATATTAGCCTTTCTTAGGGGGCCTTCGTCAGGACAGGTAGACTGTGACGTTTGGGTGTTCTGGGTGTGCTGTTGGAACAAATAGAGCTCAGTAAGGGGTGGTGCTATAGGTGGGTGGCATAGTGAGCTTTAGTATTATTTGAAGGCACACTTAATGTGCTGATTGTGAGTGACTGTTTAAATTACACTGTTGGCGCTTACCGTGTCTGCTCAGGGCTGGAGCACGGGAGGCTGTATAAGCTGACAACTTGATTCAATCTGATGTCATTGCTTCACTAGCTGGACACAGTACAGATCCAATCTGTAAGTGGTAACTAAATTTACTATATTGGAGTTAGGAAAAGTTTCAAATACTATAGTGTAATTGTATTTGCTGTTTACCTGAACAATTGCAGCTGGATTGTAGTTATGATTTTGTGGAAGCGCCACTTGCACCTGCAATAAAGGCATAAATCAAAAATGTGTCTCACTAATATTATTGTAAGAAGACAACGTCTAGCGGGGGCAGGGCGGAGTCCTTACCTGGCCGCTAGGTCTTCTTAGTAAAATGGCATCAGCAGAGCGGATGGCTGGGTAGCACCGGCAGGGAAGCGGAGTGCATCCCATGCACGTGTGTCATGGTCCTGTGTTAATTCGGGTTCCTGAAGGGCAATGCTGGCTTCTGTATTTTCCCTACAAATGTGTAATGTCAGGCACAACAATGCTCTGCCACTGTTGCCTCAGTAAAGCATGCTGTGATGCTGGCTTCTGTATTTTCCCCACAAATGTGTAATGTCAGGCAACACAATGCTCTGCCACTGTTGCCTCAGTAAAGCATGCTGTGATGCTGGCTTCTGTATTTTCCCCACAAATGTGTGATGTCAGGCACAGCAGTGCTCTGCCAGTGTTGCCTCAGTAAAGCATGCTGTGATGCCGGCTTCTGTATTTTCCCCACAAATGTGTGATGTCAGGCACAACAGTGCTCTGCCAGTGTTACCTCAGTAAAGCATGCTGTGATGCTGGCTTCTGTATTTTCCCCACAAATGTGTGATGTCAGGCACAACAGTGTTCTGCCAGTGTTGCCTCAGTAACGCATGCTGTGATGGTGGCTTCTTTATTTTCCCTACAAATGTGTGATGTCAGGCACAGCAATGCTCTGCCAGTGTTGCCTCAGTAAAGCATGCTGTGATGCTGGCTTCTACATTGCCCCATGAAACAGAACTCCAACACCTACACATAGAAAGTAATCTGGAACATTGCGGTTGTACCTGGGAGTCAAGTACCCCTCCCATATGCCAAGTATTGTGCGCACGCACAGACACACGCATTTATTTTTCACTCTTTGCCCGTTCCCAACAAGGAACGGCTTTTAACCCCTTAACTGATAGCAGATTTCCTCCTGTGGCCTCTTGTCACTCTCATTGGTGGCATGGACAGAAAACAGAAATCAGGGAGATCTGTGCCAACCAACCCTGAGTATTGACTCCTCTATGTGTCACCAACAGGCTTTGAAGAGTCATTTGCTTCACCGCCCACTGCTCTGTTACTGTGCATGTCCGGAATTAAAGGTTCCATCTGCAATGCCTCTTCCAGGTTAGCTGATGTCAACAGGTGGATCTAACTGGAACACCCATATATGATATGATATGATAGGTTATTTATAACGCACTTAATACCCAGGGGATCGAACCTGTGTTGCTCTGTGTCGTCTTACTTCCAAGGTGAACACGTTGCCGCTGAGCTATCCTCCCAGGACCATATGTGTCTGAGCCTGCTTTAAATGGAATTGTGTGCATGCATAGCAGGTGTGCCCAAAGCATAGCTGCTGGGCTTCGCAAAGCAGAGCTGATGTCAGGTTTAGCAGCGAGATGCCTTCACTGCATGGCCTGCCAAGCCCCTCCAATTAGGTGGTATGGCATCGCTCCTCATTATGGCCGAGCTGCCACTGGTGAACAGTTACTCATTTTCACGGATGGATCACTGCCTTATCGGTGCTGCTTGCCATCAGCAATACACAGAGGAAGGTTATCAAACGCATCTGCTGCCGTATTGTTTCTTCATCCTGCTGTGGAACAAAGCCTGGGTCGCAGGGTTGGAATTAGCCACATTTCCCCGGATTCTGATTCCATGGGTTTAGAGATATTCCGAGCACAGAAGAGCTCTGATAGGCCTTGTCTTTTTTTAAAATCTGTTTTGCATTTATGCACATTAAAGAGTGGTCAAAATGAGATCCGTGCAGAAAAGGCAGATGGATCCTTCGAAGCGGCCGTTGTCCCTTAAGAGGTGTGAAAAGTGGGCGATTAGGAATGGCAGTGATGCACGAGGCTGCATGCTGTGCAACACAATGGGGGTCACTTAATATGGAGTGGACTAGTATATCAAGGAGTAAAAGCAAGGCGTAAAAATGCTTTACACCTTCATTTACTTCTCTGCAACATGTTCAATTACTTTCAAGGGACACAAGGGGCAGGCAGCAGAGCTAACGTCTCTGCCATGCGTTCCTACTCCGTCTTGAAAGTAAATTCGTTTTACGGCTGCATGAGAGTTTTATGCAAGCGTAAGATGAATGGATTCCTCTGGAATCTGCCTACATTTAGCATCTGCTAAAAGCAGGCAGATTCCATCGGAATCCGTTGGTAAATGGCACGTGCAAAACGTATTTTGCAGGCATATTTACTGTAGATGAAGCGTACATGTAGAGTACAGGTGATTTCAACCTGGTTTTACTCTTTACGTTTGCACTGTACCGTGTAAAAGTTGACATTTCCACACAGCAGATGCAATAGCATGCAAGGGTTAATGTTGGTGGTACCCTGTATGCAATTAGTACTTAATGCAACTGCCCTCAGTGACTACAAGCAGGCAATCGAGTTTTACATTTTCTTTCACAATTTATTTCCAGAGGACATTATTTAGGCTCATATTACCTGTGTGTGTGTTGGTAATTGTGGGATTAAATTCAGAATGGGGAAAACATAGCTAGAATCATACTCTTTTTTGTTTTCTCAACTATTTTGTCAGGGTGGATTATTAGATTATCAGTGCAGGTTTCAAGTCATCTCCCTAAAATGTGATGACACTATTTACAAGCCATACCTCCACCTACCTACCCTGCCCTCCCTTGCACCCCCCCCCACCTCACAGTGTGCCGCATGCCCCCCAGTCTTTAAGTGGAAGCCCAGTAGAATGTTTTCCCTTTCCAGAGCTGATGGATTATAAGAGGTGTTTGGGCACACAGTGCATACTCAGAATATGTGAATTGGACTGATGTGTGCAGTAGCTCCCAATGCACTGCATTACTTTTGCACCAATCCGCGACATATTTGTCCGATTGTGCTAAGTGATTGAACCGAGCAAGACCTTCCAGAGGAATAGGTGTTTGGCTTAATATATGTTAGGAGAGCAATTCATTGTTTTCCTTATTAAACAATGTATCTATGTATTTAAACGTGTTGAAACACACCCACTTATTGCCCTGAGGGTCTATTGCAGTGCTATGTTGATAGTCTGCTGTGATGCATGGACTTGTGTTTGGGTGATGCTAAGATTCCAATAGATTCAATAACCCCAGTTTGGTTGGACGAAGACACCAGATAGTCTGCTAAATTGTGGCTGTGACCCTGTGTTTTTACACTGTTTGAGTTGGGAATGGGTCAAAGGCACTTAAACTGAAATGGATTCATGTCGATTTCATGAACTAGCGAAAGACAAGGCCTGAGTTGCGTGACTGCAAAATCCTGTACTGTACCTTTTAGATCGAATGAGTAGGAGGAGAACATATTTAAAATGTATCAAACTATTCTATTCTGGTGCTGAGAACGTTCAGTTTCCATAGCAATAATACTAACTAAAAGGCAATGCATTCCTTGAAATGTCAAAACATGGTGTGGGTTTCAACAAATCTAATAGGCCTGAGAAGACATCTGAAACCAAAAACCCTGAGAGTATTAAAGGGTACTCGTCTTCCATTGAGCATGGGTAATTACTGTCATTCTAGGACTGCCTTTTCTGTTACAAAATCGTGAACTTGTTTATAGTATTTACTATTTTAAGCGTGTATGTGCTACAAGGGGGCCACGGGTGAGATTTTATAACAAGTTAGTTAATTATCTGAAGAAATGGGTAGCCAAGCTCATGATGTTTTAGGTAATACTATCAAAATGTTTTGAATTTTAAATCAAAAGCATGTTTGGTTAAGTTCCATTAACGTTGCTGGTCTGTTTAGCATTCCATTTGGCTCATTATAAACCTTCTGGTGAATGTCTGTGGTGATGTAAGCTCAGCCTAATATCAGTTTAACATCCATTTGTGACTAGATACCTTTAAGTTGCTTTGATCTTTGTGAGTGTGTCAGGTCTGCAACACTCCCACTCACCTCTCCTGGTCCCATTGGAGCCAACGTCCCTGAGAGGGCCGGCCGCCGTGCCCTCCGTTGGCCTCTACCTGTGTAATAACCAGTAGATAAGGGTTGAGAGGGCAGAAGTAGAAAAAGATAGAGGCTTAGGGTGCTCTACCCAATATCTCACTACTCACCAGGCACCAGTAATTCCCAGGCGCAGATGGGAACGAAGGCAAATTAAGCTACGAATGGCTCTTCTTTTAGAAGCTTAGCTGAGCCTGATAATTGAAGCCGCAGAGATGTGTAAGGCAGAACAAATCAGGGATGCATAGGTTAAGTTACACACAAAAGGGTAATATCAAAAAGGATATATGTATTGACTAAAGAGCTTTTAAGGGGCTGGCATTGACCTTTGAGCTCAATTAATGAAGATAGACTTAACCATTTGATTATAAAAAGCCATTGGGTATCATTCATTGCATTGGTTTTCACTGGGTGCTTATGCAAGTCTTTGGTGGTGTGAACCGTTGTTGGAAATGTTTGTGGATGTCCAGGACATGATCAAGGGCAGGCAAGGCTTTGCGTCAGCCCCTGCAGCCTTGTGTGGAATTTGGGTCTGCTGACAGAAGTTATAAACTCGTTTCGGAGTATGCAGCCTACACAAGAGGTTGGTGGAAGACGATGTCGGAAGTTGAAGCAAAGCCTCACTTGGAAAGGAGCTGTTAACGAAGCATGCGTGTGGAGGCAAAAAAGCTCCAGGTCTGAACAAGCGGAATGGGAGGTCAGAGATGGATGCACAGCCACTAGATTGCGGTTGCAGGGTTTCCTGATCAGTTCTTTTGAGGTGTTTGAGAGACTCTTAAGTGGGATTGTTGCAATGAGCCGGCCTGTTCTCCATTGTCTCATGAGCTGTTCCCAGAAATTTCATTGATCATTTGATTTTTAGACTCACTTGCTTCGTGGGTCACTTTGTCAAATGATAAAGTCCACAGAAGAGTATGTCCGAGCCCTAACTCATGTTGTGCAAACATTCAGCTTCAAATACATTCTCAGCATAGGGTTGAGAGATAGCGGCTTTGGCCGCCAGAGAAATCTCCCGCCGGTGTGCCTGGAGACCTCGCAATTTTCAATTGATTAGATGAGCTGGGATACCATTGCTTCTCACAACTGCTCCTCTGGGTTTCTATACACTTGGTAGCCAGCAGAAGATCTGTCCCACCTTCCAACGGTCAGTGGAAACAGGTCAGGGACAGACCAACTCTAAAAATAGCTTTCTTTCGAGGAACGTAAGGGGCTCTTGGCTTGCTAATAGGCCATGTGACCCCGCAGTTGTTATCAGTAAAGACCCCATGGTTGTGCATCCTTTGTGCTCTGGAGCGTGCCCCATTCCTGGGGTTTCAGTTATTTCACTGGGAGTTGAGCCGGGCTGATTGTGGAGGAACACACATATTAGGGCATCAGTGCTTCCTCTGCAGAGCTCTGACAGTGTTAAAATAATGTGTCAGCCATGTTAGTAGCCTACGGCCAACGCTCCTCAGATACAGAAGAGGCAGAGGCTGGTGGATCCACAGGAGCGACAGGCTTTTCTCATACATGCGGCTGACCCGAGTATGGAGACTGAGAACCTCATCCGGTGGCTGGTGTTGTACTGGTACTGCCATCGATTGTCTGAATGGGGAAATGGCTGAGGCGCAGGAAGTGGAGCAAGGAAAATCCTCTCTATCGAACTGCTTTCCTTGACAGATGACTGCCTACAGCCATGCGCCTTTTACTCCCAATGTCGGTGGAGAGGGCAGCTGTCTCCTTTCTGTACATCCTGAGGCATTGCATTGGTTAGCACAAGAAGCCCTCAGAAGGGGTGGACCTCAAATTGGCTTCTCTTGATTACTTTCAGTACTACGCTGATTGCGCTGGATATCCACAATTCCTCCTGAGAATACTGCAGCTAAACCCAAGGGAGGTCTTTTGTTTACCCATGCAGTTCAGCCAAAGACAAGGGAAACATGGTTGCCAGTCATTTGGTCGAAAACAATTGGTCGACTGGACAACTGGTCGAATCAATTTGGTCTAAAACCAAATGGTCGAATTTTTTTATTTTTTATTTTTACCCCTTTTTTTTTTGGGAGGGGTCCCCCACCCAACCCCCTTTTTTTCTTTCTTTTTTTTTCTACACGAAAACCCACAAAACACATATATAAATAAAAAAAAAAAATTCGATCATTTGGTTTTCGACCAAATGACGTCGACCAAATTGCAGTCGACCAGTTTGTAGTCGACCAAATGACTGGACACCGGGAAACATTCATTGACCGGTAGAGGTTATCATCCGCCCTCTGTGACACATGGCAAGACCCTCTTGAGGGCCACACCTAAGCGACCACAATAGCATCAAGGGCACAGTGTCAGCCCACAGAAGACTGTCGAGTCTATGAATGGAATAGACTCCACTGTAAAAAGAGGTGCGGTGTCGGAGAAGCAAAGTTGATACAGTTGTCGCAGGAGCAAATGATGCACTGGAAGAGCCCTCAACTTGCAAACAATTTCAGGATGGCGCTGTTACCTTTCATTTCATGTATTTATTTTCTTCCATTTATTAGGCGCAAAACACCAAAATGTAGCCTCTTGTCATAACAAACATCCAGAAGAGATAACACGTGAAACTACCAGCAATGAATTATACAAACACCTCAACCCAACCCCTTAGCAACCCAGTGAATGCAATGTCTTCCAGGCTTTTCACAGGCGCCCTCTAGGAGCCCAGCCATGTCCCTTCAGATCCACATTTACTTGCGGCATGAAGAGTCCTCATGAGGTCTGTAGATGAAGGCTAGTCGCTGTGGGTTCTGCACACTGACTCTCCAGGCTTGAATATATCTACCACCCCATGTGTGTTTGTAAACTCGAAGAGGCAAAGCTCCATTTTCAGATTCAGAGCCTAGCTTGCTAGTTGGGCAACAAGGACATTGAAGAACTCCCAGATATGGTAGGCAAGTTAACATCTGCTGCATCCATGATATGGATAATGCTTCAACTGTTTCAGGATGGGGGGCCAACCAAGATTATTTATAACATGATCATATTTCTTGAATCCCAGATAAGCCTGAATGAGCAGTTTTGCAACATCTTTAATGAAACTCTCTAGGGTAGAGCCTATGTAAACACCCTTATGTAAGCTGAGCCTAAAAATGGCCGGAGACTGGTTCAGAGTATTTATTTATTTATTTATGTTTACATTTATAGCAGTGCACAAAGCCCTGAGGCATCCAGGCGCTAGTTGCAGTTACAAGAAGGTTTCATGTGTACAGTTGTGAGACGGTTCTCAGTTACAAGACTCCAAAGCAGTTACCATGAACTAAACAACAATAAGATGTGTGAATGCCGGAAAGAGGTTAAGACATGCCCCACCTACTGGGATCAAATTAGAGCACAGTGGGCGTGTGGGATCACAGCAACCAGCTACTTTATCCCAGCCACAAACAAATAAACCAAGAAGAAAAGGGTTCAAGGAATTTCTGACCAAACCAGCAGGAGAATGTCTACTTTCTCCTGGTGAAACAATTCAGTCTTAGGTTGACTTAAAAACAGTCTCTTGCAATAGGGTCTCATTTACCAAATATGCTTAGACCAGGAGAATGACTCCCTTCTCCTGGTCTATCTGGAAGAGCTCTGGAGACTGTTCCTTCATATTCCTTTGGACATGTTTTTAGAAGTCTCTTTTCTTCCTCCCAAGGGTTTGTGAACAACAGAGTTAAGATTTTAGCAACTCTTTTTTTTATTGCTGGAGCTTTGTCAGGACTTTTTCTATCTTGACTATTGGGCAGATAACCCGTTGACAGTACTTGATCCTTTTGGTATTTTTCACATATGCTCGGTTTCCCACTGTTACGAGAGAGTTCACTCCTGAGGCACTCTTGAGATTTATGGTTTCCCATGTCACCACTGTTACAAGGGAGATTACTCCCGGGGAATACTTTGCTTTTGGTTCTCTGAGTATCACTACTGTGATGAGCAGTGGCGTAGCACAACATTTGGGACCCCCCTGCATGCCATGCTGAGGGGACCCCTCCCCCAAGATCGAAAACAAATCATGGGTTGCACCACACTCTGGGCTGGCCTAGATTACCATGCTTATGCAATATGCACAAACGTGCTGCTGTAGGGGTACCCCACACACTACACTAGGAGAAAGATATAAATATGTGTTTTAATGCATTATACAGCAGATCTTCAGAGAAAATTGGCTAATAAGCCAGAGCATTTGTAATTGTCTTGTAGGGTAACACCAATCCAAAAATACAATACATGCAAGACAACAGAGCACAAGAACATTAATGCTTTGATGAATGTAATGCTTTGCTATTAAAAATGCCCTGTCACAATGAAAACATGTTCAACTGGCTGCACAGTGTAGACCATTCTAGACACATAATAACATATTACGATAAAGCATGCCAGGCCACATTTAGACATACCTAAACTGGTTGCACCAAAATGCCAGTTGAAACAATAACACCATTCATGGTTATTTTATCACAGATGCCCAGAAAAATAAACAATGCCACCATAAGAAACTGCTAGACTGGCAGCACTCAAATGCCAGTCTAGCCGGGTGATTACACTTAGCAGGACTGCTTTATCATCAATGCCTAGTTAAAACAAGGCAAGCCAAACTAAGAAATGACTACACTGGGTGAACCAAAATGCCTCTCTAGCCACTAATACTCCATATCATGCCTGCTTAGCCCGGACATGGATCACCATTAGGATTTATTGCACAATCCCAGCCCCATCCCTGCACCCCCACACATCCCCTCTTACTCCCACCCACTGCCCCAACACCCAAAATGAACTCCTCGACCCAGATTTACCTCCACATCCCTCTTCCTTGTCCCAGTGCTTACGGTGAGGCACCTTGCCTCATTGGGACATACTGGGACGAGGAAGAGTGGGATTGGGAGTAATGATGATTACAGGTAACTAAGCCAGGCATTACCTCCATGTACCTCTACCTTATCCCAGTACTCTTGTATGAGGAAAAGTGCCTCATACATGAGTACTTGGACGAGGAAGAATGGGGCTAGGAGTAATGAAGATTACCAATAAGTAATCAAAGGATTAAACATAAGCAGTGGTGCAACACCATTTAGCTGACTTGGTTTCAGCCCTCCCAACCTGACATTTTGGGCTATGTTGACTCGATCTGGCTGACCTACAGAGCCGTTGCTGGACAGAACAGGACACAGATTTTAAACGGCACCGCGTTTCACTGTTAACAAAGGCCCGCAAATTACTAACGTAAAGCATTGCACTGTTAGTCCCTGCATTCAAATGCTTAATTTTGTAGGCAATTGAAATTGTAATGTGGTTTAGCACGTGCATACCAGGGGAGGGATTCAAATGGTAGAGAGAGGACAGGAGACCGCTCATTTTTACAGTAGTCCATAAGTGGCTGCTTTCAGACTAAAAGGAGAGAGTTAACTGCTTGTAACATTGAAGCTGCACTAGAACAGTGTCATTAGAATGTGTAAAGAAGTTAGATGCACCCGTACAAATAAATGTGCCCCTCCCCCACCTCCTGTGAAGTAAGTGCCTCTCCCAACATTTGAATGGTTAACCCCCCCGAAAATGTAGGGTTTGTTGCATCCCTGAACATAAGCACACACACCATTCACCATACACACACGCACACCCAGCCACCCATACATTTAAGTGTTCACCCTTTCACCATACACTCACACACGCATCATGCATTCACTCATTCATGCACATTACATTATATACATATAAACACACACACATACATGCGAACACATTTAAAGAAAATATATTTTCTTACCTTTAATCCATTGGTCCAGGGAACGAGGCCTTCAGCTTGTTCCCGTCATCCGCAGAGGATCCTGAGGACTCCATGTCATGGGATTGAGGGGAGCCCTATTACTTCATAAAGAAATGGTTCATTTTTTAAGTCAATCTGGGCCTGATTCATGGAAGCGTTTTATAATGGTGCAATCCCATAGGAAAACGCTCCATGAATCGGGCCCTATGACTTCATGAAGAAATTATTTCCGCTAAAGGGCCGAACCGTAATGGAAATAATTGGAAAGGCTGAATGACTTGAAAAATAAACTCTTTATTTTTTAAGTCAGAGGGCCTCATCACGACTTGGGCGGTAACGCTATTAGCGCGGGCGGTATTAGCCCTACCGCCGAACTCCCCGGCGCTAATAGCACCGGATCACGAGTTCGGCGGTAATGTAAGTCCCCATTCCCCACTGAGCCCATTCAGGAATGCCCCATTCCCCATTGGGCTCAATGGGGAATCTTCACGCTAATACCGCCGGTGGATTTCCCGCCGGCGGTAATAGTGCGAATTTTCAGCGGATTTCCCCCAGCTCAGAGCTGGGGCGAAATCCGCCAAAGCCCTGATTCGGCAGACCCTTAAATCCGGCAGTAATAGCGCTACCGCCGGATTTAAGGGTTACCGCCGAAGTCGTGATGAGGCCCCCACCCCATGACATGGAGGCCTCCAGGTCATAGGGTGGGGGCAGCCCTCAGATTTCAAAAATAAATTGTTTCATTTTTAAGTCATTCTGCCTTCATAAAGACATTATTTCTGTTACTCTGTATACCCTTGGAATACTTGAATCTTGGTTCTTTGGGTATCACTACTGTGACAAGGGAGATCACTTCTGAGGAATACTTGACACTTTGAGCTGCCTGGACCCCACCCTGATTTCCCACAATTCCTGTTACCTGTATCTTCACTGGGGAGTGCTACAGGTTCTTCTCGGTGTCTCAGGTCACTGCTGGTCCTGCACACGCTCAGTGCATCTTCCTGCTTTCTACCTCTCTGGTCTGTGTGAGTCCAAAGAGCTGTTGCTGCAGCAGTCTCAGCATGTTTTATGGACCACCCGGTCCACCTCAGAGAGGCCACGCCACTGCTGGATTCTTCCTGCTTCTGCAATGAGTCGAGTTCCCTCTGACTTGCATAATTCCTTTCAACCTCTTCTTCAGAGACTGACTGTCTCTCGATGCTTCGGGAAGCTCAGCTTTTAATTTTCTGAACCCTGCACGACAGACCTCAGCTTTGTTCGCTGCTCTTCTGCTCTCACTTTGTCCTTCCTCAGTCTTTACTTTATACATCTGGACCTGCCCCAGAGTAGCATCAATGTTTGTTGTCAAAGCCTTTGTAGTTATCTTCATGCCTCCTAGTGGCCACCACGGCACAGTTCTTGGGTAATCCTTTCTACTGTTATTCTGTACGTTTCTTTGGGTCTTCTTCATCTCAGTCCTATCTTATCTTTCAAATGCCATAGTAGAGACTTCATAATAACACACAGTACTAGTTTCAGGATGGGAGAGAAAAGGAGTCAACAGGGCTACAGCTTCTGGGAACAAGGGGTCAGGGAGGACTTTCACTGCACAGGAGTCCTTATCCCCATGAGGGAGTCTCTCCCGATGAGGTCCTCCTGCTTTTTACCACCCCTAGGGAGACTATTGGGTTGTGGCCTCACCTCCCTAGCCTCATAGGGAAGTGCTTCCCTCTCGGGAGAAGTGACAAGATCCCGTGATTCGTCACAACACTTCGTAATGTAGATCACTGTTTGTTAAGGCTTAAGTGCCCTGTGTTGGTGCTAGTTTCGTGAATTAGTTGAGGGGCATATGTAATTCTGTGGGATTTTGAATGAGGGAAGTTATGAATACGGGCAGTGCATTGCAAATGAAGCATATAATCATGTATTACCAGGTGTTTCATCTGAATTTGTGGCAGAGGGCCTGTGTGACTTCATTAATCTAAGATGGCCACCGCTAAAATTTATGAATCAGAATTTGATCTATAATTCCTTTCAGAGTGATACTGTCAAATATTTTCTAAGGAACTTTTTTGTTCACCATAAAAAACTGAATACAGAAGGTTCTTTAAATAATTTGATATCTCTTATTGTTTAAATGTTTCTGTTTGCAGTTTGCTTTTCATGATTTCTAAGATATATTTCCTTCTATTTTGTTACAGGTTCTGGTAATTGGCAAGAAAATGTGACAATTATTTACAAGCAGTTGAAGAGTGAAATTTGATTCTATCTTCCAGTAATATAACTTTTTTAAAAAATGTCTATTCTTCCAGATAACAAAATTCATTTAAAAGTAGAAATTACACCATCAGCCAAAAAAAGAAAATGGACAACAGACTTTTCAGTTTTCTTTTCCTATCTTATGTCAACAAAGAAAGATATCTCCCCTGATTGATCCAAAATGTCATAAAAAAAGGTTTTAGAGTATATTAAGGAGAGAGCCGAGTGGAACAATAACGAATGCTTGAACGTAAGTCTACGATTAGTCAACTTTAAACCTGAAAAAGCATCATGGCATTCAGAATGCTACAAGCAACGTACTGATAAGGCAAACATGGATTGAAGCAAAAGATTAATGCAAATAAGTTATGTAAGCCAAAGCTGTCTATCTCCAGCCATGAATAAGAGGAAGAAGTAGACAAAGCTACACTACAAGATCAAAAATACCGATGTTCGAAATAAATAAATAAATAAATGCTTCTTTAGCAATAAAGAAGGAAAAAGAAGAAATCAATGATATTTAATAGCAACTGATTCAGCAGGCATCTGTTTGAAGAGAGCAGTAGAACTGTCTAACAATGACACAATGAAGATTCATCTTAGTGATTGTACAGATCCTGGAGACCCTTACTGAAGGCAAATTGCATATCACAAGCTATGTTGGAACACACATGTAGTAAATGTCTTACAACGCAAGTATACACTAAGCGGAAAGATACAGCCAAGTTTTGAAGAAGTGAATTTGTTATTTTATACAAGTGGTGTTGTCAAGGACATATGGATATGAAAAGTCATTCAGAAAAGCAGGATACCACTGTAATGAATAGGGCTCATGAATTGTCACATATGTTTATATATGAAATGCTATCACCACAAAAAGCTTCCTACGCGAGCACTTCTACCACACGGCATTTCCGCAAAACGCCCTTGCAAGTGGCATTTGGGTTCACAATACACACAGCTACCCACTACAAATTCATCATTCAGTTTCGGCATAGCATATGAGCTTCTACAGATTACACCAGAGTCCTTCGGTTTGAGACACAGATAGCCACAGAGGTAATAAAAGGCATGGATGAGTGTGGAGGATCTCATGTTCCCTCAGAGTTGGTCAAAGGCAAATTTGTCTATTGTGCTGCTGACAACATTGACTTCCTCGAAGATATTCTGTTTGGTAAAGGAACATTGCACGTTACAGTTATGGTGGTCTATCAGGAGAAGGAGGAGTCAGATGTCCTAAGCCTAATTGAAACATCAAGACCATCATCACTTCGATCACTGCAGAAACTTCCTCAGTCACTACCTGAGGTCATGTCTTGCAACTGTCCCAAAGGGTTTGTTGCAAGATGTTACATAATCCTGTAAGCAGTCAAATCACTGATTATACAGAGAGTAATCATGTTATTTTAGATTCCAACAGGCCTGAGGACCTACTTTGGAAGATGGCAGAAGTCTTGCCATTGACTGATATTCAAGAATGTTTCGATGAAGAGTTGCTGGCTACACATTGTAATCTCACTGAAGGAACCGAGACTGATGAGTGTGAGACAGAGTCAGAACCACTCACTACACTTGGTCAGCTTGCAATTCCATTATAAGTGATCCTCCGAATAAAGAAACTAGAGTATTTGTTCTCCCACTCATAGATGCCAGCCCAACCAGCACACAAACACAGCTCACATTCATGGAGACGTTGGAGAAAATAACATCTGTTGTCACCCCACAATCAAAAACTGTTGTAAGATTGAATCTTGGCCTTTGCAAGCCTGTTTTAAAAATTAGCTTTCTGTAAAAAAGACTTGTCAAAGAACTGGATGCTTACATCAGGTGAGCTACATATAATAATGCCGATTCTTCAAGCTATTGGTTCTTTCTTGAATGGTACAGGCATTGAGGCCACCTTAACTGTACTTTATGATTCAAATGTTATATCAAATGTTCATTCAGGGAAGTGCGTAAGGAGAGCAGTTGAAGTACACACGTCACTAAGGCTTGCACTTTTTAAATGCATCATCGACAAATTCTACAAAGAGCATGGTGAAATCAAGGAAAGGACGTAACCTGAGCTTAAGCAGTTACTTAAAAGTTTACAAGTGGATGATTCCCAAGAAACAAAATAAGTCCATAATTACGTTGAGGCAGTTCTGAAGAATTGGAATGTGACGGCCAATTGGAAGCATTTGAGGCAAAACAATCTCAAGAAAAAACAAAACTCAGACTTGGGGCCTCATTCCGAGTGCGGCGGTAAGGGGTTAACGGCGCCGGTAAGGATGCCGGTGGCGTTAACCCCTTACCGTCACATTCCGAGGTCCTTTAACAGCTCCCACTAAGGGCGGCTGGTGAAGCCAGCCGCCCTTAGCGGGAGCCGCTAATGGACCAGTGAGCTAATAAAAGGCCCGTAATTAACGTGCCCATTATTAGCTCCCTCCCCATTCCCATTGAGCCCTACGAGGGCTCAAATGGGAATGGGGATGGCTTCCCTGAATGGGGACTTACTGGGTCCTCCAAGGTTGGAATGACCGGGTAAATCCCCATTCAGGGAACTCGGACCCGAGTTTGGAGGCAGCCATGCCGCAAATAGCGGCATGGTTACCTCCAAACTGGTAATGAGGCCCTTGCTCTTCAATGCATTCATGTGTTGGACACAATGGTTTTAATGATCAGATCCATCCAAAATGCAAACTGGGATTTACACCTTGCATCACTTGAAGAGTTTGTCAAGTACTTTTTCGCTCTTGATTTGATCAACTATGCAAGTATGATAGCATGGTACTTAGCAGAAATGAAACAGCATGAAAGCAAACACCTGAACATGTGGAGTGAGTTTCAGAAAGGCAATTGGGTAGTAAGCAAGACAAAAGTACCCTTTGTGCTTAGGTTCAGATGAAGCTCTAGAACATCAAAACAGGGGAATTAAAGGAATTGGTGGAGTGGTTAATATTACTCAAAAGAAACAGGCTCTAGCATGATTCTTTTGAGCCTCACCTGAGCTGTCAAGGCTGTCTACAGAAGCAAAATAAATTGTAGGAATCACAGATTACAAGTGGTCAAAACATCACAACCTAACAGCATCCAAAGCAACACGCCAAAAGGAAGAGGTTCAACAGACCTAAAACCGGATAATGATATTGGGCCTCATTACACGGTAGGCGGCAACCATGGCGCTATTAGCGCCATGGTTGCCGCCGGTATTTTACCGTGTCCGCCTTGGTGGATGTCGGAATTACCGCCCTACTCCAAGGTGAGCGGGGGCGGTAACTCCCCATTCACCAAGGCACTTCCCCATTCCCATTTTTGCCCCCATAGGGCATAATGGGAATGGGGAAGGCGCTAATTACGGTACCGCAAATTGCAGTACCGTAATTAGCACCAAGGTCCCTTTGCAGCACCCTACTTTAACGGCTGGTAAAACCAGCCGTTAAGGTCGGGTCCCGCAAAGGGAACTCGTAGTAAGGCGGTAAGGGTTTACCGGTACTGGTGCCCTTGCTGGTACCGGTAAACCCTTACCGCCTACTGTGTAATGAGGCCCATTGACTCTTCCTGTGATTTATGATAGAAAATAACTCAACAACTCGACAAAGGCAGTTTTTGATGAAAATATTCCAAAGTGCACATCAAGAACGACAGAAAAAAGTTGCCAAATGTGCAACAGCTTTAAAGAAGACCGGATTGAATCTGACATTTGTAGCCTGTGGACAACAATGAAGAAAGAACACCTTGAGCTGTGTAAAAGTGCACACAAAGTTGTTAAGACAAAAGAATAAGACACCATAGTGCAGTTGAAGGCAGGTTGTTCTTTGTTTACACGTTTGGTGATTGCTTCACAAAGTCAAACTGCCATTGATCTACAGGAATGCTTGAGTCATTACTCATTCTCTGCAGTACCTTTTTCAATGTTCAACTTAGATGGTACAATGAGTTTAGCTGAAAACAAAAGCAAGCTGAGGGAGATACTGGAAGAGGAACAACATGCAGAGGGTTCTAAAAGGACAGAGGTCTCTTCATGTGTTATTGGGGACAGATTATCTGTAATACAGCAAACATATTCAGCAGCTGTCCTTGACGGAATGGCAGAATTGCAAGCACTGCAGAAACCATCATATATGAAAACATGCCATGACCTTGCAATTGAATTCAACAAGAAAATAGAAACATATCTGGTCATGTATGATAAATCTCATTTAGTATTTGATATCTACCTAGCAAATTTACTCAAGAACTCCATGCGAAGGAAAAGCAACACATGTAGAGTACAAAATCAAGGATTCTACAAATATTGAAAATAGTTCCATGATAAACCTCCAATTGCATTCTAAAACTAAAGATGAGTTAACAGCTTACCTCTCAAATGAAGCAAAGCGGCATGCACAGAGGATAAAAAGAAGTCTAGTAGCCAGTTGGAGAAATGAAGCCAAGTAATCAGATGGAAATGATGTTGAGGACATTGAATGCACACATAAGGAGGCAGACACAAAAATAATTATTCACTCCCTTTATGTATCACGTTGTCATGCTACTACCCTCCATAGTATTTCACCTGATAATGATGTTTTTGTCCTTTCACTGTGGTGGTCACAGTTTTTCGCATCTGACAGCATGTTTTGTCACAGGAGTTGGAGCTAATAGCAGATGTATAGATCTTAAACGTGTGTGCTCCTGCTTAGGGCCTATGAAAGTGCAGGCATTACCAGGCCTTTATGCACTTTCAAGGTGTGATGTTACCAGGTGCTTTACGAAGAAAGGAAAACTAACTTTCTGGAGTGTTTTCAAGACCTCAGAAAAAGAAATCCTACAAGCTTTGGGAATACTTGGATGTCCAGAAGAATTTAAAAAGGATGATGAATGATTGATAGGGCGATTCATTTGTCAAGTCTACTCGCCAGGAACAAAGATTTTGGACATTGGTTAATGGCGTTGGAGGACGTTCACAAAAAAAGAGATGCAAAGTGAAAATCTTCCACCAGCAAGATCCCCTCTAATACCACACATCCTAAGGACTCATTACCAGGTGATGGAGGGGTGACGTGCTGATCAACTACAGCCGTATCTCCCAGAGCCATAACAATCCAGGTGGGAGAAGGCAGATAATCAATATTCTCCTACTATGTGTATGCTTCCATGTGCACCACAATCAATCATATAACTGGTATGTGTGCACGCGTCAAAGTATGGTGTGTGCTGTGCATTGCAAATGCAGACCTCAGTCACTAAGATGCCTAGAACTGAGTAAGTGTAGTGGCAACGAAGAGCTCTTCGATAGCAATGATTTTGTAGATGATGAAAATGAACTCTGGGACTCAGAAGATGACCTGTAAAACCTTAATTTCTCTCTTGAAATGTAAATAGCTATTGTAGTATTAATAAATAGTATATTTCAACAAGAAAAGTGCAAATTATTTCAAACTTTCTAATTTAGTGAACATACAGTTCAAGATGTGTGATCAAGTAGCAATAAATGGTAAAACATATTTTTAAAATTCCTAATATGAACTTTTCTATTCCTTTGAACATGTTTAACAAAAAACCTTCTTAGCACATTTTTCATAGAACCACCCTAAAAGCAGTTCCAGCTCAAAAACAAAATTAGTATCCGAAACAGCTGCCATCTTGGATTAATGAAGTCACAAAGGCCCTCTGCCACAAATTCAGACAAAACACCTGGTAGTACATGATTGTATGCTTCATTACCAATGCATCCCCAGTAGGCATGCCTTCCCTTCATTCAAAATCCCACAGACTAGGTTATTGTAACAGATGCTCACAACTAAACGTTCATTTGTGGTGTTTTGTGCGTATTCCCAAAAATTGTTAAAAAAATATTATAAATAGAAATTAGCTTCAAAATGGCTGACATGTCTTACCTTTTTGAAACAGCTTTCCCGTCCACAGATGTGACACACATTTTTTTAACAAATCGAGATGGTGCTTGTAGCAGGTTGCTAATGGCAATAATACCTGCAGTGATTGGCCTCTTACTCAGGCTAGTGGGCTATTACCACTCGGACTAGCCTGCTAACACAGGTGCTTTTGCCAAAATATTTCTGTTAGCTTTATAAAAGGATAATCCATTCACAGCTGCAAATGTTCGATGAAATTAACTGCCCTAAGAACTGGTAATGTAACATCTTGTCACTCTATCTTTGTGATTAGCCTTAATTAGTCGTGATGCCATGCTTGCAAAAACTGACTTTTGGCAATGCACCCCGCACTATTTGCAATCCAAGTGCCGTATTTAGACTAGATTAACAGGTGATAATGAACATTTTATTATTATTATTATTATTATTATTATTATTATTATTATTATTATTATTATTATTATTATTATTATACTGTATTTGGTTTGGTTAAAAACATTTCAACCTTTTCAAAACAATTACATTGCTCCATTATAAATACACAGTTCATTACATTCCACTTACAGTCAATCAAATTTAAAACAATTAACTTCTTTAGAGCCATTAAAATTAGGTTAGGATCCTAAAAACAATTTTATAATTTTAATATAATACATTTTAAATTCACAAAAGTTTCAAGTTATTTATAAAAAGATACAGCGACTATATTTAGGGATATATGTTCTGCACTTAATATCCTAGCCCTCATTTCAACACAGGATTTTTTTATTATTTCCAATTACTTGTCCCAATGGCCATGGTTTAAAACAGAGACACAGAATTGTTACAGTGCTTATGAAATGGCCTATCTTTGCCCTTCAAATTTAACTGGCTATTTGAAGAGAGTCTTAGATACTTG
Organism: Ambystoma mexicanum; assembly: GCF_040938575.1. NCBI lineage: Eukaryota > Metazoa > Chordata > Amphibia > Caudata > Ambystomatidae > Ambystoma > Ambystoma mexicanum. The sequence goes on from NC_090940.1 coordinate 209,270,948, forward strand.
AGCAGGTAACCGTGTGGAAAAGAAACAATTCCACTGGTGATACGCCTTCGGCACGCGCCGCGCATTGCTGACCGCAGGAAATGATTGCCCCGACGTACTGTGGAATTCTGCTGTTGATGTTGTGTGCTTGATATCCTTATGATAGGCGCAGTCTCACTGCTATGAAATACTCTCAATGCAGCTTTTCCTCTTCACCCCAGTGGTTCCTGATGGATATGAGAAAGTCTGCCATTAAGCCAGGGGGAGGCACACTAAGCAGGCGTGTAGCGTGCCATGTAGCTGTGACGCACTGGTGGCACCATCAAACCCCTTTGTGAATCTGACAGCTCATTTAATAGCCAAATGTGCATGAAGAAAGGGCACTGTGAACCCTTGCAGAGCTGTAAAAGCCAGGACGACTAAAGTACTGTTCAAGATTGTATTACACAGCATTGATTGCAAACCTCAGGTGCTGGGATGTAGTCTTGCGAATCACAGACAATCTATATATTCTGGGCTCTTCAGAAGACTTTGCAAATTGCACTATTATCTGTAGCTGCTTAATATGAAGTGAGATGCATAGGAACACCCAACCTCAGCTGCATAGATACCACAATTAAATACAGGCATAAATCCGATCAGGTAGGAATTTCTGATGATTAATAGCATAAGGGCAATTATTTAGACGTCCCCCATAGAAATAACCCACACTTATTCTGCACATTCCAAGAAGGCAAAGCCAGATCTATGGCGTATGCATAGACGTTAACCGTATCTAAAGGTCCTTTTATTTTGTATTTTCTGTTCTATGCTTAAAAAGTGACTTTTCGCAGAACACACATCAAAACAGTTGTCATTATAATAGTTAAAACACTGTACAAGTTCCTAAAAAATATATGTACTGCAGGGAAGATAATTATTTTCCCAACAGCAAGAATCTCTTATATCATCTAGAATTCTTTCAAAATGTCATAATCTCATCACAAACACAATGTGCATTTATAATGGCGATGTTTGTGTCCCGTTCGGGCCAGAATTATTCTGTACTGGTCCTAACTGACATCATCAATGGAATGAAATGAATGGAAATAGAAAAAATACCTTCCACTTAGCAGCGGAAGCACGTGGACCCCAAATCAGGGAAGGGGCATGAGATAATGTGGCCAGGCTCGCCGACCTGAAAAGGAATGGCGAGGAGAATCATGCCAGGGAGATAATAATATACCCATACACTTCCTGCAATAAGAGACTTGAAGGGACTTCCTGTAGTACACAAACTCTGGACCTTAATACAGGAGCATGTTGTACTCACCTTAACCAGTGCCTAAGCAAAACAGAACATATAACAAACCCAATCTAGGGGTCTGATTACTCACCATAAACAGGCCTTTTTGCTTTAGGTGTTTGTATAGTGTAGCCCAGCCTAGGGACGTTTTTGTGGGAGGGCAAAAGGGGCACTTGCCCAAAGCCCCACCTTGGAGGGGACCCCAACAAGGCTGCCTGATCTAAAGTAAGATTCCATTGTTCACCAAACTTAAATTGCACAAGCCAGGAGATTTTATGGCATGCTGCTGAGGCCCTAATTCTATTGGCTGTCTGTTTTGACAAGTACATTCTGCCCTGATGAATTCATCATGTAATGCTTTCTGTGTTCACTGTGGAATACATCGTTTGTGTATTCCTTATGGCACCACTCCTGTAGCATTCTTTCCTTCCGTGGGAATTATGTTGATCATGTGCAATAGCCTAACTTGAAATCCATATTGATAAATTGAGTGCCACAAAGGTTCAGAAGTTAGCTCAGTGTGTTAAGCACTCATCACAGAGATATGTGTTCATATGAAAGATTAGAAGAGCACATTCTAGCGAGGCTGGCTGAACTTTTCCTATGTCTGAAGTTTATAAACATACCTGCATATGTACTGGGTTTTGCAGCATACGGGGTGCTATTATCAGCAATGTTCCTGCACCAGATAGGGGTTGCTATAAAAACTAACATGTCATTCGTATGGTGAAGATGTAGAAATTGGTTTGTTCAGATGGGGCGTTCTAAAACCTAGGCAATCCCCTCCAAAGATGAGGATAAACTATTAGTCCAAGAGGTGAATAAATATCCAAATTCAAGACTGTGGAACCAAAGTGTTCATGCTTGTATCCTGGCTTTGCCAGCAGAGGATACAGTGATCCTGGTCAAATCATATAATATCTCTTGCATTACTGTGCTGTCTTCTGTGATGGTTGCCTTCTTGCATGCTGGTGGCATCGTTTAGCTCATTACTTGATATTGCCTCTTATGTAGGCCATTTGAGGGGAAGGGGTGGTAGATAGGAGAGAGCGGATCAGATGTTGTAGGCCTTGGACAAGCATATTTTAAGGTCTGCTCGTTTGACACAAAAAACGTTTTGCTTTTTGTATAAAAGTCAAAGGTTTTTCTGCATGTTTATGAATGACAATTTCACAAGCCATTGTTTTGGAAGTATTTAAACCTTAAAGGTACAAAAGACATATCTAGATTAAATCTGTTAAATCACCTTGATTGGTATTCTGGTACTTATATTCCCTTGATGATGAAGAGAATGAAGCTAGAATCATTCCCATTTTGCGTAGCACCCTTCTGTAATATTTTGGTTTTAAAAATTGTCAGGTTTGGAAATGTGATTTGTGTACTTTGCAAGTCAGTTTTATAAAATGAGATTGTTTTAGTACATGGTAAGAGCTGGAAAAGAAAGTGTTTAGATGCAGAAATTGCATAGTTGGCATAAATCCCAGCTTCACCCCTTACGCAATGTGTGATCCTGGGCATCTCATTTAATCTTTTATTGCCTAACCTCTCAGAATTGCCAGTCCCTAAACCTTTCAAAATTGTCAGAGTCATTTCCTTCTCAGGGTATGATCTTCATAAAAGCCCACTCATGAATTCACCGGCTATAGGGTTGCTTCCGCTATAATATTGAGCACTGATATACTGCACACTACAGGCACTTGTTCCCTTGATCTCTAATGGCAATACTATTTGAAAACCATGTCCCACTTTTAATCTGAGTCTGTCTGGATAGAGACACCTTCCTGGTAGCTTCTGACCTGCATTCACTATCCATGCTATGCTGTGTAGCTTTCTCCTTCCTTACAATTGGTCTACTCTATCCATGCGTGACCATTTTTTCATTCTCTGAGGCAGCTAATGTGAGTTCTCTGCCTATTCTGGGTTATGTGTACCTTTTACATAGAGTCCTGCATTAATACTACAGGCTGCATACCTTCCCTGATGCTATTGATAAAAAGTATCCTGTTTCTATACTAGAAGATAAGGAACCTCTTTGTAGATTGCTAATGTGGGCTTTCAAATGCTACTTGTTTATCATTCTGATTAGAACATGAATGAAGAGGGTGGGGGGACTTAAAGGCAGTAAACATGCTTATTCTGAATGCTGCAATGCAGCATATCAACCTACAGGTTCTGATCATTGTGGGGGGGTGGGGTAGGCGTGCCACCAGCTATTCTTGATCTCTTTATTCCTTTGGTTCAGTTGAGGGAGGCCCCAAAGATGTCCATGCCCAGGGCACCAAAAATGCTTAAGATGGCCCTGGCCCAGCCTTGACAAGAAACAAATGAAGGTCGAAACACGTGTTAGCTATTGGCCTAAAGTATGATTTTATGTGAGAAAATGTACCCAAGATATTTGATTTGTGAATTGTGTTCATTATAATAACTAGTATTCAGGACTATGTAGTAATAGGACTGTACATTTGATTTAGAATGTTTGTATATTGTGTGTTAGGAAACACTATGAATTTATATGGACATTTTCCTATCTTTGGGATAAAATCAAGCATAAATACTGTTACCTTATGATCTATGGTCATATTACGTCACTTAGGGCAAGGTGTATGTATGTGTGTTAATGTTAAAGTATTGATCAACCAAACTTGTGCATGGTGTACGGAGTAGCAAAGATTCACCTTACAATGAATACACAGATATTTTAGGGGGTGGTGATCCCCAACGTGTAGCTCGGGAGCAACATGTTGCTCGCAGGACTCTCAAATGTTGCTCGCCAATTGATCTGGGTAACTGTGCAGAGGTCAACAACCTGGGAGGCTCTACAGCGATGCGAGAAAAATGGCAGTGCAGGATGGGCCAGGAAAGTGAGGGAAGGCTAGCCGATCGGCCTGCCATGGCTGACAGGGGACAGATTGCTTGTTGTGGAGGCATCATCGTGGTAGGTCGAAGGGCAGAGGGTTGTGTGGTCACATGGATCTGCACAACACAGGGTGCTGCCTCATGCTGTGGCTATTGAGGCTATAGATTAGGGACTCCTCATGAAGACCTAACAATCAAAATAATAAGCAATAAATAACGTGTGGGGCTGCAATGTGCATTGACCTAATGAGGTAGCCATTCAGGAGAACCTGGGCCAACATCTAAACTAACCCGGCTAGCACAGTGAAGAACAATGCTACTTCTGATGTAAAACCATCCTTTGAACCAGCCTTTACAAGTCCTGCATAGCTTAGTAACACTTCACAATCGCTACACCACTTGGAGCCGGAGCCCAGGCTGGAGTAGGTACCTAATTTGTTCAGCAAGCACTGTAACCAACTGGCCCTCGCCTTTCTGTACACTGGTGAAATAGGGATGCTAGCAGAAGCTTGGCAAGTGCATAGTAGACTACTGGGTGCCATGAATGCCCAACTGTCCTCTATTATACAAGTTCCAATTGTCATTTTGGTACATGTAAGATTTGTGTTTGTACCCACAATTCACATGATATGTTAGAAACGTTCCATACTTCAATGGTAGGTCTGATGGTTGGTGCAATATATTTCGTTATTATACAGCACAGTGTACACTTTGTAAAGATATCTTGGTGGTGAAAAAAAACCTCAAACCAGATACATAGACAAAGCTTATTCCTGTAGAAAGAAAAGTATTTTGTTATTGTGACAAAACTCTAGTTTGAGATATGACAGATGTGAGTGGGTAGATGCTTTTATAGTTTGGCTGCTTGTACTGAAAAGAAGCGGCCACCGCATTTACGTATCTGGCCTTTGGCACAGTCAGCAACATTTCTGATGCTGAATAAAGTGCTCTGGTTTGAATCTGGACGGGCATAATAAGTGACCTACATGGCCATGTTTGTGCCCTGGTGAGGAAGTGTCTTCTTCTGTTCCTATGAACAGTTAACATTTGGATCATTGATCAAACGTTGACATGCACTGTCAACTATCACCCATGAATCATTTGCACATGCCTACTTTGTACAGGTAAGAAATGGGTTTGATTCAATCACGTATATTTTTCAGAAATGTTCCATACTCCTTGCCAGTGGCAGCTCCTCACTATGCGTGCTGGGGCAGGTACCTCCTCATTTGAGTGGCAGGCCGCATAGATCACGTGTGTGCTTTAATTTCATGTGGGACTGTGCTGCCTGCCTCTGAGAAGGAGCTTGTCACCCACTACAAATTTTGATTTTTTTTGTAGCACAGAGTCCTTTGGCTCATAATACTAGAAATAAGTCAGAGGGAAGGTGGGAGTTTATTCCACACTTTAGGAGCAAGAAAGCTGAAAGATGTACCACCCCACCGCTGCTATTTTATCTTCAGCGCTGCTAGAAGAAGATCTTCGCTTTCTGCCTGGAATATACTGAGTTAGGTGGTCATGGATGAGAACTGGTGTATTGTGATGAAACGCTTTGTGAGCCATGCACAGCGTCTTGAATTCAATCCTACCGGCCAGAGGAGTGCATATCATAGAGGACTGAGGAAATGTGTGCCCGTCTATTCAGCTGGAAGAGGAGAAGCACAGCCGCATTCTGAATAAGCTGAAGTTTGAAGATCTTTTTCTTTGGCAGGCCTAGGGGTATACATTGAATACTGCACAGCAGAAAACATTGAGGATAAAAACCTGAAGTCATTTTGGCCGAATTTCAACACAAATATATGTGGGGGGGGGGGGGTAGGTTAGGGTTATAAGTAATGTGGGGGGTGTATGGGGAGGCTGCGGGGGTCTCCCCCTATACACTTGTGTTGTAATAACGTAGATCAGGCCTAGGTATACAGTGTTACAGAAATTGAGACAGTTTCAGATTAAGGCATTGATTAATTGAATTTGTGCTGGGAAGCTGAAATAATTGTAGATCCGTCTCCATAAAGTTACCAACTTTATTGATCTGGGTTGAGACGGAAAGATTAGAATCCAACCACACCCCAAGGTTCTGAACAGATGAAACAGGGGCAGGCCAAACACCCAACAAGGAGGGCCTGAAACAAAATCTATCTGTTTCTTCAGCAATTATGGGGGTAGGTGACCCAAAAACCCACAGAGGATTGTGATTACAAAGCAGGACCTCAATCTTTTGTGTGTTAAGTAACAGTCGGTTTAACGACATCCACAAACACTTGTTCAATGCAAGCCTTAATACCTTCCATCGAGTCGGATTCAGCGCTGTCCAGATGTACAACAAATGGAGTGTTGTCAGCATACAAATATAAGCACCGTCTGGCCGTAGAAAATTGATTTGTCAAAGGTTTGATATACAAATTGAAAAGAAGCAGAGTCAAAGACCAACACTGGGGGACACAGCAAGTAATGGATTTTAGAGAGGGTTGGAAATGTGGTAATGAGATAAGGTGACTTTGCTCAGTCAGAAATAATTGTACCAACTTCCAGGGTAGTCCCCTGTTAAGATGGCCTGGAAAGTCTCAAATTACACAGCGGTTCTCGAGACTGTTCAAACCGGACTCAAGAACCGAAATAGAAAAAGTGCAAGGCAAAACCCTGCTTTATTATCATCAAAATTAAGCAGGGACAGCATCCAAGCATTGAATTCTTGGACCTCTAGCTGGTTACATAAAAAATAATTGTTTATATATTGAACATTTGTCATAACTGTCATTATATTGTAATCTTAGTTACCAAAATCTATGGTGAACAGGGATTGGTCAATAGTGGTGATTACATATACATTCTATAGGGGTTACATTTATAATTGGGTGCAGTTTGTCTGATAGCTCCTCCTGCGACCACCTCTAAATTGATAAAGGTAAAAAGACATCCTTTCTACAATATGTAATTGGCTGGCATCATGCTTCATGGGCGGAGTAACATTGGAGATTTTAATTGGTTGGCTTCTTACTAACTAGCCTTGGTCAATGGACAGGCCATCAAGACATGAGCCAGACAGCAGTAGGGCAAGAGTGGTCCACAGACTGCTTTCATTTCAACTAAAAAAGATACCATCCCTTATTTCTAGGCCATGAGCCAGTAAGATCTCTTTGAATTTGGCCTTGTGTGGCATCTTGTGTCTGTCGATATGTGTAAGGAGTAAGGCAGGTGTCCTATCTGTATTCATTGCTAATGAATAGACAGTGTTTCTCCAATTATAGGTCATGTGTGATGGGGCCATGTTTGGAATGATTTCACCCTTCATTTATTGTAGTTTAGCTAATATTGATGCAAATGTTATGTTTTGTCTTGCCACTGTGGAAATCCTGCGTTATTCTTACTGGATTATTTTGACTTATAATTGTCCTAGACCTGGCTCACAAAGGCTGGTTAGACTCTTATGAAACTTTAAGTAATCTGGGAGTGTCCTTCTTGTGTACTGGGAATTGCTATCTTGTGCTTTCACTGCAACATTCTAACCGTCAATTCATTTGTGGTAACCTTGGCTGGGGTTGCCAGCTCCTGCCTGAGCTCTGCACGCAGCTGTATTTCTGTGGTTTCAGCATTTTGTGCTCTTGTGAAGCCACAAGGCCTTTTGTTTAATTAGAAGAATGTTGTGGCTTCCATTTAGCAAAAGATGGCTGCCCATTACTATTGCGTTTCTATGTTAGTGAGCTATATTAGCGTGCCGTTCATGTTGCATTCAGCTTATACATTGCTTATGTTAGTATTATTCATGTCTTCTGGATGGTATGTTAATATTCTTCATGTATTAATGCATATGTTACCTAGTGTATGCGTTCTTCATGTTGAGTGCAAATTTGCTTTGTGTCTAATGTATTGTTACAATGTTACTTTGGTTACTCATGCCATCTTCAGCTTAGATCGTGTCCGCCTCCTGCTGTACCTGCCTGGGACAAGGGTGGTCTGGTTGTCTTAGTAAGTATTTTTTCTCACCTGGCGGTATTTAGCTGGGGGAGGGACAGAAGCTATGGATGATGTTTTCATCTGCCTCCCAAGACTCCTCAGGCCCATTCTGAATATGCGACAAAAATGAATGTGATGGTCTACGGTGTCAAATGCTGCAGTGAGGTCTAACAGAACCAAGACTCCAGTACCACCTGCAGCAATCCTTCTTTTTAAATCATCAAGGCCTGCCATAACTACTGAATCTGTGTTATGAGCAGGACGAAAGCCTGCTTGTGCTTCATGGAGCCATTTATTTTCCTCCGTAAAGGTCTGAATATGAGCTGTCACTTCGGTCTCCAACAGCTTAAATGGGCCTCTAACTTTCTGAGCAGGAGGGGTCCGGGATGGGCTTTTTAATTTAAGGAACCACTACCACTTTCTTTTTTAAAGGGTTGTGTATAAAGCCAGAGAGCAAAGATTGATTCATAATATTACAAACATAAGCTGAAATACCAGTACAGAATTCTTTCAGAAGATGGGTGTGACAAGGATAGAAGGGAGTACCTACAGGTTTTCGTTCAGACATGAGATGAAGTACAGACATCTCTGTGAAGTCAATGAAGGTATCAAGAGTCTTTAAGTGATCTGGACCATCTGTTTCAAGTGTGATAAAGGTATTTGTGTCACAAGCTTGAGATGCTTTTAGGAATTGGTCTCCAAAAGTCAGCCAGCTTGTCACAGATAAGTTGCGAGGATATGGTGGTGTGAGAGATGGCTTGTGCCATACGTACTTCACAAACACATTTGAACATTCCTCTACTACTATTAGAACTATCCAAAAATAGTCCATAGACGCCCCTCTGCGAGAACAAACATGGCCCATTGACCTGTTCTTTGGGAAGGTACCCACTTTAGAGTCCGCAGCCACACTTTAGCTCATTGTACCTTTCACAGATGGGAAATATGCATTTGCATATCAGACTTTGTCCCGCTCACATGGGCAGTCCAGCACCAAAATGCGATGGTAATTCGCTTCTGAACAAGAGTACCAACAGCATCCCCATCCACGTGTTTCAGCCTTGTTGGGCCTCGTCAGTGAGGTGGAGCTGTGCCTCTCTGAGCATAGTGAGCAAGGGGTCCACATCTGGATGACCCTAGGAAACCTAGGGTGACTAATCCTAAGTCCCTTAAACAGTCAAAAAATAGTCCATAGGCACTCCTCTGTGAGAACGAACATGGCCCATTGACCTGTTCTTTGGGAAGGTACCCACTTGAGAGTCTGCAGCCACACTTTAGCTCACTGTACCTTTCACAGATGGGAAATATCCATTTGCATATCAGACTTTGTCCCGCCCATATGGGCAGTCCAGCACCGAAATGCGATGGTAATTCGCTTCTGAACAAGAGTACCAACAGCAACTCCAAACACGTGTTTCAGCCTTGTTGGGCCTCATCCGTGAGGTGGAGCTGTGCCTCTCTGAGCACAGTGTGCTTATTACTATTAGAACTAGTTAGGAGACAACTGGCATAATAACTTTTGGTGGATAATTTAATCTGTTTTTTGTAATCACGTCTTAATGAGTCGGTCCGAAAAGAAGCGTCTCTATGTTTCCGCCAATTATGGTCAAGACAGTAGACTATCTGCTTAATCTTTCTTATTTCCTCGTTATATCAAGGATGATATGTTGGTACAGCTGTCTTACTGTTTATTGCTTTGGCTGGAGCAAGGGAGTAGACTGCAATTGGAAGTTTATCATAATAATGTGATAATGTGGAGCAAGGCTCAGAAGGAAAATCCACCACATCAAGATTATCCTTAGATACAATAGAGAAAACTCTAATAAAATCATCCTCCGAGATGCTACTCCACTTGCGGGTATATTTCTGAGTTAAACAACCTGCTACTGGGGAAAGAGGCTGAAGAACAGGAATTTTAAAAGGAACGAGAACATGGTCTGAGGGGTGGCAGGGGGGAGGGGGGAGAGGAATGAATCAGCTTTAACAGAGGCTAGATTCGCGATGATGCAATCCAGCAGATGACCAGGTAGTCGTGCAGCATTTTTCACTTTTTGGTCTAGGCCTAAATTATCGTAAATATCGAGCAAGGTTCTTGTAGGTTCTGTGGGAGATTCCAACCAACAGTCCAGGTCGCCCAATAAGGATAAATGTGAGCAAACGGGTACCATCTCCAAGGTACTAATGAAATCAGCCACCGGGTCTGAAGGGTGGCATTTAACAATGAAATCCAAAGAGAAATGATGATGTCATAGACATTTTTTTATGTAAAGCAACTGCTGTAGCTTTAATGTTAACGGTTTTCTTAATCATTTCTAAAGTATTTTTTATAAATAATAGTTACACCACTCCCTAGTTTCCCAGTCCTATTTCCAACAGGGCTGAATAGGCCCTAGGACATGAATCATTTAGGACACTCATAGAGTGGTCTTGGCTTGTACTGTAACCAGAAAGTATTGTAATTAATTGTGAATTCTTTTAACCTTGTTATTCCTTATAACCAGAAGGTTTTTGTAAGTAATCTTGTAACCTACGCCGTGACACACCTGGGTTTGGGCGTATAATCACATGCAATAAATAAATAAATAAATAAATAAATAAATAAATAAATAAATAAAGTGGTCCGAGAACCAGGTTTCGGTAAGGCCCAATAAATCCAGTTGATAACAATCAAGTGGTGAATAAGCAGCCGATTTGTAACAGCAGATCTATCATTAGCAGCAGATCTATCAGTGCCCCTCTCGGGATGATAGCTCAGGGGCAACATGCTCGTCACGAAGCAACACAGGTTCGATCCCCGGGTCCGCGCTTAGAAACCTCTGGGTATTAAGCCTGTTATAAATAACCTACACACATCATATCATTAATCAATGCAGCATAGATATTATTAGTACTGTTAAGAGTTGCTAAGCTGTTCTCTAAGGTCTCTGCCAAGTCAACAACCTCAGAATGAAAGCGTATATTGTAAAGATCTGGGGTCCCCGCCACAGAGCTCTGGTTATCTCCTTGTGAGCCATGAAGGAGCCAGGTGCCCGAAGGGCCGGGATCCTTGAGGGAAACTCCAGCTGCTGCGGTGGGAGAGGAGTACTAGAAATGCATGGTTTACTAGTCACTACTTTACTTTCATCAGAAACCATTCTGTGTGGTGAGGGAGCATTTGCAGTTTTAATTAAATCACAAGATGAATAGGTTGTGAGAGGAAAAGGTAAAGAGTCAAGGTCCTCTAGTGCCAAATTCAATTATTTAGAAATTAGATTGTTTAAAAGTGGTGGCCCGAGAGGAGATACAGAGTGCCATGTGGAAACAATTTAGAAATGACTAAATATTAACAGAAATGCCAGGGTTTCATAGTGCTCAGGCCACCAGGTGCAACATACCTTAGAGACGATGGGCCTGATTCATGGAATTTTTGCACGGTGCAAAGTGACTTTGCACTGCCAACTAACACCCTGATTCATGGAGCAGTGCAAGGTGTATTTTTGCTGTAATGAGAGGTGTGTGGCCAGACATCTGCTGCACCGACAACCTCTCATTATTGAGGGCTGCATTTGTTGTTGCAGGGAAAGGGCTCCATGTTACGAAAAAAAAAATGTAGTGGGTGACATTCTCCTGCTCAGAGGCAGGCAGCACAGTGCCCTGTGCAAACACAAGTGCACAAGTGATCTATGATGCCTGACACGCAAATTAGGTGGTGCCCACCCCAGCATCTTTAGCGGGAAGCTGCCACTCGCAAGGTGTACAAATCAGGCATTTGCAAATGATTCAAGGGTGGAAAGTTGGCAATTCATGTCACCTATTTGTCAATGATCCACATGCTAACTGTTCATAGGAAAAGAAGAAGACAATTACTCATCAGGGCACACACGTGGGCATGAGGGTCGCTTACTTTGCCCATCCAGATCCAAACCAGTGCATTCTATTCAGCATCAGAAATGTTGCTGGCTGTGCCACAGGCCAGATATGCAGAATGCGGTGGCTGCTTCTTTTCAGCGCAAGCAGCCAAACTATGGAAGCATCTACCCACTCACATCTGCCATTTCTCAAACCAGTGCTTTGTCATAATATCAAAACACCTTTCTTTCTACAGGGATTAGGTTGGTACATTTATCTAGTTTGTTGATTTTTTAAAGTGCCAAGATACCTTTACAATGTGTACACTGTGCTGTATAATAACCAATGATCATACAAACACCAGACCCTACCATTGAAGTATGGAACGTTTCTAACATATCATGTGAATTGTGGGTACAAACACAAATCTTGCATGTACCAAAATGACAATTGGATCTTGTATAATAGAGGACAGTTGGGCATTCATGGCACACATTTGTCCATTATGCACCTGCCAAGCTTCTGCTAGCATCCCTATTTCACCAGTGTACAGAAAGGGGAGGGCCTGTTGGTTACAGGGCTTGCTGGACACATTACGTAGCTGCTGCAGCCTGCGCTCCGGCTCCAAGTGGTGTAGCGATTGTGAAGTGCTGCTAGGATGAGCTGGGCTTGCACATGCTGGTTCAGAGGATGGTTTTACAGCAGCAGTAGTATTGTTCTTCACTGTGCTAGCCGGGTTAGCCTAGATTGTGGCCCCCATTGTCGCCTGAATGGCTACCTCATTAGGTCAATGCACATTGCACACCGGTACAGTGTGGGTGCAGCAGCAGAGGGTTATTGCTTCTGATGTTGATGGTTAGATCTTTGTGAGGAGTCCCCAATTTACAGCTTCAGTATCTACAGCATGAGCCTGCCCCCTGTGCTGTGCAGACCCATGTGATCTCCCACACCCTTGCTCTTCAGCCTACTATGTTGATGCATCCACAACAAGTAATCTTCCCTCACTTTCCTGGCTCATTCTGCACTGCATTTCTCTCGCATCTCTGCAGCGTGCCCCACCTTGTAAACCTCTGCACAGATTCTCCAGAGCTACACTTTGGGGATCACTGACTTAAGAGAGCCCAGCTCAAATCTAAGGGCTTGTATAATTGATCCTAAGAGGAGATCCAACCAATGCTTCCAAAGCTTACTTTGAAGTTTGTCCAGTCTACCAAACACTTGTGTATGAGCGCAATAGAAATAAAATATCATATCATACCCACATTAAAATCCATATATCTCAAAGTTATTAAAAATACTCAGAATATCATTTTACTTATACAATTTTAAAATGGGCAAGTAGGTCAAACCGCCAAACATGACATCAGATTGTTTGATTGAGGACATAAAAGTTGTTTGCTTTCTTAGAAATTAAATTTGGTGTATTCATATCAGATTTGTGCTTAGTAATAAAAGAACCTAAATAAATAATGTAATTACCTTGTTCAAGAGCTTGGGAGCCTTGTGTACCACACAAAGTGCTTGTTTCTACTGAGTTGTAAAATGCATGACTTTGTTATTTGATGTTTATTTCCAGGTGATTACTTACTGTATATTCTTGAAATGCATTCAAGCTGCGCTGTAAACCTATTGCGTGGATCTATCATAACAGAGTTGTCCAGCTATGATAAACACAGTACCCTGTGCTGTCCTATTGGAGAAGGATACTGTTTGTACTGGTGTACATCTTCATTGTTGTGGATTCCAACTTGGTTGGCAAACAATTTTAAAGTACTTTGATCAATACTACTGTTTGTATTACTAGGATTCTGTCTCATAAGAATCATTGTGGGGCAATGCAAGAAGACAGCCAAAAAAGCTATTGGGATAAAGATAATGATTGAAATTGTTGCTGGAACGTGTGAACAGATGCAAAATGAAGCCAGTACCCGTGAGAACATAATGAAAAGTACCCTTGCACCTCCTTGAACCAAGTTCCATTACCCTAAGGATCAGAAAAAATATATAGGATGTTGAATATTCTGTTCACCATCTGGAGAGTGTTGTTGCATGACCTGGAGAGTGCATGAACACATAAAGAATGCAGGCCACCTGAGGGGAGTGTAAGGAACTCATGGTGTCAACAGTAAAGACAAACACAAAGGTGTTTATTAAACTGTATTTGCAGGTTGGTAAAACGGCTAATCAAAACCTAAATCTAAGATGGGAGCTAGCGACGACCATCAAATAATAAGGCAGTCCTAGTGGCGTCTTGTCAAACAAAAGGGCCTATATTACAAAACACTAATGCCCATCCTTACAACTAATGCAAAAAGAGTGTGGGATGGTGTTCACAAGAAAGAAAGAAGTGTCACAAATAAGAAGTCAAGATGTGGTAGCCGGGATTCTCCCTTCCCTACGTTTTGAGCATGGGACAAGGTGGGAGACGACAGTTCCGTTCTCAGGTATCAGAATCTTTGGTGGTTAAGTCTATTTTCTACAAAAAGTCTCTTGCCTCCGAGGACCTGATGTGTTCAAAAATAATAAGAAGCAAAATGTTCCTTCCACATGGGCGTTGGGTGATGACTTTTCACCCCTGGATCCCGCTCTTCCAGGCACAGATCCACAAATGTTCCTAGTGATATCAGGACCTTCAGTGGTTAAGTTTCTTGCTTCTGAGGGCCTGATAGGTTCAAAATAATAAACAAAAGTTCCTTTCTGATTGCCTTTAGGGTGATGCTTCTTCACCCCTGGGCCCCCCTCTTCCGGGCTCAGCCCCCTCTCGAATGTCAGTCTCTCTCTGTCAAATTCACTATGGGTTGTTCCAAACGATCTCAACTGTTGCATTCACATGTCGTTGGGTGATAGCTTTTCACCCTGAATCCTCCTCCTCTGGGTTCAGACCCTTCTCAACAGTTTGCCTCCCTCTGTCAGGTTCACTACAGCTTTTGTTGGTGGGTGATGGCTTTTCACCCCTGGATCCCCGTCTTCCGGGGTCAGACCCTTCTCGAATGTTTGCCTCCCTCCATCGGGTTCACTGTGGCTTTTCACAAAACGCTTTCACCTGTTACATTCAGAAGTGTTAATGTCTTTTTAAACAACACACAGTGGACATCCCTCTGTCGGGTTCACTCTTGTCATTACAATGTTCTTTAGGGCATCATGATTCGCCCCTTTTTGTCGGCATCCCTCCGTCGGGTTCACCCTTGCCAACCACACAGTTCCTTCTCTTTTCTCACTAAGCAGGATTCATCTCCCTTAGCTTTCCAATGGTTTGTTGGTCAAAGACTTTTGACTGTCCAGAGGATTTTGCTAGACCCCTGTATGACAACTTTGACCTTTTCCTTGAAGCCCTCTTAAGGCCTTCTGGGATCAGTAGTCTCAACAAATGTGGAATAAACAAGAGTCCCTCGATGAGCACCCACGTGGTGCCGGACCCCTCTGCAGCTCGTTTCCCCTTAATGTTAATAGTTCTTTGAACTTCCGTTAATTTGCCACTTTGCAACTTTTGTTCAACACAGTTTGGTTTCTTATCAGCTCTCCCCTGAACTCACCGGCTGTGATGAACCGCTTGGCTGTTTCTTGTATCTGGAGTCAAGGACTGTACCACGGTAGCAGGCGTCTCTCTCTGTCCTGCTTATCAGCATAGGCATGCTCTGTGTACCATTGACATCTGCTGCAACACACATGGGCTATTATTCGCGGTTTTATAATTCCTTCTGCAGAGGCTTTGCAGGTCTGGGTTGGAAAGGACAAGGTCGCTTCTCTCCTTGTCACCCTCTCGATTCTCGCCGTCTTTCTTCTCCTCTTGAACAGCCGTGTTTGGATAGCTGACTCGTCATGCGGTCTACCTTGCTTCTTGTGTGCTCTTGTGCTCCACCTTTTATCCCTGTGGGGAAAGGAAAGTGCCATTAGGTGTGTGTGAATCTGGTCAATTGCCTGACTTTTCCTGGCCCTTGTATTGGGACATGTTAGGTAAATGGCTTTGGTGTTAGTCCATTGTCTTTCATGGGGTGCAATAGTGTTTGTGCCAGAAAAGGGTTTGGGGTAGAGATTCAGAGTATCCTACGTAGTATGATGGGGACAATGTTTTGTATGGAATTACAACACTCATACTAGAGGGCTAGGTAAACTCAGAGGGATGAGATTGGTAGGGTTTGTGAGACAAATGGGAATGACCGGGATCATTTTCGTAAATGCAATAGGGGGGCTTAATGGAACGGTAATGTTTAGTTAAAGTAGACTGGATGTTCAGGGAAAGAATTCTCAGAGGGACGTGGAGAAGAATGATTGGGAGTATTCGAGTAGGAAAAAGGAAAAAAGAGATTCTGGGAGTTGTAGTTTTCAAGTGCAACAGGGTTTGGGCTCCTTCAGGATTTACCAGATATGGAGGGGTTGTTGGTTTTGGATAAGGGAGGTTCTTTAGGTGGAATGGAGGTAGATGTGGAAAACCTACAAAGGCCTCAGGGACTTCATCTTCCTTGCCTTCATCCCTGGTCTAGTACAACAGCTCCCCTGGGGCATTCCCCTGAGCATAACCCTGGGTTCCCCAACCCAGGTGATCCTCCCTCGCTTGTCTACCCCTGGAGTTTGGATCTGAGAGGGCCAGTTCTTCCCTGGCCACCTGAATAAGCGATTGCCGGGATCTATTTGGGAGAATACCCTCAGGTTTCTCACAGGGGTAACAAAGATTTGGATCCCAAAAAAAAACAGGGTGAAGAAAATATGCTGATAATTGATGAAGAGGAGATAAAGACCATGGAAGAAGAGAATTTGGTTGAAAATTGGACCAGAGGGGGGAATGTAGAGGAGCAGGTAGATGCTATCCTGCCAGTTCCCACCCCCTCACCACCATCATATTGGAACAGTTAGAGAAAATCCATAGATGGGACCCCTTACATCGTTCCTTTACTGCATCCAATGTATGAGAGACGTTATGCACTCAGACAGCCATATAGAATGTACCCTCACACTGAAAGTATGGAAGGATGTCAGCTGCCAAGATGTCAGAACGCATCTGTGGACATCATGGACGTACGTTATGATGAAATCTGAAAAGGACAAAGTGATGTTGTGAAGGAGATATATGAACCTATGTTGAAATGATATGAAAGGTAATGCAAGGTTGAAAGACAACGTATAGAAGCTTGCTACAGAAGAATATATAACATAGCAAGGATGGCCATATTAGGAAAATAGACGCTGGCTCACGTTGAACATAACCAAGCTACCTCAGAGACAGGCCGAGGCTGTAAGAATCGGGAGACGCATGAAAATAGTTTTGTGTGCAGAGCCGGCGATGAGTCAAGGTTAGCCTCTAGTAAACAAAGCTATTTTTAAAGGGTAAGCAGATCACAGGGGGAGTATATGGATACGCTCTGAATGTGGGACATTCTTCATAGATGGAAGAAGATGAAAACATCTGTGAGGGCCAAACTCTTGGTCAATCAAAAGTGTGCAAAGTTCATATGAGACAGAGTGAACAAGTCTCTAGAGGCCAAGGGGAGCAACAGCACCCTGCATAATTAAATACATCAAATAGCAGTAATGGAAGGATGAAATGGACACATTTGTGGTCTCTTCACATGTTACTCAGAAGTTGTAAACAAAGGCTATTCATTAGAGCCTTAAGCTAAGTTAGTGGTGTGCTCCAGGATAGTGAGCACGCACAAGGTCAACTACAAATGGAAGACTTTCGCTGATAGCCTACCAATGAGAGATGATGGACTAATTGGGAAAATGGGGAGTAGTCTGATGGGATTCAAACACCTAGGTTTTGCTTCACGTACGTGCTTCTAAGGAGCCGAAAGTCCAAGGTTGGGATTGTCAGTGGGGTTAGGGGACAACCTAACATACAAAGTTGCAGAAGCCAATCCACTGTTGTTATGTCCACTATAATCAGTATTATACATATTTAAATGTAGTTCAAGGCGTGCTCTACAGATAAGGGGTAGCCAATGATGCACTCATCCTTATATATTCTATGTTCTATAAGTATATATCTTCCCTTCACCAATCCCTTCACTTGATAGGCTTTGTATTTTGCTACTCAGAATGACATCATAGATTACGCATATTGGGGCATAAGACCTCCATGTAATCAAATTTGGTTGTGAGTGTGCAAGCATCAGTCTGATGTCTGCCAGATGACCCTGCTTTGCAATATTTTTTGGCTCTGTCCGATTATTTGGTCTGAGATGTATTACTGTAATTCCATCTAGCACAAAAGACGCTTCAAGGTGCTAGAGCACACTCTCCTTACCAACCAAACTGAAAGAACACATTTACTGCAATTCACATTTAACACCAAAAACATCACCTGTGAAGTACCACAAGGATCTAGACGCTCCCCACTCCTCTTCAACATCTACACGTCCCCCCTAAAGAAGCTTATTCATACCCATGGACTGACCGCCTACAACTACGCAAATGATACCCAGCTCATCTTAAGGATAACCACAACCCAAGACCCAAGCAACACCCTCAACAAATGCCGCACAGACAATGCAACACATCCACGACTGAGCTGGCTATCATGCATGGAAACCCAACCTGAAACATCCTTAGTGATAAAAAACCTGGAAATACTCATGGACAACCGTCTCTCACTGGAATCACAAGTCAACACATAGGAGGTAGAAATGCTTCTACCTCCTGCAACGAATGAGAGGGATACTCCCCTACCAAACCTTCGCACACAGAACCAGGGATGCCATTTGGGAGTCACCAGGGGTTGCAACTGCGACCCTTGTGGCCCCAGATGCAACCCCTGGGAACTCCCATGCGATCCCAAAACTTTATGAAATGTGAAGGAAAAAAATGGAAGCTCCTGGTGTAGCGGGGGCCCCTACGGTGCAGAGGGGCCCTGTCACACTAGGTCTGGTGGGTCCCAGGTCTCTCTGGTGACCTCTGGGTCTTGGCTTGCAAAATTTACCCTGTTCCAATCCCTGGACCCCTGGATCCCTGTCCTCCAGCTGCAAAGTGGAAGCGTGGCTATTTTGAAATTGGCTCCCTCAATTTTGTTTCCCAGCCTTAGGCAGGCCTTCAGCATATGTGTGACAAGCAGGCTGCCTCGTGCCACCCCTGGATCTGGAGCCTTAGAGAGGAGCTTCACCAAATGTTAAGAGGGGAGGAGAAGAAGACTGATGCAGCGGGCAGGCTTATAATATAGGAGCCACCACCGACCGAGCCAGAGGGTGAGAGGTCCACCATCAGTGTTGTAGCGAGTCAAGAGTCAGTGGGGAAGGGGGCAGGAGGGGCATATAACTGGGGTCTTCCAGTACGTAGAATGCAAAGACTGGTGTCAGGGTGAAAGCGGTACAGGTGACAGCCGTAGTCAATCAGATTATGGACACAACAGGCAGCTTCATTTTACATTTTATAGCCGTGTCATTGGTATTATAAGCTTGAGGAAAAATGTGTTTTTGAGAAATAAGAAAATCAGTTTATTGCCTCTAGAAATATACTGAATATAGTTTGCGTGGACGGTCTTCTGAATGGCAGACTGGCCTGCAGACCACTGCGTATGGTTTCAGTGAAAGATGCTATCGATAAAGCAGCAACACTGCTACCACTACGGCACTGTACCACACCGTTGCTGGGAAGTGGGGGGGCTGAGGGGGCTATAGCCCCAGGTCTTTTGGTTGTAGCCCCGGATAGAAGCTCAGGGGCTACAACCAAAAGGATATAGCTAGCCCCGAATCCCCCCAGTCCCAACATTAGCTTAGCCCCTGATCTTTTCCAGACCTAGCAACGCCCCTGATGTGCACAATACACACACCGTGCCGACATGCGGTCTGCGGTGTACGTGCTAGGCGATGACTGCTGCACTGGGTGTACACATGCTGCATGGGCATGCAAATGTTGCATGTGCATGCTGCCTATGGACGCGTGTAGATGCACTGCGTGTACACATGGTGTGTGACCTCCCCTCACCACGTCTTTCCAAGTGTACCCTCAGTGGTGTTTTCTTCGCTCTTCCATTGCTTGCCAGCTAGATCGACTCTAGTGTTATATAGTGTGGGCCCACACCAGCACTCACACGCAGTCACGCATCCACACATCAGGGACCACACGGGACGCGTGTGTGCTGCTCGGGTCCCTGGCTCGAACTGCCGGGTCTTTATTGGAACAGCGCATGCGCGAGCCTCGTTGCCGCTCGCGCATGCGATAACAACTGCGTATACACTACGCAACATCTAGTACATGCATGGGGAGGAAGGATAGCTCAGGGGCAATGTGCTTGTTTTGGAAGTAAGTCAACGCTGCGCAACACAGGGTCGAGTCCCGATCCCGCGCTTAGAAAACCCTTGTTGCTATAAAGCACGTTATAAAATAACAATTGTAATTATAAAAAAAAGAAAATTTACACATACTTCCTGCACATGCACTCCATGTACAAATGCTGCTTTTCGAGGCACATTGTCTGCACATGCTGCTTTTCGATGCACATGCTGCCTGTGGAAGCTTTCTGTGTACATTTGTTGTCTATACGTGTGCTATTTTTGCAGCCATACTGCTTTTATAAGGCCGTTTTTGTGTGTATTCATGTATCCTATATGTTCATACCTTGCCCTTCGATGCAGGTTGTGTGTGCTTACTGGCTGTAACTGAACTATATACACGCATGCTGCCACTAGATGCACAGTCATGCACATTCTGCCTGTACATGGCACTGTGTAAACATGTTGCAAGTGGATGATGTGTGTGTGCCTGAAGACATGCTATATCTAGCTGCTATGTGGCTGCACATGCTTTCCGCTGATGTACTGTGAGTGCACGTAATATGTTTAGGCATGCAGTGTGTACATGCTATCGCTAGACGCACTGTGTGTACCCATGTGCCTCTGAAGTAGCAGCCCGGGTTTAGGGTTCTCTCCTTGGGGTCTGCACGAACTCTCCTCCTCCACCAAGAGCAGAACATGACCTCTCTTTTCCGTGATAATGTCTCAGGCCGTGACCAGAAGCTGCTGTGTCTCCAGACACTCTCCTTGCGTACTAGATAACCAGGGAGGGTGCAGGGATAGCAGTGGCGATGGGCAGTGCTTGGGTGAGGAGGAAGTAGGATGGAGACCTACTTCCAGGAATGCTCGCCAACCACCACCCTGTGATTTCCACAAATTCATTGAGTGTAGCCTTCCGTTTCTCTCAAGAGAGCAGCTGTGTAGTGCGTGCTATGACTGCAGCACGTTAAGGTGCCGTCACATGATGTTGGTTTTGGGAGCACATCACGTCCGGCGTTAAGACGGCTGAGGTCACGTGTGTTGAATAAATACAAGGGGCGAGTGGCTTCACGCCTGCCAGTTCAGTGCACAGCTACTGGAGGCTCTGTGTCCTTTATTGCTGCGCATCGTGTCATAGGGCCTGGCCTCCCCATAACCTACCACATCTGGCGACGAGGAGTGTAGTGAACTGCACACATGTGTCAGCCTCCCTGTCGCACGCACCTTGCTTGGCTCTGTTGCTGAGCTCCCGGTAACAGGTGTTGCCTGCGGCATAGTAGGCCCTCCCGACATGCCTCAGGTGCTTGCGGGTGGTGGCTCCAACTTCCCCGTGTGTGTCGGCTAAATAAGAAAGAAACAAGAGGAAGGTTTGTGGCGCGCGGTGGGTGTACTGGACGCATCCATCGAGCAGGGCAGCCAGTGTGCTGTTGGTCCCCGCGAGCACAATGCGTGTCATGCTCCCGCCTCGAGCAGTCCCTCGTGGTGGAGCACGGGCTGTGATAATTAGCCGGCGGCAGCCGGGGACCCAGAAGTTCCCCACCGATGCAGGGTCCTAAAGGTAAAGGAAAAAACGAAAACAAAGAGAGGTGGCAACAAGTTGTGAACCTTTTGGGGAGGCTGTGTGCAGGCTGGCCACTGACCAGAGATAGACTTGGGGTGAACAGCAGCATCGAAGCAGCACTGATACCCACCCGCCAGTTCAACACAAGGGGGGAGACGCCCAGCACCCGCAAGCTGTTGGCATTACCCAGGGGCCCTGACCCCTTGCCCAGAGGGGTAATAGAGCACCCAGATGGAGGGACTTCTTCAGCCGCGACCCTCAGGACGATGCTCGTGCGGCAGAGCCAAGAGGGTTGGACAAAGCAGTACACCCGCACAGTGAGAAAATCAACATAATGAGGGGCTCCATGTTTGCCAGCTGTGGCAGATTGGCCGATCCACGAGGGGCCAGACTCACACCACAAGGGCGTCCCAACTTTCTGACGCCAAACGGGTACTGCACTGCCCACCGCCACGCTGTTACCCTGTGCCGGAGTTCGACATGAAAGCAAGCCCAGCAACCCTAGGCCTAAGCTGGGCACATTGACTTGAACAGCTAGACATGTTCTTTGAAGTAGCGGAGATAGACGATGATGCCAAAAAGAAGACGCTCCTGCTGCTCTATGCAGGGAGCGAGGTTGACAGGCTATACCGAGTGTTGCCCCCGGGCGATGCATCTTATAGAGCTGCAGGGAGAGCTCTCTCCAACTACTTTGACCCAACGGTCAATGTTGACTATGAAAAGCTCCAGGTAAGGCATACGGCGCAAGAGCCCACCAAGTCCATTGACGCATTTTACACCCGACTGCGTGAGCTAGCAGCAACATGTGTGTTTGTCGATGAAGAGGGAGAGCTGAGGGGCCATATAATTCAGAAATGTTGGTCCAACAAACTGCACACCCAGATCCTGAAGGTACCCTGGATTCCCCCTGACGAGCAAGAAAATCACTCCAGTGACAGGGCTGGGGCACAAGCCAAGAAAGAAGGATGAGGCGCCCCAGAGACTGGGTGAGATCTGCGGAGGGGGTCTGCTGCATCAGGGCCGTTCCAAGTGGTTGGCCAGCAATGTGGTCGGTGCCACAAGGTAGGGCACTACTCCAAGCTCTGCCGAGCATCCTGGGCATCAATCATCGGGGCCAGTGTGCCAGAGCCAAGGAGAAACCGGTGGATCAGGGCAGCCATGCCTTGTGGAAGAGGCCAACAGGGAGGAGAAGCAAGCAAAAGAGCGCAGAGACCAGGGCGAAGTAATAGCCTTGCTGGGGTGGGACAATGACACTAAAGAGTTGTTTGGCCTGTCAGTGCAGGAACCCGGGAAAACCAACAAGCAACCTAGAGAAGGAGCCGAGGCCACCACCAGGGGACCTACAGCAGAAACGGAGGCCCCCGGTAAGAGACTCGGGGTTGGCTGAGCGGAAAAGGTGGAAGTAGAAGGCCCAGAAGGTCTAGGTGTGAGTGGCCAGGGCTAGAACTCTAGACCTGGTCTATGCTGTTGAAAATAAAGTTTGTGATCATGTTCGTGTTTATACCCTTGGAATGGGATGTTATGATTGCAGTACGTTAAGGTGCAGTTAAATGATGTTGGTTTTGGGAACACAGCACGTCGGTTGTTCAGACTGCTGCGGTCACGTGTGTGGTCACGTGGGTTGAATAAATAAAAGGGGCGAGCGGCTTCCTGCCCACCAGTACAGTGCACAGCTACTGGTGGCTCTGTGGCCTGGCCTCACCAGACTCCACCACAGTGCGCACCTTTGCACGTTCATTTCATCGTTAAACAAAGGAGATCAGAGTTTTTGGAGGGTGGGGAGTGTGTAAGAGATCCCACCGCCGAGGGCAGCAGCACTTGACCCCCCCCCTCTGAGGCAGGCCATGCACGCTGACCTCTAAACTGTCCTGTGTGTCAGAGACCCCTTCATCTGAACAACAAACACTGGGCCGAAAACATCAC
Source organism: Ambystoma mexicanum (assembly GCF_040938575.1). NCBI lineage: Eukaryota > Metazoa > Chordata > Amphibia > Caudata > Ambystomatidae > Ambystoma > Ambystoma mexicanum. The sequence goes on from NC_090940.1 coordinate 209,294,532, forward strand.
ACAGCCGAGACCCACCACGTCAACGGCGTGCATTTCAGAGCTGTGCTTTGCGACCTATACATTCCCGAAAAGCCCAGCCAAGGGGGTGAAAAGAGAGGGCCCTCAGACGTCAAGGGCTGCATTTTCTGTTGTCCTTTTGATCACTGGTTAATATAAGATTTTATGTACATTGATGGTGGGTGTCTTTCTTCATTCACCTTTTTGTTCGTTCTGTCTTTTCGAATAGGCCACATTTATTGAGTGTGTCAGACACCCCAGATGCTATTCCTGAATAATGAGAAATTAGTGCGTTCAGATCTTCTCTGTGCTACGGTGCAGTGGGCATGTGCCCCAGGGGAGCAGTGCTGGGACCTTCAGGGACAATGGTGAGAAATGACATGAGAGTAATGCTGTAGCTTTGTCAAAGGCGGATGGTGGATGTCAGCAGACAGCTTTCTAAATGTTTTGAATATGCATGTTCTGTGCATCAAATCTGCCTAGTAGAATGGTTGTTGGCACTATACACATTGATATTAATGCTACATGTGGTGATCCATTCTTGTATGAAATGCATATCTGGGGTGAAAGGTTGTGTGCCTTCACTTCCTGTAATGTCACTCCGGGGTGGGGTCAAATGACATCACTTCTTGTGATGTCCTCAGAGGTCAAGGGTCACATGATGTCACTTCCGCTGGCATTTTGGTGAAATGACGTCCCTGCACAGAACCCTCAGAATCATCACCTTGGTATTATCGAGACTAGACTATGTAAACAGCCTCTAGCTTGGAATGCCACACACCTAACAAAATAAAACATCAGCACATCCAAAATCCTGCAGCAAGACTACTCCTGGGACTAAATAGAAGAGACCGCATCTCATCAGCCCTGAGAAGCCTACACTGGATCCCAATAAACAAATGCATTAACTTTAAATCCCAATGCATCATACACGAATCACTACACGGACAAGAAGCCACATTTCTCAAAGCCAAAATCAACTGCTGCCAACCAAGAAGAAACCTCAGATCGAGCAACGACGTCCAAATCGAAAAGGAAGACTACGAGAAAAGGAAATTCAGTGGAACCACATTCTCACATTTGATAGCTTAACTATAGAACTCAGTACCGAAGGAAATAAGAACGATGGAAGATCACCTAACCTTCAGAAAACAACTTCAAACGTGGCTTTTCAATTCACTCAGACAAGCATAAAAACAGGCACAAATCATAACCCGGCACCAAGGCAAACCGGGACAGTAGGGATCATGGAACCAACAATAAAACAACCACACACCCTTAGCCAAACAAACTACTAACCACTTACCACCTGCTCCTTTCTCCTCTACTGCATACCCCCCACATACTACACACTCTCAAAAGGGCCAGTCATACTACACTCAAAAACACATAAGCCACACAACCGCCACAAGAACAGCCACAACAACAAACAACCCTGAGAATGGACGTTACCCCTCCGTACACAACCAGCCCAGTGCACACAACAAAGCCCACTCAGAAAGACAACACACAAAGATGCCAGTTTCTCCTTCTTCTGCAAGCATCAACAGAAAAGCACAACCTGTATCCTATCCCTCTTCCCAAACTAACCAACCGCACCCACTTTCATACAGTGCCAAGTCAGTGCCTGGAGACCATGCAAATGGCAGCGGTGTGCAGTATAAACCAACATAACATGATATAACATAATATAACTTTCTTCTGAGGAATGGATAAAGCCAGAGACCAAATGGGGTGAAAATAGTATCCAGGGATACTGTATTGCAGGGTCTAAAATTGAGGGGAGCTGGGAACTATTTAGGCCTAGCTAACCACACTAGGAGAGAATAGTTATCTTGGCACCAACAGCTACCAAGGAATACGTTTAGCTCCCCAGGCAAACTGATGCCAAACAAACACAACTATGCAAATGTAACTCTTTGCATATGGGACAATCTAAAAATAAGCATTTTGATACATCTGTATGAGATTTAAAGCATAAGGGGTCATAATAAATTAGCAAAATGTCAGGTTTGCATCTTATGTGGAAGTTACATTTGCCAAATGTTATGTACTAGCTTCTGGTGCCGCAGTGATAGATTCTGGGCACTGGTTGACGCTGGATAACTGTTAGGTAAAATGTCACTTATTGCTATTTTACATCTATATTTGTGGACCCCCCAACTTTTTTCTTTTGTTTCCATGATTGGACCACTGCCGGCGTGCATCAATGGGGCAGATCTCCTTATTGGCCAGCTGGTTGCAAGCATTCACAGAACTTTGGGATATGAGGAGGGGGCCTGAGTGCAGGCTCGTAGATCACCTATAGGTCCGAATCGATCTGTACACAGAGCAAAGTATCCAGAGAAGCAAACCAGATCCAAGGACTCTCTAGAACCACACAGAGAAGGTTTGGCACCCTGAGCCCGCTGGTGTCCCGGTAGAGCCCTGCTTTGTGCTCAAACTCCAAAGGCCTGCAAAGCTGCTTTAATCCCTTGGAGTGGTGGGACCAATTAATCTCCACGCCTCCTTGTTGCCCTGCAAATGAGCTTTCTCGGAAGTGGCTCTTGGCCCTCCAGTGGACTGACCAGCTTGTATCTTGGCTCCTGCGTTCGAGTCCTGCTACATCAAGTTGTGCCTTGAGCTTTGGGGAAATCCTAGTTTGCACTGAAAAGCATCCCCGTGCCAAATTTCATTGACCCAGCTGCTTTGGGCCATGAGAGAGGAGTGAGTGTCAGTCCACGAGACTTGGATGCCCCTGCGTCACTGTGCAACAGTGATGGCCACTGCTGGTGACTTTCCAACCTTTCTTCAAGTGCCCTGGGACCAGCTTCATTGGTGCTTTCTTTGTCCTGCATTCGAGATGAGAGATCCAGCTCCAGTTATAAACCGGAACCGCACCTGCAGCGCCTGTGTACTTTGAAGCTTAACCAACGGGGGGTATCGTAGTCCAGTCAACCACCTTCAAACTTGCCAAGCTTGACCCCGGAGAGAGATAAGGGAAATGAGCAATCATACACCTTACCGGTGGCCCCCCAGTTCATCCAACCTGTTTTTAAACACAAAGGATCTCTTGTGGTTCTTGCCTTATCTTGGCTGGCCTCCCCTCCCTAAAGCCACCTGGAAGTTGAGGGCAGCTTTGTTCTCCAAAGCAGATCCTCCTCTGTCTCCCGTAACTGAATTTGAAACACTCCAGTGTCCTCTTCTCACTTTTCCTCCCCCTTGAAGTTCATACTTTGTTGCTTATTGCATCGCCGAGCGCTTTTACATACAAACATAACATTGAGCACAAGGCTCCACTCTTCGTAGGGCTGGACTTTGTAAGTTAGGGATATCCATTTCTGGAGTTGGCCATTGTGATAAAGTTTGTTTGCTTTCCCTCCTCACAGGTTTTTGTGGAAATCCACACTTTACCACATTTGACCAAAAAGTGACTGTACATATATTTTACATAGTGAATGTTTAAGTAGTATTATTACTGTGTTCTTCATTATTCGTTGGTATTTGTCCTGGGCTCATACATTGTGTATTATTGATATGCTACTGTCTAAGGGTAATTCTTGTTGTCCTACTGTGTGTGATCATCCAAGATCTCAGATCACCCCTACTACTCCTGAGACTTAGCCTTGACTGTTCTTCAAGCTACGTTTAATTGTCCTGGCTAACTTCACAGAAGTGTTCCATGTTTAAATAACAAGCGCAGAGTTCAGAAATCCATTCTAACAAATGGGACTTTTGTTGGCCAGTAGTTGTAAACCACTTAACTTAACTAATAAAATGGAATTAGTCACTGCTATTACTGTGGGTGCTTCTAAATCTGAAACACTGAGAAGGCTATGTATAGAAAGAAGCATCACTGCCTCTTCCAGAAAAGCTGAGCTAGTCCAAAAATGATTGATTGGCAAGAAAGTTGAATTGTACCTCTTTCCTCTTATGATAGTGCAGAAGGTACTGGGGCTACTCCCAGTAACAGGCATGATGTGTCCATTGCTGCCATCATAGAGAGAGAGTATGAGGATGATGATGCCCAATCCCACTTGTCCTCTATTTCATCTGGAGCTGAGGATGTGATAGATCTCAAGAGACAAAAGCTTAGGCTGAGAGAAAAGGACCTTGTTTTTAACATGGCTAAGCTGTAGATGGAAACATTGGAAAAACAAAAAGATAGGGAACATCATTTGGAGCTTTGAAGGCATGATTCATTTAGTCATGCTGGAACATATTTTTGCCTCATGTTCCCCCTGATTTTAAGCAGCATCTGGCTGACTCTAAGGACATAGATACCCAAAAAATATCAACTGCATGAGATTTATGAGTATCCCACAATGTGTCCACAAAGACAAGCCTGCTTCTGGGATGCAGGAAGAGAAGAAGAGGCAGAAGGCGGAAGAGGGTGGTTCAATTGAACAATCATCATCCCAACAAGGCCATACAAAGTTTAAAAAGGGTAAGTCACATGACCATGTACCGGGTAGTGGACTAATCAACCAAATCACACCTATGTGCCATGACCCAGTGGATCTTGTGTGACTTGTGGAGCAAATGACCATGTGAAGGGGGACCCCAGATGGAAGGTCAAACCCTTGGGGGTCCACTGTGTGAATTTGGCCTTCTACCAAGAAGAGGAAGAGATACTCACAGGGGCATCCTTCTCTTATGATTCCTTCCCCAGTGGGATAGGATCAGAAGTAATTTTTGTTTCCCTGGGATCCTGGGAACCTAGAGTGGCTGAGGTATATGCCTCCGTCCCTGACAATACTAAGCATTACTTTAAGGATAGTGTCTTGGTAGATGGCGTAGACACCTCTGCCATCAGGTACACTGGGGCCAGCAAAACTGTAGTGGATCCCACTTTGGTACACCTAGAGGAGCTAGCCAGAGCTCCTTTGATGCCCACTAAATTAGCTGCCTTACCCCCTCTCAAGTTTCCAATTATCCTGGCAACTCTAGCTGTGAATGGTGGAGTAGTAAGGATACCTGTAAGTGTTCAGAGGCAAATCCCTGGGAGGGTACTGCTGGGAAAGGATCTCAGAGACTTAGGTCTTGTGAGAGATACAGCAGAGAGACCCTGCACTAGGTCTCAAACCAAGGCTGCCTTGGTCAAGTCCTAGGCTGAGCCAAAGCCAAAGGGGAAACCCAAAGCTATATGAGCCAAAAAGCAAAGAGAATGAAAGAGAATATTCCCCCCAACTCACATGCCACTGAGGTGGAGGCAGTTGGCCAAGTTCCTGAACCTGACAAGGAAGAGGAGCTGCCTGAAATACTTAACCCACATGACCATCCTGAATTGCAAAGTGTACTTGCAGAAGGTGGTCCCGATAGGGAAGAGTTCAGTAAGGGCCAACGTGAGTGCCCATCTTTGGAAGTCCTCAAGGGACAGGTCTGCTGCCAGCTTGAGGGTGAACCTCCTGGGAAACATATGATTTATTGGGACAGTAGGCTAATATAAAGTGAGCCCACAGAGTCCACTGAAGGAGACCATAGGAGGTTGGTGATCCCCCTTCAAGTGAGACCCTTCCTCCTACAGTTGGCACATGAGGTCCCCTTTGCAGGCCCTCTTGGTATCAAGAAGACGAATGAGAGGTTATCTATGAACTTCTACTGGCCCAAGATGGTGATCCAGGCAGAAGTCCACTGCAGGAGTTGTGCCATTTGCCAAATCTCTGGTAAAAGTGGCACAACAATTCAGGTTCTATTGGTACCATTCCCTGTAGTGGGTACACCATTTGAGAGGGTAGGGATTGACATTGTTGGTCCCCTTGACCCTCCAACATCCTCTGGCAGCAGGTTTATTCTGGTGTTATATCTTGAAGCCATCCCACTGAAGACAGTAACCGCCAGGTCAGTTGCTAAGGCATTACCTGGCATATTGACTAGGGTTGGCGCCCTAAAGAAGTTGGGTCTGACAGAGGCAGCAACTTCATGTCCAAGTATATGCAAGCCATGTGGAAGGAGTATGGGCTCTCCTATACGTTTTCATCAGCTTGTCATCCACAAACCAAGGGCTTAGTTGAGAGGCTTAACATAACTCTCAAAAGCATTATTGGAGCTCTTGGGGAGACCGAGAGGAGACATTGGGATCTCCATGTACCATGCTTATTCTTTGCCAACAGAGTGGTTCCACAGCAAGGAGTTGATTATAGTCCCTTTGAACTTCTCTTTGTTCACCCTGTCAGGGGACCTCTAGCCATAGTTCCGGGAGGATAGCTTAACGGCAACGTGCGCGCCTTGGAAGCAAGACGACACGAAGCAACACAGGTTAAATCCCCGGGTCCGTGCTTAGAAACCTCTGGGTGTTTAAGCGCGTTATAAATACGTAACTAAGACATACACAAAAAAAAAGCACAATTACGCAACTAAAAAAAAAAAAAAAACGAACAATTCCTGTAACAGCGCCTCGATGCCCGCGGGCTGTGTGAGCACTTTAAAAAATTAAAAAAGCAGAAATAAAATAAAAATAGTTAAGAATCCCTCCGGTCACTACAAATGTAGTGGACTATGTGCTGGGATTGAGAAAGAGGGTGGTCTTACTGATTGCTCAGGCCAGTGACAAGTTGAAGGCTGGTCAGACCTTGGTCAAACATTGGTATGACCAGGAAGCTTCACTTGTACAATTTCCCCCTGGTCAAGAAGTCCTGATCATGAATCCTACAAGGCCTAGGGCCGTACAGGATAAATGGTCAGGCCCTTACGGAGTTGTGGAGCAACTAGGTGAGGTAAACTATTTAGTGAACTTTGGAAGGCCTGGTCAAGCCCCAAAAGTGTTCCATATAAATAGACTGAAGGCATTTGTTCCTAGGGTGGAAATGGCTGCTCTGCTCTTGGCATCAGAAAGAGAGGAATAGGAATCGGAACCCCTCCCAGACCTGTTCCAAGGCAGTCCTTAAAATGGATCCATTGTGGGTGTCAAATTGGCCCCTCAACTTTCTCCTAAGCAGCATAGTGAGGTGAGGACTTTGCTGAAGCAACTCTTCCCCTTTATTCACTCACTCCAGGTTTTACACCTTGGTTCAAACATGACATTAACACTGGAGATAGTGTACCTACCAAATGTAGAAGCTATAGGATGTCAGACAAAGTTAGGTTCCACATCAAGTCTGAGATCAACACAATATTGGATCTTGGGGTGATAGAACCCTCCAATAGTCCATGGTCCAGTCCTGCGGTTCTGGTGCCAAAGGCAGGAACCTCTGAAATGAGGTTCTGTGAGGGGACAGGGCTCTAAATACTTTCACCAAGACAGATGCTTACCCACTACCAAGAACAGACACATCTGTAGACAAGCTGGGTGCTGCAAAGTACCTCAGTGCCGTTTGATCTCACTTCAGGGTATTGGTAAATAACCCTAACAGAAAGTGCCATGGAGAAGACAGGATTTTGAACTCCAGAAGGGATTTAACAGGTCAGGGTAATGCCATCTGGATTGAAGAATACACCTGCCACATTCCCGAGGTTAGTAAACCATGTTCCGAATGGGTTGGGTGAATTCTGCATTGCATATCTTGATGATATAGCAGTATTCAGCCCCACTTTGGAGGAACATGTAAAAAACCTTGGGATTGTGGTGCAGGCTCTTCAGGAGGCCCACCTGACCATAAAGGCCAGCAAGTGTCACATTGATCAGGGTTCAGTGGTCTAGCTTGGGCATGAGGTTTTTGGAGGTAGAACGTAGCCTCTTCTCAGTAAAGTACAAGCAGTACAAGACTGGTCTACCCCCACAACCCAAACCCAAGTGTGAAATGTCCTGGGCCTCACTGGGTACTGCAGGAATGTCATGGCAGACTACGGTACCATAGCTGCCCCCCTGACTGCCCTCACTATTCCAAAGAACCTCAAGAAGGTCTCTTGGTCTGAGGAGTGAGAGAAGGCGTTGAAGGCATAAAAGACTCATTGTGCAAGGCCCCTGTTCTCAGAGTGCCTGACTATCAGAAATCTTTTATTGTGCAGACAGATGCCTCTGATACTGGGATAGGTGCAGTTCTATCACAGCTATAGGAGAAATACAGGGAACACGCTATTGGATTAATCAGTCATCAGTGTAAGGACAGAGAGCTAAGGTGGTCTACTGTAGAAAAAATTTGTTTTTCTAATGTGTGGGCCCTAGGGAAGTTGAGGCCCTACCTCTGTGGGACCCACTTCACAGTGCAGGCTGGCCATAAGCTCTTAACATGGCTGATGAACATGAAGGGAGAGAATCCTAAGTTGCGCAAGTGGTCCATTAGCCTCCAAGGCTTTGACTTCACTATTGAACATAGGCCAGGTGTCCAACATAGCAATGCTGAGGGGTTGTCCAGAATGTATAACTGACCTGAAAATGAGGCTCATCCAGGGGTGGATAAAGTCCCCCTGTCCTTAGTCTGGGAGGGTCGAGTGTTAGGTAAAGTTTCACTTACTGCTATTTTACCTCTATATTTGTGGACTCCCCCACCTTTTTTTGCTTTTGTTTCAGCCTCCTGTCCTGACTTTCTGCCAGTGAAGCACAGCCTTCAGCTACCCTCCACTGGGCTTTTGCTCATCGTTATGGGGAAACGGACTGTCCTTCAGGCAGTCAGTACAGAGGAACCTTGTTTCTCTTAGTCTTATGACTTTGTTGCCACTTTTGGCTATTGTATTTCAGTGTGCAAAGTACATTACTGTACCGCTCACTGGGGTCCTTGCGTTTTTGGGCCCTAGACATTCCTTAAGGATTTTTTGGCAACTGGACAATGTGCTTAGGAGTAGACTGGTGGCAGCAGAAGCTTTTTCATGGGTTTTTACATTTCTTTACCGAGCCATACCACGCTTACCGTGTTTGGCTCATGAGTGTGGCTAGTGTCCGTCATGGCCATGCACAAGGTCGTTTGTCTTTTCTTTTAGCCATTTTGTCAGTTGGCCTTCCTCCTGGTCTTTGTGACCTGCAGAGTCCTTATTTGGGCATACATTCATCCGCGAAAGCCAGCACTTTTCACGGGCTGATGCATGTCATGTGTGTGGGTACCCAGGAAGTGGGCTGGGACCATCTGGTCCCAATCCAGACTACTGGTGCCAGGATGTCTGGTGTGCACAAGAGCATGAGAGCCACAGTGGTCCATGACTGGACAACTGCTGGTGTGCCTGAGTGGGACAGATCTCCTCATTGGCCTGCTGGTTGTGAGCACTCACTGGACTTTAGGATATGAGGAGGGGGCCATGAGTGCAGACCCGCAGATCACCCATAGGTCCAAATCGACCTATACCCAGAGCCAAGTATCCAGAGAAGCAAAGCATACCCAAGGACTATCCGTAACTGCACAGAGAAGGTTTGTCACCCTGAGCCCGCTGTTGTCCTGGTAGAGCCCTGCTTTGCGCTCGATCTCCGAAGACCTGCCATTCAGTGAACTGACCAGCTTGTACCTTGGCACCTACGTTGGAGTGTTGCAGCATCTAGTTTGCCTCAAACTTTGGGGAAATCCTAGTTCTCACTGCAAAGCATCTCCTTGCCAAATTTCATTGACCCAGCTGCTTTGGGCCACAAGAGAGGTGCATGTGTCAGTCTGCAAGACTTGGGGGCCTGTGAATCACTGGGCGCAGTCAGTGACGGTTGCTGATGGCGACTTTCCTGCCTCTCATCAAGTGCCCTGAGACCAGCTGACCGAAAAGTGACTGTACATATTTTACATAGTATTATTATTGTTTTCTTCATTATTCACTAGTGTTTGTTCTGGTCCTAATAAATGGTGTATTTTTGATATACTACTGTCTACGGGTAATTCTTGTTGTCCTACTGTGTGTGTGCTCATCGGAGACCTCAGATCACCCCCACTACTCCTGAGATTTAGCCTTGACTGCTCTCCAAGCTACCTTTAATTGTCCTGGCTAACTTCACAGAAGTGCTCCTTGTTTCACTAACAAGGGTGGACTCCTGAACATCTGTTCACCAGAACAGAGTTCAGAAATGAATTCTAACAATAACCAGGAGCTTCTTTTAGCTGCTGTTTATCTAATCTTAATTTCAACCCCTGCATTGAATGGTGGGTTCTCAGCCTTCCTTCTAAAACTGCTGTTCAGACTTCAACTACTTCAAGTGAAAAGGAGGTGAAAAGGGAGTTCATATTTACAGATTCTAACTGCATTTTAAAGACACATTTTGTGCAAAACAAAAATGAATCGGTCACTGCTGGTGACTCTTTTGCCATACTGACACCCCAATGTTGTGTGCTAATTCCTACAGATTCACATGGGGAAATTAATTTAAAGAAATCTACAAATAGGGGTGAAAAATTTTCTGATTCTACAACTGGGTACATTAATAATGTGCAAAATAATTTTTAAAAAATCAAAATTGCCACCACCCCGAATCGGTAAATAATGGGCCAATTAAGAATACAAATTAAATTATTGGTCAATAATGATCACATACACAATGTCAACATTACTACTCTCTCTCTCTCTCTCAGACACAAACGAAGGAGAAAAGAATCATAAAACAATATAAATTAGATTTAAAAAAGCAGATGATTCAGAACTACTTCTGTTAGTATAAGTTATCAGCATTAAGAAAAGCAATGTTATGTGCTGTTGTTAGTTCAGAATCAAATCCACTATGAGGTATTGCTACATGCTGGTTCTCAGTGTACTCTCATTCAAAACTCCCTCTTCGACCAGTTAAATCAGGAGAGTGGGGATGGTCATAATATGCAAGTTCTACCACTAACCGGAACTACAGAATCTTGATGGGTGGCAAATCACAGTTATCGGAACAACAGAGCTAGGGCTGAATGAAGGCCGTATTGGGTGCAGGCATCCAAAAATAATAGCAGAAGTCAATGATACCCCTTTATTGTTATATTGATTTTTTGGATTTGATTGATTTTTACCACTCTAAGGAAGGCATGGTATCAAACAGTAAGACGGACACAAGTGATCACAGTTCAAGGGTGTTTATTGAACTTCAATTGGGTTTGAAAAACGCCTACCTAATCCTAAATGTAAAGACTGGAGCAAGCTACGACCATCAAATGATAATAACGCAGGCCTAGTTGAGTCTGTCAAAAATGTATTTATTTAATGTGCTACAGTTTTATGTAAACAAAACTTTACACATTCAATCATTCATAATATTTCTTACAAAATAAATCATTCCTTACATCATTAATAAATAACCATTAATTCAATGAATCCATCTGTCATCTTAACAAACAATTCATTAACTTAAGATTCAATTCATACATGTTTAAAACAAAAATAATATTTAAAACAAGAGTAAGAGCAACATACACCTCTGCCAAACCGAGTATCAGGTTCTAGAGATAGGATATGGCAGGTTCTAGGGATAGGAGTATAGTACAATGAGGAAGATTCAGGTAGATCCAACTCGGCTCATAGTCCAGCACCTTACTCGTAAACAGTCTCTGCATTTCCTTCAAAATACAGTCCCCCAGGATCCTTGTTGAGATTATGTTACCTTAATCAAAAGTTAAACCAATGTTACTCCTTTTCCTCCTTGGTTATAGGGCACCGCACCTTGTTCAAGGTCACCCATTCTTTTTTGTACAATGGACCATATGCTGAAGAGCGCTATATGTAATTTCGGATTAAGTGTATTAATACAATAATGCCAGAATTCCTTCGTTCCCATAAACTCTGTGTTATGCACAAATTTCCCAAGATAATTAATATGGCAATCAGACAGCTGTGGGCATAAAGTCAATACATGTCTTGCTGTTTCAGGTTTAGAAGAATCTCCACAGATTCTACAATACCTTGCCGGGCTGGGGAGTACCGTTCCCCGTAATTGCGTAAACTCGCGTGCGTAGGAAGGAGCTCTAGGTAGTAAATAAGGGCAGGAGGGCAAGACCACTTTTGCAGTTTGCGCCAAAGGAAGCTTCTATTGACAGAATCAAAAGCTGCCCTAAAGTCAATATAAAGGACATATAGAGGGGGGTTATTGGTTGTAGCGCTTTACTCCTTAGTGAGTCCATAATGAGCAGGTTATGTGCTGTTGAGTACCCGGTCCTAAGCCACTCTGAAAACAGTCTAACATCCCCATCTCATCCACCCACGCTTGCAAAACCTTTAACAAAAGGGAAGCAAACATCTTTCCTGTGCTATCCAGCATGGAAAGTAGGGGCCAATTGGCGGGGTCTGTTCAATGGCCTTTATTGAAGACTGGGATCAGAATGGATCTCTGCCATGAAGTAGGAATTCTGACCTCTGCCAGAACTTTCTCAAATATTATTTTCATAAGACTTGCCCAGAACTGTGGATTGCTTTTTATAACAGCATTAGAAAGACCGTTAGGGCCCAGTGCACGAGATGATTTTAGTGACTTGATTTTACTTACTAGCTCCTCAATTGAAACTTCAAAAGGAGGTACAATTTGCGTAGCACTAATGTTCGCCCGTTCAGGTGTATCCCTGATGCCATTACGGCTCTCAAGGAAGAATGTCCATTCTTGAGCACCTATTGGGTTGCTTGTTAACAGTTTCCTGTTACCTTTAGCCTCCCCCAACAAGGCCCAGATGTTTCGGGTGTTTTTAGTGCACAGTACACTCACTGTTTTTCACCATCTATTCAGTTTTTGTGCTTTTGTGTACATTTTTAACCAGGTACGATATTTATTTTTTAGCTTTCTGATGTTATTATACATTACAATTACTGGGCAAGTGGTGGATCTGAGTTTACGTATTTCACCCCTACGTTTACGTATAGAAACCCGTATTTCCTTATCAAAGGACAAGTTAGGAGCTAACTCCTTATGGATTAGAGGCCGTCTACTTGAGGTGTGTTCACCTGCAAATGCAGTAATCCAACCTTCAATTTCTTCCAGAGTCATATGTGGAAATTCCTGGTCCCAAGCCCAGTCCCCGGAGTCAATCTTACCATTTGCCTTCCTGATGTTCTTACCAAACCAGATAATGCAATTGGCCCTGTGGTTTACATTGACCCCACCACCATGAACGTTTAAGGTGGTAGAGGGAATCACATCCATATTCATTATCAAAGGATCATGGTCACTCCAGGGACTCTGAGTTACTGTCATATCCAGGACAGTAGATGCCACTTCTGCACTCACATATACATAATCAATCACACTCAGGAGCTGGCCATTTTGCCAAGTGCTCTTCCCCGGTCTATCACTCCGAGTTCTACCATTTATTATTTCTAGGTCCCAGCACCTGAAAAAGGCTCTCCAGCATGCGTCCTCAGCATCCTCAGCTTCATTAGACATCACACTATGTGGGAACAAACAGGGATTTCTAGCTGTATCCCCTCCCCCTTTGATATGACAATTTAGATCTCCAGCCACAATGACAAAGTGTGACTTAGTATCGCTTTTCCATTGACCTGGTAATTCGTGAAGCGCATCTTGGCTTAATTTGCGATGACTTGCACCAGGAGGGTTATATACATTAACTAGGAGTATTTTTTCCCAGGACTGCTTCGATGCTATGGTGACTTCAATTGCGCTAATATACTCCTCGTAGATGGTCATAATCTTTCTGCTAGGGACAGAGTTCTTGACCCCAACTAGGAGACCACCATAAGGCCGTCGACGGGGTCCTTTCTTGGCCGGCGAGTGGTACAAAGAGTACCCGTCCAAAAATAACGGGGCAAGGAGCCAAGTCTCTTGAAGCAGAAAGAAAGTTTGGTTGGCAATAAGTGGAAGAGATCCTTTGATAGTCAGTAAATGGTTGAACCCACGCGTATTCCAGCTCAACAATGTGCAGGTTCAAGGTTTCGAGAGGACCATCGGAAGAGAGTCTGCCAGACATTTCAAGGTGTTTTGAATATCACTTAACTGGACCTTCTTTCCAGTAGGCAGATCAGCTTTACTAGGATGTTTGCTATTCATTGGTTTTAAGTTGTTGGTGATTAGTTGGTCCTCCTCCTCCTTATTCGCGTCCACTCCCAGCCCCACTTGCATTAGACTGGACTTGTGTGAGCGAATCAGCTGAATCGTGGCCTGTACTGTGCAATGCAGCGCCGAGACATTGGGGTTATGTACCCTGAGAGGTCCAACAAAGGTAAAGTCCTCAGACCGTATCACACATAGTTGTGGGCCAAGGTGTGATTAGGCCAACACCTCCTGCCTAGTTAACCATTTGTTGTCCACTTTTTGATTCGAATTTTTAACAATGCAGATTTTATGGTCAATAGAATCCCGCCCCTCAGCAACCTCTCTATCCGAGGGGGGTTTTTGAGCCTGCTTTTTGCCTCTTCTTTGGGGAGGTGAATATTTATTTGTTTCACCCTCTGAGTCACTTGCCAATGTTGAATCCTGATCATTGCTGCTTACATATGAAATCTCATTAGATTTTTCAGGAAGGATCCAGCTAGTCAAGGTACCTGCCTGATTACTTAGGCGTTTCTTGGCTCTACGTGCTCTTCTCCTTGCTTTTTGGATTTCATTGGCTGTGGGTCAGTTGCAGGAAGGGGTGAAGCTATAATCACTGGAATCTTCTTATTTGCCGCTCGCCTAGCCATGCGCCGCTGTTTCCTAGAGTAAAAAGCAGCTGAGTCGTTAGATGGATCAGGATCCGCTTCTGCGATTAGAGGAAGGGCCTCCTCTTCAATGTTTCAGCCTTGAGCTTTAAGATCCAACTGTCGAGAATCTTGTGGGACTCTTGGGTCAGGCAGTCCCAAGTGGAGAACAGAATTGACATGTATTCTCTCAAATAGTTTGAACAGGATTTTGAGAGCAGGTCCGTAATCATAGTTGAATTAATGCGGGACTGCTCACTGGTTCCTCATTCTTTCGGGCGAACCGACTCCTCTAGGTCGATATAGAGGTTTGGCGGTGCTGAAAGACGAGCCCTCCCAGGTGTTGACAAGGAACTGGATGGGGGTTTAGTTGGGTATCTTCAGGCAAAACAGCAGGAATACTTTTACTGTTTTCTTGTTATTGTCCCGTTTCCAGAGTAGCTAGCGCGCTATCCTCAGTGTGAAGAAGCTGGGCTTCAGTTAGCTGTTCTCCTTCATTTGCAGGCATAAAATCTCTTGCGGTAGAGGCCATAGATTTTTGAATTGACAAACATAAATCCAATAACCAATTGTTATCACTGTCATCATAATTAGACACGTCAAGTACTTGACTTTCATTGGTGTTAGGGGTTTGATCATCTCCAGCCGGTTCGTTATCTGGTTTGTTTTAGGGGTTACTTTCTGAAAAAGTGCATGGATTGTACCCTTATCAGCCCTATCACCAGCAGAGTGGTTCATATTGTTCTGAGGCGGAATAGTTTCTTTATTGATTTTGCCCTTCATCATATTATAATGTGACTTAGTTGCTTTAGGTTTTGTCATATGCAAAGTCAGTTCAAATACGTGTGTGAATAGGTGGGCCGGTTAGTGTAAGGGGGTCAGCTGAGGCAGAGAATCAATCTGGTGGCCCGTTTGGAAAGGATGCAGAGTGTTAAACGCCTGAGACCAAAGAGATCGACTCTGCAGTCTGTCAGCAGCCACTCACTTAGCAATGCGTTTCCGCACTTACCACAAGCATACGACCCAGGCCACCGTCAACTCTCTACCAGAGATCAGGAACCTCTGCACTCTTGCGTGCGGGTTTGCGTAGGGTATGCTTCTGTCTCCTGCCTCCAGCCCAAACAGCAACAAACAGTGTCAGTCCAAAGCCCTTCACTCCACCAGGGCTTAACGCCGCAAGGGCAACGCGCAAGGAAATAAATACTCCTTCCTACTTCCTGATGGGGGCGGGGCCCTTGCGTTAAGGGAGCCACTCCATGCTACAGCACTGTCAGGGAAACAGCAACAAACAGTGTCAGTCCAAAGCCCTTCACTCCACCAGTGCTTAAAGTCTGTCAAAAATAAAATGGCCTATTCTAATAAACCTATTGCCAATCCTTAATTCTAAATACAAATAGTGTTGGAAACAATGTTATGCAAAAGAAAAGTGTTCAAGTAATGATATGTCAGAATATTCAAATCGTTCGCTTCCGTCCCCATGTTTTCAGCACGGCACAAGCGGCAAACTCGAGCTTAGCACACTCTGGCTTCTCTAGCACGAGGATACATTTCAAAACTCCAACATCAGGGTCTTCTGTGCCAAAGTCTCTTTGCCGTTCCTTATTCCAGAGGGCCTGATGCAACACGACAAACATTTAAGTTTCTTTCTCCTTAGGATTTCACATAAACAACTTCTCATGTGATTTACTGTTCACCCCGGACCCCTCTCTGCCAGGCTCAGACCCATTTTAATACAAAATCTTCAATTGGTCTCCCTCCCCTGGACTCGGACCAAATTTATTGACTTTCCAAACTTTCTCTACTTCATCCCAAACAAAGACTTTCGACTATGCGTTGGATTTTGTTCGACCTGTCGCATGACCACTTCGATTGACAATTACTCATTCTATTCTTCATATAACCTTTTTTCACTTTCACTTTTGCCAGTTCTTAGCTAGATACCATAGAGAGCCTTCGATTGAGCACCCACGCAGTGACGGACCACTCTGTCAAGGGTATTGTATCTTGGTTTAAAGTTCAATCACCCATCAGCAGTTCAACTTTACTTGCGTCTCTTATCACATGCGTTTTAACAATGTTCGTTCCAGGGCACGCCCCAGCGCTCGCCATACAATGTTACAGCTTGGAACCTTGGATTCAACACAGACCGGTTTTGTATCAGTCTGCCCAACTCACCGGATGTGTTGATTTCACTGACGCTGCTGTGTTCGTGCAACCAAGAACGATACCACGGCAGCTGTTCCTTATCCCTGCCTTGATAATTGACATGGGAGGGCCCTGGGTATCTCTGACACACAATGCAGGATTATTCAGCCTGCCTTCCTGGTTTTACGCTTTCTTTTCTCGAGGTTCCTGGAAAATAACAGCTCCTTGTCGAAAAGGTCAAGGGAACTTCCCTCCATGTGATCACCTTCAATTTTGACGTCTTTCTTCTCTCGTTCAGTTGCCATCTCATAACTGCTATTTCCTCATGTGCTTTGCTTCGATCTGAGTGTGCTCTCGTGCTCTGCCTTTTATCCGTGTGGGGAAGCTTAGTGGAATTCAGGTATGTGTGATGGTCAGTTGTTTCCTTCACCTCGCCTGACCATAGTATTGGGGCACGTCAGGCATACTGCTTGAATGTTAGTCTTTTTTCTGACATAGCAGGCTGTCAGTGTGAAAGTGTTTGTGTTGTAGAAGGGGGGGGGCGGTTGAGTTTCTAAATATCTTAACTGGTAGGATGAAGTGAAGGTGTTACAGGGAGGGTATAGAGCATTACGCCATCCGGTGTCCCACTCCCCAAAAGACCCCTCACCCAGGCGATCCTCCCGCACTGGTCCACCCTAGGAAATGGATCCAAAAGTGATGCCTGTGTCCTGGCCACATGGGTGATAGATCCCAAGGGACTAGTGGGTGAGACACCTTCTGGTTTCTCACACCACTTACCAACTGCATTAAAAACGTCTTTTTGATACAAGTATTATGACCAATCAATACATGCAATGCTATTGATTATGTTACCCTTAAAGGAATTACCATTTAAGGAGATTTAGAATTTCATTTAGATTTACTTTCAGATTAATCAGACAGTTAACATGACCATGAAAGGTACTGGTGAAATCCGAGATGGCATCACTGCATAGGCTCATTGCATGTTATTTGCTGATGTTTCCTGCAGATTATCATGTGCACTAAAATACTTTACACAATTTTTGAACATGTAAAGATACATGTTATGTTTTCCCCACAAACTATATCTTGCATACATTGGCTATGGTACTCAATTTTTATTTTTATTAAACAAAGTACATTCAATGATGTGCTTATTAATCTAAGCAACATTTTCTAGTGGTAATCACAAGTTAAAAAAGGTTTCAACACTAAAAGCTAAGAATAAAAGAACTGGACCTAACCTGCAGGAAACCTAAGGGAGCAGAACACATGCTATCCCTCCCTTCTGCTTACTTTTCTCCACCACTCCTACCCTTCTCTCTCACTACTATGGGCCTCATTATAACTATTGCGGAATGCGTTTAACAGCGCCGGTAATGGTGCCGGCGCCGTTAAACTCATTCCGCACTATTACGAGGTTCCCTCGCAGGACCTGATGTGGATGTCTGGTTTATCCAGACGTCCATAGCGGGTTCTTTGAGGAAACCAAGGAGCTAACAACGGGCCCTCTTGAAATGGGCCCGTTGTTAGCTCCCTCCCCATTCCCATTGAGCCCTATGGGGGCTCGAATGGGAATGGGGAAGGTCTGGGTTCCCTGAATGGGGAAATACCGGGCCCTCCATACTCGGAATGGCCCGGTATTTCCCCATTCAGGAAACCCGGACCCGAACACGGTTTTGGAGGCAGCCATGGTGACAATAGCGCCATGGCTACCTCCAAAGACGTAATGAGGTCCTATGTCTTCTGTTGAGACACAGATGAGTTGGTCACCCATAGCTTCTACCCCACACCAGCTCAATACTGCACAGGTGAGAAATGTTACTTACTAAGACAACTGTCCCGCCCTTATCCCAGGCAGGTACAGCAAGAGATGGCCACGATCTAAGCTGAAGATGGCATGAATAACCAAACAAACGTTGGTGACTATAAATTTGCATGTATTGTACACAAAGCAACTGTGCACTCAACATGAAGAACGTATACATTAGCTAAGATATGCACTTATACATGGAGAATATTAACATAGCATGCAAAGCTAAATTTTGTTTATGTTGCAATATCACAGATAAGAGGGCATTGCTAATCCTTAATTAATGCATTATTTGAGTTTAGACCTGCAGGTTTCCACATCAATTGTAATGTTACTTTAGGCAGTTGTTTTTAGCTTATGCCAATGAATGCTTTTGTAGTGTTTTGTAGTGTTTTCGCTCCGGTGCCCTTCTCTCATTGTTTTATTGTTTTATTATAATTCATTTTCATTACTACTTCAAATGAAAGTATTATTGTCTAAGTGTATTTGTTCATTTTTAATGATGTAATGTAAAAATGTGTTTTGAAAAAGTTGTGTTTACTCAGCTGTATTCAATTAAAAAAAAATAACATAGCATCCATAAGACATGAATACTAACATAAGCAATGTATAAGCTGAATGCAACATGAATGACACGTGAATATGGCTCACTAACATAGAAACATAACAGTAATGGGCAGCCATCTTTTCCCAAATGGAAGCCACAACATGCTTCTAATTAAATGAAAGGCCTCATGGCTTAATGAGAACACAAAATGCTGAAACCAAAGAAATACAGTCTGTGCAGGACGCAAGAAGGATACTTCCAGATGAATGAAAGTCTTATAAGAGTACACCCAGCTTTTGTAAGCCAGCTGCAGGAGACAACATAGCCCTCACATCAATATTAGCTAAACTCTTAATAAATGAAGGGTGAAATAATTCCAACCATGGTCCCAACCCACGTGACCCATAATTGAAGAACACTGTCTATTCATGAGCAACGAACACAGATAGGACACCTGGCTTACTCCTTACACGTATCCCCAGACATGAGGCACCACACAAGGCCAAATACATGGAGATCACCCTGGCTCATGGCCTAGAAATGAGGGATGTATCGTTTTAAATTGAAAGAAAAGCAGTCCATGGAGCTCCCTCCTCCTACTCCTGTTTGGCTCATTTCTTGATGAGCTGTCAGTTGTCCAAGATTGGTTAGTAAGAAGCCAACAATGCAAATCTCCAATGTTACGCCACCCATGAAGCAAGGAACATATTGCAGAGATGATGTGTTTTTACTGTTATCAATTTGGAGGTGGTTGCAGGATTGATTGATTGATATTTTATTTCTATCGCGCTCGTACACAACTGTTTCAGAGCGCGACAAGGCAAGGGAAGGGAACAGGGGAGAACAAAACAGCGATCTTACTAGACCCAGTGACATTGACAACGCGCAAGTGCATTGGAGAGGGGGGAGGGGAAAAGTGCATGGAAGGGGGGAGAAATGGAAAGTGCGAAGCAGAGGAGAAACAGATAATTGTTTTATGAGAAATTTTGTAAAAGGTTTTTTAGGAATTTTTGCAATTTTAAAGTGATGTTTTATAGAGTAGAACAATGTTTTGTGATTTATATGAAATTAAAATTGTGATGTATAAATTGTGAGTCGACTTAGTACCTATTTGTTAAAAGTTGTCATGATCTCTGCTTCCAAAAGGTCAGGGTTTTCCCAACTCCCTTGGAAGCAGATCCATAACCCAGGTTCCGAGGGCCAACCAGTCCCAATTGGGACCTTTTGGACCCAGTCCTGGCGCCAGTGGCACCAGGCTCATAAATGTGCCCAGTCCCAGCGCTTGAAGCGCCGGGCTCATAATGCTTGGGTGGACTTACCTGCAGCAGACCATGCTGCTTACTTGCCTGCCAGCTGAGCCTCTGATCCTCTTCTGTTTGGAACTACTTTTCCTGTTGGGTGGGGCAGGAGCCACTCCCTAGATTCAGAACACTGGAACTCTTCTGGAAAGCAGGAACTCTTTTCTTACCTAGGCGTGGCTGTGGAAGGAGACACCTAAGCACTACAGGAGGCTATTTAAACCACACCCGGTGGATGAATCTTGCTTTGCGTTATTCTGCATCCTCTGCAGCAGAACGCTCATCGTGTCTTCTGCATCGGATCCTGGACCTAAGGAAAAAGGCTTACCATCCTGAATCCAGTCTTCAGCAACACCTATAAAGACAAGAAAGAACAGGTTAGCATTCCGGCATCTGAAAGACAAAGGCTTACCTACTCTTCGTGCACTCCGGAGGTCTTCACACTGCATTCCGGCATCTGAAAAACAAAAGCTTACCGACTCTTCGCACGCTCCGGAGGCCTTCGGCGCTGCATCCTGCATCTGAAAGACAAAACAAGGTGCGTTTAAAGACATTGGGGAACTTTAATACTCACGTGCCATTACTCCTTTCCACATCAACCCCAGTGGGTATTCCGGCACCCTGCATCCGCTCCGAACTCGTACCTGCAAAATAAAAGACAGTTAGAGCGCATCGTGAAGCAGGCAACAAGCGCTTACTTACGTGCTTCCAGGCGCTTCTATTCATCATACGGACTCCATCTTCAACTCACTTCAGCCCGTCATCCGCCATCGCCGCAACCTGCAGAACAAGAGACATCATTGCTAAAGACTTTAAAGACAATAGAATTACTCGAAACTTACCGTTCGTGCAGTAAACGAGGGACAGCAGTCCTCTGAAGTCAAGAGGCCTGCGCTACCGATCCAGTGAAGAAACTGGTTACAGCACCCTGCCCCGAGGCAGATGGAGAGCTCGGCATTCACTTACCTAAGGTGAGAGCGTTAACCTTTGGGGGTCTACAGGAGAGCAAAAAGGGAAGAGATAGGGACACCCCAATAACCCCAGTTCATTAATCCCATATTTTCTGTCTGCAGACATCTTACTCTTGAAGTCAGGCATACAGTGCACAGAGGTCCAGCCCAAAGAGCCAACCGGGTGCTACACATCACCTTTGAAGATACGGTAGTCGCCCAGTCAAGACCGGCGCCTCTGCGAGAATCAGATGAGCGTTACAGAACGCAAAGCCTACCGCAAAACTCTCGCCCAGGCGCTATGGAAACCTTGGATACTGACCACCTAGCCCAGGTACTTGGGGAACTAAGGGCAGAAGTGCATGCAGCTCGTCAGGAAACGAATGCTCTAAGAAGGGAACTAATTATTTCCAAGGAGAGAACAGACGGTCTTGCTAGACAATTGCTACAGTCACAAGCCGGACAAACCCCGTTACCCGCATCAGGGGCAAATCTTCCTTCAGCATCCTCTATGAATCCAGTGCAGATCAACCTACCTGGGAATGTACCTCTGGCTCCGCCCGAACGATTTTCTGGTGACCCAAAGAGGTTTGCAGTATTTATCAATCAGTGCCGGTTGCACTTCTTATGCCGGCCAGCAGCCTTTCCAACTGATCAAGCTAAAGTAGCTTTTGTACTTTCGTACCTTAGTGGCAATGCGGCAGACTGGTCGATCCCTCTAGTTAATCAAGATGATCCGGTTCTCCATGATTTTCAAGCCTTTCAGCTTAGTATGGAAAAACTGTTCGCAAGACATTCACAGGGGCAGGCCTTGGACAATGAGCTTCTTTCGTTGCGACAGGGTAATCAAGACCTTTTGGCTTATATTGCATCTGTCAATAGACTAATAGTGGAAACTCAATGGCCTGAGGACAAAAGGATTACGCTGTTTTACAGAGGTCTACGTGGAGAGCTCAAAGACGTTTTAGCCCAAGTAGTGAATCCCCCACAAGACTGTTCGGATTATATAGACTTGGTCGTTCAGATAGATCATAGACTGCAGAACAGGAAGGCCGACCGTTCCAAGTTTGATGCTCGAGTATTTTCCAAACCGCCAACTCCTTCCAGAGGAGTAGACTCCGGGGAACCCATGCAAATTGGGGGTCTGAAAGGTCCTCTAACACAAAAGGAGCGGGAAAGGAGAAAACAGTTGCAATTATGCCTATATTGCGGAAACTCAGGGCACTTTCTTCGAGACTGTCCGGTGAAACCTGCCAAGAAGGCAGCAGGAGCTGCAGTTACCAAAGTTACAAACTCTGAGCAGGGAAACGACCTCGCCCGACAAGAATAGAGGTCCTCTTGCCGAGCGTGAAAACCAGTTCCGTGACCTCGCATTTCGTGATACCTATGGTCCTCATTAGCCCTGATAATCCGGATCGATTAGATGCAATTGAAGCTTACGTCGACAGCGGTGCCATCGGCAATTATGTGGATCATGAAATGGTTTTGAGGATGAATCTAACTCTTTGTCCCAAGGCTGTAAAGGACGTCATTACTACAGTGGATGGTACGGAGATAGCCTCCGGGCCAGTAACGCATACCACTCAAGAGGTGACGCTAGTAAGTCAAGATGGACACCATGAGAAGATCGTGTTCGATGTGATCAAGGCCCCTCAGTTTCAGATTATTCTAGGAATACCTTGGTTAGAGAAACACAATCCTCTGATCGATTGGCGAGCAAGAACGGTCCAGTTTCCAGAATGTGTCTCTACTTGTCACCTTCCACCTGGTGTTGCACTGGCAGCAATTTCTTCAGAGACTCCCCAGTTACCTCCCGAATACCTTGAATACCAAGATGTTTTCCGGAAGGATCAGGCTAACACTCTACCTCCTCATAGGTCTTATGACTGCCAGATAGACCTGATACCTGGATCTACTCCTCCTTGTAGTAGAATTTATGCTCTCACCGAGCCTGAGAACCTTCACCTTCGACAATACCTGGATCAATACCTGGCGAATGGGTTTATTCGTCCTTCCAAGTCCCCTGCTTCTTCAGCTTTGTTCTTCGTTCCAAAAAAGGAAGGAGACCTTAGAACTTGTATCGATTATCGCTCCCTGAACCAGATCACCGTTAAGAATAGATATCCGTTACCTTTGATCCCTGAACTCCTGGACCAAGTCAGAAAAGCATGCATATATACAAAGCTGGATCTTAGAGGAGCTTACCACTTGGTACGAGTAAAAGAGGGCGATGAATGGAAGACTGCCTTCCGCACCAAGTATGGGCTATTTGAATATCAGGTCATGCCCTTCGGACTTTGCAATGCCCCGGCCGCCTTTCAATATTTTATGAACGATGTCCTCAGAGAGCTCATAGATGTGTGTGTTGTTGTTTACATTGACGACATCCTCGTTTATTCTTCATCGGAATCTGAACATCGGAAACACGTGAAAATGGTCCTCGAAAGATTGCGTCAACACAAACTTTTCGCTAAATTGGAAAAATGTGTTTTCAACGTGACTGAAGTTGAATTCTTGGGATTCATATTATCACCTGGCGGAGTACGTATGGATTCAAAGAAGGTCGATGCAGTTCTGAAATGGCCCTCACCATCCTCCGTAAAAGGTGTGCAAAGCATGTTAGGCTTTGCTAACTTTTACCACAGGTTTATCCCCGAATTCTCTCGAATAGTCCAGCCCATCACTGCCTTGTTAAAGAAAAACAAACGTTTTGAATGGTCTACCGAGGCGGAACAAGCTTTCCAGGATTTGAAGACTAAATTTATTTCTGCACCAATCTTAAAACACCCTCCCCCCGAACTCCCCTACATCGTGGAAACTGATGCTTCAAGCCTTGCCATGGGGGCAGTTCTATCACAAAAGGACCCGGTAACCAATCAGTTGCATCCCGTGGCATTTTGGTCCCGCAAATTCTCGCCTCCTGAAATCAATTACACGATTACTGACAAGGAACTTCTGGCTATTAAGTCTGCCTTTAAGGCTTGGCGGCATTATCTGCTGGGGGCCCGACACACTGTTACTGTGATTACGGATCACCGAAACCTGCAATATTTGAAAACCGCAAAAGCCCAATCCTCTAGACAACTCCGTTGGGCATTATTCTTTGCCGAGTTTGACTTCATAATTACCTATCGACCTGGTACAAAGAACGGTAAAGCTGATGCCCTTTCTCGGATGGGAGTGGAAGAACACTTGATCAACCCTAAACCTGTACCAATCATTCCCGAACAAAGAATTCTGGGTGTAATCGCCACAGAATCCATAGAGGAAGTTAAGGATAAAGCCAGGCAACTTGTAACTCCAGCAGACATACAGAATTGGCATCTGCAGGGAAAGGACTTTGCAGTAAAGGACAACTTATTGTATTTCCAAGAACGATTATACCTACCCAGCACAGATTTACAGAAAAAAGTAATCTCCTGTTATCACGATTCTTTAATGGAAGGTCATCCCGGTATGGCCAAGACCTCAGAAAAAATCAAGCGCTACTTCTGGTGGCCGTCTTGGAAAAAAGATATCAGAGACTTTATTATGTCTTGTGGAGTATGCGCCCAAAACAAGAGTCAAAAGGAAAGACCAGCAGGCCTCTTACGCCCTATTGACATCCCACCTCGCCCTTGGCATACGCTTTCTATGGACTTCATCACCGATCTACCTCCATGCTCCGGATACAATACGATTCTAGTAATCGTGGACTTATTCTCCAAGATGGCGCATTTCATTCCGCTCAAAGGCTTGCCAACAGCAGCAACTCTGGCCCGAGAATTCCTCAAAAACATCGTCCGACTACACGGTTTTCCTTCGGTTCTAATTTCGGATCGAGGTAGTCAATTTATTTCTCATTTTTGGCGAAGTTGCTGTCGGTCGGCTCAAATTGATGTGAGACTATCGACCAGTCACCACCCTCAGACCGACGGACAAACCGAGAGGACCAATCAAACTCTGGAACAGTATTTACGCTGCATGCTGCAACAAACTGAAAAAACTTGGAAAGACATCCTTTGGATAGCCGAATATGCCTACAATAACTCTGTCCATTCGGGAACTGGGAAAACACCGTTTTTTCTTTTGTACGGCAGTCACCCTCGAACCTCGGAGTTGGATCCCCTCCAAGATCTTGAAACACCAGCAGTAGACTACCTGCATTCTACAATCACCCAAGCCTTTAAGGAAGCTGTTTCTCACCTCCAAAGGGCTAAAGAACAATACAAGAAAGGAGCAGATCAACATCGGAAGGAAGCCCCTCAATATCAAGTAGGGGACCAAGTCTGGTTATCCACCAAATATCTACCTCTAAAAGGGCCACGCACATTCAACCCAAGATACCTTGGTCCCTATTCCATCACTACCATAGTAAACCCAGTAGCGGTCAAGTTGGACTTGCCCCCTCACATGAAGATACATCCGGTCTTCCACGTCTCTCTATTAAAACCCGTGCAACCTCAAACCCGACTAACTAAATCTCCAAAACCCATCCTAGTGGATGGAGAACTCGAGTTTGAAGTCAAAATCATTCTGGACTCCAAGATCTCCAAATCTAAACTATTTTACCTAATTGACTGGAAAGGCTACGGCCCCCAAGAGAGATCCTGGGAACCTGCTGAATATGTCCACGCTCCTCGCCTAATCAAAAGATTTCACCGAACATTTCCTGACAAGCCAAAACCCCCGGAGAAGCCCGGTTTGGGAGGGGCCTTGAGGGGGGGTACTGTCATGATCTCTGCTTCCAAAAGGTCAGGGTTTTCCCAACTCCCTTGGAAGCAGATCCATAACCCAGGTTCCGAGGGCCAACCAGTCCCAATTGGGACCCTTTGGACCCAGTCCTGGCGCCAGTGGCACCAGGCTCATAAATGTGCCCAGTCCCAGCGCTGGAAGCGCCGGGCTCATAATGCTTGGGTGGACTTACCTGCAGCAGACCATGCTGCTTACTTGCCTGCCAGCTGAGCCTCTGATCCTCTTCTGTTTGGAACTACTTTTCCTGTTGGGTGGGGCAGGAGCCACTCCCTAGATTCAGAACACTGGAACTCTTCTGGAAAGCAGGAACTCTTTTCTTACCTAGGCGTGGCTGTGGAAGGAGACACCTAAGCACTACAGGAGGCTATTTAAACCACACCCGGTGGATGAATCTTGCTTTGCGTTATTCTGCATCCTCTGCAGCAGAACGCTCATCGTGTCTTCTGCATCGGATCCTGGACCTAAGGAAAAAGGCTTACCATCCTGAATCCAGTCTTCAGCAACACCTATAAAGACAAGAAAGAACAGGTTAGCATTCCGGCATCTGAAAGACAAAGGCTTACCTACTCTTCGTGCACTCCGGAGGTCTTCACACTGCATTCCGGCATCTGAAAAACAAAAGCTTACCGACTCTTCGCACGCTCCGGAGGCCTTCGGCGCTGCATCCTGCATCTGAAAGACAAAACAAGGTGCGTTTAAAGACATTGGGGAACTTTAATACTCACGTGCCATTACTCCTTTCCACATCAACCCCAGTGGGTATTCCGGCACCCTGCATCCGCTCCGAACTCGTACCTGCAAAATAAAAGACAGTTAGAGCGCATCGTGAAGCAGGCAACAAGCGCTTACTTACGTGCTTCCAGGCGCTTCTATTCATCATACGGACTCCATCTTCAACTCACTTCAGCCCGTCATCCGCCATCGCCGCAACCTGCAAAACAAGAGACATCATTGCTAAAGACTTTAAAGACAATAGAATTACTCGAAACTTACCGTTCGTGCAGTAAACGAGGGACAGCAGTCCTCTGAAGTCAAGAGGCCTGCGCTACCGATCCAGTGAAGAAACTGGTTACAGCACCCTGCCCCGAGGCAGATGGAGAGCTCGGCATTCACTTACCTAAGGTGAGAGCGTTAACCTTTGGGGGTCTACAGGAGAGCAAAAAGGGAAGAGATAGGGACACCCCAATAACTCCAGTTCATTAATCCCATATTTTCTGTCTGCAGACATCTTACTCTTGAAGTCAGGCATACAGTGCACAGAGGTCCAGCCCAAAGAGCCAACCGGGTGCTACACATCACCTTTGAAGATACGGTAGTCGCCCAGTCAAGACCGGCGCCTCTGCGAGAATCAGATGAGCGTTACAAAAGTACTTAGTGGTTTTTGGCTTGGGCAATACAAGAGCGGGTAACAGGTTGAAGTGGTTTGATCCTTGGTTGAAGGATTGTCCTGAAGTTGTTCTTAGGAGCCTGGTCAACACGTCATTAAAATGGATCCATGTCTCTATTTGATGGTTGTATGAGAAACAGATAAATAACAATAAATAAATAATAAAGGCAACAAATAGTGGTAATGCAACCAGCCATTTGTAAGTTCTAGGTTTAAGGCAGCAGACAGGGTACGTCTGATAAGTGCAGGAAGAAAAAGGGGGGCTGTATGGGTACAGATACAGACCTCAGTGCAAGGGGTAGCCTGGCGGCAGTGCGGGAGGGTGGCAGGGTGAGCAGGTACCTGGGCCCGAAGGACAGAGGGTGGCCAGGTGCACGGTGCCAAGAGAGAACAGATCAGCAGGGGAGAGGGGGAGCAAAGGCAGAAGAAAAGAGGAAGGTCTTGAGGTGCTTCCGGAACCGGAGATGGTTCTCCTCAAGTTTTAGAGTGGCAGGGAGGCTGTTCCAGAGGGAAGCCCCAGCCGAAGACAAAGATCTACCCCCAGCTCGGTTCTTTGAAAAATGACTGACCCTGAGGAGCCATCAGACAAGCGTTACCCAATTATAAATCTAACCGCTATAGGATGCATATGTAATCACCACTATTGATCAATCCCCATAGATTTTGGTAACTAAGATTGCAGTATGATGAGAGTTATGTCAAATGTTGAATATATAAACCATTGTTTTTTTTTATATAATCAGTGGCAGCACCAAGAGTTTCATGCTTATATTTATTTTGATGATAATAAAGTGGGGTCTGCCTCACACTTTGTCTATTTCTGTTATTGAGTCTGGTGAACTGGCTCCAGAACCTCTGTGTAATTTGTGACTTTTCTGGCCATCTTAACACTTTCTTTATGCCCCACCAACTCTGTTAAGATTATTGCCCTACTCCTCATAGCTAACCCTTCCTGTGCCCCCACTCACCCACTGCCCCCACACATTGTGAAGCACACAGCTCCCTGTGTTGCTACGCATCTTACTTCCCTCTTTATCTCCTCTCTTATTAATGCCACTTTT
This sequence comes from Ambystoma mexicanum, assembly GCF_040938575.1. Classification (NCBI taxonomy): domain Eukaryota; kingdom Metazoa; phylum Chordata; class Amphibia; order Caudata; family Ambystomatidae; genus Ambystoma; species Ambystoma mexicanum. The sequence continues at coordinate 209,322,888 of NC_090940.1, forward strand.
CCCTCATCCTACAAGTCAGCTACTGTCATCCCTCTCCTTAAGAAACCTGGTCTAGATGCTAACTGTCCTGCCAACATTCGACCTGTCTCTGTTCTACTGCACTATTTCAAAATCCTAGAGCGAGAAGTATTCAATCGACTCACTAAGTTCCTTGACACTGTAAGGGTGCGTAAGTAGGAGACTGACACAAGAGGGACATCATTTTGGCTATAGACTTTAATTTTCCAATGAAAGCAAAGAAAAAACCCATCTTGCCCTATGCCTAAGTGGGGTTTCCCTGCCTCAACTTCAACTAAGGATGTGTCCAAATGTCCGAAAGCAAGAGTCTACTGTCCTGCGTCAAACCTATTTCCTTCCCTTACACTTCTAAATAAACAAAAAGGTTTTGGTGAGTATTCGAATACAGAAATTGGATCTTGTCTTCTGAGTAGCGGAATAATTTGTCATTAGTCTCTCAGGACTACTTCTTGCCGGAGAGACTTCTTTCCCCAGGCTGCAGTTCCTTTCAAGTGTAGCACCCACAGTTCCAGTTTAGCAACAATAGGTCTCTTTTCCCAAAATAAAGTAAAGGTTCCAACTCAAATCCTGGTCATCAATGCCTCCCTTCTCTTGGTTTTCTATCACAGTGTTCACCAGCACCAGGACTCCCTTCCCCTGGTTCCTCTTCTGTCTTGCACCAATCACAATGTCAGGGGTTATGCCTCTTCCCCTGACCCTTGTGATGAATCCTACAGATTGCTCACTAATTCCCTGCCTACAATCTCCTTGCGGGTGGCCAGGAAAATGCAGACACGTTCTGATCCTGACCATGGGGGTGGTTTTCTGTAGGATGATCAACTGGCAGGAGAAAAGGCCCAGTGGAATGGGAGGACTTTGTGGAACGAGACACATTATTTGTCATTCTCTAGGGAGGATAACTCCACAATGCTAAAATATCCTGGGAGGATAGCTTAACGGCAACGTGCGCGCCTTGGAAGCAAGACGACACTAAGCAACACAGGTTCGATCCCCAGGTCCGCGCTTAGAAACCTCTGGGTGTTTAAGCGTGTTATAAATATGCAACTAAAATAAAAAAAAACAATTACACAACTGAAAAAACAAACAATTCCTGTGACAGCACCTCGATGCCCGCGGGCTGTGTGAGCGCTTTAAAAAAAAATGCAAACAATAGCTTGTTGCAATAATCATCTTGCTATTCCACAAGATCTGCCTGCAAACAGACCTGAAAACAATTAGAAAACTCTTGAAACTTGGAAAACTAAAGACCTCCCTGAGGCCCAAAGGTACAGTGAATGAAAGTCTAGGAAGAATTACAGCTTAAATGTATTGCCTGGCCCTTGTCAATCAAGTTTGGTGACTCATTTCTATGAAACTCCTTTACAGAATATTGGGAAAAACAAAGGAGTGTTTAAAAATGCAAATCATGCTCAGAAAACTAACTTTGTCATTAGGGACTTCAAGTCCCATAATTCCCTAGGTACTGGGACGAGTAAGAGGGTTGAGGAGGTACAATGTTGCAGGAGTAGTCCAATCATTAATCCCAATGACCTACACCTGAGGGAGACTGAGAGGCTTACCAAACCTCTCAGATGCAGGCCATGAGAGAGCAGGAGAAGAGAGATAGTGGTAAGAAGCAGCAGCATTATTTGTGCAAGCAGCCCTTATTGGAGCTATAGGAGAGAGAGGACACCGGGACCCCTGTGTGGCCATGTGGAACCTCCGGCGCCGAGAAGGTCTGTGCCTCCCGGCTTCTGAAGGGTAGAGGTCGCACAGCAGGAAGCGTGCAGGAAAGAAGCTTGCCCCTTGGAGACCTGTGTGGCAGAGGCTGCGCAGCGGGAAGCAAAGGCAAAGAAGGCTTATTTATTTATTTTTATTTATTCATTTGTAATGTGGTGAAAGCCTGGATGCATCGGGAGCAGAGACATTAACGTGCTCACACCAACAAAAGACAAGACTATAAGGTCTGGTGAAAGGAAATACCAAAAAGATTTGTCAGATTACATAAAAAGTAGGGTTTTCAGTGATCGTTTAAAGGATTTTAGATCTGCCTCAAGCCAGAGCATGGGAGGCAGTGTGTTCCAAAGATTTGCCACCTTTACAGGAAATGATCTTCCTAAGCCTATAGAGCGTTTGAAACTCATATAAAGCACCTGCAACTGATTGGAAGAGTGTAATGTTCTGGATGGAGTATAATGGGGGTCAATGATTTTAGGTAAGTGGGGGCTGTTCCAAAGGTGCATCGGTGGATCATGGTGCCTATTTTGAAATGTATGTGTTCCTGTATCAGAAGCCTGTGGAGGTCCCTTCTGTGATCAGAGATATTGGTCCTTCTTGTGACATATTTGGCAATGCGCATTGCAAGCCGGTCAAGTGGCACAGCGAGTAACGCAGGTTCGAATCCCGGCGGGGCCAAACTCAGCCTTTCATCCTTCCGAGGTCCACACCGTGGGTAATAATAAGCAGCGCTCAGATACCTGAGGGTTCGTAGCGCTATATAAAAGCCAAATTATTATTTTATTATTATTATTTATGATTTGACATTTTTTCAGGTTAGAAAGTGAGGCTCAGACTAATAACGAATTACAATAATCAATCCCAGTTAGAATGGTTGCTCGGGCAATAATTGCACAATTATATCTGTGATATAGGGGCAGATGTTCCTAAGCAGGCGTAGATGGTAATTGAATTCCTCACCTGTTTAACATGGGCATCTGCATTCAAAAAGGCCTCCAGTTGAATGCCCAGAGTGTTGACCTTATTTTGCACTTGGATAGTGCTAATCCCAATTCGGAAGCTCTTATAGTCTGTGCTAAATTTGGCCAAGGATTACTGTGAACCAAAAATGAGGAGCTCTGTTTTGCTGCCGTTCAGACATTGCTAGCTTTTAGACATCCGGGCTTCAATTTGGTCGGAGATGTTGGCTAGGGCAGCAGAATCCTTGGCATAATCACCACTAATTTCCAGGACTAGCTGGGTTTCATCAGCGTAATTTGTAAAGAATACACCCATGCTATCTTGGAGTGAACGCAGCGGTCTAATGTATAGATTGAACAGAAGTGGTGATAAGCATGCTCCCTGGGGTACCCCACACAGAAAAGATGCTGATGGTGAGAAAACAGAGACCCATTGAATTCTTGACTCCCGATTTGAAGGAAAGGAACAAAACCAATTGACAGCCTCTTCAGAGTGGTGACCCAGATGGTGTAGGGAGTGCAAGAGACAGTAATGATCCATTAAATATAAAGCTGCAGATAAATCTAGTAGAATCAACATCCCAGATTTTCCCTCGTCCACGATGTTAAGAATATTTTACTGGAGGTCTACAAGAGCTGTCTCGTTACTGTAGGAGGGCTGAAAGCCTGATTGCCTATTATGGAGGATGCCATGAGACTCCACATGAACCTGAAGTTGAGAGGTGGCAAATGAATCTGGGATCTTAAGAAGGAAGTTACAATTAGTAATGGGTCGAATATTACTTGGTTATTTTGGATTTGAACTGGCCTTCTTGGGGAGAGGGGTGACTGTGGCTGTTTTATTTGAATCAGGCACCGAACCATCTTTGAAAGAGGCATTTACAAATCTGGTCAAGCAAGGGGCAAATAAATCTGTGTGTTCCAAAATTAATTTTGGTGGGAGAATATTTTCTGGACATGAGGTAGGATGCATGGAAGATGGCATTTTTTTCCATGTCTGGTATGGATATTGGAGAAAATGAAAAAGCGGGTTGTTTGGGAGCCCTGAGTTCTATGATCTGCTGGTTGGGTGTGGAAACAGTGGTCAAGATATTTTTGATTTTGTGTCTTGCATTGGTGATTTTAGCCTCAAAGGCAGCCTGGACTGTATCAGTCCTGGCTTGTAGGCAAAAAGGTAATTTGACGTGCCTTCAGTTTTTGTAATAGTTTTAGGATCTCAAAGTGTTTCACAGTACAATTGGAAGATTGGTGGATCGTGGAATTTAAAAAGATATTTTTGGTGTCCACTATTATAAGTTGTATATTTGATCAGCTTAATTCCAGGCAATTCTATTTTCCTCTGATGTATTAACCATCAGGATTCAAGTTTACGCTTTTATCTTTTTAGAACACTAAACTGTGGGGTAAACCAATTTTGGTGTCCAATATTGTCCTTTACCAATTTAGATCTAAGAGGGGCAGTTTTATCTAGCATTTTGTGAAATTGCTGGTGAAGGACGGCACCATGCAGTCAGCAGAGTCTGTGCTTACAGACATTTTCCATAATTAGTACCCGGCAAGGGTCAATCAGAATGTAACAAACATTCTGATTGGCCCTCGCCGGGGCTTTACCCGACTGGGAATCTCTCGGCCGGGATTCCTATCCTTTGTCCCCAGCGGGGGGCATGGCAGCCCCTCAGCCAATGAGGAGGCTCGAAACGTGGCAATCCCCGCTCCGAGCCTCCCACGGCTGGAGGCTGCCATCGTCCCCCGCCAGGGATTCAGGTATGTATTTTCTTTCTTCCACCCTCCTCCCCTGCAAACTATCCCCTCCCCGCCCTCCCTACCCCACTTACCTTCTTTTTTCTCCTTTTTTGGAAGCAAACACGCTGGGAACACTTCTGTCCCCAGTGCATCCGCTCCCGATTGTCACCATGGAAAGGGAAAACGTACTCCATTTTCCCTTCCCGGGGGCATTTCTTTTAACATTTTCTTTTCTAGTACCCCGGTCTTGAGGGTTAATTAAGTCTAAGCATGTTTGAAGATCTTGAGGAAGCACCTTTTTGAAATTATGACTGATGACTGTTTTAGTGTGGTTGTTAGGTTTTGGAGGAGGATCTATAAGTTGGATGTGGAAATCTATAATATAATGATCCAACCATATGCATGGGCTGGTTTATTTGATATTGACTTTCAGATTTCTGGCAACTACTCAATCCAAGATGTTGTTTTTCCCAGTGGTGAGATTGTCGTTCTGAACTAAATAGTTGATATCACTCAAAACAGATTCCAAATCAATTGCTTCTTTGTCCTGTTGTTTTCTCCGCCAGCGGTTCAGGTCTCCCAAACAAAGTGTCACAGTGTTTGGGCCAGAGAATCTATTTAAAATTTGAATGATTTCTTCATTAAAATCAGGCATTGGTGAAGGCTGTCTGTAGATTAGGAAAACATTTATGCAGCAGTAGTTTGTCGGGGTCATTTTGACATGTAAAATCTCAGCCTTGACAAGAAATAGGAGAGGCAAAGAGTCCTAAGTTGGTTTTAGCAATGATTACCACCCCCTCTAACCCCCCGCAGCCTTGGGCTCGTGTTTTTGCAAAAAAACTGAGAACCCTATTGAGAAGGCTAGGTCAATCATAGGACCACTGGTGTCCAAAATCCAGGTCTCAGTAAGACACGGGATATCTAGGTTACTGTCAACAATAAGGTTGTAGATATCTCATGTGTGATCATTGAGGGATCTTATTTTGAGAAGGGTGATTTTTAGGTTTGTCTTATTCCCTAGGTGAAGGGATCTTTTTTCTCCAGAAACTTTCTCTGAATTAGGGAGTGGGGAGTTTGTATTTCTCTCCCAATTTTACTAAGAAAAGTAGGACCCGGGTGGCCAACTGATACGGGTCAGTACCCTTTGTAATGTGTTGGATATATTTTGGGGTTATATCTATTACTTCATGGTATTTTCTTTTTTATGGTGGTATTTGGTGGTATTTTATAATTCTTGGTAATATACTCTGGTAACTTGTTGGGGTATTTTTATAGTGGTGACACTAATTTCAGAATATTTGCCTAATAATTGTTATTATCAGGGTCACTAACAACAAAGAAAATACTGGACTTGATACACTCTGGATGGATGGCTCATGCCCCTTTTTGGTACCTTATGTACAATACCACACTACGCCCTTTTGCCTGAGTTTCAACAATTATAAAGCATGCAATTGAAATACTGCACATTCATTCAATCTCTCTAAATAGACAGCACACAGTAGCTATATCATTTTGAGATATTTCTTACTGCACACCTGTCTCTTTCTGCATATCAAATAAGAGGGACTGAACGCGGAATGAATGTAAAGAAACTAAAAGTTACTTTAGAATCTGTTTTTTATTGTAAAATAGAAATATGCAATTTACACAGAATTACACTTATGCTGCCCACATTGTACTTCACAGTGCAATAGCTTTTAGCGCTTCATCAATGCCCAGTCTTGCCAACAGTCCTTGGCATCATGGAATTTGGCAAGAGAAATACACTTTTAAAAAAACACAGTGAGACTTTGCAAAACATATCCACAGGATTACATGCACGTTAAAAATAGACAGCACCTAAAATGAAGTGACCTACTTAATCTTGACTACCTGACCTCATTCAAAACAGCAGCCCCTCACTTAACCTAATATTTACCTAGATATGTTGGTGGTATTTCTGATTCAGTTTGGCATGGAGATCTTCCCCAATCTTTCCGCCTCCCTCGCCCAGGGTCACCCAGATAAAGATTGATGCAACATCAGACAGCCTGCTCGCACTGAATTTTGTCTGCCTAGTCAGCCTATGGTACTTTGTTTCCCAGTGCCCGAAGATGAATGAAAGACTTAGCTACTCCCTCTCAAAACCCTTTTTATTAAATTCCCCTGTCACTCAAGGAGGACACCTCCCCTTGAGCAGATCATTACACTGAAATGGCAAGTGATTAAATTACTGGAGAGCAAAGGATACATATCTCCCTGAGCTTCCTGCTGTAATACAATGCCCCGTTTTCAGTGGAACGGATCATCATATTTTTTTGGATCATGCAGTGCAGATTCAGCCTGCATGTTTAATTTCCCATTTACAGAGCATCATGCATTTTCCCAAACAGTATTCGGCTTATTTCATCATGGACTAATTTACACTAAATGTCATCAAGGGATTCAGTTACATGTTAACTGGGGTTGGGTTAGTATGTAATTTATATTGGTATTATATGGAGTGCAGCTCAGTCCCTTGAACTATCAACCTGAAGCAAAGTGCGCATTTCAACCATGTGCTCTGTGCATTGGCATCTATTTAATTCTGCCTGAGACTCACACTCTTGAGTCCAGAAGTGTGAGTTTCACCCCCTGGACCTCTATTGCAGTTCAAACCCATGATAACATGTGCATGCTAAAAACAATAAACCTAACCGTTGAAATGTAGTCTCACCACTAATATTCAGAGCCCCTACTGCTACACTCCCTTCTTTTTTTTACTGCTGGGATATAACACAAAATCACTGCAGGAAAAATAAACACAGATGTTCTAAAGCACATGTGCCTCTCCCAACTGAATCTTCTCCCTCCCCATCGTCATTAAAACCAATATCATAATCATAATTTTCATCGTAATGGTGAATACATTCAACCATATCAAAATAATTAGCATTGGAACCGCAAAAATCACCAAACCTCTTTTCACCCAGGTCCCCCTATTGAACCTATCTGCCTCTGTCAGGCCTAAACTGCTCTAAGTAATGTTATCTTTATTTAGATTCCTACTAATCGTATGTACGCTTTTATGTTTCAGTAAGAAATGAATATGAATATCTGAATCAATAGGAATCAATAGGAAATGCATTTTTCCAAAAGAAATCAATGTTTTCCACCTTCAAATCGCCATCGGCATGAAACCGGATCAATCCACCCACCAACACTACCGTATCTTTAGGGATAGATATGTAGAACACACTATGCTGCAACTGTTTCACAATACAAGATCCATTGTCAAGGTGAGTCATTGTGTAATTTGTCATTGAAGTACTCACTAATGACCTCAGGTATAAATGGCTGGCCTGGACATATATAATTTTGCTCTGTGAATTTTACACAGGTATCTAACTTTGGTATCAGATATACATCAGGTTCCCATGTTTGAAATGCTATGATCTCCAGCGTTACAATCTTAACCTATTTGTCATCATGCCAAAAACCTACATTGTGTACCAACTTAGTTTGATAGATCAACTCTGGGGCAATAAGCTGAATACACAGTAGGAAACCTATTTCCATTTTCGCCATATTAATGTACTATGGTATTGCACTTCTCATTTCAAATGCAATTCTTTCTTGGATTATCTCCAACCCCCTTTGTGTGATCCGTGCCATCATTTGACGGATGATATCAGATGAAACAAAATACAGAGGTATATGGCCTTGAACCAACTGAGATACCGCATTTTGAACTTCCCATAAATATTTTGTCAGCATGATTTCAAATAGAGTTACCACATTTAAAAAATCATGTAGCAGTTAATCATGTTTAGCAGCTGTCGCCGTTCTTCATCCTACCAACATCAATGCAGAAACACCACGACCGGACAACTACAAACCTAAACAACGAATAACGACAAAACAAAATCATACCCAGAGAATCCACTGTAACTTAATAAACGCAAGGTCAATGTCCAAACATTCAACCAAAATATACGACCTCCTATCAGAAGGAGGCATAGACATCCTATATGTAACCGAAACATGGCTAGACGACAACTACAAGATCACCCACAACAACTGCCTGCCTGAAGACTTCAAATGCATCCAAGCAAACAGGAAATCCAAAAGAGGGGTGGGGGGGGGGCTAGCGATCATCCACAATGAACAAGTGGCCATCAAAATGGAAGATCCACTAAACATCGATAAATGTGAATCCTCAATACTATGGCTATCAGTAAACCCCAAAACTAACCTGAAATTCATACTGATATACAGACCACCAACCTGCATGCGACTTTCATAGACGCCTTCACGGAAGCAATCACCATCCTGGCCATCAAGTACAATCATCTGATCATCCTCAGAGATTTCAACATCTGGTTCGACGAAGAAACCACAACCACACAAAAATCCTTAACCGCCCAACAAGCAGCCATGAACCTACAACAATTAGTCAAATGAGCAACACACTCAGCAGGGCACACACTTGACACAATCTTCGCCAACAAGGATCTCATCACCATGGCACCCCAATTTAAATACTCTGGAGCGACCACCTCATCATTCCATTCATAATCACAACGGCCGCTCCAACAAAAAAGCAACAAGAAAAAATACTGATCATGATGAAAAGAAATTGGAGAACCATAATAAACTCCAACCTACCCGATCTCCTGGAGCTCAGCAAACCACAAGCAACAACCATGGAAGAAGCTGACCTAGACAAAAAAGTTGCCCTACTCCATACCTGGATCGCAACAACTCTAGATGACATCGCCAAAGAAAAGCCCTTCACTGTCACAAGTCTCTCCCCTTCTCACCTGTTTTTCCTGTTTACTTGCGACCTTCTTTGGTGATTTCTTTCACACGGTCCGGGATTTGTATAAACCCGTGTGCTGGTCTTCGGATTCCAGCGTGAGGATGATATTCCAACTCCAGGATACGTTCAAATGTCCAGGACGGGAACCAGGAAGGAACAATGTCCGAGCTTGGAGGCACGGAACGTTTTGACCCGAGCGCAGGCGAAAATCCAGGAAAGTTTGAAGGTAAGTTTTGAGGAAAGGAAGGAAAGGAGGAGGATTCAAGGAACCGGGAAACAGGATTCAGAAGAAAGCCCTGAGCGAACTCCGGCAACACACGTCCATCTACAGCGAGGGGTAGCATTGAGATGCGCAGAGCCGCAGGGGCGTGTCTTTTTACTAGTACGCAGAGCGTGGAGCGCAAAGACTGGCAAGCTGTGTTCCGTATTAGGCAGCCATGTTGGGAGGATTACTGCATTCAGTCCTCTATGGGTCAGGGACCACGAAGTCCAGAATGGACGCAGTCGACGGTTCATGATATTCACCCCATCACGTAAGAAAACAACACCAAAATGGTTCACCCCACTACTCAGCGCCATGAAAAGAAAAACATGAAAACTAGAATCTGAATGAAGGACCAACAACACCACTGCAAACAAACTGAAATTCCTGCAACAGATCCGCTCATATAAAAAGGAAATACAAAAAGCGAAGCGGAAACACTACGACAACTGAATCTTCAGAGCACCAAACGCCCAAAAAGAACTCTTCAAAGTCGTAAACAAAATAAATAACCCACCGGTCTGCAACAACACGTCAATTCCATCGATGAAACTTTGCGATGACCTAGGAGACCACTTCAAAAACAAAATAACCTCCATCCAACACACCATACAAAACAGGCCAAGCGATCACACCTCAAACTCCACCGACACCGAAGAGGAACATTCAAATAAGCTATGAAGCTTCCCGAAATATCAGTAAAGACTTTTGTCAAACTGGTAAACCAAAGCAACAAATCACATATAGAAAACTATTCTCAAACAAGGAAGCCCCATGGAATACCACAGGAATCTCCTCAACCTCTCAATCTCAACAGGTCAAGTACCACAGGCCTTCAAATCAGCTTACATCAAGCCGCTACTCAAAAACACAATAGGAAACATAGAGGACTTATCCAACTACAGACCCATTTCCAACATACCCTGCATAGCCAAACTGCTAGAAACGTACTTCTACAAAATAACCCAAGAATTCATAGAAGAGCACTGCCTACTAGACCAGGCAAAAGTTGGTTTCAGACCAATGAGAGGAACAGAATCAGCTCTCCTCTCAATATGGGACAACCTAAAAACGAACGCTGACTCGGACAACAGTACCGCCCTGATTCTCCTTGATCTGTCCACAGCTTTCCACACTGTCAACCACGACATCCTCATAAAGAGATTAGAAGGACTAGGGATAACAGACACCACCCTACTATGGATCAAATCCTTCCTAACAAACAGAACCGAAACCATATGGATGAAACCTTTTAAGTCCAAACCTAGAGACTCCACGTGCGGAGTACCACAACGATCATCCTTCTCCCCGCTTCTATTTAACATCTACATGTACCTATTAATCAAACTCATCAATAAACACGGCCTCATATGCTACAACTAAGCCGACGATACTCAAATAATCTTCAACATACAAGACACCCGAGAAGAAAACGCTACACTAGAGGATTGCCTTCGTGATATATTCAACTGGATGAACCTCAACCACCTCAAAATCAACCCAGGCAAAACAGAGATAATGATTGTTTCCAAAACGGTAGGAGAAATCAGCTACATCCCCTGGCCAAGGGAGCTTGGCACCACACCAGCACCTGTAACGCTCACCTGGTATCCACAGGGACGTCACTCAGCCTGTTCTAACCTCTTATGACCTCGAACCCTTCCCTGGAGGCTATTCAACTGGAGACTGGGCCTGAAACACAGGATTGGTAGAGTTTAACTCCCTATTGTCTCTGTGTGCTTGAACCCCTTCTTCCCCGGGGTCCAACCCTTCCCTTTGATCCACAGCTCACCTTGTTTTCTTGGATAGTGTGCTCTCCATCCTGCCTTCAGTGCAGGGGTGCGTTGATTAATGCGGGCTCGTTGCTGCCTAGTTTCTTCACTGGCAAGAGTCCGACAGGTAAGTATAATGAGTCTTTTGAACAGTTCTCTAACTTCGTTCCTTTCCTTCCTTAGATGATGGGCGGCGTCCGGGGATGGCGGCATGCTGCTGAGATGAGTAGCGCCAATGGTGAGTGAGAGCACGATGTGCGATGCACCCCTTTAGTATTTGCATTGAACTGAGTTCTTTTTCTGTGTCTTTTAGGTGCTGCAACGTTTTTAGCGTGGATGCCGGTTATGAACAACAAATGCGGTGGGTAAGCGCGGTATGCAGCACCTCTAGATGTTTCCACGCTAACCTGGAGTGTCTTTTCCCTCTCGCAGATGGATGAGAAGTTCCGGAGATAGAGTTCCCTGAGAGCGGCTGGGATTCAGGTAAACGTTTGAAGCTCGGACAGTATTTTAAAAATAAGCAAAGATTTGCAGAATGCTTACTAATGCCTTTTTTCTGTTTTTTTCTTTTTTTCTTAGGAAGCGGCATGCCGGGATGGGAATGACACCACCGAAGATGCCTGCAGAACAGAAGGAGTGATGACTGATGGGCAGAAGTGCCGCAAGGTAAGGCTGTTCCTAACGGTGTTCTTGTTCTTGCAGGAGCTGAGCGCAGAAGAAAGATGCAGGCCGACTGGAGACCGATCCGAACACGGTGAGTGTCACGCAGCAGGTGCAGAAAACGCAAAGCATGTTTCTCAGCCTGGGTGTGGCTTAACTAGTCTCTGGGTATCCCAGGTGCCTCTGGGCTGAACCACACCCAAATGACTAGACCGCGCATGCAGTTCTGGGAACCGAAATATGTGGGGGCATCCATCTTGTCCCCATCAATGCACTACAAGTCCAATCCCCAATGTTATCCTATGGGAGTGAGTGAGTCTGGTGCTACAAGCACCAAGTCTGACTCCAAGTGGGTCTTTGGAGAGATGGAGAGGCCCTTGAGGGCCATGTAGGGGATCGTGGCCTGGCTCCTGCCTGACATCTTGGAGAGCTGGGGACATGAGGGGCAGGAATCATGACAGCACCATCATCAACTGTAAAAAACCTAGGGGTCGTGATGGATAACACCTCACTCTAGAGCCACAAGTAAACGCTCTACTCAAGAAATGTTTCTTCCTCCTGCGAGCAGCAAAAAGGATCCTACCGTTCCTGTTGTTCGCCAACAAAACACTTACCATCATCGTTCTGATCATGTCCAGAGTAGACTACGCCAATAGCCTATACCTGGGCATGCCCGAACAACTTCTAAAAAAACTACAATGCATACAAAATGTGGCGGCCAGACTCCTCCTCAAGCTACCCAGAAGAAAACACATCACACCTGCGCTAAAAATACTACACTGGCTATCATTAAAACAGCGAATACAGTTCAAGTCCATGTGCATCACACACAGAGCAATACACAAACAAGGTGCAGAATTCCTAAGCAATAAACTACGCCTACATCAACCGATAAGAACACTGAGATCAAGCACTGACATCCACCTGGAACCAAAACCCTGTAACAGAAGAAAACTCTGAGGATCCTCTTTCTCTCACCATGCACCAAAAACCTGAAATTACCTACCTAAGAATATACAGAACACAACAAACCACCTAGCATTCAGGAAACTCCTCAAATCATGGCTCTTCACAGCATAACCACAACAGCGATGCACTAGAATGCCCACCCCATTAAACAACGATGAAAATAACACCAACTTCGGTCCCTGCCAAAATGGACAAACACTGAATCCAAAGAATGGACCATAAGATATCATGGGAAATAGCCACAAAAGGAGGTCATCATAGACTGATCACATACTCAGACCGAGACGAAAGCCCTTAAATGACTCATCCACTCCCCCCCGGACGTACCATATCCAAACCCCCAGCAGACGCATTTAGATAGAAAGTTTGTGAGAGGCGTCCACTACTCCAGCCCCAGCACCCAAGGAGGAGAATAGACACCCAACCCACATTAATCAATCCATCAGCATTAGAACACCTACAGAGCTTGCTAGAATAGAACAGCGAGGAGCAATTAGAACACTTACAGAGCGCGTTAGAACAGCACAGGGAGCGCCTCACACAAACCAAAACCCTGCCAGGCGTAACCCCTTCGCCCACCCTGATGAGATTAGGAGGATTGGCGAGCGCCACACTCGGACAGAGTTCTGAATGTTAGCATGGTAAACTTCATACAACTCACTAACAAAAAACTCAGCATTTCTGCAGACTTATCTCACTCAAAAATCTCACACAACCATCTCTCGCACAACAACCCGCACACACTTCACAACACTGCAACAACACATAAGCAACACCAACAGCACACGAGGACTGACATTGATCCGATACTCGTACCAAAGCTCAGCATCCAGTGTATACCGAGTTGAAGCTGCCAACAGAACACCACTCCTCTCACTATCCTACTTCCACTTCACCTACTAACCTATCCCACCTTCTCGTTTGCAGATTCGCCAGAGCGCCTGGGGACCAACTCCGTCGGTTATGGTGTGCGGTACAAATACCTTTAACATTTAACATTTAACATTGAACTATGCTCTAATATTTTGGCTTGCTAATTAAGATCCAGAATTGTTTCATTCACCTAATGGATCGCTTCTTCTGTCGACCCCTGAGCCCATCTAACGTTTGTTGCAACTCTTTTAAATCACAGCTCAATTCATATGCCTTTTTACTTAATGTTCCTACAGATACAGCACTGGCTGTAGATATTGTCGTGCCCACCACAGCGCCAATTATTGTCATCACAATTGACACCACTAATAAACCAGCCATCCTTTTTCCCCTCGTTTTCCTAACACTAGATGAACTCATAAAAGTCTTTTCTAACTGTAACATTATTTCCTTGGTTGCCCTCCGAGCTTCTTCTTTATGGGGTTGCACCCAATCCGTCACTTGCTCTGATTTTATTTCTGATCTTTTCAATGATTCAATCTGGATTTAGACTAATATACCTGTTCTGGTATATAACTTTCTGATCCCCAATATAAAGCACGCTGCTTCTTCTACTGAAATTCCTGATGCCGGTCCCGGCTCTATCAGAACTTGTGTTTTCACAACCAAGGTACATGGAGCATTCACTAACACTAAGAGTAGCCAAAAGATTTCCCTTTTCACTCTGCCACATGAAAAAAACAGCCAGTCATCCTTTTCTTTTTGGCTCATTATCTTCACATCTTTCGGGGTCATCATCTTTCGGTCCAGGGGCTTTCCAGAGGACTCCAATCCAGTGGTATCCTCTAGGGATCCGGCGCTCCAAGGATCCGGTGCTGACGGGGAAAACAATTATTTTTCTAGAGTAAAAAGAAAAGACAGCTTAAGAAATAAGCACATCAAACCTTTTACTTTCCTTTCTCATTGGTGCATCTGAAACAACATGAATTAAACACACTAATAACACATGGTATTTTAGATAAAAGCCTCAAACACAACAATTCATTCCCTTATTTATCTATTTGTATTTGTGTGCACTAACTGAATATATATATTTTCCTTTTTACCACTTTCAACCTCCTTTTGATATCTTCGCACTATTTACACCTAACCACTTGCTATGGCAATTCTATCTTGTTTCCACTCCTTGTTAGTTTCAACTCGCTCTAATCTTTTCACTTCGTGTTTCGTGTGAAAGGGTTTAATTTGATTAACATGGACAAACTGTTCCACTGTTAATTCTCCCTCCTTTTTAGCAATTCTGTAGACCACAGGTGAAATCTTATCTACAATTCTATATAGCCCTTGCCATGCTGTAAGAAATGTATAGTTTTTATGTTTCCACTTCCCAAAATTTAACTTGTAAATCTGGTCTCCTATTTCATATTCTCTCACAGATACCTTTGTATCATAATACATCTTTGCACCATCAGTGGCCTTTTCCAAATTTCACTGCGCAAATGCAAATGCATATTGCAAGTGCTTTCTCAACTCTTCCACTTATTCATGAATTGCGGATGCATTTACAAGCACCTGTTCATTTGTTCTGTAAAAAAAAGTGTTGTGGCAGAACCATTTTCCTTCCTGTCAATATTTCATGGGGGCTGAGATTTGTTGATTTAGAGGGCGTCGACCTGATAGCCATTAGTACCAATTGAAGCCACGAATCCAAAATAGATCCTGCTTCAGCTACAAACTTTTTCAACATATCAACTGCTGATCTGTTACACCGCTCTACTCCCCCTGAAGAGGAGGGCTGGTAAGAAATGTGTAGCTTTCTCTTCACACTGAAGATTTGCCATATTGTTGTAATTAATACACTAGTGAATTGACTTCCACGGTCTGACCCTAGTCTTTGCGGTAAGCCAAATCTGAAAAAAATATAGTTTACAAGTAAAGTGGCTGCAGGTTGTGCACTGCAGTCTGGAGCTGGAATACACTCCACCCATTTGGACATTAGACAAGTTAGTGTGAGCATGTACATATTTCCCCTTGCTGATCTTCTTACGGGCACAATATAGTTGACTTGTAAATCAGACCATGGGAGTGTCAATCCCCTTTTCATCAACAGTGCTCTATGAGCCTGAGACACAGGTTGAAACTGTGCACACACCAAAAACCCTCTGGTGTAGAGCTCAACATCTTTGAATATGTGTGGCCAAGAGGTATAATCCTTTAGGATTTCCTAAGTTTTTTGTGAACCTCTGTGTCCTGCAGTTATGGCATTGTGGGCCTGATGTAACATCAATCCTCAAAATGACAAAGGCACTACCCATTGGATTTGACCTGTCACAGATTCTCTAATCATTAGTCTGTCTTGTAATCTAATTTTCTTTTTTTTATATAACACTCTCAATTCCTCTTTCCCTTTGCACTCCTCTTCAGTCAGAGGATTTTGTTCTGTGTATAAAAAATGGATATAAAATAGGCCTAGAATCAGGTCTTCCTTTTGCACTTTGATCAGGTCCTGATCTGGATTATCAAAACTCCATTGTGTCACAGGTTGCTCAACTGCTTTTGGAGTCTTGGAGCGTATTATCGCATCTATCTATATTTCACCAAGCAGGTGTTTAATCGGAAATAACTCCCCCATTACAGCTCCAATTTCAGCTAACTGATCTGCCTTATCATTTCCCTCCTTATCTTCACCTGGTATTTTCAAATGACCATGTATTTCCCACCAATGTATTATCAGGTCATTTTCTGATGCAAGCTTTGTATAGCTTGAATCATCTTGCCATGTTTAAGTAGTTTCTTGTTATAGGTAAGTATGCCTTTCACTTTATAGCCAGGTAAATACTCTACAAAATTATTTTGCGCTTACTCAGAATCAGTTACTAGAACTATTTCTTTGAGTTTATTTTCTACCGCTGTAGATATTGCCTTATAACTAGCAGCCAATTCTGCCACTTGACTACTTCTGGGACCTATCCTCATGCTTACTCTTGGAATGTTGTCACATTTAAACCATATGTTTCCTATCCTCGCTACAAGCTCTTTTTCTGTATCATTTTCTACATGGTATGCACATTCATCTACATACACAGTTGATAAATATTTACATGTTTCTTCAATGAATGCTTTGTGTGGAGATTGCTAAAATTCATTCAAACTTGTTTCTAGCTCTTTGTAATCATGTGCACATACGGCTGCACAATCATGCAATTCCACTAGTCCTTGAGGAACTGGACTCTTTTTATTTTGTCCATACTTCACTTCTACAGGAAATCCCTGAAGTGCTAATATCCAGGAAGTAATTCTTGAATGGGCCAAATTCCCTGATCTGATTCTCTTACTTTGCAATAATTGCAGTGGCTGGTGATTTGTTTCAATAATCACCCGCTCCCCTTGAATTATGGGACATAAATGTTGTAATGGCCAGACAGTGGTCAGAAGCACTTTTTCTCATTCACTAAATTTGGTTTCTTCCGGTGATAATGCTTTGCTAGCATATGCAATGGTTTTGTTATTCAGATCATGTTTTTGATATAACACTGCTGACATGCATTGATCTGTAAATCCTATTCCTACAAAGAAATCCTGTTTTTTTATTGGATATGCCAAACATGGTGCTTTCGTTAGACACTCATGTAGCCTGGTCACTTCCTCATTTTGTTCTTTTTCCCATTTCCAGTATATAGCCTGCTTCAGTAATCTTGTTAAAGGTGTTGTAATCTCTGCATAATTCTCAATAAATTTCCTATTGTAACTTGCCATTCCTAACAAACTCTTTAAACTTTTCAAATTAGTGGGATCTTTTATCTTATGAATCATCTCCACCTTTTTCTTTTGTGGGTTTAATCCATATTCAACAAAGGAGTTGAAGGAGGGCACTACGCGTCGTTGCTGTGCGTTAATTAAACAATCGTATTGCACTTGTTGAAGTTTTAGCCTGGGGCTACCAGTCTGTATAGGTCCTATGGCATAAGGACCCATGAAACATGACCACAGAAAAATAGAGTGAATTGGCTCTATTAGGACTGGTGCTCTCAGTTTGCCCTAAAAATAGGGAATGTCCACTTTTGCAATGTATATTTGTATTTTCGTGAAGATTCAAATTAGAAACTGTGCATCATTTTCTTAAAAAATATTTTTATTTCACATCTACTTGCTGTGACGTCTTCCTTGAATATTCTACTTCATATTCAATGAGGCCTGGCATAAAGATATTGGCTTGAATTCTATGTACGTTTGCCAATGCATTTCGGTTATTAAAACCTTCGTCAGGGCCGTACAGTTATTTCGTTATGCCTAATTGTTCTCTATTTCAAAACAATGAATCAGCATAATCATAAAATAATAATTTGACAATAATTCCAAAACCAAACGCATGCAATCACACATACCCGTTCCAAGATCTGTTTTTAAATGTTCCAACAGTGAGGTGGTGAATAGGAAAAACAGAAAAGAGAAATATTAGAGACCGTAATGTTACTCGCCTTGCGATATTCACTTAAACCGCGTGGCAATTAGGTGATCAGTTAAAAGTACCTTATGGCTCAAAGGGCTCTGGGTCCCGTAGAAGAATTGTCCAATCTGAGTACACCTGTTAATGTTATGTGAAAACATTTACCTCCATTTCAATGTGCTGCTTTTCTCCGTTAGATTCACTTTATTCGAAGTGAATACTATCATCTTGATGACAGCACACTATTTCACTTGGCTCATAAGGGTACACTGACTGAACTTTAAAGATTCCTTTAGGCTTAGAATCCAAGAATTCTGGTATCTCACCCTGTGCAGTCACATATCTTTCAGGAATGTTCCCAATCACTGGTTTACTGAAATCGTCAGTGTAATAAGACTTCTATATTGCCATTCCTATTGGTGAATTCTTTTCCAAATGAATGTCTTGACACCCTTTATTGTTCACCAGAATTTGAATGGGTCGATTTCCAATCTCTATCAGTGGTGCATATTTGCATTCTAACTCTAGCTGCCTCATGGATTCATTTAGGCATACAAATGTATCAGAACCTTTTATCTTTTGTCCATGTCTGCATTTTAATGCTACTGTAACTTGTTTGGTGAAGGCAGGAATGGTAACATCTCTTTTCAACTACATTTCAACTGCATATGGTGTCATTTGAGCACAATGGTAAGCGTGTCTTCTGTCTTCAAATTCAGGTGCGGCTCCACCCAACATGGACAAAACCTTTTGATTTAGAAAGTCTAATACCATACACATCCTGTGCATGATGTAATTTCCCAAATAAACTTTGTTGTGTGTCCCACTCACGAGCCACACATTGTGATGAATACTCTTAGGGCCAATTGTAATCTTTAACATTCATCTTGCTATAATTCTTCGTCCTGACTCGGGGTCATCTAGACCAAAAATGTGTTGATTTTTTATTCTGAACTTTGGGATCTCCTCCCTGTCAAATATTTGCTGGAGTACCTTTTCATTAATAAAACTCCTTTCATGTTCAAGCACTAAAGTGGCTTCAATAATTTCAGGATGCTCATTCACATCGATAGGAATCCATGGCTGCCCATCTCCCATGTGTATTCCTGAAATGGTTGAAATGTGCTTTTATTTATTTATCTCTGTAGTGATATTTGATTTGCGTTTTTCTTCATTTAGATGAAAACGCAGCGTTTGGGACCTCTATTTCTGTTTGCCATTTTTTCTTGGGGACCAAATAAATCTCCAAAGACTGGTTCTCTTTTTTCCTCGCATTTCATTCGGACACATGAGAATGACAGGGACGCTGGGCACACAGCCATTCTGAAGATATACTTCCACTGCACTTTCTGATTGTCACGGTATGCAGAAGTTCCTTCCCCCTGAGACTCCTCACCTGGATCTTCAGTGGGGTTTGATGTCCTCTGTCTCCTTCTTCTTTCCTTCGTGGGATTCTCTCCTTCGTCACTCGATTTGACAGTCCTTCTTCCCTTCTTGCGTTCGAAGAGGTAGGGACGGTCTCCCCCGAGGCCACCTTGCCCGCCTGTGGAACTGGCAGTCAGGTGAACCCAAGGGAGACTATCCCTTCAAACAGGGAAAAAGCCAGATATGGCAGAAAAAACCCTGTGTAATAGTAGATGGTATTGGCCGATCCGATGTGAAGGTTGGAGAGGCTGGTATTGTCGTGCACCAAAATAGAAACTGGAAATTCGAATGAATGATGGTAGAAGTCTCTGATCTTCCTGGATAGGGATTAGCTCCAAGCTTATGCTCTGTATGGGATTAGGGATAGGCAGTACCCTTGGGACAAAGGAACAACCCCAAACAGAAGGCTGATCTACAGGGAAACAGGTAAGATGACAGGGGGCTGAAAGAATTAGGGAAAGCCACCAAGGGAAATCCAGATGAAATAATAAGAGGAAAACAAGCACAAGAGAGAACCAGAGAGAGCGAGAGAGAGAGAGAGAGACAGAGAGAGAGAGAGAGAGAGAGAGAGAGATAGAGAGAGAGAATGGGTGATCGAATGGAATGGAAAGTGAGAGAAACTCGGAATAGAATTTGACCGCTCTGAAAACACAGCGGATGGATATTTGAGAGCCCACTAGACCACAAGGGTAAGTAAAAAAAACCAAAAAACAGAAAGCACAACCGGAACTGCAGATTAGTCGGGAAAGCGGCAGCGGAGAGGCTGACCGGCACCTGGGAGAAGCGAAGGAAAAAAGAAAGGAAAAGGGGCAGGGCAGGCGAGAAAAGGGAAATGCACGAGAGGGGAAGACAAGGGGAAGAATCAAGGCTCCGGGAAATAGTATCAAGGAAAAAACTCGTAAGCGGGGCACTGCAGCACAGACGAAAGTCCAAAGACCGACGAATGCGAGTTGCAATGCGACTCGCAGGGGGCGTGGCCTCCTTATATACCTGCTGGCCCAAAAACGACTAGAGCGTCAAGCAGACCTGTAGAGGGGTCTAATAACGCCTCCATCTTGCCCAGAGTTTCCACGGCCGCGGTGTGACACTGATTTAGCAACGGTGTGGCATCCTTTTACACTGTTACTTTGTGTCATTATTTTCTTAGGTCTCAATGTTTTTTTAGCTAAGGACCACAATACTCCATTTACCTCATCAATGAGGGGCGACAACCTCTTCAGGCAATCCATCCCTATGAGAAAAGGTATTTCATTAATGGATGTGATCAACACTTCCTGCCTCAGCCGATGCTTCCCTATCTTTATGTCAACCTCAGTGACACTTCTGGCGCATGACACTTATCTGTGTTTTGCATGGAGCCTGTCATTTCTGTCCCTTGGAATATCCGTGGTTCAAACTACTCCTTGGTGACTGACCTGCACCTTCCTTTTGAGCTACTGTTTCCTCTGTGTGGGTATCAACAGTATTCTATCAAATTAGGATAATCTATCTGTTGTTCCTAACTCTTCGCCTTGTGTTTTATTTGCACATTGAATACTCTTTTTAAATCTCTTTCTCTGTTCTGGGTTTTTCTTGTTTATTTTCTCCCCTTTGTTCTTCATTTTCACACACCTCAATAGTCTGGTTCAACTCTAGTCTGAATCACACTCCCTGTTTGTATCTGTTGAAATTCCCTGTCTCACTTTCATTCGTTTGTTTTCTTATTTTTAAATCAGTAAGCAATTCAGAACCGTTATTCAAAGGTGATTCACAGACATATATGTTTCCATCAGTGCAGAGATTATTAACGAGTCACTTATTGTCAGAACACATAAGATCACTCTTATGACATTCTGCATCTTAACCTGGCTGTTGCTTTTGAACTGCACATAACTTTCCTATTTTTTCAGACAACATTTTGACTTGGCCCTCTAAGCATTGAAACCTGTCCATGTTTAAACTCACCCTTATTAGGCCTATTCTGGTACCTCTCAGGAGATTGATTTCTATTTGTGTTACCTCTGAATTCATGTGACACAGGAGTTGGAGAATGCAGAGTGACCATCCTTTGACCTTGGTCTACTGGTGGTGGTGATTGGTTATATTGGGGAGGGACATAATTAATATTTTGTCTTTAATTTGGTGGGAATTGTCCGCTATGCTGGTTTACATTTTCAATGAATCTATCCACATATCTTGGTGTTTCTTGGTGGTCATATACCATTGTGTTAGGGTCAAATCTACTCTGAGTTCCTAGTGTCTGGTGTGGGCCATTGTACATTTGATTTTGATTGTTAATTAGACCTGACTTATCGTGGCAAAATCCCACTCTGGGAGAATTACCCAAATATCTAGGGCTAATGTAAGAATCCCTATTGCTGGGATCACTGGATTGGAACATAGGAGTTTGGGATGATGTCCTCTGTGGAGGCATGCCCTTTTGGCTAGGTGTCATGTTGTTTCTTAGCAGGAGCCATACTTTTGCGCATAATCTGATGATGCAGTTTTTTTCCACCTTGCATTCTGGTGCTTGGAATAGCCCCAGTAGGAACACCTGCACAATGCTTCCATCATCAAAAACATTTTCAATTCCTCCCGTTCTACCGCTGTGGTAATTCTGTCTTTCCATATTGTCACATTTTCTGAGGACCAAATTGCATGGGCATTAGCTTTGCCTCAAGATAGTTTTCCAATTCTGAAAATTCAGCCTGGATTTGGGACATGGTGACATTATTGTGTGAGTGAAGTGAGCACACGGTACTGCACTACCTCAGAGCACTAATTCAATTAATGAGTGCACAATATGGGCATGCTTTAGAATGCAAGGCAACGCCCAGTTACTGTTTTAAAGTTTCCCAATGGCCAACGCACCAAATATGTTTGATATATTTTTGGGTTATATCTATTACTTTGTGGCATTTTCTTTTTATTATGGTGAATTTGGTGGTGTTTTATAATTCTTGGTAATATATCGTGGTAATTCATTGGGGTACTTTTATAGTGGTGAGACTAATTTCAGAATATTGCCCAATAATTGTTTTTACCAGGGTCACTAACAACAACAAAAATACTGGACTTGATACACTCTGGATGGATGTCTCATGCACCCTTGGGGTACCGTATGTACAATACCACACTAGGGTCTTTTGGCTTAGTTTTAACAATTGTAAAGCATGCAATTGAAGTACTCCACATTCATTCAATCACTCTAAATAAACAGCACACAGCATCTACTTCACTTTGAGATATGTCTTACTGCTCAACTGTCTCTTTGTGCATATCAAATAGGGACTGAACGCAGAATAAATGTAAAGAAACTTCAGGTTACTTTAGAATCTGTTTTTTTTCGTAATATGGAAATATGCAATTTACACAGAATGACGCTTATGCTGCCCACATTGTATTTCACAGTGCAATAGCTTTTAGTGCTCCATCAGTACCCAGTCTTGCCAACTGTCCTTGGCATCGTGGAATTTAGGAAGAGAAATACACTTGAAAAAAACACAGTTAGACTTTGCAAAACTTAAACGCAGGATTACATGCACGTTAAAAATAGACAGCACCTAAAATTATGTGATCTACTTAATGTTGACTACCTGACCTCATTCAAAACAGCAGCTCCTCACTTAACTTCATATTTACCTAGATATGTTGGTGGTATTTCTGATTCAGTTTGGCATGGAGATCTTTCCCAATCTTATCGCCTGCCTCGCCCTGGGTCACCCAGATAAAGACCACTTCAACATCAGACAGCCTGCCAGCGCTGAATTTCGTCTGCCTAGTCAGCCTCTGTTACTTCGTTTCCCAGTGCCCGAAGATGAATTAAAGACTTAGCTACTCCCTCTCAAACCCCTTTTTATCAAATCCCTCTATCACTCAAGGAGAACACCTCCGCTTGAGCAGATCATTACACTGAAATGGCACGTGATTTCATTGCTGGAGAGCAAACGATACATCTCTCCCCGAGCTTCCTGCTCTAATACAATGCCCTGTTTTCAGTGGAACGGGTTATCATATTTTTTTTGATCCTGCAGTGTAGATTCAGCCTGCACATTTACTTTCCCATTCACAGAGCATTATGTATTTTACCAATCAGCATTCAGCTTATTTCATCATGGACTAATTTGCAAGAAATGTTATTAAGGGATTCAATTACATGTTAACTGGGATTAGGTTAGTATGTTGATTTATATTAGTATTGTATTGATTGCAACTCAGTCCCTTGAGCTATCATCCTGAAGCAAAGCGCAAATTTCAAGCATGTGCTCTGTGCATTGGCACCTATTTAATTCTGCCTGAGACTTGCACACTTGAGTCCAGAAGTTAGTTTCACCCCATGGGTCCCAATTGCAGTTCAAACCCACGCTAACATGTGCATGCTAAAATGATTAACCTAACCGTTGAAATGTAGACTCTCACCGCTACAATTTAGAGCCCCGGTTCACTAGCCCACCAGACACTGTGATGAAGGAGAAGGTTGGTGGTGCCCTTTTCTCTAAGCAAAATCTTCCATATCCTTCATTGTGGTCTTCCCTGGACTCTGTGGGTTTTATACGGGTCCCAGACCCTGGGCCTCATCACGAGTTGGGCAGTATCCCGGTGGTAATTGCGTCAGGATACCACCCAATGCTATTAGCGATACCGCATCTTGATCTGGCGCAATTTGCGCTGGATCCTGAGTTGCTGTAGCACCATTAGTCCCCATTTATTATGAGTCCATAGGACTCTATGGGGCTTTTTGGTGGTATTACCGCTGTTGGTAATAGCTCTGGTGGCAATAGCACCAGAAATGGGCAGAAAGTTGGAGATTTACCTCCAACTCAGAGCTTGAGGTAAATCTCCAGATTTCCACCTAAACTCAGGATAGGGGTGGAGCAGTAATTCAGTGGTAATAGCACTATTGCCGCATTTATACCACTCTGCCCAACCCGTGATGAGGCCCCTGTCTCTCTGGCTTCCTGGGCCTTCCAGATTCTCATTTGGGTCCGAGACCCTGTTGCTTTGGCTTCCTGGGTCTTTCCGGTTCTCGTTTGGGTCCAAGACCCTGTTGCTCTGGCTTCCTGTACCTTCCCCAACATCCCTCGTACCTTTTGACTTCTCTTTGGGACTCAGGTATGAGCAGAGCAAGTCCCTACCACTTGGTTCAATCTCCCACAGTCGCCTTCGCTCGCAGGGTCTGTACACGCTGCGGCGGCTCCGCAACGAAGGAGGATGGGCATCTGGAGACTCGCTCTATGCCTGGGCGATCAGGTGACTTGATCTTACCTCACTCCCACTCCTCCTTTTCTCTCGTCTGTCTGCAGACTGGCATGGGACGCCGCAGTGGCAACCCTCACATCCAGGCCAGTGTTCTCTCCCCTGCTCCAAGCCAATCATCCTTCTCACTGTTGGCTCCCCCAAGGAGAGACTGACCCATTATCAAGTCCTTATTCACTTTTTATTCCCTGTACCTGTTGTGGGGTCTCACGTTGTCTGTACTGCTCAAGTGGGTTCTGTGGAGTACTCTGTATTGCTCTGCGCCTCCCCCTCATCTCAGTAGTATTGCATTTACTGCCAAGTGGTTTTTTTTGTAATCTTCTTAGTTTCAGTTTTTGTACATGCTTTACATATGTAGTCCCTAGTCTTCCCCATTCCAGTACTGTCTATGGGGGCTAAGTCTACTACCCTACAGAGGTATATGTACGTATATGGGGCTATAGGGCCCAGAGTAGGGTATGAGAGGCAGGGACGTGTGGATATATTTTGAGTATACTGCGTTCTTCCCAAACAGTCATCCCTAGTCCCTTGGAGGGATCCTCCCCATGAGATCCACCCGCTGAGTACCATGTCCAGGGGGACTATCGGTTAGCTCCCTTACCTGCCTGGCCTCCTGGAAAGGGTATCCCTCTAGGGAAACAGGGACACCATCCTGGGATTCGTCACAATACTCACAACCTCTGGGACCCTCTTTAATCTGGCTTCTGACCTTTGCATTCTACCGAGACAGCTCTCTTCAATGTCAGTAACTTCATCTCTTCCGTGCGGAATGCAAACCATTAATCTATTCTTATTCTTTGTGACCTCTCTGCTGCCTTCAATACTGTCGACAATTCTGACAATCTCTCTGCATTCTCTATCCTTGGCATCAGAGGTGAAGCTATCACTTGGTTTGCTTCATAGCTTGCCCCCACATACTTTCAGATGTCCTAGAACAGCCTCACCTCCCCACTCACCCCCTTTACTATAGGAGATCCCCAATGGTCTGTCCTTGGTCCACTTCTCTTCACTCTCTATATGTCAGCTCTTGGCTCCTTGTTCTCTTCTTACGGCTTCACCTATCAACTCTTTGCTGATGACACTCAGAAGGTCTTCTCTTTTCACTCCTTAGACTATGATCTGTTGTCAGAAATGTCAAACTGTCTCTCTGCCCTCAAATATTGGATGGCGTCTCACTTGTGCATGCTCAACTCTACTAAAACTGAAGTTCTCTTCTTCCCAGCCAAACAGGCTATCTCTTCCTTGCCTCCTCTTCTTCCCTTCTCTCCTGACTACCTTTCTTACTCTGCTTCTGCTCATAACCTTGGAGTCATCTTCCACCCATCAGACCTCTAACTTTTCATCTCCAAATCTGCCACTGCAGCCAGACTCATCATCCTCAATATATGAATAATCTGTCATTATTTTCCTTTCAATACTGCTAAGCAGCTAATCTCCTCCTTAGTCCTTTCTACATCTGCCTAATTTGCCAGTCTCCTTTATGGCCTTCCCAAGTATGATTTTTCACCTTTGAACATAATCCTCAACTTTGTGACCTGCACACTTTTCAACCTTTCTCGCTTAACCTCTACCTCCTCTGCCCGTTGCCAGTTTGGCTGGCTATCCATGAAACAAATGGTTAAGTATAAACTTCTCATCATGTTCAAAAGTATCGATGAACTTGCCCCACACTACCTATCTGCTCATTTCACTCCCTACTATTTTCCTCGCTTGTTAAGATCATACTCAGCTCACCTCCTTGCCAACATGCGACTCCCCTGGGCTCCCTCTTGTTTCTGCTCTCTCTCTATCCTCACTCCCTAACTCTGGAATGCTCTTCCTATCCCTCTCTGTACTACTCCAACTCTACCACTATTTAATTCCAACCTCAAGATCTCCTTCTTTCTTAAGTTTCAGTTTCCTAGCACTCTTCACTAATGCATTACACTGTTTTCCTTTCTCCCTACCCTTTATGGACAACCCTAGAGCGCTTTTACATCACCCCTTCGCCCTTAATTTAGCACTTCCTTCACCATCCCATTCCTATGTCATTCTGTCCTGTCCATGTCCCTGGTTTCCACCTTTCCCTGCACCATCTGGTCTTCAAGTCACCTTCTCTCACCCCATTGTAAAGGACCCATGTCCTTTTCTCTGTTATGTGAGGGGTCAGTAATGCGAGGTAGACAACTGCTTGTAGATTTCTCATAATATGCCATTTTATAAAGAAATTATATACAGAAAATACTGTGCTTGCCCTACTCTACAGAGAAATTCCCTACCTGGTCTAGAGTCCAAGGGAACAAATATAATAAGCAAAACAAACACAATATCTGAATGGCCTTCTTCTGTCCTCGGTAAGATCCCTTCCCCAGTATTCAAAGTCAACTCCACAATGCTCACCCAAAGAAAAGAAAGGTTTTGTACCAGTTTTTGAAAGTTCAAAGCCAAAGCAAAAGTTCAACAAACAAAAATCCACTGGTAACAACTCTTTTGTTCCTGGATGAAAAGGTCCCCTTCCAATTTCCAGAAAAGAAATAGTACCAATGGTAATCCTGGTTATGATGATAAGTGGGCTCGTCTTCAAGATGGTATGCCACAGTTCAAACGAAAGTGTAATATTCTCCAAATGCCAATAATGCACAATTCTTTAGGAATTCTTCACTTATATTTGTCAGGATGCTTCCTCTGTGCTGCTACTTCTATTTCCAGCAACCACACTTCTACTCTTGGTACTATGAGAAAAGTCACCTTTGTCCCACAGTACTTTACCGCTTCAAACCACTTCAATGTGACATCTGCTGATAACTTAATATACCACCAGAGTTCAAGCATTACTACTACTGCTCAGTACTGTTGAATTATAAAGTAGGTTTTGACTAGACATGTCATCCTCTTCAGGTAGACAAGGCACTCTTCCTTATAATGGCTTTCTTAAAAGGGATAGCGCCTTTGCCTCTTCCATCTGTCTTAGTACTACAAGAACAACCTGCTTCTGCCCATAAGACTCTCTCAAGCTTCAGCAGTCTTTTGCACCACAGGTCATATTCTTTTTTAGCCTCAGATAACAATAGGGTACTTGTTTTCTATGGGGCTTGACTGTTAACAACTTCACTTTGCAGTCAGATGGCTCGTGGCAAGCAAGTTTTACTGTACAAAGGGGGTGCCTCTTTGCTTGGAGTAATGCTTGTTCTCTCAAAGGCTTTAGAGTCTTTACTTCTTTGAAATAGAACAAATGTCACTTCGGATACAGTATAGAATTCAGTATTTCAAGTGAAAACAAAATTAAGCACACGCAACTCATGTACCAGTAAACAATGATATTCTGATTTCCTTTGGGAATTATAATTAGGCACATGCAACCTCTCTTTCAAGTAGTTTTCACTCCCTGTAACTTGTAACTCGTATATGGACAATGTTTGGTATTCGGTAATGGTTTAGGAAGCATTCCCTTGCATTAATTAGGGACATGTGACCACTCTGTTGTGTAATTCTTGTAAGCCTTCCTCAGCTAATGGCACAGCAGTACTGTTACAGGGGATAGTCGGTAACCATTTGGGGTGATACCCATGCATATAAAAGAAAGGGCCCATCCTCATGGATGAGTGTAGCGTATTGTTGTATGAGAATTCCACTACCGGAAGAAGTGATGCCCAATTGTCTTGAATAGCATTGGTAAAAGTCTGAAGGTATTGTTCAAGAGCCTGGTTCATTCTTACTGTCTGCCCGTTAGTTTCAGGGTGATAGACCAGAATAGAAGACCATGTTGATACCTAAAGCCTTGCACAGAGTGGTCCAGAATTTGGAGGTGTATTGTGGACCCCTATCAGAGACAGTTATCTCAGGAATGCCATATAGCTGGACTATCTCTTGAAAGAAAACTTGGCTCATCTCTAACGCAAAAAGACATCTTCTTCAAGGGAGAAAAGGGAGTCACCTTGGAATAGGTGTATTTGGTTACCATGATTACAGTGCACTCCTTTGCAGTAGGTAACTCCACAATAAAATCTGTTGATGTCCTTTGCCATGGCCGGTCCAGTGGTTTGGCATGTGTTAGATTCCCCACAGGATACGTTCTTGGGTTTCTATATTGGTCTCAAGTGGGGAAGGTCCTCATACACTCCCTTATCTCCTGCTGCATGCCAGGCAACCAGAGGTATCTTTGAGCTTTTCCATTAGAGGAACAAACGCCCCAATATCCAGCTATGGTGGTGTCATGAGTGAGTGAAATGATTTCTTCTCTCAAATCTTTACTAGGAACATAGATTTTCAATAAGCAATCATTGCGGCTTGGTTAAACATAATGATCTACGATACTGCTACTGCACAAAGCTTTGTTTCTGATACAAATATAATCCGTCAGAGCGGCTGAGTCGCCCCTTCTTGATCAGATCTGCCATCTGCAGCATCTTCAATGTTTCTCTAAGTAAACCTTGCAGAAAGGTTTCCACTATCATAAGGAAGGTGGCATTCAGAAACATCTTGCCTCGAAGGGGAACAGCTTCTAGGGCTGAAGAGGGAACTCTAGATAAAGCATCCTACATGTGGGCTTCATTACAAGTATGGAGGTAAGTGTTAAAGTTGGCGGTAATATCGTTATAGCCAACTTCACCACTATGCCAAATCACAACCTACAGAAATGGTGGAAATTTCCCCAGCAGTAAAATCCTCCAAGAATTGACAGTATTGGCACTGTGGCTAAATTCCATTGGCAGAATTACCCCCAAAAAACAAAATCCCATTTCAGCCACATTACAAGTCCAAAATCAGCAGAATTACCTAAAAGAAAAGCGGTAATACTGCCAAGAAAACTGCACAGTTACCTCCACCAAAAAGGTGGAGGTAAATGCTTGCAGAGGCCAGATGTCAAGGCACAGGTGCACCAGAACCACTCAAGAGGAGCATAAAATGGCCAAAGCTTCCCCAAACACACATGCAAGCAACATGCAGTCACAAGCAGACGTTGATTATGGGCTCCACAACCTCTTACTATACATTCAGTTACAACAGCACACAAGACCACAGCATGGAAGGAGACAGGCACCACAATGGCACAGGAGACATGTGCTGTGGAGGGCACCCATACCACGTCCCTGCTGATACTTGGAAGCAAGACCACGCAGAGCAGCAGAGGTTCAAATCCTGGATCCGCGATTAGAAACCAAACTCAGGTATGGTATTAGACGCGTTATAAAAAACAAGAAAAGAAAATCTGCATGAACACTGATGGACAGCCAATTAGTGACCCTATATCAATTTGACAATCCCAACATCACAGAACTGTTCAACCTGATCCAGGCTGAACTCCAGAGTGCCATTGGAATCAGAACTGACCCCCAAACCCCCGCTGAAGCTTTTGTCCGTCTTACACTTCTGTGGAAAGGGTGGATTCCAGAACACAGTTGGGGCACTGCATGGCATGTCACAGCCGACTTTCTCCAAGGTGCTGGACCAAGTCTTAAATGCTCATGAGGCATTCCCATCAGCACATCTCCATATCTATCAGCTAGGCACAGGTGCATGCAGAAAGCGCATGTTTCTACAACATTGCCCACTTCCCCAATACCATAGCAGACTTGGATTGCACACATGTGGCATTGGTTACCCTCAGGAATACCAGAACAGGAAACAGTACCATTCCATGAATGTGCACATGGCATGTGATGTGGACCTCACAATTAGCCACTGCTGTGCCCGATACCCTGGGGACACACATGATGCCATGATACTGAGGAACAGCCCATGACCAGCGTCCACCTTGCTTGTGGGTAAGCAGTAGACAGACCTGATAACTAAGATCACTGTCACACACCTGGGGTACGTAATGAGTAGCAAAGTGAAACAACTACAAGTCCCATGTAGCAACAACAGAAATGCACAGAACAATCCTAGAACCCTGAATGGCCCACCCCAGTACACAGACTGTACTCATGCGACGCCACAGGGCATCATGCCATGCAAGGCAGCACAATGCAATCAGAACACCTGTCAAACCCATTAAAGCATTGTCATGGTCTTTACATGACCTACTGCCACACCATATCTGACAAGTGCTTTGCTGAGGACATTGCATTGACAAATACTTGATGACTGCCGACCCCCACAATGTGAATGACTGCAAGTGTACCATGTAAGCCAAGTCCCATTAACCTCAATTCACACAAGGTGCAGCATACACATGCACTGAGTATTGCACATAGGGGTAAACACATCAGGACCATAAACATGTTCCCCGACCCACACACTGTCATGTCTCACACAGTCTATTCATGTCTTGCAGATGATGCTGGCTATCCACAGTTAACAAGGCTGATAACACCTGTGAGAAACCCTGGCACGCCACAGTAGATGGTCTACAATGAGGTGCAGAGGAGGACCAGCTCATGCATTGAGCGCACATTTGGATTGCTGAAATCCAGATTCAGGTGCCTTTGCCACACATGTGGTGCCCTCATGTACAGCCCAAAGAAAGTAGGCAAAATAGTAGTCATATGCGCAATGATGCACAACGTGTGCATATGAAGGAACATAGAAATGTCTCCTGATGACGACCATTCTCCACCTAGCTCAGATGAGGAAGACGTTGAAGATGTAAACAGGGCACCACAGGACATATGTGGGGATGTGAGGGAAGGACGAATGTTCTGCCAGGACCCCATGGACAATTTCTTCTGACTTAGGACACATGCAGCCCATGTGTCGAGAGAAACCTGAAGGCATATCACCTGCTAGTCCCTGGAGATATGTCATCCAGGTGGCCATCGCTTTTAGACCCAGTTCCTGCGGGTGGACCAGTGCAGGAGGATCACCTGAATGGGGGCTCTTCTGGGAGTGGAAGTGGAACACTGGACGGCGAGACGCTGTATCCCCTTCCCTGTAACACCTTTACCCCATCCTACCCGGTGGGATATGTAGGTTCTCAACCTCCCCCCTTTTCGACACAAACACTTTTTCACGGACAGCTCACTGTGAGGGAAAACGGACTAACAACCGAGCTGTATACCTGACATCCCACTACAATGGCCAGGCAATTATTGATCATTACACACACCTGACTTCCATCACACTTCCTCACATGGATAAAAGGAGGAGCACAAAAACACTCTCTGAGCAAGGCAAAGCACATGAGGAAGCAGCAGTTCCAAGATGGCAGTTTAATACAAGGCGGAAGATGGCAAGAAGATTGCAAGGAGGGAATACCCTTAACCTTTTCACCGACAAACCACATCTTTTATGAGCCTTCAAAAGTAGGAAATGTAAGACCTGGAAATAGAGCTAAAGAATCCTGCATTGTGTGTCGGAGGTACCCGGGCTCTCCTGGGTCAATAGTTAAGGCGAGGAGAAGTGCTTGCCGCTGTGGTGCTGGCCTTGGCTCCTACAACAAAGCAGCACCAGTGAAGTCAGCACAGCCGGTGAGTTGGGGAGACTGATACCAGACTGGTCTGTGTGAGAACCAAGTTTGCAGGCGACAATATTGTATGAAGAAGATTATTAAGACAGCAGATGAGTGAATGAACTTTGAAGCTAAAATACGATACCGTAGTAAGAGTGGTCCGGCATCACAGGGGTGCTCATTTGAAAGTCTCTGTTAGATATCCAACTGAAAAGGTATGAACATTAAAAGAAAGAGAATTGTGATTGAAGTGGTCCTGCAACGGGTCAAGCCAAATCCTATGCACATTTGAAAGTCTTCGATTCTTGATGTAAAAATGGCATTCACCTGAGCTCAGCTCAGGGAGACTAATTATGTAGAAGTGATCTGAGCCCGGCAGAGGGGGGTCCAGGGTGAACCGTGAGTCACCTGAAAAGGAAGAACCTATGAACATTGTGCAATAAAGTGAAAGGTGAAAGGTGAAAGACAGGCTCGAGTCTGGCAGAGGGAAGCCTTTGAGGACCTTTATGCTAATATGATCTGAGCCTGGCTCAGGGGGATCCGGGGTGGATAATGATTCACCCCATATGAATACTTGCAAAAATCTAGAAGGGAAAAAACTATTTGGTTGCATTAGGCACTTTGATTGAGGAGACTTTTGAGAAGCAAGGAGACTTGTGCTCCAGAGGCCCTGATACTGATGAGTGAACTGTAACCTTGTGCTAACGAAGCCAGAGACTGTGCTATGCCCCAATTGTTCCTGGGCTATGGGGCGAAGTTCTGCCTGCCTCTGCTCCATCCTGTCTAGATGTTCCCAGATGGCCGGCAGCATGGAGCCCAGAACTAGCTGTGGTCTATGTCCACTGCCATGGACATCATGGTGCACTGAACGGCGAGCACCATCGGGCTGTTCATCAGAAGAGGACTCCTGTTCATAGTGTAGAACAAGGCGGGATGACCGATGGGAAGGTGGTGTGTGCAGTGGGGAGGGGCAGCACAGGGGCCATGATTCCAGGGAGAATTGGCGGACAGGGGAATGTGGCTGGCTCGATGAGGAGGCAGACTTGGACAGCATGTCTGCAGTGCCTGCAGTGTCCTGCTGGGATTGCAGGCGGTTGTCCCCACTCTGGCTCACGTGTGAGTCCACAGCTGTGGTGGTGTTCAGCCCTGTTGCTGGTGGCACTGCTTCCATGATTGGGTCCTGTTGAGGCCCCATGGTTTTGTCCTCAACGGTTGGTGTGCACATAGATTGCACGCTTACATGGTGGCTTTTCTTTTGTGACACACTCCCACTCCCCGAACTGCCTTGGCCAGGCTGCTTGCTGGCACTGGTTGGTGCAGGTGTCGTGGAGGGTCCAGCCACCTCAGTTGTTTCCTGGGTGTCTTGAGTGTCTGTTTGGGAAAATTGAAATGTGTTTTAGCACTTTCGTGCTGAGGTGCATGGTGATTCACCATTCACTGTTACTTGTGCTATGTCACCACTGTATGTTGGGCCTCCTGGTGGGTCATGGATCATGTGTCAGTACCAACACCGGTTGGGTGATATTGTATGCATATTTGTTCTATAAAAAAGAGTTTAAGCGTAAGTGCTATACAATAACATTATCATTTGGCCTTGGACGGCTGCTTGGATTCACAGTAATTTAGTGTACTTGGGAACAATGCTATTTGATGCCACTTCCTGTTTTGTCAAGGGGTGAAAGATCGTGCTTCATCGCTTCCCGGGATGTCACTTTGGGGTGGGGTCAAATGACATCACTTCCTGTGACGTCATCAGAGGTCAAGAGTCGTGAGGCGAGGGGTGGGCCACTTTTATGAGGCAAGGGGTGGGCCACTTTTTTTTGGGTGACCAGGCCTATTTCTTTTCCCAGTCCGAACCTGCATAAACCCCTACTGCACATCAACCACTCTAGGCCAGACACCACACAGTAGTCCCCTCACCTCCAACACCACCACAGGCAGCCCCCTCCAGTCTGTACACCACCCACCAGCCCCCTTCACCTTTGACATCAGCCCACGCAGCCCCCTGACAGTACACTCCCCTAACCACACACCCCTCACCTCTGACATCACCCCAGGCAGCCCCCTGACAGTACACTCCCCTCCCCACACCTCCCTCAGCTGTAAACTCCCCTCAGACAGCCCCCTGACAATACACTCCCCTCTCCACACCTCCCTCACCTGTGACACCACCCCTAGGTAGCCCCCTGACAGCACACTCACTTTCCCACACCTCCCTCACCTGTGACACCACCACCAGGCAGCCCCCTCTAGTCTAGACACTACCCAATACCCCCCTTCAATCTGGACACCACCCATCAGCCCCCTCCAGTCTGGACACCACCCACCAGCCCCCCTCACCACCAACATCACCCCAGGTAGCCCCCGGACAGTATACTACCCTCCCCACACCTCCCTCACCTGTAACACTCCCCCCCAGGCAGCCCCCTGACAGTAAACTCCCCTCCCCACACCTCCCTCACCTGTGATACCACCCACAGGCAGCCCCCTCCAGCCTCCTCCAGTCTAGACACCACCCGCCAGCCTCCCTCACCACTGACATCACCTCAGACAGCCCCCTAATAGTACACTCCCCTCCCCACACCTCCCTCACCTGTGACACCACCCACCAGCCCCCCTCACCTCCGACATCACCCCAGGAAGCCCCCTGATGGTACACTCCGTCCCCACACCTCCCTCACCTGTGACACCACCCCCGCCTCCAGTCTGGACACCTCCCATCAGTGACTTGGGTGGAAGAGGTGGCAAAATCCATGTCAGGGAACAATAACATGACAGGCCCATGCATGGGTAATGGGAGGGCAGTCGGTGACTGCACATGCTGGTGTGTGTTGTGTGTTTGTGTGCATGAAATGGGAGTGGCAAATCAATGGCAAACTAATGTGCAAGTGACGTGACCAGGCCACCCATCCACACAGACCCCACCACCCAATGCAGCAACCACAATGCCAAATAAACTGTACAGTGAATAGAGTGTGTGCAGATACACATTCCCAAGCATTTGCAAAGGGTACACATGAACTACAGTGAACTTGAAATGAAAACAATGTTGAACTCTGTAAATACACAGGTGTGAATGGAGGATAGCACATGGGCAGCGCGCTGGTCTTGGAAGCAAGACCACACAGAGCAACAGCGGTTCGAATCCCGGATCTGTGCTTAGAAACCACAGTCCGGTATGGTGTTAGGCGCGTTATAAAACAAACAATTAAAGAAATAAAACATGTGACATGACATCAACAATCATATTCAAAGAAAATTCAATAAACACATCTGCACATCACTGTAACCATACATGGATGTAGACCATCTTTCACGCACCCAAACCCTAAACCACAACCACAATGATGCCAAACACACATTGATGCAGCTCATGTTAATGCAATTTCAAACATCCTGTGCAACCCCCAGTAGAATGATGTATCCACCCCCCACAGGTTTTGCACTAGTCAATCCCTCTACCCGCAATCATCAGAGCAACAGCCACACACACACAGGCACGCCACAACACACATGACCTGCAATGGAGAAAAGCACTGGCTGAAATGTCACAATGAAAGTTTCAGACACACAAATGAACTGCATGAAGCGTGGAATGCAACCATAATAAATTTGTAATTACAAAAACAAAGTTGTTTAATAAAAATGAAAATAAAGGTCCAAGTCGTCCATGTGCATATAAAATAAATACAAATAAACGTACACCTAAAGAACTATATACAGGAAAAACAGGGAAGGAAAGTCATATTAGACCGGGCGGAAAAAAGAAAAACAAGAAATGAAACCTACACCTAAACAACTATATACAAAGGCAGTGGGCTAGTCCTCATCTCCAATATCAGCCAATCTGTCCACCAGGGCTAAGTTGCACACCATGTCCTCCTCCATCAGGTGGGCATCTGTAGACTCCTGGAGGGCTTGTAGGGTGGAAAGCATTTGTTGTTCAGTGTCCCAAGCCGCCCTGCAAGTGGCCTGCAGGACAGCAGCTCGCCTCCTTGAATGACGCAGCGGAACCTCAGCCCTGGCCACCATCACTCTTGCTTCTGTGCCCGCTGCCTCTCTGCCATCAGCCGCCTTTCATAGCCTCTGAACACAGAAGACATAGCTTGCATTGCATCCACGTGTTCCTCCTGCCCCAAAGGTACAGCCTTCCTCCCTGGTATTGTATGGTGCTGTATGCTCTGTGACTGAATGCCTCCTCCTTGTGGCCACCTGCTGCCGCTGTGCAAGGTGCACACTACATTGGTACGCCCTCCGACTTGATGATGATTGTGGGGTTGTACCACACCTGCACTGATCATAGGTGCCTGCTGTCCCTCCATTGCCTGTGACCCTGTTAGTGCCTGATAGGAACGTTGACCACCCCTGCTGCTGTGCCTGGGACTCCCACCTCGTGCAGGGAGGTGAGCTCCTCCAGGCGGGGCATTGTGGGTGGGACTGGTGCACAGGGGGTAGCCTGCCCATCATCACGAATCATCAGTACACTACCCTCCCCACACCTCCCTCACCTGTAACACCCCCCCCACCAGGCAGCCCCCTGACAGTAAACTCCCCTCCCCACACCTCCCTCACCTGTGACACCACCCACAGGCAGCCCCCTCCAGCCTCCTCCAGTCTAGACACCACCGACCAGCCTCCTACAGTCTGGACACCACCCACCAGCCCCCCTCACCCCTGACATCACTTCAGACAGCCCCCTGATAGTACACTCCCCACAGCCCCCTGACCTCGACATCCCCCCAGGAAGCCCCCTGACGGTACACTCCCATCCCTGCACCTCCCTCACCTGTGACACCACCTCCAGGCAGAGCCTCCAGTCTGGACTCCACCCACCAGCCTCCTCCAGTCTGCACACCACCCACCATTCCCCTCCAGTCTGGACACCACCCACTATCCCTCTTCACCTCCACCATCACACCAGGCAGCCCCCTGACAGTACACTCCCCTCCCCACACCTACCTCACCTGTGACATCACCCACTGGCCCGCTCCAATCTGGATACCACCCACCAGCCCCACTCACCTCTGACATTACCCCTGGTAGCCCCCTGACAGTACCACTCTCCACACCCCTCCCTCACCTGTGACACCACCCCCAGGAATCCCCCTCCAGTCCGGACACCACCCACCAACCCCCTTCACCTCCGACATCCCCCAGGCAGCCCCCTGATAGTCTCCCACAATACCAGTGCAATGCATGTCTGCAGCTCACCTGAACCTCTGTGGTCTGCTAGCACCATGAAGTGGAACACCAACATGTCCACCATAAACACGATCAACAGGAAGCACCAGAAATCTATCCAGGGCTTGAGCATCTGATGACACACCCTGCCAGACCTTAATATGCCCACCCCATACACATGTGACAGGTGAATGCAATGCCAAGTGGCATGTGTATGTTGTCCATTGTACATTGCCAAGGCATCAAAGCACACCAACTGAATGTGTGCCCACGACAGAAGTAAACCTACTAAACAATTTTCCAGATCCACGAACAATGGCCAGGCGCGTCACAGCCTGAGCATCAGTGACTTGGGTGGAAGGGGTGGCAAAATCCATGTCAGGGAACAATAACATGACAGGCTCATGCATGGGTAATGGGAGGGCAGTCGGAGAGTGCATGAGTCACTGAGACAGGAAAGGTGTACTGCCACACCGAAAGAGCAAACATGGCTCACTGCTGCATTTCAGTGGTAGAGATGGTGCAACACATGAGAGAGAGCAGTGTGTGACTGCACATGGTGGTGTGTGTGTGTGCATGAAATGGGAGTGGCAAAGCAATGACAAACTAATGTGCAAGTGACGTGACCAGGCCACCCATCCACACTGACCCCACCACCCAATGCAGCAACCACAATGCCAAATAAACTGTACAGTGAATAGAGTGTGTGCAGATACACATTCCCAAGCATTTGCAAAGGGTACACATGAACTAAAGTGGACTTGAAATGAAAAGAATGTTGAACTCTGTAAATACACAGGTGTGAATGGAGGATAGCACATGGGCAACGCGCTGGTCTTGGAAGCAAGACCACACAGAGCAACAGCGGTTCGAATCTCGGATCTGTGCTTAGAAACCAATGTCAGGTATGGTGTTAGGCGCGTTATAAAAAAAAACAATTAAAGAAATAAAACATGTGACATGACAACGACAATCATATCCAAAGAGAATTCAATAAACACATCTGCACATCACTGTAACCATACATGGAGTTAGACCATCTTTCACGCACCCAAACCCTACACCACCACCACAATGATGCCAAACACACATTGATGCAGCACATGTTAATGCAATTTCAAACATCCTGTGCAACCCCCAGTAGAATGATGTATCCACCCCCCACAGGTTTTGCACTAGTCAATCCCTCCACCCGCAATCATCAGAGCAACAGCCACACACACACAGGCACGCCACAACACACATGACCTGCAATGGAGAAAAGCATTGGCTGAAATGTCAACAATGAAAGTTTCAGACACACAAATGAACTGCATGAAGTGTGGAATGCAACCATAATAAATTTGCAATTACAAAAACAAAGTTGTTTTAAAAAAAATGAAAATAAAGGTCCAAGTCGTCCATGTGAATATAAAATAAATACAAATAAACTTACACCTAAAGAACTATATACAGGAAAAACAGGGAAGGAAAGTCATAGTAGACCGGGCGGAAAAAAGGAAAACAAGAAATTAAACCTACACCTAAACAACTATATACAAAGGCAGTGGGCTAGTCCTCATCTACAATATCAGCCAAGCTATCCACCAGGGCTGAGTTGCATGCCATGTCCTCTTCCATCAGGTGGGCATCTGTAGACTCCTGGAGGGCTTGCAGGGTGGAAAGCATTTGTTGTTCAGTGTCCCAGGCCGCCCTGCAAGTGGCCTGCAGGACAGCAGCCCGCTTCCTTGAACGACGCAGCGGAACCTCAGCCCTGGCCACCATCATTCTTGCTTCTGTGCCCGCTGCCTCTCTGCCATCAGCCGCCTTTCATAGCCTCTGAACACAGAAGACATAGCCTGCATTGCATCCACGTGTTCCTCCTGCCCCAAAGGTACAACCTGCCTCCCTGGTGTTGTATGCTCTGTGACTGAATGCCTCCTCCTTGTTGCCACCTGCTTCCGCTGTGCAAGGTGCACGCTGCATTGGTACGCCCTCCGACTTGATAATGATTGTGGGGTTGTACCACACCTGCACTGCTCATAGGTGCCTGCTGTCCCTCCATTGCTTGTGACCCTGTCAGTGCCTGGTGGGAACGGTGACCACCTCTGCTGCTGTGCCTGGGACTCCCACCTCGGGCAGGGAAGTGAGCTCCTCCAGGCGGGGCATTGTGGGTGGGACTGGTGCACAGGGGGTAGCCTGCCCATCATCACGAATGACACCTGTACGCCTTGTCAACCTGGCCAGCAGGGGCAGCACATGATCCTGGATGGACACACCAGCTGGTAAGGGGGTGTCGGTCTGGGTGGAAATACCAGCTGACAAAGGGGTGTCGGTCTGGGTGGAGGCATCTGGCAGGCGCACACTGCTGCATTCGATGGCCCAGGGACAGGATTCTGCACAGGCACCTCCATGGTGGCCTGAACAGCCTCATGCCCCTGGGACAGGACTGCAGCAAGCATGCCCATCTCAACACCCCCACCTGACCCCATGGGCTGGGATGCAAAAGACTACCTCCTCTACCTCCCCCTCCCTCAATCTGGGTGATTCTGGGGCGTCTTCTGCCATGGATGGCCCTGTGTGGCATTACCTATCCCCACCACTGCTGAGGAGTCCCCTTCCACCTTCACCTTCTTGGACTCACCCCCAGCAGCCATGCCAGATGTCACCGGCGCTGCCACAGCCACCTCACTCCACGAAGATGAGCTGGCACGGGGGCCTGGCTGGGGCTGCGCCTCTGTCTGGTGGAGTCATCCCTGCATCCATACTCAAAAGCAGTGCTTCCGCCCTGTTCATCAGATGCAACTGTGGAGAAGGAGACGCAGAACAGCAACATCAGTGTACTGCACAAAAGCCAGTGTGGCATCACCAACATTCAGAGGAACATGACTTGTCAAAGGAACAACCATCAACCTCCACACCCACACACATGGACATGGAATCCACATCCATGCAGACACAACAACCCAGGCACGATGTGAAAGACATACATGACACATCCCATGTAAATGCAGCACAATGTGGTCATCGCACAGACACAT
Source organism: Ambystoma mexicanum (assembly GCF_040938575.1). Classification (NCBI taxonomy): domain Eukaryota; kingdom Metazoa; phylum Chordata; class Amphibia; order Caudata; family Ambystomatidae; genus Ambystoma; species Ambystoma mexicanum. The sequence continues at coordinate 209,363,320 of NC_090940.1, forward strand.
TCCAAGATGAATGACATGACCCTAGGGGAAGGTCGTCCTGACCCAACTGCAACTGGATGCACATCCATGGGAGACATAGCACATGGGTGGGCAGGGAGCTAACTGGAATGACATACACATATGTAAAGCATTGGAGCACAGAAGTGGTGGGCTCATGCCATGGACACACTGTGTGCAAGACACCCAGTTGAATCATGGCTACCAGTGGCCAACCATAATGGCAACAGTCCCAGCGTGGCCATGCAGACACCTGCGTGGCCTTCACTCCACACAATGTCATCAAACTATATGCCACTATCACAATCAAGCAATTGCATATGCTATAGACACATGCACTTGTGAGCATGCCATAGGACCAAGCAGATACACATATCATGCACACACATCAAATCAGAGTGCCCAAGCAGCTCCATGACCAATCCCATCCGAGTCCCTGGAACTGCAAAGCCTCAACGTGACGAAGCCAGACATCCGAATGCACATGTTTCATCCATGTGGATCCTTACTGCACTGCACACACCACAATAGGGACATGTTTGTGCACATCATGCACATTGTCGAACAGGTGTGGAGCAATATGTCATTGTGCTTCTGGGATTTTGGGGACATGTTACTTTTGGAGGCCATGGGTGGCTCGCAGCTCAGATATGATGGTTGTTGATTTTATGGAATTATCAGTGGTTACACATTTGATAGGTGTGTTAATTAGTCATATGGGATGTTTTTTGTGCCTAAGGGGTGATTTCATTCAATGGTTGCCATGGTGGTAGTGGTGTACTCCCTCTTCAATGTTTCTTTTGGAAGCACCAAATGCATGTCTTTTTAGTTCTAATGGATGCACACAAATCTGCACTTCCAAGGGCACATTCTCAGGGTGGTTTTGTGGGCAGAGTGGATTGGCCCTGTGCCATCATTGAATGGCACCTGGGATTTGGCTGGATCATGTGCATGCCACAGGAGAAGGATTTTAGGTGAAAAAAGATTGCACAAGCTGGGTACGTGCAGCCTCTCAACGTGCCCTTTGCCCAGCCATAAGTAAAGGGGGTGCCGGTGGGGTGGATGGTGGGCCACCAACATTTCCAACGGGATGCCATGCCGGGTTGCGACATTGTGCAGGACACATGCTACCACAATGCAGACTACTGGTGGTGCACATAGCAACACACCACCAGAGTGGTCAACGGTGTGGAAACGTGACTTGGCACTTCAAATGTGCACTCCACTATGCCCTGAGTTGCAATATGGGCAGTGCTGTACCCTACCTCAGCAGGTGTGGTGGGGTTGCTTATGGACTTCATCATGTATGTGCTCATAGGGTAGGCTCGGTGCCCTGTAGAAGTGAGAATGGTTGTCATTGGCATTTATTGGCAGTGTCCATTAGTCTGTGTGCAACGTGCATGCATGTGTATGGCCATTCATACTCACCAATGTGCCATGTGTTGCCATGCTCCCTAGCTTCCAGAGCCTGGTGTAGCAGGGACATCCTGGAGATGATACCATCATGTGTGCTACCAGGATAGTTGGCATACACTTCAGTAATGATGCCCTTGGCATCACACACAACCTGAACATTGATGGAGTGCCAATGTTTCTGGTTGCGGTAGATGTACTCTGTTGCTCAAGGTGGACGTAGAGCAACATGGGTGCAATCAATTGCACCTAGCGCTCTGGGAAAGTGCACCACCCCATAAAAATCCTGGACCATGCTTGCCTTTCTGTCGGTGTTCTGGGCATATAGATACGCCAGCATACAGATGGTTGTGCAGTTATGCATGCCAACAACTGTTGTAGGCAGCTAGACTGCGTGGCATGGGAGATACCACCTGCTATGGTGGAATGACCCGGTGACCAAAATATACAGAGCAGTGAGCACCTTTTGCAAGGGGCTCAGTGCTTGGGAGCACATGGTGACGTGGTGGACCGGTGCGGATTCCTCACAAGTCCCAGGTAAATTACGCGCATTGCTTTCCATGAATCAGGGATTTGCACGCAAGTGTCTTTTCCCGCCCCAGAATATTCCATGAATCACCCCCTGTGTGTATTCCAGTATTGTGGGCTTCCTGGGTCTGCTCTCAGCATCCAGGTGGAGGTGCACTATTCAGAGAGGGCGGTCACTGATCAGGGGGCATTTCCTATTAGATGCCTGGCCCACTACCCTCCTTTAAGGGCGCAATGCAAGACATACATGCTACATGTGGGCGGAATAAGGCGCTACATATGTATATGTTCAAAAAAATAACTGAAGGTCAGAAGTCGGTTGCATCTATTGGAAAATTAGTGTAAACGCAGCGAGGTCCAAATGAATATGGGGAGGGGGGGTCATGTTACTCTTTATTTGGAATTGCGAATTTGATTTATAATTGATAAGATATGCACAGCTCATTAGGAAACAGATGTGCTAGGACTGTCCACTTAAAGTGTGATAGGCATAGTGTAGAACCCAGGTAGTTCAGAGCAAGTTCCTATTAACAATTCATGCGGTGCAGAGGCCTGTTGTATACTAATTGACCTTTTCACAATTGACCTCGGGAGAATTGACCTCGGGAGAATTGAGCTAATTTAGAAGGTCAATTAGGACATATATGCGGGGGAAACACCCCACAACTGCCTACCTAATCCAAGAACCCTGCAACCCCCCCACCCAATCCCCTTATATTATTTATAATCCAAAACCAACCCAATCCATATATAAAATAACTAAAATAATATAAAGATCAATTGTGCAGAAGGTCAATTAGGACCACTATAATTGGGTCAATTATGACAAAAGGTCAATTGTAAAAGGTAAATTTGGGTAATACCCAGAGGGCCTTAAAAGAAAGGCAGGAGATGAGTTTGCAGCTCAGAACAGAAAGAACTGAGGAGGATGGCTATGATTGCACATGAGAAAAAAAAAACCTAACTGGTGGCCAGGTGCTTGACAAAACAATTTGCTGAATTACTGAATAATGTATGTCGCCAGGGAGGGGGGTGGGGTTAGGGAACATAACGAGTCATCCCTTTGCCTTTGGATGCCTCCTTAAAATGGCGATGTCAGATTGTGAATTGAGTTTACCGATACTTTTGAACGGATTGTCAGTCAATGCCAAAATACAGGCTATGCCAAGGTTAGGGGAGATACATGTGTGAAGGTCATGGATCTCATGTCAGATTACCATAGGCGCAGACTGCACCCGAGGCAGGTGCATTGGCAATGGATGTGTCCCATGGGGTCTCCAATCCATTCATGGGGAAGCCAGAAGCCTCCTGGGTGTTTCGGCATCGCAATGCGTGGTGCCCCCTAGGATGGAGAAGGAGGAGGCCTTGCAGGATGACCCGTTGATCTCTAGAGGGTATTGAAGCCGAATAAGAACACTTTACAGCAAGTACTATCCATTATGAAAGACCCAGGAATGTCTCTACATAAGGTGTGGTTTTAAGCCAGTGTGGAACATCTTACGACATCCGAGGGCATGTCAAAGGAAAGCAATCCTTGCCCTCAGGATAAAGAGTAATTCATGCCCTTTATGGAGTTCTTGAAACAATTTGTCTTTCGGGCGGAAACACTTTGTGAAGTGTTGAAGAAAGGGAAGAGCATAAATGGAACAAAAGGGGCTACAAATATAAAATATGAGACTAAAATCAATCAATACAAGGTGAAGATACAGTACACAATGTAAATAAATAAATACCAATCACTGTATCAAAGTTAATAACACCTTCTTAATCACTATGACAATAATTAATAGCACATTCTCCATAAACAATGGGCCTCATTACAACTCTGGCGAACTGGCACGGCTGCCGCTGGAGTTGCATTTTTTCCGGCACCCGCTAACGGGCAATATGCGTGATTTGAATTCCAAAATCAAATCAAAATCCCTGGGATTTATAGAAATATAGACTTGAGGAATGATGTGGTAATGGTGCAGTTCCTGTCTGAGCGCCGACACACTGTGGCATCTGCAGCCTAATGCTCTGCTTTTTAGCGGAATGTCATTTCTTTATGATTGGCAGTGCACATTTCCTATGGCCCTGGCACCGTCAGCGGTTCACTCTTCATGCAGGCTAACACATGCCATGAAAAATGCTTTGCCAAGGGTAGGTGCATGCAACCCCTGGAATGCACCATGCTAGGCACTTCATGAACACTTGTGTCACATTGAACATGCATGAGGGGAGGTCAAACTCATTTTTCGTGATTATTTGTCCGATGAGCCCCCACTTTAGGATGGTTGGGGTGAGCAGAGAGGGAACGATGAAGATGTGGTGGCTCTTGTGGACGCGGGCTACTATTCAGCTCGGCCTGTGACGGTGGGCCATTGGCAGGAGGTTAGGAAGGAAGGTAAGGTGATGAGAAGGTCATGGAATTTGTTCTCAAATAGAGGCCAAGTATTTTGCTTTGTAACAAGTTATCAGGCGACTTATGTGTTGATGGGGATTTGGGGGGTCGCTGAGACGTTTAAATAGGTGGGAAGGTTTACGTGTGCCAAGAAGACACATTGGAGCAACGTTGCCTAAAAGGTGACTCCTTGGTGAGCACTGGTGTCAAGAATGGGTAACAAAGTCACTATGCCGATGAATGTATGCATAAGGGTGTCACGGTATTAGTTTTATGACGGTATATCATGGTTATCGCGGTATAGAAGGTGGAGTTAACTAATCTTAACAAATATTTTCTAAAAGGTCATAAATTGTCAGATTTATCATTACAAACAAAACCATGCACCCAGGGCCACAATTGGGCTTTTCAACCTACTTTCCACTGAAATGCCACTCCTTGCTTCCACCAAACACACGTGTGGAGAATAGCTTTTCTTAAGTGGTCATTTAGGCTTTTAGCTCCCCCACTTGCTACTAGTGAAGATGAACATGTTGCCATCTTGATGGCCTGCATGCCACAGATCAATGGAGGCTGATTGTAGTATACGCTTGTGCGCATACACACACACACACACACACTTTATGTTACAGCCTTTCCAAATCAGATTGAAAAGCACACTTAACGGTATAAACGGTATACCAGTATAAACAATGTGATGGTTATTATTGTTCAATTAAGTGGTTCACTGTATATTTACTGGTATACCGTTATACCGTTACATCCCTACTATGCCTGTGCACTGTGCACCCATTTTAGATTGGGTACATCGAAGGTGGCAAAGTTTACTGCACTGTGGGGGCCTGGAATTCGAGTATCTGGCCCCTCTGTAATATTTGTGAAGAGACAGTCACTCATTTTGTGTTCTTTTGTTTTATCACCCGAGGACTGAGAGTTCTATATCTTAAACCCTTGTAAAGATCCCCAGGTATTCGTATAGTTACTGAGGCTCTGGAGTCACGTAAGAAATCTGGCGATCCAGAAAAGGTCTATAGAGTGGCCAGAAGTGCCTGGCTTCTGAGAGCTAAAGTGTAAGATGGGGCACGTCGGCTCTTACTCATATAAGTGGCAACTGATGTCTCATTTCTTTGATTTCTGGGGCTGTATTTTATTACCCCTTTTTCTTCTCTCCCCCAACATGTATTATGATCAATCATCCGTTTTTGTAATCATGAATTTGATTAATTGCACCGTATCCAATTTCTGAATGTATCTGTTTTTACTCTTTTAAATTGTATGTATTTGTATGTGGTGAATTGTAATGTTTTGTGATATTGTTCTTTTGTGGCTCTGAGCCGAATAAAAGATAATTAAAGTGAAATTTAAAGAATGCATGGATCCTGTTGTTTGACTAATGCAGTTGATGTCGGCTCTCCAACACCCCCGCTGTTTCCTTCCTGTTGTCTGTCAGTAGGTTGCCTACTCTCCCCTCTCCTTTTCTCTCAAATCTCCTCCTTTCTTCCACAGAACACAGTTTGGTTCAAGGCGGGCAAGGGAACACTACATCACATTTTCTGGTTCGATACCGGGTGATGGGGGCAGTATAATTACTTTCTAAGATAACATATGCCTGTGAGCCTCATAAAATGACTAGATAAACAGTGGCATGAATTGGATGTTAAAACTGTGTCCCTCCATGCTTGCTTGATGCAAATACACGTCATGCACTGGTTATTGTGACTGCTCACTCGAAATAGACAGATGTGGAGTTGTTGTCATCCCCTATGACCAGAAAGGTAATGGAGTTTTCCAGAAGATTCTTCAGCAAGCAGAGCTTTCCTTAAATGTGGGTACCAGACAACAGGGTACACTTTGCTTTCAAGTCCATGGGGGTCATTCTGAGTTGGGCTGTACGGGATACAGGGCACCGGTAAGGAGACTGGTGCCGGTAATCCCTTACCGCCCAATTCCGAGGTCCCTTAGCGGGAACCGTAAAGGACGTGTGGTCTGACCACAAGTCCTTTACGGGTCCCGCTAAGGGACCAGGTTGCTAATAACGGGCCTGCTATTCGCGGGCCTGTTATTAGCGCCTTCCCCATTCCCATTTAGCCCTATGGGAGCTCAAATGGGAATGGGGAATGGTTGGTTGAATGGGGATTTACCAGGTCCTCCAGGGTCGGAATGACCCGGTAAATCCCCATTCAACCAGACTGGACCTGGACCCGGTATGGGAGGCAGCCATGGTGCTAATAGCGCCATGGCTACCTCAAAACTTGGAATGACCATTCATGTCTGATTGTAAGATGTAGAGTTGCATTTATCATCAGCAAACTTGATCAACCCAGAAAGAATCGTAATTATTTAGAATTGCTGCCAATCTGTCATTTTTCTTTCATGAACATTTACTTAAAAATGTTCCGCTGTAAATGTGCAGTGTGTGGGATGTGGACCTAAAGGGGATTTTAAAGGTACCCAGAAAAGGAATAGAGGCATAGCTTTTAGGAGCTCAACTCAGTTCCTCGAGAGTTTTTACATTGAGTTGTACATCACTGGGGTGATTTTGTGTGAGCACCTAGACCGCGTGGATTATTTCCTTAGTATGCCCTTTAATTGCAATTAGGGCTATACTTAACATATGTGGCATTTCCTATATTATGATATTTGAAAGGAACTGTATGACCTAGTAAAGAAAGAATAATCAAAAATACCCTACTTTGTGTAATGCTTCGCGTCAAATCAAGGGAGGCATTGGGTTGGAACAAGATGGAGCTGTGCTCCCGCAAACACTGTCTTGCCGTAGGGCCGTTCCGTGTAGACACGAGGCCCAATTTCCAGATTTCCAGCACTGCGTCAAAGGTTCATAAGTGCTGTAAGAGCTGTCCTTAGTGCCCCACTGCTGGTACCTGGAGGGTAGGCATGAGGACTGAGTTAGCAGTGGGCTCAGTACTAGGGTGAGGGCCACAGAAAGGATGCTGTGAAGGTGGAGGGAATTGGAAGAGGATCTGGGAGTTTCACCTGATATAAGAATTAAGAAAATATAATAGGAGTTAAGGTTATGTTATGTTGGGCCACGAGGTGTTTCTCACATGTATTGATATAAATAAATCACAAGGTTGTATGTGGCACCTAAGAATGAAATAAAAAGGCAAGTTGGAGGAGAAAAACCTTGTTGGTTAAACCAACAGTAGGAAAAGACTACATCAATGTGCAGTGTCGAGCAGGGGCATAACATTGCCTCGGGCACCAATGAAAAAGTGGCACACATTTGCAATTGGCAATTCATTCCTTTTGTGACAGACTGGTTGAGTAGTACCCACTACCCATAGAGGGGGATTTTGATAAAGTGTGATGCAAATTGTTCATTTTAAAGAATATTTATTCAGAAACACTGGTCAAAACGACTAGCCGCGTGGCGAAGTAACTTATCAAACTGGCCCACATGGGCCAAAAAAGTGCCCCACTTTGACCAATAAATAGGCCCACACTAGCATTTGGTGTTTTTTGGTTCGGGCATTGGCCTATTGCCCTGTAGGCCAGTCCGAGCCTGTCAATGTGACGAAAGTGCAGTTCAGGAAAAACCCCTCAATGAGGGAAGAGCTTGAGGAAAGAACCCTCGAGAAAGGAAAACAAATCTAGTGACGGATGGAGAGGGTGTTGCTTTGGAGGGATGGAGAACAAAAGCTCCCAAGGAGGAAATATGCCATGAAAATTGAAGAGTGAAGGCATGTGGGTCAGGAACGCACCCCTGTTTGGTGCTAAATACAAAATCCACATGCAGAACGGATGCGACAGCGGGAGCCACATTCCACTGCAGTTACCACAATTCCTAGTATAATTCAGAATTATTACATTCACCATGGATAGACGTTTCCTGGGCCTATTTTTCTTTTTCCTTTTTTTGTTTTGCTCTGCTTGTCTTTTTAAGACCTACCGTGTAATGAGGCACCGGTACCGGTAAACCCTTACCGCCTTACTACGAGGTCCCTTTGCAGAAAGGTACTTTAACGCCTGATGTTTAGCAGGCGTTCAAAACCAACCCGCAAAGGGACCAGGGTGCTAATTACGGTACCACAATTTGCAGCACCGTAATTAGCGCCTTCCCCATTCCCATAGAGCCCTATGGGGCAAAAATGGGAATGGTGAAGGGCAATGGGGGAAGGGGGAATTACCGCCCCGCCAACCTTGGAATAGGGTGGTAATTCCCCTTTCCACCAAGGCGGTGCCAGTATTTTACCGGCATGGACCAAGGTGCTAATAGCACCTTGGTCCTCCGTCTACCGTGTAATGAGGCCCCTAGGCCAGTATGTGTGTGTATGCAAAATGGGAAACTTGTGAAACATGGTGACATGATGGTATGAGGTTTATTTTGGGAGTGTGTTTATATGGGTCCGTGTGAGCGTGTGGCATAAGTAACAGAGCAATGTGCGCATTCCATAACTGTACATTGCCGTGGAGTTGGTACAACATACACACACATATGTAAGGGACATGGCAGTGTGGGGTCTAGAATGCTCGATTACATATTGAACAAGTTACTTATATCCTTATGAACCACTAGCTCTTTCGGATATGGTTGACCACATTCAGCTCAGAGTCAGGGTTTGCAGGACTCACGCATAATGCTGTGTGAATACTAGTAGTTAAATGGGCATGCATGATATCATATGTATGCATAACCCTGCTCGAGCAATACTTGCGTTCCATTCCATGCCAATATAGCATAATTGTACTGCGCCGTAGACACCACGTGCGGGCACATCACTCTGCCCTGAATATACCCCTCGCCATGCCAGCTCAGGCTCGCATAATTGTGTAGTTTTGATTTTAATTAGATGCTGCATGCCCCATATACAATGAATGTAACCCGCATCTCGGTGTTGGCGAAGGCAGCGTCTACGCTCACTGATATGGGCTGGGTGTAACACTAGACCTGGGAGTGGACAGCTAGTGGTGCTGAAATCCGGTGCTCGCTGAGCCAGCGTCTGCATACTGAACACATGTGCGTCTCGGATAGACAGCTAGACGGGCTGGGGAGAGCGGCAGGCACGGGGGAGAGGAACTAGTGAGAGAGAAGAGGGGAGGTGGAGAGTGAGAGCGGGGACACCACGAAACAGGAAGGGAGATAGCCGATGTGCAGGCAGGATCCCCCACCCACTCTTGCACATTACTAACGGGCGTCTTCGCCGTCCATCCAATGAGAAGCCTCCCCCTCGGGTGAGTCAGGCTGCCCCGTCCTCCGCCGCCCCGGGGCCTGACACCCGCAGATCGATAGCTGCTGAGCGGCTGTCTTCAGCACCGTGGTCAGCGCCAGGGTCCGGGGGCGGCCCTGCACCGAGCTGCACGCCCAGCGCGCCGCCCACCCGCCTGCGCCAGCCAATAGGGAGCCGGCGGGGCGGAGCCCGCGCAGGGCGCCGCCGCAGCAGAGCTGGCCGCAGACAGCGCGCTCCTCTCGCAGGAAGGGGAGCCCGGCGCCAGCCACCGCAGAGCCCCACGCCGCCCCTCGCATCAAGGGAAGCCGCCGCAGCGAAGCCCCGCCACCCATGGAAGAGATGGAGGAAGAGCTCAAGTGCCCGGTGTGCGGCTCCTTCTACCGGGAGCCCATCCTGCTGCCCTGCTCGCACAGCCTGTGCCTGGCCTGCGCCCGCAACATCCTGGTGCAGACGCCCGACGCGGACTCGCCCCGCAGCAGCCGCCGCGCCTCGGGCATCTCCGCGGACTATGACTACCTGGATCTGGACAAGATGAGCCTGTACAGCGAGGCGGACAGCGGCTACGGCTCGTACGGGGGCTTCGCCAGCGCGCCCACCACGCCCTGCCAGAAGTCCCCCAGCGGGGTGCGCGTCTTCCCGCCGCCGGCGGCGCTCTCCGTGCCCGGGCACCCCCCTGGGCAGGCGCCCGGCGGCGGAGGCCTGCTGCCCGCGCCGCCTCCCCGCAACTCGTGCATCACCTGCCCGCAGTGCCACCGCTCCCTCATCCTGGACGAGCGGGGGCTGCGCGGCTTCACCAAGAACCGGGTGCTGGAGGGGGTGATCGAGCGCTACCAGCAGAGCCGCGCTGGGGCCCCAGGTCCCGCGGGGGCCCCGCGGTGCCAGCTCTGCGAGCAGAGTCCTAGAGAGGCGGCCGTGCTCTGCGAGCAGTGCGATGTGGCCTACTGCGAGCCCTGCCGCCTGCGGTGCCACCCGCCGCGGGGCCCGCTGGCCAAGCACCGCCTGCTGCCACCCGCTGCCCTGGGCGCCCGGCCGGGGGCCCGCCTCGGGGGCCGCCTCAGTCCCCGCAAGATCTCCACCTGCACCGAGCACGAGCTGGAGAACCACAGCATGTACTGCGTGCAGTGCAAGCTGCCTGTCTGCTACCAGTGCCTGGAGGAGGGTCGCCATGCCAGCCACGAAGTCAAGGCGCTGGGGGCCATGTGGAAGCTGCACAAGGTAAGGGCGGCGGGTCACATGTGACCGGGCATCGGGGACACATGGCTGGGCCAACTAGCAACGCCACTCTACACACAAGGGGCGTTGTGGGTGAAGAAGCACATGTAGGCCGCGTGAAAGCTGCATACGAGAATGATGTCTGGCAGTGCCAGCCAGTAGAGCCAAGCCATGCGGCAAGGCGGGTGTGAGTGAAGAGGTTGAATTAAGCTATAAGTACACACCATGCCCCCAGACGTCCCTGGCATTGCAACCAGTAACGCCATATCAGGTGTGCGTGAAGAGGCCCAGGTAGGGTGGGTAATGATATCAACTGGTATTACAGCGCTTTGATGCCCCAGGTGAGCTAGCGCTACATATAAACTGGTATTATTATTATCATGGCAGCCAGTGACCGGTTACACGGACAGTTTTTTGGTCGGTGTTGGGTGTCATTTGGAGGGGTTTCAGAGGTTATGCTAAACCACAGCACCGCAATGTTTGATGGCTCATGTTTTTCACAGCTGTACCTTTTTTTGTCCATATGGATTCTGTTTGGAGTTGGTGTACCTGTGTGTATTGTACCCAGCAGTTTTTGAATGGTTTCTATCTGTTGCACATATTTTGTGTTGTGAGAGTGCGAAACGTTAAGACTTAAGGGCCTAATTCACAGAAGCGTTTTATAATGGCAAGACCCCATTGGAAAACGCTCTGTGTGAACCAGGCCCTTGGAATGCCAGCCTATTCACATTCCAAAAAAGGGGACCTTTAATAGTTCATGTGACATCTTTCTTGAGGTGGTCCTGTCATTTCACTTCATGCCTGTAATTAGAACACTGAAAAACGGCTATAACGCTGATATGGGCCAGGAAGGATAACATTACAAATCATATTATGCTGTAAGTAGCGCTTCGCATCACATCTTTCCTGTTTCTAGGTGCTGTAATTATAGGTGTCCTCTTTGCTCGATTTAATGGTAGTACTTTAGCGCCTTCTGGAGGATGACGGAGCTGAGTTTGGCCTGGCAGGATTCAAACCAGTGACTGCAGGTTGCACACAGTGCGGTCTCAATGCTCTGAGATGTTGTTCCCGGCTCGGGCTGCCCCGTAAGGCAGAGGGGCCTGGCTCATCAGACCAGGCTCAGTGTTTTTTGTGGGTCACGTAAGGCAGGCTTTTTGCTATGAGCTTTCCCGATAAAGCACCACCAGCATTGCTGGAAATGGCGATAATACACTTCGGGGTCCCACCAGCGACGGAGGCGGAGTTGCAGGGGGCGTCGATTGTTTTAACCCCCCTCGAATAAACATTGTTATCTCTCAGATGATTAATCATGAGCGCCTGCAAAAAAACCGGGTGTGGACCATTTGCTATAATGTTGCTGGCAAAGCATAAAAGGTGCACACCTTTTAAACCTAAGAAGCTGCATTTAAATATTTCCCACAGATTTAAAATCCTAATCATGAATTTCACAGGCATTGTGACTCGACCTTCACGTGGTCTTGTGCCCAAGGGCCCGATTCATGGAACGTATGCACTATGCAAAGTGAATTTGCACTGCTGAAAAGTGACTTTGCACTCCCGACACAAACCCTGATTCATGGAACCGTGCAAAGTGTATTTTTGCCGGGCAAAGTCATTTTGAACTGCAAAAATTACTATGCACTGAATTTGGCCGGAGTTTGCACTGCAAACATACACTTTGCACGGTTCCATGAATTAGGGTTTGTGTCGGCAGTGCAAAGTCACTCTTCAGCAGTGCAAATTCTCTTAGAACCGTGCAAATATTCCATGAATTGGGCCCTAAGTGTCTCACCACTAGGCCTAACAACCTGGGTTCAAGTCCTGGCGTCAGCACTGATTTAAAGAGTCCCAAACACACTAAACTATTTCGCCACAGTGTTCATAGGGCTTTGGGGGTTTTCTGGGTCCGAGATCCAGGGAGAATTTTATTTTTAGGGCCATGGGTCCTGGAAAATCCTGTGCAAATCCAGCACTGACCACCGGGCATTAGTTTCTCTCAAAAAGTCTGAAACTTGCATCCTTAAAAGGGGTGACAAAGCAAAAACAAAGAGGTGATGGCGTTTGCGGTGGGAGCAAGCCTGATTTGCATGTGGTCTTTCCCCTTTTGTAATGGCTTGGCAGGTGAAGTGCGATGGTCTGCAGGGTTGCCTGGAGCAATGCCAGAGGTTAAGATTCATTCAAAACCTTCCAGCCATCACCTCTTTTGTCATTCTTAAAAGGGGAGGCATTTTTGGTGGGCTTTCACCTATTTCGCTTCCCAATCTGACCCTGCATCTTACCTGTGGAACTTGTAGCCTTTACAAAATAAGTGCAATACAGCACAAATTACCACCAAACGAAATGTGCGCTCTGAGGCCTACTACGGGCGTGTGGCGCGTACATTTTTTAAAATAAATTAATGCTGCAGTGCGTTCCCCTAAACTGGCACCAGAAATGCTGCATGTTGCAAAAGGGATGGCATGTGTATGGGGCGATTCCCACTGGACAGGAACGGAATGCTGCGCTCCCTGTCACCACAAGCAGTGCTGTCTCCAGGAGGCGCTATAGAGACAGATCTTCAAGGGGCAGTTTCAGGTTATATGCTTATTTAGCACTCACTGTAGCTGCAAAGCACACATTCTGTTTGGTGTCAAACGATAAGAACGTGGCACCCTCATTCACACCAGGGCTGGACTTTGAACCAAAAGAGGCCCTGGAAATAATTTTCTAAGTTCCCACAAATGACAGATGTTCAGCAGGTCCAACCCTTTTCCTATGAGAACATTTGGAAATATAACACAAAAGAGGCCCAGGGTGCAGAGGCCTACGGGGAAATCTCCAGAGTTCTCTGTAGGCCAGTCCACCCCTGATTCACACGCGTACCCCCAGACACAAGGGGGCGGTAACAGAAAGTGGGTAATGAATGTTGAAAGGTAGGAGGCAGGGCAGGTGAATCTGCCAGTTTGTATGGTCTAGATTGTGTTAACACCTTTGTTTACAAAATGAAATTCTCTATGTGTACTGTTATTTCTGTGTTGTGCTGTATTGTACCGAAAAAAAGACCACATCACGGCAGCCAGGAACCAGGCGCACTGGCTCCCAGTAAGAGAAAGAGTCCTCTTTAAAACCCTTGCCCTCACCCATAAGTGCATCCACGTCACTGCTCCACCCTACCTCTCTGAGAGAATTCACCCCTCTAGATCCACCAGACCTACTAGAACACCTTATGCAAACATGCTCACGATCCCCAGAGTCAAGAGAGCCCGAGCAGGAGGTGCTAGCTTCCCATTCCTTTCAGCGCTGCAATGCAACGCCCCACCACCACCCCTGCAAGGAGACGTCTCCCACCTAGCATTCCGCAAAGCTGTGAAAACTATGCTCCCCAACTAAAGATCATGCACCTCCCTATGCTAAGCTTACTTAGGCACCTGCATATTGTATTGTACCCTGAATCTGTATTTGTACTTGAATGCTGGTGCTCATATGCCCTTACACTTATCATCACATGTATGTAACTCCTTTGTATCTAAGATTGCCACAAGTAACGGTGCCGCAATGCCTTTGGGCTGTATGTGCGCTATATAAATGTAAAAATAAATAAATAAATAAAATTGTAGTCGTCATTTGTATAGCGCCATTTCTGGTTGAAGAAAACATTTCAGAGGAGTGGTCTCCGAGTCCTCCTTGCCACATCCTCCTCCCACCTGCATGCCCACCACCAGGGCAGTTTCTAGACAATATTTTGGCAGATGGTGAAATCCGTGCCCCCTGCCCCCCTCGCCCCACCTTGCTTCTCTGCTGCTACCCTGCACTCCCTCTCCAGAACCATTAGCTTGTTGCAATTTAAATACTATTTTATTGTCTTTTAGTTAGCATGAATAAGCAGACAACGTATACAACAATATTACAAACAGGAATTCATTGTCATTAACTCATGTTTATGTTCCTTGTCTAAATGAAGGGCACTCGCCTGGATATTGCTGCCGCAAAAGCACATATTGCGGCTGCGTGATCTAATTTTTCCACCAATGTCCCCGGTTTACTCAAACTTTTTGTTTTGCCTCACAATAAACAGCGCCGTGTGACAAGGTGACTCCATGTCACCTGAACACACGTTCTCCGGTCCTGAGCTTTCATGCAACTGACCAATAGATGACGGAGTTGTAGTCCCTTTTTTGTTTCAATGAATTAACATGTCAGAAAACTATGATTGTCAAGCAGAACCTCAGTAGTGTTCACATGGCATGAGTTGCTCATTTGATCATATTAAAATATCCTACAGAAAAGAAAATTAGCCTCGTCACCTTCTACAAGGCCTTGAAACACTTGTGTATAGGCACGATATGAATAAAATATATCATATTAATGAATGCCAGTTCCTCCCTTCCTCATATAGTAAGCCTTTCCTTGGCCATTTACTTCAGCCTTCAACTGCTGCCCACACTGCCGCCTACACCTGCAGGCAGCCTCTGCCCTTTGGATTAAGCCAGCAAAAAAAGCCCTTTATAGTCCACCATACGCCCCCAACCCCAGGGTCGGATTGAGGCATACAATTTTCTGGGGCACCAATGAAAAAGTGGCCCACACTTGCAAATGGGAATGCATTGCTTTTGCGACAGACGGTTTGAATAGTACCCAAGGGGGAGGATTTGATAAATTTTGATGCAAATTGTGCATTTTAAAGAATATTTATTCAGTAAAACTGGTCAGGACTACTAGCCGCCTGGTGAAGTAACTTATCAAACTAGCCCACACTGACCAAACAAGTGGCACACTTTGACCCAAAAGACTGGTCCACGCTAGTATTTTGTGTTTTTGGTCTGGCATTGCCCTATTGTCCTATAGGCCTGTCCAAGCCTACTCAACCGTCAAGTCTGGCAAGTGCTTACCAAACTCCCTCTATATTATGGTGGATTTAAAGAAATGAAGGAAAAAAAACCCTCTACAATATACTGTTTGCTGGTGGACTGATTGTGGCCGCGTGCTGGGACACACCCCCGAATTATGTCACAGGTGCCTGCTAAAATGGCATTGCCGGCCGTCTGTAAGGAGGATTTCGAAATACATTTGAAAATTCTGCAGTTGTGGGAAGAATACGCTGGAGAGGTCATAGAAGGATTTGTCTGGTAGATCATGTGTTAAGCACTTGTCATGGTCAGCCTCGGCTTCGCAAGTTCGAATCCCTGTTGGGCTGACTCAGCCCTTCATTCCTCCCTGGCCAATACGGTAAGTACAACTACATTTGGTAATAAGAACTCTAAAGTGCTTGGAAATTATTGGAGGGACCTGGCAATGAGCGCTATATAAGAACAGACGTTTGCATTACAGTGGCGATATTACAAGGTCAGGTGACACAGCGTTTGGGAAAGTGAGGGTGAGGCTGCAGAACGCCCTTCAACCCCTTGTCTGGGCATTGGAACACGTCGCGTGTTTTCTGTCTTTCTCTTTCACTGTAATCCTCTCTTTTTCAACCAATGTACCCAACATACTGTATGGTACTCTACCTTTAACACGTGACAGTAGGGAAATATCCAGACATGTTGAAGGTCACCTGCCCGCAAATGACAACTGCGGGCTGCCACCGCCCGCGCCAACCACGGGGGCTTTTGCTGGTGGATGACGTGTGTGCGGACTGCGTGATGTGGGCGGTGGGCGCTGCGTGATGGGTGCGGGATTCCCGGGGCCCTGCTCCATTACCGCTCTGAGGGGGCGGGGATTAGACTGAGATGCTGTCCGCCTTGCTCCGCTGAGTTGCCTCGCTGAATACTGATCAGGCTTCGGTACTTGAAGGGCTCTTTGCAGCACGCGGGCGCGCAGGATTAAAGTGCAACATTACACTCTTGCGCCCGGGGGAGCGAGACGTGAAGCGGCAACAAGACGCCCAGTGCGGCGGCCACGCACGCGAGAGCCTAGTAGCGTGCGGCAAGGGTTGACCTGAATCCGGGGTTACCAGGGCAGAAGGGACTGATGCGGGCAGACAGCTGGCACGCATGACAGGGGCGCTCGCGGACCTTCAGGAATTGCACGTCAGGCAGAGCAACCCGGGAAGGCAGCCTCCAGGCATGTGGGGCGGGAGGGGGGTGGGTGGTGCATCCCGAGCCTGGCGCTCTTTCACATCTGGCGAGGCAGCCGTCAATTTGAAACCCGTTTCACTGGGTGTTTGCGAAATGCCCTTGTATCCCCTCTCTCTATGGGCGTATCTGTCTGGCTCTTCCCGGGTCTATATATATATCTAGATCTCTCTCCCTCTATATGGGCCTATCTAGATATCCTTCGCTGCCTCTCGCTACCTAGGAGATCTATCTAGCCCGCTATCCGTGCGTATGTCTAGTTATCTATTTCTCTATGTGTGGGTCAGTCCATCTATCCCTCCATCCCTTTATCTATCTGTCTACCTATCTTTCTATGTATTTGTGGGTCAGTATATCTCTCTCTCTATGTGGGTCTATCTAGCTACCCTTCTCTATCTTTACTCCACTCTCTATGTACCTATGAGATCTATCTCTCTCGCCCATTATCGGTGGGTCTATCCAGCTATCTAGTTTTCTATGTGTGAGTCTATCTATCCCTCCCTCACTCTATCTATCAGTCTACCTATCTTTATATCTCTCTATGTGTGGGTCTGTTTCACTATCTATCTCTATGTGTGGGTCTGTATCGCTATCTATGTGTGGGTCTATCTTGCAATATATCTATCGATCTGTCTATCTGTCTATCTATCAATGTGTGTCTGTCTTACTATCTCTCTCTGTGGGCTGTCTTTCTATCTCTGTGTGGGTCTATCTATCTATCTATGTGTGGGTCTATCTCACTGTCTCTCTGTGTGGGTCTATCCCACTATCTATCTGTCTATCCCTCTATTTGTGGGTCTATCTCACTAGCTATCTGTCTATCCTTCTATTTGTGGGTCTATCTCGCTATCTATCTCTATGTGTGGGTCTATCTAACTATCTTATCTGTCTATCTCGCTCTATATGTTTGGGTCTATCTCACTATCTATATATCTATGTGTGGGTCTTTCTGTGTGGGTATATCTCGCTATCTATCCATCTATCCCTCCCTCTATCTGGGAGTCTATCTCTCTATCCCTCTATCTGTGGGTCTATCTCTCTATCTATCTCTATGGACGAGTCTATCTCGTTGGACCTAGACTGCGGAACAGCTTGGCCTTGAACTTAAGAAGGACACATTCTTTACTGACTTTTAGAACAGTTCTAAAGACCTATTTATTTAAATAGGTTTCTCTCTCATCTCCTTGGTAAATTTTAGTGGCAGTAATAATCATCTGACTGATTTCTCCACTCTTATTGGCTAATGTTCCACCTGTGCTAGGATTCGATTCAGTTCCTTGTGTGCGCAATATACATTGATCAAAATCAAGTCGCTGTCTATCTCGCTATCTAACTTACCCATCCATCTAAGTTAGATAGCGCGATAGGGTCCATCTAAGTATCTATATATCTGTCTTTATCCATCTTTACAAAGTAGGCAAGTTAAAAAGTAGATTGAACATAGAAAACGTGTTTACCCTTTGCAGTGGCCACATTGCAACTGTGTGGCATATGTGTATAGAGATCCTATACATATTTACATGCACACTGGCACGCATATACATTATGAAATTACCTGCAGTTTAATTGACCCTGATATTTAGATTTCAACAGAAAATACTCCCAATTGAAACCTTTGGGCGCCAATGTGCCTTCACGCAGCCCCATGACCATTGAGGAATGATTATTGCCGTGTTTGCATTAACAATACACAATGACATTCCAGTGTGCCTTCGTGCACCCACGGATATAGTTCTGTGAACAGCAGGCTGCATACAGGCACTTCCTGCAAATCTTATAACGTGATGCTGTTGCATCTGAATAAGGAGGGCAGCAAATGAACACACAGGGCCAGGAATGTAGCTGGGAAGCAGAAACCCTGAGGCTGCACTGGTAGCGCAGCACACTATACGAAATATAGTCCCACATTCTGACTGTTGGGCAGTCACACTAGACACCAGGATGTCAGGGGGAAAAATTACAGCCTTTTAAGGAGGGGTCCCTTGGACAACTAGCAGTGGGATGCAGGCGGTCATCCAATTTTCCACCCTAGTGCACTTCCTGGCTGGGTGGCATGCGCTCATGCCCAAACAGTGACTGCATAGCCAAGCCACACACTCAGTATATGCTCCACAACCCTGGCTTACTTCTCAACTTCGCCCAATGTGGCAAGTTCTCCGTCGCCTTGAGCGACGCTGGCAAAAACTCTATCTGATTCATAGCATTTGTCCTTTTCTTCTTATCATGCTCTATATGATGATGCTCTTCTCTTGGCGAAACGCTCCTACTTTTCTGATCTCTTGCCCGCTCAGTCCGCTCATCCCAGGCGTCTGATTCAATCACTTTCTCGTCTACGTTCTCCTACCTCTCCTGACTATTCACTCAATTCTACCTTAACTGCTTCTGACCTTGCCTCCTATTTTTCTTCTAAAGTGGCTACTCTTCATACAGCCATTGTACCACCCTCTTCCTCTTGTTCCTCACCCCTCCATCTTCTCCTTCTACTCCAGTTATTTCATCCTTTTCTCGGATTACCAATCCGGATACTTCTTCCTTGCTGGCCCGTGGTCATCGCACAAGTTCCCCCTCTGATGCTATTCCTTCAGCACTGATAACTAAAGTCTATCCATCTCTAGTTTCTTACCTTACCAGTCTTGTCAATATTTCTCTTCTTACCTCGACCTTCCCTTCTTCCTTTAAGCATGCCTCTATTCTTCCCATTTTGATTACACCTTCTTTAGACCCTACTCTCCCCTTGACTCTCTGACCAATTCCTCCTCTTCCCTATCTTTTTAAATTACTTGAATGTCTTGGTTACTCTCAGGTCTCCACTTTTGTAACGGATTACTCTATTCTTCCTTGTATCCAGTCTGGTTTCTGTCCTCTCCATTCAACCGAAACTGCTCTTTGCTCTGTCTTATCTTGGTTTCGTTCCTATCTTTCCAACCTTTTGTACTCAGTATCTTGGGCTGGGTGTTCTTCTGATACTTTACCTCTTCTTCACGGCGTTCCTCAAGGCTTTGTCTTAGGCCCCTTTCTTTTCTCTCTTTAGACTTCTCTTGCTGCTTTTATTTAATCTTTCGGGCTATCTCACCACTTGTATGCAGATGATATGCAACTTATTCTGTCCCTTTCTTCCTTCTCGCCATGACAATCTTACTTCCTGTCTCTTAGCTATTAAAGCCTGGAAGTCAGACGATTTTCTTGTGTTTTTTTATTTTTTTATTTATTGCGTTCAGGTCAACTGATTGACTTTTCACAAACAGCAAATCAACATACAATTATTTTTTAAAGAATAAACATGACTAGATTTATGATAAAAAAATAATAAGAAAAAGGATTTAAAAAAAGAAGGATATAAGGAAAGCCATTTGAAAACAAATAAAGAAAATTGAAAAGGCATAAACCCAACCAATCCTCGGGTCATATTTCAGATTTTAGGGTTCTGCAGTGTTCTAAAATTCAAAGTACACAGCAATTTCAGTACTTCTATTGTTAGAAAGATTTCATGAACTGAGGAGGCTCTTTCTAAGTAGTCCACAGTATTCAACCATGAAGGATGCTCCACAAAGCATTTGAAGTGTGACAGTCTCAATTCTTGATCA
Source organism: Ambystoma mexicanum (assembly GCF_040938575.1). NCBI lineage: Eukaryota > Metazoa > Chordata > Amphibia > Caudata > Ambystomatidae > Ambystoma > Ambystoma mexicanum. The sequence continues at coordinate 209,383,676 of NC_090940.1, forward strand.
GCCGAGCATGAGATCAATAAATGTTGTAGGGACTGAATTACACAGAAATCCGCACCCACATGGGGCTCACTGGATTAACCATGAGATCTGAAGAATATCTTCAACAATTATCCAGAATTTCCAAGACCAAACCTTCCAAGATGTTAAAAAATTGGCTTTTGCCTGCCAAAAGCATAGATTTGAAGTCTTCATAAAAGGAGCGTTGGTGGGGCGTCATTATTGCCTTGTATAAAGATACCAGATTCCAGTCCTCAATGGAGTTAAGGGAGTTTATTCTCAGTTTGTAGCGGAGGGTAGTGTGAGGTAGGCATGGTATCAAAAAGTAGACACAGACACAAAGAAGCAAGTTTGGAAAACCTTTATTAACTTGAAATGGGACTGGAGTCTTCCTTACTGGCTCTATTGCTAAATGGGAGCAGTCACAAACATTAAACCAAGTTGAAAGGTAGTGAAATGTCTGTCAGTCAAAACAATAAAGATGTCTGTGTCAAACCTATGCTTTCTTCTAAAACATTAATGTGTACACGATGGGATCAAAATAAAATAGTGAGTCAAAATAATATCAGGATAGCACTGGAGCTGTGCCACAGCTCCCTTCCCCAAGCTTGGGTTCAACAAAGTTCCTTGGGTTCAAATAGTTCACACAAAGTTCCTCCAGGTTTCTAAGGGCTTGTTTTATCCACAGACTTAGAAGCCCTTCTGGTCACCTTTTCTTAGGAATTTCACAGTACACAATATTTTGCTTTTACACAACTCTCTTGCTCTGGTTTAATCAGGGGTTTCCTTCCCTTCCAATTCCCACAATTTGACAGTTAAATGGTTTCTCTTCACATCATATTCTCTTGTTCAAAAACAATGTAACAGTTCTACAGTTCTTAACAACTCCACAACTCTTCACACTAGAGACTTTAGAAAGTGCAGAGTTTCGCTCAGCCCTGTGCGGGACCACTCTGATACCTTGGCTTCATGGGACTGTGCCCCCGGTACTCTATCGCTTTTATCACAGTTCACAAACAGGGTCGCGCCCCAGGCACTCTTTAGCTTATTTACTTTTCACAAACAGGGTCGTGCTCCAGGCACTCTTTAGCTTCTTTTGGGATTTCAGCTTGTTCTTCTTATCTCACGTAGCTCCCCTCTCATGCTTTCTATTTTGCTCCTACTTCGAGCTTCGCACAGCTCCCCTGCACTTTGGGGGAGTGATTCAATTTCAACAGTCTTTCGACAATGTGTAAACATACACACAACCACTCCGTTACTTTGTTTCCTTCACTTTCACATTACAGTTCACAATGGACAATTGAAGCTTTCAATTCAGCCCGTCTTTCATCCTGCGCTTGTACTTCACTTGCAACAAATTATCTCTTGTGCTTCGCGTCTTTCACCAACCCGGGCTCCCATCTTATTTTGAACTCACCAGTTGCGACTACTTTAGCGTACAGTTTGTGGTTATGTCATGTCAAGGTCAGGGGCTCCTCCCTTGCCCCTCAGACACATGGGCTGCCTCACTGGCCCAGAGGAACGAGGACTTCTTCAAGGACTTCCCTTCAGAGATCAGCATACCACACAATCCCCTTCTGGCTCCTTGGATACACAGCTTCCTCCCCATACTTTCTCTAGCCTTCTCAAACCACTGACTCTATGTGTCTCAGCGCTCCTTTCTCCAAAAGCAGATCTCGGGGTGCTCAGGCTTTCCCAGTTGTCTGTAAAGCTGGTTCTATGACTCAGGCTCTTTTTTGGACTCCAATGCTATTATCAGGCTTCAGGTGGATACAATCTTTGCCCAGTGCCTGACTTCACCTGACCTTGTTAGTGGGACATTCATGAAAATGGTAGAGTGCCTCTGAATGTAGTTTCTTTGTTTCAACGGCACCGTGATGTTTTGGAAAGGAAGAGTATACTGGTGAAATGCTGCAATTACTTATCTCAGTCCTTTCGTCAAAGGAATGGGGAAGTGGGTCTCTGGGGAATAGTAAGCCATATAGGCTGAGAGAATTTCGGGTAGGGGCCGTGTTCGAAAAGAGGGTATACCATGTCTCACCATTGGGTAATCCCTTCCTAATCCTAGAGGACCCTCTAACCATGTTATCCTCCCTCGCCAGTCTGCCCCCAGTGTCAGGATCCAAAAGTGATGGCCCTCCCCTGGCATCCGGTTTAGATGATCCCCGGGAGTGAGAAGGGAAAAACCATCAGTTTCTTCACATAAGCAATTACAAAGGATTGAGGGAGCTGTAGTACTTTCTTCCACAGTCTCCTCTCAAGTCTATCCCAGTTGAGCCTCCAGGATTGTGACTCGATATCTGTCTAATATAATAAGGCCAGGATCACTTTGCCTTTATAAAATTAATTAAGGGGAGGATGGAGAATCTACAATAGTCAGTCACTAGCTTCCTCATCTTCCACTCAATTGATCTATCGTGCCTTCCAGACCCCTCTGCACGAATAGAACTCTGGGATAAGACATGATTTTAAACCCCAAATACAGAGCCTCCCAACAAAGAACCATGACCTGTCCAAGGAGAGACCATTTACAGCAGGTTTTTTTTTGTGGGGTAGCTACATCTGATAGTATTGGATTTGGACGGGTTGATGAGGAGTTTATTTATTTCGACATAGAGACCAAGGGTGGTGAGTAGACACCTGATGCCCAGCGGAGTATGATCTAAAAGCAAAATATCATCCGCATAGGCGATCCAACATACTTTTATCCTCCCCACCCTGGAACTAACAAAGGCATGATCTTTCAGTGCCTCATTCAAATACGACAAACAGAGGTTGAAGAGGAAGTGGCTAAAATGCACCCCTACCTCTCACATCGCTCAGTAACTATTGGACTACTCAGATGTCCCTCACCATCCAGCCTGATTTGAATTTCCAAGTTAGTGTGCAAATGGACTATTATAGATAGCAAGTGCGGGTGAGACCCCACCGACTTAGCTTGATCCACAAGCGCCCTCTGTTGATAGTATCAAAGGCTTTCGATAAGTCTACCAGAGCTCCATACATGGTAGACTGTCCCTGTGCACTCCCTCTCTCGTATGGTGTTTATAATCAGGCCATTCAGAGAGGTCAACATCCCCTTTCGGAAGACAATTTGGGCTTTGTTCAGGATACCATTTTCCTCAGCCCATTTTTTAACTCTTTCAGGAAAGCTTGTGTGAACAGTTTACTGTCCGCATCAAGAAGGGCGATGGGACGGTAGCTCGCAGGATCCGTCCGATCGGCCTACTTGAACATTGGAATGATTTTTGCTGTCCTCCAACTCGGGGAGAGATTTGGGAGCTTATCGCAGCTTTAAACAGGGCAATGAGGACCATAGCCGAAAGATCAAAATTCAATTTTAGAATACAATTTGTCAACCCATTGTTTCCTGCAGCCCTCGATGTTGAGGTCTTCTTTATACGCTGGGTTAAGTCTTCTTTTGATAGATTTAGCTTCCAGGGTGTTTGAACGTTTGACTGCCTAACCTCACTACCTGGGTTCTTGTAAAGCTCTTTAAAATGCGATAGCCACACAATCTTGGACACCAACTTGCTTTGCGAGAGGGCTTGCCGACCATTGTCTTAATTCACTAGGGCTCCGAAATGACGTGTGTTTTTGGTTATTAGCACTTCAAGCAAAAGTTCACCTCGTCTTTGGGCTTTTAACCGGCGGGTCGATCTTGCTGAATTTTTATAGGCTGAACTAAGCCTCTTTTCCCCCTGTGCATTTCAGTTATAGAGGCACAAGTGTGTTTAGGGCACAAATGTTTCTCCTTAGCTCACGTTTTCGCAGCCAAGTTTTTTTTAGCAAATCTGTGTTTATGAGCAATATTAGACATACTCTTCATGTGTAACGATCTTTCTAGGTCCCATATAAAATCTTGAAAATTGAACGGAGCATGCGCTCGATCAAGAGCGGCACCAGTCAGGGAATTAACCAATTCACCAAGTTTTTTATGTAGATTTTGACCACCAGCTCTAAACCTAGGCAATTTGTTCCCCCCACAGTTAAGTAAAAAGTTGTTATTTTGGCGTGTCTTAGTGCTTGAGAAGGCTATGGATAACTTTGCAGTTATCATACAATGATCACTATTGTTATTCTTTTTGCCAACAACTTACAACTTGCAAACACATCTCGGGAGAAAAACAGGTAGTCAATGGTTGAGCTAGACCAACCGTTTTTCCACATTTCCTCTATGCAACCATTTTGTCAAGAGGAGATCCCACTCCTGCATACACGTTATCCACCTGACCCCATTCTTCCTGGACTTAGAACGGCTGGTCATACCATTATTTGGAGAGAGACAATGTGTGTTTAGATCACCAGCCAAGATCGTCTCCTGAGAGCCCACCCCCCCACAACATTTCCAGCAATATCTCTGAAAAGCATTCCAAGAAAGACTCAAAGCTGGAACTCACAGGATTCCAATAGAAGCTTAATACTGCCCAAGACATCAGGACCCCGACCCACTTCAAGGTACAGCCTAGCAGCTAAAATGCCTTGGTGGCTTTTAGAGACCAATTCCAGCTTTTTTATTACCAGATTTCTGGAGACAGTTAGAAGGCTGACCACTATTACATTTTATTTCCTCCTATTCTACTATGGAGAAGCCATCTTCTTTGAGAACAGATGTTAGCCAAGTCTCCTGAATTACGATCAAATTATAATTGGCCAACAAGTCTGATTTTGTGATGCCATTTGTAAAGCATCTATAATCCCTATAGTTCCAGCTTAGAATATTAAAGTCCTGGGAGCTAGAGCAAAATATTGCTATCTCCCAATTTCTGAAGGTCCTGTATCTCTGGCAGTAAAGTCCACAGTTTAGTATTGGGTTCCTGTGGGGCAGAGTTCTGATTTACTTGCCCCTCCCCCCTCGTTTTAAGTTCTTTAACAGATGTTTCAGTCGAAGACTTCAACAATGAATCTCCTTTACTCTTCCTCATTGAGAGTTCTGTTTTCCCAGTGGAGTCCATGGTCCAGAGCCTGGGCTTGTTGGTCTGAATTACATAGCCTAAATCCAGAAGTTGCTCGCACGATTCAACAACATTTACTCCCAGTCTGGATTTTATACCAACTTCTACTATATCAGTGGATGCCTCATCAGGAAAATGAATATAGTCTATCTCGTTTGTTGAGAATAAAAACAAATCTGGGTTTTCTTTGGTAATCTGCAAAATTGTGTTTCCGTTCAATGGTCTGCGATTAGAAGCAGAGGGCAATTGCTCAATCCACAGTCTGGGAGCTGTGAATAACTTTCAGTTATTTTCTCTGCAGACCCCCACCCCACCCATTGGCTTTGATACTTGAGCTGAGGGAACTGGGCACAATGATTGTGCTGGCACAGCTGAAGACAGTGTCACTTGTTGTTTAGATCCATTGCTTAGTTCTACAATCTCAGGTTCGGCTCCAGAGAGAACCTCGGTCTGCATTTGCGTGGATGAGGTTTTGGTATTGCTGTGCCCTACTGCCGGGTTTTGGGCATTCTTCCCACAGTTAAAGATGGAGTCCCATTGTCTTTGGGAGACCATCGTAGCCCGGTGTTTGGCCACCTCCCCGTGTTCTAATTGATCAGATATGGAAATAATATCCACATTAGGATTTGTTTTATTCTTTTCATTACAGTTATGCTTTGACAAAGCTGTCCTTGCAGCCTCTGTAATGTCCGTTAGATGGGCCAAGACTTTTACTCTTGGAGCCATCATTTTCTGTTTTGCTGGATTCAAAGATGTGTTAATTTCCCTCTCCTTTTGGCTGTTGCTCGTGAAAACCTACCCGGCCATTCCCAGAACTGCCCCTGTTTTGTACATTGGTCTCGGAAGTCTCTGTTTGCAAGGAGCCATCGTACTTAGTTGACAGAATTACATTGGGCACACCTTTGTGCAAACTCTGTGAGTCCTCTGCTACTGAGACGTCATGTATACTGAGGTTTCTCAAGAACATTCTGGAATTGTTCTTCATTTTTCGTCTTCCTTCTGTTTTCCTAGGCCCAAGTCTGTACACTTTCACTCTTTAGAAGGTACGTAGGGTCTGGATTGTCTGTGGATCTTATTATAGGGTTTGCACTCTCATATGGTCCCAAGACTGGCAAGCCTGAGCACAGGGGTACTGACAGAATCTCCTCCTACGCTCCACCCAAGAGTGGTATGTTTGGGCTTTCAGATGGAAGCTGAGCTTCAGAATTCAAGATTTCTTCCATAATCACATTTGGCGATCCTTGTACAGAAATATGGAAGTCCTCAATACTTAGATGGCTTTTTGAAGAAGGCGCCCAAGCTATCCCAGGAAGGGCATCTCCTGCGCTCTTTTCCATTGCCCTAATTGGGGGAACACCCAAAGACCTAGTCATCTCATCGTTGTTTCTCCCCACTTCTTCTTTCAGCATGAACAGAGCGATTTTAATCTCACTTAGTTGAAGGGTATTGGCCGTGATACTAACCTTTATATTCTCGTATTACCTTTCATAAAAGCTTAAAATGAGGTTGAGTGCAGAGATTGAAAGGGCGGTAAATTTAACCTTGTCATCCATATCACTCGTGTTTCATGAAGACCCCGCTGTGGGCCCAGGCCTTGCACCAAAGATGGAATAGAGCTAAGTGAGCGGTGCTCAGTTAGAATAGAAGCGAGTCCATCTGCGATCACTTCAGGCTCCTCAGTCCCAGGTAGACCGCAATAATGAGTCGTGTTGACTACTATTGGTGATGTTGTAACCTGAGCCACAGCGGCTTCTATTCCACTCTCCTCTAATTGGACACAGCTTCTAGAATGCTACCATCAGTCACGTGGAGTCCCTCAAGAAGTCCATTTTGAGGAATAGGCAGAGCCACATCAAGACCGGGACCAGGCATCTGAAAGAAGTCAGTCCTAATCCTTTGCTGTCTTACCAATGTAATGCCGAGGGGAGTGCCATTACCACAATTGCCCTGCTGCCCCCCTGACCCCCAACCGCTATTTCAACTGAATTCTCTTTTAGTTCAATAGTGATTTTGCTGCGCCCCTGCAGCTTCTTCCTTGCAACTTTTGTTAGATTTGGTGTTTTCTTTGCCAGATGTAGGGGTCGAGGCTTGTTCCAGATGGTCGAACCTCACAGTTTGACTCTTTGCAGCCCCTCCAGTGGGTTTATTAAACGTACTCATTGAACGCGCCTGGGAAGCAGAGTGTAGGTCTACATTGATGCGTGTGTTCCTCACCATATGCAATTGCTAAGGCGTAATCTCCTTCAGCGCTACCAGAGGGGCCAGTGGACCCGCTCTCAGCTCACCCTTGGGCTCTTTAAGAACTGGACCATGACTAACATTAGAAGCTTGCACTGCTTGCAATGCTTGAGCTCCACTGAGATTCCTGTACAGAGCCCCATCAGAAGCATAGTGATTGGGTGATGCCATTCTCTCTGTGGATTTCTTATGATGACTTAGGGGCTCATTACGGGGTTGCCGGTAAAACAGGCTGGTAGGCGGCGGGTTACCGGCAACCCTGTAACACCCTTACTGCCACCTGATATCCCGGTGCGACTGGGATATCACAAGCGGCAGTGGTAATGGTCAATCCCCATTTCCATGGAGTCGCGTAGGACTCAGTGGAAAAGGGGTTACGGAAGCACCGGTAACGTTGCTAATGGGGCTGGTGCTTCAGTGACAATCTTGCTGGTAGGGGCCTGAAAGGCCGACAGGTCAGACCTGCCAGGAGATCTGTGGCCCCTACCAGCATTGTTGTAATATGGCAGTCCGGAAAGGGTGCCTTATTTCCAGACCGCCATACTTATGAGGGACTTAGTCTGGATAATTCAATGCGTTTAGTTGCAAAGGGAATTTTTCCTTTGCTGTTCCTTGCAGATTTCTACATGTATAGCAAAGATTTGTAGTCTAAAAGAACCATTTGCCAATCAACAATATACCACTGTATACCACCGTACCACTGAGGAGCTGTGGAAGCACAGCCTTGGATGGCGGCTTGACTTCAGGATGTTTATCTTTCAAATCCTCTGAGGTAGAAATTGCAAAGGATTTGTGTAAACACTCAGAACCCTGCTGCCGGAAACGCTAGCTGGGGCACATGGGTAGCAGCAGCAGTGTTACACAAGATGAATCGGCTCAAAGGCAAAAGGCAAAGGCAAAATGCCTGCAGTCACCGATTCTAGAAGGTACTTATTATATCTCACTCAGAAATCAACCCAGGCATCCCATACTTAGCCACAGAAAAATTATATACTCTCGGCTACCAGAAGCGGAAAAGCTCAAGGCACTTCTAACACAGCCTCCAACATGCAGAGGATCCGCACTGACCGGGCCATGCCAAACAGTTCACCCGTGGTAATCAAAAATAGCAGAGCCTGTTGCCAAAAGCTCACTGCCCACTATGTGCCATGGCTTGCCACGGTTTGCCACTAGTTCTGCCTGGCTCCAGTCCAGAAAGTGTCAGTTGCCAGTCCCGGTTCAGACTCAAGCTCAGGCTCTTTGCTCAGTTTTTGGGTCACAGTCTGCTCCGTTCTCTCAGCTGACACCAGTCTCACCACATCAGTGAGGAATCTTAGAGGAATGAACCTCCGGGAATAGCACAATGTAGAACGCAACAACTGTGTCAAGCTGCACCTATAGCCACACCTACAGACCATGGCCGCTTCCGACACACCATTTTCTTGTTTTGAACGCAATCAAAACTGAAGTTCTCTCCTTTCCTGCTAATACTATTCCCTCCTTCTTCCTTTGTCCCTTTTTCTCCTTCTCTACTACCTATTTCAAGCACTGCTCAAAACCTTGGTCTCTACCTTGATACTGGTTTATCTTTTTCTCATCACATTTCCACAATCACCAGCTCCTGTTGGTATCATCTTTTTAACGTTCATAAGTCCTTGCCCTTTCTTACGTTTAATGCAACTAAACTCTTGATCTTCTCACCGATTTTTTTCACATCTATTCTATTGCTCTACTACACTATTTGGTCCTCATGTGTCTCGCTTAGATCCTCTAAACTCTGTCTGAAACGCTTCCATTCGCCTTTTATATTCACTCTTTCCTTGTGACTCTATTTCACTGCCTGTCTTCTTTCCGCTCACTTTCTTAGCATTCTCGACTCAAATTAAATTTTCTCTGTATTGTTTTAATATTTCTCTTTGGCCTTGCGCTTTGTTATCTTTTGTCCCTTGTTTCTTTTTATCTTCCCTCTCGTTCTCTTCATTCTCAGTCCCTATTTTTACTATCAGTTCCTCACCCTGTGTGCTCAATCACGATTTTGTTCTTTTTCTTTGCTTACTCCTGTCAACTGAAATGCTCTCCCATGGCTCTTTATCCTATTACTTCTTACTCTCTATTTCACACTACTCTTAAGAGCCATCTCCTCCACTCTTGATGTAGATTGTTTAAATGTTGTATCGTCTGCAAACCTCATTTTATTTTACTGTAAGTGTGTTCTGTACAGAGCTTTGATGTAAAGCCCTATATAACTGTCAAATAAATACATAAAAATACAAAATAAATATGCACCTGTATCCACATGCATCTCTGTGTGGGGGCAGGCGTTGGTGAACCCCACTGTGGAGCTCATCAGGTGACATGTAACTTTGTGTCTACCCATGTCAGCCATAGACTGATTTTGATGTTGGTTTGAGGAAACGCTTGGGTGAAAAGGAAAGTTGTGAGGAGAAGGGTGCAGGCGTCTCAGCTGCCCGGCATGACTTGCAGTGATGAGGGCGGGTGGGCACGCTGAGAAGAACTGAACTGGTAACACCAAGATGGCAGATCACCTGAACGCAAAATTCCTTCATGCTGTGAGAATGAAGGGGGTGTCATGTTCTTGAATTGTGAAAGCTGGGTGGTAGCAAGTGACCTCTATGAACTTTTGGAAGTCTACAGTAGTTGGCAGCCAAGTGTGGCTTCAATTGTTTAGTGAGCATGAAACTGTGAAAATAAGTGTCGACCCCACCAAACAAATTTCTTTGACCCGAAGAAGCCCAGGAATTTTGGAAACAGCCACAGCCCTAGGCTGAAACTCGAGTTGGCATCGACTACTAGCATGAACAAATGTTTTACGTGCCAATAACCATTGGCCACAAATGGTGTTTTGTATTTTGGTCTATTTGTATGTATGTAGGTTCATAACATATGTATTGCCACAAGTGTACAAAAATAGCACACAGCAGATATTATGATGGTGCTACTGGGCAATTACTTTACCTTTCATGTGTTTTTGGATGTATTTTATGTTTGAGGTATTTTTAGTGTCTGTTGAATGACTGAAGTTAGAATGTGGATGGATGTTTGACGATATGGTTTTGATGGGTTGTCTGTTAGAGGCAATATGTGTTCACCCCATTATTGTGTTATAATAGTTTACAACAAACTTCAGTTTTTTTCTGTTCTATGGGACATTAACTTCTTTGTATTTGTTGTATACATTTTGTATTGATAATTATGTTTGAATGGTTCTGTCCTCACTGATTTTTGTTTAATTGCTTATGCATATGAATGGGACATGGGTTTTCTCTACTGAACCCATGCATACAAACAATAAAGGGGGGATGACCTCATGCGTTGTGTAATAGCCGTGCTTAAAGTGGCACGTTGTGCGAGCTGTAGGTCTAGCCTTGATGCTAATGCACAATGCTAGGCAAACACTTTAATATTCAGTAAACCTGAGCCGTAAGCATTAACATATTATATTGAAGTACAGTACATTAGAGTTTTCTTTCCAGTTATCCGGGCTGAGAACCAGTGTCCTTGGGTCAAGTACATTACAGTCCTCTTCTATAAACAGCTATCAAGACCAACCTCTTTGCTTGATTTGTCTCAACCTGTGATATGTTGTACCATGTAACTACCTAATGTGAAGAAGTTCTTTTATTGGGCGGCTTCTTTGTAACCCTCAAGTAAGCCTCCTTAAGCTCTGATTTAGCACCTCGATGCCTGCGGGCTGTAGCACGCTCTACAAATACAAATAAATAAATAAATAAATAAACATAGCTGTTCACTGCTCATCTGACCTTTCTGGGATGAATGCCAAGTGTCCTGATACATAGTAAACAAGGAGATAACAATGCAAATTGAATACAGCACTGCGGAAGAACTACAAAATGCCATCCTTGCTGTAGTTTACACAGGACCGGTGCTGTCTGCAGACACTTTTGTTGGTAAGATTCCTAGTTCTGGATGACAAGATTGTTCTAGCCATAGTTTACACAAGAAAGATGTTGGTCACTGATATTTTTGTTTAGATGTTTAGTGTTGGATAAGGACCGTTGTCCTTGCTATAGTTTACACAAGAAAGATGCTGTTTGCGGAAATCACTGCTATGGAGCAGGTCTCCCCTTCCCTCTGTGTAGACACGTGTAGTGGTTGTAGGAGTAGGACAGTTTTAGTCTATTGAAGGATGGGTTTGCTAATGATGGGAGGGGACACCTCCTTCCCATTGATTATAAATAGACTAAGCTGCAAGCCCAGGCAGCTGTTCGGGACGGTGGATCTGGCAAGAAGACTAGGGCAGATGCAGACAGCTGGAAGACTGGAGAGAGAGAACGCTGATGCCTTTTTCTTTCCAGAAGGGAGGGGTCAAGTCTCTCCTTTTTTTCCTTGCTGGAGTTGAAGCCACTAAACAGGAGTTTTGGCTGTTTTGAGGCATTTTGAGTTCCAAAGGACTCTGCCTATTGACTTTTGAGCAGAACTATGATTTTTGATTGAGTTGCATGGGATTAATTTTGATTTTATGAGGCATATCATCTCACCACCTAAAGAGCAGGCCCTGTTCTGGATAGGCTACATGCTGACACCATATATCCCAATGGACAATTTAATGATTTTTTAAGCATTTTTCCTTATTTTTTGTGTTTTTCTGATGGTGCTCTGATATGGTGTTTTTTTATATTAGTACCCATTTTTGTCATTTTTTTTCATGGATTGTGTAAACTGATTCAGGCATCCAATCGTTTCTAGCTCTCATCTTATCTCGCTACCTTCTACAGTTAGTGAGTATGGGAGGCCTTTTACCCTTCATTGATATCACACTGAGAAAGGTATTGAGGTATTTTGGTAGGTGCTTGTAAAAGGTTGCCCATCATGATTTGGTGAGGCAAATGTTTGTATGGAGTTTGCCCAGCATGATCTATGAGGTTACCTAGCATGAACTGGTGAGGCATGTAGTTGGTTTTCAAGGTGACTATGATTTCTTGGAGAAGGTTGCTCAGTCTTGATTAGAGGTTGAGGTGATGACAATGGGCCTCATTCCGGGTTTGGAGCTAACCATGGAGTAATTAGCTCCATGGTTGCCCCCGAAACTGTCCCAAATCCGGCATGGTGAATGGAGTAATTACCGGTCCATTCCAGGGTTGTAGGGACCGGTAATTCCCCATTCACCTTTTGCCTTTCCCCATTCCCATTTCTGCCCCATAGGGCTCAATGGGAATGGGGAAGGAGGTAATTACGGCACCGTAAATTACAGTACCGTAATTACCTCCGAAGTACCTTTGCGGGTCCCGTACTTAACTCCTGCTAAAAGCAGGAGGTAAGGAAGGACCCGCAAAGGGACCTCGGAATACGGAGCTAAGGGATTACCGGCATCGGCACCCTTACCGGTGCCGGTAATTCCTTACCTCCAACCTCGGAATGACCCCCAATGATTTCAGCTATTCCATTAATGACTTTTTGCATTTTTAGTGTGTTGTGTATAGGGACAATAATAGCAATGTTTCTTTATTACATATTTCTCATAATTAAACTATGTCTTTTTTACATGAGAGTGTAAGACACATTCACTGGGTGTTCAGTAGTTAGTGCAATCGGATGCATTTCAAAATTAATATTAACTGTGGGGTAGGTCTGGGCAATATATTGAGTTTTGCAGATATATATCGATATATTTTCAAAAGTGATATAGGATTAGACAATATTGTTAACATTGAGACATATGTATATATATCTGTCACTCATTAAATTAAGAGGATGACAAAGCAATATGAAGAAATGTCACGTAATGCCTTCTTCGGTGGATATAGGGATTTGTATCCTAGTTGCATTATTTTTGTTAGTATTGCCATTATTGTTGAGATTATGTCCTTTTGAATCAATTGCAATTTTAGGATGAGGTTAACATACAATTAATGTTAGAGTTGGGTTTTGCATTGTTCTGTTGGCAACCAACATAAACAATATTGAGATATATATTGTATATCACCATTCAGTCCAAAATATTGAGATATGACTTTTGATCCATATCGTCTAACCGTAGTGTGGGGCGTCTATTTGAACTACTTTTTATTGATGTGTTCTATAAGGTACATGTCTTTTAATACACATATGAAGAGTTACTGGGTGCTGTGAACATTGGACTATCAATGAATTTATAATGTGACAATGGTAAATCTCTCCTGTGTTGGCATTTGAGAGTAGCCGCCTATTGCAGGCGTTGTTGTCTGTTGCAAAGTGACAGGTACATGCTTTACCCGATTCCCTACTCTTACCACAGCCCCTAGTGTGTGGAGGGGGGGGGTCTTAGACACTGCCCTGTGGCTGGAGGGAAGGCTCTGGAAGTGGGAGTGATAAAAGTCACATCATAGGGTTGTGTCTGCACCCCATGCATGCGGCACGCAGAACAACTTCAAAAACGCTTCTCACCCACTTCCAAAATTCTTTCCCTATGATGGGCAGAAAGTGGGTGTCAACCCATCGACTTTTTACCCCCTCCTGGGATGTTAATTAATAGAGTATGCACACGTTTTCTGATTTACATAATCAAGAGCGCACATTTTCAGGGTCAGACTGGTTCATAACATAGGTCTGGGCCCCTGTAAAAAAGGGGCCCACAATCTCAAATGTCAATTAGTTGCCTTTGCGTGACAGTGCTTGAGTCCCATCCAAGGGGGTGCTTTTGGTCAACGTGCCTCAAATATTGTACTTTAAAGCACTCATACTTACCCAGTAACATTGGTCAAAATGACCAGCTGCAGGGATGTAACTAACCAAACTGGTCTACTTTGGCTCTAGAACCTGGCCAACATTAGCATGTTGGGCCAACCCCTTCTGCATTGCTGCATTGCCCTAATGCCCTATGTGCCAGTCCCAGCCTGCCTACCTTTTAGTGTGCTAGTGCTTATGAAGCGCCTACACATTCTGTGTCATAAAAGGGAAGAGGAGTCTTCTCCAATACAAAAATACACTGGAAGCGCAGATAACGCCAGATGTAAGCAGTGGTGCGGTAAAACCATCTTGTGTGCTCCCAGTGCAGCTTTTACTGCAGTGGTCCATGTGTTGTGTGCTGCATATATGAGCTGTGGGCTCTGTGTATTAAACTCTCTTTGGAAGGGATTAACAGTATGTGATCCTCCTTCCGGAGACTGGATCAGTGGGATGGAAACAGACTGGTTGCACATCAGCATGGACCTCATAGAGGCAGTGGCAGAGCGGGCGCCAAGTACACCGCCCGCAATAATCAGCCCTTTTTAGAATAGTCATTGTAATCAGATTCCTTTTGTGCGGATATCCTGAAATCAATAAATGGATTTGGTGCATGTGGACCGAACTTTGAGACCCCCCCCCCTCATACACACAGTCACCCACATACAGAACCACAAAAGGTAGCACTGAAAAATGCACATGGAAATGGAAGCCTTCCTCCTTCGAGATGGATAGACGGAATTCCACTGGGGTCCTGAAAGGGATAGTGTTTTATTTTGTGCTTTTCAGGCATTTTGTCACCCTCTGTTCTATAGAAATCTGCTTTAAAATGAGATTACCTAGCCAGACCAACTATTGCAACATCTGGTGCACTGTTGTAAAATTATTTTCTTTCTGCAGGTGCAGAGGTCAAACTCGACTGGAACTAAAGGGTAGACGCTCCCTGTTCGAGGAAATACACCAATTGTGACCTGGAGCACCCTTTTTTTCTACCGTCTCCCCTACTGGAGATTCGAACCTTTGCCCTGCTGTGAACGTTCCAATGTCACATCATACTGCGCTATCTCGCAGGTGCTGGGCTGTTTTTGTTTAATTGTACAGGTTGCCTGGGACATAACGCCCATTAACGAGCACCCCAGATCTCTCATCCCCCGTACTAGTTAAACATCTACCCTTCAGAAACAGTATCAGGGGTGCCTAGACTAATAATCACAGAGTCCCCTCACGCCATGTGCTGCAAATTGTGAGTGATTTGCACGGTATTACCCAAATGTATAGTTTACAACCGATCGTATGGTAAATCTGGCCGAATTCGCCCAGTACCATTTGATCGTTTGTAAACAATCAATTTGGGTAATCACTACCAAACATGGGGCTAGGGGGTGTCCTCCGCTCCCCATGTTTGGTAGTGATGGCTTTTGGGTGTAGCAGAGGTGTCCCCTGCTTCCGGAGGTTTGGAGGCAGGGAGGGGGGGATTAAACAAAAATAGAAAAGTAAGGTGGGTGGGGTGGTGTATGAAGGTGGGTGCAGTTTTTTAATTTGTGGGGATTTGGCTGCAGGAAAATTGGCTTTGCGGCCGAATTGACCAGGGTCAATTCGGCCAGGAACAATTGTGCCACGGCCAAACCGTATACATCCATTAACAGTATAGTTGAAATGGTGTATTCATGCAGGTGGGATCTCTGAAAATCCTTCTTCCGTCCATTTGTCATTCGTTCTACGCTCTTGTGGCCATGACGTATTAGTCAGCTGATGCTGTGCTCCAGGTGGCACCCAAATTGCACCGTCATGCCTGACTCCTGAATCAACTCTCCATGCCATACACTTATTTGCACGTGCTACAATACCAGGGCATTGAGGATTGGTGAGAGACCTGGGTCCTGGGGAGACAGGTTATGGGGAAAGGTTGCCATTTCTGGGTAGGATGGCCAGTGGTCTGGTGGAGACATGCCAGGTTTGGCTATTCCTCGGTGCCTCGTGTTAGTCTATCTAGTGCCATCTTGCGTGAAGCCTGGCCAATGCCCGCCTCACGCATACTTAAATCAAGAAAATGAAATTCATTGTAAGTTTGAGGCCAAGGAAAGGAACCCCTTGCAGGCAGCAACATGCAATATAATGCTTCAACATGGGGGATAGTCTCCCAGACCTGGAGTAAGTGCCTTAGCGTGGCATCACTTTCAATCCATTTCCAAGCAGCCCCGTTGAGGGGTGAATTATTCAGGTTCTTCCAGATTCCACATGTGCAATGCAAATGCCAGCCTTGCCCCACATGAAGCCCCCCCATCTCCATAGGACCACGTGTTTCCAGTTTACCCATCCTCAGGGGCACCTATCCTCACACACAATGGCCTCATTATAGGTTTGCCGGTCCGGTAACAAAGGACCTGCAAACGACGAGTTCTGCTCACGGGTCTGACCTGGCGGGCGTGCCGGCACCCCCGAGCAGAGCATGTCGGATGAACCGGCTCCATTCTGAATGGTGCGGTGCATCCAACCTCCTCATTCCCATGGAGATCTATGGGGCTCAAATGGGAATTGGGAGCATTTCATTCCGGCGCCCGTGAATGGGCAATTACCAGGTCCGGCAGGGCCATAATGACCCGGTAATCGCCCATTCACGGGCGACGGAAACATTTGCAAGTTTGGCGGCAGCCTGCTGGTTTTTCCGGCAAGGCTACCGCCAAACTTGTAAGGAGGCATGCCTTCTTTCTCCTGGCTTACATGTGTGCTTCTTGGCGCTTCTTTCCACGCTCATCCCAATAACCCAAGTTGTATACATCGAAGTTCGAAACCTTGGAAAATGCATGGCTTTCAGTGTGCTTTGCATTACTGTTATTATACACTAGGACATGTCATTTTGAATTTTTCGAATTCTTTTGCTCCACGTTTTTATTATATTGTCCCCTGACTTTCTCGTCTCCATATAATGG
This sequence comes from Ambystoma mexicanum, assembly GCF_040938575.1. Classification (NCBI taxonomy): domain Eukaryota; kingdom Metazoa; phylum Chordata; class Amphibia; order Caudata; family Ambystomatidae; genus Ambystoma; species Ambystoma mexicanum. The sequence goes on from NC_090940.1 coordinate 209,400,459, forward strand.
CAACATAGTTCCGTTTTATATATCAATAGCTCTTTTCGGGCTCAGCCTCCCTCTTTCCCTTGAGCATTTTGCCTATTATTTCCTCTACTGTTCTGTTACTTTGCCAATGGTTATACACCCTATTATTCGTCCCTTTTCACTGTTCTCATCATTTGGTCCTGTATCCTTTTATCTTCACTAGTGTTAATTTTGTGGGATCTCAGAACTTAAGTTTTCTGATGCCTTTGAACTAGGCTTGTCTACAAATGTTAAAAAGTGTAATTTGTAGAAAATCAAAATAATATATAAATGTAACCTGTCATAATATACAGTGACTTGCTCAGAATATCATCCTATAGAGGGTGCCTGGCAGAGTGTTACTCTAATGGATTGTCTTCGACTTCCTGTTAGATTCCGCAATGTGCGGGGGGTTCTTTGAATCTATTTTCCAGACTTGCAAGCAAAGATCGCCCTTGAGCTAATAGTGGATGCTGCAGGGGCCGCCTCCTACATCTGAAACAAGGGGTCAACACACTTACAGGGGCGAGGACAGATGTGGACAGCTGTTAGTAGGTGTCTAGGCTCTGGAGAAGCATGAGTATCCAATAATATATTGTAAATATGATTCATTCAGTTTATTAATGAACCACAATTAAGTAATTGCTTAAGACAAGTTGTGAATGATGTCCTTTTTGTTCTGGTTGGAGAGAACGCTCTCTGCCAGAGAACTTGAATCAGTATGTAAAGGCACCCTGATGCCAACCGACTGCACTGTGATGCTTGTCCGAGCACATCACGACGAAGACTCTGTTGTAGGATTTACCCTTTTGTAAAATCGCTGGGCACTTTGTAAATTGTGGGGAGAGTTGTAAAATATTTTCTATAAGATATGTTTGTCACACCTGCCCGTTGCATTGAGTTTTGTCCATCAATGTGCTTCATTTATAGTGATACTTCTTCTTTTCTGTAAAGGGGCTGATCCATGATGCATGGCTAAATACCGCCAAAATGTGCTTTTACCCCAAAAATGCAAGATTCCCCTCCCTCTGTCCAAAGCTAGACCATCTGCTAAAGTTAAAGAGGGAGATCAGCAACACAAAAGACAAGCTTGCAATTTCCCTGAAAATGAGCAAAACAACTTGTGAATGGATTGAAGAGGGGACCCTAAACATAGCCCTTGTTGCATCTATTTCGCTCTCAGTCCATCAGCAGAAAAAGGAGAGATGTACATCGATGATGTACCGCAGGTGTGAGAGATGTTATTCACTCAGCCATTCAGGCTATACCCTGATGATGTTACAGAAGAGACAAGCCTGCAATCGATAGAGCAAATCGACTGACTGCAGCTACAAAGAGCTGATGGTGTCACGACTGACATCATGGCATAAATATGTTAGACAAGAAGCACATAGGCATCCAGGCACAAAGCTACGCAGACATTTTAGTTTATTGCTGGTAGACAATAAGGAAATGCTTATGACCCACATAGTTAGAGAACTGACAAACATACCTCTTTTGCCATGCAGAAAACAGCAAGAAGCATAAGAATACATACCAACCACTTGCTGACGCTTAACGCAACTAACATGGACAGCCATGGGAACATAGATGGATGCCAACAGTGCATTGAAGTAAATGGGGGGAAAAAGCTTTGAGACTGGAGGCACAGAGAAAGCTGACAGACTGTTCCAGCTGAAGCTGGCAGGACAGGCTTCCAGCATGGCTACCGTGCACAGCCAGCCAAGGACACTGAGAAGGGAAAGCCAGCAGGAATTATAGGGCACCTGCAGGGAACAAAAGCCGAAGATCCTCATAATTACAGCCAGGAGAAGTCAATTTTGTGGTCCCTACGCACATGACCTGAACCTGTCAGACAGTGCCTATTCATTCGAGCCAGATAGAGAGGACTGTTTCCATCGAACTGAAGGCAGGGGGATACAAATGAACACAGGTTCAAAGAAGAATGTTCTGTTTCACGGCTTAGGAGATCAGAGAAGGTAACTTATTGGGAACATGCAGCACCTTCAGGGTCGTTCCCACTACCTTGAATAGTTGCACTTGACTTGGTAACTGTCCAAGGTTCCAAGGCTGAGAAGGCCCGGTCTGTCCAATCCCTGTTCACCTTCCACGATAAGCTCATACAATGTTGCATTAGCCAACCACCTTTCACTAACCTGTAACGCTGCATTTGATACTTTTGGAGGTGGTCTCAGAAGGAGCCACCAGATATTCTTTTACCCAATAAATGAACTACTTCCTTATAGACAAATATATGTTGTTCACCCTATTAACCAGTCCCTTCCCATGTAGGTTTTTTGGGGATGTAACCATGTTTTGTGATGTCCCGAACAAACAAAACCAGCTGACAATCGCCTACACACTGAGAGTGAGCATGGAGAATGTTACAATTTTTATGCTTCAATCCCTATCATTTGAAGGCATAATAAAGACAGTGGAACTTTGTTCTATGCCTGGGTCTTCCATTCTTGGTGCAGGGGATTTCCAGGGCCCAGTTCCTCTTGCATGTAGATGGGGAGGCTGCTAAAAGTCCCCTGGCCACTGATACAGGATCATGGTGAAGAATCTTTAAGAAATCAGTGATTTTGTAGATGCCAGAGCAACAATCTGTAGAGGAGCAGGTAGACTCTATCCTGCCAGTTCCCACCCCTTGCCCCCATCATATTGGAACAGTCAGAGAAGAGCCGTAGATTGGCCCCCTACATTGTTCCTATACCGCATTGAGTGTATGAGAGATGTTATGCACTCAGCCATATAGAATGTACCCTCGCACTGAAAGTGTGGAAGGATGTCGTAAGAAATAATGCTACATGAAAGGATGTCGCCTGCCAAGATGTCAGAACGCATCTGTGGACATCATGGACGTACGTTAATAGGATATCTGAAAAGGACAAACTGATGTCATGAAGAAGATATATGAACCTATGTTGTAATGATATGAAAATACTAAGTAACAATGTAACTGAAGCACTAAGAGGAACACTTATCCAAAGCTAAAGTAATCATGGATCTAAAGAAAATTAAGTCATTTACTGACAATAACTGTAAATACGCAGTAATGCACGGTAGAAAGACAACATATAGAAGCTTGCTATAGAGTAATATATAACGTGGCAAGGACGGCCATACTAGGAAAACGGATGCTGGCTCAAGTTGAACATAACCAAGCTACCTCACAGACAGGCCGAGGCTGTAAGAATCGGGAGACTCATGAAAACAGTTTTGTGTGCAGAGCCGACGATGAGTCAAGGCTAGCCTTGAGTTAATGATGCTATTTTCAAAGGATACGCACAGAGCACAAAGGGAGTACATGGATAAGCTCTGAATGTGGGACAGTCTTTATAAATGAAGGCAGACGAAAACATCTGTGAGAGCCAAAATGTTGGTCAATTAAAAGTGCATAAAGTTCATATGAGATAAAGTGAGCAAGTCTTTAGAGGCCAAGATGAGCAACCCCTTGCATACATTGAATCAAATGGCAGTAATGGAAGGATGAAATGGACACATTTGCGGTCTCTTCACATGTGACTCAGAAGGTGAAAACAAAGGCTATTCATTACAGCCTTATGCTAAAATAGTGGAGTGCTCACACTCTGTTGAATGTTCCATGACAGTGAGCAGGCAACAAGGTCAAATACAAACAGAAGGCTTTGGCTGATGGCCTACCAATGAGAGATGATGGACTAATTGGGAAAATGGGGAGTAGTCTGACGGGATTCAAACACCTCGTGGTTGTTTCATAAACATGCTGCTAAGGAGCCAAAAATCCAAGGTTGGAATAATATGCCAACCAATCAGTGGGGTTGGAGGACAACCTAATATATAATGTTAGCCTCCCTCCTCACCTCCCGACCATCTACCTCAGCCTTACCTACGGTACCATCCTGCCTTACCAGAAAGAAAATGAATATGACTGTGGACAACATCATTCCTGCTATCCCCCCAACTCTAAATGCACTACCGGACAACCTAGACTCTAGTGCACTAGTTCATGAATACAATAAAATCATGCTTGACACTATGGACAAAATTGCCCCACTTAAAATGTGAACAAGCAAACCTAAGGTCCATTTAAATAAATGGTTCACACCCGAACTCAAGGCTTTACGCCTTACAAAAGAGAAAAAGTGAATCGACCTGGAAACTATGCCCAACTGATGAGAATAATGCTAACTTAACCTCTATTTCAAGCCAGTATAAACAAGAAGTCTGCCTGGCAAAGCGAAACTCTTACAATGATCGCATTGCCAATTCTAATTCGAGTAGGAAGGAACTTTTTTCTATATTGAAAGAACTTGAGTCACCTATTGCCATACCAGACACCTGTACCAAGGATCAGACCTGGTGTGCAGATATCCAACATGCATTAGCAAATAAAATAAACACCCATCAAAATAAAATTCAACTAAAAAAAGACTTGCTAAACCTTCCCAATCAGCCTCAGTCACCGCCTAATGCTACCCTCAACGAGCAAACTAACAAATTCTCCTTCACCAAAACCACCACAATAGAGATAGAGAAAATCATCCTATCCCTTAAACCCTCTAATTGTAAAGGTAATAACTGCCCAGCACAGATAATAAAAGACGCTGCCAGAGATTTATCACCTTTCATTTCCAAACTCATTAATGCCTCCTTCTCTACAGGCAATATCCCTGCCAACTTAAAACAATCCTGGGTGCTCCCGCTTCTCAAGAAGCAGACACTAGACCCTCTTATCCCTACCAATTACTGTCCTATCACCACGGTACCATTTCTACTGAAGATACTGGACAAAGTGGCCTACACACAAATTCAAAAACACCTTGAACTACATAAGCTTCTGGGGGCTAGACAATCTGGCTTCCGTCCATTACATGGAACTGAAACAGCCCTCATTGACTTAAAGACCCAAATAGACGAACTGAGAGATCAAGGAAAGACAGCACTCCTGCTCTTACTTGATCTCTCAGCTGCGTTCGATCTTGTGGACCACAAGGTCCTCTGTAGACATTTGGACTCTGCTGCTCATTTCTCTACCCAGGCCATCTGATGGATAGAATCCTTTCTGAGCGAGAGAACTATGCAAGCTTTTTCCCCTTCGGCTGCAGCAGACCCCATACCGATCTCATGCAGAGTCCCCCAGGGCTCTTGTGTCCCCCCAATCCTATACAATATATTCACCAAACCCTTTTTTGATTTGATGATTTGGACCATCTAGGTATCACCTACACTAACTATGCAGATGATACACAGATTCTCCTCCCACTTTCTGGGGATCCTGGTAAAGACAGGGAGTTGGTGAATAGAGTGTATCTCATCATTCAGGCGTGGATGGCATCTCATGGTCTATGCATGAATGTTAAAACAGAGCTGATCATTCTGGGCACACAGTCCAATATCAACAAATTAGGCCTTGACTACTCCGAGTTTAGTATAGATGGCAATGTCATTAAGGTCTCTAGGGAAGTAAAAACGCTTGGTTATTACCTTGATTCTACTATGTCATTCACTAAACAGGTCAACTCCTTAGCATCAACCACAGCCTATACCTGTAAATTAATAAGAGCAGGTAAACCCTTCCTAGCCAATGATAGTTGTATGATCCTAGCGAGAGCCTCAATACTCTCCCGACTCGACTACTGCCATGCCCTCTACAGTGGTGCCAACAAAGCCATTACCCAAAGGCTTCAAACTCTACAAAACAATGCCCTTAGAGCTGCACTTGGCATAAATAAAAGGGAGCATATCTCGTCTATCAGACACCAACATAAATGGCTTTCTACTGTTGACAAAATCCATCTAAAAATGATCTCCCTTACACACAAAGCTCTCAATAACGCGGCTCCTAGCTATTTGACGGATAAAATAAAGAGAAAAATATCTAGCAGACCGACAAGAACTGTCAACTCCAACTGTCTTGCAGTACCAAGATTTAAACTTGCCAACATTGGCGGCATCAGTTTCCCTGTGACAGCTGCCAAACTGTGGAATGCTTTACCACATAACCTGAGAGCAGACCAACCATTCTCACAATTTAGAAAGAACTTTATCAAACACATCAACACTAAAAACTTGTAGTCACCCTTAGATCCCTACATACCCTTAGACTAACTGTATATATGCTGTATTAGAACCCGATCTTCATTTGTACATAACCTAAACATGATGGTAAACCTCTCTGCATCTTGTATATTAATTGCTATTAACCTTCTGCCCATACCGTATCAGTGTAAATATGTAAACTTGATCTCTCTGCACTATTGTAAACGTGTAACTTTGTAATGTCCAGATTCTTGTAACATTGTAAGTTTTGCATATTCTTTTTCTCCTGCGCCTGGTTACCTTAGGGTCTGGCGCGCATTATAAATAAATAAATAAACAAACAAACAATGTTGCAGGAGCCAATCCACTGTTATGTCCACTATAATCAGTAATATACGTATTTAGAGGTAGTTCAAGGTGTGCCCTGCAGATAAGGGGTAGCCGATGATGCACTAATCCTTATATGTTCTATAAGTAGATATGGTCCCTTCACCAATCCCTTCCCTTGATAGGTTTTGTATTTTGCCACATAGAATGATGTCATAGATGACACATACTGGGGTATAAGACCTCTGTGTAATCAAATGTGGTTGTGAGTGTGCAACCATCAGTCCGATGTCTGCCAGTTGACCCTGCTTTATTCAATTGATAATGAAGTAGTACTTTGCCATATTCTTTGAGTATGTCCGATTATTTGGTCTGATATCTTTATATTGTAATCCCATCTAGCACAAAAGACGCTTCAAGGTGCTGGAGCACAAATCTAGCTTGGGGAGAGCCCCCTCAAATGTTGCTTTTAAGCACTTATTTTCCTTCCATGCAACTGTGTATGTTAATGTTTTTTTTTCCAATTTTCTGCTGCATTCGATTATGTTTGCTACTTTTGCTGCGTATGCTGCTTAGCACATTGATGTTTTGTTACATTTTGTTATAGAAATTGATTTTTGTCTATGACTGCCACGGTTAATGCACTTAATAATATAATCAAAAAGGCTCCCAATCCATAATAAACTGCTCTATGATGCAGAGAATGTCTTTCATTTGCCATTGCACCTTAACTAAAACAGTACTTTTTAACAGGTGCCATCTTGGAATAGCAGGACATGTCTGGCAGTGTTATTGTTTACGTGTGTGTATCAGCTCTATGACAGTGCTTTTACTTGCTAGGCATTTTCCTTGTGTGTGATAACTTTGAGCTGTGGCATGTTATGTAATCATACAATACAGTGAATGCGAGGAGAATTTTTGCTTGCAGTTTAGTGTTTCTTGCAACATGATTGTTTTGCAAAGTTGCTTGACGGGAAGCAGCAGCCGGTGCATCACTGTTGGTCGGGCAACTTGTGATATTTCTTATCAGAGAGAAAATGACAGTGTCTAATTCAATCAAAAACTCTTCATGGCCATGCAAATTGGGCCTGACTTATTTCTGCTGAACCTATGATATGCACTGGTCAGAGAATTTTAAACAAGGATAAGGCAGCAGTGCAAGCTTAGAAGCTTGGACATTGGCTGCACGTTATAAAATGATAGCTTTGGGAATTCTGTTCAAGGGCAATTCTACAATACCAAGAATTTCCAGCGTTATGTTATGTTATTCATTTTTGTACCGAAGTACAGTGCAACTGACACCAAAAGGCAACCTGATGCTAACAAGACTGAGAAGGCACCTCGGCGAGCAGAAAAATCAGAAGAGTAAAGTTTTTAAAGCATGTCTGAATGGCAGATGGGCCGCCGTAGACCGAAGTGACATGGGCAAGGCATTCCACAGCTTGGCACTCTCCAATTCGGACAAAGTGAAATCTAGACACAGCAATGAGAAATTGATCCTTTGAGTGCAGCAGTCGGCCAGGAACACAAGGCCGGAACTTAAGCTGCAAATACTCAGGCCCAACAGAATGAAAGGCCCTGTGTACAAGACACAGAGATTTAAAGTGCACACGCTTGACCACAGGCAACCAGTGTAAAGCACGCAGAACCGGGGAAATATGATCCCTGAAGGAGGAGCCGGTAGCAAACCGGGCAGACATATTCTGCAAAATTTGAAGACGTTGTACCAACTAGTCAGGTTGTGCAAGATATAGAGAGTTGCAGTAATCAATCCGACTAAGGACTAGAGCTGCAACCACCATAGCACGAAGATGATAAGGGATATACTGCAATACCTTTTTAAGAATTTTCAGCTGAAAATGAGCCACCTGACAGACTGAGCTGATCTGAGAAGACCTAGATAGTGAGGCAGATAGTCTGACACCAAGATTCTTTACAACAGGCACAGCAACAGGAAAATAACCAAAGGAGGAAGGCCAAAAAGATGAAGTCCAGGCAAAGTGACAGTAGCAGAGCCAACAACCAGAACCTCAGACTTACCCCCATTCAATTTAAGCCAATTGTCGTCGTTCATCCAACTCCCAACGGCCTGCAGGCACTCTCTCAGCTGAGTGGCACGGACAGTATGGAGAAGGCAAACTAAAATCTGAGTATCATCAGCGTAAGAGTAGCATCTGAAGCCATGGGTGCGGATAAGAGCAACGAGAGGTTGGATGTAAATATTGAACAGGGTAGGAGAAAGAGCAGAGCCCTGGGCAACCCTGCACACAAAAGCAAAAACAGCAGACAAACAACACTGCAGAGATACCGACTGCGAACGATCAGAAAGGAAAGAATTAAACCAAGAAAGAACAGGACCAGAAATCCCAGCAGCAGAGAGGCGGCTGAACAGGATGGAGTGGTCAACGGTATCAAAGGCGGCAGAAAGATCCAACAGGATCAGTACCACCCCTCCACCCTGATCCAAAATCAGTGTCAGATCATCCAGCACAGAAACCAGAACAGTTTCGGTACCTCAACCAGGTTTAAACCCGACTGAAAGGCATCAAAGAGAGACGTGTCTTCACAAACCCTTTCCAAGTAAGGGAGCAGTGATTCCAGTAGCTTCATAAAAAAAGGAAGAAGCAATATAGGTTGAAAATTAGCAGGAACCAGAGGATCAAGAGAGGGTTTCTTGAGCAAAGGAATTATGAAAGGCACATTTAAGCTCGGGAGGGATAATGCCAGTAGAGCAAGAATAATGAATAGCAACCATAACATTAGAAATGATCAGGGGCCGGATCTCTTTCGTTATTTTGAGAGGGATGGCATCAGTAGGAGAGACTGATTTCATTCTCTCCACCACTGAGATGTCAGCGACCGAAAAAGAAGGGAAAGATCCCAGCCGGTTCCTGAAGCAGGCAGAGGACCAGGCGTCTGGACATATGCAGATGACGGTGAAGAGACAACGGTTTCCAAAGTAGCAATACGAGCAAGTGGAATATGATCACGAATATCAGCTATTTTGCTAACAAAAAAGTCAGAAAGTGAATCGCAAAGCTTTTGGGAAGGGGGAATTGAATCAGCAGGGGAAATCTTCGTGGACAGTGAACAGACAACCTTGAACAATTCCTTGGGCTGATTGATAGAGTTCTCAATTTGGCGAGTAAAGAACTTGTGTTTGGCCTGTTTAATGGCAAGATGATAACTAGAGGTAATGGCACAGAATACAGCCCTATCACCAGAGGAATTGGAGGTGCGCCATTTCTGTTTGTCTTGCGTGCATTTAAGACAAAGAAGTTTAAGATCGTCAGTAAACCAGCACTCAGAAGGCCGACCACGAACGCAAATACTCATGAGCGGTCCATTAGATCAACCACAGACGTAAATATTTGGGAGAGAGAATGGAGATCAAGACAAGGAGTAGCAAGAAAATGGGTTGTATACGAATTGTTCGTTTTACAACTGTTCGAATTACAATTGACCTTTTCACAATTGACCGAAATTGTGAAGGTCAATTGTAAGATATATGCGGGGGAAACCCCCCTGCAAGCCCCCACCCAACGCAAAACCCCTATATATATATATATATATATATATATATATATACGGTCAGTTGTGACCCTTCAAAATCGGTCAATTGTTCATTCGAACAATTGTAAACGAACAATTTGGTAATACCAGAAAATGCTCATTAATATGGCCGCAAGGAGAGATCGGTGCACCAAAAAAAAAAAAAACAGTTGCACTTCCATACCTTCTGACCTTCCAGTTACAGGATGTGGGGGGCGCAATCAGTAACATTATACACAAAAGGAATAACAAAATGAACAGACCAAGTGATCCAGTGGGCAGTAGAGACTGCAACAGCATCATGCCTAGCAAAAACCAGATCCAGGAGATTGCCTAGGATGTGAGTGGTCTCAGTACCAAGCTGCACAAGCAACAAGTCGTCCATGACAACCATACATTTTGCAGCAGCACTATGAGAGAGGTCGTTGAACCTATAATTGAAATCGCCCAGCAATGATCAAATTTGTATGTTGAAGCTGCACAGACGCCGAAGGGCAGCAAAAGTTTCAGTGATGGTGGGATCAGATCCCAGGGGACGGTAAACAATAAGAAATTGAATCATCCTGGAGGCAGATAGAACCAGTGCTTTTTAGCTTTACACATCTATTGTGCCCTCTACAGATTCAAAGCCAGACCTATTGGCTTTGCAGATGTTGTGCATTTTTAATTCATCGGTCATGATGTGGTGAAGGCTTTTCCACATGGCCCCCTACTCCCAGCCCAAAGTCCGCTGGCTGCGGCCCATCTTGATGCATTTGTGTTGCAACCAGTTCACCGCGGGCGACTAGCACCATGCAAGGCATAATTAGCCAAACCTTTCCGTTTTTGAAGCGAGGCATGAAGAGGCAAAGCCTGCTGAGGTCATTCTCCTTCCAGCCCTTCCCTCCACGGGGAAAGTGATGGGCACTCCATGGACTGCCAGCCGTAGCCACTTTTGGCCTTTTTGGTCTCGCTGATTAGATCATTCTACTCTTAGGCTCAATGATGTAACTTAATTGGCTGCAAATGTGCTGCATTTTCTCCAGGGTGCTGACTTCCAGTTTTGGGCCTATTAGTCAGGTTTCATGACACACGGCAACAAAACAAACCAGACACAATCTCACCCAACACCACATGGTGACTACCAACCGAAAAACACACCTACGCTCAGTGACCGGTTCCTCCGAACTGAAGCTGCCAACCAACAGCACATCACAGCTCTCTTGCTCATTCCTACTAACATACCCCACAGCCGCCCTTGCCTTACCGATCCGCCAGAGCGCTAAGAGACCACGCAGGTGGCAACAGTGCACGGTATAAGAACCTTTAACATAACATTGGTGTTTGTTTATCAGTTTGCCGCCTAATGCTTCTATGGTGAGGCTGACTCGGTGCCCCAGATAGGTTGTAAGTGGCTGATACAGCGCGGCATGGCTAATTTTCATTGTCCACAGTGGCGGCCTGTATTGAAGAGAGCATGGTAGAAGGCAGCCTAGCTCAACGTGGCCCACAGGGTTAAATTGTGCACGGCCCGCTTCATCCATGCTTAATGCGGACCCTTTTGTGCGGCCATTCACAGAGCGCATTATTAAATACTGTTCGCTTGCACGCTTTCTCACTGTAGGTCATTTATTGCACCTAATGCATGCTGCGGAGGCAATTATGGAGGTTGGGAGCGCGTCGTTAGATATGCCGATTCATTTACTGCAGGCAAGTCTCAGCTGCACCAAGGCCATTGAGAACAGTGTTTTTGCTCACACAATGAACACCGTTGTAGACACCGTTGTACACACACAATGTAGAGACAGGGGCGCGTTTCTGAAACAACCATAGGCATACAGGAAGTAGTATACGTCATGATAAGGCCTAGCAGTCATAGGCTCTGTTAGGAGGCAGACCCCTTGTCCTAAGGCAATGCAGGTGAAGAGGATGACTAGAGTGATAGGGGCAGGGTTAGGGAGTGGGGTGAAGTCATGGCAGGCAATTTAAATGCGTCTAAAAAGTGTTAACAAAAATGCTTTATGGAGAAAACATGAAGCACTCCCAAATCACATAATAAACCAATCTAATCAAATCAAAAATATTATAGTATAATTAACCATTATTACACATTTCAAAAGTGGACGTTTTGTGGGAAAATATAATATGTTCATTATAACAGCTCATCACAACAATAGAACTCACTTTGTGTTCTTTTTAATCCCATGAAGGGTGCACTGCACGTAAACAGCACTCACTAAGTCTTACCATTCACAGAAGGGACCAGGATCACCACAGTAGAATTCAATCATGAGGCTCCCAATTCATAACAATCAGCTGCAGTGATTGCAAGTATGTTTTCATTGGGATATTGCATCTTACCTAAATCAGTGTTTTCACCAGTGATAACTTTGAATGGGAGGACGGTTGTGACACTACTGTTGGCTTGTATGTCTGCTTTGTAATAGTGCTTTCATTCAATGTTCCTGATAATTGAATTCTATAACCACACTGTGCCCTGACTACTGCTATAGATTAAGTCAGAAGTAGGGAGACATCCCAATTTCCCGCCATTGTGTAAGTGGGGCCGGTGGGAGAAACTTTGTGGCTATGTTTTCAGCGATCCCTTACAAAGCAAAAATGAGAAACCTCAGTGGGAAGTAAGTGCTTCTGTCTCACATGTATAGCCATAATCCATATTATTTACCTTGTACTGGCTCGGCAGTCTTAATATAAACTGCAGCAATGTTGACGCCAGTCCATGTCCTTGGTCTGATCATTTGTTTGTGCATTTTACACTGCATGCGCCCTTTCCTTTAAAAACTCTGAGCAAGCAACCTTAAGTATGGCTAAGGAATCTTAAACGCATTACGATAGATTATATTGATCCACTGCTTAATAACACACTTCTTAACCTTCACACAGAAATGTCTTCTCAGGATATGGCGACAATTCTGATAGATAACCTATCTTGTATATCAGAGAAGTTAGCGCCGCTCAAGCAAAAAAAGATGAAGTCCCCTGAACATAAAAGCAAGGCTTGGTTTTCAAAGGAGCTCCGAACCAAAAAAACAGAGGTTAATAAAGCTTTCTTTGTGTGGAAAAAGGAATGTAACCCTGCTTGTCTAGTAAAGTATAAAAACCTAGTGTGCAAGTACAAAAAATCTATCTTTGAAGCTAAAAGAGAATTTCATAACAACCGGATTAATACAGCTAAATCAAACACAAGGGAAATATTTAAGATTCTAAAGGAGCAAGTAAATACTCCTGCTCCTCTAGAGTCCCTAGCAAAAGATGACGCAAACTGGTGTCAATGAATACAAGATGGCCTATTTAACAAGCTAGATAACATTCGGGCAACAATGTTAGAGAAAAAGAACTCCTCTATTCCGGTAAGCAAGGTTTCTAACAAAGGGTTCTGTCATGAACCCTCAGTTACCCAATTTGTCTTCCACCCCATAACGGTGAGTGACCTACAAAAAATCATCAAGCATATGATACCTTCACAATGTAGAGGAGATGCTTGTTCTTCGATGATTATAAAGACGTATCCCCGCGGCTCCTAGACGCTGTGTGTACATTTATAAATACTTCCTCGAAGGAAAGTAGTGTCCCAGATGAGATTAAATCTACCATGGTTACCCCCATTCTTAAGAACCCGGGCCTGCCAATGGACAACCCACTCAATTTTCGCCCCATATCCAACACTCCCTTTCTACTGAAAATTCTGGACAGGGTTGCATATGGCCAGTTGGCGGAACATCTGGAGCAATATCCTATTCTCCACCCTAATCAGTCAGGCTTTAGAAAAAAATGTGGAACTGAAACAGCTCTTTTGGAGCTAAAAACTAAACTGCTGGGAGAAATGGACAGAAGGGGCTTGTCTCTAATTATCTCATTAGATCAATCAGCAGCCTTCGATCTAATTGAACATTCCATTCTCACTACTAGATTACAAGAAGTTGCAAATCTCTCTACCTCGGCAGCTCAGTGGGTTGCTTCTTTCCTGGAGCATAGAAGCAGCAGAGTCTGCTCAGCCTCGGCTGAAGCCACTCCTATGTCGGTGCTATATGGGGTTCCACAAGGGGCGAGTATGTCACCCTCCCTTTATAATTTGTTTATGGCCCCCTTCTTTTTCATGCTTGAGGACGAGGGGGTCGTATTCTGAAATTATGCAGATGACACTCAATGTGTCATCACACTAACAGGACAAAATGAGAGTGACGAGTTGGAGGTAAAAAGAATCTTCACCCTGATAGAAAGGTGGATGTTGGAAAACGTCCTTGCTCTGAACCGCAGCAAGACTGAGTTATTGATTATTGGCAGCTCTAAGGCTCTAAAAAACCTCAATCAAGCAAATAGCTCCTTCAAACTAGGGGATGATGTCATCTCTCCTCAACCGAAAACAAAAATTTTAGGGGTAACATTGGACTCGACCTTGAGTATGAAGGCTCATGTCTCTACTGTAGTGGCGGGGGGTAGTGTACTATGTTAAGCTACTATCTCACCTGAGGCCCATGATCTCTCCGGAAAGAGCTGAGGCAATTGCTAGGGCAATCATTGGAGCAAAGCTTGTCTATTGCTGCACTCTCCTGCTAGGTATTAGTCAACTTGAACTGCGCAGACTACAGGTCGCTCAGAATTGGGCGGTCAGAGTAGTTCTCAAACTGCCTAAGTACAGCCATATAACAGAAGCTAGGAGATCTCTTCACTGGCTTCCTCTAGAAGCCTGGATAACTTTCAGAGTGCTGGTAATCACATTCAAATGTAGGTTACAAGTTATGCCCACATACTTACAAAGGCATATAAAAGAGAAATGTAACCAGCGTACACTTAGATCTGGAACGCAAATAATATTTAATAATAATTTGGCATTCATATAGCGCTACAAACCCTCAGGTATCTGAGCGCTGCTTATTATTACCCACGGTGTGTGGTGCTCATTTATCGACCTCGGAAGGATGAAAGGCTGAGTTTGGCTCTGCCGGGATTCAAACCTGCATTAGCAGACTCTGCACTGATGTCAAAGCGAGCGCTCTACTCGCTGTGCCACTTGACCGCAAAATCTGATTGTGCAGCCTAGAAGCAGAACTGCAAAGGCTGAGAACGGAGCTTTTAATGTTAGGGCTCCTTTTCTGTGGAAGAAACTTCCAGCCAGATTAAGGAGTCTGAACTCTCTTCACGCCTTTAAGAAAGAACATAAAACCCTTCTCTTTGCCTGATACGACAAAACTCAAGTGTTAATGGGATTCTTGGAATAACACCTCTCTATCTCCTAGTACATTAATCCTTAAAGTAATTTCCGAATATGATATTTGGGGTTGACCCAGCCCAGTACTCTTTTGGGGTCCCCCTCTTCTTCCGCCTTATGAGCGAAAGATGTGTCTTTTCTTTTCTCCTTGTTCTCTTTGTCCCTGTCTTTGTCTGCGCCTTTATGCCTGAGGGCCAATAGTGCACATTACAAATGTAATGTAATGTAATTATTTGCCTTTCCGTATTTTAGCTGCTGCCGGCCATAAAACAAGCATGAAGTCGATAAGCTCCAGAGGGCAGACTTACCCTCATTACTCCCCTGCCCTTCCAACTCCATCTTCCCACACCTAGAAATTAGCCATCGCCCTAGTGTGGTGATTTTGTGTTTTTTAAAATTTAATTTTCCCTTTCTTAAGGATTCTGGTCCCTTCTGTGAACGGTAAGCCGCAGTGATTGGTGTTTACGTGCAGCGCACCCTTCATGGGATTAAGAAGAGCACAAAGTGAGTTCTATTGTTGTGATGAGCTGTTATAATGAACATACTATATTTTCCCACAAAATGTCAACTTTTGAAATGTGTAATAATGGGTAATTATTCTATGCTTTTATTTTATTAGATTGGTTTGTTATGCAATTTGGGAGTGCTTCATGTTTTCTCCATAAAATAACATGCATTTTTTTTAAACACTTTTTAGAAGCATTTAAATTGCATGCCATGACTTCACCCCACAACCTAACCCTGCTCTTATCACTCTATTCAGTCTCTTCACCTGCATTGCCTTAGGACAGGGGGTCTGCAACCTTTGGCTCTCCAGATGTTTTGGACTAGAACTACCATCAACCCTAAACCCAGGAGTCACTGGTGAAGGAGGGCCTTTTTATAGCTGAAAACCTCTCGAGAGCTGCAGGTTGCAGACCCCTGCTAGGAGGCAGGATCCCAGAGGAAACATTTTCCATTTCCAGCACTGCCCATAGATAGGTTCTGTGAGCAGGAAGTGTAGGACTATGGTTAATGTGGACGATCAGTAAGGACTCTGATCAGGAACTTCCAAGACCATGAGTACAATTCACTCTCAAGATTTGCCTTTTTCCACCTGCAGAAGGGAAGGCCTGCTGCCTCCACCGACCATCACCACTGTTCTAACATTGGTGCATGCACAGCCAGTGGGTTTGCAGGAGCTGGAGCCACACATCACTCCATAGTCGGTAGGGGCTAGGAATGTAATTACATGCACTGCACCGCCACTCCCCTACGAGCATGTAGCCGAACTTCCCAGGAAATGTGCTGCACAATGCTGGCCAGTCGTGCTTAATGCAGATTTTCTCATCTCGTTGACATTCTCATGTGCTAGTTATGTTTGCTTTACATCTGTTCCGAGGAGTGAGGTGAGGTGTATGGGGTGTGCTGGATGAAGTGTGAAGGTGGGGAAATAGGTGTGGTGTGCTTCCCCTTTAAGTAATAACGAGTCCCTACTAAGGGCTCACGCTGGTGTCACATGTCTGTGTCCCATGTGACTAAACCAATAAAAGAGGCAGACGGTTTCCTGTTAGTGTCGACCAACTTCTTGCCTGCTGTGTTGTTCCGTGCAGCACGATGCTGGCACTGCGTAGCAGGCAGAGGGCCTGCCCTGCAAGGCCCTCCAACAGGACACCGCCCCTGCTGGACAACGCTGTCTCTGATGTCTTCCATATGTAGCAGAGCACCTGCCGGGCAACTCTGCAACGGTGTGCCGGTGCCCCTGCTGGGCAACTCCGGCAGTGATGGCCTGGGTGCCCCCAGGCCCTCGAAGAGCCCATATGACTACAGGCCAACAGGGTGATCAGGGACGTCATTTAGGGGTTGCCAGATGTCGCAAATGCGACCTGTGAGGTCTCCCTTGCGACCTCCGTGGTCTCCCTTGCGACCTCTAAAAAAAAACAAAAAAAACATTCTTTTTTTTTATCATGCAAGCTCCTGGGCTGTGGCCAGCACCATGTGGCTCTTTTAGTTCTGGAGTGGCTGGATTTCTTGTTCAGGCCCCTTAAAAAAAAAGAAGAAAAATAAGAACAGGAGTGCCACAAGTCTTAACACTTTCAGCACTGACCCTAAATAAGAAAGAATATGAATACCAAATAATGTGTCTTTCTGGAATTCTATACAGTAATTGCTAGACTCATTAAAGGTTTATTTCAGGCACACTTCAGGGGGTGAGTCACTGATTTAGCCTCAACTCAGCCTTTCATCATTCTGAGGTCGATAAATGAGTACCAACACAGGTTGGGTGATATTGGGTGCAGTGGCATCGCTAGGGGGTGGCCTGGGGAGACTGAGGGCCCCCCTGTGAATCCCTGTGCCCCCCTTTGCGCCCCCCTACCTAAGACGTTCAGTGACCATGTTCTCCCCCTACTTTTGTCTGTGCCCCCCTACTTTTGTCTTTGGCCCCCTCTGTGCACCTCCTAAATTTGATTCCTGGAGACGCCACTGATTGGGTGTATATTTTTTCTATACAAAGCGCTTAAGCGTAAGTGCTATATAATAACTCATCATTATCATTTGGTCATGGACATGTGCCTGCATTCACAGTAATTTGGTAATATGGGCCTATACACACTGATCTTAACGCTACATATGGCGATCCATTCTTGTATGAAATGTACATCACATTATAGTGATATCGTAACCATATTTTTCGTAGTGTACAATGCTGTGTGATGCCACTTCCTGTTTTGTCAACGGGTGAAAGGTCATGTTCCATCGCTTCCTGCGATATCACTTCAGGGTGGGGTCAAGTGACATCACTTCCTGTGATGTCATCAGGGGGTCAAGGGTCGTGTGATGTCACTTCTGCTACCCCTGGCATTTTGGTGAAATGACGTCCCTGTTGTTGTGTTGTCGGCAGTGTTGCCAACCTAGCGACTTTCTCGCTATATTTAGCGAGAAAGTACGCCCCCTCGCGACTTTTTCATCAAAAAGCAGCTAGCGAGAAATCTAGCTACTTTTTTCAATTGGTTTGGAGACTTGCTCATTTATGCAAGTTTCCAAACCAATTGAAAAAAGTGTGGTCATTCGCCCGTTTTCTAACGGGAGTAATGCAAAAACACTCTGATAACTTAAAAGGGAGGTGTTAAAAGGGGAGGGGGCCACAGTAAAACACACTGATAACTTAAAAGGGAGGTGTTAAAAGGGGAGGGGGCCACAGTAAAAGCCATAAATTGCAGGGGGAAAGAGGAGGTAATTATGCAAATTAGGCAGTGACGTCATCTAGCTACTTCTGGCGACTTCTAGGGGAGCCAATAGCTACTTTCTTCACTGAGGAGTTGGCAACACTGGTTGTCGGCTGGGTGCCCCCAGTCCCCAAGTGCCTGGACCCTGTGCCCTGGATCCCAGACATAACAATAGCGAACATTGGATACCCCATAGTTGACTTGATTTTTAGAAAACTTCACACACCATGCATTAAACACAAACTTGTCGAGGTGGTGACCAGATCTTCATCGATATGGATAATGTTAAATATTTTCTATTTCGTGATTGGAGAGGTATGAATTCTGTAAATGTTTAAAATCTGGTGCATTTCATCTGTTTTAAAGACTAAAAGATGTGTGTCCTTTGGCAATCAGCTACACCAACTTCCCATGAAAGATTCCTCGACAGTACTCTATCGTACTACACACAGTTCTATTGACAAAAAAACTCCTTTGTCGACAATGGAAGGAGGGGGATTTAATTTACTCGCAATGGAATGAACGCTCAACCCATTCGGGTGTTCCCTTGGCAACGCCCACCCCGTGTCCCGTCCTCTTTCTCTCTTCCGGTGTGAGTGCTGACCCCTGACCCTTTCACATTGTTCGCTGGAATCGATTGAAGAAGGCCACTAATCTAATCCCTCACTGCTCACAGGTGGCAACGCGTAGCCACGTCCACGCACAAGCACTTGTTGGGTTTTCACTCTGTGGACCAGAGGGGGGTATAACTATTTCCATGGCAACCCGTCGGCAGTGCTTTTGACGTGTGCGTGCGAGGAAAGAACGTATTTTAACAGCATAATACAAACGTGCTGGTTGCTCGAGTGAAATTTGATAGATTGATGGTCCATGTTTCTATTTCCCTGCAAGTTAGCAACATATGTGGGTAGAGGCTATTAATAGTTGCCTGTTATTGTTAGCCGAGCCCCATTAATGTATTCAAAATTGGCTGGTAGGACAAAACTAATCTGCGCGCACTTTTTAATGTACAATGTCATACTCGCCTTCCCCAAATGAAAACCCAGCCCTCCTGCCAGAAATGGGTGCACTGTGGGTCGTGAGGTTTGGGGTGCTCAAAGCTACCAAGTAACCCTATTTCATGCGTGACACATAGAGCTTTTAAGTTTCCCGTGGCCATGCGCGAGAAGGCCACCCAGTCCTATTTTCCCGTGGCCATGCGCGAGAAGGCCACCCAGTCCTATTTTCCCGTGGCCATGCGCGAGAAGGCCACCCAGTCCTATTTTTGCTTGGAATTCTGCGGCTTGTAGTTGTCCTAAATTTCAAATGGGGTTAAAAAAACGACCAGTTCCAAAATGCAAAGGGGAACAGCAGGATCCTATGCCCTTCTCCCGCATTGGCAACGGGACGCTTGAGATCTCTGGACACATTCATCTGGTTGTGCATGCTGGGAAAATGAAACTACAATTCTGAGAGTCCACAGAGAAAAAGCAAGCGCTCATGATGTCACTCGTAACATGGCCCCACTTAGCAATTGGAGGTGCTGGTGTGTTGAAGAAGCAGCTTGTTCATGGCACTCCTAGGCTACACCCATAAAAACCCACCGCTCACGGGTGACCAGACTTCCCGGTTTTGCCGGGACTGTCCCGGAATTGGGTGTTCTGTCCCCCTTTCTCAATATTATTTTTCAATTGGAAAATGCAGTGGCCCCGATTTTTGGTAGTGGGTCTTCATAGCTCGTCATAGCTGACGGGGAGGAATGCACAATCTCACACAGAAGAAATGCTTCATTTTTACGAATTAAGATAGTGGTGGTTTGTGATAAATTAATTATAATATGTGTTTATTCCACCAGTTACACTTGAACCCCCTTCTCCGCCAACCACTACTTAAATATAGAACCTTGATAGCCATTTCAAGAGTTAGTCCTACTTTTATGTTCGTTGCTCTGTCCCGTTTTATTTACTTTTTAAATCTGGTCACCCTACGCTGTTCAGAATTGGTTGCTGATTTTTTGCCTAGGCCCGAACAACCCTACAAATAAGTGGCGTATCGGCTACATTTACTCTCTATAAATTGACAAGTACTCCCAACAAAGAAAAATAGGGAGTAAAAATACTCCCAACAAAAATAGGAAACAGGATCACAAGTGTTTGTCCCATTACTTTCAACCACACAGTTCCAGGGATATGTTTGGTACAGTAGCATGCGTAGTGCTCTAAAATGAAACCGCTATTATTACTATCTGATATGAAGAGGTCCACATGAATCTGTTAATATGGTTTATGGTCATTTCATCTAAAACTTTTGCATCTAATGCCATTCCATCTAAAAAATGTCCATCTAACACATTTTTTTTTTATTCTTTATTTTTCATATTTTTGTTTGGGGAGTCCCGCCCAAACCCCTGTTTTTTACCCTATAAAATACACCAGAACAAAAATTAACCCTTTACCCTCCACCAACATGCATTAGATGAACATTTTTTAGATGGAAAAATTTCGATGGAATGGGTTTAGTTGAATTGACTAAATACCGTTAATATGCATTAATATTTAGGTGTAGAGAAATATTTATCACAAAAATATCTCTGTTTTATAGTTAAAACATACTTTTACTCGCTTATAAAATGGGATAGGACTTATATTTGTACTCCCTAATAAATCATTTTATTGACAACTTTAAAAAAATACTCCCACTTAGAAATTGTATCTGGAGCACTGAGCCATCAGGTTGCTGCTGCTAGACAACCTGCAGTGACGCCGTTTTGAAAGCCCCGTTCGGCACCAGGGTAACGCCACTACGAGGAAGATTGGATGCCTCTTGGTATGATCAGCTAAAATGAGCTTTGTCAATTGCTCCTGATGTCAAGGAGTTCCCCCCTTCTCACCTGAGTTCGATCTTTGCTGGATTTCTTGGTCGATGCCTTCTTGCGGACGGATCGGGTCTTGAATAAGGCTGCACGAGTCTCTTCTGACTCCAGCGTGCGTTCAAAGTTCTGGGATGCAACGATCCAGGAATCCGGGAAATTTACAGAGTGCGCTACTCAGCACACGAGTCCAGGAATCAAGAAAGGAGGGAAAGGGACTAGGAATGGGGTTGGCTGGGAAAGAACCAAGGAAAACAATACTGCAAGCTACGGAGCACAGATCTGGTCGCTACTTCGTAATAGCATTGAGACACGCGGAGCCGCAGGAGGCGTGGTCTATTAATAGAACACACTACGTCCAACGTGTAGAGCGAGGAAGGTGTTTCACAGTGGACGGCCATGTTGGGAGTACCAGGGAGTGTAAGCCCCGTTGAGACAAGGACCAGGAAGTCCAAAAGGGGCGTGTTCTGTAGGTCATGACATTTGAGGCCTGCATCCGTCCAACTTGCCGTGTTCCTAGGCAAGGTTGCATTCCCTTTGTAAAGGTTTGCTCTGGGAGATAGTTGTTCTAAGGCAGCGGTCTTCAAACTGTGGGACAGGCCCCCCTGGGGGGGCCCAAAGGATGTCCAAGGGGGTGCAAGGCTCTTAAAAAACAGAGTACGGTGACTGTTTTTAATAGAAAGTATAAGCAGATATGGCATCTGGGGAGCCCAGCAACAATATTTTTACTCAAGGAGGTGTGGGGGGGCAGCATCAAGAAGTTTGAATACCACTTTTCTAAGGGTTTGAGACACCCCAGTAATGCTTGTCTATGGACAGGCTCCAAGTATTGAAGCCAAAAGTGCAGGTGCTTCTAGAAATTCAGTCTAAAAGTACTTCAGGAGCGTGTGCTCTGTCCCAAGATTTCTTAAAAATAGATATTGCCTCCTTAATGATCAGATACCATTTTTATAGACCTTATAAAATAAATGCAACAGTACATAGATATATATTTGAAACCATTTTAATGTGACGGATTTCTAACGTATTATACTGTACAATGCCAATGTGAGACCAATAAAAATCACGAATGCTAATGCAAGTTGCATGTGGCGACACGTGTTTCGTCACTGTTGGGCTTTTTTAAGGCAGCAACTAATATATATGTATGACTGCTTGTATCTTCTTGGATAGAGGTCAGAATAGAAATGTTATTACCAAAAATATATCTCACTGGGTCAATCCCGTATTTCGATAGTTTATACGTGATTGACCGTGAGAGATATGCTCTCGAATATTAAGATAAATATATAGTGAATTAAGGAAACACCTTACTTTGAGCAAGCTGGAATATTTAAATGCTTTCTTTGACACCATATACATAATAGTTGTGATTCACGAATTAAGAAATTTATTTTTTGTCATTCATTATCCATGGAGTTACACTAATCCAGAGACCCACGCGTCCTTCAGTGTTTTAGAAACAATAGCGTCTTCAACTGTTTTCAAAAGCGCCTTTTATACTCGTCCCTTGCGACGAAATGACCACTGCCCTGCACGAGTAATTACCTCTACACAAAAGCTGGCAGAAGTGATGAGTTTCACTTCTGAAACTCTGAACTTGGCAGAGTGGTAAAACATCTGCTATTCTAAAATAAAGGCTGCTTTACCACTGCCGCCACACTCATACTCCCCTAAAGGTAAATTGTGTGTCGTCTGTATACTGATGGATTAAGCCCCTCCACTGAGCTTCCTTCTACATATTCAAAATAATTGGTGACAGCGTAGTAGTAGAGCTCCTCTTCGTGGCATGTGCTGCTGATGACTCTTGTCCGAACACAGCAGTGCAGGCAGCGACAGATGGCAAACACCGGCTGAGGTGTTTCTCCTCTTAATATTTGGTTAGGCGTATTGACCCTGTTTTACAGTTTAAAGCAGACCGGCATGCCTCTTAAGAGGAAGACGGGTAGAGTTTATCTAAAAGAACTGCTCATGAGAATGTAAGCAGAAAAGGCCAGTTATCATTTATACTTCTCGAAAGCCTCTGCCTCTCTAGAAGCCATTTTACATTGGTTCCAAAAAACGAGCGGGCTTTGTGAGTAGCCAAACCAGGATCTAGACTGGAAATGGCAGACATTCTCCCTTTTGCTGACATTCTTCAATGGCATCAATGTGACACTCATCCCCTAAAACAAGGGTCTCTAAGTGCATTAGCCATGCAGTAGAGACTGTATGATTAATATGTAGCTAAAGCATACTTGCAGTAGCCGGAAGACATTCACACTAATCTATTCTATCTGGTCTCCCTCTAGCTACATGTAGTCACCATTGTGTTAGTATTGTTTTAGTTGGGGATTTGTGGTTGTGACTCTCAGGGGTGTTGCTAGGTGTGGAAAAGGTCTGGGGCTATGCTAATGCCGGGACTGGCGGGATTCGGGGTATACACGCATTTCGTCGAAGTATTTTTCATCTTGGGACTTTTCATTTTTTAGGGGGGTGTTTGTGCGGGTTGGGGTATGATTATTTACCCCAACCCCCCCATAAATAAATTTTTTTTTAAAAATTGTTGGCGATGAAAGGGTCGGCAATGAAAAGTCCCACGATGAAATTTCGTTCGGCGAAATAATGTAGAACGGGATTCAGGGCTAGCTATATAGGCTTTTGGTTGTAGCTGCTGAGCTTCTATCTGGGGCTACAACCAAAAGACACGGGGCTATAGCCCCTTCAGCCCCCCTAGCAACGCCTCTGACTGACTCTTCATAATCTACCCTGTTTGTTTCAGTTACTTTATACGCATAGCATGTGGTTGAGGGATGTATGTGTATACGGTATGCTTGGATGCGATGCATGTGAGGTTGAAAGAGTTTTAGGCTCAATTATTATCAACCATTTCTGTCGCTGTTTGTACTACTGAATTAATTCTCATACATGAGTTGTAAATATACTTTTTTCTTGATTAAAACATTCATAATTACTGGTATATTCATTGTTTCAGATGTAGAACTTCTTTTTTTCCTTCCCTTGTTCCCAGAATCTGGACGACAGGGACTCCTGCCTTTCTGTGTGCCATGCTTGTAGAACAAACCTTTAGTAACGAGTAATTTACTCATTGAGTACCGTAAAGATAGATACTTGCTTTGCTATAATTCTGTACAGAATGAGTGATTCACCAGCGATTCACCAATATTATGGAGGTAATCCTACATCGTTTGGATCAAGGCCGAACTGTTGGCAACCCCAATGAACCCCTTTCCATGTGTATTGTGTAGCTCGCTATAGCATGTCATTGTTGTCTCTGGCACATTTCACAATTGGGAAATATATAGCATTTAACAAAGACAGTGAAACATGTTCATTCGGTGTCTCAACAGTGGATACAACTAAGCAGGATTTACCACTGAGGACCCACTCAGCCCCCATAGGGCTCAATGGGAATGGGGATGCCTGTAGCACCGGCACCGTTCATAACGGTGCCGGTGCTACAGGCATGCTGTGCTCCCGGTTGCCTTTCATTCCGCCAGGGCAGACGTGGTGGAATGAAAGGCACCTGTGGCACAACTCAGAGTTGTCCAGTAACAACGGTACCAGCAAGCATACCGTTACTGTTGTTACCGGACCTGCAAACTCATAGTAAGGCCCTCACTACACTGTCTTGTCTTCCCTGAGCATCAAGCAGCAAGGAGTGTATGATGCGCGTAGGCAAAAAGGTCTCCATATTATCCTTGATTAGGGCTGTGGCTTGGGTCGTTATGTTTTTTAGGTAGTGTATGCAGAGTAAATGCTCCGGTACAGTTCTGTTTTTAATTTATTTAATGGCATGTTCTATCTATTGGGTGGATGTCCCAAATTCAATATGTCTTTTGCAATGTAACCATTACGTCACCGTCTTGGTATAAGTGACAGTAAAGCTCAGGCGAGAAAGCGACATGGAGCGGCAAAGTCTCAGGCCATCCGTGACTAGAGCCACATATCTATATACAACTTCATCATGGCCAACACCCACTTGATGTCGACGGGGAACTAAAATAGTACTTAAGGGACAGACCAGTGATCGAAGGGAGAGGGAACAGTTAGGGGTGGTGTTCCACTACTTTTCTTTTTTTCTGTTAACAGTTCCTTTACTTTTTGCAACCATATTCACCATTCAGGAAAGCTACTTTTTAAAGTTAAGGCATACCTCTTCACTTGACCATCTTAAAGCAGTTGCAGCTGAACTGAAATCTGACTGTTCATTTATGAAGCCTAAGTGACATCTGGATGGATTCTAGCTGGCTTCATTTCAGCCACGGAAAGATGGGTATGATATGATATGATAGGTTATGTATGCGCTTAATAACCAGAGGTTTCTAAGCGCGTACCCGGGGATTGAACCTGTGTTGGTCCTTGTCGTCTTGCTTCCAAGGTGAGCACGTTGCCACTGAGCTATCCTCCTGAGACTAGGTCCTGGCAAAGCTAAGAAGGAACGACTATGATCTTTGGAAAACGTATCAATTTATTACCTCAGGTAAAATGCTGAGACAAAAAGGTTTCTAAAGGTCCATGACATTTGCAAGGGATACTTATTTAATATCAGGTGGCTAAGGAGAATGTGTCCATTCATTCCCCTGGACAAGTGTAAAGTTGTAGTAGGAGCTTTAGTGACTAGTTGCTTCGACTATTCCAATACAGTCCTGGGAGTCACTTCAATGAAACTTATTATCAGCTTCCAGGTGGCTCAAAACGGATTGGTGTCTGCACGCTGTTCACAGGAACCGGGGGTGGCTTCCAGTAGAGTAGAACATTCATCTTAAAAACGTGTACATCCTTTTCAAATACCCTCAGTGGGGCTGCTCCGGCCTACCTTCATGATGGCATTACAAGCTATGTCCCTGGATGCAACCTTTGGTCTATGGAGGATCACAGACTATTCCGCCCTAACACTCTTGTCAGTCCAGAGGAGATAGGACTTTCATTCATCAGACACAGGATTTGGAGTAAATTAGCAAATTCTGCTAAGGATAATGCCAGCTTTTTCTAGTTCCATGCCGCTGTTGAAGCAGCGTCTGTTTAGCTAGATGTTAGGTATAAGTTCTAGTGGAGAGCCGATCAGTGAGTCTAGACAGTATATAAATGGTGTCACTGACTGACCGACTGAGGATAAAAAGGAAAAGCAATACAAGGCAACCACTGTCTTTCACCCGTTCCATCTACTTGGCTGTCAACCTGCTCCGGCCGCAATATCTTTTCACATGTTGCACTATGATCGCTCCTGTTCAGTATCCCCCCTCTCCCTGAGTTCTACTACTTGTTTCTGTACACTTCACCTCAAGGGCATTCTGAACAGTATATCACATCGCTAGTTGGGCGCTTCTTTATTGTCCAGCATTCCCATTGGGGTTGACCAAGACACAAGGCCTATATTTATTTGGTATATTCACACACAGGACACATCCCACATGGGCAGGGTCCATTAACCGTAAGTAGATTCCACTGGATGTATTGTATGGTAACCGCCTTGCACACACTCTGACCAGTGAATAATTGTTATTTATTTATCTGGAGGTTTGTACCGTTCGATTTGCAAAGAACAAATCTCTTCAGCGCACCAACAAAATGGTGGTGGGGTGGACAGGCAGCAGCCGACCAAACTATGGGGGGAAAGGGGTGCGGCGTGCAACATTATCAGCAATCCCAAGGAGCTGGCATGACGTTCTGGCGACACCAGGGAGTGTTAAGTCTTCATTCCAAGCCCAGGGGGCCAGGAGCATGGCTCAGTGGAGAAAACCTTTACATCTAGGAAGGCAGTGGGCAGAGTGAGTATGTGTGCCTTAACCTAGTTACTTCTACTGTATCTAGGCTTTACTTTTTGTTAGAGTAACCTTAATATTTTATTGACAAAACACAATCTATTTTATTTCAGTCTTTTTTGTGGGGAGTGTGGTGTATAGCATATGAGGGCATGGTGAATGTCCTGTAAGTGTGTGGCTTATTTGTTTGTTGTATGTGTGTATGTCATATGTGTGTGCTGAATAAGTGTAAGGCATACGAGTATATGGCCTCTGACTGTATAGCATATGAGTGTATGGTGCATGGCACATGGTTTTTTGATATTTGTGCGTCGGGCGTATGAGTATGTGGCATTTGATTGCTGATTGTATGTTGTGTTGTGTATGAGTGCATGGCTAATAAGTGTTGTGTGTGAGTGTATGTTTTGTGTGTATGATGTATGAGTGTATAGTATACGTGTGTGGTGTATGAGTATATGATGTATGTGTTTGTCACTAAAGTTATGGTATATGAGTGTATAGCATGTATGTCATATGAAAATATGGCCAGAACTATTGCATATGGTGTAAGCCATATTAGTTTATGGCACCTGAGTGGTTCATGAATGTTTGGATTGTGAGCATGTGGCATATGAGTGTGGGATGTATAGCATATGGGCGTATGCCATATGAGTGTATGTTGTGCGAGTGTGTGGTGTAAGAACATGTGGCCTGAGTGTGCATTGTATAAGAGTGTGGTTCGTAAGAGGGACTGCCATAAGCGTATCTGTCGTAAAAGCCTATGACCTAGGAATGCACGGCCTAAGAGCACATGGTGTAAGTGTGTTTGGTATACGTTTATGAGCATGCGGCGTAAGAGCATGTGGTGTAAGAGCATGTGGAGTAAGAGCATGTGGTGTAAGAGCATGTGGTGTAAGAGCATGTGTGGCATACGGGTGTGTGACGTACAAGTGTGTGGCCTAAGTACCTGTGGTGTAAGTGTGTATGCTGTAAGGCATGTAAGTGTCTGGTATGTCAGTGAATGTTATGCAAGTAGTGTATAAGTATTTGGTGTAAAGTCATATGTAATGCACATGTCCTATATGCCTCCAGAACGTATACAAACTCACATTAAAGTGAGGTCTGAGTTTAATGTGAGTTTTTATATGTATAAGAAGCGCATAACAGTTGTGTAAATTGCGTAGATGTATGAAGGGCCATTCTCCTATAACTCTATAAGACTGTGATTTGAGTTTTCATACGCTAGCATAATAGACGTATATGTACCTGTGTGTGTGTGTAAATGTTTCTGAAAGTATATACCCTCTAATGTATCAAGTAACATGGCAAAATGTTAGGTATTTCACTATGTATCGTATTTAAACCACACACACATATCAAAGCATTTTGGTTTGCATCCTGTTAACAGAGCAGCCCCCACCCCCATTCCCCTTGCCGTTCCGGCTGCCTCTGCTACCACCAGACCCTTCGTGTAATGCCCTGTGCACAGTGCTTTCCTGCTAGGTTCCCACTTTTCCGCATACTTCATTGGCTGTAAAGACACAGCATGCTAGAGTGATCGGTGTTGCACTGGTCTGTTTTCCTGTTTAAGGCATGCTCGGTTCTGATAGGTTATTTATAATGCGCTTAAAAACCCGGAGGTTTCTAAGCGCGAACCCGGGGATCGAACCGATGTTGCTCCGTGTTTTCTTGCTGACAAGGCGGGGACGTTGCCCCTGAGCTATCCTCCCGAGACAAGGCGAGACAAGGTTAGGAGCGTGTTGTGTTCTGTGCTGATACCATATGTAACCCAGTCGTTCGTCGCTGTTTACAGCTGGGCCTTGTCTGCCCGGAATCTGTTTTGTTGGCCTGATTGCATGAATTTAAGTTGTCTCAATGAAGAATGAAGAAGAAGCCAGAATTATAGAAATCTGCAGGAAGTCTCTCACGGATTGTGCAATATATGATGAGCCGCAAAGTCATGGGAGCTGTGTCCGGGGAGTTTAGGCCAGTGAGCTGGGTGAGATGGAGGGCAAGTCCCTGCCCTGTTCGGCACAGAGCAACATATCCTTTTGTCCAGGGCAGCAAACACACCTCCCCCAGGCTTGCCATGCTGGCCTTGGCGGCTTTCCCACCACGCTGTGTGTGAAAGCCTTCCCTGGCTTTGTCATGTAAATGCTGGCAGCTAGTGGAATGTCTGCTAAGTGGGGTCTGAAAGGGGTGACCCAGGGTAGGGGCAGCCGAGCTTCGCATCGCAGCGCTGAGCTCTGCGCGGTTTACCCTTTATCTGTGGGCACAGGGCACTGTCAGGGTGTGCGCTTGTGCTGTGGTTTATCTGCAGGTACGGTTCCCCAGATCGAAGGGCTGGAGTACCGAGAGTGCCCCGGGGATACCCACACGGAAGAAGCTGCACTTTCCTCGACTTCCTGCTCTTTAGAGACAGAACCCACACCCTGAAGTGCACTCTCTGAGCACTGAAGCCACAGCCTGAATTCACTCCATTCCTTAAGTACTCTGACAGCATTGCATACAGAGCTGCCCGGTACTCCCCAGTTAGAAGTGTGCATGAGAAATCACGTGACACAGTGTTTCCAATCCAGTGTAGTCCCTGAGCCCCCAATCTACAGCCTCAGTGCACTCATGCATTCCATTCTATAAGAGCGGACATATCAGCTTGGAAGTTCCACTAGTCCACGACAAGGGGTGTGTATGGACAGTCCACTGACTCTTCCACCTGACACAGTGTTTACAATCCAGTGTACTCCCTGAGCCCCGAATCCACAGCCTCAACGTACTCCATGCGTTCCATTCTGTAAGAGCGGACATATCAGCTTGGAAGTTCCACTAGTCCACGACAAGGGGTGTGTATGGACAGTCCACTGACTCTTCCACCTGACACAGTGTTTACAATCCAGTGTACTCCCTGAGCCCCGAACCCACAGCCTCAGTGCACTCATGCATTCCATTCTATACGAGCGGACATATCAGCTTGGAAGTTCCACTAGTCCACGACAAGGGGTGTGTATGGACAGTCCACTGACTCCTCCACCTGACACAGTGTTTCCAATCCAGTGTACTCCCTGAGCCCCGAACCCACAGCCTCAGTGCACTCATGCATTCCATTCTATACGAGCGGACATATCAGCTTGGAAGTTCCACTACTCCACGACAAAGGGTGTGTATGGACAGTCCACTGACTCTTCCACCTGACACAGTGTTCCCAATCCAGTGTAGTCCCTGAGCCCCGAATCCACAGCCTCAACGTACTCCATGCGTTCCATTCTGTAAGAGCGGACATATCAGCTTGGAAGTTCCACTAGTCCACGACAAGGGGTGTGTATGGACAGTCCACTGACTCCTCCACCTGACACAGTGTTTCCAATCCAGTGTACTCCCTGAGCCCCAAATCCACAGCCTCAGTGCACTCATGCATTCCATTCTGTAAGAACGGACATCTCAGCTTGGAAGTTCCACTACTCCATGACAAGGGGTGTGCACGGACAGTCTATTGACTCTTCCAACTGACACAGTGTTTCCAATCCAGTGTACTCCCTGAGCCCCGAATCCATAGCCTCTATGTACTCCATGCATTCCATTCTCTAAGAGCGGACATCTCAGCTTGGAAGTTCCACTACTCCATGACAAGGGGTGTGCACGGACAGTCTATTGACTCTTCCAACTGACACAGTGTTTCCAATCCAGTGTACTCCCTGAGCCCCGAATCCATAGCCTCTATGTACTCCATGCATTCCATTCTCTAAGAGCGGACATCTCAGCTTGGAAGTTCCACTACTCCATGACAAGGGGTGTGCACGGACAGTCCACTGACTCCTCCGCACTCTCCACACCTGGACCACGGTGTAAGTATTTAATTTTCTTCAAAATGGAAGGGCACTTACATGCGGGGATATTTGTGCTGATGATGACAAATGTCATCAATACATAGGGACACTTGTACTTTCAGGGTTAAGGCACAGAGAATGTGCAGAACCCGTCTCCTGGTTAGGAGATTGTCTGGAAGTTGCATGATGGTAAGGAATCTAAAATATGTAGGAACAGCCATACATCGAAGCGGCGTGCCGGTCTATTTTACTCCCTAAAATAAGGAAAATATACTTTTTTAACATAAGAAGGAAGCAATCGGCCCACTCTAAACTACAATAGTTTGGTGCCCCCACACTCTGGGACCATGACTGTAATGATGATTCTGATTTTATAGTCATTCAATCGACAGCCAAAGCATCTAATGCCATACGATCTAAAAAAAGCATCTAAAAAAAGCATCTAATGCATTTTTACTTTTTTTTTTTTTAATGGGGGGGTCCCGCCAACCACCTTTTTTTAACCTTTAAAACCCATTTTTATTAAACTAAACCCTTTACCATCTAAAAAATGCACTAGATGCTTTTTTTAGATGCTTTTTTTAGATGGTATGGCTGTCAATGCTTTGGCCATGGTGCCAGTGTTTCCGCGGTCCCCATTCCTGTGGAGTTCTATGGGACTGCGCAGGAATGGGGATTTACAGAATTGCTGGCGTCGGATTTACCGGACCACCGGGGCAAGTCCAGCGCTGGTAATTAACTACAGGTCCGGCAGCAGCCTGCCGGTTTTACCTGCATGGCTACCGCCGGACTTGTAATGAGCCCCACTGATTTTCATACTGCCTTTTACGGTGGAATAAAAGAAGTGAGTTCCTAGATGTGATTAGTGGAATATGGTTTAAGATAATGTGAACTCTATTTAACTGGACAACAGAAAATACAAAACTTTAAATGAACGATACTGTGAGAGCATATTGTCAGTCCAGGGGGAACTCTGAACCTTTATTTTGATATTTTATAACTTTGTGCCAAGGGTTTTTTCACCATTTTGCCCCAAAACGATTAGATTGATTTTGGAATTGTATATAAGAAACATTAGCTAATTTGTTTTAAGTGGTGCCCACCGCTCCTTAACCTGGGCCTGATCCAGTACATATCTTTTGAATGCCGGCATACATGCTAGAGGCGGGTGAAACCCTCTGCTGAGTCTTTATTGATCTGTATGGATCTGTATTATGGAAGAGAAATAATGTAAAGTAATAGAAAGAGACACCATTCTGAATTCTGTGGAAGGTAATGAAAGTACCAAAGCGTACAAAGACATTGGGCCTCATTCTGAGGTGGGCGCAAAGGGATACCGGGCACCGTTAAGGACATTGTGTCGGCAATCCCTTTGCACCCTATTCCCAAGTCCCTTAGCGGGTCCCGCAATGGGCGCCTGGTTTTACCAGGCGCCCTTAGCGGGAGCCGCTAAGGGACCTTGAGAGCTAATAACGGTACCGCAAATTGCGGTACCGTTATTAGCTACATCCCCATTCCCATTGAGCCCTATTGGGGCTCAAATAGGAATGAGGAATGGATTTTTCAATGGGGACTTACCGGTTCCTCCACGGTCGGAATGGACCGGTAAGTCCCCATTGAACCAGGTCGGACCCGGACCTGGTATAGGAGGTAGTCATGGCGCAAATAGCGCCATCACTACCTCCATACTCGGAATGAGGCCCATTGTAATGGAATGAGATTTGTGATGCTGCATTCTGGGAAATGTAGTAAAAGTACCAACGCTTCGAAAAGACATTGTGAAAGACATGGGATTAATCCAGCAACATGCATTGCAGTGGCAATTGGAGAAACAAATGCCAAGTAACATGCACAACCAGGAGCGCACAGTCTTTGAAACTAGAAGAAGGATGTGCCCTGGGTATTGAAGTAGAAACCCATAGTGTTTGGAAATTAAATGAAAGACTCTATTTTGGCATCCCGACAGCTGAACATTAAATTGATATTATTTTTAGAAAAATATTTTGGTTTCTAACCCTGTTGTTTTAGACCATCATCACAACACAAAATGAATGCTATAAGGTGACCTGTGTTAATGTCTAGGTCAGCATGCTAAAAAAGCATGAATTATTGCTCTCACAATAACCCCTAAAATCAGCGCTCTTGCAAAGTTCTCCTTTGGACCCTCTCTAAACACCTTGAAAGTGGGAAACACTGCCTGCGAGAGAGAGAGCCTCTTCAGCCCCCATTCTCCCTGCAATGACCTAAGGTAGTAGCATAAGTCTGTAGTGTTCCTCTGACCTGCTGGTGGTCTGTGCAGGCAAACACATCCCCGTGATAGTGCATGGACGCACTGATGGTGGAGACCATTGCAAAAGCCGCCCGGAAGCATATGTGGGCCAGTTCCTCTCTAAGAGCCCCTATCACCTAGCGCCATGCAATCCCACCCCCCACCGCCCCAGTGATACCACTTATGTGAGTCCCAGGGAACTATTGACTGAGTACACTGGGACTACTTTTATTTTTATTAAAACTACTTCAAAGATTCAAACAAGGCCAATGTCTTACCATGATCAATCAGTGATATAAATGAATAACAACCCCGACAACCCCCCTCCTCCCCTCTAGTCCAATAATTAGCCTCATAGCTAGTATGCATAACCATTTGTCATAAACCGTGCATACAGGACATCAGTAATTCCCTCACGAAGAAGTCTTCACGCCTCCGTGGGCATGCACAATCCGTGGGTAGAGCTCTGCGGTGTGTATAAGCAACATCTCATCTACTTGTAAGCTACAGGAGTAGTAGCGCCTGACGTCTAGCCTTGCCATGGGTCCTGATAATCGCAGCGATGAGGAACATGAATTGGTTAAGGGCTTAGTCACATTTGACATCACTTTTTTGACCGACCATCCATCTTATGATCTCACTCTGGGCCCTTTGAGTCCCAGCCCCCCCTCCTTCATTGATTCTGCTTGACCTGATCACGTTGGGTCAGGAAAATCGGCAGAATTACAACAGTAATTTAGCGGAAATCCCCAATGGAGTCCTATGGACTCCAAATTAATGGGGACTAACACTGCCACCACCACTTGAAATCTGGTGGTAAATCCGTGAGACCAAGTGACAGTAACGGTAATTCCATTAGACGGTTTTCCGACGGATTTA
Organism: Ambystoma mexicanum; assembly: GCF_040938575.1. Classification (NCBI taxonomy): domain Eukaryota; kingdom Metazoa; phylum Chordata; class Amphibia; order Caudata; family Ambystomatidae; genus Ambystoma; species Ambystoma mexicanum. Next base: position 209,434,335 of record NC_090940.1, read on the forward strand.
CCCCTGAAATACCACCCAACTCGTAATGAGGCCCATTGTCTCTGCACCTCGTGGATCGCTGCAAAGCTGTTTGTTCAACCATTTGTACACTTGTATTTTCTGCCTCCAATGACAGGTGGTATATAGCACTTAGGAGTGACCCCAAGCACACTGTGATCAGCTATGTGTGCCAAATGCCAGGAGACCTCCATGGCGAAAGCTTTCGCTTTTGGCTAGACCAGGGAAAGCAGTTTTTTTGTCATGGGTTCATAGCGCGGCAGTTGGCATTCAGCCGCAATTCCATTGTCGCGCTGGTCTTATTCCCCGCTACATATAGCCGTTGTTTCTCCATCGTTGTATTTGCCCGTATGGGGGACTCTGTGCTCGCCCTCAACAGATTTCAGTCTCTGAGCCAGTTGGGACTGTAATGGCTCATGCAGGAGCCACACTGCGCCCCTGCCCGATCACGCTCACACCGCTGTTCGCTGCCGTGATCGTCAGGCGGGGCAGGCCTATGGATGCGCTGGTGTGCCGCCACCTATTTAAGCGAGCAGCCCATCTGGCGATCTCCGTTACAGGTCGGCAGTAGCACTCACCTGATCCTCCGCACAGTGGTCATCCACATTCTGGGAGGCCATCAGTTGCATTGGCAATGGTGTTTCAGTACCATTTTCCACGCGCAGGGTCGGCAGCAGTGCAGACTCATTCCACCACAACTGACGATCAGCTGTGATCAGAGGCCTATAAATGCACGAAAAGTGGGCCACCCGTGCCCGGGGGTCTAAGGGATCCTCTGCTGAGCTTACATCCCAAGGTGATATGATATGATAGGTTATTTATAACGTGCTTAATACCCAGAGGTTTCTAAGCACGTACCCGGGGATCAGACCTGTGGTGCTCCATGTCGTCTTGCTTCCAAGGCGAGCACGTTGCCCCTTAGCTATCCTCCCGAGACAGGGTGGCAATCTGAAGCGGGCATAAACCGAACGGGCCTGTCCATTCGTCTCAGAGAATCGTTAACCTGCGGCCATCTTGCTTGATCTCTCAAGCAAGCCCCCCAAGGAACTACAGTTTTGATGCTGATTAAGGCAGCCTCCTTCCTACGAGAGTGGCTTCAGGACCAAAACATGTTGACGATGTAACATCCGAGACCCCTCTTAACATTGTGCATTTGCACAGCACGTGTGCACAAAATGATAACTGCATACAATTTCAGTTATTCCCCATTTTGGAGTCCCATTGGAATTTTTTGGCGATTGTAATTGCAGTAATATTGCATGCAGAAATCGTTTTATGTGGAAGAAATGTTCTTTGCTTCTTATTTGGCCTTGCAGTGAAATTCTATTACTGCCACTTTTTCACCCAGTGCCAAACTCAAAAAGAGGCTCATAGGAGCAATCTCACTGGCAATCATTTTAATATTTTTGGGGCTGCTTTTAAAACCGGATTAGATTTTACTATTTGCGCATGGATGAACTTAAGTAAAATTCATACACTGTTAGGGCCAGGCTTGTTTGTGCACGAGGACACTACACACAATACTTCCAATCCATCCGAAATATGTATGTCCTTATGCAGACAGCAGCAAAGCATACACACTATTGTTGGTCGCAAGCATTAAAACATCCCAAAATCCAGAAAATCTTCCTTTGCAGGAAATGAATATTTAAGAATAAAGGAGTTTCTGGGGCTTGTGAATCTGCTTAGAGTCACACGCGTTGCATGGTCCGCCATCTAGTTTATACAGGGATGTAACATGCACACCTGCAGTTCCTTTAGTGTTAGGGCGGAAGGGGCCCACACTATTAATGGCTCCCATCAGAGACGCCTCCCTACATTTGCACAGGGGACCGACCGCCTGCCATTTTGTGTTATACCACTGGCTTTATACAGCCGGAGGAAATAAGCGAGTCTAGGTTCAGTGACTAATGGCCATTCGCTGCCTGTTCAGTGCACGCCAGAGTAGGTTTATGTGTTCGATGCTCTAACATGGCGAGCACGCGAGTGCACAAGATTTATGTACAGGGTAACGATTGGAAACACTCGCGGCGCGCAGTGTGTAATTTCATATCAGTAAATGGAATCGCCTTGTTTAGAATGGATTCACAGATGGGACACACTGCATTGTCCCCTTCATCAAGAGGTGGGTAATGTGTTGTAATGGGCCTGACAGACCACTGTTTATTGATTTGATTTCATATTTATAACGCACATACTCCTCAAGGTCCAAGCAGAAACTGCTTATAGGCGTAGATGTTACTTAAGAAACATACATGGACTTCACTGGACTATAGCTCAGTGCTTGCAATAGTTGGTAAAACAAATTACATAAAGAGGTACATTGTTTGTTGCTTTCTAAAGATTGAAAGAGACTCGTTCCGTCAAAGGTCCTTTGGTAGAGAGTTCCAGGAGCGAGGACCGAAGGAGGAAAAACACCTGCCTCCCCATTTTGTTGTTTTTAACAAAGGGGACCGCCAAAAGGCCCTGTCCCATGGATCGAAGTGGAGGGATGAATTTGAATTTTTGCGACCAAGTATGCTGGCGCTAGACCATGGAGACACTTAAAAACGAATCACATCACTTTAAACAGGATCCTCTGCTGTATTGGAAGCCAGTGAAGACTTCTGCGATATTGGGAAACAGTTGACTTTATTGACAACGTAAAAATCAGCCTGATTGCAGAATTCTGTGCAACCTGTAGTCTCTGTATTTTACATTTTTGAACCCCCATCGAAGGGCATTACAATAATCTAGTTTTGAGTTTGTGAGTACACCAACCACTATTGAATAGTCCCTTTCTGCAACAAGCGGCAGCAGAGGCTTAATGAGTTTGAGCTGACAATCCACAGACTTGACGGTTTGACTGACATGTAGATTTCAATCTATACTGGAGTGCCAAATACAGCCAAGGTTATATACTTTATCAGAGAATTTTGTTGGTACACCAAACAAAAATGGACATGAAGTAGATTGCAAAACATCTCCTACCTTTCTTTTTGGACTGAGTACAATAACCTCTGTTTTTGACAGGTTTAGTTGGAGTTTGTTCTCCAGCATCTAAGCTTTTATGTTATCTGTACAGGATAGGACTTGGTCGGTTGCCTCCTGCGGTTGCTTGAGTCGTACATACATTTGGGTGTCGTCAGCATATGAGTGATAACACAAACCAAAATCAGAGAAAATGTTTAATAGTGGGCGGATATAAATATTAAACAATACTGGGTATAAAGAGGATCCGTGAGGGACCCCATAGTCCACAGGCAGAGCATCAGAAAGAAATGAGCCAGGTTTGACCTGCTAGGTACGGTTGGTCAAAAGGGAAGCAAGCCATTCCAAAGCTTCATCGGATGGATACCTGTGTCACTGATGGCAGTCTGTAAAGTAAAATCTCAATCGACTGTGTCAAAGGCCGCCGACAAGTCCAGCATGGCCAGCACGCTGACAACCCCTACATTGGCGGCTCTCAACAGGTGATCCTAGACTGTAATAAGGGCGGTCTTGGTCCCGTGGCCAGATCTAACACCTGACTGACATGGATCCAAGAGATTATGTTTTTCCAAAAATTGTCAGCAGTTGAATGGTTACAATCTTTTCCAGAACTTTGGCAAGCCTAAAAGGCCAGCAGTTGGTCGATAGACAGTATTTTGTGATCAAATGTAGTTTTCTTTAGCAGAGGTGTAAGATATTTTTGTATATCAGATGGAAAGCAACATTTTGCAAGTGATGCATTGACCAGAATCTCTACAGCCACACCCAGTGCACATGCATGCCGCTTAGCTAAATAAGTTGGAATGGAATCGTATAAAAAATTAGTGGGTTTAAGCTTAGCCAACAAGTTAACAATATCCTCAGTCGTTGCCACTGAAAAAGTACATTTAGGACAGATAGTTTTCTTATCAGATTCCATATTTGTACCAGCTGAATCAAATTCAGAAGCACTGGGTTGAATATCTATATTGTCTCTGATTTTTTTAAATTATATCTAAAAAAAATGTATTAAGATCATTAGCCATTTCAGTTGAGGCTAGTAGACCAACATTAGTACATTCGGGATTGGTCAAATTTGTAGCGACCGAAAAAAGTGTTTTTGGCCTATTATCAGCAAGATTTATTTGTTTTTGCAAAGAGGATGATTTTGCAAGCATAATCTGTTATATTATATTCCTCCAATGCCAATGTGGCCATCTGTCGATCTGCAATATCTCTGGTCTTAAGCCAGATAATTGTTTTTGGTAGCTTTTCCTGAGGTTTTGTAGTTTATCGTTATACCATTTATCTATTTTCAAAGATTTTTTTACACTTTTCAAAGGGGCAATGTTTCACAGTTAGTTTGAAGATGTGTCATAAGGTAGTTATACAAGTCTGTGCATTATGTGGAGGATTGCATATGAGCTAGATCTTGACTTGAGATATAATCTAAATCTTTCTTTCGTCAAAGCAATTGCACATTAGTATTTGCAATTTTAACTTTAAATGTGAAATTGTTGGATATTGAAAAGCTCACCACAGCATGATCTGACCAGCTCACCAAGGTGACTTTGTGCTTGCATAGTTTTATCCCCCTATAACAGACGGGTTCTAAGCAGTGACCACCAGCGCGGGTAGGTGAATTAGAAATGAGATGCAGGTCATGAATCTGCAGAGTATCATAAAGATGTATGTAGTCCACATCTTCCGGGACATTGCACCATATATTTAAGTCACCCAAAATAATCAATTTGAGCAATGGAAAGATTCTGACCCCAGATAGGTGTCAAGAGTATCCGGAAAAAGAGTAGCTGGACCAAGAGGTCTATAACAGAGTAGTAGCCGATAGGCTTCATTAGGAGATGGATGAGAAGTACAGATCTGCACCAGGGATGTGACATCCCAATCAAGAGAATGGACATTTGTAACTTCAAGGGAGGTTCTAGTCAAAATGGCCACACCCCTCCTTTTTGTTATCACTATTATGCCATTTAATTTTTTTAAAAAGAGTCGGGTACTAAAACATGGAAATGAGTAATACTGTTATTATTAAACCATGATTTTGTTATAAAAAGCATATCGATCTTCATATTCAAAATAAGCTCATTTATGGCTACTGCATTCTTAATGGCCGATCGCGCATTAATTAATGCTGGTTTTCTGTTGGGCGAGTACAGTCGAGTGGTGGGCCAAAGAGTTGTTGGCCCCAATATTATGCTGCCTGATTTTATTTTGTGTGCGCAATGATAGCGTTCCATGTGTGATATTTTTAAGAGTATGTAAAAAATCACTGGCATACATTATCAGCTTTATTGTATCGTAGTGGGAGGGTAGATAACCCACAAGATAGCACCAGATACAAGAGTGCTACCTCAGACAACGAGGAGCTCACCATATCTGTCTGCCAAAAGCTAATAAGGGGGCACAACCATCCACCGTGTCCGCCACGGACCGACACAGACCGGCTGGTCTCTGTCGCGCTGGCGCTGTCACGCTTGATGGCCAATAAAACGGAGAGGCACAGGCTACAACTTTCTTGGGAGTTGTAGTTCAGCCTTTGCAAATAGTTTCAATAAACAGAGCGTTCTGTGCGCTCAAAGTGACAAACAGGGATTTTGCATGCTATTCTTTTATTTTACACACTTCCCATGAAATAATCAATAGTATTTCTGTGCAGTTTACCATTTATTCTAAAATTCAAATCTAAGTAAACTTTCAATTTAAAATAGTCTGCGATCCATCAATATTTAAAAAAAGATGTTAACAAGGCTGTGTGATATCTTATCGGTAGAGCATTCCATTTGATGGGCTGCAATGGCATGTGATGCTTGCTGTCTTGTAAGGCATACAAAGAGCCATTGGCCTTTCCTTAAGACCACTCTCAATTCAGTCCTCATACAAGCAACCACACATTCACTGACATAGCAAACCACACAGCACCCACACGTAACACATGCCTGCAAAAATATAGCATTACTCTAGTAAGCATTCCTACCAACAATGATCCTTTGCATGCAGTTGTAAATGCATAATAACATGGAATACCCTTCTCTTACAGTGCAGTATGCTATCATATGTGCGAAAATGATCATTTGCATGCTGTCATAAATGTATCAGATGATATTATGTCCCTCCTCCTGCAATGCAATGTACTGTTTATTATAACAAATGGGTGTTCGTATACCATAATGTGCCATCATATCAAACAATCCTAATAAATAGTTGAGTATCTATCTAGGATTCCAAATATATCAAAAGAATATCATTAGTCCTGAATTATGATTTCTCCTTAGACGTTTATTGTGAATTGCCTACCAGCACGTGTTTTGACGCTAGGTCTTTTTCAAGGCAGGCAGCATATTCAATCCTATAACTTCAAATAGAGAGTAGTTGGTCTTGGTCATGAGTCAATACCTCAGTGCATACTGTATTATTTCATACTTGAAAGATTCTGTATCTTCGAATTATGTTGTATATGAATTTGTAGGGAAATTCCCAAAATGATTAAGGAAACGCTGATCTCCAGTTCTGAAATGAGGTTCATGTTCGGCGTTTTTATTTTTGCCACAATTATCATTTGCCTGCTTCCATAAATGTATAGGATAATATTAAGTCCCTTCTCCTGCAATGCAATGTGCTGCTTATTATGTCTTCAGACTATGTCCTGGCAAACTCTGAGACAACCTAAAGCACTTTGAGGGCATGACAGTGGTACTTTGGTGCAGTACAAATATTACACAGCCTAACATACAGAAGAATCACGTAAGCCACTTCCTTTTATTGAATAACGAGCATGCAATAATGACGGCAAAGAGTTCTGTGCTGTCTGCAGTGGTTTGAGAGACTTTCACTGCTTCCATAACAAGTTGACCACTTAGTATTAGCACTAGGACAACCTTTGCCCTGGTGCAGATATGTAGTGAAAATGCATCTTTTTTGCACTAGGACAATTTTTGCCCATGTGCTTTTAATATGCCAAACTGCACTTGTCGAGGTGCAATGGTTTTTTAATGTGTCCCAGTGTTTTTAAAAATAGGGCAAACTTTGCCCTAGTGCTAATACTATGCAAACCTTTCACTTGCACCGGTGCAAAGTTTCTGTAATCTGGTCCCTGGACTGTTTCAATGAATACACACATTGGGTGTTCTTATCCAGTGCTCCATACCACAGTCCTCCAGCCTCTGTGTGCTGTGAAAACAGGGTCTATTATTACCCCATTTTAATGGTACTTGTTTAAGCTCCTGGTTTTTGGAATTTGACCTTGCCAAGACTAATAGCAGCGCTTTATTTGTGAGCAATCCCTTGAGATGGCCATTTGACCACCTTCTCATGGTACATCTCCACACAGACAAGACTATTTCAAGCTCCTGATGCATTAATCATTGCCTCATAAAAGTTCGGCAGCAAATTAAAAGCGTATTTTATAGTGGCATGTCGCCATCTGATTAAACACGCGTCTTGACGTATTCTGAACTCCTTTAGTCAAATTAAATGAAAGTCTCTGGCATGGCATGTAATCTGATCAGTCACTGTGGCATGTGGTGACCCCATACACTGACCATCAGTTGATGAATGAGACATTCTCAGAAGCCACTAGGGTGGTTTCTTTGTTTTCTTTGGGGACAGGAATATTCCAATCTTTGTCAGCGTCTGTTGCTTAGCTACCAATTGTACACAATTCTAGAGGTATTGGCAATCCCTCTAGAGCAGTGGTCCTCAAACTTGTTAGGCCTGCCCCCCCAAGCAAAACGTGGGCAGGCCAGGACCCCTCAAAATGCCAAATGAACAGTAAGTCCAAAGGGCTATGAACTATCACGCACTGTCACAGCACCCTACTCCCAGTATAGTCCTTGGGCTCCCCCACCTGCTCCCATCACAGTCTCTGGTCTCTTTCATCCCACTCCTCCCCAGTTCCTGGGCTCTCCTCACCCCACCACAGACCTTGGTTTCTCCCCACCCTGCTCCCAACATTATCCCAGGGTTCCTGGCCATCCTGCTCCCATCACAGTCCCTGGCCACTAGTGACTAGTACATTTTTAAAGTGGAGGGGCATACATTTTTCCCCCAGATATGTCATAGCGACCGACCATAGTGAGGGAGCCTAAACCAATCAAGGGAGGTTTCCCCTGGGAATTTCTTTAAAATAATGGGTTAAAATGTTGCAAAAATGGGTAAAAAAACAAACAGTTTGCAATTGGCGCTTGGGGGCCCATGAGGCAAGCATGATATTTTTTTACTGGACATCTATGATAAATGTCCAGTAAAACGATACCACCCCTGTCTCCTGGGCTCCACAGTGTCTCAGAAAGAGATCTGATTTGGGCAGGTAGGTAGGGGGATTGTCTAACAAAGGCATTTTTAAAATACATTTGTTGTACAGCCCTCCCCCCCACTTGCCAAAATCAGCTCCACGGACCCACACAAACACATTCACACAGTATTCATACAGCAAGCACTTTATCATTCACACAAGCACTGATCATCATACACTCACTCATAACACAAGCATACACACATCCATATGTATGTATATATATATATATATATATATATATATATTTCTGAGGCTTGTGGAATCTGCTTAGATCACATGCTGTGCATAGGCCGACATCTAGTGGAAGCTGCGGAGTATTACAGTTTGTTTTTTGGAAACTCGAAAATGGGCGTCGACACAGGGCGTGCCAGTAATACTATCCCTAGTGTGACGTCCACTGTACCCAAGATCCCTTACGCGTCTAGGATCCTCAGATTGTTTTTTTCCGCCATACTGGTCGGAAGCATTTTGCGGAGTCCCCTGGCCTTAGCCATACTTTTGCTAGAATATTGATAAATTGACATCCTTCCCCATCCCAACGTCGAACTTCGACACTCGACGCCGGCTGGAGAAGAAATCGACCGTCGGCTGCTGCATGACGGATTTGGGCCTCAGAAGGCCTCTGGCCTTGGCCCGGGCCTTGGAAGGCCCCTGGCCTCGGCCCTGCAAGTAGGGAGAGTGGGGGGTTGGACATACTCTACACTCTTGGTATATAGGTACACCTTATACATTTCCTACACTTAATAGCCCGCTGCCTCAAGGTGCGTATGGAGGGTACCCCTTTTCAATTCTGCCCCAAGTGCAATCGCAAATACCCTTGGGTCGACAGGCACGCCACGTGCAATCTCTGCTTGCCGAGGGACCACCCCGAAGCGAACTGCAGAGCGTGTAGTAGGTTTAAACCTAAAACACTTAAGGACCGTTCGACGAAGCGTTGGGCCCACCACGCCAGGCAGGCGGCCATGGCAGCGGAGGGCGCCTTCAGCGATGGCAGTGACGCCGTACTTTCGGACGGCGAGGGCATTACGGCGTCGAAAGACAGCCGAGCGCAGGTCCCCGACCTCGGAAGGTCGTCCGACAGGGCGGCTATGGGGAAGACCCCCGGCGACACAGGCGCTTCACACACTACCCACACTAAACACACGAAGTCCAACCGAGACTCGACGACGTTGAGTGCTCGGAAAGAGGCACAAACAGAACGGTCCGAATCGGTGTCCTCTGGGCGTTCGAGATCGAGATCGCCGCATGACTCCAGGCAATCATCCACTCTTGCCAAGAGTGCCTCGCTCCCTAGGCTAACGGAAGTTCGATCGTCGGAAGACAAAGACGACTTCCACCCCCAGGCCGCACTCCAGGAGTCGGAGCCCGCAGACAAGATCAGCACGGCCCCACGTTCGAAGGACAGGGACTCTACCCCCGATCCTCGACGCCAGGCGTCGAAAACCTCCGGAGCCACAAAGGGACAGGGAAAACACTTTTCCACTCACGGGGAGGGGGGAAAACAGCAGAAGAAGCAGCCTCTGCACTCTTCCACACCTGTGAAACACTCCACTCCTCCTAGACAGGCAGACAAGACCAGGTCTGCTGATATTTCAAAGAACAAATCTACTAAAGATATATCTACAAGACTTTCTGAGAGAGTCATTCCCAGTTCCAAAAAATGGTCCAGTGATGACATAGATAGGGTCATGTCAAGGATGTCTTCTTTGGCAGACTTTTACGATAAAAATCTAGACCATTTCCTTTCATATGATCCACAAGGGGCTACACCCTCAGGCTCTAATGATCCTATCCCCCCGAGTAAGAAGCCCCGGTTTGAGACACCGATGAGGTCTACAGATCCCTTCGAGGTACAACCATACTCACGACCATACTCACTATATCAAGGAGAGACTTCCTTTGGTGAGGACCAAGATTTTGGCATGGTAGAAGAGCAGACCGGGACGGGCTACTATGGGGACGATGAGGACCAAGAAGAGGAAGACCCTGAAACCTACAGAGTAGATTCCCCGGTAGAAAAGGAAGCCCCGGTTACCAACTCCCCTGTCGATAACCAACCCCTCCTGAACGAGGTTCTCGCACATGCAGCAGAACATTTCCATATTGACACCCACGGTGTCCAGGAGGAAAGGGATTTCGCCGAGGAGTTAGTAGGAGAAGGGAGGCCTGTTGCCCAGACCATCCCTTTCCTCAAGTCTATTCAGCGAAGAATAGACCCGTCCCTGGTGAACCCGAACCTCACCAGAGCAGTCAATCCCAGAGTCGAAAAACTTTTCAGGGCAGCCCAGTCTGACCCTCTCTATATAAGAGGACATCTGAAGCCAGACTCCCTAGTTGTCACTAACACTCGTAAGAGGGCTGGAACACCCTTGTCATTGTCCGAAGCTCCTCCAGACAAGGAGAGCAAAAAACTATATGGTTTCGGCAGGAAAGTAGCCTCAACGTCCGCCTATCAGGCAAGGATTGCAAACTCCACCACCCTGTTGGCCAGCTACAACTGCCATCAGTGGGAAGAAGTCGCGGCACTCATAGCCTCTGAACCAGAACCCTTAAAGGGCCAGTTAGCTCGGATTTCCGCATGGAAGTGGAGCCGTGTCTGGATGCATTTTAAAAGCTTCCTTTGACGCCGCGGACAACGCAGGCAGATTGATAGCAGAAGGTACTGTTATCAAGAGACATGCATGGTTACGGCAGTCTGGGTTTAAAGCAGAAACCCAGGCATCATTGTTGGACAAACCGGTGGAAGCCGATCTGTTGTTTGGTAAGGCGGTCGAGGACGCACTGAAGAATGCCAAGGACGAATACAAGACACTCAAGTCCCTTGGCCAGTTAACCAATAAAACCCCCTAACCAGAGAGGGAATAGTAATTTTCGTCGCCCACGCGGCCAAAATTCCCAGAGAGGGTCTAACTATTCCCAGGGACAGGGTACACAGTGGAACAATAGCCAACAGTCTACCCAGGGTTACGGCAGGGGAAATAGGCGAGGACGTGGTAAAGGCAGAGGCAGCCCCAGTAAAGGAGGCGGCACGCCTCCACCAAAGCAGTGACGCTCAGTTCAGGGTCCCTTCTCACGCAACCCCAGTAGGGGGACGCATTTCCAACTTTACCCAGGCTTGGGAAGGGATCACATCAGACAGATGGGTGCTGTCAACAGTATCCGAGGGGTACTGTAGAGAACTACTACAGCGTCCCCGGAACCATCCTCCACGACAAAGAGAACACTCTTTGGAACATCAGAAGATTCTCCTCGAGGAGATCGCCATTCTGCTAGCAAAGGACGCAATAGAACTCGTCCCGGGACACCAGGTAAACAAGGGTATTTATTCAACTTACTTCCTTGTGCCAAAAAAAGATTTGACAATGCGCCCAGTATTGGATTTACGGCCTACCAACAAGTATGTCAAGCCCCAAAAGTTTTGTATGACTACGCTACAAGAGGTAATCCCCCTAATAAAAAAGGGGGTTACATGGCAACCTTGGATATGAAAGATGCCTATTTTCATATTTCCATTTCCATGTTCCCAGCGCACAGAAGGTACTTGCGCTTCAAGGTGGACAGTCGGCACTACCAATTCAAGGTACTGCCCTTCGGGATAGCTTCGGCACCAAGGGTATTCGCCAAGGTACTGGCGGTGGCGGCTGCACACCTACGCAGGGAGGCAATCCCGGTGTACCCTTATCTGGACGACTGGCTCATAACGGGGAAAACCCCAGCAATTTGCAGGACAAACATTCAAAGGACTATCGACCTCCTCCACGATTTAGGCTTCTCAATCAACGAGAAAAAGTCAAGCCTGGTGCCAAGCACCTCCAAACAGTTCCTAGGAGCTATCCTAGATACTCAAGAGGGGTTGACATTTCCTTCAGAGGAAAGAATTCGGAATATACTACTGCAAATTCCACAATATCAGTCCGGTCACCAAATAACGGTACGCAAAGCAATGCGTTTGCTGGGCATGATGGCGTCATGCATTTACCTGGTCCCCCACGCGCGCCTGCGCATGCGTCCCATGCAGGAATCGTTGGCGAAACAGTGGTCTCAGGCAAGTGGTCAGTGGGACGATCTAGTGGTCATTTCGCCAACACTAGTACAAAGCCTTCACTGGTGGACAAGAGAGAATCTTGCACAGGGAAAGGCCTTTTACGATCCCGAAGTACAGGCAGTAGTCACTACCGATGCATGTCTGACTGGGTGGGGAGCTCACCATCTCCACCACACAGCTCAGGGTCTATGGTCTCCCTGAGTCGCCAAGAACCACATCAACCTGCTAGAGCTTCTGGCAGTATTCAGAGCGCTTCAAGAGTTCGAGCCCCACCTACTAAACCTGTCAGTGCAAATCCGGACGGACAGCACAACAGCCATGTTCTACCTGAACAAGCAAGGAGGGACTCGTTCGCCAAATCTGTCCAAGCTTGCCCAGAAAATCTGGATATGGGCACTCAGACGGAACATCTTCCTGTCATCACAACATGTTCCAGGGGAGCTCAATTCGCTAGCGGATGCTCTAAGCAGAGACTCCCTCCCAGAGGAACACAAATGGGTTCTACACAGAGAGGTCGTAGAAGATATCTTCTCTCAGTGGGGTTTCCCCACTATAGACTTATTCGCCACAAGCGAAAACAGACAGTGCCCAGGATTTGCATCCAGGTTCCTCCAACCAGACTCCCAGGGGAACGCCCTGTGGATGAACTGGTCAGGGATGTTTGCGTACGCTTTTCCACCAACTCCTCTCATCAGGAAGGTGGTCAACAAGATGAACAGAGAGTCGATGACGCTCGTCCTAGTTGCTCCCATGTGGGCAAGACAACCGTGGTTCCCACACCTACGCAGGATGGCGGTGTGCGAGCCCATCAAACTTCCAGCCTGGTACAACCTACTGTCCCAGCACCATGGTCAAACAGTGCATCAGCAACCCAACTCAATGAACCTGGCAGCATGGCTCCTGAGGTCATAGAGTTTGGGCATCTCAATTTACCACAGAGGTGTATGGACATCCTAAAGGAATCTAGGAAACCAAACACAAGGCACTGTTACTTTGACAAGTGGAAGAGGTTCGTTATCTGGTGCCAGAGTAGACAAATCAACCCTGTTGATTGCACTCCTTCCACTATTGTTACATACATCCTCCACCTGCTAGATGCAGGATTGTTTTTTAACTCACTGAAAGTACACCTGGCAGCCCTGTCGGCATACACCACTTCCCATAGGTCTCGTGGTGGAAAGTACCAGTAGTTAAAGACTTCATGGAAGGAGTAAAAAGACTTCACCCTCCTATTTCAAACCCACCACCAGGGTGGGACCTTAATGTGGTGCTATCTAAGCTCATGGGCCCCCCTTTCGAGCCCATGCATAAAGCCAGTCTCAAACACCTGACTTATAAAACGGCCTTCTTAGTAGCTATTACTTCTATAAGAAGGGTCAGTGAAATTCAGGCTCTGTCAGTGCAGGATCCCTTCTTTACTGTCCATAAAGACAAACTGGTTTTACGCACACACCCTAGGTTCTCACCTAAGTTTATATCTAAATTCCACGTAAACCAGTCCATCGAGCTTCCGGCTTTCTTCCAAGACCCTCAAAGCTCGGCTGAGGTGAAACTACACACCCTAGATGTGCGTAGGGCGGTCCTCTACTATGTAAATAAAACCAGACCGCTAAGGAAAACAGATCAACTGTTTGTCTCCGTAGCTACAGGCAGAGAGGGGGATCGCGTCTCTAAAGGTGCAATCTCGAAGTGGATTATTAACTGTAGCCAGCTGTGTTACTCACTCTCTGAAAGAACTCTGCCTTTCACGCCAAGAGCCCACTCTACTAGAGGCATTGGGGCCACTCTGGCTTTCATTGCAAATGTACCCCTTGACACCATTTGCAAAGCAGCTACTTGGAGCTCTATTCACACTTTTACTCAGCATTACTGCATTGACACCCATTCCAAGGCAGAGACACGATTGGGACAAGCGGTTCTAAGACACTTATTTGCTCATGACCCTTCTCACATCCCACCTCCTTCTTCAGGTACTGCTCGCTAATCTATGCACAGCATGTGATCTAAGCAGATTCCACAAGCCTCAGAAGGGATACATTACTCACCGTAATCGTATTTCTGATGCTTGTATCTGCTTAGATTCACATGCGACCCACCCTTCCTCCCCTCTGAGAGAAGGTGCATGGTTGCTTGTAGTCTTACCTTTCTATCTATCTGCCTGGATTATCTGTACTCACGCTACTCCTCATGCTACCTCATGTCAGAAAAAATACAATCTGAGGATCCTAGACGCGTGAGGGATCTTGGGTACAGTGGACATCACACTAGGGATAGTATTACTGGCACGCCCTGTGTCGACGCCCATTTTCGAGTTTCGAAAAACAAACTGTAATACTCCGCAGCTTCCACTAGATGTCGGCCTATGCACAGCATGTGAATCTAAGCAGATACAAGCATCAGAAATACGATTACGGTGAGTAATGTATCCCATATATATATATTTATTTATTTTAATGAACATAAACTGCCGGTCCTGAAGTCCTCACCCCCCCCTCCCCCAGTGCTCCAGCTCCTTCATCATGAACAGGAATAGGGAAGCAAGAGCTTCCTGATTCCTGCACATGCTTGCAGGGGCCTGCATGTGGGTGCTGAAACGCCCAGCACCAGGCTGCTCTGTCCATATGTGTGAGGAGGCGCTCTCCCTCGCACATACAGACGTGCAGTTCCCCAGCCAGTATTTCCAATGAGCTATGCAAGGCTTGCGAAGCAAACGCCCCCAGCCTTGCATGGCTCAGTGAACATGTGCGGCTGGGGAACTGAACTGTCAAAGGGAAACAGTGTTTCCCTTTGACATTTCAGCCAGCCCAGGAGAACTCCCTCAGCTGGAAAAAGCAGCTGGGGGAGTGCTCAGTGTTTCCCTGGGCTGGCTCCTCAGCTCTTCCATAATGGGTGAGGGGGCCACTGGGTCGACGCCCCCTCACCCATAATGGATGAGCTGGCAGGCTTGGACCAGCCCAATGGGCCAAAGGATCCAAAAATGCAAAATGCTAGTGTGTGGCAGTTTTTTTTGTTGGCAAAATGGGCCACTTTTTTGCCCAATGTGGGCCAGTTTTATGAGTTACTTCACTATGCAACTAGTAGTTTTGACCATTGTTGCTCAATAAATATTCTTTAGATATCACAATTTGCATACAATTTAACAAAAAACACACCCTTGGGTACTATTCAAACAATCTGTCACTAAATGAATTAGTTGCCATTTGCAACTGTGGGCCACTTTTTCATTGGTCCCCGAGACAGTTTTATGCTCCAGTCTGATCCTGTGAGCCGCCCCTGCCCATATGGCAGTGGACTCAGCAGCTACTTGCTTTGTTGGCATGATAACTAGGTGTTTTATTTGAAACCAGGAGGAGGGATCTCGACTAATTTATCCAAAAGTCATCTTGTTAGTTTGGCTCCAAACAGAAGAACGTCTTCTTGGCCTTCAGTTTATAAAATGGCCAAGGCATTCAGTGAAAATGTTTATTGATCTGCAGGGGTGAAGACAACATTCCACAAGTCAAACAGCGGTCACCACAGGTCTGGCATCATTGGTTATTCAGCGGCCAGACACTTGAGTCTTTGATCTCTCTGTCTTTGGGAGAGGTCTGCAACCGGTGGCTCTCTAGATATTTTGAACTAAGATGACAGTGATCCCTTTCCATTGATTATGCTGTCTCTGTCTGATGGGTTTCATAGTCCAAGACATCTGGGAAGCCAAAGGTGTCCCACTCCTGGTCTACGCCACAGTAACACTTGCACAACGGAGAGGAAATGCCTACAGAACATTGCAACCTCCTGCCACAATCAACCCCAAAAAACTGTTTTTCACTTCAATTCCCACCAACAGTATAAATGGAATTGGCGAGTCCAAGGGTTTTAACACAACTATTTTTTCCCACTTCACAGCATATTTTAAAATTTGTCCCAGACAATTCAGAAAGCATTGCATGAGACCTGTGGAACATTCAAGCCACCCTGGGGCTCCAGTTGGAGTGACACTTTCTTCCTTTTCAAGCCTTGCACAGAACAGCATAGATATTTTTGGTGAATAAGACGGCCTCTCTTCAATCATAGATGCATGGTTTTATCCAAAAATTGCTGGTAATATCCACTTACTGGATATTTCAGCAAGGCTTTGTGACAAGACTCTCTGGAGTGGAAAAAGGGTTAGTATTATATTTTCGATATCAAATGTATGAATTACTTTATTCTTTCCACTATATTAATACAGAGTTCTCTTTCTCCTAAGAGATGTCATATAGAAGGTCAGCTAGGTGATCCATTGAGATCTCAAGAATGTTACTTTCAGATTGAATCGACGCAGAGCATCAGTGGTGGCTCAATATTTTAATCAAAAGATTTGTCTTCTGTTCGGAGTTGCATCTGGTCTTGTGGCCTTCAAGGGTTTAGAGGCTACTGGTGGCCTGGTGTTATGCAAAGGCGGTGCTTTTGGTGGTGTATGTAGATGATGTTTTGATGGAACCTTGGAAGCTATTATACAAAGACACTTGGAAATCCACTGGCCCTCATTTATTGGCCACTTATTGACTCACAGGTCCTTCCTGGCCATACCCTATGTTGGGCAGGTGGCCTTTTGAAGTGTGAGTCTTAAGATGTCCCCAATGGCAACTCTTAGACACACGGAGGATCTGGTACATTTGAAGGCTAGTCAATGCCTTTTTTTCCTCCCCTTGGCTATATCCCAATTGTTTGACCTAATTATGTTGTTTTTCCTTTTCTCCTTTTCTAAAATAAAGTTGTATTTTTAAAGGTACTACCTTAACTGATGATAAGCTTGACATTGTAAATAAATCAATGATGAAGGAAAAGGGTATTGCTGTAAAATCTTGATATACAAATGGCAATGCTTGGCAACAGGCAGACAAAAGCAGTTGCAGCACACATAGGATTTTTTTGAGGTAATATAGTGAATTACTGATTGTAGATATAACTGGTGGCTCCTGAGGCTAAAACCAAAGAGTAGTCCCTACGTTTGCTGCCTGCGTCTTGTAATGTCTTATTTCTGAGATTTTGATATGTATGAGACTGCATCACAGGTCTCTGCGGGTGAAGAGATATTTGTGACATGAGTGTACTGATAAGTACAAATCTTGTTGCCAGAAATGATCTTCTTGTGGCCTGAAGCACTTCTTAATAAGTTGGGTAAAAACATGATGCTATCAGAAGATGCACAGGGCACCCTAGGTAAGTTTGGGGGCAGCTGTGCTCCTATAAAGAGGCAGGTAAGTACATAGAGCAGCAGGGTAAACCAGAAGGAAGACCAGACAAGTTACATAAGAACAATGAAACAGGAAGAAAAGGCAGACAGTGATGGTGAACAAGTAGGGATGGTAACCATGTACTGGACAAACGATGAGGAATCCCATGAGGGGTGTAAATAGGTCAGACTTGAGACTGCCCACAGAAGTAAGGGATGCTCAATGCCTCTGTGCAAGTTACTCTTAAAGACACCATACCCCGCAAGCCCATGGAAGGGGGCAGCAAGAGTGGCTTCTGTATCTGGACCCTAAGGCACAAACAACAAGTCTACTTACACAAGACAAACCTGTATGGGTCAAGCCAGAACATGCAGTAAATGCCATCTGTGGGAACAGCAAGCAACAGACAGTTACATGAAATACACTATAGACCACACGAAAGGGCTGAGATTGCCTCCTAGAGTATAGGATCCCATCTCTGCACAAAGGAATACACAGAGACACAGGTGTGGTCACCATAAAACACCAGACATTAAGAGCCCCAAAAGGGAAATAGGAATTTGAACTGGAAAAGAGGCACTAAGAATGCGTAACACTGTAGCACTGAACTGGTACAAGATAATGGAGGCAGGAAACTGGTACAAGGTAACAGAGGAAAGGAACTGGTACAAGAGACCAGAAGCAAGATATTGGTACAAGGAAACGGAGGCAGGGTACTGCTACAAGAAAACTGAGCAGGGTACTGGTACAAGGTAACTGAGCGAGGTCCTGGTACAAGGTAACTGGATCTAGGTAACGAAAGCAGGCTGGAAAAATGAACTGGAAACACACAAACTATGCCAGGCAAGAACTAAGGAAAAGGTATCTGGTCTTTACATCTAATGCATTACCATCGAATGCCTTTCCATCGAGGCATTTGCATCAAAGAAATATGCATCAAATGCATGTTTTTTAAAGGTAAAGGGTTTAGTCTAATTTTAATGGGGTTTAAAGGGTAAAAAACAGGGGGGTTGGGGAGGGGCCCACTCATTAAAAATCTTTTTTTTAAATGCTTTCGATGCACATTTTTTCGATGCAAATCTTTTGATGGAATAGTCCCTCGAGGGTAATAATTTGATGCAATGGCCATAAACCAGTACAAACAGACTCAAGGAAAACAGAGTCTAAGCAGAGTACAACTTGAGACTAAATAGACCTACAAGGGCAGAGTAGGGAGTAGAGAAGGAGACTGAATGAAACCAGTGCAAGTAGCAGAGGATGAAAGATGCAGTGACACACTGCAATCAGGAAATCAAAACAAGAAACTGATTAATTACTTCAGGGTCACAGCAAAAAGGAAAGAAGACAACACATTGGCATCATGTAGCAGTGTGATCATTTAACGCACCTTATTGGGAGACCGGTGTAGGCGGGCACACAATATACAGCTTAAACCTTCACTTATAACTTGACCCGCATCTTCTCTGTCACCAAACCCAGCTCAAGATCACCCCGGTGTACCTCGTTATGAAAGTGGTATGGGAAGGGAAGATCAAGAGTTTAGGCCAGGCTGGTTCCCCAAATACCCCTAAGGAGAAAACACAAGGTCAGAGTAACTGGAACACAAAAGGAATGGTGGACAAAAGGAATGCTGGTGTACGGTTCTGTTTAGTTGTTATAAGCTTACCTTTCCTCTTCACCAGCAGGGTTTTGTGAGTTTTTTTTTACCAAAAGGGGTAAAACACAAAGCACTATGTACAAATGACCTTAAACCTAGCAGTTGCGTAACTAAAAAACTAAAACGCAAAAATATAAAAAGAGTCCTTTCAAAATATATATAAAGTCTATACAGTGTATTGTATGAAAATCTATTTATAATGACCTTACTTGCAAGACAACCTGGCCAGGGTTATCTCAAGGTCCTTGCCGCTGCTCTCGGGTTCTTCTTTCTTCCTGTGCTCTTCAGTGGTGGCTCTTGTGGTAGTAGGCAGCAGGCAGCAGCAGCAACAGTGTGGGGGACTGCCCAAAGCCTTTGTTTTTATATGTTTGTTTATGTTTATTGATTGCTTTTTAGGTGCTCATACAATAAGAAAATACTGTTTCAAAGAGCCCACAGGGTAGGGGAGGGAGCAGGAGTGGGAAATACAATAAAATACATTAATAATACAATAACTAAGAGCAGTGGGGGCAAGAGGAAAACAGGACGAACCTACTATGCCTTGTGAGTATTCAGAACATGCAAGTGCAGCAAGGGAGAAGGCGGGGGTCAGTGCTGTGTGGACTGAGCTTAAGGGTGAGCCACAGATAAAGTGCTAGGAATGTTGAGTGCTACACAGCCTGGAGCCGCAAGAGGTGTAAGTGCGAGCAACCAGGGCAGAGGGTGTTAGTGCAAATGCAGAAAGACAGGAGCCAGGCCGATTGGGCGAGGGAGGTCAGGGCCCTGAGGATGCATAGAGGCCAGGACACCAATAGCAGCAACGGTGTGATTAGCATGGGAAAGAAGAAGTGAAGGGGAGGTAAAGAGGAGAGTCTTAAGGAGCTTCCGGAATGTAAGAAGATGCTGCTCAAGGCACAGAGGGAGGGGGAAGGCTGTTTCATAGGAAGGAGACAGCTGAGGAAAGCAAACAACCACCTGCCCTCTGTTTAGCAAAATGCTTTGCACACAGCGAGTTAGAGCCAGAGGAGCGTAGTGGTCTAGAGGCAGAGTATTTAGTAAGATAAAGTTGAAGATAGTGTGATTCTCGCACACAGACAGCCGTGTGGATGATGCAGAGGGATTTGAATTTAATCCGTGCAGCAACCACGAGCCAGTGAAGACTTTTTAGTGCAGGAGCGATGCCGTCCGTGGGCTTAAGGCCAAGGATAAGTCTAGCTGCTCTTTCCTATTACTAACTTATTCTCCTAGTTTGGAATAAACCTCTACCATATATCTTCTTGTCTGGTTCGCAGCTCACAAGTTAGGAATTGCAAATAGGTTACCCTTGAGTGCTGTGCCCATTGATATGGTGAGAGGAGCGCAGGAAGGAGTTAATGAAGATAAGTTTTGGGTCTGCGCCCACCATGTGGGAGGGAGGGTAGAGTCCCAAAGCTAAAAGGGGTGGGTGGGAAAACATCCCTGGACGTTTTCATCACAACCTTTTGCACATCTCAATAGTTTATACATCAGCTCATTAATTAATTTTCTTTCCTCTATGCTTTCCCCTATGGGCCTAACAGTGGCTATACATTTTGAAAGCACAATTAACACACCCTAAACCAGCACAGATCAAAGTCTTGCAAGTAGTTTCATGCTTTGGGAGCTCTATGATAATTTTGGAGGAATGTATGGTTGTATAGTCCTTCCTGGATGTTCAATTTTCACTCTTATGGGATGTAAGCAGAAGAGGCAGGCATGTTCCTTTTAAAGGCACCGAGGGCGTGGGAATAAAAGCACAGGCTGTACTTAGAATTGAAAGAAATAAACGGGTGGTGAGATCATGTGGGAAAATACTTATTTGTATTCCCACCCGTGTTCAAAAAATAACTTTAAGGCAAAATGAAACACTAGAACAGAACGTTGATTTTAAATGCTCAGAGAAACACGTTTTCATTTCCTCTGCAGCGGACTCCACACGGTCGTGCAATCTACCAGGTGTACCACCTGGCTTCTCTCAATTATCTCTTTATGTCTGCTCTCCCGCCTTCACAAGGAGAGCATTTATACATTTTACAGTTAGTGTAGTCTTACAAAGGTCTTTGACCCTTGGCTAAATCTGAACTTTGGAAAGGGCGTCAACATACTGTCTCGCAGCTGTTCCTTTGCTATATAATATACTAAGCTTGCTTTGTAAGCACAAGTGGGCAGCTGAATCCATACATGGGCATTCTTTGTTGTTGCAAGCTCAGGATTTCTAAAGCAAGACATGTTTGCAGCTTTCCTGGTTTGGAGATTCTATGTCAAAGAATTGTACAACGCCTACAATTTTAATACAAGGTTTACAATCAATCTTATTTTTTATATAGTTCTTCAAACACCTATAACCAGCATTTTCCTTAACCATGTTCTCTTGCATAATAAAACATTTGTAGTGGATTCTAAAGTTGCCTGTGATCTGTGACGGGATGACATTGGAGACATGAATTACTATACTAAACAAGGATGGTGCTACATAACATTCCAGTAATAACCTACTCACCTAATCTAATTATTTTTAGTTTTACCAGTACTGCAGGCACAACACCTTGGCACGCCTTTTTCTTTTCTTTTTCTTCTTTTCACAAATCCCCTCTTGGATGAAATAGCTATACATGTGGTTTTGGGAGAGCTTATTATGCAGCAAAGTGAAAAAAGCAAAGCAACATTCCATCAGGACAGATCTTATGGAGCCGAAGTGCTCCTTGGAGTGTCTCTTATCACTCTGAGTAGTCTTCAATGGTGGCCTTGCCCATCTAGTAGCTGTTCCTTACATACATATTAAATATACATACTATCACTAACATACTATTACTAACATATATTTCTTTGACCGGGAGGCAACTTTAATAAACTCTGGCTGTAATTCTTCAAAAGAAATGCTGGCCTTCCTCACTGTCACCAATGTAACAGGACACACATACTAAACAGTTCTACAATATGCAACCATGGCTCATCGTAGGTTTAGTGTTACTCCCCACTTATAGTGAGCAACCCTATACATTCCTACTGCACCTGCATAAGATGGGCCCTGAGCATAGAACAACATTAAAGGTAAATGCATATGTGGTGCGTTTCAATTTTCATCTTACATTTCTTAGCCAATGACCATCTACATATTTCTCAGTCTGTTTCCATTTCTGAAGTTCTTGCTCAGCGGCATCACCCTAAATAGTTCACTCTATCTCAAGAATATTTATCAACATATAATTTCCTTTGGCTGCATCATGTGTGCATTATACATGTGTAATACAAGGGAGTGCATGGTTGCCATTGCAATTTGGTCAACAAAAGCATTAATTTTAATTACTTTTATGGGAGGGGTAGCAGGATTTAGAGAATCACAATGCTACATGGTAATGTTTGGAGTTAATACGTCAGTTCATATCTTGTTAACCTGACATTTGTTAGGTGTTGTATTTTCGTTTCATTCAAATAAAATATCAATTGCATGTGGCACAAAAAATGTAATTTGGTGTCTTAATATTATGGCATCAGCCTGTTTCATAGAAACGGCTGCAGCCGCTACACGGCTTAAACTATTTGGAAGTGCTTTTGCCACTGGCTCCAATGTAGAAGATAAATATGCACACAATCTGCTTTTTCCCCCTTGCTGTTGAGTTAGTACAGATAACATACAACCCTGCTTTTCATGCACCAACAACATAAATCAGGCATGCCTAAAAGCAGGTGAATTATAAAAAACTGATTTTTAAAACATCAAGACTCTCTTGCAGAGCAGCATTCCATGGCAAGGAAACTGGGGTGAGTTGCATGCTAATGTTTCAGCAAATCCATTCCCAACAGATTTAAATCACATTTATAAGTGACAACAAGCTGAGCCATGCACTATATAGGACCTATACTGAACAGGATCAGATATTGGATTTTGGACTTTGGTCTGGCCCTATGCTGTGCAGTCTATTGTGCTATAATGTACTTTTGATATTGATATTGATATTTTATTTCTATCGCGCTCGTACACAAGTGTTTCAGAGAGCGACAAGGCAAGGGATTGGAACAGGGGAGAACAAAACAGCGATCTTACTAGGCCCAGTGACATTGAGAATGCGCAAGTGCATGGGAGAGGGGGGGTGAAAAGTGCACGGAAAGGGGAGAAGTGGAAAGTGCGAAGAGGAGAAACAGATAAATAACAATAAATAAATAATAAAGGCAACAAACAGTAGCATTGCAGCCAGCAATTTGCAAGTGCTAGGTTTATTGCAGCAGACAGAGTAGGTCTGATAAGTGCAGGAAGAAAAAGGGGGGACTGTATGGGTACAGATACAGACCCCAGTGCAAGGGGTGGCCCGGAGGCAGTGTGGGAGGGTGACAGGGCGAGCAGGTACCTGGGCCCGGAGGACAGAGGGTGGCCAGGTGCACGGTGCCAAGAGAGAACAGTTCAGCAGGGGAGAGGGGAAGCAAAGGCAGAAGAAAAGAGGAAGGTCTTGAGGTGTTTCCGGAACCGGAGATGGTTCTCCTCAAGTTTCAGAGTGGCAGGGAGGCTGTTCCAGAGGGAGGCCCCAGCCGAAGACCGAGATCTACCCCCAGCTCGTTTCTTTGAAAAACGACTGACCATGAGAGAGTTGGAGGTAGAGGAGCGAAGAGCTCGAGAGGGGAGGTATTTGCGGAGGGATAGCTGAAGGTATTTTGGACCCAGGCCCCATTACTTCATAATGATTCCTAGCTGAATATTGCTAGCCTTGCCTAGGGTGAAAATACTTATGCTATTGCTTTAGTGCTCTGGTTTTTAATTCCTTCATTTTCTTTTCCTTCTCTTCTTTATCTTTGGTATGGTAATTGGCATAATACCTAACCATAGTCAAAATCTGGGCAGCAGCATGAGTCGGCCATGTAGACTCATAAGTTTGTATATAGTTTTTTACGTGAGGCAACAATCCCTATACAAAATGTGAACGAAAAGCGTTCTGTCCCTCTGGCATACCCATGACCATTCCACTAAACAAGTTAAAAGCGTCTTCTTTTCGTGCTAAATATTTTTCAACTGACGCCTTCTTCCTGTCTGCAAGCAGTCAATTTGTCCGAATTAATTTGCTTACGGGGAACCACTTGCTGGAACTTATTATTACTGGAACCTGTTATTAGCAGTGCTGGAAGAGCTATTATTTGTTTGGACAATTCCCCAGTCTTCCCCCTTTCATTCGCTGCCTCTGTCAACCCTTCCCACTTTATGACAAGATCTAAACTTCTTGCATTCTGCATTGCCGTCATATATCTGCTGGCAGAATACTTGAAAACAACTGATCTATATCTCCCAATGTGAGTGAACCTGTTTTAACTACACGGTCTGTCTGGTATACCACTGTTCAGGATTATGCTAATATATAGATAATCCTTGGTAAAAGACAGTAATTCCATACGGTTCCAAGGGACATGAGGTTGGTGAGTCGGGTTATCAGTATCAAACCCAGGCACCTCTCCTAGGGGAAATGCTTGAGTTACCATAGACTTTGATGGGGCATTTATGAATCCATAATAAAAATGTGGACACTATTGCAGGACAGAAATTTGTCTCAAGATTATACGCCTTAACTGCTTGGTCTATGTCCTCATAATCATCTGGCTGGGGATACACTTCATCCTTAACATTTAACCTTTTATGCAGCTCCTTCATGTGCTTGCCCAGCCTTTATACTATTGCAAATATAAGCACATCTTGTTGCTGGAGCATGTACACTTTAGCCTGTTCTACTCCTAGTAGCCCATTTATTTTCCATGCTAACACTATCTTTTCTGCGGTTTCTGTGTCATTGGCTATAATCCTGCGGGCACGAGGTGGAGAGGAGATCACCTCATCACAAGGTACCCAGTAGGAGGGTGAAGGAGGCCTTTTTACCATTAAACATTCTAACAATCAATCTGTCTCATCCTCTAAGACCTTTTTTGATTTGGGTGTCAGGGCTGAGGGGTAAGCCCTGGCTACATACACACTCTTAATCCTCATTGTATATTCACGGTCTCCCTCATCCCAATCTTTTTTCATCTCTTTCTGATCATATGCGTGTGTTTTATCTTTCTCAGATTGTGGTTTATTTTTAAATCTGTGCTTCTCTCACAGGGGTCTAATGGCCTGTCACCCTTGCCGGTTAACACTTCGCTTAAATATCCTATTTTTCTAGGTCAAAAGAGACATGTACTGGGAATTGCAAGTCAGGGTTGTTGGCAGTGTATCCGTGCCATTTTTGCACAAAAAAAAACACTACCGCCAAGCCTTTTTTAATTATTAGCTCTCAACCTGGCGTTATTTACAGTGGAGTAGATACATGTTTTTCTAATACTTGTTGACTCTAACAACATTGTAATCCCATCTCTTTAATTGATTACTTTGTTTCCCCTTTTCTCTTGTAATCACAAAAGCTGTTTTGATAATGTGCCACTTTAAATGCAGTGTGGCCACAATCAATGCAGTCTACATACTCATTTCATGAGTCCTCGATCTCATGGTTTCAACTGTGTACAGAGAGTGTATTTCGCTATGGTTCCTTTGAGCAGTAAGCTTCAGTAGAAACACAATATTTACATTTCTAAGCGCATTTTCCTATGGCGTATTAACAGTATGCTTTCGACAGGGAACACAGCATTACATTTCTAAGCACATTTCCCTATGACTCAATAACAGTATGCTTTCCACGGGGAACACAGCATTACATTTCTATGCGTATTTCTCTATGGCTCATTAACAGTATGCTTTTCACAGGGAACACAGCATCACATATTCAAGTGTATTTCTCTATGGTTCATTAACAATATGTTTTCCACAGGAAATACATTTCATTTTCATAATATCAAACCATTAAATATAATTCTGCAACGTATCACCTAATTCGCTGCAGGATTCGGTGCCAGTGCTTCACTAGGAATGTAAATCCCTTTTCCTAACACCAACAGGGATCCTCAGTTGCAGGGATCAATCATTCCGAGGAGGTCAGCTGCTGAGTGAAGGTGTGGCTGCAAGGAAAACGTCTTGTCCCGATAACAGTAGTGCGCCCCACGACTGACCCTCACCTTTGCCTGTTCTCAGATCGTGGCACATTTAGTCCAACTGGATCTTAACTGCAATGAGGTGCCATCTGGGGTGCCAATTGTGGGAAAATATTTATTTGTATTCCTGCCTGTGTTCAGAAAAGAACTTTAAGGCAAAATGAATCGACAGGGCAGAATGCTGATTTTAAATGCTCAGAGACACAGGTTTGTATTTCCTCTTCAGCAGAATCCACATGGTCATACAGTATACCATGTGAACCATCTGGCCTCAATTATCTCTCTGTGTCTGCTCTTCCACCGTTCACAAGGAGAGCATGTATATATTTTGCAATTAGTGTAGTCTTACAAAGGTCTTTGACCGACCCTGGGCTAAATCTGAACACCGACCAGGATGTCAACTTACTCTCTCGCAGCTGTTCCTTGGCTATATCGCATACTAAGCTTGCTTTGTAAGCACAAGTGGGCTGTTGAATATATACATGGGCGTTTTATGTTGTTGCAAGCTCAGGATTTCTAAAGCAAGACATGTTTGTAGGTTTCCTGGTTTGGAGAATCTATGTCACAGAATTTTACAAAGCCTACAGTTTTAATACATTGTTTACAATCAGTATACATACAGGATGATTTCACAAAACAAGCTGATCTGATTTGTTCCAGTGTTGTTTCTGGCTAGTTTAATTTTTTATGCAAGTGTAGGTATCCTAAAAAATGGCCTTCCTGCAATTTTGGAGCTTAGTGGAACCAAACATACTGCACATCTTCCAGATGAATTCGGAAGCAACCAAAACACTGCTTATAATGTGTACTTTGCATCCTCCTGGAAGGAATCTGGCCATTATTAGCATACCAAAACAAGTAATTTGTAGAGCACGTGTTTGCACACCATATGGGATACTGGTACTATGGACAGATATTGATACTCAACGACAATTATTTTATCGAATTCCAATGATAAAGGACTGAGTTAACCATGAGGTCACACCAAAACCCTCTTAATGGATTCAATAGACCACTCAGCACCTTACCAGTGTTTACTCTCTCGACACACAAATATCCATGCAGACCCACATTAATTGGCCTCTTTCTGATTGGGCCTCTTTCTGGTTAGGGCTATTTCCCACTT
Source organism: Ambystoma mexicanum (assembly GCF_040938575.1). NCBI lineage: Eukaryota > Metazoa > Chordata > Amphibia > Caudata > Ambystomatidae > Ambystoma > Ambystoma mexicanum. The sequence continues at coordinate 209,461,620 of NC_090940.1, forward strand.
TTTAGGGATACACATCTACCATAGTTGTGACTGTTGTGACTGTTATCATCCAGCACTAACAGAGATACACAACCACTGGCAATGAGTAAGGCTGCCATGGAATTAATATAAGCATCATGAGCAGAGGTCGCTTTGGTGCCATAGGGGAAGGGTTGCTTGCAAGGGGGCACTAGAATACCAAAGTATATACGGCCAGTTAAGGCTGATGAATATTTTCAGTGAAGGGGCATAAATCTCTCTCTGAAGCAGCACGATTGGCCAAGCGTAGTGAGGGAGCTGAAAGTAATCTAGGGGGTTTGAGGGTGGCCACCTCTGAGAAAATATTTGAAATAATTGTTAAAATGGTGAATTTTATAGCATAATTATTGAGGAAAATGTGGTAAAAAGCAACACACGTTACACTCAGTTAACTAGGATATGACATTATAATATCCAATAGATACCAGGTCACGAACAGTACAAGGAACCTTTTTTTTTACATTTTCAGAATGCCTTTGACTAAAGTACATGCCTGCATTGCCAGTGTACATCACTTTCATGATGCTGTGCCTACAGTATATGGCCACATTGCCACTGTAAATCACTTTCATGATGCTGGGCTCATAAAATATGTCTGCATTGGCACTGGTAGATCACCTTCATGAAGCTGTGCTACAATATATGCAAACATTGCCATGATAAATATTTTCCTAATGCTGCAAACCCATAATATTTTCCAGCATTTCCATCGTAAAACACTTTCATCATTCTGTGCTTTCAATATATTCTAGCACCGACACTGTAAATCACTGTCAAGTGGCTGTGTCCACAAGATATCTCAGCATAGCGGCCTTAAATCGCATGTATGCTCCTGCGCCCACATGTATACCTGCATCGTCACTGTAAATAAAGTTGATGGCATTGCATTCACAATATATGCCATTATTGGCACAGTAAATCACTTTGGTGCAGCTGCACCCACAATATATACCTGCAATCATACTGTAAATCATATTAATAATGCGGCACCCAAAATATATGTCAACATTACCACTGTATGTCACTATCATGATTCTGTTGAAGTCCCCGTGTTCACCAGACACAACACAGTCATTCATACTCACTCACTAAAACGTACATACATATACATAGACTCAATCACTCGCTCAGAGACATGCACTCCCACATTTAAACTTTTACAAACACACATTGCATAATATTTGAAGCGCCACACACACACTTTTAAACATAACTTGGTGGGCGAGGGCATGAGCATACCTGCCGAACCTCCGAGTTTAGCCCTGAGACTCCAGGTGTTTATGCTCTTCTCTGGGGAAGAGCGTGGAGTCTCCAGGTTTAACACTGCAGCAGCAGCAGCGAGTCGCACGCTTTATTTCACAGTCATTGATGGCTGTCCCCCATCTCCATCACATCTGATTCCTTTTCGTCTCCTGCAGCCTGTCCCTCCTCTTTTCTTTAGGTCGTACTATGCCAATCGCCACTCTGCAACCATCACCCACCTTTGTCGTTTACCTGGGGCATCAATATAATTGGCTGTGCGTGGATGACTCCTCTCACTCCAGATAGTGTATTGTCTTCGGGCGAGTATGGAGCAGCAGCATATGTTCACTCACGTGTAAAATCAGCACACATAAACTAGAAGGACCCGCATAATCAAAATGTAATAACCCAGAGGCACCCGCATTCCAAAAAAAGAAACATGCCGTGGGACCTGCTCCCAAATAACAGTATTGGGACCTGGGCATTATTAGAGAAACAACCCAGAAGGATCTCCCCGGTGACTGAAAATCACAGCACCGCCAGCACAGTCAAACAGTTGCACGTTTAGTGGCCCCATTGGTGAGAAATTCTGGCCCTGACCTATTGCTCATCCCACAGCCTCACTGACCCCTGCACACTAACTAACCACACCAATTTTCATATTTATAAAGTTTTCTTTAGCACTCCCCAGGCCCTTCAAGGCGTCAAAGCACTTCACAAAATCGTCAAAGCACTTTACAATATAGTCAGGATATAATTGTTGTGGGCCAATATTATAATACATCTGATCCGGGTCATGTTGCTGTTTTTCTTGTGTGTATGTAAACATTGTGGGCGGAGTATTGCCAAAAACGGGGTGGGGCATCAGTGACGTCATTCTCCGGGTTTCTTGTCCTTTCCTGAAACTTGTGCTTCGAAAGCTTCCTCCACCTCTATGCTCAACCGAAGAGAGCATGAAGAATAGGCGACTGGGTGCGCGTGTGAATGAGCGAGTATACAGTGAATAGGGACGCGAGTGAATGGTATCTTTAAGTGAGTGAATGTTGAGTAAATGTGTGTGTGTTTGTTCATATGTGTAATGCTGGGCCGAGGAGCTGATTTTGGCAGGTAGAGGGTAGAGTGTAGGAGTAGGTGGGGAGTGGGTGGGAGAGGGAAGGGTTGTGGCACACTGTATTATCCGCTCGTCTCCTGGTGGTCACTTTTGCGTAAAGGGTGATGCCTAATCAGATACCTGGGCTTTAGATATAAAAATGATCAAAGAAACTAAATGTGTATGTTATCTCTAAATCCATTCACTTGGTTATTCTCACTGGCATATTGTGCTTACTTGTGCCCCATGCCGGACAACCCTCGGAATTGAATAGAGGTGGTGGAGCCTCCTAGTTTGCCCGGCCCAGTTTCTAAAGTGGCCCTTCCCATCACCAGTTAGCCACCTCCCCAAATGTAGGTTTTGCTGCGCCCCTGACATACACTGCACTGCACACAGGAAAGGGGAAAATGATGTTCACTGGGTGCATGTGGGGGTGTAGCTGCACACTCAGCGTTCAATATGTCGGTGAACATGCTGCCCGTGGGTGGCCGTGGTGCTACCAGAGGACATAGGCCATCAGATGGGGAGAGGACGTTTTGGGGAAGTGGGAAGGAAGGATTGGGTTTGTGGGGAGGGACCAGAAATGAGCCCAGTAAGTGGCACACAAAGTCAGACCTTTCTTTTCCGATTCTGTGGGGCTTCTGTATCCCACTCTACCACTAGTAAATAGTAAAGTGGTAACTTGTCTATCCTACTTTCACACCTGGAGAAGGGCGCTCAGCCAGTCAGGTGGCTGGAAGAGTGGGTGAGAATACCACCTGCTCTTTTTCGAGCCACCCAACCCTTCTCCGGTTGGCGCAATCTTGATTGTGGGGGAAGCAATAGGGAGCTGCTTCCTGTTGCCTACCCACATTCCTCCCACCCTCAAAGTGATCCTGCTCCCTTCCCCACTCCTCCCTCTCACCCCCCCCCCCCCTTACCTGCTAGACCGGAGCTTTATGCTCCAGTCCCAGCGCTCCTCCCGTCTGTGCCTGCCATCATGGAAATGGAAAAGGGGCCGAGTCGCTTTTCCTATGGCAGTGAGCAGTTTTTTTTTTTCTTCTGGGGGTTTGGGCTCATGCAATACACCCGTCTCCTAAAAGGTTTGTTTTTTAGCTATTTTCACCCCGGACAAACCCTGGAGTGTGAATAGCTATTACACTTGAGTCAGGGGTTCGTGCATAACTGGTAAAGGCCTGCTGTCCCCTCCTCCCCCGCTGCCCCAAGGCCTGAGCAAAAGGCAAGCTGTTACCGGCCATATACACCCCCCGACTCGGGTATGGTTGCTACCTGCTACTTGTAACAATGCATGTCTTTTGTTTCTTTGTTGTCCTATCTTAGGACCTTCGCGGCAGAGCAAGAGGATGCATCCAATAGGAAAGCGCTGCTAAGAGCCACAAGGCTAAAGCACAGCCACTAGCTTACTCAACAGCGCACAGGGGCACAAGACTTCAGTGACGCCACTGAATTTTGAGTGAGTGACAGGGGGGACCTGGAACTCCTTCCAGCACTGAATGTGTGAGATGGAAGTTAAGCAGAAGTGTCAAAGAATAGAAACATGTGAGAAGTATGATATGATATGATTGGCTATTTATAACGTGCTTAATACCCAGAGGTTTCTAAGCGCGGACCCCGGGATTAAACCTGTTCCAAGGCGAGTACGTTGCCCCTGAGCTATCCTCCAGAGACTTTTGTCAAAGTAAAGTGACAAAAGAAAGTCGAAAGTGAAAGTTGAAATAAAAACGAGATTTGTAAGTGATGTAAATATAGTGATGTATAGAGGGGCATGGTTGGGGAGTTTTAGATCTGAGAAACCCCTTACGAGGAATAAGAACGTATTCCTTATTCAGGGTGCAGGTAGTACGCAAGATCAAAATAAAATCCTGAAGCTCTGACATTCACGTTACGGATCACCTGTAAAATAAACACCTGCCTAATGAAGCAGCGGTGGCTTCGTTCCATTCGCTGTGTTATTACATGGGTAGAGGCGGGAAGCTGAAGAATCACCTGGGGGAGAGAGGGATTGCTTATGCTGGGGGTTTCAGTGATGGATAAACTCACAGATATGTTGGTGCTGCCGAAGGTAGAGGGTGGGCTGTCGCTGCTATGACTCTTGCTAATACTCAGGCTCAGACAGGCCTGTAGGACATTAGGGCAATGTCCGAACCAAAAACACAAAATTCTAGTGTGGGCGGGCCACTTTTTTGGGTCAAAGTGTGCCAATTGTTTTGGGCCATGTGGGCCAGTTTGATAATGACTTCACCAAGCGGCTAGTAGTTTTGACCAGTGTTACTGAATAAATATTCTTTAAAATGCAAATATCAAAAGCCTCCCCTTGGGTACCACTCAAACAGTGTGCCACAAAAGAAATGAATTGCTATTTGCAACTGTGGGACACTTTTTCATTGGTGCTCGAGACAATTTTATGTCCCAGTCCGACCCTGCTAATACTGTGAGCATGAAACAGGTGCCAACAGCATTATTGACAAGCACGCGCTCTGCAGCACTGCTCAGCGGATCACGAGTGTGTTGGGTGTTCTAGGACTTTGCCAATACAGCTCCTGATCATTATGTAACTGTAGTGTAACTGTACGTGGACTTTTTAAGTGCCATCTTTTTTTGTATTGGTTTTGTAGTCTTTGCCCGGGAATCTGGTTGCTGTGCGCTCTTATGTCTGACTTGAGGGAGCTTTAGCTCTCTGCCAGAGCTCTACGAGGAGGTACACTGGGGCCAATCAGCTGCTCCATTGAGCATGTTCGTACACCTCTTGATTAAGGTTTTGTTGTAGGTTCAGTCAGCCATTTTGTGGAAGTCAGCGTTGGTGTGTAAATTGGTGGGAGCATTGCAGAATGTTGTCAGCTAGCGCTCCTTTTGTCTACCCTGGCTAGAGCAGTGAATGTGATGTGTTGATAGTAACTCTTCTAACACATTTTTAAAGGCACTAACGTTCCACGATGCATAGCTGAATGCATCACGGAGAAGGGTCTGGTGTAAAATCAGCCATTTTGTTGAAGGCAGGGCTTCTGTGGGAGTTAGAGGCTGGGGGTGGGGTAGGGGCAGTTCTAAAATATTGCATCTAAGAGCAACTATGACTATTTGGAAGTAAAATATCCGTGCTCAGGAATTCCTTTTTAGGATCGTGGTAGGCTTTATGCTGTTTTCACTCTTTTGCCTGTGTAAATTCATGGCCCTGAAGCAGCTAAATATTTGCCATAGTTCCAAAAGAGGGGTAACATTCCCCTCAACCCAAGCTGGCACATCTGCTACAGTTAGACAGCGAGACCTGCAACAAAAAAACTCCCTGAAAAGGAGAGACGTGTTAGCAAACCCAATGGCTTTGGCTTCTGTATATGATTTGATATGATAGGTTATTTATATGCGCTTAATACCCAGCGGTTTCTAAGCACGGACCCGGGAATCGAACCTGTGTTGCTCCGTATCGTCTTACTTCCAAGGTGAGCACATTGCCCCTGAGCTATCCTCCCGAGACGATGGGAGGAATGGGATAGACATACAGGAGGCACTGCCAGATGGCAATGGCTAGAACCTGTTGTGTGTTGCTGGGCATATGATGGGAGTGTTGGGGAATGCCTATATAATGTTTCCTACACTATTTACCTCCAAGTTGTTTTAAGTTACAATTTCACTAGCACCAGAATATGTTGCATCTCCTAATGTGTATCTTTACATGACACATACATGCAGCTTTTAGTGAGCCACCCATTCTGGGGAATCAGTGCACTTTACTCTGTTTTCAGCTAGCTCTCCCCGATTTCCCTGCCTGTCGTATGCCTCCGCAGCACGTCATGTTCAGTTAGAAGTAGCTGCCCCCACTTTGCCCTCCTACTTCATCCCCCCTCCATCCTTCCCAGAGTCTGGTCTGGCTACCCGTGGCGGGGGCCCAAACGGCCAACCTGAGAACAACCTTTGGCACTGGGAAACCACCAGGACTGAACTGGGAACCAAAAGAGGCCCCAGAATATTTTTTCAAAGTGGCCCCATATTGCACATTTTGAGCAGGCCCAACCCTTTTCCTGTGAGAACATTTGAAAATAAACTACAAAAGAGGCCCAAGGTGCAGAGGCCTACTGGGAAATCTCCAGAATTCCCTATAGGCCAGTCCAGCACTGGAAACCACTACGATGCTAACTGGCGCTATATACAAGACTACCTGCATTATATAAATTGCACTGCCTGCCTATGCATTGTCGTTGTGCCATGGGAGGCACAGTTGCAACCCTTGTGCACAAGGGTAACTTTTTCTAGACTCTTTGGGGCTCATTTTCCAGGTCCCGGAGTGGGACTAAAGGTGCTAAAGACAGGCCTATAGGTGTGAGGCTCTGGGACATGTTTATGGGTTTTGTATGAGGGAGGGGGACTAGGCTGGAGTTTCGTTTTCTCCTCCCCTCCAAAAACCATGTTTTTGGGCAGCATGACATTTTCATGCTGATGTAAAACCAATGGATTCCTATGGAATCCCCCTATTTTTGACAATGGCAAAAAGCAGGGGAATCCATAGGAATCCATTGTAAACACATCGTGGCAGGCAGTGTTTACTCTATTCGCGCTGCAACATGTAAAAACAAAGGCATACAGGTGGCCACGTCTGCATGTGTACTTTTGTTTCACACTTTGCAGTGCAAATGACGAAAGCTGTCTGGAGGGGACCTGTTTTGCATACACGTGTAAATGTTACAGTTCCCCTCCGGCCAATTGACGCGCATTGGAGAAAAATGACCTCCCTTGATTACTTTTTCAATATACAATTCTGTTTAGTGAAACGAATCTCATTAATAATGATTATAATTCAGAGTCATTTGGACAAGTGCTACTTAAAGGGCTGCAAGCAGGGATTTGCCTTTGTTAAATGTCTGTAAATCGGCTTCTGTAGGCTGTCAGGTGGCCTTTTCAGTACATGAACTGCATGCACCCGGTCCAATAAAATGAAGGCCCTGCCTTGACCTAAACGACACTCAATACAGCCGACCCCTTTCACTGGTGGAGATCACGCTGGCTGGGGCAGGTACCATAGATTTCTTCTAATTCCATTTCACCCGAGATTTCACCGAAAATGGTAGGGGAACTGGTATATGTGTAATGCATAATAGGTGGGGTATGGGGTAAGGGTATACGTTAGGGTAGGGAGGGGTGAGGGGTGCTGCGGACCCCCCAACCTGTATTAAAAAAAAAGTAGGACAATTAGAGTAGATTTCGTTTTTCGGTGAAATGGACTCCGTGAAATCTCCATTATGTGAAATATTTTCCAAGAAATCACATACATCTGCCTGGGCCGGCAGGCACTGTACTGCACTCCAAGTATATTCTGTATTTGTTGCCCAAATATCTCATTTTATTAAAGTAGCGTCACAATATAGACTAGTAATACGTGGTAAAAAACAAATCCTGTGCAAGGGTGGCCCACCCGAAGAAGGGTGAATAATTTTAGGGATTGGAAGATTTTGTCACAGCAGATTTCCTCGAGTTTTTTTAACGGATTTTGACGAAAATATATTTGGGGGTGGGTTTAGGCTAATAATTGTTGTGGGTGGCTACAGCTCGCTTATATTTTTGGCAAAATCAACCGTTCCAAAAAACAAAAATTTGATGAAATCCATCTACTGCGATGGAAAATAAACTTGGCAAAATCACATTTTTTTGTGGGATGACACAAATCAGAGGGAAAAAGAGCAAACAAGAAAAGGCAGGACAGTTAGTAAGATTCTGAACTGAAGTAAGATCAGGAATGGAAGTCATGGAAACTTATAAAGGGAGAAGGGCAGAGAGGGAAGGCGGCATAGGTGAGAGAATGAGACAGCACGCAAGAGAGAAAGTGCGGGAGAGGAAAAAAAGAGGGCCAGGGGATGATCAGAGAGAGGGTGAGATTTTGATCAGTGCTAGAGAGGCAGAGCAAACAATCTAAGGCAGTGAAAGTAGTGTATGAGTGAGAGTAACAGGGAGAAAGAAGGAAACAGAGCGAGAAAAAGGAAAGTTTTAAACAGATAATAATAAAGGAATATATGTGGGCAAAATTGTCAACTGCGTTAGCAAAGGTGTAAACAGGGTAGGGCCTGAGGAGCAAGGCCCACCCAAAATCTGTAAATGCCCACTCAGCAGCGCTGGGTGGGCATTTACAGATATTTTTGTCAGTGCGGTGGGCCCAACTACATTAGCCTCAGGCCCCATTTGCTAGACAATCCTGGCTACGCCTCTGTGCGTTATGCGTTTTTTCGGTACCAGAATGACATTTGCCCAGCTGACAAGGATATTTGCTTCTTCAAGAGTTCAATTGACAACCGATTGGCTTCCCAAAAATCTTATGTACAACTGAGTGCTAAGACTGATTTAGATATCGAAATTCTTGCCTTGTAAGGTTCAACCAGCCATCATGGTCCTGGTATCACCCGTGGAGGGTGGAAATTCAGTTTTGATTTAACATCAGGTAGTTCACACACCCGCAGAACATTGGACTGCAAACTTTCAGGTCTCCAGATGATTTGGACTACAACTCCCATCAGCCATAGACAGCTTAGTCAATGGTGACGGATCGTGGGAGTCGTAGTCCAGAACCTCTGGAGAGCTCTAGGCTTCAGACCCCTGCCTTAGAACAATGCTTGAAGCCTGTCAAGGGAGGCTCCAATGTATTGTGCTCTGAGTAGGCGCTAGGATATGAGCAAACCTCATGTACCCATGAATCAAGCCCTCTGCTTCCTGCCACTTCTGCACTTCTCTGTAGCCTTGGGCACTTGTGAGCTGGGAGAGACAGATGAGCAAGATGCACACGTGAAAGGTTTCACTAAATCAAATATTGTTGTTTGTACTTGGGGTTTTGTTTTGGTAGCAGCTATTTGACCCAGCGACCTAAATCACTCTCCTGTTGGTCTGGTGTCGTGCTAGTGTGCTATTTTAGGGAAGGACCAATCCCCTCCTTCCCTTGGTTACAAGGTAAACACGGTCGATACACACTTAGACTGCGCCACCTCCTTTGTTACTTGGAAGAAATGATCCTTCTCACATTGATGTTGTCGAAGCAAATTTATTATGGTTTGCTCAAATTGCCCATAAATTGTAGTTGACATGTGTTTCAGCCTCTCAGGGGCCTTTTTCAAAACAAAAACTTATTTGAGGGCAAATTACTTGCTAAATCATACAATCTATCTGTGTAATCCACAAATGACGCAACCAAAATAACACACATAACATGAATAAATATATGTATACAGATGTACATAATATCATGTATTAATCCGTGAAACAAAAAAATATATATATATATATATTTATATAATAAAGGAAGAAAGAAAAAAGAGAGAAAAGAGAAAAAAGAAGAAAAAAAATGGTGAAAAGAGAAAATCACACTGAGCTTTGGAAAGATGTACACATCATTCAACCTCCTAATTCCATTATATTCAAGATTCGAAAGGCTTATTTATCCGTATTTCCGCAATGTTTATCTTTGCTCCGTCAGATCTCTGTACCATAATATGTCCTTAAATAGTTCAGATTCAAATATTCTTAAACATGACCTATAAAATGCCATTCTACTATGTGCACAAGCACGATGTTTTGAACATGTGAATAAGTTATTGATAACACTTGACAATCTTACAATATGGTATGAAATGCCACAGGAAAATGATAAGAATGTGCGGGTGCACGATGTTTTTTCAATGGTATGTTTAAGAATATTTGAGTCTGAACTATTTAAGGACATATTATGGTCTACTTGCGGGGGTTGCTGGTCCCTATGCCTTCTAGGATGTGTCACCTGCTTATGTCTCTTGAGGCCCTGCACTGCTTCGTCCGGACGGAACGCTTCAACTTGGAGGCTTTGCAGAACGTACTGTGGATGTTGTGCAGGGGGGATTGGATGAGATCACAGCATTTTTGGTTCTGAGTGCTCCCGTCCGGGGTTCGATCGGCTCCCAGAGGGTTCTCCATGCTAGTGACTCCCCTGGTGGTGCATTTGCATCTGCGGGGAGTGCAGATTTGTTCCCTATCTGGACGATTGGTTGGTCGAGGAGTCCTGTCGGTAGGCTGTCCTGCCTCATCTCCCTTTAGTCTGCCAGGCATTGCGGGACTGGGGTTTGCTAGTGAACTGGCGGAAGTCTCAGCTGGAGCCTTCTCAGGATCTAGTTTTCATTGGGGCACTGGTTTGCTCCAGGATGGAGAGGGTGTTCCTGTCCCTAGAGAGGGTCTGTCGCTTTCTGGCTATTCTGGGCAGGGTTCTCAGAAGGCAATATGTCTCGGCTCGCCTGTTGCTGAAGTTATGGGGCATGTGGCGTCTTGCATGTTTTCTAGTTCCTTGGGTCCGTCTTCAGTTACGTCCCCTGTTGTTTTATCCTCTCTCCCACTGGCTCCCGACGTCTCAGCTTTTGAAGCTTTGATTTCAGTGTCCCCAGCGCTGCGGGTCTCCCTGCTATGGTGGCTGGGGGTTCCAAATCTACAGGCTGAGGTGTCCATGGTCCTTCCTCCTGTGGCCTCTCTTACCACCGACGCTAGCAAAATGGGTTGGGGGGGGGTCTACATTGGGGGTCCTCTCAGCTCAGGGGTTGTGAGATCTGGGAAGAGCCGTCCATCATCCAATTGGTGAGAGTTGTGTGCCATTCTCCGAGCTCTGGTGTACTTCAAGGGGTTGCTGGACGGTCGGGCGGTTTTGGTCCGAACTGACAATACAACGGCCTTGGCATATGTCAACCGCCAAAGGGGTTCCGGCCACTTCTTGAATGCTCTGGCAGCTGTGATAGGCACCTGGGGGAATCGCATCAGGTGTCTCTGGTGGCCTCACATATCAGGGGGGTGGAGAATGTTCGAGCAGATCTTCTCTGACGCCGGTGTCACTCCTCTGCGGAACTGGTCCTGTCGGCCCAGGTCTTTGCGGAGATCTGTGTCAGATTCGGATCCCTGTTCTAGACCTGTTTGCATCCCCGGCCTCAGCAATAGTTCCCCTCTTTTGCTCTCGGTTTCAGGCCGAGGGAGGTTTGGGGGGTGGACGCCCTCTCTGTACAGAGGCCTTGGGGTTTCCTTTATGCCTTTCCGCCTATTCCCCTTCTGCCCCGGGTGGTTTGGCGCATCAGAGTGTCCAGGGTGACTGTGTTGTTGTGGGCTCCGTTCTGGTCCCGCCGGAGTTAGTTCCCCTCTCTGTTGGAGCTTCGGTCCCAGGAACCTTGGCTGGATCCGAAGTGGCCGTGTCCCCTTCAAGGGGATCTGCGGTTGGAAGTCCGCCGGATGCAATGGGCAGTGTGGCTATTGCATGGTCTAGGCTGATATCTCAGGGATTCTCAGGTCCGTAGTCGAGTCCATAATGAATGCTCTTAGACCCTCCACTCTGAAGGCGTACGTCAGGCATTGGGGCCATTTCCAAGACTGGTATGGGCGGTCTTGGATCCCTCCCCTGCGTTCTGGCCTCCCTGCTATCCTTCAATTACTCCAGGAGGGGTTTTGACAAGGGTCTGGTGGTTTTTCCATGCTTCGCTCTCAGTGGGCCTCCATTAAATTCCTTTTGGGGACTCTGATGGTCACTTGGATGGGGAGGTGTTGGTGGGGAAGTTGCTCGGGGGTTTTTCTTCTTCCCGTCCTTGTACTTATAAAGGGCTTCCCCTTTGGGATCTCCCTTTTGTCTTACGGTTCCTTCAAGGGCCTCCTTTTGAGCCCATTTCCGAGATTGATATCAAACATCTTACAGTGAAATCTGCCTTTCTTATTGCCATCACTTCTGCCCGTAGGCTTGGGGGGATTGGGGCTCTGTTATGTCACCCTCTTTTCCTGAGGGTGCTGACGGACTCAGTGGTGCTGAGGTGTGATCTGAAGCTTCTCCCTAAGTTTGTTTCTCGGGTTTTCACACCTCTCAGAATCTGGTTCTCCCTGCCTTCTTTAATGATGTGAAAACGCCCGAGAAGGTGGCTTGGCATAACATTGATGTCCGGCGGGCAGTGTTGGAGTATTAGGCTAGGTTTGCTCTTTTCCGCCGATCTGATTGCTTTTGGTCCGGCTGGGGATGGGCGTAAGGCACCTGTGGTTTCCATTTGCCGGTGGTTCCGTGTTGTGATCTCCATGGCCTATGTGGCTTATGGCCTGTGCACGTTCAGGGGCGGTCCACCAGGGGTTTGGCGGCTTCCTGGAACGATGCAAGGAGGGTTTCTCTGCAAAATATTTGTATGGCTGCCGCTTGGGCTGGTCTAAGAACTTTCATCAACCGCTATGGGTTGAGTTTCTCCCACTCTGGGGTTGGGTCATTCAGGGTTGGAGTTTTGTATGTCGGGATGTAAATTAAGAGTTATTGTGGGTGTGTGTTTTGCTGCACTGCTTTTGGCTCTGTGTCTCATTGGGACCTTTTCCCCGTTGCTGCTTTGGTATACCTCATGAGGTAAGTACTGGGACGAGGAAGAGTGGATGTGGAGGTACTGCTCTGATTGCTTACTGGTAATCTTCATTACTCCGAGTCCTACTCTTCCTCGTCGTAGTACTGATGACCCTCCTCACCCTCCCTGCGGGGAAGGTCCCATGCTCCGGCTTGGTAATATGAAACTGAGTGACGTGGATGTAGGGGAGGAGTTATAGGGATTTGAAGAAATAGAAGAAGGTCCTGTGTCGGAGCCAGGAGCCTCATGAGATAAGTACTGGGACGAGGAAGAGTACGTCTAGGAGTAATGAAGATTACCAGTAAGTAATCAAAGCAGTCCTGTGCATCATTTTCTTTGTTAAACATTGAAGCATTCACCCACTGCATGTTTGCGAACAGCAATAGACGTGCACAAATGTAACTGGCCCTTTAAAAAGCCCCCCTCCAGTTGCACTCTTTCCCGCCAGTTTACATCGCTCACTTCTTAGTTGGCTCGGAAAACCAACGCTACGCGGCAAGCGACACATTATTACAAAGAGTTGACTTCACTGCACTTCAGAGCTGAAGAATGTGTGCCCTGCAGAACAAGTCTATGTTGCATCATTGTAACAAGGACTGTTCCACGTCCGGTAACGTTATCCAAACAAAGGCCGAGAAAATGACCTGTCAAAAAATGTCTACCCACAGAATCTAATTTGACGAGTCTTTCCTCCTAGTTAATATTTTTTAAGTCTGTTGTTTTGCACGGCGAACAGATGATTGGTTCAACGTGCAGAGTGCTTTTTTAATATGTGGTCCCATTCGAGATCAACATTTTCCTCAGAAATGATTGACATACCAACATCTCTTATCAAGTGGGCGTTTACTTGCAAAGCAACGCGGCAGTCAACATTGCTAACATTTTCCGCAAGTCGAGGTCAATCCAACCTCTCACCTCCCTGTAGCGCTGTGCGCGCGGAGGGACTGAAAAGTGGCCGGAAGGACGTGCCGTTCCATGCTCCTCTGCTCATTAGAGGTTCTCAATCTCCCATATCTCTGCTTCCACCTGCCCTTCTCTCACTGCCTCTGTGTTGGTGACTCACTCCATAGCCTGACTCACACCCTCTGATACACCCGTCAACTTTCTCCCATACTTGCCAACCTTCTGTGACCAAAAAGATGTAAGATTTTTCAAGTTTCAAAAATAATAATTTGCATAAGAATGACATCACAGGAAAATACAAAACATGCATTGTTGGCACCATTGAAACATTCTAAAATACACAACCCATCAAACAGCACAACATGGAAAGGTGTTCAAATGTTAAAAATCTATAATTCCGAATGGTAAGTTAACACCAAATTCAGTTACCTAACTTCACAGAAGGCAATCACACAGAGCTGGTAGGCAACGTTTGCAAGTGCTCTGTAGCAGCAGCCTGGGAAGTACATATGTATTCCTGCAGTGCAAGTTGAGCACTGAATGACAGGGAAACTCTTAGTTCCTCTTTACCGCCCCCTTGCTCTTTCTCTCTCCCACTCCACTTCACAATGATTCTCTCATTTATACCCCTTCCTCTTTATCTCTTTCTCCCTCGTCGTCTCCCTTTTATTCTCTCACCCTCTACTACCAATTGCTCTCCCCATAGTCATGGGAGGATAGCTCAGGGACAACGTGTTCGCCTTGGAAGCAAGACATCAGGAAGCACCTCAGGTTCAATCCCTGGGTCCACGCTTAGAAACTGCTGGGTATTAAGCGTGTTATAAAGAACCTATCATATCCCATACCACCCTCTTTCTTTCCATTCCTATATCTGCCTGTTTCGCACTCTCTGCCTCATATCTTGCTTTCCCTCTCTCATGAGCTTTGTTCTTCTGTGGCCAGCCTCAACTTCTCTCTACCTTCTTATCTTGCTCCGACTCTCTTTCCCCGCCTCTCCCTCTTTATCTCAGTGTTTTTCTTTCGCTCCCTCTGAATCACCCACTCTTTCCTTTCACTACCACCCTTTCTCGAAATTTCTCTCTTTCCATTCTTTCTACACCTGTTTTTCATCTTTTCCTCGCTCTTCCCCTCCTCTTTATCCTTCGTTTCATCCTGTTTGTATTGCCATCATTCTCACTCAATATCCTCCCACCCTCTCTTTCCCTGGCTCATACACCTCTCTCTCACACCCTTCCTTTTCCATTAGTCTACCTCCCTCTGTATCTCCCATCTCTCGCCTTCTACCCTCCTGTATTTTCCCCAAATGTTCTTTCTCTGGTGGCGTAAAAGAACTGAGCACAAGGGGCCACTGATTGAAACATGCATCACCGATTGGGATATCCCTTTTTCCTGATTATGGCAGCATTTGAAACCCTAACCTTTCAATGTTGAAAAGCAGGAAAAATACAAAGTCCTGAAGACGCGCTTAAGGGTCCGAAACATGTGTAAACTGTTTTTCTATCATCAACGACTGTTTCTTTTACTGGAAATAAAGAAAGGCATCTTTAACTCTCCAGTGAGTGTGCTATCCCAATTATGAAAGAGCAACACCACTGTTTATTTAGTACTTTCCTTCGTAAAGATTGCTTTCACTCTTTCTCCCGTTACTCTCTCTCTCCACCGCCTCTGTCATTCACCCACCTCTCTCGCTGCCTTCTTTTATCCTTTCTCCCACTGCAACATTGTTTTCTAAACCTCACCCGCTTTATCTTTTAGGAAAACCATTGGGGTTGCTGAAAATGTGTAGCATGGGTCCACTTTGAAAATTATTTCCAGGGTCTCTTTTGGTTCCTAGTCCACCCCTGTCGTTCGCGTCTCTTTCCCTCTCTGTCTCCGTCTCTCCCTCTGTCCCTCTTACTCTCTCACTCTCTCCCTCTCTCTCTCTCTTCCCCTCTCTCTCTTCCCCTTCTCTCTCTTCTCCCCCCTCTCTCTTTTCTCCCCCCCTCGCTCTCTTCCCTATCTCTCTCTCCCGCCCTCTCTCTCTCTCTCTATCTCTCCCTCTCTCTCTCCCCCCCTCCCATTTGCCCTTGTCTCTTTATGCAAACCAGAAAGAACAGAAGTTTAATGCAGTAATAGAAACATTGAAAAATGTGCATAAGCAGGTCCTTTTCTCTGAAGGAATGGCTGCAGAAGGTATATGAGGCCTTGGCTTCCAGGCTTCTTCTCGGGGGTTGGTGGAGGCTACCTGCCATTCCCTGCCATACACACGTGTTTCAGAGCACAACGAGGCAAGGGAGGGGAACAAGGGAGGACAAAATAGCGATCTTACTAGGCCCAGTGACATTGAGAACGTGCAAGTGCAGGGGAGAGGGAAAGGGGGACAGTGCAAGGGAGAGGGTAGCAGTGGAAAGTGCTGACTCAAGGGATAAACACAACAACATAGCAGTTGGAATATCTTGAACAACCCCCCTCCCCCATTCCAGCGAATATCACCAGGACCAGCCTTCCACAGTGATGGAGTTGCAGTCTCTTATGAATGATTCGCTTTCTGGTGCCTCCACCCACATTTGTGTTGCATACCTGGGCACATGCGGTAATGTAGGACACCCCCGGAATCCTATCATCTTTCTGCGCATAAATACTTTCACTGAACAATAGTCAAGCCAGACCGGTGTGGGATGAAACCTAAACCTTTTTATTTCAATCATTTTGAAGTCAACATTATAGGGATTATACTGTTTGGATCTCCAGCAGGAAAGGGCATTCATCTGGATATTCGCTGGAGCTCATACACTCCTATCGGTCTCTTCTTTTACCGTAGCTCAGGCTATTCTCTCTTAGCCCATTTCCTTTACTCTGACTTTCTTTGGGACACTCTTTGCTTACAATCGATTAAGATAAACCAGTCCCATATCCTCCCATAAAGTCAGGATTTCACAAATGCTCTTAACCCCTCCCGACTCTCCCAGTAAAACGCAAGCGCTCATTCCCCTCCATGTGGAGTCTGGCAAATCAGATCCATCACCAATTCAGTTCCTTTGTGTACAATAAAGACATACTGTAAGCCCATGCTGATCTTCTTTAGGAAAGAACACTATAGGCCCAATGCCTCGTAAAACAAAGGCAATTTCCTGGAACAAAAGGGTTGCATTTTGACTAATTTGCATACCCAGAAAGCTTTGCTCATATGGCTCTGAACTAGAGGTGAACTTCCGGTGATTGCTACTTGGTGGTGCAGTGGCATGTGTGACTTGGCTCAAGTGACTTATTCCTCTTTCACATTTTATGTGGAATGGCTTTTTCAAGCCTTTTTAAACCCACCATAACTTTGCTGGTGTTTGCTAAACATTCCCCAATGCTCCAACCACAAAGCTGTCAGCCAATACTGTACTGATCACTAATAAGGGTGAAACCAGATATCCAGTTGTCGACTGCTCTTTGAGAATTGCCTGTCTTGGGTGCATCAAGCAGTGTATAAAATGGCACTGCCGTATATGACCAAGACCAAGAACAAAACTTGCATTTATGCAAATTTGCATGCCCACAAAATAAAACTAAAAGGAAGGAGTAATAGTAATCTTTCAATTTCTTTGTAAAATATACAGTGATTGGGCCTGCAACGCATCAGCAAATGGATGAGAAACAAAGATCAATCGCTTGTTACACGAAAAAGTAATATAAGCAGCACAAAATAAAAATACATTAATTGCTTGGAGTTCAATTCCCTAATGCAATATGAAGAACTAGTTACTAAATTTGAAAGGTGTGCAGTCATCAGAGGAGCGACTCCTGTAAGGGTGTCGAAGAAGGAAGCTGACACAAAGGTGGCATGGTGGTGGTTATAGACGTTTATTTTCAGTACCAAAAACCTGTCCTTCCTATCTCTGAGGGGTTTCCTTGCCTCAAAACTAATAATAAAGGGTCCATCATAATGTCCGTCAAATTAAACTCCACCGTCCAGTGTCGGTTCCATGTCATTTCATCGTGGGACTTTTTTTTAAAATTTATTTTGGGGTGGTCCCCCCCAACACCCCATTCCCTTTCAGTTTTTATCTATTCCCAAACACCCACATCCCTTATATATAATTTTCTAACCCCCCCCCCAAAAAAATTGTATGGTTTTGTCGTTAAAAAATGTACTGTAAAAAAACCAGCGAAAAAACGTCCCGTGATGAAAGGACGTTGTACCCCTGTGCCACAACCTACTTCTATCCCTCACACTTTAACTAAAGGCTAATCTAGCAGAAGAATCCTTTCCCAGGAGAATGTCTCCCTTCTCCCGATGCTGTGAAAATGTTAAATGGATGTTCTCCTGCAACGCAAATGCCAGGGGTAATGCCTCCGTTCTCCTGGCTGTGGGTTTCACACAGACCTTTAACAAGGTTCACGTCCAGGAGAATGACTCCCTTCTCCTGGTATTACTTGGTACAGTTCACAACAAGGCCAGGGGGAATGACTCCCTTCCCCTGGTGGCTTAAGCACAACTCCCAGTTCGGGAGGAGCAAGAGAATGACTTCCTTCACCCTAGCTGTGGGTTTCACACAGCCCTTTAACAAGGTTCACATCTAGGAGAATGCCTCCCTTCTCCTGGTACTACTTGCCACAGTTCACAACAAGGCCAGAGGGAATTACTCCTTTCCCCTGGCGTCTTTAACACAACTTCCAGCTCGGGACCAGGATAAGACTCCCTTCTCCTGGTATTAGATGGCACAGTTCTTTCTCACAATCTTCAACTTGAGGTACACTTTGCCAATCTAGTTTGTTGCTAGCAAAGTCCCAAATCCTTCTTTGTTGATCACTGGGCTGGATGCAGTCACTGTCATGAGGAAGTTCTCCTTGTTTGCTCAGTTTCCTTTTGTTGGAGTCCCAGACCCTTCTCTGGTGCTCAGTTGTTCTCTCTTTTCCACTGTGACGAGGAAGATTTCCTCTAATACTCTCAGTATTTGCTTTCGGGTCCCAGACCCTTCTCTGGTGGTCGGTGGTTCTCTCTTTCCCGCTGTGACGAGGAAAATTTCCTCTAATACTCTCAGTATCTGCTTTCAGGTCCCAGACCCTTCTGTGGTTATACTCTGTAATGGGCTCCCCACTACTGAGGTGAGAGAGAGCTTCATAAATCAGCCTCCCTTCTAACCTTGTCTCTCCTTCGGGTCTCCCGTACCACCGTTACCTTGTGTGGGAATGTGGTACGTCACCAGGACTTCCTGGGATCGTGGGTATTCTCTCCCGCTCTGCTGGTTCACTGCCGTTGCTCCATCGGCCATGCAGTACTTCTCCCATCTATTCCATGGCTCCACTGTTCTGCTTGGTCTTCTGCCGGGGTTTGCTCCTGCAGAACCTGTGGAGGACTCCCACAGCACTTTACTAGCGTCCTCTTCCTTCTGGTCTTTTGGCAGTTCCTGGATCCCTCACGCTGGTTCACCGCCACACCAGCAGGGTTTGACACGACTGGGCTTGACATATTTCATAGTCCTTTGCTTCTTTTTATAACTTGTAGCCAGTCCTCCCATGCGATTGTAGAAATCTGTTGCCTCGTTTGTTATCTTAATCTTCATTCATCCTTGAAGGCACCACGTAGCAGTACTAGCACAGTCAATGACCTTCATGTCTCCTGTGCTCTTCCTCGTCCTAGTACTTTTGGCTTTAGCTTTATCTCCTGTATTACAAAAGTGCATAGCTTTACTTTCAGTAAAGTAGTTCTGAGCAATGGGGTGGGCTAGGGAATGTTGTGGAGTGACAACTTTCAATGGACTGCACCCCAGGTGATAGTCCTTGTCCCCAAAGGGGGAGTCCCTCCCCATGAGGTCCTTCCGCATTAAACTGCCCCCATGGGGACTATTGAGTAATGGCTGCATCTCCCTTGTTCCATGGAGAAGGGTCCCGCTTGGGGAGAAGTGACAACACCTTGTGAATCGTCACACTCCTTCCTTTGGGTGTAGCACAAAACTACTTACCTGGGGAGGAGCACTAATTCAAAATTGTAATGTCTGTCATCAGGTTTCCTCGGTTAGAATACATATTGTGTGATTTTCAGAGTTTACTTTTATACATATGAGGAGGAACCGAATATTTCATGCACGCGACTCTTACAGACCCAGAAATTATGAGAGCTCAACACCCACAGCCCGCCTCCATGAGTTCATTAAAGATAATGGTGCTTATTTCTTTCTTTATAAATAGCGCCATCTCGGTGCCTTTGTCTAAACGAAAGGCCACACGTGCGAGCATCTTCACTGGATGAGTCACATGCCGCAGCATAATGCAACAGGCACATGACTCTGTGCGTTTTATGAGTTATACCATTGTGAATGGTGCAGTGTGGGCGGATATGTGCCATATCCCATCATTTAAAAAAGCTGGATGAAATGGGAATTCGCTCTGCCAATGGTGCCCTCACTTCCCATTTAAGATGACTTACCAAAAGCGAGCTGGCAGCTTTGGAGGTCACCACCGCCTGCCATATTACTGAAGGGCCGGCCTTGTAGCACAGGCTCCTTTGCCATCAGCAGTGATGTGAGTGCCAGTCTGTGTTGTTGCTGAAGACCCCACTTGTGCTCACTGCCCCCTGAAGCATATAGCATGCCACACCTTGTGTGCATTCACAATTACAAACTAAAGGCACATTGGGCCTCATTACGAGGTAGGAGGTAAGGGAAAAACGATGCCAGTAAAGGATTACCGGCATCGCTTACCGCTCCGGTCTATTACGACCCGCCAACCCGCTATTAGCGGCACCGTAAATAACGGTGCCGCTAATAGCGCCATTGGCGCGGGCACGCGACCCTACATGCCGGCAATAGCGGCATGGCGTAAACAGGAGCTGAACACAAGTCAGGCAGACATGCAAATAACGGCCTACAGAAGCCCGAAAAGTACCTTACCAGAATAGAGTAAATACCGGCATCGCAAACCACCCGTAAATGGCCATGTGCAGTGTTCCCAACTGCCACAGGTGCACACAGTCATCACAGGTGGAGGCAATGTAGACTGGGCCAGCACCAAAGGAACACACCCCACCCCTTCCCACACCCAGTCACACACAAAAATGATTCCAATACTAGTAGCAATGTTGGGGCTGGAGGACATGATTGCAGTGGAACTCCTGCAACAACAACAACTACAGGCAGCACAGAGGAGACACAGGAGGAGAAGGAGGGTGAGGCAGGCACAGCCTGCACCACCGGTGCAGGCAGTTGTACCACACAGGCAGCCCCTAATCCCTCGAATCAGAGCGAATCCATTCAGCTTAACCCCTGAACAGATCCACACCCTGTACCGTCTGGACCGGGACACCATCACCATCATTGTGGACATGATACATAACGACATTGCCAGCCTCATAGACATCCGTATCGCCATCCCTCTCTACTGAAGGTGGTGTCTGTGCTCCACTTCCTGGCCACAGGCACCTACCAGCACACAGTAGGGCAGATGCATGGCATATCACAACCATTATTTTCACGGACGCTGAACCAAGTGCTTGATGCCCTCCTGAAGCACATAGACGACCACATATTCCTACCACGGACAGCCCAGGAGATCTCCAACACCAAAGTTGGCTTGCATTCACTGGCAGGCATCCCAGGTTGCATTGGTGCCATCGACTGCACCCATGTTGAATGGTGGTCCCACATGCCATGGAGGTAGTGTACTGCAACCGTAAGTTATACCACTCCATCAACGTGCAAATGGTATGTGACTCAAACAAGATCACACATTGTTGTGCCCGATTTCCCGGATCAACCCATGATTCAATGGTCATGCGGAACTCCACGATACCACGCTACATGGAGCGACACGCAGGGCAAAGATCCTGGCTACTCAGTGAGTTGAATGTCAAGCTCATGGCAGCGTGATGTTGGGAGATGATTGGGGGAGAGATGCATACTTTACCTGGCTGAGAAGGGGGGGAGGGATGCATACTTCACCTGGCTGAGAAGGGGGGGGATGCATACTTCACCTGGCTGAGAAGGGGGGGATGCATACTTCACCTGGCTGAGAAGGGGGGAGGGAGATGCATACTTCACCTGGCTGAGATGGGGGGGGGCGATGCATACTTCACCTGGCTGAGATGGGGGCGGGAGATGCATACTTCACCTGGCTGAGATGGGGGGAGGAGAGATGCATACTTCACCTGGCTGAGATGGGGGGAGAGATGCATACTTCACCTGGCTGAGATGGGGGGGGGGAGATGCATACTTCACCTGGCTGAGATGGGGGGGGGAGATGCATACTTCACCTTGCTGAGATGGGGGGGAGAGATGCATACTTCACCTGGCTGAGATGGGGGGGGATGCATACTTTACCTGGCTGAGATGGGGGGGAGATGCATACTTCACCTGGCTGAGATGGGGGGAGGAGAGATGCATACTTCAGCTGGCTGAGATGGGGGGGAGAGATGCATACTTCACCTGGCTGAGATGGGGGGGGAGATGCATACTTCACCTGGCTGAGATGGGGGGGGGGAGATGCATACTTCACCTGGCTGAGATGGCGGGGGAGAGATGCATACTTCACCTGGCTGAGATGGGGGGGGGAGAGATGCATACTTCATCTGGCTGAGATGGGGGGGACAGATGCATACTTCACCTGGCTGAGATGGGAGGGAGATGCATACTTCACCTGGCTGAGATGGGGGGAGAGATGCATACTTCACCTGGCTGAGATGGGGGGGGGATGCATACTTCACCTGGCTGAGATGGGGGGGGAGATGCATACTTCACCTGGCTGAGATGAGGGGAGGAGAGATGCATACTTCACCTGGCTGAGATGGGGGGAGAGATGCATACTTCACCTAGCTAAGATGGGGGAGGGATGCATACTTCACCTGGCTGAGATGGCGGGGGGGATGCATACTTCACCTGGCTTAGATGGGGGGGAGAGATGCATACTTCACCTGGCTGAGATGGGGGGGATGCATACTTCACCTGGCTGAGATGGGGGGAGAGATGGATACTTCACCTGGCTGAGATGGGGGGAGAGATGCCTACGTCACCTGGCTGAGATGAGGGGGGGGATGCATACTTAACCTGGCTGAGATGGGGGGGGGGAGAGATGCATACTTCACCCAGCTGACATGGTGGGGGGAGATGCATACTTCACCTGGTTGAGATGGGGGGGAGATGCATACTTCACCTGGCTGAGATGGTGGGGACGCATACTTCACCTGGCTGAGATGGGGGGAGAGATGCATACTTCACCTGGCTGAGATGGGGGGGGGAGAGATGCATACGTCCCCTGGCTGAGATGAGGGAGGAGAGATGCATACTTCACCTGGCTGAGATGGGGGGAGAGATGCATACTTCACCTGGCTGAGATGGGGGGGGGAGATGCATACTTCATCTGGCTGAGATGGGGGGACAGATGCATACTTCACCTGGCTGAGATGGGGGGGGGGGAGATGCATACTTCACCTGGCTGAGATGGGGGGGAGATGCATACTTCACCTGGCTGAGATGGGGGGGGGTGCATACTTCACCTGGCTGAGATGGGGAGGAGAGATGCATACTTCACCTGGCTGAGATGGGGGGGGAGATGCATACTTCACCTGGCTGAGATGGGGGGGAGAGATGCATACTTCACCTGGCTGAGATGGGGGGGGGTGCATACTTCACCTGGCTGAGATTGGGGGGGAGATGCATACTTCACCTGGCTGAGATGGGGGGAGAGATGCATACTTCACCTGGATGAGATGGGGGGGATGCATACTTCACCTGGCTGAGATGGGGGGAGAGATGCATACTTCACCTGGCTGCGATGGGGGGGAGAGATGCATACGTCACCTGGCTGAGATGAGGGGGGGAGCGATGCATACTTCACCTGGCTGAGATGGGGGGGAGATGCATACTTCACCTAGCTGACATGGTGGGGGGAGATGCATACTTCACCTGGCTGAGATGGGGGGGATGCATACTTCACCTGGCTGAGATTGGGGGAGAGATGCATACTTCACCTGGCTGAGATGGGGGGGAGAGATGCATACGTCACCTGGCTGAGATGAGGGGGGGGGGAGATGCATGCTTCACCTAGCTGAGAGTACCTGAGAGGATGGACCATGCTCATACCCCACATCAGGCCAGACTGGAGCTGACACCTGACACCAAAATGCAAGACATAAGCTGCCCTACTATGAAAATGAGGCAGTGCTACAACCATTCCATACCATCAACATGTACACTGCACATAATCAGACCGTAGCCCCCACAACACAATTCTGCGACAAGCATTTACTATGACCAATGCACAAGACCAAATTCCATCATCAAAAAGGACAGTTGTCCATTACTGCGTACAAAGGAGTCACATGAGGGCAAAATACATGAACCCACTCCTACACCAACGCAGAGGTCCAGCATAACAGCATGGCAACATCTGTCGTGCAAAGTGAGATTATCAAGAGTCTGCCATCAACGGTGACAGAATGTAAGCATGCGATTGACTACACATCACCTAGATCATGGGAACAACCGGTGTGGACTACCACAGTGCATGAGTACTCATAAGGAATAGGACATCCCTGCGCCCACTAGACGATGCCACGCACACCTGTCGATCAGATGAATTCACACATTGCAGTTACTTTATGTGGCTCTATTCATGCATGGATATTTGGATGCAAATAGGAAATAAATGCATGCTATTGTGTCATTGATACAGGTCACATTTGATGTAATCACTTACACATAACCATTGTTGCACACATGCAGGTGATGCTGCTATCCCTTGAAGAGGTGGCTCCTTACCCCTGTCCGGAACCAGCAGAACAGGCACGAAGATGACTACAATCGTGCGCATACACGTACCCGTGTGGTGATTGAGCAGACATTTGGCCTTTTGAAGGCACGGTTTCGCTGCCTCAGCAGGTCTGGTGGGGCACTCCTGTACGGGCATGAGAGGTGGGCAAGATCATCATGGCATGTGTCATGCTACACAGTATGTGCATCAGACGGAATGTGCCTCTGCCCCTGATGCTGAAATGCAACCACATGGATGCGGAGTGTGCCATGGAGGTGGGACTCAGAGCACTGGGTGTGTCAGGGACATGGACACTGTACACTGTTCACCAATAAAGCACACGTACACAATAAGCAATGTCCGGTCATGTGAATTCTCATTTCACAACAGGTGTATTGAAGAAATATAACATAGAATGTGCACAAGCCCTCCACCCCACACACCCTCTCCCCCCTCCCCCTCCCCCCTCAACTTCCCCACACACCCTCTCCCCCTCCCACTCCCCCTGAACTTCCCCACACACCCTCTCCCACCTCCCCCTCCCCCCTCAACTTCCCACACACCCTCTCCCCCTCCCTCTCCCCCCTAAACTTCCCCACACACCCTCTCCTCCCTCCCCTCCCCCCTGAACTTCCCCGCACATGGTGTGCACTTGCATACACCATTAGTCTTCAGGAGTTCCGAATGGCAGGCTGCACCTACACCCCTTGTCCACTGCCAGCACCAGGTGGACCCCTGTCCAAACTGCGCACGTTCCGCCCAGACCTACGCAGGGGGCTGGTCTGAGTGGAGCTGGCATTTGAGGAGGTGCCAGGTTGTTCAACCACCTGTGCGGGATGCAGGGCCTCCACTGCTGCCACCATGTGGGTGAGGACCTGCCTCACAGCCGCCAATTCATTGCATATGTCTTTGGAAGTGGACTCAATGGCAGATTTAAGGGGCGCTGCACATTCCCTGATATCCTCCCTTGCCTGGCCACATTTGATGATGTGCTGGGTCACCAGCCCTGTCAGCTCCTCCTGGCGCTGTTGGATTGCCCTGATCCCCTCTTGCCTGTCCTGGACACTGGTGGATGTCGAAGGTGCATATGACATTGTGGGTGCTTCATGCATGCTTGTCGCGGGGCTGAGGCTCCCTGCCCATGACTCAACAGCTGGAAGCTCATGGCTACTGGTATTGTGTATTCTGGGTGGGGAGAGATGGGGTGACTGCAGGGGGCCTGTAGCGGTAGGTGTGCCAGGTGTCAGACTATGTGCCTCATCATATGACACGGCTGCTGTGCCAGCTGCCTCTCCGACAGTACTGCTGGCAGTGGATACAGTGCCTTCAGCCACTGGCTCCTGTGTGGTGATGGCTGGCATGGGTGCTGTGGTGGTGGGCATAGTGCACATTGGTGTTGTAGGTTCTGCGGTTGTGTGGGGCTTGTGAGGTAGTGCTGCTTTTACTCTTGCCCTTGATTTTGAGGGCCTGTTTGCCCCCTCCATGCCCCTGGACTTCTTGACTGGTGTCGCAGGCTGCTCCCTGGGGTCATGTTCATCGCTGTCAGATTGTGTGCCTGTGGGGGACGAAGAGAGGGAGAGCATTAGTGATGGGTGTACGTGCATCAGGCATGCATTGGGATAGCAGTATTTCTATGGAATGGGGGGTATTTGCCATTGGAGCAGTCACATATGGGTTGCTTGCCTTTTCGGTGGGTCATGCAGGGATGCATCTGGGCTGACACGTATGGGGTGCATCATGCATGTGGACAAGATGGTGCTGTGCACTGCCTGTAGGCAGGTTTACGTGCATGTGTCTGGTGGCCCCTGCTTTGCATCATTACACTGTCAGTTCGGGGGGACATCTTCATGGTTACCATTACACTGGTTTATTTGGGACACCTACCTGCATCAGCCAATGACAGGCCTCCTTGCTCCATATCCTCCACTCCCTCAATTGCCTCCATTCCGATGGTGCTCGCACAAGTCTCCTCCCAGTGAGTCATCTTTATTGGTGAGCCACCCCCACCACCTATTGCCATTCCCTGGCTACGGTTTGCCGAGATGATATTCCAGATGCATAGCCGCAGGTCATTCCAGCGCTCCCGGACATCTTTCACTGTGCGCGGGGTGGTGCCAACCGCACTCACTTTACGTGCCACCTCCGCCCAGGTTTATTTTTTGCGCAACAGTGCCGGTCGGCGCATGTCATTGGAAAACACGACATCCCCATTTTTTGCCAAGGTGTCAGCAAGCAGATTGAGCTCTTCTTCTGAGAAGCGCTCCTTGCGCATGCACACAGCACCTTTTTTAAGGGCCTTGGGCATTGTAATATGCTGCTGGTTTGTTTTGGGACAGGTGTGGTGGTGATGTGGATCCTGGGTGCAGAGGATGGCAATGGATTGTGTTTTTCAAGATGGCCGCCGTGCTCTTTCCCGTTCCTGTGCGGTGACGCTACTTCCGGTTCCGCCTGTTTGCGGTCACCACTATTAGTGGTGGCCTCTATTAGCGGTCACCGCTATTGCCGGAGGCATGGATGACGGTGGTGCTATCTGCACTTTACTCGATGCTGCTAAGGGTGATTTTGGGGTCTTTTGCGGCATGGCGGTAAGGTCATTACCGGCATGGCACAAAGCTCGTGCCCGCGAAGTCATAATAGCCCTCTAATAGCGGGCTCTAGGCTACACGGACACAGTATTTGCTCCATGCCGGTAAGGACCATAACTTACCTCCAACCTCGTAATGAGGCCCATTAACTCTTAGCTAATAAAGCCTTGTACACTGAGGGAGCGGGGCATTATTGCATGATAATGGCCTGCCCCGAAGTTACTGCCCAGGTGATGTTTGTGGCTATCCCGTGTGGTAATGCCTCCTTCTGTGCTGTATAAGGCTATTAGCCCATGAAGTTGTTCAACTAAGAAAGAAAGCGTTTTTATTGTAGGGAAACTAAATAGCAGACCCAAGTAACTTGTAATGTTAATTTAATGGACACAGAAGTGGTAAGAATAACGTAAAGCATTTTGGGTTCATTTCTGCTGATTACATTGGGGAATTGAACTGCACAGCCTATACTCTGCCTTTATGCAGCAGGAGACTATTGCTTCTGTGCTGCATTGCTTCTGTGCTGCTGCTTAAGTCAGAAATAACTGCAAAGACTATGCTCTGCCTTTATGCAGCAGGAGGCTTTTGCTTCTGTGCTGCTGCTCAAGTCAGAATAACTGCACAGGCTATACTCTGACTTTATGCAGCAGGGGACCATTGCTTCTGTGCTACTGCTCAAGTCAGAATAACTGCACAGGCGATACTCTGCCTTTATGCAGCAGGAGAGCATTGCTTCTGTGCTGCTGCTCAAGTCAGAATAACTGCACAGGCTATACTCTGCCTTTATGCAGCAGGAGACCATTGCTTCTGTGCTGCTGCTCAAGTCAGAATAACTGCACAGGCTATACTCTGCCTTGACTATTTCTTCTGTGCTGCTGCTTAAATCAGAATAACTGCGCAAGCAATACTCTGCCTTTATGCAGCAGGATATCATTGCTTCTGTGCAGACCCTCAGGCTGATGCTCAAGTCAGAATAACTGCACAGGCTATACTCTGCCTTTATGCAGCAGGAGACCATTGCTTCTGTGCTGCTGCTCAAGTCAGAATAACTGCACAGGCTATACTCTGCCTTGACTATTTCTTCTGTGCTGCTGCTTAAATCAGAATAACTGTGCAAGCTATACTCTGCCTTTATGCAGCAGGATATCATTGCTTCTGTGCTGCTGCTCAAGTCAGAATAACTGCACAGGCTATACTCTGCCTGTATGAAGCAGGAGGCTATTGCTTCTGTGCGGCTTCTCAGGCTGCTGCTCACGTCAAAATATTTGGAATGAGGTCTACACCAGAGATTATTGACTGCATGCGAGGTTTCGGATTGGCTGAGAGGAGCTATATTATTGACTCCATGTGCTGATAATGGATAGACTGGACTGATAAAAGTCCAACGCATATTCAACCAGAGCAATGGGGAAGGAAAGCAGCCAAACTACTAAATATTGCATTTATGTGAATATAGTGAAAAACTAGCTATGGTGTAACAGAGGGCTGTACTACAAGGGGAGACTGGAAATGGATACGATAATATGGGTACAATTAGAAAGGTAGAATATTAAGGGTGCACCTGGAAGGACACTAGGATATGATAGGTTATTTATATAATGCGCTTAATACCCAGAGGTTTCTAAGCGCGGCCCGGGGGGATCGAATCTGCGTTGCTCTGTGTTATCTTTTTTCCAAGGCCAGCACGTTGCCCTGAGCTATCCCCCCGAGACAGGAGAGAGGGGGATACCATTTATGGAGGGAAAGGTGAACGTAGTCTTCAATTTGATGTTGGGAGAATGGTAGAGACAACATCCTGGGGTACTCCTGCCCAAGAATCAGCCTCCCCATCCTATTCTCTGTGATTCATAAGGTAATCTGTTCCCAAGCGTCCCCTTTGAAACCTTGGGACTGTGGTTGTGGCATCAGCTGAAGCTGCCGGGCCCAGTGCAAATGCGCTGGCACAAAATATTCTGGTAATCATCTGTTAACCCTTTGTCTGACGGCCCTCCGGGGGCTCAGACTGCCGGGAATGTAAGGATTTCCAATGCCAACTAGGTCAAATATGTGCTTCCATAAGTAAAACAGCTACATATTGTTCAGACATTTATTTGCACATCGAAAGGGCAGTTAAAGGGTTAATCTAAGGCAGTGTCTGCCTCTTTATCCTGGAAATCCTATCAACCGCTTCTCTGACTGCTTAAAGGACGCGTTCTGTTGAGTAAGCAGCGTGCGAGTAAATTGATGAACCACCCGGGGAAGGACATTGACCATCTTGAAAACATCTGCTTTCCCCTTGAAAGAGTTGCCAGTCACCCTTACTTTCTGAAGCCTCTATTTGATCCAAAAGTCTATCAAATTTCCTAGTAACTGGATCTATACAAAGGCCGCTGTAAAGAGGGCCTCCACTTGCCGACCCTCAAATGTTCGTGTGGACCACGCCAAGGCAGGGCAGCGGGAGCTAAGCCAAGATCTGGATTAGATTTGTGGGTCACCTGGATCTTTAACTCCTTACAATGGTTGGGCAATGGACACCAGCACACAGGAGGAACCCAATACAAGAAGTGTAGAGCTGGGTCTTTCACTGACGCGGTTACCATGCAGCCAATCTGGTTTAACCAGCGATTCAAAAACGGAAATCAATTTCTTCGCAAAACCTGGATCGATAAGGGGCTCAGTATTTAAAGCAAAATCTGTAATAAGCAAGAAAGACGTTTGGAAGTACCTTCAGCCTCCTCGTTGTGTTACATTGAGGACAATAGATTGGATCAACCCAGACCAGGCTGTGACTAAAATTGCTAGATACATTCACAGTTCGAGCCAGAGGAGGCCTGGGATGTCATGGGCTCATCTGGTCTTGAATGAGGAGGATCCAACATCCGACCTCATGTCCACTTGCTAGAGAAAGGGACCTGAACACTATTCTCAACTGGAAAAGCTGGTCAGACTTCCGCAACCCCCGTATCTCGGTAGTCCTCCTCGTCAGGGCATTTGGTAGACCTCCAAACTCCATATCATTAATGGCTCCTCATTTCCCAAATGCTGGAGACGCCGCTGGTTGGGTGGACCTTTCTTACTCGTTCTCTGGGAAGGCCACAGGATTCTCCAGCTCTGTATGTGAGCCTCCAACTATGTAAGAGTGCAGTATGCTCCAGGTTGCCTTCGGACCCAAGAGCTGGCTGGACCAACTCCAGCGGTTAGAGGCATGGTGCTGGCAACTGCCAGCAGAATCGTCCTCTTTCACTGGAAGTTAGCGGCCCAAGAGACGTGCAAGGTGTGGAATGGAATGACTTGATGACTACAGAAGCAGTTTACAAATATATGCTCATTAAAGACTATAAATTGAAGGGCAGTATTGCTTCATACATACACTCCAGTGAAAAGGAGTGTTTAAGGATAGTTTGAAGAAGAAAGGGGGAGGTTGAAGGTGGCTTGAGCTGGGGAACGGGATGGGGAATTTTGGGGTTTAGTTAAGCCACATCAAAATAAATATTCGTAATGCATACACTCCAGTGATTAGGATTGTTTAAGGCAGGAGTTAAGCCCTAAAAACAAAAGTGGGGGGGGGAGGAACTCATCAACTAACGCAATGCGTTGTGACGTCACAAGAAATTAGCATAGCATGGTGAAATATGCACATGTCATTAAATTGGCTTTGCATAACCACCCAAATTGCACAGGACGAAGGGCATTTGCCTTTCACAAAATCAACACACACAAGAGGGGAGATTTTCTTCTGATAGTGTTTCTGAAAACGTTAAATGGTGCGCATGTTTTAAACTCCAGGAACCAATACAAATGTTTTCTCTGGAAGTTGCAGTGCCGAAATGGGACATTTCACCTTTAGTGGCATGTTATTTTTCATCGTGTTATATAGCACAGTGGCAAAGATCCCCAATGTCCGCTTTAATTCGTTAATTCAAAGAGAACTTTCAATGTTTCTCATTTTAGGTGAGGGGGGTACTAAATCCACCTTCTGAAAAAAGTGGACCCTCGACTTGAGCCCTGGTTTAAGGATCGTTTGAAGAATGGGGGAGTGTTAAGGAAAGGGGGCGGTTGAAGGTGGCTTGAGGTGGGGAACGGGATGGGGAATTTTGGGGTTTAGTTAAGCCGCATCAAAACAAATATTCTTAAAATGCCCACCCTCCCCCATCTTCCAAGTCATCCCTTTACTACACATGTTGGTGAGAGGCAGTAGAAAGAAGTCAGCGGGGCACGTTGCCTGACCGACAGCATGGCCTTTAACTGCAGCAAATGAAAGCCGAATAAACCCTGTGTGAAGTAGTCATGCTAACACAACTTAGAATTCCGCAGTCTGGTTTCCAGGGAATGGGATAAGAAAGGGATGCACAGGCAGTATATTTTAGGGTTGTGCATGTGAGCCTGTGGGTTGGGCACATTCAAAATAAACATCTGGATAAGAGATGCAATAATCAGTCTGGTCGCACTGTAAGGCAATAACCCACTGCACAGTGGCAATGGCAGTTCCTTGGGCAGTGCTGGGTATATTAATGTGGGGCTGGACAAAAAGGCTGTCTACAGGGGGTGTCAGCCAGCAAGCCCCCCTATCATGTAGAAAGTAAGCTGTGGCACTGCAACTCCTTGTGCACAGCTAGAAAGGCAGGTGTGCAGGCCTGCAGAGCCAGCAAGCCACCGCTCCTGCAGGTCTCGGCGCCAGAGAGGATAACGGGTGGGATCTGCCAGCAGATAAGGGAACACAGTCTGCACCCGACCATTTTCTATTTGTGGGCCCTCACCTGGGCCAACATAAATGTAATGTTTGCGCTTCCGCAGTTGGAAATTGGCGTATTCCCATGCACATAGAATAGACAGGGCCCTTGCACTTCCCGTGCACTTTTTATTAGATCTCTCTATGCATCAGGCCCCATGAATTGATGATCACACAGTAAGAAGGCCCCACGTAGAATTTACAAAGGGGATCAAACAATGCTTGTCTTTGACGATATTTACAGTCACCAAATGACCCCCAGAAAATGAAATCATTCCTCTCGCTAAAATATGAATATTACATTTGTAATTGGACTTTAATCAAACAGGGACTTATAATTGATTCTAGCTCTCTTGGGGCGATTTAGGCATGTGCATTGAATGTTTTCGCTTCATGCGTGTTACTAAACATAGGGGATGAGCTTTGAGGGTATATCCTTGCAATGTGAGGATTCATTTGAGGTTGTGAACTTTATCTGAGGGTCATGTTGCAGCGATTATTGACTACATTGTGTATCAGGCGGATCAGATAATGTGTCACTTGTGGGTCCATCTTGTCTGCTTACATTCATTTCTGCTTTGCAGCGACACATATGAAGATTCTCTGCATGATGTAGCTGTGAGGCCAGGCTGGGCTTCAGCCCTGCTTCTGTTTCTGTTTGACATCGATGAGGTGGCAACACATCTAGCTGAGCTAGCCGCAGACTCACCTAGTCTCTGTACCAAGAGCCTCGGTGCACTGTTCATGGAAGACTATGCTGTGCTAATATCTATGACGGTTCATAGTCATAAAATCGAAAACAAAAAAGTCGAAAGTCAAAATATCGAGAAAAAAAATGTCGAAAAAAAAGTCGAATTTCTTTTTTATTACGTTTTTTATACGAAATGGGGGGGTTCCCTCCCAAACCCCCCTTTTTTCAACCTTTTTTTTTGACACGCGAGAGCCAAAAAATAAATAGAAATAAAAAAATAAAAAATTTGACATTTCTTTTCGATATTTTGACTGCACACCATCTATGACTCCAACAGGCCTTTGTCATCAGCTGTTGTCATCGGCACGGCTAGTAAGATTGAGACACTTAAACCGTCCTCCCGGGGAATTTCACGGGTGAAATTTGGTTTGCAATTTAGTTTGAGTCTAAAATAGTAAGCGCTGATGGAAAGAGCTTCTCCTTTAAGTCAGGTCCCGGAGAGACAGTATTTTGATGATGTATTGTTACTGTGTTACCTTCCATGTCTGTTGAATTGCTCCCTCCTAGAATTGATTTGATGTACATATGCTCTTTATTTTGCTTTATCCCTCCCCTTTTGGAATGTGTTAGCATTTTAATCACCCTTTTTGTGCTGTATTGGGCCGCCATTTAACCTCTGCACTTCACTTGAGATCCTGGAATTTTAAGGCAAGAAAAAGTGTATGGACTCCAGGCAGCCAGTGATGTACTGTCATGGCACAGTCTGGCTTGCTTTGGGATTGCTGCACTTTATGACAGGCCTAAGCACTTTAGGAATAGAGCTCTGTTCCAGTTGCATGGATGGAAACTGAATATGTATGATTATAATAGCCCTGCTTATGGTCATGTTATATTTGTATTCTTTTGCGCTATCTTTTATACCATCCATGCACGTTTATGAATGATATATTTGAAATAAAGTACTTTGGTTGAGATTTGAATATTTTATTGTAGTAGTGGTTTTTGACAGCTGATTATTTGTATTATAATTAACATACATTTTAAAATAGATTGTTCTCCCTTTCATGCAAGGTACAATACTTGATAGTGCTGGGTAGGTCGCACCTTTAGCTACATAGGCCCCATGGACCTCAGTGCGGCGAAGAGAGCGGTGAACTGACAGTAATTCTGTTACCGCCACTTTACTGGCGCATCACTGCACCACAGTTTTAAAGGTTTGATTATAACGGGGAGGATGTCCTCCAGCATTTTGCTGAAGGACATCCTTCCCTTTACCACCAACACTCAGTGGATTTATTGCACGGGATTACTGGTCAATTTGAAATCGGTTGAAAATCCCCATGGAGACCTATGGATGCCAAAAATGGGGATTTACACCTCCATTCCTAATCCTGTGGTAATGCCAGGGGATTGACTGGCGGTAAGAGTAAACGCATTTGCGAGTAAGTCCGCAGATAGACTACCTCATTCAAGGAAATGGGGCCTCATTATGAGTTCGGTGTAAAGGTTCCTCTGGTACTTGAGCGTTCTCGGCTGCCGCAGAAGCTTGTATGGACTCACCCCCAAATGCAGGTTTTGGGACTCGATAGGCTACCCCTGACAGCTTATATTGCACGCGCACAATGCAGCTGTCTTGCTCTGCTGGTGGTAGCAAAGAAGATCTATTCGCCAGTCTCAGGGTGATCCGAATTGAAGGCCATGGTGGCAATGAACATGGCGTCAACTGTGCTTTTAAAAACCCTATAACATAACATAACGGATTGGGTGTAGTAATTCACTAGAACCAAATAAAGTTAAAATGTTTCATTATAAACCACAAAGGCAAACCAGGCAGGCCTATTCTAAAAACACTTTTCTATAGTGGTCTGCCTTGTCTTGAGAGATTTTCACTGGCCACAAATTACAGAAAATACCCACAGCCATTATAGATGGGTATTATCTAATGATGCTGCCAGGCTGAGCCTCTTTGTGCCACTCATCTTTCCAGCTGGCGAGAAATGACCCCAAACACAGTTATGCTGAATGCTATCCACTAGCGGGAAGGGTACTATGTTATTATAACACCAGCCTTTTTTTCGCAGAGTTTTTGGCTGAAAATATTTGGCTGAAAAAACTCATTGAAAAATATTGGGCTGGGTCGGGTAATGGGATATAAGAGGTTGTGGGGTGGAAAGGATAGGGACTAGATAATAGGGAAAGGAGGGCTTCGATATTCTATATTTGTTTAAAAATTCAATTCGTTTTTTCGGCTGAAAATATTTGGCAAAAAACTCTGAAAAAAACTGGGGCTGTAAGAACATAGAACCAGCAGAAAAGTACAATAAAGGCAACATTAAGAGCAGCCCAAATAAATTACCCCCTTCATCCATTGCCTCTTTTGTTGCCACAATTCCAGGGGATGAGCACACCTATCACTCTTCATATACCAAATATTATGAAGAATATCGATCCATGGAACTGCAAATGGGTTTTGAAAACGACGCCGGAGCGAGATAGACAGCATTTCCGCAGCCTAGGAAGAGATGGAGTCGCAAGTTGGCAACACAATGTCAAAATAAAGAAAAGTTACCATAACTAATGTACTTTCTCTATAGCAGCCTCTTCACCTGTGCCTCAGGTTTTCTTGCTTCATTTCCTGAAACAAAACCGGCAGCGCCTCCGTGCTTCCCGAGTTCCAATGGACGAATCGTCTCCCATCGAAGAATACTCTCAGTTTAGAGGGTTACAGCAGGCAACCAGGGCCCCCTTTCTCAACGAATCGTCTCCCCATGAAGAATACTCTGTTTAGAGGGTTACAGCAGGCAACCAGGGCCCCCTTTCTCAACAAATCGTCTCCCTTCAAAGAATATTCTCAGTTTAGAGGGTTACAGCAGGCAACCAGGGCCCCCTTTCTCAACAAATCATCTCCCTTCAAAGAATACTCTCAGTTTGGAGGGTTACAGCAGGCAACCAGGGCCCCCTTTCTCAACGAATCGTCTCCTTGCGAAGAATACTCTCAGTTTAGAGGGTTACAGCAGGCAACCAGGACCCCCTTTCTCAACGAATCGTCTCCCTGCGAAGAATACTCTCAGTTTAGAGGGTTACAGCAGGCAACCAGGGCCCCCTTTCTCAACGAATCGTCTCCTTGTTAAGAATACTCTCAGTTTAGAGGGTTACAGCAGGCAACCAGGGTCCCCTTTCTCAACGAATCGTCTCCTTGCGAAGAATACTCTCAGTTTAGAGGGTTACAGCAGGCAACCAGGGCCCCCTTTCTCAACAAATCGTCTCCCTTCAAAGAATACTCTCAGTTTAGAGGGTTACAGCAGGCAACCAGGGCCCCCTTTCTCAACGAATCGTCTCCTTGCGAAGAATACTCTCAGTTTAGAGGGTTACAGCAGGCAACCAGGGCCCCCTTTCTCAATGAATCGTCTCCCTGCGAAGAATACTCTCACTTTAGAGGGTTACAGCAGGCAACCAGGGCCCCCTTTCTCAACAAATCATCTCCCTTCAAAAAATACTCTGTTTAGAGGGTTACAGCAGGCAACCAGGGCCACCTTTCTCAACAAATCATCTCCCTTCAAAAAATACTCTCAGTTTAGAGGGTTACAGCAGGCAACCAGGGCCCCCTTTCTCAACGAATCGTCTCCTTGCGAAGAATACTCTCAGTTTAGAGGGTTACAGCAGGCAACCAGGACCCCCTTTCTCAACGAATCGTCTCCTTGCGAAGAATACTCTCAGTTTAGAGGGTTACAGCAGGCAACCAGGGCCCCCTTTCTCAATGAATCGTCTCCTTGCGAAGAATACTCTCAGTTTAGAGGGTTACAGCAGGCAACCAGGGCCCCCTTTCTCAACGAATCGTCTCCTTGCGAAGAATACTCTCAGTTTAGAGGGTTACAGCAGGCAACCAGGACCCCCTTACTCAATTAATCGTCTCCCTGTGAAGAATACTCTCAGTTTAGAGGGTTACAGCAGGCAACCAGGACTCCTTTCTCAACGAAACTTTATTGATCTGGTTTCACTTCTGCTTCTTTTTAACTGTTTCGGCGAAACATCTGGAAAAAGAGGTATGCTGCACATCTCATAGTCCAAGACTTTCTTTTCCCTTCACTGCCCAAGGAGCCGCTTCTTGCTCCTGGTCACAGATGGCTCAAGAATTGTTCGGAGTGCCAAAGATGGTTGAAGGGTTTTATTGGGTTTTTCGGGACCCTAGGCCTGTCCTTCTAGAAAGCACCACACCTCCCTTGCCCAGGTGCCCCTACTCCCCAGGTTAGTATATATCGATTATTGACCCTTATGGTCTAGTTTCTAACCTATACCAGAGGTGAAGACCGGAAGGCAGAGTGTTTTATCTGTCTAAACTCACAGAGGGAGGACTTCCTAGACTGACTCCACTCTATCCAGTGTTTTGGGTGCCCTTGTTTTCTGCTCATCACACCCTCTCTCCCAGTCACTCCACCTCCTTCATTCCAGTTCTCATCTCCCACATCCCGTTGGAAAGAAATCATTTGTGAACAAGCTTCCACTAGGTTTTTCCACACTCTCAGCAAATGTTTTATGTCAACGTTTTGTTATGTTTAATTACCCCGGGAGGATAGCTCAGGGGGCAACGTGCTCGCCTTGGAAACAAGATGACACAGAGCAACACAGGTTCATCCCCAGGTCCGCGCTTAGAAACCTCTGGGTATTAAGCATGTTATTAATAACTTATCATATCATACTTTGTAATCGCTATATATGGACACATTTGCTTGTAAATTCACTATTTGGAACCATTATCGAAATCTTTCCTTTTAACCCTATTCAGAGGGGGCTGGGCCTTCTCACACGGTGTAATATGGGACCACTCTGAAAAACATTTCCAGGGCCACTTTTGCTTCCTAGCGCACTTCTGATGAAGTGCGAAAGCGGTGGAAGCCTGCATCAATTTTGCTTGGCCAGTGGTTTTCGAACTTTTTATGCCGAGCCCCCCTTGAGTCAAAATATTGTTGCCGAGCCACCACTTTAGTACAAATATTGCTGCTGAGCCCCTCCAGAGGTCATTTCTGCGTATATGCTCTATTAAAATCAGTCACATACTCCCTTTTGGAAGAGCCTTACTCTCCCTCCCCCCCCCTCCAAAGGGGGGGAGGGGGCAGCCCCACAGTTTGATGACCAGTGCACTAGGCAAACACTTCAAAAGTGAATCCTCAGTGGTTTAAGGGCGGCTTGGTGCAAGCACTGCACACTATGAAAAATGTCTTCCTGTTTTACCAACACTTTCGCTTTTTAAAGCAAATAATCACTTGTATGCGACCTATGTGGAACATTACGATACGGTCCGCGGGTAAAAGCGCGTCGCCTAGGTGACCCAAACGGGCTCCAGTGCCGTGGCTGTGCGTACGCACGCGGTTTGATTGCGGAAGTCTTTCACGCACGCACGCACGCGCCCGGTCGGTGGGTTAGACATGGCGGCAACGTCGTTCATTTGCTGTTCTTGCAGAGCAGGAGCTGTTCACAGCACGACCAAGCAGCAAACCGCGCAGTGTCTTCAACCCCCGCCCCTCAATGGCTCTTTTGCGATCTAACCTTCCTTCTCTCATGGTAATTAGGCTCACCAGGGTCCCAAACTGCCTCTCTGATTACAAATACAAGGGCACGTGCTCCACCCCACTAAGTATCTGTTCAACATTTGACGTTGGTGTACACCCCTTCCCCTGAAGCATCTTCCACTGCGCAGTTGTTTACAGTTATTCTTTCTGCTTGTGCTGTACTATGCTACCATTCATAATGTATTTATTTGATCAATGTGTTATTTGTAAAGCACCGCCACACAAGCCCGTAGGCATAGAGGGCTGGCACAAAACATAAACAAACACCACTACACAGACAATAACAAAAGCATATAAAGGGAATAAAATACCAAAAAGGGAGAAAAAAGGCAGAAAAATAATAACCTACATCAATTCAATACAAGCCTTGAATTGGAGGAGGTGTTAGCCACGTTTCAGTAATAATCACTTTGAATAGTTCTATGACTTCTTACCATAGAAATTTGACCGCAGTATTTTGTACCACATTTTTTTACTGATTCTTTCTTTTCTGGCTGTAAAATGAGGCGGGGGACCACTTGCCACCAGCCACCCACCACCCCACCCTCACCCCATCCCCAAAAAACCCACAATGAAATATCTGCAGTAGAAAGACTGGATCCCCTTTGAATAACATTCATGTTCTGGGTCTATTATTCACATGTTCACATGATGTGGCTAGTGGTGGGCAACGCGCGGTCCTCTGCATGAGCCTGAACGGCCTTTGCGTCCTATGATCCCACACCGTTACTATCCTGCCTAGGCATGGTGGTGATTGGGAGCCAAACATATGATCCAGAGTGTCACAGGTTCCCACCACTGTAAATATTCCTATTGGGCCTCCACATGAGGGTGGAGGAACCAGAGTCACCACTAGCGTACCCTTCCTCACTCTGTGACCGGCCCCTTTCCAATGCCTGTGTCACGCTGTCCCAGGCCACATCACTCTTCCAGAAAACTTTGTGCACTATCTCCATGTGATTGTGTTCCCCATCAATGTTCCCACCCACACCATGTCTTCCCCCTATAGGGCACAGCTCGGCATTATGGTCCCCTTTCCGCATTCACATTTCACTCCTGAATTTCTTCCACCACTTGTGCCAGGAGCCCATACACATGGCTGTGGTGCATGCTACAAATCCCTGTAACACAATCCCAATAACTTTGTTTTCCCACCCCGCATGCGCCCTGTCTTTGCCCCATTCCCAAACCCGGTCATGACCCGCTTTACTCTGGTTTCCGTTCCGGTCATTGCACCGTTACCCACCACAGTTCCTTCCCCTAGTAGCCATTTGTCAAGCCCAATTCCTTCTTGGGTAATGCAATGCGTATCTACTCACTGTGGGCCTTGCAGAGGTATTCCCAATTGGTACATGCCAAGGAGACATACCCGACTTAAAGGCCAAAAGGGCCTAAATGAATCATTACATGATGCAATCTTCATTTAAAATGTTTGCAGTTGGTCAGCTGGTTCAAGTGGATCTATGTCACATGGCATAAGCCCACCCACCTGCTTAGCCTTGCCCCTTCCTTTTCCTTTTACCTGTTTGATCACAGGGCATCCAAAGTGAAGAGCAGATGTCGAAACAGGCATTTCCTGTTTGGTCCTTGTAAGGGCCAAGGCCCAGTTACTCTTCCTGGCATACACCAAGCAGACATCATCATGTCCCTCCTCTCACCACAGACCTTTCCTAACCATGCCAGGAATCTGACAGCCAAATGCCCAAAGTAGCCCCAGACAACTACCTCTGTAACATCCCCTGTACATCTCTGCGACATCCACCCACTATTCTCATCCTCCCAATTATGATGATTAATGCCCTCTAGGCAGTTGCACACATTGCTGACATCACCAACCTCATAACAAATAAGGATCTCAATGCCCTTTTTATAACTGAAACGTGGTTTACACCCTCCTCCCGTATGCCTTTGTTGTCCTGCTGCCCATTGGCCACAGTTTCCAACATACTGACCACACGGGAAAAAATGGAGAAGGGGTGGCAGTCAACCATAAGATCGACTGCCCCTGCAGGGTAATCCTGACGCCCACACACAGTTCCTTCGTATCCCTCTCATGCTGGTCCCCCATCTCAAGCAGCGACTCAATTACATTCCACCTTATTTATAACATGCCCAAAGGGAGTGGTAACTTCGCTGATGATCTTTCCAAATGTCTTTTCTTGGAAATGGACCCCTGCTCTAATAGTAACCTCTTTGGAGAGTTCAACTTCCCCGAGTTCCAACCAGCAAAACACCTGCATGACTCCTTGTTCTTTCTGATTGACTCCATGGAGCTTACATGGATTGTGCTCTTCCCGCCACATGTCAAAGGCCACATGTGCAATCTCGTCTTCACCTCCTCGGCACTCTTCTCATGCTCAAATTCCCTGTCCCTTGACTGGACCAACCACTCTGCGATTCCCCTTTCCATATCCCGCACAAAGCTGCCCTCATGCTAAACGCCCTGCGAGTGAGCACTGCTCCTTCAAGAATTGGCCACTAGACATACTACAGGTAACCTTAGCAACATTCCCCACCACAGGGAATGCATCAGCCCTTCTGGATATATGTAAACACGTTGCTAAAGAACGAGTGGATGCCCACATGCACTGAAGATCTAATCGCACCAAAGCCGAACTGTCGACACCCTGCCTTACTGCCAACAAGTGCTCAATCCAATCCATGGAAAAGTGCTGGCGTATGGACCGCAGCCCAAAGGATCTCTTATCCCTGTGCACTCAATGCAGACACATGATCTCTGAGGCTAAGTCTTACTACACCTCCACCATTGAGGCATCCTCTAACAGGGAGGATAGCTCAGGGGCAACGTGCTGCCTTGGAAGCAAGATGACATGGAGCAACACAGGTTCGATCCCCGGACTGCGCTTAGAAACCTCTGGGTATTAAGCGCGTTATAAATAATCTATCATATCATATCATAACATAACAGAAGCAGAGTCTGTTTTGAAGTAGTCAAGCACTGGGTACAGATCACACCTGTCCCAAGGTGCGGCTTCACAAGAGAAATGCAATGTAATCAATATCTTCTTCATTAACACAATTGACAAGATCAGAGATCTGATTGATGCCTCGAAACCAAAGGGTGCATCTCTCCTGGGCTGACTTCCCCCTCCCCTCTCTTAAGGATCTGTATGACATACTCACTTCCCAGAAACCTACCACTTACATGGACATTTTCCTCATGGCCATCTTCCTTAAACAACTCACTGGCCCAGTGTTCAACACACTCTGCAGTAATGTGAACGCTTCCCTCAGCTAAGGTGCGTTCCCAGACACGTTGAAGACAGGTCTCATATGACCGCTTATCAAAAAACCTTTGTTTGACCCAGAGGTCCTAACCAACTAAAGACCCACCATGAGCTCCTGTTCAACAGGAGGCTTATCAAGCAAGCAGTTGCAACCCATTTGCTTGCTAATATCAACCAGCTTGGACACCACTGTTTAAAAAAGAAATGTTTTACCACTCTGGTTTCCACCCCGACTGCAGCACAGAGACTGCAATCATCTAAGTGATGAATGATAACTGTGAATCACCGACACGTAGGACTCACGCCTCCTGGTTCTCTTTGGCTTATTGACTGCCTTTGGCAAAGTTGGTCACCTACCACTCCTCTCCCTCGTCATTGAGACAATGGGCCTCTCTGGGACCATCCTAAAATGGTTTGCATCCTATCCATTCTTCAGGCACCAGGCTGTACAGATCAAAGAGACTCTCAGTTATGTGTGCAGGTTCCTCAACGTTCCATCCTCTGCCCCGAATCATCTTTAATGTGGACATGGAACCCTTGTGAACTCTCCTAAATGACCACAGCATATCCATTCATCAGTGCTCTGATTACACTCTGTTGTACCTTAAGGTCAGTGCCCCACCTCTGTAAAAGCATGGTTACCATCCAAACATGAATGTCAAATGCCGACCTCAAATAGAGCATCACCAAGACTGAATATGCCCTCATTGGGCATCACACCAAAAAACAACTCGTGCAACAATGGCTTGGAAGACATGCGCCTAGAAGGCTTCAGACTTCAACTGTCTAACTCAGACAAATCTGTGAGCTTCATTTTTGACAGTAGGCTTTCCTTCCAAAAAACACAAAGCGAAAAAGATGCATGTCTCGAGTTCTCCACGCTCTGCAAAATCAAGCCCATCACCCCCCGCCCCCATTTGTCTTTTGTATGGTGGGCCAAGCACTTGTGATCTCACACATCGACAGGGGCATAGCACTCCTTGTCGACCTTCCATTCATGCACCTGGACCCCCTCAAAGCAGCCCACTATGCTGCAGCCCTCCTCTCCTACCTCTTTTGAATTCACCATCTC
Source organism: Ambystoma mexicanum (assembly GCF_040938575.1). NCBI lineage: Eukaryota > Metazoa > Chordata > Amphibia > Caudata > Ambystomatidae > Ambystoma > Ambystoma mexicanum. Next base: position 209,503,785 of record NC_090940.1, read on the forward strand.
TATTATTTCTTTGCCTCACTCGGTTCACATCATCTCCATCTGTTGCCCTCCTGGTTCCACTGGACTATTCTATGATGATCTTGGGCAACTCCTTGATTCTGTTTCCACTAAACATCACCTCATTCTCTTAAGTGGCTTTAACCTTCCCTCTGCAACCACTTCTCAGAAATCTGAACTTCAGTCTTTTCTTAGTGACCACTCTCTCCACTCTATCCATAACCTACCTACCCACACAGGGGGTAACTCTTTGGATCTCTCATTTATCTTCACCTCTCTCTCAGCCACCAATACTACTGTCCCACCATCCATATCTGATCACTCAATGGTTTCCACTACCATCTCCTTTCCACCCTCTGGCCTTTCCTCTTCACTTGCCTCACCTATTACTAATAGGAAACATAAAACTTCTGCCATTTCTCCCTTTCTCACCGACGTACAGTTCTCACTCTCCTCCTTCACACCCGATGCCTCTTCCACCACCACTGCCTTCTCCAGTTTCCAATCCCTACTATATGACTCATTCTCCTCTCACTTCCCACTGCTTACTTTCACCCCTAAGTCTCAGCATTCTCAGCCACGGGTCACCCCATTCATACCCTCTCTCCATACAGATATGCGTCGGCTGCTGCTCAAATGAGGCGTACCCACTCGCATGAGGACCTGCAATTCTATCTCTCTGCCCTGAACTCTCTCAGGTTCACTCTTGATAGAGCAAATAGGGAATTCTACCTAACCCTCATTGACTCTCACTCCAACCATTCTTACCAGCTACAGGCAGGGCACCCTAAACTCACTCCTCACTCCTCCTAAATTTATGGCTATCAACTCCACACTCACAGCTAATGACCTAGTGTCATGACCCGGCAAAATTGCCCCTTCTGGACCTCATGGTCATTGTCACGAAGGGCTTGTACTCCTTGTTCCTCCCAATATGGCCGTACCAAGCTCTGTGCTACGCACTAGCTTTCACGTCGTAGCACGTACTATAAATTGGTCATGCCCTTGCGGGTCCGCGCGTCTCAACGCTATCTTCGATAGTGACCCGACGTGTGTTTGCTCTCTACATTTGCTTCCTTGATCCTCATACTTCCTTTCTTGCCTTTTTCCTGTTCCTGGACTCCCCCCCCCCCCCCTACTTGCTTGTTTATCTCTAATCCTGGACACCCTGGAACCACGAACTTCCCGGAACTCTGAACGCGCTCTGCAACCTGACGAGGCTCGGGCGAGCCTTTTCAAGACCCGAACCACCCACAGGAAGAGTCATGCGGCCGAACAAGGGAGATCCCGATCACAGGTGAGACAGGGGGAGATTTACGAAACCTAGCTGAATACTTTGCTGCAAACATGTCTAAAAGTAGAGACTCTCTGCTGACCTTCCTCACACTCCCTCCTCTTACATTTCACACTGCACCTAAGCTACCATCATCCTCTGCCCCTATCTCCCACTTAAGTCACACTAAAACTGATGAAATGCTATCTCTATTAATGAAGCCTAACCCCTCTTGTGCCTCATCAGACCCTCTTGTTCCTCAGCTAGACAAGCCTATTGCCCCTTTAGTGGCCTCTCACCTCACTGAATTCTTCAACCTGTCCTTCGACTCAGCTTGCTTTGCCTCTGTTTTCAAAGCAGCCACGCCTTTCCCACTCCTAAAAAGCAAGGGGCTGACCCGAACCTACGGCTACCCTGTGCCTCTCCTCCAGCACTACTCTAAAGTGCTTGAAAGGGTTGTGTTGAACTGCGTTTCCAATTTCTTACACACCCAAAACCTTCAAGACACCTTTCAAGCAGGTTTCCACTCCTGTCACTCCACAGAAACTGCCCTCATGAATGTGTCCAACTTTATCACCTGTTCAAAGCACACCAACCTACCCTCTATCCTAATTCTCCTTGACCTGTCTGCTGCCTTTGACACTGTTGATCACTCTGATCTCCTTAATACTCTTTCTTCTTGGAATTTGCAAGTGCGTCCTTGCCTGTATTGAATCCTGCCTGGCACCTTGCCAATTCTCGGTCTCCTGGAGCAACAACACCTCTCACACACTCCTCTGCATGTTGGTGTTCCACAATGCTCTGTCTTGGCTGTGCTCCTCTCTACACTCTACACCTCTGCTCTTGGGGCACTAATCTCCTCCTTTGGGTTCTCATACCAACTCTTCATGAACGACACCCAAATCTTCTTCTCTTTTCCTGAAGTCTCTTCTGATCCCTCTATCAAAATTTCCAAATGTATCTCTGCCATTAAATGTTGTATGGTTTCACACTCTCTATTGTTAAACTCTTCCAAACAGAGGTGCTCTTCTTCCCTGCCAAAAGCTCTCTATCATATCTTCCTCTGCCTATCCAGTTCCCACATGACACTCTCCTTGACTGTTCTTCAGCTAGAAACCTCAACATCATCTATGACCCTTCTCACACCTTCTCAACTTACATCTCCAAAACTGGAACAGCAGCTCACATCAACCTCCTAAATATTAGGAAAATCAGGCAACTCCTTCCTTTCAACACCGCCAAGTATCCCTTGACCACGCTTGTCTTCTCTAAACTGGACTAATGTGCAAGCATCCTCTTTGGTCTCCCCAACTATGCTTTCTGTCTCGACAAGATCATTAGCATTGCTACCAGGACTCTCTTTGAACTCCCTCACTTCACATCTACTTCCTCGTAGCTTCACCAGGCTGGATGGCTGATGATGCAAAACAGGGCCAGATTAAAATGTCTTCTCCTGGTTCACAAATCTTTCCATGATAAGGCTCCACTGTATGTATCTATCCTCCTCCATCAAACTCTACAAGCCTTCTCGTAATCTCTGCTCTGCCTCCTTAAATACCCTTGTGGCCCCTCGCCCTCCATGCGCTTCTTCTCGCTTCCGCTCTTTTTCTCTTCTTGCATGGAATTTTCTTCCCCTGGACATCCGAGAAACAGTCCACATGTATTTGTTCAAAACCAAACTAAATGTCTACCCACTTGCCTCTGAGTTACCCTCTTAACTTATCTCTCATCTGCCTGCTAGCTAACACTTTTCCCTCACCTCTTATCTGCCTCTGTCTCTCACTTCCTCTGCCTCTACTCTAGCACTTCACCCATCATGGTCACATTGCGAGCACAGTGGCCGTACCACTTACCTGCACTTATAAATGTCCAGTGTTGGTTGTCCTTCATCTATGTATGTCTACTTATGTATTGTCCCCAGTGACTGTTCCATTTACTGCCCTCCACAACCTGGTCAGACAGTCCCTCAAACTCACCCCATTGTAAGAAGCTCACTTCTTCCTGTCAAATCTGATTTCTTATCTATTGTGTGTACGTACCTTTTGCGATCAAAAGAGTATTGTTCCGCCTGTATTTAAATAAATAAATAAATAGGATCTCACTGGCTCCTCTACTGGCAATGTGGGAAGAGCCCAAAGAAGTGAGATGTTGGGGTGGTAAACCCCAGGTCCACACAAAAGGTTCCATGTGTTAAAATTGTGGCAAATTGGTCGTTCACATAACAAATCGCGGTAAAAAGACTGTGATTTTGCTGCCGCCATCCATGTAAAGGATGCGGGGGACACCCCTACAGCACCCATACCATTATACCATTTAAGAGGAGCGGGGGACACCCCCGCAAGCCCTGCTCCCATTAAATGGTATAATGGGGTACAACTTTACCGGGTCAAACCACAGCATTTTTGCCGCAATATTTTGTAAAGGCGACATTTTTGCTGCGATTTTATTACTGCATACCACACAAAGGTACTTTAATATTTTGTGCCTCCGAATTGATGTGAAATGTTCATGACCCCATTGCAAAAATTACAAACTAAAGCAAAGATTTCTTGCACTAAACCGCCAAAATTCTATTTTTGCACCGTGGGCGTTGTGGTGAAGCGGGCAAATTATTCTTCTAAACCATTTTGTCCACTGGAAGAAAATCGGCAATTTTTTAAAGCCATGGTTACTACTAAAAAATGATCAGAATTAAAAATGAAGAAACATCAATGAAAACTATATATGTCTAAATATAACTGAAATTAATATTGACAAACGTAATTGGAGTCCAAGGGACAACCAACGTATAATGTTTATAGCGCTTTTATCCAAAGCATTGCACGTAGAGCATATGTACGTACACAATGTTTACCCAATCGAAATTGGTACTTACTTTATCGACCTAGGAAGGATGAAAGGCTGAGTCGACCGTGGTGGGATTTGAACCTGCGGCCTGCAGATCAAACAAAGATCACAGCAACGAGCGGTGAACCTGCTGAGCTATCTTGCCAGTATCAACATCAAACATGAACAGCTCACTTAGTAGAGGCCTATGGATGCCAAGGGCCGGTCAATAAATACCTACACCTCTATGTGCCACTCAGGTGCCTTTCAGCGGCACTAGATTTAGGGTTAGGACATGCTGAGGATGGTATGATAGGGCATGTATACTGTAAAGTCAAGTCTTCATTCACTGGCACAGAGTTAGAGATGTTCTCACTTTCTCGTGTTGATAGTCTTTCCCAGCACATGGCCTGCAGCCCATGTGCTGGCATTTGTGCACGGCAGCACACACATGTTAACTGCGCAAACAGCTTCTCTAGTGCTATTACAAGACACACTTTGAAACCCAATCTAAGCATGGCTCCAAATGTCTATATCATAACTGTGCACAAGCCCAAACTGCTGGCTTTGCCAATGCTTGTTTTCAATCGAATATCACAGCCAGGACCTGGTGGGAGAACATGCATATTGCTTATAAATCAAGTGACTGAAAGCATAGTTGACTGAGCCATTTTTGTTTCACCTGAGAGCATTTACATCTGCAAATAAGCCATTAACTATCGGCAGGCTCCTTTAAATTAACACTGGCAGGCCCTTTACAGCACAAAGTTTAATGCTACTGCTTGGTAGAACTAACTCAAAACGATCCCAGGAGGATGTGTTTTGGATGGTGGAGGGTCAAGTAATGGGTGGGAATGGCCATAGGGGATTAGCATGGCCATAAGGTATTAACATGGCCATAGGGGACTAGCATGGTCATGGGAAGACAATGGGTGAGGAAACACTCGTAAACTGTGTGTCCCTCCTCATAACCCAACTTGCTCCGACCAGTACTCCAATGCAATCGTTTCCAGCACCACCTAATAAACAAAACTAAAAATGGAAGTGCAGTTGCACATCAAACAGGGCCGTGTTTGCACCGTGGCCTACTCCTCACGGTGCACCGCAACTGCACGTAAGGCCTGCATGTGAGGGCTTAACCACAATCACGACCCCTGCAGTAGAGGTCAAACGCCTGTCTAGAAAACCAGAGCATTTAGGGGTTCAGAGTAGGGTATTCTTCACACTCTGGATATTGAGGTCTAAAACAAGTGCCTAGCCTTATATTGAACGCAGAGGGAGATACGTCACAGTTGAGGTTTCTCACACACTACTAGTGCCTGGCCTTATATTGAACACAGAGGGAGATACGTCACAGTTGGGTTTCTCACACACTACTAGTGCCTGGCCTTATATTGAATGCAGAGGAAGATATGTCACAATTGCGATTTCTCACACATTAGTGACTAGCGTTATATTGACTGCAGAGGGAGATATGTCACAGTTGAGGTTTCTCACACACTACTAGTGCCTAGCATTATATTGAATGCAGAGGGAGATATGTCACAGTGGAGGTTTCTCACACACTACTAGTGCCTAGCATTATGTTGAATGCAGAGGGAGATATGTCACAGTGGAGGTTTCTCACACACTACTAGTGCCTAGCATTATGTTGAATGCAGAGGGAGATATGTCACAGTTGAGGTTTCTCACACACTACTAATGCCTGGCATTATATTGAATGCAGAGGGAGATATGTCACAGTTGAGGTTTCTCACACACTACTAGTGCCTAGCATTATATTGAATGCAAAGGGAGATATGTCACAGTTGAGGTTTCTCACACACTACTAGTGCCTGGCATTATATTGAATGCAGAGGGAGATATGTCACAGTGGAGGTTTCTCACACACTACTAGTGCCTAGCATTATATTGAATGCAAAGGGAGATATGTCACAGTTGAGGTTTCTCACACACTACTAGTGCCTGGCATTATATTGAATGCAGAGGGAGATATGTCACAGTGGAGGTTTCTCACGCACTACTAGTGCCTAGCATTATGTTGAATGCAGAGGGAGATATGTCACAGTTGAGGTTTCTCACACACTACTAGTACCTGGCATTATATTGAATGCAGAGGGAGATATGTCACAGTTGAGGTTTCTCACGCACTACTAGTGCCTAGCATTATATTGAATGCAAAGGGAGATATGTCACAGTTGAGGTTTCTCACACACTACTAGTGCCTGGCATTATATTGAATGCAGAGGGAGATATGTCACAGTGGAGGTTTCTCACACACTACTAGTGCCTAGCATTATGTTGAATGCAGAGGAAGATATGTCACAATTTCGGGTTCTCACACACTAGTGACTAGCGTTATATTGACTGCAGAGGCTGATATGTCACAGTTGAGGTTTCTCACACACTACTAGTGCCTAGCATTATATTGAATGCAGAGGGAGATATGTCACAGTTGAGGTTTCTCACACACTACTAGTGCCTAGCATTATATTGAATGCAAAGGGAGATATGTCACAGTTGAGGTTTCTCACACACTACTAGTGCCTGGCATTATATTGAATGCAGAGGGAGATATGTCACAGTGGAGGTTTCTCACACACTACTAGTGCCTAGCATTATATTGAATGCAAAGGGAGATATGTCACAGTTGAGGTTTCTCACACACTACTAGTGCCTGGCATTATATTGAATGCAGAGGGAGATATGTCACAGTGGAGGTTTCTCACACACTACTAGTGCCTAGCATTATGTTGAATGCAGAGGGAGATATGTCACAATTGCGGGTTCTCACACACTAGTGACTAGCGTTATATTGACTGCAGAGGGAGATATGTCACAGTTGAGGTTTCTCACACACTACTAGTGCCTAGCATTATATTGAATGCAAAGGGAGATATGTCACAGTTGAGGTTTCTCACACACTACTAGTGCTTAGCATTATATTGAATGCAGAGGGAGATATGTCACAGTTGAGGTTTCCCACACACTACTAGTGCCTGGCATTATATTGAATGCAGAGGGAGATATGTCACAGTGGAGGTTTCTCACACACTACTAGTGCCTGGCATTATATTGAATGCAGAGGGAGATATGTCACAGTGGAGGTTTCTCACACACTACTAGTGCCTAGCATTATATTGAATGCAAAGGGAGATATGTCACAGTTGAGGTTTCTCACACACTACTAGTGCCTAGCATTATGTTGAATGCAGAGGGAGATATGTCACAATTGCGGGTTCTCACACACTAGTGACTAGCGTTATATTGACTGCAGAGGGAGATATGTCACAGTTGAGGTTTCTCACACACTACTAGTGCCTAGCATTATATTGAATGCAAAGGGAGATATGTCACAGTTGAGGTTTCTCACACACTACCAGTGCATAGCTTTATACTGAATGCAGAGGGAGATATGTCACAGTGGAGGTTTCTCACACACTACTAGTGCCTAGCATTATATTGAATGCAGAGGGAGATATGTCACAATTGCGGGTTCTCACACACTAGTGACTAGCGTTATATTGACTGCAGAGGGAGATATCTCACAGTTGAGGTTTCCCACACACTACTAGTGCCTGGCTTTATATTGAATGCAGAGGGAGATATGTCACAGTGGAGGTTTCTCACACACTACTAGTGCATAGCATTATATTGAATGCAGAGGGAGATATGTCACAGTTGAGGTTTCTCACACACTACTAGTGCCTAGCATTATATTGAATGCAAAGGGAGATATGTCACAGTTGAGGTTTCTCACACGCTACTAGTGCCTAGCATTATATTGAATGGAGAGGGAGATATGTCACAATTGCGGGTTCTCACACACTAGTGCCTGGCTTTATATTGAATGCAAAGGGAGATATGTCGCAGTTGAGGTTTCTCACACACTACTAGTTTATAGCATTACATTGAATGCAGAGGATGAAATGTCACACTTGAGGGTTCTCACACACTGCTAGTGCCAGCCTTTAGATTGAATGCAGAGGGAGATATGTCACAGTTGTGGTTTCTCACACACTACTATTTTATAGCATTATATTGAATGCAGAGGGAGATATGTCACAGTTGGGGTTTCTCACACACTACCAGTGCAAAGCTTTATACTGAATGCAGAGGGAGATATGTCACAATTGCGGGTTCTCACACACCAGTGACTAGCTTTATATTAACTGCAGAGGGAGATATGTCACAGTGGAGGTTTCTCACACACTACTAGTGCCTAGCATTATATTGACTGCAGAGGGAGATATGTCACAGTTGAGGTTTCTCACACCCTAGTGACTAGCTTTATATTGACTGCAGAGGGAGATATGTCACAGCGGAGGTTTCTCACACACTACTAGTGCCTAGCATTATATTGACTGCAGAGGGAGATATGTCACAGTTGAGGTTTCTCACACCCTAGTGACTAGTATATTGACTGAAGAGGGAGATATGTCACATGTGAGGTTTCTCACACACTACTAGTGCCTGGCTTTATATTGAATGCAGAGGGAGATATGTCACAGTTGAGGTTTCTCACACACTAGTGACTAGCTTTATATTAACTGCAGAGGGAGATATGTCACAGTGGAGGTTTCTCACACACTACTAGTGCCTAGCATTATATTGACTGCAGAGGGAGATATGTCACAGTTGAGGTTTCTCACACCCTAGTGACTGGCTTTATATTGACTGCAGAGGGAGATATGTCACAGTTGAGGTTTCCCACACTACTAGTGCATAGCATTATATTGAATGCAGAGGGAGATGTGTCACAGTTGAGGTTTCTCACACACTACCAGTGCATAGCTTTATACTGAATGCAGAGGGAGATATGTCACAGTGGAGGTTTCTCACACACTACTAGTGCCTAGCATTATATTGACTGCAGAGGGAGATATGTCACAGTTGAGGTTTCTCGCACACTACTAGTGCCTAGCATTATATTGACTGCAGAGGGAGATATGTCACAGTTGAGGTTTCCCACACACTACTAGTGTCTGGCTTTATATTGAATGCAGAGGGAGATGTCACAGTTGAGGTTTCGCACACACTACTAGTGCCTGGCTTTATATTGAATACAGAGGGAGATATGTCACAGTGGAGGTTTCTCACACACTACTATTTTATAGCATTATATTGAATGCAGAGGGAGATATGTCACAGTTGAGGTTTCTCACACACTACCAGTGCATAGCTTTATACTGAATGCAGATTGAGATATGTCACAGTTGGGGTTTCTCACACACTACTAGTGCCTAGCATTATATTGAATGCAGAGGGAGATATGTCACAGTTGCGGTTAATCACACACTAGTGACTAGCTTTATATTGATGGCAGAGGGAGATATGTCACAGTTGAGGTTTCTCGCACACTACCAGTGCATAGCTTTATACTGAATGCAGAGGGAGATATGTCACCGTTGAGGTTTCTCACACACTACCAGTGCATAGCATTATATTGACTGCAGAGGGAGATATGTCACAGTGGAGGTTTCTCACACACTACTAGTGCCTAGCATTATATTGACTGCAGAGGGAGATATGTCACAGTTGAGGTTTCTCGCACACTACCAGTGCATAGCTTTATACTGAATGCAGAGGGAGATATGTCACAGTTGAGGTTTCTCACACACTACCAGTGCATAGCATTATATTGACTGCAGAGGGAGATATGTCACAGTTGAGGTTTCCCACACACTACTAGTGCATAGCATTATATTGAATGCAGAGGGAGATATGTCACAGTTGAGGTTTCTCGCACACTACCAGTGCCTGGCTTTATATTAAATGCAGAGGGAGATATGTCACAGTGGAGATTTCTCACACACTACTAGTGCCTAGCATTATATTGAATGCAAAGGGAGATATGTCACAGTGGAGGTTTCCCACAGGTTTAATTTGACTTTGTTCCCTTTACAATTCTCTATTCAGCCTTTGACATTTTGGAGGCAGTAGCGCTGCCCCCGTATGGCATGGGGTGGTCACGGCAGTGCTTCGATGTTACAGCATAGTCCATGGTTCTGGTTAAACGGGGTCAGAATTATGCCTGGTTTAGTTGTGCCGCCCCCGCCCCCACCTTCCCAAATCTGAGATGGAAGACAGGTGCCCTGGCTGCCAGTGTGCAGTGCCGTGCCTGCAGGCACGCGGCATGGGAGACACCATGGCCCTCTCTACAGTAGAGGCCTCTCTTGCAAACGTTCTGTTATGAACCCCACGTGAAATCGCTTCAAAGTGTTTCAGCACAGGTCGCATTTCCGCGCGCTAATCAACATTCCATTACTCCGCGAGACGCTGCAAGTTAATTCGAATTTAATAACGTTAATCGCGGAAATGCATAGAGACGATTCGCCCGCAAATGAAGATGGTAACGCCAGTCAGCGCACGTGCACGCGGCGACGCCCATTCCATAGGTGGCGGAGAGAGCTTTACGGTGCAGTGAATGGCAGCTCAGAGTTATTGTGTTAACTTTCAGTTAGTTCGTTTCGTTAGTTTTATTTTATTGTTGGGTTGTTGTGTGCAAGGACACCCCAAGGGCCTGTGAGCAAACGTTCTGTACTTTACATGGAACCCTAGCTCGCACCTCAGCCCCCAAAAGATCAGGGCCCTCATGCGGGATGCAAATGAATATGTGCGCCTGGAAAGTGATGTCAGACTTATGTAACACGTGAGGCAGTCTGGAGCGCATGTTTAATTTGCATAACACACATGATCGTCTAGGCCAGGCTGGAGCTCTCACGTTTTTTCCCCTTTAAACTGCTTTCTTCAAGCTCACGGGCATTAATTATCCTCTGGATCTGTATTCATTAAGCAATAAGCCCCGAGCTGCGGGGCCACTAAGGGGCCCATTCGCTTGGGCCTTAACGAAGGCCCCCGGGCATTACCTGATTCAGTAATGGCCCCGCAGCGAGGGGCATATTGCTATTAGTACCCCAGCCCGCAAGACCGGGGTACTAATGCCATTTTCTTTTGTTCCGAAACGCTGCAGCGTCCGCTCTAGAAAGAACAAGGTAAGTGGGGTTGGGACGGCGTGGAGGGGATTGTTGTAGGCGTGGGGGTGGCAAAAACATGCACCTGAATCCCCGACAGGGGAGAATGGCAGCTTCCAGCCCTGCAGAGTCTTGGGGCGGGGATTACCCTGTTCCGAGCCTCCTCATTGGCTGAGGGACTGCCACCCCTCCAACCCCCCAGCCGGGGACGTGAACGAATCAAAAGCTTCGAGGGATTCTCTGTGCGAGGTATAGACCCAGCGAAGGCCAATCAGAATGTTTGTTACATTCTGGTTGACCCTCGCCGGGTACTAATTGAAATTACAGTTAAAGGGGCAAAAAGTGGCATTGTTTCACTCTTCTCTCTTCTTAAAGGCTCAAAACCCCTTTCATAAGACATGCTTACCAGCACAGAAATGTGCCAGAAAACAAATCCATGAGGCCGTTTTAGCGCAACTGCAGCAGTACATGCATGGCCCTTGAGGGAAGTCACAATGCACACACTGCCCGAGACACAATCAAGAAGCAATTAACCCTTTGGGTGCCGTGGGGCGAGTACAGTGGTCATATTTGGATACAAGGTCTACAAATAGGCCCTACTTTGGGGGGAGCATCAAGTCATGTGCCCCCTGAAAGTTACAGAACCCCCGGCAATATTTTGTCTCTCCTGGCAGTGTGCACCAGGGGCGGGGAGAGGCTGGGGGGATTGCGTCAGACACTGGGGAGAATACGCAGATGGGGTGCGCTCGAGGGGGACACCTGTCGGAACTGCAGAGTGGGGTCAGGTACAATGGTTCCCATTTTCTGGGAGCGCAGGCAAGGGAAAGAGTTTTATTTACTTAATGAAAATGACAGGGACAACAATGCACTATTTGCACAAAACTGCGTACAACACCTTTTAACTTCAATGTACAGCGCGGAGGAGCAGTGTCCTTAACAGTGGGGGAGAGGATGTGGATATAAGACCAGATGATGCATAGGAGGGACAAGGACAGTAGAGCATGATATAGGAATGGGATAGTGGAGGAAGTGCTACGTTTTAGGATGAAGGGGTGAGGGATAAGTGCCGAGGGGTTGGCGTAGAGAGGTAGAGGGGGAGGAGAACAGGCAGATGTGGTGGCATAAAATGCTATGTAAGTGGTTCTTCAGAAAGGAGGCAAGCTGGGGGGTTGGATTTAAATAGACATAGAGGGGGAGTAGCGCAGAGAGGAAGAGCATTTCGGAGTAAGGGAGCGAGGAGAAGAAGGGGGCGGAAACAAGAGAAAAATGGAGACCAGAGGAAAGTCGGTAAGAGGATCAACTTGGTGTTGGGAAACAGCTTTGCACTAGATGAAGAGCTAACCTTGCTGGTTACCTCGCAGGGATCAGAAAAGAGAGACAGTTATCAGAAGCCATAGCTTTTGGCGATTGCATGTGCAAAGAGTGCAGGGTTTGAAACTGAGGGGAGCTGGGAACTATTTAGCTCCTTCTTTGAGTCTATAAGAGCATGGTTAGCTTTACACCAAGAGCTACCAGGAGCTACTCCTGGCTCCCCAAGCCAACAGATGCCAAGCAAACACACCTATGTGAATTTGGGACAGTCAATAAATAAACATTGTGGGCACATCTATACAATATTTAAAGCATGTGGTTTCATTCACAATGTTATGTTATGCTATGTTACTTGGCATTTATATAGCATGCTATATATCTTTGGTATGATCTCAAAGCGCTGGTAGGTTGAATGCCTTCGGGAACCGCAGTTCAGGTCAGTAGAGAGATAGTGCCGTAGGGTGTGTGGGTGCACCAGTTATGTGTGCAGCTGATGTAATTGCCGGATGGTAGCTGCATCCTAGCATTTGGTGGGGTGCTGAAGATATCAGTTGGATGTGTGGAGCCTGGCGAATTAACATCCAGACTGGGTTTGGCTGCGTTAGGCCCGAAGGACGCTTATGTGAGCAACTAGGCCGGAACATCATGGGATAGCTGCGTATTATTAGGGTGATGAGGTGTTCATGGGCTAGTGTTCATATGTGAATAGCTAGGCCGAATTTATCAGGGGTATAGCTGTGTTCTAGTTGTGTGATGGTGTATAGTAGAGAGTAAGCGTAGTGATGTGATGTGATATGATGTGATGGTTCATCTTTAGAGCGTCTGAGACCAGGCACGTGAACAGGATGGCATGGAACACCTTGACACACGGATACACAGTGACAAGGGGCTGGGTTTACAGCGACAGGAGGGGGGCATACGAATATATAGCAACAGCATGGGGAACAAGAAAGCAGGGTACACAGTGACATACAGGCATGGTGGGCATACATGGTGACGAGAGGGTTGGGTAATAAATTGATGCATAGGCTTGAAGGGCCCCCATCCCCCCCCATGAGCCTCGTTAGCACCACGTTGAGTTCCCATGCCGGTGCAGGAGCCTTCACTGGTGGGAACAATCGGAACAGTTCTTTAAGGAACTACTAGACCAGACGGTGTGACCAAAGCGAAGACAGTCCTGGGAACCTGATGTAGCGTGAGATAGCCGCCACATGCACCTTAATGGAGGCGTGAGCCAGCCCTGCCCTGGCCAAAGACAATAAGTATGGAAGGACCTGCAGGATCATGACCCGCAGAGGGTTGAACTTCTGTGTCCGGCACCACATCACAAAGCACTTCCACTTGTGCCCATAGCAATTGAGTCGTTGATGATCTGTCCCTGGCAAGGACCTCCCTGCAGTCCGCCGGGAGCTCGTACCCACCGAACTCTAATGCTGCAGGAGCATAGCCTTCAGGTTCAGCGATTCTGGGTCGTGATGTAGGATTGCGCTTCCTTCTCTGGTGAGCAGATGCACAACCACTGGCAGCTTGACTGGTGGCGACATAGACAGGTTGAGAAGGTCCGGGTACCAAATCTGCCTCGGCAATGAGATAATGGATAAAATGTTATGTATGCATCTTATGTGGAAGTTAGATTTGCAGAATTCTATGTAATATATCCTTGTTCCCCTGTGGTAGCTCCTGCTCAGTGGTTAAAGCAGGATATCCAGGAGCTACTTTTACCTCCTGCTCATCCAATCTTAATTTCAAGCCCTGAGAGCACACGTGGATAGATGACATGACATCTCTAGCACCTTTCTAGAAGGCCTACTGTAGAATGTGTTGTGACAGCACACCTATAACAATATATAGGGTGGCTTTGTGGAGCTGTATGAATAAGACACAATGCTAGGCTGGGGATAGCATGGGATGGCACTGCCCACTACCTATGCCCCACTCTATCCCCAAAGTGGATCCTGAAGTGAACATGAGGAGGGGTTGATGTCGTCCTCTGAGTGTATGAATCTCTGGTAATTGGCTGTGACATGGGAGGGCTGCATGCTGGGAGTGGTTGGATATCGCCTTTGCACAATTATCAGCCAAATAGGAACAGAGCAATGTGTATTGCTTTGGTGCAGGGGTCTGCAACCTTTGGCTCTCCAGATGTTTTGCACTACAACTCCCATCAGCCCAAGCTAGCATAGTCAAATGAGGAGGGATCATGGGAACCTTAGTCCAAAAACATCCGGAGATCCGCAGGTTGCAGACCCCTGCTTTAGTGAATGGCACGTCAAGCATTTGCAAATGTGTGAGGCATGGGTCGGTCCACTTCAACTCGTCTGTTCTTAAGGGTTCTGGGCCTAAAATCCAGAAACGTAAAGGTTCTGATTCAGCGTAAAAACCTTTTAGAGGAGACGCAGATGAATGCAGTTGAAGGAAGTATTGGGACTGCAAATGAGGCTGCGACAGCAGAGATGGCCCCCAGTGCAAGGTGCGGATGCTTGCTATCATTGCAATGTCGGGCCAGCAGACCTGATGGTGCAGCGGAGCCCATTTCAACAGCAATCACAAGGGGGCAGGGGTCCTTACAAGGTACCAGAGGCGTTGCTAATGGGGGGAGGGGCTGAAGGGGCTATAGCCCCGGGTCTTTTGGTTGTAGCCCCGGATAGAAGCTCAGGGGTTACAATCAAAAAGGCTAGCTAGCCCTGAGACCCGACAGTCCCAAAATAGGCGTGGCCCCGGATCTTTTCCAGACCTAGTGACACCCCTGCAAGGTACATGTGTAGTATTAGTGCCATTGATCGGCATAGATCAGATTAAGCCCGAAGAAGAGGCTGGTTGCTGCGCCTGCTGAGAAGAGGTTTGGAGGGCTCTGATTATTGCATGCTACTATGCATCATTGTCATAAATCTAGGAAATACATAAATCAGACCAGAGATCTGCAAGAACTCAAGGGACCCAAGTATACCAGTTTTTCAGGCTAACCACTGGCTATGTAAATAACTCCCGTTAAAGTGCACTGTATTCAAATGTACTTTGTATGGATATCTTGAAAGTATGATATGGATTGTGCTCCTGAGGACTGGACTCGGAGACCCCTATAATAGACCATTGGTATTGTGAGTGAAAGACTCAGAATATGTCGGGGTGTATTGATCCGGACACCACTGGAAAAGAGCTGGGGCTGCATGTGTCATTGAGCAGATTAGCAAAGCATTCTGGGAACGCAATGGATCGAAGTGTCAAATAGGAAGTTTGTAGAGTAAGGACTCCCTGGGGGACGTTAATGCACGTCACTGCTCATTTCAGGCACCTTGCAAACGGCTAGGCTCTACCTTAGTCTACAGGGGTTTCTGGTTGCATCTGCTTTACAGTGGATAGCCGCCATTAATTACTCCTTGTCTTGGCCGATAGTTATTCCATCTGCCAGGCGGTAAAACCCAGGTGGAGCGGCATTACAGAAAGTCATTCCATTTGCATCGAGTGAGTGGGAAAAAGAGACCTTTGCCCCATTTGACAGAATGCGTATGCATTTCTGCCTGGTAGTTGAGTGGAACACCAGACCGCGCCTAAGCAGTGCCATCATGCACCCACACTCTTTGCAAATGTTGCCATCTCATGGCTAGGTAGTACCACTATGGCAGTGTCTTGAAAATGACTATCCAATGCCTTCACAGCAGCCAGAACCGATGGCTTTGCCAATGCTTGTTTCAGTGTATGTGTGATATGATAATAAGATAGGCAATTTATAGCGTGCTTAATACCCAGAGGTTACTAAGTGTGGACCCGGGGATCGAACCTGTGTTGCTCTGCGTCGTCAAGCTTCCAAGGCGAGCACGTTGCTGCTGAGCTATCCTCCCAGGTGAGTGGGGTCAGCAGCGATAAATAAGTCGCTCTCAATTTTCTGGGGAGTACTTGTCCTAGAGTATTTTACCCACTGCCCGTGTAGTGGGGTTAGTATATGTGGCAGATTGTGAGGATGCTTGTATTTGTTTGCACATGGATGTTTCTTTTTCTGAGTAAATCATGGAGCCCTCCTTTTCCATGGGAGGATCTTCGGGGTGAGCTGTCATCAAGGATGGGAACATTTACTCAGAGTTTGGGGGCGCCATCTTTCTTGGGGTGGGCAGCAAAGTTGGAGTACAATAGAAAAAAGAAAGGAAAGCCATCTCCTGAGCATTGCCTATGATATTGGTAATAATAATAATTTGCATTTATATAGCGCTACGAACCCTCAGGCATTTGAGCGCTGCTTATTATTACCCACGGTGTGTGGGGGTCATTTATCGACCTCGGACGGATGAAAGGCTGAGTTTGTTCCTGCTGGGATTCGAACCTGCGGATGTCAAAACAAGCGTTCTACTCGCTGTGCTATCTGACCGGTTTATAAATATAATAATTCTGGTGTTTTGTGTAGCGCCACTATCGCCAGCAACCCACTTTCAGAGCGCTCTGTAACAGATACCATCTTCATTAGCTTATGGTGATACTCAATTTGTGAACTTGGAAGGATGAAGGAAGGTGTTGGCCCGGGGAGTATCGAACCCTAGGAAATAAATGCCACGTAGATCAAAATATGATATGATATGATGTGGCATTTATAACGCGCCTGTACACAAGTGTTTCTAGGCGCGACAAGACAAGGAGGGGCTAACAAGGGAGGACAAAATAACGATCCTACTAGCCCTTGTGTCAATCAGATCACGCAAGTGCAGGGAAGAGGGAAGGGGAGAAGTGCGAGGGTGGAGGGGAAGGGGGAAGTGCAGGTAACTCACAAGTGCAGCCAGAGGGTGGCTCATAAGTGCAGACAGAGGGACTGTAGGGTTGCAGATACAGACCCTTAAGTGCTGGGGAGCCCGGAGGCAGTGCAAGGGAAACTGGACATACAGGAGCATGAGCCCGAGTTCAGGGGGTGACCAGTGCGCGGAGCAGTCGGGGAATCAGCAAGGGAGCGGAAGAGAGAACGAACGCGGAAGCGATAATGAAGGTCTTGAGTTACTTCCGGAACCGGAGATTGTTCTGCTCAAGTTTGAGAGAGGCAGTGAGGCTGTTCCAGAGGGAGGGCCCAGCCGCGTAGATAGATCTGCCCCCAACTCTCTGCTTGGAGAAGCTTCTCACCCTCATTTGGAGGTGGATGAGCCTAGAGCTCGAGAAGGAAGATGTTTTTGGAAAAGAACGTTGGAGGTGCATACCAGGTGCATCAAAATGGCAGGTGAATAAATTGTCATGAGCATCACAATGCCACGTGGATCAGAATGCTATGTTCTTCAGAATACCACATGCATCAAAATGCTGCGTGCATAGGATGCCACAGGGATAGTGTCATGTGCATCCGAATGCCATGTGGATCAGAATGCCCTGTGGGTGCATCAGAGTGCAATATGGATCAGATTGACACATGGATCAGAATGACACGTGCATCATAATGCCACTTGGATCAAAATACCTATTGCATCAGAGTACCATATGGATGGGAGTGCTGTGTGGATCAGAATGCCACGTGGATTAGAATACCACATGCATCAAACTGCCACGTGGATAGATTGCCATGTGCATCAGAATGCCACATGGATCATAATGTCACTTGCACTGGAGAGCCATGTACATCAGAATACCACATGCGTCAAATTGCCGCGTGCATAGAGTGCCATGTGGATAAGAATGTCAAGTGGATTAGAATGCTATGTGGATCAGAATGTCACGTGGATTAGAATGCTATGTGGATCAGAATACCACTTGGATCAAAATACCTATTGCATCAGAGTACCATATGGATCAGAGTGTTGTGTGGATCCGAATTCCACATGGATTAGAATACCACATGCATCAAACTGCCACCTGGATAGATTGCCATGTGCATTAGAATGCCACATGGATCAGAATGTCACTTGCACCGTAATGCCATGTACATCAGAATACCACATGCGTCAAATTGCCACGTACATAGAGTGCCATGTGGATCAGAATGCCACGTGGATCAGAATGTCATGTGGATCAGAATGTCACGTGGATTAGAATGCTATGTAGATCAGAATACCACTTGGATCAAAATACCTATTGCATCAGAGTACCATATGGATCAGAGTGTTGTGTGGATCCGAATTCCACATGGATTAGAATACCACATGCATCAAACTGCCACGTGGATAGATTGCCATGTGCATCAGAATGCCACATGGATCAGAATGTCACTTGCACCGGAATGCCATGTACATTAGAATACCACATGCGTCAAATTGCTGCGTGCATTGAGTGCCATGTGGATCAGAATGCCACGTGGATAGAGTGTCATGTGCATCAGAATGCCACGTGGACGTGGATCAGAAAGCCATGTGGCTAGATCAGAGTGCAATATGGATCAGATTGCCACCTGCATCAGATTGCCACTTGGATCAGAATACCCAATGTATCAGAATTCCATATGGATCAGAGTGACACGTGGATCAGAATGCCACGTGATAGAGTGTCATGTGCATCAGAATGCCACGTGGACGTGGATCAGAAAGCCATGTGGCTAGATCAGAATGCCACCTGCATCAGATTGCCACTTGGATCAGAATACCCAATGTATCAGAATCCCATATGGATCAGAGTGACATGTGGATCAGAATGCTACGTGCATCAGAATGCCACGTGGATAGAGTGTCATGTGCATCAGAATGCCACGTGGACGTGGATCAGAAAGCCATGTGGCTAGATCAGAGTGCAATATGGATCAGAATGCCACCTGCATCAGATTGCCACTTGGGTCAGAATACCATATGGATCAGAGTGCCACGTAGATCTGGCCGCAGATGTGGAGCCGGAGAGCTCATAATAACCTCAATGTTCTGTACAATATAACGCCGGGACCTGAACAAGTGTCACAGCTGCTTAAAGTGGCGGGCCGTATTTCAGGATCCCAGCTAGGCTGTGGTGCAAACCGAAATACTTCTGTAACTTCCATATTACTTCTCTGCAAAAAAGACTTCATGCTGCCTGGAAGTGCCGCCCAGATTGGCCATTTTCTGGGGGAAGTCTCCGACTATCCAGGCTTGTGGGTTGATGCATATCTTATCTTTCTGTTTCTAATGCATCGCGCTTAATGATGCCATGCATAGAAGCATTGCCATTTCCAGCTGTAGTTGCAATTGGCCCCCGTCGGCTGTGCCCTCTTTATAGGTCAGGGGCAGCAACCTGTGGCTCTCCAGATGTTTCGGGCTATGACTCCCATGATCCCTCGCTACTGAATATGCTGGCTAGGGCTGATGATAGGCGTAGTCTAAAACATCTGGAGAGCCAAAGGTTGCAGACCCCTGGAGCGGGTGAAAGCTGGCTAGACAGACCTGGTTCAGCCAATAAAGCAAAGGGGGGGCTCACCTGCCCAGTGACGGCCAAGCGCAGCAGATAGTGTTGAAGGACCTGACCGCAGTCAATGGCGGGGAGGATTAATTCCCTGAAATGTCAGAATTGACATTCTTGTTTCATATAAACCAGTACTATTCCCTGCTGGACTATTTTCTTAATTCGAGGGTAATAGCTGGTGCAGTTAAGTGTAACAGTGTATCAATCTTTGGCATCGTTCAGGTGCTGCCATGCTACAACTCCGTCTTGTAATGGGGAGACCCACCCTATGCCCCCTGGGTGAGACATGGGGAGACCCACCCTATACCCCCTGCATGAGACATGGGGAGACCCACCCTATGTCCCGGGGTGAGACATGGGGAGACCCACCCTATACCCCCTGGGTGAGACATGGGGAGACCCACCCTATACCCCCTGGATGAGACATGGGGAGACCCACCCTATGTCCCCGGGGTGAGACATGGGGAGACCCACCCTATACCCCCTGGATGAGACATGGGGAGACCCACCCTATGTCCCCAGGGTGAGACATGGGGAGACCCACCCTATACCCCCTGGATGAGACATGGGGAGACCCACCCTATGTCTGCTGGATGAGACATGGGGAGACCCACCCTATGTCCCCTGGATGAGACATGGGGAGACCCACCCTATACCCCCTGGAAGAGACATGGGGAGACCCACCCTATGACCCCTGGATGAGGCATGGGAAGACCCACCCTATGACCCCTGGATGAGACATGGGAAGCCCTACCCTATGCCCCCTGGATGAGACATGGGGAGACCCACCCTGTGCCCCCTGGATGAGACATGGGGAGACCCACCCTGTGCCCCCTGGATGAGACCTGGGGAGACCCACCCTATACCCCCAGCATAAGACATGGGGAGACCCACCCAAGGTCCCCGGGATGACACATGGGGAGACCCACCCTATACCCCCTGCATGAGACATGGGGAGACCCACCCTATGTCCCCAGGGTGAGACATGGGGAGACCCACCCAAGGTCCCCGGGATGACACATGGGGAGACCCACCCTATACCCCCTGCATGAGACATGGGGAGACCCACCCTATGTCCCCGGGGTGAGACATGGGGAGACCCACCCTATGCCCCCTGGGTGAGACATGGGGAGACCCAACCTATACCCCCTGCATGAGACATGGGGAGACCCACCCTATATCCCGGGGTGAAACATGGGGAGACCCACCCTATACCCCCTGGATGAGACATGGGGAGACCCACCCTATGTCTGCTGGATGAGACCTGGGGAGACCCACCCTATGTCCCCTGGATGAGACATGGGGAGACCCACCCTATACCCCCTGGAAGAGACATGGGGAGACCCACCCTATGACCCCTGGATGAGGCATGGGAAGACCCACCCTATGACCCCTGGATGAGACATGGGAAGCCCTACCCTATGCCCCCTGGATGAGACATGGGGAGACCCACCCTGTGCCCCCTGGATGAGACATGGGGAGACCCACCCTGTGCCCCCTGGATGAGACCTGGGGAGACCCACCCTATACCCCCTGGATGAGACATGGGGATACCCACCCTATGCCCCCTGGATGAGACATGGGGAGACCCACCCTATTCCCCATGGATGAGACATGGGGAGACCCACCCTATTCCCCCTGCATGAGACATGGGGAGACCCACCCTATACCCCCTGGATGAGACATGGGGAGACCCACCCTATACCCCCTGGATGAAACATGGGGAGACCCACCCTATGCCCCCTGGATGAGACATGGGGATACCCACCCTATACCTCCTGGATGAGACATGGGGAGACCCACCCTATGACCCCTGGATGAGACATGGGGAGACCCACCCTACACCCCCTGGATGAGACATGGGGAGACCCACCCTATGACCTCTGGATGAGACATGGGGAGACCCACCCTACGACCCCTGGATGAGACATGGGGAGACCTACCCTATACCCCCTGGATGAGACATGGGGAGACCCACCCTATGACCCCTGGATGAGACATGGGGAGACCCACCCTATGTCCCCTGGACGAGACACTTCTTGCAGAATCCTTCTTTACAAATGGTTCCAATTTATTTTGGGATCCACAAATCTACAGCTATTCTTGGGGGTTTTCAAGCTTTTTAAAGGGTAGGGTGATAAAATTGAATTATTTCTTGCATTCACAGAGGCGACGAGAAGATGTGCATGGTTTGGAGAACAACAATAGATGTTCACTACTCCACTTACATTTCACAAACACAGGTGAGTAAAAGGGACCCTTGGCTTAGCCAATACCCAAGTACCACTGAAACAAAAGGAATGGTTTCTGGAAACAGGCACTTACGGTGAACACAGACCTGGATTTTTGACCCAGGCCATTCGCTCAGCTATTAGCACTGGGAATCAACGGAAAGGAAGAAAGGACAAGTGTGACGTCAATCAATAAGAGTGCAGGGGGGAGATTCATGAAGCCGTTATTGAGTATTTCTAGAAATTGCACTTGTAACCTTGTCTATTGTCAAACACTCATGAAGTCTTTCCGAGATGAGTGAATGCTACTGATAGCCGATGAGATGGCGCTGATTACACTTATCGATTGGGCAAAACAAAGGGCCACTTCATCCACCCAGGCCTTGGAAAAAAGCAAGGCTTCTTCTAGCCCTGACTGTCTGGTCTCAGAATCTTACGATCCACTCCAGGTCTTCCAGAATAAAAGCAAGGCTTCTCCTAGCCCTGACTGTCTGATCTCAGAATCTTACGATCCACTCCAGGTCTTCCAGAATAAAAGCAAGGCTTCTCCTAGCCCGGACTGTCTGATCTCGGAATCTTACAATCCATTCCAGGTCTTCCAGGATAAAAGCAAGGCTTCTCCTAGCCCTGACTGTCTGATCTCAGAATCTTACAATTCATTCCAGGTCTTCCAGGATACAAGGAAGGGCCCTAGCCCTGACTGTCTGATCCCGGAATCTTACAATCCCTTCCAGGTATTCGAGGATAAAAGCAAGGCTTCTCCTTGCCCTGACTGTCTGGTCTCAGAATCTTACGATCCATTACAGGTCTTCCAGGATAAAAACAAGGCCCCTAGCCCTGACTGTTTGATCTCAGAATCTTACAATCCATTCCAGGTCTTCCAGGATAAAAGGAAACCCCCTAGCCCTGACTGTCTGATCTCAGAATCTTACAATCCATTCCAGGTCTTCCAGGATAAAAGGAAACCCCTAGCCCTGACTGTCTGATCTCAAAATCTTACAATCCCTTCCAGGATAAAAGCAAGACTTCTCCTAGCCCTGACTATCTGCTCTCAGAATCTTACAATCAATTCCAGGTCTTCCAGGATAAAAACAAGGCCCCTAGCCCTGACTGTCTGGTCTCAGAATCTTACAATCCATTTCAGGTCTTCCAGGATACCCGGTGGTGGGCCCACTTCAGGAAGTTAAGTTCCCGAAAATCCTTATTTTACCTCACCATCCCAGTCAACCTTATCCTTGAAATTAAAACCCATATTTGCAATTTGGTGGAATAAAGCGATTGTTAGTTCTGTGTGAAAAGAAGCGTTAGTGATGGCCACTGACTTAAAAAACAATCCTGTTTTATTTGCAGATGCCAATATGGCTTACACAAAAAAAAAAAACTCAACATTTGTCATAATTTTTTGAATCTGATGGAAGCATCAAAATCAGGTTTGGAAAGCTGTCTCATCTACCTGTGAAAAGTGTCAGCCTCTACCTTGCTGAATCAATATTTGGGGCACATGTGCACCCTCATTTCGGAAACTGGCAAGGTGAGTTGACCCCCTCCACCCCTGCTGTTTGCTCTGCATACAGACCACGTCATTCGGTTCTTCAGCTGTTCCGCAGCACTATGCCAATGGCGCAATGATCTTCCCTCCTGGCCAGGGGAGCCGATTTATGAATTTCCTGGGGGGGGGGGTGGGGCCCAAATACAGGAAGTGACATCACTGGCAGTTATATGACCGCAAATTTGCATGTAGTCGCCAACTTGGTGCAACGGCGCGCGGGGGGGGCGGGTGTTGGCGCGCTCAGCGCAGAACAGTGGAAACATTGGCTAGCATGCACTGCATATACTAAAGTCAAGAAAGAAGGAGATTTAAGCCTTCGAGTTGCATTCCAGTAAAACATCACTGCCCCTACTCCACCGCTCTATAATCGTCCAGCAACACAACTAGGATGAGAGAATTAAATGCTTGCTAAACAGAAGGTACAGCTGCAAGGTGGAGTACCACAACCACCACCAAAAAAAAAGTTCCTAATTCAAGGGAAACGAGAAGTAAAGACGTTTCCCGATTAAAAAGTACCAAGCAAGACGTGTGTGGTGCCATAGTTCAGTAAAACATCAACAATTCAAACTTACAATAGTGCTGCTGTAGATTGGCCAGCCACAAGTGACATTTACTAAGATGTTACCTCTGGGTAACCAGATAGAGTTAGGGATGTAGCTTAATCTTAAACCTTTCAGTGGACACATCAGATGTGCTGCTGAAGTATAATGCAATCCTGACTGAAGTATAATGCAATCAAGTGTGGTTTCAGACTTGGGGGGGAAGAGTGTTAACTGCTTTTAACATTGTAGTTTACCAGAAATTCTGGTAAAGTAGTGTACAATGTTAAAAAGCAGTTACCCAGGCTCACCCTGCACCCAGGTGATGTTTGGGACTGATGGAAGCACTCACATCTAAATGTTGTAGCCATGGTTGTCTCCATGATTTAAAAACTCCCACTTTCCGGGTTTTCAACGTTCATTTGAAACACCCCTTATTCAAAAAATGAAGGAGTCAGTAAAAAAGCCAATGCTGAAAAGCCTATTTCGCACAAGTAGTAAGACCCAAAGGGTAAGAGCGACTGTATAGCAGACCATGCCAATGTAGGATACTCCAGGATTACCTTCAGTCAAAATTCACCCACTGCAATGTTCCTAAATTCAGATTGCAGAGTAGTGTCCGACTGAACCCCAATCAGCTCTTCCTGGGCATCAATTGGATGATGCACCACCTCCTCTGCCAGAAAAGTCTGCATCACCCAGTCATTAATGCCAGCATTTACTTCAGGGAAGTATTCATCAAAGCTGGACCTTAATGTTGTTAGGTGGCTTGCCCAGCTCCAACTGTTCTTTTGCAAAGGTCTAGCTTCCTCTTGAAGGCAAATACTTTTTTATTCATTCTTTCATTCTTTCCTCTGTGTTCCCATGTCCACAGGAATGCCCCCCAAAGGTGGGATTGGGAGTTTCTGGGGTGGTGAGTTCTAGTGGTCTTAGTTTCCTTTATAAAATACACAAATCACATAGTATGTCAACCAGACAATGTATCATTGTGTACAGCTTAAAGGGGGCAACCTGACCCAAAGCAGCACACTAGGAGATGTATTTTGGAACAATCAACATTCTAAACACACCTCTAGTTTAGATTGTAAAGAGTGCTTGTGCTGCAATTACAAGCACCCAGTTAATAAAGTCCAGACTTAAAACACTTGATCAGCATTCAGTGAGTAAAATAACCTTATAAAAATAAAATGTAGCTTTGCATAAAATTACAGAGAATTTTGGGATTATCAGGCACTGGCAAGCGGGCTCTGCTGTTGCTGTGAGAAGTGAGACTTGCAATGGCGACAAATTTAAGGTTAATAGCTGCCGTTTATCACAAGATGGCAGGCCAGCATAGATCTTAACCACTGAATGCCCACTGAACAGCTATAAACCCTTCTATAAATAAAAAAAAAAAAAATATGTCAGCAAGAGGCTGATGTAGAGGAAACAGTGTTAGAAAGCAATGAGGTAAATATACTGTACCATATCCTGTGGGAGGTGATGCCCCCCCCAAGACTCAGTGAAGGCCCCTCGTGTCAAAAGGTTGAAAAGTCCTGCAGTCTCAGTCCCCACAGTCCTAACTTCTCCCCCGCTTTGAGTGGAAGCAGTCTGCGGCACACAGCTTGTAATGCAAATCGCACATTTTAAGCGTCAGGACAAAAAACAGAGAACTGAATACATTGCTGAGGTAAATGAGTTCTGACTGGCAACACTGGTAATACCGTATAGAGCCACATTATCGCACCGCCCAACTATGAGTTTGAGGGCAAAGGTGGAGGAAAATCCTCCAGCATGAAGCTGGAGGTATTTCCTCCACCATACCGCCCAAAATAGAATAATTTGGGATATTACCACCAGCAAAATTACTACCAGCAGTAATACCGCTGAATTCCACCATGGAGTCCTATGGACTCCAATTAATGGGGACTAACACTGCCTACCATCACTTGTAATACGGCAGTAATACCGCCAGACCAAGTGGCAGTAATGGTAGTACAGTTTGGTGGTATCTCGGCAGATTTGCAGGCCAGACAGAGACATCACCTCTCTCCATGTTGTCTTTTATTGTAAAGTGGCGTACCAGGTTTCAGACCTGTAAAATACCCCTGTCTCCTCGGGTGACTCAGACCCCCACCATTCCATCCTACATAAACTTGATGCCCCCAGGCTGTTCTTCTAGTCTACTTTTATTCTACCCATGTAGATCCAGGAATGTCATACTCCTGTTACTTTCATGGATTATTTGACTTCCTGTTCCTTAAAGCCAGGGGTCTTAAACATGTGGCTCTCCAGATGTTTTGGACTAAGACTCCTATGATCCATCACCATTGACTATGCTGGCTGGGGCTGATGAGCATTGTAGTCCAACACATCTGCAGAGCTAAAGGTTGCAGAACCTGGCGTCCAAGCAGAGGCCTGGAACTCCATACTGCCACAAGCACCTTATCATTTGACTCTGGCTCTGAAATAGAGACTTTATGCCGGCCCTTTACCCACAAACACTGGTTGTTAATATTATACCTTGGAGCTGCACGCGTTAATAGCACTAGTGCAAGAAACAGACGTTCAGGACGGCAGTAAAAAGACTTCTGTGGGTCCTATGCGGCCTATGAGTTCACAGGGTTTGGTTGACCAGGGAATAGCACACGAGGCATGGAGTTGGGACAGGATGGCAGGTTAGCTGCTGGCAACCTTTCAGGTGGCAACTGTAAATCCATGAAGAGGGAGCGGAGATGTGCAGTGATTCTTTGCCCCCCTGATTCTCTGATTTGTCAGAGCTACATTTTCAAAGCCTCTCTCTGAATGGAGCATGAGTGCATTCATCTCTCAGTTGACTCACACAGTTATTGTTCTGTCTGCGTCTTTCATTTTTTATAAAACAGCACCCAAGGTTGGTGGCTATCAGGGGGTAGGGAGCCTGGGACGCTCCAAGGACAATGAACTGGCAGCCAGGGGGTTTTAGCAATGCGCTACTTTTGTAAACAAAATGAACCCCCCAAAAATCTTTTTTTTGTGACTGCACCAGTAAATCATCAAGAATCGATGACTGGGAGAGAGGCTGCAGGAGAGCGATTCCCCCTTATTTGTATGGTACAGTAGCACAGATAGGAGAAAGAGGTTGGTTGGCTCTCGACTTACATCTACTTGTTCACTAGCACACCTGGGAGTGGGTAGTTGAACTGGCTTTGGGGTCCCCGTTTCTTTGTGATAGCATACTCTTGAGGGCATACTTTTTTAATGAACATTTAATTGCAACTGCATGTGTATACCAAGTGCTTAATTTGTAAAACAGTAGGTGCCTGTGCCCAAATATGTTCTAGCACTTCTGTGACACTTGGGCAGTTCCACACCACTGCTGCCACCCAGGGTCAGACTGGGACAAGAAATAGGCCCGGTCACCCAAAGAAAAGTGAGCCACCCCTCGCATCAAAATAGTGGCCCACCCCTCGCCTCACGACACTTGACCTCTGATGATATCACCGAAAGTGATGTAATTTGACCCCACACCAAAGTGACATCCCGGGAAGCGATGAAACACAACCTTTCACCCCTTGACAAAATAGGAAGTGGCATCAAATAGCATTGTTCCTAAGTACACTGCGAAAAATATGGTTATGATTTCACTAATGTGATATACATTTCATACAAGAATGGATCACCATATGCATCATTAATATCTATGTGTGTATAGATCCATATTGTCAAATTACTGTGACTCCAAGCAGACGTCCAAGGCCACATGATAATATGGCATTATATAGCACTTACCCTTAAGCTCTTTTTTATAGAACAAATATGCATACAATATCACCAACCTGTGTTGGTACTCATATCGACCCAAGAAGGATGAAAGGTTTTTGAAGAATATAAAATGAAAAAATAAATTTGAAAAAAATGAATTTTTCCCAACAAAATGTTTTCAAACCGGCCCAAGCATGGCCTGAAACTGGCCCTTACTCCCCAGGCTCGATTTCAGCCCGTCTAGGGGCCAATCCGACCCTGCTGCCACCACCCATAGTGTGACAGAGGCTGGTCCTTTGTGGGGCCTCAGGCTCCATTAAGATTCTATTCATGAAGACAAAAAAAGCACACACCTTCTTTTGCCGGGATGACCATCATCAAGGCAAAAGAAGGTGTGCGCTTTTTCTTTTGTCTTCATAAATAGGCTCCTAATGGAGCCTGAGACCTCACAAAGGCCCTGCCCCTGTCGCACTAAGCATGAGTGGCAGGGGCCGTGGTTCCGGCTGCTGCTTGTTAATGAAGCAACAGCCCGACCCTTTGGTCATTTAACCGCTTTTTTTTTTCTTTTCAAACTGTGGATGCGCGCCCCCCTTGGGCATGAGGCTGCGGCCCACCAGAGGGGCGCGCCCCACAGTTTGAAAACCGCTGCCTAAACCCTCCCCTCCAGGACCATACACCAATATGAGTCCTAGAGGGGAGGGCTTCATCGCACATTTTCGCGATAATACCCGGCCTGAGAGAAGTGATGCAGTATCGATGGAAAGGGCCATCGATGCTGCATCACTTCTCTCCTGCGTGGGGGGGGGGGGGTGCTCAGCCCCGACTTGATTTTGCGGGGGGGGGGGGGGGTCGGGCCCCGGAGAGGAACGTTTTGATGTATATTGAGTTGATGTATAGGTAGGAATTTGGGTGTACATGTGTTCAAGATCAAAGTGGGCGGCAAGACCCAAAATAAAGTACAGGCACCCACATAACCCTTCAGTGGCATCTAGTATATCTTGGATTAGGGAGGATGGGGCCGAGATCCAGAACGTGCATTCTATACTGGCCTTTCTGTACCAGCATGCATTGCGGTATACCTTGCATTACGTTTTCAAGAAAGTGGAATTGTCTTGACAGCTCTGCCTGAGCCTACACTTATATGCACATTTCTCATATTGAGTATATATAGAAGCGGGGGGGGGGGGGGGCATTTCACCCAGCTTTAATATTGTACTATTGATCTTCCAAATGTATTGCTCCTGGGTTTTGCAGACTGCGAGAAATGTGAGTAATTTGCACTTATGCTTCCTTTTGTGAATCCGATGGATTATGCAAATGCGTGAATCACGCATCTAAAGTGAGTGCAAGGGTTTTTATTTTTGGGGCAAGCACTTCTTTTTTACATTGTGTGGTTAGAGGCCTCTATTGCATTATAATGAACTTGATCAGGCTATGTGTTCCTAAGTATTAAGCCTACTTCTTAGCCTGTGCTTCCTTAAACTTCCAGCCCTCATTTTAGCCCCTGTGTTCCTAAACTGTCAGCCCTCATTTTAGCCCCTGTGTTCCTAAGCAGTCAGCCCTCATCTTAGCCCCGTTCCTAAACAGTGAGCCCTCATCTTAGCCCCTGTGTTCCTAAACTGTCAGCCCTCATTTTAGCCCCTGTGTTCCTAAACAGTCAGCCTTCATTTTGGCCCCGTGTCCCTAAACAGTCAGCCCTCATCTTAGCCCCTATGTTCCTAAACAGTCAGCCTTCATCTTAGCCACCGTGTTCCTAAGCAGTCAGCCCTCATCTTAGCCCCGTTCCTAAACAGTGAGCCCTCATGTTATCCCCTGTGTTCCTAAACAGTCAGCCCTCATTTTAGCCCCCTGTTCCTAAACAGCCAACCTTCATCTTAGCGACGGTGTTCCTAAACAGTCAGCCCTCATCTTAGCCCTTGTGTTCCTAAATAGTCAGCCCTCATTTTAGCACCTGTGTTCCTAAACAGTGAGCCTTCATTTTAGCCCGTGTTCCTAAACAGTAAGCCCTCATCTTAGCCCCTGTGTTCCTAAACAGCCAGCCCTCATCGTAGCCCCCGTTCCTAAACAGTCAGCCCTCATTTTAGCAACGGTGTTCCTAAACAGTCAGCCCTCATCTTAGCCCCTGTGTTCCTAAATAGTCAGCCCTCATCTTAGCACCTGTGTTCCTAAACAGCGAGCCTTCATTTTAGCCCATGTTCCTAAACAGTTAGCCCTCATCTTAGCCTCTGTGTTCCTAAACAGTAAGCCCTAATCTTAGCCCCCTGTTCCTAAACAGTGTGCCTTCATTTTAGCCCGTGTTCCTAAAGAAGTCATCCCTCATCTTAGCCTCTGTGTTGCTAAACAGTGAGCCTTCATCTTAGCCCCCTGTTCCTACACTGTGAGCCTTCATTTTATCCCGTGTTACTAAACAGTCAGCCCCCATCTTAGCCCCCGTGTTCCTAAACAGTCAGCCCTCATCTTAGCCCCTGTGTTCCTAAACAGTCAGCCCTCATTTTAGCCCCCGTGTTCCTAAACAGTCAGCCCTCATCTTAGCCCCCGTGTCCCTAAACAGTCAGCCCTCATTTTAGCCCATGTGTTCCTAAACAGTCAGCCCTCATCTTAGCCAATGTGTTCCTAAACAGTCAGCCCTCATCTTGGCCCCCGTGTTCCTAAACAGTCAGCCCTCATCCTAGCCCCTGTGTTCTTAAACAGTCAGCCTTCATTTTAGCCACCGTGTTCTTAAACAGCCAGATTTCCTCTAGACCCAGCGTTTCTAAACAGTCAGCCCTCATCTTGGCCCCCGTGTTTCTAAACAGTCAGCCCTCATCTTGGCCCCCGTGTTTCTAAACAGTCAATCATCATTTTAGCCCCCGGTTCCTAAACAGTCAGCCCTCATCTTCGCCCCCGTGTTTCTAAACAGTCAGCCCTCATCTTAGCCCCCTCTTCCTAAACAGTCAGCCCTCATCTTAGCCCCCTCTTCCTAAACAGTCAGCCCTCATTTTAGCCCCCTCTTCCTAAACAGCCAGCCCTCATATTAGCCCCCTCTTCCTAAACAGTCAGCCCTCATCTTGGCCCCCGTGTTTCTAAACAGTCAGCCCTCATCTTAGACCCCTCTTCCTAAACAAATTAACAAGGGGGGTCCTGGGAGTCCCTCTGCCAGACATTAGTCCTGGTTATGAGAGACTTACCCAGAGTCTTTAGCTCACTATCTTTCACAGAGAAGAAATATCCCAAACATATCAGTCTTTGTCCTGCCCTGGGGCAGTCCAGCACCGAAATGCTAGGCAATTCTCCTCTGAACAAGAGTACCAACAGCATCCCCAGACACGTGTTTCGGTCTGGTTGGACCTCATCAGTAGGGAGGAGCTGTGCCTCTCTAAGAGTAGTGAGCAAGGGGTCCACGTCTGGATTCCCCTAGTAACTTAGGGTGAGACCCAAAGTTACTTGAATATGCAAATTAACAAGGGGGGTCCTGGGAGTCCCTCTGCCAGACATTAGTCCTGGTTACGAGAGACTTACCCAGAGTCTTTAGCTCACTATCTTTCACAGAGAAGAAATATCCCAAACATATCAGTCTTTGTCCTGCCCTGGGGCAGTCCAGCACCGAAATGCTAGGCAATTCTCCTCTGAACAAGAGTACCAACAGCATCCCCAGACACGTGTTTCGGTCTGGTTGGACCTCATCAGTAGGGAGGAGCTGTGCCTCTCTAAGAGTAGTGAGCAAGGGGTCCACGTCTGGATTCCCCTAGTAACTTAGGGTGAGACCCAAAGTTACTTGAATATGCAAATTAACAAGGGGGGTCCTGGGAGTCCCTCTGGCAGACATTAGTCCTGGTTACGAGAGACTTACCCAGAGTCTTTAGCTCACTATCTTTCACAGAGAAGAAATATCCCAAACATATCAGTCTTTGTCCTGCCCTGGGGCAGTCCAGCACCGAAATGCTAGGCAATTCTCCTCTGAACAAGAGTACCAACAGCATCCCCAGACACGTGTTTCAGTCTGGTTGGACCTCATCAGTAGGGAGGAGCTGTGCCTCTCTAAGAGTAGTGAGCAAGGGGTCCACGTCTGGATTCCCCTAGTAATTTAGGGTGAGACCCAAAGTTACTTGAATATGCAAATTAACAAGGGGGGTCCTGGGAGTCCCTCTGCCAGACATTAGTCCTGGTTACGAGAGACTTACCCAGAGTCTTTAGCTCACTATCTTTCACAGAGAAGAAATATCCCAAACATATTAGTCTTTGTCCTGCCCTGGGGCAGTCCAGCACCGAAATGCTAGGCAATTCTCCTCTGAACAAGAGTACCAACAGCATCCCCAGACACGTGTTTCGGTCTGGTTGGACCTCATCAGTAGGGAGGAGCTGTGCCTCTCTAAGAGTAGTGAGCAAGGGGTCCACGTCTGGATTCCCCTAGTAACTTAGGGTGAGACCCAAAGTTACTTGAATATGCAAATTAACAAGGGGGGTCCTGGGAGTCCCTCTGCCAGACATTAGTCCTGGTTACGAGAGACTTACCCAGAGTCTTTAGCTCACTATCTTTCACAGAGAAGAAATATCCCAAACATATCAGTCTTTGTCCTGCCCTGGGGCAGTCCAGCACCGAAATGCTAGGCAATTCTCCTCTGAACAAGAGTACCAACAGCATCCCCAGACACGTGTTTCGGTCTGGTTGGACCTCATCAGTAGGGAGGAGCTGTGCCTCTCTAAGAATAGTGAGCAAGGGGTCCACGTCTGGATTCCCCTAGTAACTTAGGGTGAGACCCAAAGTTACTTGAATATGCAAATTAACAAGGGGGTCCTTGGAGTCCCTCTGCCAGACATTAGTCCTGGTTACGAGTGACTTACCCAGAGTCTTTAGCTCACTATCTTTCACAGAGAAGAAATATCCCAAACATATCAGTCTTTGTCCTGCCCTGGGGCAGTCCAGCACCGAAATGCTAGGCAATTCTCCTCTGAACAAGAGTACCAACAGCATCCCCAGACACGTGTTTCGGTCTGGTTGGACCTCATCAGTAGGGAGGAGCTGTGCCTCTCTAAGAGTAGTGAGCAAGGGTTCCACGTCTGGATTCCCCTAGTAACTTAGGGTGAGACCCAAAGTTACTTGAATATGCAAATTAACAAGGGGGGTCCTGGGAGTCCCTCTGGCAGACATTAGTCCTGGTTACGAGAGACTTACCCAGAGTCTTTAGCTCACTATCTTTCACAGAGAAGAAATATCCCAAACATATCAGTCTTTGTCCTGCCCTGGGGCAGTCCAGCACCGAAATGCTAGGCAATTCTCCTCTGAACAAGAGTACCAACAGCATCCCCAGACACGTGTTTCAGTCTGGTTGGACCTCATCAGTAGGGAGGAGCTGTGCCTCTCTAAGAGTAGTGAGCAAGGGGTCCACGTCTGGATTCCCCTAGTAATTTAGGGTGAGACCCAAAGTTACTTGAATATGCAAATTAACAAGGGGGGTCCTGGGAGTCCCTCTGCCAGACATTAGTCCTGGTTACGAGAGACTTACCCAGAGTCTTTAGCTCACTATCTTTCACAGAGAAGAAATATCCCAAACATATTAGTCTTTGTCCTGCCCTGGGGCAGTCCAGCACCGAAATGCTAGGCAATTCTCCTCTGAACAAGAGTACCAACAGCATCCCCAGACACGTGTTTCGGTCTGGTTGGACCTCATCAGTAGGGAGGAGCTGTGCCTCTCTAAGAGTAGTGAGCAAGGGGTCCACGTCTGGATTCCCCTAGTAACTTAGGGTGAGACCCAAAGTTACTTGAATATGCAAATTAACAAGGGGGGTCCTGGGAGACATTAGTTCCCCTAGTAACTTAGGGTGAGACCCAAAGTTACTTGAATATGCAAATTAACAAGGGGGGTCCTGGGAGTCCCTCTGCCAGACATTAGTCCTGGTTACGAGTGACTTACCCAGAGTCTTTAGCTCACTATCTTTCACAGAGAAGAAATATCCCAAACATATCAGTCTTTGTCCTGCCCTGGGGCAGTCCAGCACCGAAATGCTAGGCAATTCTCCTCTGAACAAGAGTACCAACAGCATCCCCAGACACGTGTTTCGGTCTGGTTGGACCTCATCAGTAGGGAGGAGCTGTGCCTCTCTAAGAGTAGTGAGCAAGGGGTCCACGTCTGGATTCCCCTAGTAACTTAGGGTGAGACCCAAAGTTACTTGAATATGCAAATTAACAAGGGGGGTCCTGGGAGTCCCTCTGCCAGACATTAGTCCTGGTTACGAGAGACTTACCCAGAGTCTTTAGCTCACTATCTTTCACAGAGAAGAAATATCCCAAACATATCAGTCTTTGTCCTGCTCTGGGGCAGTCCAGCACCGAAATGCTAGGCAATTCTCCTCTGAACAAGAGTACCAACAGCATCCCCAGACACGTGTTTCGGTCTGGTTGGACCTCATCAGTAGGGAGGAGTTGTGCCTCTCTAAGAGTAGTGAGCAAGGGGTCCACGTCTGGATTCCCCTAGTAACTTAGGGTGAGACCCAAGCTACTCCTCACTGATGACGCCCAACAAGGCTGAAACATGTCTGGGGATGCTTGTGGTCTCGTGCAGAAGGGATGTGACCTAGCAGTTCGGGCTGGACTACCCCTTTGGGGGTGGGACCAAGCCTGATTTGCATATGGTTTTTTCCCATTTTGTAATGGCTTGGCAGGCGAAGAACGATGGTCTGGAGGGTTGCCCAGAGCAATGCCAGAGGTCAAGATTTATTCTAAACCTTCCAGCCATCAACTCTTTTGTTTTGCTATTGTCACCCGGAGTGGAAAGGGTATGCCCAGACGTGGGTCCCTTGCCTGCTGGGCCTAGAGACCCAAGCTACTCCTCACTGATGACGCCCAACAAGGCTGAAACATGTCTGGGGATGCTTGTGGTCTCGTGCAATAGGGATGTGACCTAGCAGTTCGGGCTGGACTACCCCTTTGGGGGTGGGACCAAGCCTGATTTGCATATGGTTTTTTCCCATTTTGTAATGGCTTGGCAGGCGAAGAACGATGGTCTGGAGGGTTGCCCAGAGCAATGCCAGAGGTCAAGATTTATTCTAAACCTTCCAGCCATCAACTCTTTTGTTTTGCTATTGTCACCCCGAGTGGGAAGGGTATGCCCAGACGTGGGCCCCTTGCCTGCTGGGCCTAGAGACCCAAGCTACTCCTCACTGATGACGCCCAACAAGGCTGAAACATGTCTGGGGATGCTTGTGGTCTCGTGCAGAAGGGATGTGACCTAGCAGTTCGGGCTGGACTACCCCTTTGGGGGTGGGACCAAGCCTGATTTGCATATGGTTTTTTCCCATTTTGTAATGGCTTGGCCGGCGAAGAACGATGGTCTGGAGGGTTGCCCAGAGCAATGCCAGAGGTCAAGATTTATTCTAAACCTTCCAGCCATCAACTCTTTTGTTTTGCTATTGTCACCCCGAGTGGGAAGGGTATGCCCAGACGTGGGTCCCTTGCCTGCTGGGCCTAGAGACCCAAGCTACTCCTCACTGATGACGCCCAACAAGGCTGAAACATGTCTGGGGATGTTTGTGGTCTCGTGCAGAAGGGATGTGACCTAGCAGTTCGGCTGGACTACCCCTTTGGTTGTGGGACCAAGCCTGATTTGCATATGGTTTTTTCCCATTTTGTAATGGCTTGGCAGGCGAAGAACGATGGTCTGGAGGGTTGCCCAGAGCAATGCCAGAGGTCAGGATTTATTCTAAACCTTCCAGCCATCAACTCTTTTGTTTTGCTATTGTCACCCCGAGTGGGAAGGGTATGCCCAGACGTGGGTCCCTTGCCTGCTGGGCCTAGAGACCCAAGCTACTCCTCACTGATGACGCCCAACAAGGCTGAAACATGTCTGGGGATGCTTGTGGTCTCGTGCAGAAGGGATGTGACCTAGCAGTTCGGGCTGGACTACCCCTTTGGGGGTGGGACCAAGCCTGATTTGCATATGGTTTTTTCCCATTTTGTAATGGCTTGGCAGGCGAAGAACGATGGTCTGGAGGGTTGCCCAGAGCAATGCCAGAGGTCAAGATTTATTCTAAACCTTCCAGCCATCAACTCTTTTGTTTTGCTATTGTCACCCCAAGTGGGAAGGGTATGCCCAGACGTGGGTCCCTTGCCTGCTGGGCCTAGAGACCCAAGCTACTCCTCACTGATGACGCCCAACAAGGCTGAAACATGTCTGGGGATGCTTGTGGTCTCGTGCAGAAGGG
This sequence comes from Ambystoma mexicanum, assembly GCF_040938575.1. NCBI lineage: Eukaryota > Metazoa > Chordata > Amphibia > Caudata > Ambystomatidae > Ambystoma > Ambystoma mexicanum. Next base: position 209,539,709 of record NC_090940.1, read on the forward strand.
ATGTGACCTAGCAGTTCGGGCTGGACTACCCCTTTGGGGGTGGGACCAAGTCTGATTTGCATATGGTTTTTTCCCATTTTGTAATGGCTTGGCAGGCGAAGAACGATGGTCTGGAGGGTTGCCCAGAGCAATGCCAGAGGTCAAGATTTATTCTAAACCTTGCAGCCATCAACTCTTTTGTTTTGCTATTGTCACCCCGAGTGGGAAGGGTATGCCCAGACGTGGGTCCCTTGCCTGCTGGGCCTAGAGACCCAAGCTACTCCTCACTGATGACGCCCAACAAGGCTGAAACATGTCTGGGGATGCTTGTGATCTCGTGCAGAAGGGATGTGACCTAGCAGTTCGGGCTGGACTACCCCTTTGGGGGTGGGACCAAGCCTGATTTGCATATGGTTTTTTCCCATTTTGTAATGGCTTGGCAGGCGAAGAACGATGGTCTGGAGGGTTGCCCAGAGCAATGCCAGAGGTCAAGATTTATTCTAAACCTTCCAGCCATCAACTCTTTTGTTTTTCCCTCTTCCTAAACAGTCAGCCCTCATTTTAGCCCCCCCTCATCTTAAACCCCGCTTCCTAAACAGTCAGCCTTCATCTTAGCCCCCTCTTCCTAAACAGTCAGCCCTCATCTTAACCCCTTGGCTGAACATTATAGAACAAGCAAACGTTTGACGAGTGGAATGATACTGTTGGAATATTGTGGCAATATTCGTGTATGAACAATACATAGAAAAACGAGTTATTTCAAATACAGCTACTTGACAAAGTTAAACAGAATAATATTTACTCAACAAAATGTTCAATCACTTAAAGTGTCATTGTCAGTTTTGTTTAACTCTATATAAGTTATCTGTCATAAAGTGGCCTTGGGATCTAGAAGGGCCCAGAGACCACACTTATTCCTTAAACAGCTCTGTATTCAAAACCAGACGGAAAGCTTGACCCAAGCCTGGGAATAGTACACTCGGCTCCTCTATCTTGAATAATAACGCCGACCAAGACAAGCACAGAGCTTGGGTAAAATCGTACAGTAGCACAACAGCTGGAACCAAACACTGGAATAACACACTCAAATCCTAAGTCTTGATTAATAAATCCAGCCACCAACCCTTCTGTGCCTCTTTCTTTCTTGCTAACTTATGGGGACCATAAGTTCTGGGGTTCTGTTCACTCAAAGGCCATACTCCTTCCTGGTACTCCCGACGAGTCTACAAACTAAAAGTCTCTCATATCTCCCAAGTCTTGGGAATCTCCCTGGGACTTTCTCCATTACTCGCTGTCTTCTTGCCCTCATGGGCACTCGTTCATAGGCTCCGGTATGCTGAGCGGTCTCCTTCTGTAGGGTCGTGTTTAGCGTTTGAGGGAGTCAGCTGTGAGGTCCAATTCCTTGGTGCTGGGCCCCCACTCATAAGAAAGGGAACTATAATGGTATAATGGCAAGCAGGCAGGAGAATAATTGAAGGTGTCCCTTGTTTCTCTCTCACCTCCTGAAGGTCTCGCCATAGGCAAGTACCTACTGGCATTCTCCCATTCCTCGTCCCCGCTAGCCACTAGCTTTACCTAGCTCTCCTGGACGCGCTGCCATGTGTTTATTCCTCTGCACACTCTTGGTCACCCATGTTAGCCAGTGGAAGTGGGTGAATCTTTATTTGGAAGGGTGCAACTAAGTCCCAATAATGTGTGCTATCATTGGAGTATAGCAGGGAGCCATAGGTAACCATGTCTACTCAAGGGTCCTTCCGCTGAGAACATTCATAAAGTAATGGGTTAAAAAGGTGCATTTCACAGCACCATTTATGAAACATTGGTAAAAAGCAATGCATTTTACAATAGATTTTTGTAGGGTAACACTAGACAAAACCCAATACATGCCAAGTCACCAACAGTACAGAGGAGGATTTGTTTAACACATTTCCCATTATGCCTTTGCCCACAATGTATACTAGTATTCTGCCAATGTTATAAGACATTTACATGCTGACTTTGCCCAATAATGCCAGTATTTCGAATCTATGTGATCACTGCGCCGCCTGTAATTCCACCGACGAAAATGTCGACTACAATTACGCCGCAGTGCAGTGATCAGATCCGCAAACCTGCACCCCCACAGCTCCCCACGTGCCTTTACTGTAGCGCACTTCTGTGTACACTGCCAACAGCCTTGTACCCCTGCAGCATCAGTTCCACCCACTTACGTGGGGCTTTGCTGACACCGCGGGGTCCTTTGCTTTTTTAACTTCTCCGCCGCTTACCGTAATTGTAAGCAGGGGACACCCCTGTAACTCCTGTTACTGTGTCCAAGTAGAGCGGGGGACACCCCCGCAACCCCGCTCTGCTTGGGCACATTAATGGGGGTCCGAATTTTCGTACCGCTCTCAGGCGCAGTGTTAGTAATGTTTCCACGATTTTTGTATGATTCCAGCATTTGTACTCTAAAGAGGAAATTAAATGCTGGCTGTGTTTATATATGGCAAAATTCCTACATAAGAAAACACAGATGTTGGTTTTGCCCATAATGCCACTTTAAGAACACATTTTCATGCTGGCTGTGTCCTTATAAGCCAGTATCCCACATAAGAGCACACATGTTTTTGTGCATGGTACACTAATGCAACTGTAAGAAGTCCATGCTGGCTGTGCCAATATATGCCAGCATTGACCGGTATGATACATTGCTGGGCCCTCCCCAGTAGAGGATTATAGCCCTTTCTTTTTCTTTCAGTTGCGCTCTCTCCATCACTCACTCATTCCTCCTCGTCACATTATTGCTGGTTTGTACCAACTGAACGATCGGTATTACTCACTCACTGTTCTTCTTCATGTTAGTCTTACCAGGTATTATTTCAGGTTGGATCTTGGATAACAGACAGTGTCTTGATCTGCTGGGCCTTTCTGAAGTTGTGACATTACTGTTGATCCAAGAGTGTTGGATTTTGGGAGTTCCTCTGCGGAATGGGAGTCCTTGTCCCCAAGGGGGGAGTCTCTCCCTGTGAGGTGCCGCTTGCCACCACTTCTACAGGGACGTCATTTAGGGGTCGCCAGAGGTCCTAAGAGTGACCGCTGCCAATTGGCCAGCGACCTCTGTCAATCTCTTGCGACCGCTGGCCATCGACCAATCAGAGGAGAAGGGGGCATGGCCACAGCGTCCTGTGACGCTTGTGGTCCTCCATTTTGATTTCCATTTTGTTGCGCACGTGTAAACGTATGCTGCTGCTGCAGCGTTTCAAGTCTCGCGACTTGGTAAGTACTGCCCCTGGGACTCGTCTGTGTGTGTGGGGTGGCGGCGGTGCGCACTGCTGCCAGCCACTGTGACCGTCGGTGCGGGTGCCGTGCAGCTGTGGTGGTTTCGCTTTGATTTATTTGAAAGCCTGGCTGCCAGCCGCGCAGCCCAGGGCCCAGGACCCTGCGGCGACGCCGCAGGCGAGGACACACGGCCTCTGGCACGGCAGAGACATGTCTCTGCCATGCCGGCCCGGTGGCCGTGTCGTGTGCCCTCGCCTGCGGCGTCACCGTCACCGCCGGGTCCTGGGGCTGCGCGGCCGGCAGCCAGGCTTTCAAATAAAAACTAAATGAAACCATCTCTGCGAGGCAGCCCCTAGTTGGTCCTCGCTGTGCCCGCCGCAGGTGGCTTGTTACTCCAGAGCCCATGGGGTGCCTGTGCCTCAGCCTCCTCCCTACCCAGTGCTCGGCTCACCTCTGACTCCTTCCTTTGCATACTTGCCAACATTCTGTGACCAAAAACCAGCCATCATCTGCCTGTTATTTTGGCCCATGCCTGTGGTTATCTGCACAATATGTGCCTTTGCCTCCCAGTCCACACTGTGCCTATGGCTCTCTGCCCACATGTGCCCCATGGCTCTGTGCTTGCTGGTGTGACTTCCAGTTTACTTTGTGCTTGTGTTTTCTGGGTACTCTTCCACCACAATGTGCTCCTGGTCCTGAGAACATCACGCGCATGTGGTTCTCTTCCATGTGCTTCTCTCCCAGTCCAGTCTCGGCCATGATGCGTCTGTGCCTCCGGCACACGCCTGAGGTTCTCTGGACAGTGCACACTATGTGCGCCTGGTTCTCAGTCCACACCGTGCCTGCGGCTCCCGGCCATCCTAAGTGTGTTGCTCCCTGGCGCTCACGTGCCAATGGCTCTATGCCCACCCTGGATGTGGCGATGACTCTCTGCCCACCACGTGCTCCTGGTGTCTTGCCTGCCCTGTGTTCGTGGCTCCATACAAGAATGTATCCAAAATAGATGTAGAGTTTTTCAAGTTTAAAAAATAATAATATGCATAACATTGACATCACAGGAAATTACAAAACATAGATTGTTGGCACAGCAGTATTGAAGCATTCTAAAATACACAACCCATCAAACAGCACAACATCGAAAGATGTTCAAATGTTACAAATGTGTAATTCTGAATGGTAAGTTAACACCAAATTCAATTACCTAACTTTAACAGAAGGTAATCACACAGAGCTGGTAGGCAACTTTTGTCACTGCTCTGTAGCCGCAGCCTGGGCAATACATATGTATTCCTGCAGTGCAAGTTGAACACTGAATGACATGGAGACTGATACCCCCCTCAGTCTGATAGGCAGATGCTCTGTGATGGTGTTACGCTGTGCCACTTGCCTTCACTGGTGGTTCACCTAAGGGTTATCCCAGCAAGAGTGCAGGACAGAGTCACGTCGCTGTCAGGTCAGTGGATTGGTCTGAGCCCAATCTAAGTAATCCCCTAGCTGCCCACTGTACAGACAGACTAATTCATGTGTTGTATGAATGTGCCCCCGTGTATTCTAAAGCACGGTAACCCCCAGGGTCGGACTGGGGCATGACATGGTCTCCAGCACCAATGAAAAAGTGGCCTGCAGTTGCAAATTGCTATTCATTCCTTTTGTGACACTGTTTGAATAATACCCAAGGTTTTTTTTGGGATAAAATGTGATGAAAATTGTGCATTTTAAAGAATATATGTATTCAGCGAAACTGGTCAAAGCTACTAACAGTACAAAACTGGGGGTCCCTAACCATCATGTTGAGATGCCTCCCCACCCGCACATCTTCAACCAGGCCTGAGCAGCAGAGCCGCTGTATGAATGCTGTGAGTGCGCTGCAGGCTTGTGAGTGTGGGGAGCACTGCCTACCCTGATCCAGGGAGGAGGGTCACTAGGAGGATCCCACACTGTTCAATTATGATTAGAGAATATGTGCACGTGTGCTTTAGTAACCCCCATTCATGGGTAGGAAGTTACTCCACTATTGATGCTTGGAAGCTTCTAATGCTGACCCACATCTAGGGTTGTCCTTCTTCTGGCCCGAAGGGGATTTAGTCACAAACACCCGCAGTGCTTTGTGTCTTCAAAAAGTCACCATTGAAGGATTAAAATGTGTAAATATCTAAAGTTGGTAATCTCAGAATTCCATGCTCATATTGTCTATGTGGCGAATCCTAAAATGGGCTATTACGATACTGCTACATTTTTCATATGCTTGGCTACATTTTGGATTGGTAGTTCCGTCTGGAAAAATATATGCACTTATCATAGTATATTAGAAGTCTTCCCTATCACCTATTTCCCATTTATATGACGTTAGACTGCTGTTGACTTCCCGGCATCTGAACTTCGGCAAAGCCCTGGTTTTGGGGAGCTGAGATTTGCAGGGGTGTGTGTTTTGTGAATTGCTGTTCAAAGGTATGGATATTTGGGCGTGCTGCTGTCCCAGAGAATTCCATAGCTTGAGGCTTTATTATATTTTTTCAGGGTCCTAGTTGACCTAATGCGAATTTCTATGCTACATGCGTGTCTCAGTGAGCACATGGGTTACTGTAGGAACTGCCATACTGTCTTTGCTCAAGTTCTGTGGTTCTAAATTGTTGCTCATTGCCATGCAACTGATTGTGTGTTCTGTGTGTTTGTGTGAATAGTACTAATTGTTGGAATGTGTACCATTGTGGAGAGGTGCGGGGTGTGGAGGACAATGAACATGTAGGAACAGAAACCTAGGCATATAAAGAGTGTTGGTGAGTCTGGGAGTAATGCAAAATGCAGCCAGGATTTTTTTCCCCCATAAAATATGGGGACAGGACTGATGAGGCTTTTGGTACTGAAGTTTGTATCACTCAGTAATGCCCTGTATGCCTTGAACACATTTTGAACTAATCTTTTGGCAGCCAAAATAACACAAGAAGATGAATCATTAAAAACTGAGGATGCCATACATGTTTTCTGGTGAAATATTCTCCCTCTCCCCTTTTATCCTGGCTTTCCCCTATCCCCATGCCCGCCTATCCGTCCCTGTCCCCCCAGAATGTGATTTCGCTCTGTAGTCCTGTTGCAATAACAGGGCAGATCCACATAAAGAGGGAATTGCGGTTCATACACTTCATGTGACAACATGAACCTTGACACTGCTACATACGATGATCCATTCTTGTATGAAATGTCACAATACACTGATATCGTAACCATTTTTTCTTAGTGCACTGAGGGATAATGCTTTATGAGGCCAAATGACATCCCTTCCTGTGGGGTGTGGTCTAATGACATCACTTCCTTGTGCCTCTTCTCGTTTCCGCTCCTTTCAGCTCCTTGCCCCCCTACACCAGAACTCCCTCCCTCCTTCTATCCGCTCCATCCCCACCTATTCCTCCTTCCGCGCCTCCTTGAAATCACTCCTTCTCCATTCCCCACCCTGACACCCTTATCCCCTTTAACATTTCTCACTCTCCTCTAGTACCCCCTTCATACTTCTCTTTACCTGCCCCTTTCTCTCCTACGTTCACCCCTCTTGTTACTCCTCACTCTATTCCCCATTCTCTCTCCTTCCTTTCCCTTCCCCACTCCCTCCTTTCTTCTTTATCCTCATAGGCAAATTGTTCTGCATACTGTTTTACTGGTTTGATTCATATTTTGTTATTTGCTTCTACTGTTTTCATGTTCTATGTATTCTTGTTGTTAAATTGTAAAGCGCTTTCGAGTAAAGCGCTATATAAAAACAATAAATACAAACACATCCTCTGTAAATAGGGGCTCTATGAATGTGCTTACTGTCTTAGTGGATTCTTACGAACCAGTGACTCAAAACACTGACCCTCAAGACTATACTGTGTGCCACCAATAGTTATGATTTGGTTTTGGCCCTGTGCACCAACACACCAGCCAATGCACCGTTTTAGGGAATGCACCAAAGGTTTGATGATTTGGTCCCTCTTTGAATGACTCCATTCTCATGCAGAAAATCTGTGCTAGGGTTCCTTGCAAGACTCTACCGTGTGGTCCGTTGCGTATGGCTGACCGTGACGTGAGACCCCGGGGGTGCGTCCTTGAATCAAGTATCGCTTTGCCAGCGAAACTGTTTGAATGGTTAGGCGTTTGCCAAACACAATGAAAGGTGCATTGATCTTCGCGAGCGCGCGGAAGGGGATGGCTTTTGAATAAATGTCGCTCTCATCACACTAATTAATTGGCCTGCTGATTTGCTGCTCAAAATTGTGTGCGCGGTGGACGCGCTTTGCACTCTGCAGGTTCTTGGGGGGCTTGGGAACTGTGTGAGATTGACTACGCTGTGACAGGGGACAAAAATAACTTTCTTTTTTCAGAAAAACGGCAGGTTCGCTGTCAGCGTTCCAGAGTTCTCAGCGTAAGAGACGGCAGCTTTTCTGACACCGTGAAACAGGCTTTTATTTAACAGAAGGCTAATCTTCCCAGCATGGACTAACGATAGAATCGAACATGAGGGCTGCACCTGCACAGCACACGGAGCGCTCGTACTAGTGCAGCCCAACACGTTAATAGTTCGCAGTGCACCTATGACAGCTGTAAGCAATCAAACGGCCTTGCCAACCGCCAGAAAACCACTCACCTTGTCCAAGAGACAGGGGCTGCTGCCAGCTGCTCTCATTTCAGTTATTAATATGAAACCTCATTAATTTTACTGTTCTATATGCAGTTTATTTGTAAATACTTATAAATATTGTTAGACCACTGTGACGAAGCATACATCAACCAAGAAAAGAAAGCATTGTGTTAAGTAGACCTCACAATTGCAATGACATTCTCAACCCAAGGCGTAGCATCTTCAGGTAGTGGCTTCAGCAAGCAAAGACTAACAGAGAAATTCCAAGATGGCCGACCTGGTGTATGTCATCTGGGCTTCCCCTGCTTTGTGAAATGGGCCAGAACGAGAAGCATGATGGGAAAAGAAGGGCTACAACTCCCAGAGCCAATACAGTTCTAAAGAAGGGGGAGGGAAGCTTCCTATAAATGAAGGCTCAAGAAGAGGGATGTCGAAAAAGCAGGGTTGCTAAAGGAGAGTCAGGTCATCATCTTGAGCAGGAGCGAGCAACGAGCTGCAGGACAGAGAGCGGTTGATGGAGACAGTGTCTGACTGCACACATCTCTGGAAAATGCGGAGAAGCGCCTAGAACCTGATAGGCAGAGAGGACCATGAAAAGTGCCTAGATCCTAAGAGGGGCACCAAGATGACTGAGGTATGAATAAAACCTTAAGAGCTTGCGTTGAGAACATTTTGAGAGAACCTAGAAAGGACACAGATGGTCATTCTTGGTCTGTTCCATTTCGAATCAACAGTACAGTGGTATTCTTTGTCTCCCTGCTGCCCCCCAAAGTAGGCCTGCTATTGTTGTACATGCCTTTATCTAGGAGTAATGAGCTCTAAGTACAGTGATCAAATGTGCATCATTGATGTTGGAGGTCACGCTGTTTAAGACGTTTGCCCCATAGAAGTACTGGCTAGAATGTAACTTGCACTGGCCTTCTGGAGCCAGCTAGAATGTAACTTGCTACATAAGCATCTGGTGTTTTGTGCTGGCCTTCTGGAGCCAGCTAGAATGTAACTTGCTACATGAGCATATGGTGTTTTGTGCTGGCCTTCTGGAGCCAGCTAGAATATAACTTGCTACATGAGCATCTGGTGTCTTGTGCTGCCCTTCTGGAGCCAGCTAGAATGTAACTTGCTACATGAGCCTATGGTGTCTTGTGCTGGCCTTCTGTAGCCAGCTAGAATGCAACTTGCTACATGAGCACCTGGTGTTTTGTGCTGGCCTTCTGGAGCCAGCTAGAATGCAACTTGCTACATGAGCATCTGGTGTTTTGTGCTGGCCTTCTGGAGCCAGCTAGAATGTAACTTGCTACATGAGCATCTGGTGTTTTGTGCTGGCCTTGTGGAGCCAGCTAGAATGTAACTTGCTACATGAGCATCTGGCGTTTTGTGCTGGCCTTCTGGAGCCAGCTAGAATGTAACTTGCTACATGAGCATCTGGCGTTTTGTGCTGGCCTTCTGGAGCCAGCTAGAATGTAACTTGCTACATGAGCATCTGGCGTTTTGTGCTGGCCTTCTGGAGCTATGTCTGCGTGCCTTCTTTGGATTGGGGTACAGATGCATGTGGTTAATTTCCCCTCTGAATTCTGCCACAGGGAGAACCCGTTCAGTGGAGGGGGATGAATTGACCCTGTTGGTGGTCTAGAGAAGGGTGTATTGTAAGCCCATGTAATGAGAACATTGCTATGTGCAATGGGGACTGTGCTATGAGGTTCACAGCCTTGTCTATTGGCTGAACCTTAGAGTGTCACTGGGATCTGTATATCTTCCAGTTGCTTTGCCCAGCCCAGACTACAGACGAACAATTTTGCCATTGAGATGGGTCAGAAGTATACATGGGAATACATTTGTAAACAAACCACTCCACGCATGTAAATGTATGACATTTAACACATGATATGCACATGCACTATACAGTATGGGGGTGCGCAAGATGACATGTTTCTGCATCTTGTAGTAGTTAGTAAAGTCAAAAGAACAAGCACTGAACTCCGTATGGCACTTTTTAAAAATCTTGATGGATGCATCTGCCATTTGTTGATCCTAGCTGGAAGTAACCCCCAATGAGTGGACTCATTGGAAGAGGTGCATCTACATACTTCAGCCCAGAAACTGCTCTTGCTGCAGATCAGCTGTTTTGAAAATGATATAACCGCTTAAGCTGTATCAAGAGCATTTATTGTACTCATTGTGTGCCCGCCAATTTACATGTATATTTGATTCAAATAACGTTGTTTTCATATTAACTGCTCTCTCGCTGCATGAGCCATGCACGCTATAAATGACATATCATATCATAACATTTTGGAATGTGCTCATACATTTTCAGTAGATGTGGATGTAGAATTAATGTTATAAAAAATTACTTGCCAAGGTAAAGAAGAGCACCAAGAGGAGTACCACCTCACCGGGGTCGACAATGAGATTTGATGAGCAGCAGCTAAAAGCAGCTCCTGAGTATTGGGCATCTACCAGTAGACAGGAGCTAGTACACAGTGCACCGCAAATTTAACTCCAGCATGAAATGCAAATACTACATTTCTGTCCATGAGGTGTGCTCCATTCTACTTTAAATGGCCATTGGGCGTGCCCTTCAATCCCCTTCATTCATATAAGCAAACATACATATTTAATGTCACCTATTTATGTTTGTATGGCACCAGTTGGCCTGGGGTGTCAAAAGTAGCTCCTGGTAACTGATGGTTTCAAGTGAACCAGGCTTACCCCAAGCTAGAAGCAGGAGCGAAGTAGCTCACAGCAATTTCGAACCCTGTCACAATACTAGCACACATGGTTGTGAAGCGTTGCTAGGCAAATTAAAGATCTGAAGAAGTTCAGGTCTGATTAAGCAAGATGAGTACTTTTCCCTGCTTCGTGCCATGCCAAGAGGTGCAGCATTATACGTCTCACTAAAGACCAATAAGAATGAGTCTTGGTCTGTGTTTGGGAGACTAACCGAGCACCGGGTCAAGCTTTGACTGCTTTGTTCTTCCTTTTGTAGCTACTTTGACTGCGTGTATTTGTGACTCTAACAAGGTCCTCATTAACCTTCATGAACTACCCTGAGAGTTTGATTTCCTAGTTCATATTTCACTATTAACCGTGCTGAGGATTTTGAGGCGGGAAGTCTCTTTCTGTGTTGAAGGTCAGCAAGCTTGAGATAACACATTAGAATGAGCATCATTATGACACATTTTGCACTGGCACACAACAACTACAGTTTAAATGATGAAGTTATCTAATCCTAATCATATTTTGGCACTGTGATGCAGATATTTACTATAGGGTGGCAGGAAATAGTGGTAGGTGTGTGGGTTTTGATCACTCCATATACCAACCATATACTGGCCACAGGTTTTTGAAGAACTATTGTAGTTTGGAAGGACAATATCAATTTACTATTTCAATATGTGGTGCATTGAAAAACAAGAAGTACAATATTCGTTGAGCAATAGAAACTAGGAAAACTCAAATTGCACCTTTATATTGAAGTATCTTTGTTGAACAAGGTGTGGTTTGATCTTTATAGGAAATTAACCTCCTACGTGCATTTTCTTACCACACCATGTTATATTTAGCTTGCGGTGTCCGGTAATGTTGATGGTAAAATATTAAGAAAGAGAATTGGATTTTGGTCATAGGCTTCCATGAATGCTGACATATTGAGTTAACACCTTTCTTTGACGTTTACTCTCGGTTGGAGTGGGTCCTCTGTGTGAGTATCTAGGTATTGCTGGGTGTACTTGCCTTTTGTGGGTGTTTAATGATCTGTGGAGTGTCTTTGGCCACCCGTTCCTCAATTCCGCTCACCTGCCGCACCTATGTCGCCCTCTCTGCCTTAACTTTCATTCCCCCATCTATTTTCTTAATCTTCCCCTATTTCCTGCTATTCCCATTCCTCTTTCTGACCCCTCCCCCCCTTTATCTTCCCTATCACTGGCATAGTATTTTGAGAAGAGTTTGTTGGTCTTAGGGTGAGCCCAACATTAAAGTAAATGAGCACGTGGTTTTAGATTATGGAGCGCGATACTGCCTCGGTTTAGCTTTTGTATTTTGTCTAATTAATAAAGATATGTTAAACGATATTACACATGATATCACTCATGTATAAACTCATAACTTGCATCACATATGACAAAACAATGAAAACACTTATCACCTGAGATACCATAGCAGCAGCTGGGCCATTGCTGAGATCAACTCTTAATATGACAGTAAAGCACTAGTATTAGTTTGGCATATCCTGCTGGTAAACTGTGTATAAATGATATGCCTTAGTATCATCTTTGAGTCAGGTTCAGGAGTTCAAGCCCGCCCGTGACACATACCCTCTGTTATTACAACCATAAGAGGATAAGCCGAAATACTATACTGCACCACCTCCCCCAGTACATTGTAGCAGATTTCCTACAGGAGGGAAGACTTTTGCAGTAGCCTCTTCACATTGACAAATCAGTCATGAAATATGAAGGCGAGAGGTCAGCAGTGTCCTCAACATCCAATTCTATACTTCCTAAGTTTCCGAAGAAAGAGATCAAGCGCTGGGTTTTGCCGCTGGAGAATGGTCCTTTCATCAGACAGGCAAGTATGTCCCAGCAGGAAAAAATGCAGATTCTAACAGTGAGGAAATTCACTGTGCGCTGTCACAATACGCAATGGCTGAAGAAGGATCACTCCTAGTTGGGAGCATCTTTTACTACCTCGTGTAGTGTCCTTGCGCTGGCTCTCTGCTCAGCTGGGAGCCATCTTCGTGTGTTATTAAATAACGCGTGCTATTGCGCCCTCATGGCGACTTTCAAATGTAACGGAGTGAAAACACTCTACATTGGATACTCAGTTTATGTGTGGCGACAATTTCACAATTTATTTCAATAGCTGACAAAATTAAACAAATTCAATAATAACAATTTCTAGATATAAACAAATATTAAATAGGCAGTAGTAAATCAAAAAGCCTAAGGTCAAAATCAGTAATGGAAAGAAGCAAAGGTAAAGGAAAAGGAAATAAGAAAGGTCTAAAATATGTACACTTAGTATTTTAGAACCAAGCATTATTCTGAGTACATCATGAAGCTAGTTCCAGGACACAAAAGTACATGAATAAAGCAATATGTCATGGCCAAAATCTAAGCATTGGTTAATTAGTTTCTCATAGCATGTACAACAATTATACATATCATTTGGAGAAAGTGTCCTTATAGTTGTAACATTCTGCTATTAATTAGAGCTCAATGTTTTTTTAATCTACTCGCGGTCCTTTAACACTCTGAACCAAAAAGATGCACCATAAACCATCTCGTTTTCTGCCTTCTCTAGCATGGTCGACATCAGAGAATAGAAGCAGGCCTCTTGCCATAACAGGAGAGTGTTTTCTCCCTTGCTACACAGCCTGTATGTTGCATTTAGTTGAGCGTATGTGGCATGGCTTCTTCCTTCTCCATCTTCTCTGTGATCATCCCGGGACCTCATCCTATCGGATGTTTCAGGTTCCAGGACACACAGCCGAAGTTGTCTGGTGTGAGCAGTAATGTCTTGATTTGCAATTTTATCTGGGATTTTATATCTGATGTGCTCTGCAATGCATTGTGTAAATGTTTTCCAAGGCAGCGCCTCTAAAAACACAAAAATAGAAAATGGACTGTCTGCAGTTTTCCTCCACCTGTCCTATGAACTATTGTTCAAGGTATTTGGAAGGAGATGGTCGGGGTGGTCAGGAAGAGCCCCCATTATTGCGAGGGATTCGTATTGCATGCACCATATTGAGTTTGGGGGTATGGCAGCGAACTGGGCGCAATGTTGCAAATCCATGTGCATCGAGTGCAGTTAATTATGGATGGGATATGTTACATTTAGTGTTACAGTTGTTTAGAATGTATACATATTAGATCGTCACGCACGTAGGAAGATACAATATTAAAATTGCAAAGGTAACATGAACACAATCCACACAATGGGGTGCTTTGCAAAAAACATGATAGTTGGGACTCTCTTGCAAAATGCATGTGTGCCTTTTAAACTGACTTTGTCAGGTTTCCAGACCGCAGAAAAATTAGTAAATCTGTAATTCTAACCTCTGTGGTTAGCTGCTGCACATGAATTTTAAGTAGCAGGGACATTCTTGACAGAAAGAAGAATGAGTCACCTAGTAAGTTCAGCATATGAACAGCACAAGGTTTATGATTTAACAGTCCCGCCAGGGAACAGATATTATCTCATTGTATTGAAGTTGCAAGAGGGGATTGGTCATTTATTTGGTGGTAATAAAAATGATGCCCGAGGCCAGGGTATCCGGTGGTTAATTGTTTTTACAGGTCATCAGAGGCTGTATGTTATTGAGTTGTGGTGGCATAAATTGATAGGTCTTCAGAAGCACCAGAAGTCGGGGGGATTGAGATAGCAATCAGTAGTTCAAAGAAAATCCTGTTTATTCAGACCATTATTGCTAGCAATGAATTATATTTTTATGTGGCGTTCATCCCTCATTCCAGGGGATGGAACAGGGGAGAACGTCCCGGCAGCCCAAGTTATCGGGTCGAGCGACGCAAGGACAGATAACGATCGCTCCAGGCCGTTATCCCCCTTTACAGGGCCTGGAATGGGGGATGAAGGCTATTATCACCTCAGGTTACCAAAGCGGTAACCTGGGATGCTAAAAAAAAAGGAATTTTCCTTCCTACAACGGAATGCGCGCAGCGTCCCGTTGTAGGAGGGAAAATCCTTTTTCAACATGTCTGCCATGGAGCCCCACCTTCCCTTTCCATGGCGGCCGGGAAAGGCTGACAGGAAGGTGCGACTGTGGTGGGCGAGGGCCACCGCAGACAAAATAAGGTAAGTGGCGGGGTCGGGGTTCAGAAAGAAAAAAAAAAGGGGGCAGAGAGTGGGGGAAAGATGGCAGCAGGCGAGCCGGCCATCAGGCGACTTGGAATGTGGGCTTGCACCAGCGGTTCAAGCCCACGTTCCTAACCACCTGATTGGCTGGCTCCCCTGTCAAGGGTGCTAAATACCTATGTTTAACCTTGTACACACGTTATGGCCTACTATGGACGAATCCTAAGAAGAGGTGTGTTCTGACTATGATCTGAAGATGACAATCAAGATAAGACCGGCTAATGAAAATGGAAGATTTGGGAAAAGATGAGATTTGTTTGATAAGGTTTTTGTCTAATCATATTTGGGGGGTGGATTGTAATAGAGTATCTTGAAGTGTTTTATTTGTTGCAAAAAATGTAGAAGATCCCAACTGATGTTGTATTTTTGAGACTTGGGTAAATTTGGTCCTGCAACACCATCTAACCGCTCCCCGGACCTTTGTACAATAAACTTGCTTCATGTACAACTGTGTACTTGCTTCCTAAGTGGTGGGCCTGTTTGGGTTAAGGTGATTAAAGGCCCAGCCGCACAAGATGCATAAGGTGAAGGAGGGCAGTGAGTGCCAGCTTCCTGCCACTGTGTTTGCCACCACCTGTTCTGTTGTGATTTCTTTCTAGGACAGGGATCTGTAACCTGCATGTGTCCAAAAGCTTTGCGTTATATCTCCCATAATCCCTCACTATTTTCTGTGCTGGCAGAGGCTGATGGGGGGCTGTAGTTCGCAAAAACATCTATGGAGCAAAAGGTTGCAGATTACTGTTGTAGAGCCAGCAGAACCAATTGGTATCACAGTAAAGCAGAGGAGGGGGTTGTCTGTTTGGACCTGCGCTCCTCTTTTACCCCGTCACTAGCAACATGGCGTGGTGGCAGTTCATGCAGGATTCCTTTACTCGTGCTACAGAATCTGCTGTATCCAAAAGAATTTGCTCTCTGGAGGAAAAAACTTTTCATAGCTCACACAGCTCAATAGTTGCCCCAAATGGCTTGATACATCTAATCAATGGTGTGGCTAAAATAACAATGATTACATGGTTTTGGACCCCCCCTACTTAATATGTGTTCAAAGGTCGGACAGGGTGTCAAACTAATTTAAAAAAAGCAATATTATTAGCAATTAGTGTTAACATTTTCAAAAGCTGAATTATCTTCCGATCATAGTAGAAATCTAAGTTTCTGAAAAAGAGAACATGTTTTTATAATGGTAGGGCAGCTCTTTATTGATCTAAAGGCTATCTTCATAGGTAACTAGTCAACAAAGTATGTCTTTTACTGTGCAGAAACCAGCAATACAAAAACATCGTACTGGTCCAAGAGCACAACTTGTCGTTGATGGAACATTATAATACAAACTTGCACAAGCTATTCATGAATGCCATATTGAGCCCTTTCTGAAGAGAGTTTGTTTGTTTGTTTATTAATTTGATAATGCGCACCAAGCCCTTGGGCAGCTGGGTGCAGCAGTACAAGGATTCTCAAAGCTTATTTACCTTGCCTGTCGCAGGCTTGTGCATACATGTGGATACAGTGTGTGGTATAGTAAGTGAGATAGTACAGACATTTGTCATACGTGGATACAGGTGATTACAAAATGAATACAGTAGATGACGTTGGAAAGGCCAGATAATGGTTTCTTGACACAATACTCTAATTGTAATGTACATCTTTTATGTACTGAAGCATTATGTTTAACTTGGTAAAGTTTTGCACTAAGTGCTAAGTAAAATACTTTAACTGTAAATTCTTCTTACTCAGATAAGTTCCAATAAAACATGAACAAAGAATTCACAAAAACTCTTGCAATTTTTTTTGCCAGAAACACTTTTGTAAAAAAAAGTCTTTCTTTCCCTTTCAACATTGAAAAAGTCCTAGATCCAAAATTGATTCATTGAGTAGAAATGACCACCAGCAATCGATAAATCTCCCTGATCCACCAAAAACCTTCCAGAATGATTGAACTCTGTTTGGTACTTTTTTCAGAAAACAAGGTAATTGACTTCTTGTTTTCGAGTTCCTGCTGGAGAACATATGGCCCGCTTCTAGAATTTTCGACAAAACTGTAATTTGAGCAAAAGTAATAATTTCCGGTTGTGCTCATACATTCCACTACTTCCCAGTGATTTGCTGATGTGTGCAATTCGTTGCAATAGGCGGCATGGACAAAAGAAGAGGATGTGCTCTAACGAGTCCAAGAGGCCTTCACTCGGGCACCGGTCATGGCATTTAGACCATTTACAGAGCGAGTCTCGTTAAACCCGGGGTGATTGAGAAAAGAGGAATCTGGTTAAAATGCAGTGGTGTGGCGGAAATAGTGCATCTTAAGATATGCTTCTTGGAAGGCAGGCATCTTAAAACGCAAATAACAATCTCGGATGGCAAACAATCTACCAGGTATTCATCGTGCACCCAGTTGCTTGAATTTGCAATCACTGTCTCTTGTTTAACCCTTAACTCAATGAAACCTGGTGACAGTAACTGCTTCTTTCTATAAGAAATCAGGGAGATTGTAGGTCCTTGATTTCTGACTGCTTGGCTCTATAGAAGGTGTGTTGAGGATGTACCTCATTCAAAACCAGTGCAAACAGGCACCAGGAACAAAATGCCCCACAAATGCATGTGGTCCAAATCACAGAAAATGTTATAATGTGTGGTCTAGCCGCTGCCAGCTAATGTCTCTTTTCGGAAAGTTGTTTCTTTTTCATTGTAAAAGACTTGCATCCCCCACATTCCGTAGATTTCCCATAGCTAGTCACGCCCCACTTCTTCATCTGATGAGCTGTTATATTGGTATTGATTATTCTCCTCCTTTGTAAAAGGGGACGGTCCACAGAACTGTCCTTAAAATATATTTATTGTGATAGGTACAATATCAGTGAGATTGTTATAGTGACAGTCACTGTGTGCTAGCGCTTGCTTCACACCCATCCAGAGCCTTCAGATTCTTTGGTTGTCACGGTTTCCCAAATTGAACATGAACTAAAAAGAATTTAAGCCCTGAGGAAGCATGAACCATTTGAAACAGGTACTGGCTCACATATACTGTGCTCGCTGTACTCATAGATATTTTATTATTACAATAAAGTAATAGTAATCTTTTTGGGCTAGAATACTGAGTACCCTTCCATTCTATATCCTTTAAGTGTAAATATACACAATACAACATTATCCACTAGAATTGAAGCAACTGGGAAGTGTAAACACATACGGCACCGGGCTGCCAATCTTTATTGTATGGCAACACGCTCCTTCCATATTTACAGTTAAATTATAAGGTACCTTGGGTCAATTGTTCCAACATGGTGTTGGTGTTGTAGATCTGGCCTGCCAATTCATTGTGCTGGATTGCTTACTGCCCAAATAATCAAATGTCCAGATCATTTCCATCGCTGAAACTTTAAGCTGTATGACGGTCAGCGTAGAACATCCAAAGATCATGACTTGTGATTGTGGCTTATTCCGGGGAACAGTGTCATCTTCACAAAACTCTAGGAAGCGTTAGACTAATGGAAGCCTTTCTCAGTGGTAAGCAGAAGTGGCCCATCCTAAGCAAACATGAGTATCAGGACTTTGGTGCCTGGAAAACTCCGGACATCTGCCGGGAAAACCTAATCCAAAAGCCGATTTACAAAACCATTAAATATTCAAATAACAAGTCACTGGCCAACATGCCGTCCTTGCACACTCCTCGTGCCTCCTCGAAAGCACCTGCCAGGCAACGCCTCCATTACCCTCTTAGATTATTAAACACCACCTCTTGGTCCATATGAGAAGGTATATTAGAATTCTTCACCACTGCTACCCGTTTAGCTGGTATCCGGTGAAAAGTGAATGTTAGCCCACCTCCCTCCCATTCTGAAGTCTACTGGAAGATTAGAGCTGACGCACTTCCCTTCTTCCCAGGCTGCCAATCTTCTGAGGGGGCACTCCCCATACCCGCCACGCTTGCAGCCTGCAGGGTTGTGGGACGGTAAGAAGCTGAGGAACTGCAACACCACTTCCTGGGAAACTGAACAGTAATTGTTGGGGCCTGAGGCTACCTCAATCCTGAATGCATAGCACAGCCCGAAATGGTGCGCAGAGGTGTAGGCCCGCCATATTAAAAAAATCATTGGCAAAGCCAGGGCCTGTGCCCTTCCCTGCTTTTTGAGAAATAAAAGCCAGTAAGGTTTGCGGGACCACGTACACAGGTGCATTCAAAAATTCATCTGCACTAGAGTAGTTTAGGGGAGCATTTCTTGCCTCTTTACTATTTCCTATAAGGTCATTCATCTCATCTATAAGACAATGACATCATCAGTGATGCAGACCTCAGGACCTGGCCTGAGGTGCAAGGCCCACCGTCTTTCCCCCAGGGCCCAAGCTGCCCTCTGGAAGGTTCCATCACAGCCCACAGGGCTCCCTGCCTAGCCTCAGGTGTATGCAGTGTATCCTTTTACGGGTTCTGTCATTTCATCGCAGGATGTTTTTTCTCGGGTTTGTTTACCGCAGATTTTTCAATGAAAAAACTCATCGAATTTTTTTATTTTTGGGGGTTCCTCCCCAAACCCCCATCCACTTTTATTTTTTATATGATCCTGAACACCCACACCCCAAATATATATTATTCCAACCCCCCCCCAAAAATGTGATGATTTTTTTTCGTTAAAAAGTTCTCGGTAAAAAACCCTGCAAAAAAACATCCTGCGATGAAAGGACGTTATACCCCTTTTACGATACCCTTTTTTCACCGCTGGCCTTGATGGAAACTCAATGTAACCTGTTCTGGAACTGCGGAAGGGGTGGGGTAGCCAGCTTGACACACCTTGCCTGCACAAAGATTAACACAAACTCCAATCTGTGTTAGGAGTGTGCCGAAGGTGCAGAAAACTGCTTTAGGTCAAGCAGAGTGGTTTACTTTGAGAGTCAGCCATTTTAGTTGGAATTCTTTCGTTGCCTTGAAAACCAAAAATGACCCAATTTTCTCCTGAAAGGCACTGGTAGGAAATGAAGTATGTTTCCAGCATGATTTTGCTCTTTTTAAAGAACACATTGATCTTGTTGTGAGAGACTTTCCGGAGTCTTTTCCGTGGAAGATATTAGCTTTTTATGTATTACCAGCTGGCGCGCTGTCACTGATAATAGAGCATATAATGAATCTAAAAGTCGCAGTTGGCTTCCTTCCGCAGGATCCAGGGACTGCTGGGTGGTTTGGGATGGGAGGCAGGGGAGGTGGTGATGGAGCAGGGAATGAGGGAGAATGCTGCAGTGTTCCATGTATTCACGGTCATAAGTTTTATTAGTACCCGGCGAGGGTCAATAAGATTGTAATAATCAATATGATTGGCTCTTGCCCGGTCGTTACCATCCTGACCAAGCCTTACCTGCTCTTGTCCGTGTCCCTCAATGATCGGTCCCTTTCTGCAACTGGCTGCCATGGAAAGGGAGATGGGACTACATATAGGGCCCCATTACGAGTTTGGAGGCAGCCATGCCCTTAATAAGGGCATGGCTGCCGCCAAACTCGGATCCGGATTCCCTAAATGGGGAAATACCGGGCCATTCTGACCTTGGAGGGCCCGGTATTTCCCCATTCAGGGAACCCAGACCCGGACCATCCCCATTCCCATTTGAGCCCCCATAGGGCCAAATGGGAATGGGGACCATGCTAACAACGGGGCCGTTAATGACGAGCCCGTTGTTAGCATGCTGGCCCCCTCGCGGGACCCGCTAAGGACGTTTGGTAAAACCAGACGTCCAGAGCGGGTCCCCCGAGGGGACCTCGTAATGGGGCGGTAAGGGGTTAACGGCGCCGGCACCTTTACCGGCGCTGTTAACCCCTTACTGCCCCTCTCGTAATGACGCCCATAGTCTCTTCTCCCCATTCCCCGGCAGCCATTTTCTGTGTTTACATTTATTTCAATCAATTTTTAATGGCTGCAATGGAAAGGGAGAAGGGGCTACGTGTAGTCCCGTATCCCTGTTCCATGGCGACCATCTTCTTTATTTGCTTTTTTCTTCATTTTCGAAAGGCCGCCATGGAAGGGAGAAGGGACTATTTATAGTCCCTTCTCCCCGTTCCATAGCGGGCATCTTTTTTTTCCTTTTCTTTTTTTCAGTTGCTGAACTCTGACAGCGTCTCTCAACTTAAAAAAAGACTCTATTAGTACCCTGGTCTTACGGTCGGGAGTACTAATAGAAATAAGCCCTTCGCTGGGGGTGGGGGGAATTACCGCTTCAGGTAATGCCCCAGGGCCTGTAACTATGGGCCCTGGGTCATTACCTGAAGCAGTAATACCCCCCAGGTCTGGGCTTACTGCTTAACTAATGTTGATCTGAAATCTAGAAATTGGTCCAATCTAAATTTACTATAAAATTGGTCCACTGTGTAGATAAACCCCTTTGCAACGTAGTAGAATATTATTTAGTCAATTGCGACATCCAGTCTGAAAGCTTAATATTTCTCTGGACAATTGTTAATTTTTAAAGGTTTGCAACTTCAAAGGCGGCCTGCGGTGAAATAACTCACCCACCTCCAGAAAGCTAAATGTAATTATTTTTTAATACAAATTAAAAAAATGATTTTATTTTTAAAAAGAACACCAATTTGGTCTTTCCTTCTTCACCCATTGCATGTAACATAAGATGTGTTCTTTCTAATGTTGCAACTGGTTTAACAAGAGCTTTTGTTCTTTTTGTTCGTGTCAAGGGCACGGTTTTGCTAGAGCGGCTTTTAGTCTTTTGGCAGACCCAAGGTTGGCTTTTCCCCAATAGCAGTGCAAACATAATTACTCAGCACTGACAATGATTTAGCAGGGTAAATGAGAACTACTTGCTGTTGTTGCTAGACTGGCTATAAGCTGCAAACCATCATAACAGTCTGCATGTTCAAGTTGGTGCCTATTGTAAATTATCCACTGCAAGTACGTTCCTGCATCCAGGACCAAGCTTTTTAAACCATTGACACTCTTTCTTTTTGTCTTGTTATTAAAATACTTACACAAAAATGATTGTGCTTCGTAAAATAGAACAGGAAATGAAAGACTCCTTAGAAATAGGAAAAGCAATTCAAAAGAACTCAATAATGTCAGCAAATTTTGTATAGAATTGGTCTTTCAGCTGTAATACAGGAATTAAACTGGGACCAAGCCGAAATGATAACATGTAAAACGATTTGACATCTCTTAGCACCATGGCTATCTGTACATTTAGGGTATGGATAGTGTGACAGGAATGACCTCTGTTGATAGACTTTTAGTTTTGAAGTAAAGTGTTCTTAATGCTCCGGACCAGCCACTGCGCGGCAGGATGTGCAAAGCATGTGAGTCTTGTAGTAAGATGCCTGAAACACACCATGTTGCTATGTTAGGGGGGCCAGCCACTTGGGACTGGGTTGGTCCGGCAGCTACCCCGTGAGCCTCCCAGTGGGTGGAAGGGGTGGGATCCTGCAGTCTTGTCACCGCCACCAAGGTCATGGTATTACCCCACTAGTCCTCCCTCAAGTGAATATCCTGTAATACACCTGCCATGCTCTGCGCCACCAGTACCTAAGCAGGAACGTGCAGTGTTTACAAATACATGCACAGAGTTCGAGAAATGTGCTGAGAAGAGGTCTGAAAATCCCCTCATGTTTGCAGTGAAGAAGAAATGCAACCATGACCCAATGTGTCAGACAAGGCCACCACCCGCTGGATCCTCGACTTCAGC
Source organism: Ambystoma mexicanum (assembly GCF_040938575.1). NCBI lineage: Eukaryota > Metazoa > Chordata > Amphibia > Caudata > Ambystomatidae > Ambystoma > Ambystoma mexicanum. The sequence goes on from NC_090940.1 coordinate 209,562,093, forward strand.
CCTGGGCACCACGGAACACATTGTGTCAGTCTCCCAACGACGTGGAATGCTGCAGAAAGAGGAATGCTTTCGAGGTACATATCAAAATAGCATCAATGTTGCATACTGGCTTGCATATCCTGCCTTCCAATGGTTGCTCCAGCGTATTACAAGTTGTTTACATCCGAAATAAGAGGGCTTCAGGAGAGGTTTTCCTGCCACACTACCCCTGCCGTGGATGCACTAGGTGAGACACCTCAAAGAATGAAACCATGCAGAGTCGTTCAATTTTACCAATTCAAAGATCTGAAACCACTCAAACAGCCAGATCCAGAGCCAAGATACAGAACCCTAATGAGCACCGCTGATCACAAGGGATGAAACAGAGGGAAAGCCATACAAACAATGAAAGAGGCTGTTAAGCCCAGTCCAGGTGGCAACCAGAGCAGAATCTTCAGCAGACTGAGCTCAAGAGAACGTGTTCCGCACAGCTTCCTGCTAGTGCAGGGAGAAGACTACTTGGTACAAGGTAGCAACTTCACTGGAAGACTTGCTGATTGTCTGGACCCTGATACGAGGGGTTAAGCTTATAGGGTGCCTGAACGCTGTATACATGAGCAAGGAACCAGGTCTTGGTGGGACCTGGCAAGAGATTGATGAGAAATCAGGTCATGGTGAGACCTATACAAGTGAGGCAGGAGAACCCAGGTCATGGTGAGACCTGATAAATGAATCCTGTAAGGCCTGACCTGTGAATGCTGAAACTAATCCGAGTTCAGGAGAAGACCTGTCTAGAATATGAAGATCTCGAAGAGACCAGAGGTTGGAGACAAATCCAGAAAAGCAGTGAGAGATGCTGATTGTTCAAGCCAGAAGGCCCATAGACATATGGGGAGCCTGATGAGAAGTCTGAGAATTTATGGACTTGGTAGAGGTCTGAAGCATCAGATGCTAGCAGGAAGACCAAGGAGGACCCAGACTACGATGAGACTCAGAACAGCCTTCCCAAGTAGACCTTCTTTCTTTTAGGTTTTGGGGTTAGGGATGGGCATTGTAGAAAGGGATTGTAACTCTTGTGTTGGCTAAAACTTGGAACATTTATTTTTTACCATAGGAAACATCCTGGAGGGTGGGGGCTTCTTGGGTAGAGGTTTGGAACTTTCTGTTGGCCACATCCTTTGGCATTGTGTCACATATTAGGGAGTCCCTGGAAGGACAAGGATTTGAGGGAGTAGGTTTGAACTTTACAATTTGGAATAACTCGACTAGAGATGGTGGACGTGTGAAGAATGCTCCACTTTGTGTTACTCCAATCCTGACACTGATTGCAAGTAGACATATGTTTTCCTTTGTAGAGATTCTCCCAGATCTTATAGGTGGTTTGTCCAACTCAACCCATAAAATAACTTGTTTAAATCAGAATATTGTCATGCCATGTGTGGTATTGCTCAACCTCCCCACACTCTCAACAGATACAAGCCACAGACAGAATATTATTGGGTATGTAACAACCATCATATGCATTTTTATGTGCATGAATTGAAAATGTGGCTCAGATAGTAGGGTGAATACATATACTGTCCATACAGAAGGGATTTTGTACATTGTAGACATGAGGCTCTTTTTTACGTGGATAGCTAAAGTGAATTGGTTAGCATATTCAGCAGTATCTGAAGATTCAACTCATTTCAGATGGCTTTATAACACAGTTGTTTTAGTTAGGGTTGCAGATATGTTAGCTCCTAGCCGGGATTCATTAACTGTCTATTAAGATGCAGGAATGTGAGAGAAATCTGAGAATCGAATGTCTAGGACCCATTTTGAGGAGTGGTGTAGGGGGTTTAAAGTTGGATGCCTGCCAGAAAGTGTCACAGACGGCATACACAAATCACTCCTGAGACCTTTCACTTTTCAAAGTTGTGGGATTTCCACAATATCCTAGGTTCTCATAACCCCCGATTAGTTCTATAGACCAGTAACCCCTATTGTCTATCACTGACCTCTACTAAATGTGTCTCCCTGAAACACAGGCTCTCTAGACTCACTCAGGGAATTCCTATCTGCCCCTACTCTATCCAGTTGTTAGTGTTCCTATGGGAATTAGGAAAATGCATTGCACTTGCTGTGTTAGATTCAGGCTTGGTCACTCATGCCTACATTCACCTTTCCTCTTCATCCATGACTGTCTTTTCCCTCCTCTTGCTCCTCCACCAATCTTCTGTCCCTCTGATGTTCCGCTCCTTTTAGGTATTACCTCCACCCTTTGATGTTGCCTCACCTCACTCCTCCACTCCGCTGCCCCCTCATCCATGATACTGCCCCCTCAACTCTATTACCCCCTCCTCCACTCTACTATGATTCAAACACCCTCCTTTCACCCGGATGTCATATGCTTCACCTACACTCTCTAAACTAGCCTTTCTATACACTCGTCATGCAAACATGCACACTCAAACTGCAGTACACTTACACTCCCTAAGCCAATACCTCACCTTTTCAAATAACATCATCCACTCTCCTCCGCTTCCTCCTTCCTCCTTCCTCCTTCCTCCTGCTGGCTACTTGGTCTGCCTCCTTCTACTCCTCTGACCTCGCCCTTACAACCCACAACCCCCCCTGCCTGTTTCCTGTTTAAATCCATCCTACTTGATGTTGATTGGTCAATGTTCCATAACCAATTATCTGGCTCCTTCCCCCTCCTAGGACATATGTGAGAGAAAGTCTTCACAGGGTGTTTAGCCTTGTCCACTTCCGTGTTCACTCGCCGCTTGGTTCTGCTGACAGTGGCTTTTCAGTGACTGTGTGTGGTGGCGCGGCCTTTTGCTCCACCATTCATTTTACGGTTGTGTTCTCTCTTCAGCATATGGCTCGGCTCTTGAAAGTGTCAGGGCTTTGCCGTAGCAGTCAGTGGTGGTGAATGTTCCTGTCACCACCTGGAGTGTGGGACAGCTTTTGCTTCTGGCTGCCTCTAACTCTGAAAAATAAAAGAAAGTCTGGCAAGTTTCTGTACCTTGCGCCCTGGCAGAAGTGGAGGGCCTGCATTCAAACATATACACACATGGGGAAGGGGTGAAGACTGGGCCCATACCAGCTGCCACATTCTGCTTCAAGGGTTGCGGTGGTCCCCTCCTTGACAAGGTCTAGTTACTGGCCCTGTGACAACAGGCACTATATTTCTGTAACATAATCCTCATTGGATGAATGCCTTTATTGTGGTTCATATAATAATAGTGAGTACAAGAACGATTGCATGTAGTTTAAGATAGAGCATGTTAATTGCCCGATTTAAAAATGTCTGTTAGTTAAGGAGTTTCAAGAATGATGCAGCGGGTTTGACTTGATGAGCAATGGTGATTGGGTCGCCCAACTTCTCTTGTTTTTTTCCTTACGTTGTGTATGTCACTTTATTTTGTGGAGTACCTTATGATTTGGCAATAGTTTTTTGTGTGCTTCTGTTTGATCCAGGGGATTGTTATTCAATATTGCATGCCCATGATGTGTGTTTTGGTTTTTCATACATGAAGAGTTGTTTTTTATGCCTAATTGGACAGATGGGCTTTGCACAGTTTTTGTATTTGTCAAGACCTGCAGATAAGTGTTTCAAAGGTTCTTCCCCAGCTACAACTACGTCCAACATAAAAACGAAGGAGCAAAAATACTCCCAATGAGAACATGTGAAATCCCCACTGCCTCCAGCCATACAACTCCAGGGATGTTTCTATCAGAGGCACCAGCAGAGCAATGCCACAGGAAGGAACTCTAAGAGTATTACTGTAGGAAGGAACTCTGGGAGTAGTATTTAATGAAGGAACTCTAGGAGTAGTAATAGAGGAAGGAACTCTAGGAGTAGTACTACAGGAAGAAATTCTAGGAGTACTTATACATGAAGGAACTCAAGGAGCAGTACTACAGGAAGGAACTCCAGGAGTAGTACTACAGGAAGGAACTCCAGGAGTAGTTATACATGAAGGAACTCTAGGAGTAGTACTACAGGAAGAAACTATAGGAGTAATAATACATGGAGGAACTCTAGGAGTAGTACTACAGGAAGAAATTCTAGGAGTACTTACACATGAAGGAACTCAAGGAGCAGTACTACAGGAAGGAACTCCAGGAGTAGTACTACAGGAAGGAACTCCAGGAGTAGTTATACATGGAGGAACTCTAGGAGTAGTACTACAGGAACAAACTATAGGAGTAGTAATACATGGAGGAACTCTAGGAGTAGTACTACAGGAAGAAATTCTAGGAGTACTTATACATAAAGGAACTCAAGGAGAAGTACTACAGGTAGGAACTCTAGGAGTAGTACTACAGAAAGGAACTCCAGGAGTAGTACTAGAGAAAGGAACTCTGGGAGTAGTACTTCATGAAGGAACTCTAGGAGTAGTACTAGAGGAAGGATCTCTAGGAGTAGTACTATATGGAGGAACTCTAGGAGTAGTACTACACGGAGGAATTCTAGGAGTAGTACTACAGGAAGGAACTCTAGGAGTAGTACTACATGGAGGAACTCAAGGAGCAGTACTACAGGAAGGAACTCCAGGAGTAGTACTACAGGAAGGAACTCCAGGAGTAGTTATACATGAAGGAACTCTAGGAGTAGTACTACAGGAAGAAACTATAGGAGTAGTAATACATGAAGGAACTCTAGGAGTAGTACTACAGGAAGAAACTATAGGAGTAGTAATACATGGAGGAACTCTAGGAGTAGTACTACAGGAAGAAATTCTAGGAGTACTTATACATGAAGGAACTCAAGGAGCAGTACTACAGGAAGGAACTCCAGGAGTAGTACTACAGGAAGGAACTCCATGAGTAGTTTACATGAAGGAACTCTAGGAGTAGTACTACAGGAACAAACTATAGGAGTAGTAATACATGGAGGAACTCTAGGAGTAGTACTACAGGAAGAAATTCTAGGAGTACTTATACATAAAGGAACTCAAGGAGAAGTACTACAGGTAGGAACTCTAGGAGTAGTACTACAGAAAGGAACTCCAGGAGTAGTACTAGAGAAAGGAACTCTGGGAGTAGTACTTCATGAAGGAACTCTAGGAGTAGTACTAGAGGAAGGATCTCTAGGAGTAGTACTATATGGAGGAACTCTAGGAGTAGTACTACACGGAGGAATTCTAGGAGTAGTACTACAGGAAGGAACTCTAGGAGTAGTACTACATGGAGGAACTCTAGGAGTAGTACTACAGGAAGGAATTCTAGGAGTAGTACTACAGGAAAGCATTCTAGGAGTAGTTATACATGAAGGAACTCCAGGAGTAGTACTACAGGAAGAAACTCTAGGATTAGTACTATATGGAGGAACTCTAGGAGTAGTACTACACGGAGGAATTCTAGGAGTAGTACTACAGGAAGGAACTCTAGGAGTAGTACTACATGGAGGAATTCTAGGAGTAGTACTACAGGAAGGAATTCTAGGAGTAGTACTACAGGAAAGCATTCTAGGAGTAGTTATACATGAAGGAACTCCAGGAGTAGTACTACAGGAAGAAACTCTAGGATTAGTACTACATGGAGGAACTCTAGGAGTAGTACTACAGGAAGGAATTCTATGAGTAGTACGACAGGAAGGAATTATAGGAGTAGTTATACATGAAGGGACTCAAGGAGTAGTACTACAGGAATGAACTCTATGAGTAGTACTGCAGGAAGGAGTAGTGCTGCCTGATCTGACCATAAAGTGCATGAACCACTATTTGCAAAGCCAGCATGGATTATATAAAGATACACGTTTTGGGAGTGAACTATATTTGTACTCACCTAAGAAATACTCGCAACCAGGATGGGAATTTTGCTCCTAAAAACATATTTTACTCCAAACTCGTAAAGTAAAGTACCTCACCTGGAGCCGTAGAATGACCTTTGATCAGTTCTGTGTTAAGTTAAAGCCCCCCCCCTAAAATAATTCCAAGACGGGTCTAATGAGTGCACAATGCAGGAGGCCCTGCAACATTTTGTGACACCCAGCGTTGCCCTGGATGTTCTGTAGTCCAAGGTACTTTTGGTGACATCTTTATACTATGCATTTAGCCTCAACTGAAGCAAACTCAACTACAAGTCGATTAGAAAGGGACAGCTCTTAGACACTGCGTCCAAAAACAATAGTTCAAGGGATTTTCCCTTGGTATCTGTTGAGTGGTAGCAGTGTTTGAGTTCATAGAACCTGTGGTCATTTTGCCTTTAGGGCATCAGTCGTCAACCTTTGTGTCTCCAGTTGTTTTGGAGTACAACACCACCAATCCTAGTTAGCATGGTCATGGATGAGGGAACACAGGAGTCATAGTCTATAACACGTGGAGAGCAAAACATGGAAAGACCCCCTGGATTAGGGCTCGCCCAGGTTTAGTCCTCAAATCAATAATGTTTTCTAAAATGATGGATTACCTGGTCATGGTTAGAATGGTGTATCAAAGACTGACATATGGCGCCATGTCTGTTATGCACAGTAATTAGGATTATCGGGGAGGTTTTGCAACCAGCTAAATATTAGATATTCGAAAGATTACTGTGAGTGTTGTTTGACTAGACTGGGCTACGGTTAAAGCTTGTGTAACGTTATGACATCTCGGGAGGATAGCTCAGGGGCAACGCACTCATCTTGAAAGCAAAACGACACAGAACAACACAGGTTTGATCCCCGGGTCCACGCTTAGAACCTCTGGGCATTAAGCGCATTATAAATAACCAATAATAAATAAATTAACTAATTATAGGAGAGGTTTTAACAGTCACTCAACACAGGCTATATGGTGTTGTGGTTCTCTGATTATGGTTAAAGTTTGTACAGAGTCTCACAGTCAACAGCCACTTCCTATTTGGGCATATTCGTCTGCTGGTTATGGATTGCTTGAGCACAAGATATCTTTTGACAGTAACGAGTGCATTTTGCCGCTGGAAGGATGGCCTTTTGTGTCTTGATTTTATAATGAGGGCTCCAGGAAGGATTTTGAAGTGGGATTTTTTTAAACAGTTTTTTTAAGTTGGGAGTAAAATGACATTTTAACAAGTAAAGAAGTAATTGCTCTTTGCCAATGGGGATAGCTTTTAGGCGAGATAAAATGTATTCGAATTCGAAAAAAGATAGGTTTTTAAATGAAACGAAAGTACTAGTCGGTTTTCTAATAATTTATGTGTTATTTCAAATGGAACTTTACCAAAAATAGACATTTTCTTAGTAGTCGGTTATCTAATCATTTATGTGGTATTTCAAAGAATGACATTTTCACTAATGGCTAGAAGGATCTCCTTCCAATGCACACAGTGGGGAGCCACAGTAGGCACCTCACAGTTCTAATTCGATCATGTTGGTTCATTAGAAGACACATATGAATTTTTACTAGATTACGAATGCATCCCACTCACTAAGAGACGCGCGTATTCCACAGGAGCAAAGACATGTCGGGTGTTTTGGAGAAATACCAAATACATGGCAATTCTTCTGTGAAGCCAGTTGCACAGTACATACCAAGGAAAGCATGATATAATAATGTTTTGTATGTATGAATGTATCCATGTTGGGGCTTATAAAAGGTGAACCTAGTTAGGATGGTACAGGGGTTTGTACATAGGGGAGATGCACCCAAAGGGTTCCCACTAGGGGTGCATGGGTATGCTTGCAAAATAATGTATACTCAGCATTCTTTTAACATATATAAATCATTCAATATGGTCATGGTGTGAAAACACCTATTGGTCAAAAATCCTACAATTACCACGAGGAACACTGATTGCATGCATCAGATATGAGTCAGGGTTAATCTCTATTAATTCAAGAGTGCGTGGAGCATGCTAACTTTATATAGGAAAGTAATGGGCGCAGAGGAAATTCCTCAATTTGAGGTCTTGAACGCTACGAAATGTGAAAATTCGAACTCGCTTTTTAAAAAAATGTTTTTTTTTAATTTGGTTGAAGCACTCAACCTTCCAATTTCTTTTATACACATTATTCCATAAACATTTCAAACAAAATAAAATAGCTTTCTAGCTTTTTAACAATTTCCAAATTTCAGTAATCATTTTGTTATTTCACAATGTCACTTCCTATTTTATACATTCTTTAAGACTTATTCTAATTTTGTTAAGGATCTAAGCAAAAACGTTCACTGGAATTTTCTCAAAATATTTCTGTAACACAGAACAATGTTTTCTCTCATCATTCTCCCTCAGTTCCATCACAATTAGGTAATATTGCTTGAACAGATTGAGCTAAGGCAATCTGTACAGTCGTTCGTCTAGTGGATATTATTTGGGTCCATAATTCATCTTCGGTTCGAAGGATATTAAATTGAAACAGATTTTTAAAGAATTTTTCTCGCATGTTTGTCAAAGCTGAACAGCTGACTACCAAATGTGACAATGTCTCTATAACCTGTGCATTGTTACAGAAACAACAGGTATTTTGGTTTTTCAAAATGTGTCCTCTTCGTGCCCGGATCTCATTTGTTAAACACAAGTTTAAGCAAATTCTTAGTAATCAATCTTTTGCAAATGGAAAGAAACATGTGAGCTCCTTCTGAGACAATTAGGCACGAATATAGAGACTTTGAATCAAAACCCAAACATTGTAAAGAAAAGGCTATGGGACCAAGATTGGTGAGAAACAACTGAACAGAGATCCCTGCATAGATGCACAAAGCAGGCAGCCCCGGAGGCAAGCGCTATGAATACTTCGTCTACATATCTAGAAAGATTTCCATGTATGATTAAAAAGGAAAACATTTCTGAAATGTCGGCTAAACCTAATCCAAATGAAAGAGACAGTAAACCTGAGAAGTAAAGAAATAAAAGTGAACTGGTGCAGGTTTTGTGAAAAGGGAGATGAGTCATTGAAACATCTGGTCCTATACTGCATTAATCTAAGAGATGTGCGAACGGCCTACCTGGGAAGTGAAATGTCCAAAAGACTCCACTTAAGTGGTGAAGATTGGTAGAGCCTGATGTCTGACTGGAAGGATAAAAAGCTGATCTTTGCATTAATAGCTTATTTGGAACAACTTGAAGGAAGATTGGCAAACTAAGTAGTTGACCCAAAGACATTCAAGAAACCTAGAAACACTGGAACACATTGATGAAATAATAGCAGATCGAAAAAGCTTGGCTTTGTGTGCAGAATTGTTTTATCGTTTTATTTTTAATTTGTTGGATTATATGTTTTTTTCTTTTTCTCTTTTTAAAGTTTGTAACACACTATATAAAAATAAAAAAATAAATAAAAACATATATATAAATGAATCGCAAATGTGCATATGGCCAGTCCCCGATTTGTAATCACCCATGCACTATGATTGCAGCTGTTAGTTATTCTGAAATAATGCTTTCTGTGAACGACTTGCTATTCTGAGCGTGATGATTTGGTCAAGGCTAAGTGTCGCTCAATATCGGCAGGGTGTACCCCAAGAAAGAGCAGAGTGCTGCAGAAGTACAGAAGAAAGCACTGATTTGGAACATAGAAATGTCGATCTACACTGGGAATGTGGTTAAACACCAGGAACATCTTGCCACAGGGTCTTGCATAGTGAATTCATCTGAAGTGACTGATCATCACAACTAAATATACATAGCACAGGAATGAATGACCAGACCCATTGGCTTTGTCATTGCCTTTTAAACTTCATGAGTATCACTTCTGTTACTTGGTAGTTACCTTGACAAGCACCAGGCGGAAGGAGCATACATTACACTTTAAGCAAATGTGGGCGGGAAAACCTGCAAGCATACTGCTGATGACATCTATCAATGTTGCGGTATAATGAAAAGGCTCCAGATATCGCTTCAAGGAAGACCTCAGGCATGTTGTCATTCTCAGTAATAGGAATCAGGATAGACAGGGATTTTCTACATCTGATTTTAAATGCAAAGTAGCAACCATGCCACAGGTATTTGGCTGAAGAGTGTTACATGGCTAGGTTTGTGTGCTTAGCTTACTTGAATGTAAAACTCTTCTCAAATCATTTGGAAACAATAAGGTGGCCTTTGGTAAATATTGCTTGACTGTTGCCGGCTCATGTTTTTGCTGCATTGTTACAACACATTCAAAATAAACAGAAAGTAACTCTTGAAACTTGGTTCTGAGTGTAAGTAAAAGGCTGTAAGACCCAGTTTCATCCAAATGATGTTTTGGAACGATTTACTAAAGAACAATGAATGAATCAGAAATTATTAAAAGTGACTGGGAGCGTCCTGACTCATTAGAATAACAATAATGTTTTATTTGTAGAAATGTGTATACTTTAAGCAATACAACCCAGGCCGGGGTGCATTACTGGACCAGATAATGCCCCAGGACAGTTAGAAGCCCAAGCAAACCAAGGGCTTTAACGATAGCCTTTGCAAGGGTTAAATTGCTATTGGTATTCTGGTAAATTGTCCCGGGATTCTAAGGTTTTATTTTAAGTTGAGAAATGGCAAGCACGCTGTTTCTCAACTTAAAAAGGACCTACAAAACAACGATCTGCAAAGAAGGGAACTACATGTAGTCCCTTCTCCCTTTTTCTTGGCGGCCACTGCAGCCTCAGAGATGCGCAGGGAACACTGGTGTTCCTGGTGCCAGCGAGGGACCGGCCAGCGCAAGGTAAGTGGGGCAGGTGTGGGAGGGGATTGGAGATGAGGAACAAGGGTGGGTAGTGAGAGGTAGAGGAAGGGGCACTGGGGAGCACGCACTGACCTGAATCCCAGCGAGGGAAGATGGTGCCCCCAGCTCAGAGGAGGCCCAGAGCAGGGGTATTACCATGTGGTAAAGCCCCTGTTCTGAGCCTCCTGATTGGTTGGGAGGCTGCCCCCTATGCCCCCCTCCCACCTGGGTACTCATGTGGGTTATTAGAGAAAGAATAGGATACACACACATGAAGCACTGAAGTTCTCAAATTCTATAGGATTGATAAATTTTTACTTCCAGCCGGCTGAGGGAACAGAGTTCCTTCTCCGTAGGACCAATTCTAGATGGATAATGCAGCTACACTGTGTTGAACAGGGCCTGGACACAGATTTCGAAATGAAAATGGGTTTCATTTAATGTTCCACTGTTCACTTGAACTTACTCAGATGTGGACTCTTTCTTTGCACACCCTTTTCTGAATTTCTGTCCTCGTCATACGCTTTGCTACCCCCGCCCCCTCACTCCCTCACCCCCCTCAAGGTGCCTTGACTCCTGTCCCCACTAACGGGCTATCTTTTACTTGTGTTTGCCTCCTTTGGACCCCTACTCTGGGATCCTCGCTACCTCTCTGGAATCGCTGGATCATTGTACTGATCAGTGCTAGGCCTCCATTGTTTGCCCTCTTTTACTTTATCTACCCCAAGGTTTCCCTCACCAAGGGCCTTTCACCAGGGCACATACAGTGCTTTCAAATTGTTGCATAGTTTAGGACAAAGTTCAACGTAATATTATATCTGTGTTTGCACTAAAATCAATTTTTCATTTTTAGAACACTTCGAATGAACCATCCTTTGTAGGTCTGTTGTTGCTTTCCATTACTTTTGCAATGCACTCTGTGTTTTTGCAGAATAAACTGTTATTTGTGTGTGGCTTGATTGTTGCTCGACCCAGACTATGTAGATTCTACAAACGACTGTTGAAGCAATGGCCACTGCTGCTTGATTTTCCAAATCAGATCTAGCAAGGTGAGCTGATTTCAAGGCAGACATGAGATCTTTGAGGGGTTAACCTTTACATGAATTCAAACACACTCAAGCATGCTGCTGCGAATGATACAGAATTAGGCTGCATGTAGCGCAAAGGGCTCCCATTTCTGACCAGGCTCTTACGACTCAGGCCCTCCAGAAATTACATAGTTTGCATCAAAATGGATCTAGCATTAAATAGATTAGTTAAGAGGTTCGTCTGAAAATGCCATATCATTCCATATTTACATTTTTTAGAAGCCTGGTGGAAACTTCAGAATTAAATCTTGCCCATGGATAAATCTATATGGCTTGGGAATTATGACACAGAATCAGAGTAGTGGAATTTTCCTTGGTTTTGCCGGAAAGGGATCTTCTGTCGAATGAAGAAAAACTGGAGATGGTGGTTAATGTGCCAGATGTATTCATTACATTGTGTTTCCCATTTAGAATAGCAGTGTCTTGCAGAACTTTCAAAATAGTCCTGTGCTTGAGCTATTCAGCATTATTGTGGCAAAAGCAAAGATTAGAGGACCTTGCCTATAGTAGTCGCAGGATCAAGTATTGTGAAGATCTCCATTGCAGGTTCCGCCCCCTTGATATATACTGTGTCTAATTCTCATACTTCCTGGTTTGAACCGGCTGTGGAGCTTTAGGAACTTCACAAAACAAAGGTGTTTTTTTTCTTTTTATTTAAATGCATTTGGCTAATTAATTTAGCCTTTTGCATAAAAACATACATAAAACAAGCACTATCATAAAAAATATGCATAATAATAAACGGACGCTATGGTCCCTCTAATATTTCTATGTAGAAATTAAATATAATACAACTCAAACTTTTGGTTTCATCGTGCACCTTTCATTTCATCTACAATTCTTGGGAAGATCTGCTCCGTAATATGTAATGCTGCTGCCTCTATAACCAGAGATTCGGATGAAACGATAGTAGACCGGAACTGATCATGCCGAAAACTCTCAAGAGAGTAACAATAATGTCCATAGCCCCTTACATTTAGTACATTCAAAGATACACAGCTAGTAAGGCTATGCATAATAGTCTCCACCTGCACCTTGCAGAATCTGCACAGTATTTGGTCACGTGGTTTGTTAATCCATTCTCCAGTGTTCTCCAAGACTGGTAACAGGTTTAGGCAGAGATATACGATAATCGTCTCAGAGAGGAGGTACAGAATGTTGTTAAATAACATGGTTTTAGATGACAGAATCCCCTGGGTAGCATACTCTGTGTAACGTCGCTAGACGATAGTGTGTCTATTGATCTCGCATAATATCAACACTGTGATTTTGTTTTTAACTTCTGTAGACAATGACCAATGTTCTCCATATCACTGAATTGTAACCCGACACTAGCCAAATGGTTTTGTAAAGTGTTGAGCAGTGTTTCGGGTCCTACTACGCTGATGTTCAGTGAAATGAGCTAATATAGTTTTGGGATGTACTCCCTCAATGGGAGTAATTTATACCAATTTTGCTAACAACACACAAATACTTCTCCCAATCTCAGGTAACCTCGGACAGGATACCATTTGTGTGAACAAAATGTATTCCATCATCCAGAAATAGATGGCAGCTAACAATCTGTTTAAACTGAGTAGAAACAGAGATCGTCATAGTAGGCTCTCCCACCCGTTTAGCCAAGCTACACCCTCAATACACAGCTATAGTCATTGACGGCCACCCCCATTACCATTTCCAATCAAGTAAAAACATTAGGATTATATCTAGACTCTAGTCTTACTATGAGCAAACACATCAGTGCACTCTCTTCATCCACAGCCTACACTGCCAAACTCATTGCACTGAGTCGACCTTTTCTAACACAACAAAACTGTATCACCCTCGCTAGAGCTCCCATATTAGCCAAGCTCGACTACTGCAACATACTCTTACTAGGGACTTCAAAATAATATATAAACAAATTGCAACTTCTCCAAACAAAGTACTAAGAGCAGCACTAAGCATAAAAAACAGACCATGTATCACAACACAGGAGAGATGTACACTGGCTACCGATTCAAGCCAGTATACCACACAAAACTCTTACCCTTACACATAAATGTGTTTCGGGCAGAGCCCCCAGTTATCGCAACCAAAGCTTAAGCCGTATAAGCTCATCCAGAACTCTAAGAATCAACTCACATATGCATCTACTCATCCCCTGTTTCAAGAATGTAAGAACAGGTAATTCTAGATTCCCCGCAGCAGCCCCTAGAATATGGAATTCACTCCCAGCCAAGATCAGCAACGAACCTTCCCTCAATAAATTCAAAAAACTCCTCAAACGTGGCTCTTTGATAAATATTAACCTTTTGTCAGATACATAGTTTTGACTACAGTGGATCTTCTCCCAGTTCTCACCCCATCTGATCACCACTCCATTAGAGATACTCAAGCACACGCTTTCAAGCTAGAGAGCCACTGAAAAATGCCCTTACTGTTACCCAGCATTGTATGTAATGAAAAATGTCCAAGTATCTATCATGTAGCTATTGAGAATATATTCCTGTCTGAACCTAGACCCAGCACCTCTATGATGCTAGTCCACAAGAGAAAGTTTATTCATTAAGCAACAAGAATACACTCCATAAACCATGCTACAATGTATTGCATACCTTCCTATGTAACTAGACTGTGTTACTGTAAAATTATATTATATATCTACATTCATTATTTCCCTAAACCCACCCCCCGCAAAAATGTATCAAAAAAACTGTGACGAATTCTCGTTCACCCAAATATGCTGCGCAGTAATCTGCCAATCCCGTAATTTCATCCAGCCTTAGAGATGGGTTACTTACCTTGATGGTCAAAAAATGATAACTGTATAAAGAGACAATCATTGTGCGGATACATCTTTCGACAGAGATCGCTTCCTTGGTTTGCAATTTACTTCAATATCATGCGCTTCAATGGGGCCAATTGCATTTGCTGAATTCATGATTTTCTGAATGAATCGAGTGTTTTAAGACACGGTCCAGTTTTTCAGGAATAAAAACATATCTCGGGCTTCATGCTCCGCATCCTGAATTACCGTTGATTCTGCTCGATAGAAAGTGAAGGACTTAGATAAACACCATCGTGCTCGCTCTTCATCAGGACCCATCAGCCGGCTTACCTCTAATGACCTTCAAGATTGAACGTTCAGAATTAATATTGGATCGTCTGGGGAACCCGTGCCAAATGGAATTAGTTGGTAGCTTTGTGACTAGGTTGCAGATGCTGCGGACGAACAGCGTTAGCGGAGCACTGCAAACTACAACTCCGGGGTGGGTACAGTGTGCGGGTAAAGGATTAGCATAACGCAGCAACACAGAAGGAGGCAAACATCAAATATCAACGGGAAGTTCATGCAAAATTGAATGCCCATGAAGGCTTTCAATTTCGTTCAGCTTTCTAATGGTAAGTAGAAGTCGCAAAGTACTAGCTGGGGCCAGTTTGGGCATCGAGTGGAATACAGTTCAAGATTGAAGTATGAAATATTGAAATGTTAATTGGTGACCTTCGACTGCTTTGTTGCAAGTCTTTTCCCTTCCAGTCCAGTACTTTCTTTGCTTCAAGAGTTTTTAATTATTTTATTGATAAGCAGGTCTCCAGATGGAAAAATGGAGGTATGAGCATTTTACTCCAAATTTTGTGACATGAAGTGGGGAGAAAACATATTTTTAGGAATAAAAATGTAGTTGCAGTTGTGGAACCAGATGGGAGGTCCGGGAGAGGGGGCCACCTGCCTCACTGGTAGCCAGTGCACCCCTAGCATCCCCCTGGCTTCTTATTATCCGCCCTAGTACCAAAAGCGACCTCCGCTTCTGGGCAGTTATTCCCGGCTGCCATATTTTAGGCATGCAAATATACACTTTGGTGTTAAAGAAGCGGGTCATTTTCTTGCAATCCACACGGTCTTTGCAGCAGGCAATTCCTGTAAATAGCAAGAAGCAGGTTGCCTCTTTCTGAAAGGTGCTGCTCGTGCCAACATGAACACAGGCGGGCCCCGCGCATGGGGGCCCGCTACTCTATATTTCTCTTTGTTGGATGTAATGGCCTCATTCTATGTAAGATAGGTAAGTACAGAACTTATCTTCAGACATATACAGATCTGGGAGTCCATCTTTTTCATTATTGTTGTGTAATTGCTAGATTTCAGGAAGCAACATCGGCCAGTGCGGCAGTTATCTGCAGCCGCAGAAAGGCAGACACATGCCAACTTGGTGCTCGCTACTCTTCCTGGGTGTAGTGACCTGGTTTTTAGTGAGTAAAATAGGCAGTGTGGCGCTTAACTGTAGCCCTGCTTTAAGGTCACCTGATATTCGGGACCCCGGGTGCAAGCCAATATTTGGGTCCCAGGATCCCGGGGTGGACTGGCAACTAAAAGAGGCCCTGGAAATAATGTTGTTGTTGTTCACTGAACTCAAGGACGTTTTACGGCGCTGGGCTCTGGAAACGCTGCGTCTTGGTTGGTGTGACTTAAGGGCAGTAGTACAGCTCGCAACAGCTCTTGGGTTCTTCATAATCAATCGGGGTCGGAGACAATCAGTGCCGCGCCCGGGCAAACACCCCCACAAATTAAGCAGCGAGTTTAGCTTCAGAAAAGATAATTACATTGGTTTGTATTCAAATATAATTGGTCAGCTCGGCTCAAGTTGCAATAGATCGGCGAGTTCCGATCTGGGCCTGTAACCGACGGCCATCATCCAGGCAGGGCAAACGGCGCGCTTTGAGACGCTGTTTTAGACACACTGTGCTTCAGATTTTAAATAGGAATAATTAAAAAAGAAATGGGGTTGTAAGCACAGCCTGCCTAAGGACATTTCAGAGATAGACTTCCTATGTGCTGGTATACTTCAGGATTCTGTGTGTGCACATCCGTGTGCATTCATCCGTCTAGGCGTGTTTCGTTTTTGCATGTTCACGTTAATAATTCTATGCAAAATGGGCCTCACATCGTCTGAAATCATTTGTCCCTTTCACCAAACATGCAACAATAAATGTTCGATGCAAGTGATGCATCGCTTGCACGATGCATAGTGAAGGCAGCATAAGCCTGTGAAAATATCTGTCACTTGAGTAGGTCTCCAGCACCATAACACACTGTTCTCATGGTTCCTGGCTGGAGATCACCTCTACATGCTGTACATTATCGTGTACGTGTACATGTGTACATGCCAAATCCTGTCTCCTCTGTTGCCATTTGGGGGAGGGTTGAGAGAGGAGGAGAGAGAGGGAGAGGCAGAGAGGCAGAGAGGCAGAGAGGGAGAGAGGGAGAGAGAGTGGGAGAGAGAGAGAGGATCTAACAGCTTTGTATTTTCAGTAGGAAGGCAAGTGCCCCCTTGATTAATATTTAACATTGCGACTTTTATGCATCAGTTTTCTACAAATAATTTGTAAATCATTACCTCATTACTAATATGACTCATTAACCTCTCTATACAAAAGGAACATACAATGAGACTAGTTTGTTTAGCTGAGGGCTGTGTGTTGTGTTGCATAGAAATCAAGGGGCGATGGCACACTTTGTTAGGAGATTTTTTGTTACCCAAAAACGTGCTTTACAGCTGGGATTAACTGACTCCCCTTCAGACAGTTACTTTTGCAAGCTGAAATGGCTGCTTTAAATCACCTTTATGTGACAAGGTTTACTACTAACCCATTACATTCCAGAGAGCTGTGTGGCAGGCAGAAACGGCGGTTTTGCATCACCTAAACTTGGGGATGATTTCGGTAGCACAGAGAATTTGCCGCAGACCAGGGTACTGGGGTATATCTAGCCCACCACAAAAGCCAGAATTATATTTTCTACAGCAAGTATTTTCTCCTCACCCCGTTGGTTGGTGCCACCCCTAAGGCAGAGCTACAAATGCTTCTTTTTGTTTTTTGTTCTATTCGCTGTTTTAACGTTTTGAGGTGAGCCCTGCGGAGAGGTTGCATTCTGCATTCTCTTGATCATTTAGGAATCCGCACATGTAATTGAATCCTCTTTTAATGGAAAGCGATTCACACTTTCTAGGGGGTGTTCTGCCATTAAGGATGCAATTGGCATTCACTGTAGTAGCACTGATTTCATTAAGTGCATTTCTCCTCACAAATGTCCCATGTCTTCAGCCACAAGCCCTGGCGATGAAACTAGCGCTAATTAGCATTGGGCATTGAATTATGTACCGTAATGGGGCTGGCTTTTTCCATTTTACTGTGCCTCTCCTTGATAGACGTGAAAGGGGCCCATTGCAGTGACAATTCAAATGAACGTGTTCAATTGAGAGGAAAAAGAGTGCTGCAAGCTGAAATGGGCACATAGAACATGTTGTATTTGCAGGTCAAAGTAAACATTAACACCCTAAAATGTGTTGGGGAGGTGAAGACTCAGTGGAGGGGCCAGTTTTTGGTGTCAGGGATGGGGGCGGGGGTGGGATGGGTTGGGGTGGCTCATGAGGGGGCAACAGCATTATATACAATTTAAGGTCAGCGGCGGCTGGCAAATATCTTCAGTGGGGGGGCATTATCCCCCCCCCACACGAATGTGAGCAACCGAGTATAGCTAGGGAGCCCTAAGTAATATAGGGAGTTTGGTTGGGTTCTACCACGAAGAATATTTTAGTTTTTTAAAAAAATGGGCTGAAAGGGTGCCTTTTACTGCACATCTTTTTTTTTATAACTATGTGGTAAAGACTTTCAGTTCATAATTGGTTCTACAGAGTAAGGCATCAAAAAATCTAATAGATGCAGTGCCACTGTCAATGGAGCATTTTAAATGTTCATCAAAGCTATGAACTCAATATATGCCAGCATTGTCACTGTAAATCACTTTCATGAAGTTGCACTCACAATGCATACTAGTATTGCCACTGTAAATCACTTTGTTGAAGCAGTTCCAATACATGACAACATTGTCAATGTATATCACGTTTGTGATGCTGTAGTACCTACAATATAAGCCAGCATTCATACTGTAAATAACTTTGATTTTGCAGCCACAATACATGCCAGCATTACCACTGTAAATGACTTTCATGAAGCTGCATCCACTATATACAGCAGCATTCCCACTGGAAACCGCTTTGATGTTGTGCACACAATGTATGCTAGAATTGTCATTGTAAATCACTTTCATGAAGCTTTACCAATGCATGCTGCATTGTCACTGTATATTGTTTTACGATGCTGCACCACAGTATATGTCCATGTTGCTACTGCATAGCACTTTCACAAAATATGTCTGTATTGCTACTATTTATCACTTTCATCAAGCTATATGTAGGCCTTTACTGTAAATCACTTTGTTTACATAATGTATGCCATCATTGCACCATTATAAATGAAGTTCATTACTTCCCTCTACCTGCCAAACAAACACATACACACACGCACATACGCATACACACATGTGCACAGTCAGTGAAACTCACACAAATAATACAGACTCACTCACATGCATGCACATTCATACAAACATCTACTCGCACACCTGCACTGTTTAAAATGTGCACCATTATTTTAGGAACAATAATGGTCTTTACACACAGTGAGCTTCTCTTTGACCCACCAAGGGCACTTCAGCAACAGGAATCCGCAGCATGGAATACAGGTATGACACCTGTGTGGGATTGCTGCTTCTTTGGCAAGCAGCGTATGTGTTCTGGTCCAGCCACTGTGTGCTCACTCCTGAGTATATTAATTAAAGGGTACATGCAGCTGCTCGACCATGCAGCAGCCACCTGGAAGAGAGGGGCAAACTGGGACATTCAGCAGGGGCCCAAGAGGGGGGACTGCTCCCCTGCTTCCACACTGTTAAGACTAACAAACCCATGTTGGGGATCATGTTGCCAACAACTAGCCAGAATTGCATAAGCTGTTCTAGAGCAAGCCTAAATTACATTACAATGGACATGAAAATATAGATAGCCCTGGGCATAACAACAACAGCTGGAGTTGTTAGTCAATCAAGGAAACACATTCAGTTAGGTTATCTATGCAAATAATGCCCAGTGAAAATCTCAGATGTACACTTCCCCCATATTTGTTCATTGTTGATATTTTGAAAGGTTGACTGGGTTTTGGGTTAGGAAGCCAGGCCATAATGTAAATGACTCAAACTCTCATTGAGGGCACGCTCATGAAATAAAAAAAACACATGATACATTTATTTTAGACGTCTCTGTAAAAGTGGTATTCTCTTTATGTGAACATGTAATATTTATAATAAATCTGAAACCATCACTGAACCAGAAAGTTGTAGGGTGCTTGGGCATAATGTATGAAAAGCAAAACATTCAGACTGTTCATTTGTACTTTGCACAAAGGGTCTCATCAGGAGTTGCGTGGTGTCCTGGCGGAAGTTCACCAAGCTGAATTAGCGTTACCGCCAGGACCTGTGGCGGAATTAGTGCCACAACCTGGCATGAACGCCTGCACCGAAACAAGGCACTCCAACAAAATCCTGGCTCAACTAGCGCCAGCGGAAATAACGTCATTGCCAGAACTCAGAAGCGTGGCAGTGTCCATCTTTTAAAACGGAATCTAAACTGAATCACTTCCTACAGCCATCGGACCCTAAAAGTCACTGGCAACATGTCTCGGGAGAGGACCCAAGGGAGGGTGCCAGACAACTGGCTCCATAACCCAAAATGTAGTGAGGGAGAGCTCTTAGTCCTCACAGATGAGGTCGTAGGATACTGCAAGGAACTGTATGGGAGCAAGCAGTGCAAAATATCAGGCCAGGGAAAAACTGTCATCTGGCTGGCAATAATCACAGAAGGTAACTGTGGTAGGCAGTGTCCCCCATGAGGCAGAGGACTTCCGCAAGAGATGGAACGACCTATGGGTCAGGGATCAGGGACTCCTGTCCCAACACCGGCAGGAGGCCATGGCAATAGGAGGCGGTACCACCGAGCCCCTATTCCTCACACCATGGGAGGAGAAGTGCAGCAGTATCCTCAACATGGAGGGTATTGAGGGAGTCGGTGGAGCGGAGGTGGGTTCCAGCAGCCAGGAGAAGAAGGTGAGTCACCCCGGCCCCCAATCCACACAGAAAATGACCATCCATAAATGTCAGCCTTAGCACAAAATGATGTAGTGGACAGGGACACATGCCAGCAGGCCAGCAGCTGGTCCGGCCACTCAGGGTGAAGTGATGGGGTGCCACATCAGCTACCCTTCACAGCAGCCTGGGACGAGGCCACCAAGTGCACCCTTCAGTGGTTGTGCAGTTTTAAGTTGTGACAAGCAGCAAATCCAAGTGCATTGTACCCCACACCGCTGCTGGTGCTCTACGTGCCAGCAGGAGTGTGGCCTGAGAGTAACCATTCCACAAACCAGTTGTCACACCAACATGTTGAGGGTCAGTTGGCCAGCCCATGCTGGCATGGCAGATGAGCCCCATGGCAGTGCATGACTCCCTGCACCTACATGTAAAACCCAGTACACGACAGTGCACCACTGCTGGCTGCACATCAGTGTCCCATTGAGCCATTGCAGTGCCATAGATGAAGCCACCATACCCATTCCCACAAGGTGTGTGTCGCCAGGGGAGAGGATGTGGGGTCGTCAACACATTCAACCATCCTATGTGCCACAATTACAAAGACAGTGTCTGTATGCCAGCACTTGACCATGAGAGCATGCCACAATATGCGTGACTCTGCAGGACCACATGCATGCATGGAAACCCAGTCGGCTGCCCCTGCATGGGCATCCCGCCTTGAGCGCACAAAGGCCAAAGGCCACCTGGTCATGGGTCACACACACATAGCTGCAACCATTCCCACAATGCTGTGGGCACATGCAATGGCCGCTGAACAACCATGTCCATCTGGCCACATGGGTGAGGTGGCACTCTGTACAATTACATATGTGACTTGCATTCCAACCCACCTTGCCTGACATGTCATTTGTCCCCTACAGGCACTCTGGAAGCTCTGGAAGAGTCTGAGGAGGATGAGGGGGCAGGCCCGTTGGCAAATGGTGCTACCAGGCCCTCAAAGTCCACTACCACCCCTGAAGGGAGGACACATGTGGTGCTGAAGCACAGGTCCCGCCATGCCATATCTGACCCGAGCAAGACCAAACATGCTGGCGGCAGCTCAGGTTCTACACATCCCCACATGCTACCGGGAGCACCTCCACAGCAACTGCACCCACACAGCCAGCTGCAGTAGCTGTGGCCGAGGACACACCTGCTGGCACCCAGGAGGAATCCAGCTAAGTGCCACAGGGTAATCTATGGACACACAGCACTGATAGCATTCCTTGCTGACAGTGTGCCCAGACACCCAGGCCAGATGTGGACGCACCCTCATATGGCTCTCTGTGCTACAGCCCTGACTCTCTGCGGAGCCCCCAACCCATTCCCCACCCACCACTGAACCAATCGATCTTTCAGAGGCTGGACAACATGGAGAGGCGGCAACTAGAGATGGAGACCATTGCCAACACACACTCCCTACACCTCCAGGCCATACGTGACTGTATGCAGAGTGCCGCCTGCAGGATTGCCAGGTCAGTGGCACACAACCGGGCACAGGCGGCTGCAAGTACTGCCACAATGACGGTCTATGGCTAGCGAGTCAGGGACCATAAACACAGTCTTCAACTTACTCTACAGCACATCCGGGGGTCAGAGTCCATACCCTCAAGGTCAGCCACACCCACTGAGGGGTCATTTCACTGCACACCAAGGCGCCAGTCTGAGCGTCATCTGGGCCCAAAGTCACTTGGGGCAGCTCTGAGGGAGAAGAGGGCATGCAAGTGACAGTGTCCCACCTTTTGCCCACAGTGGGCGTGTTGGGGTGTTGGTGGGGAATATTGTGTTGGGGTGGTGGGGGGTAGGGGATAGTTAAAACACTTCAAAACATTAAACATAGTTGAACTTCATCAATGCAAGGACATTCCTCATTGTGTCATTGTTGTGTGTATTTATTTATGTGAGTGTGACACAGTGGCGCATGGCATGTGCCATGTGAATGTCTCAGAAAAAATTGTCCATCAGTCCTTGGCGAGCCAGTCGGCCATCCCTGACGTCATCTATAGCAATGCGTGCAGACGCCTTTGCCACAGGCACTGCCCCTCATCTTCTGGGGGTAGAGGAACATCTCTCTGGAGGTAGATATTGTGCAGCATGGCACACAAGCACGATTTTACCCACATGTTCAGGTGTATACATTGGGGCACCTCCTGTACAGTCCAGGCAGCAGATACAGGCCTTCAGGAGGCCAAAGCTACACTCCATACAGACACAGGTCCTGCTGTGAGCGTGAATGTAGGCCAGCTGCTCTGTTGTTTGTAGATCCCACACAGGTGCTATGAGCCTGGGCAGCTGCGGGTAGCTGCGGGTATCCGGAATCGCCTGCATTGAGAGAGGCACATCCATGAGTCATAGCTTTACAATGCTTCAGTCCCCTAATTGCCTAAAAATGTCTGGAGAAAATGAAATTTCAGGGAAAACAATGACATTTTCAGGCAAACAAGCAAAATGTTGATAAAAGGAGTGAATCAAAAAATAATTGCTCACGGGTGAAGCAAAATCAGAAGCAAATTTGACCACTTTGTTTCGCCGACAGTAATTCAACGGCCCTGCTTCCCGCATCCATTCCCAGCTAATACAACCCATTGTAACGGTTTATTGAGAAGCCACCCTCAACACAGGGAGTTCCTTTCCTCCCCACTTAAGTGGTTATGCAACAAACTGTTTAACAGATTCTTTTTTAGCCCTATCTCAGACACATATCATGCCATTTGGATCTCTTTGCCCTGAGCTAACAACGACCTTGCCAGTGTACAGGAAATATATTAGTATTTATGTAAATTAAAAGTATTAGTAATTAGCACGAAAATGTCAAACACCACTTTATCCGTGGCACAACACAATCAACTTCTCTCAGCATAACCACATCACAAAACTGAGTTAAAAAGAACAGATTCAAATTCTTCACTTTCTGCAAATTTCACTTCACAAACTAATTACACTGATCAATAACAAAGGCATATTCCGGTTTAAAAGGCTAGCAGTAGGATTGCAAGATTGGTTCAAATACATATAGCAATTATGATTTCGCCCATGCTGTTGGTTTAAAATAAACACAGGGTGATTTAGCAGTTTGTTTTTCAGATCTCTCTTGCTTTGGTCTATGTTGGGAAGTCAGAAAGAAAAATTGGAATGATTTGGGGAATTTTGGATTTCAGACCCCTTTTACTGAAAGGTCTGTGTTAGGGGAAGCTGGATAAAAAGGTTGGACTGATTTAAAAAGAAATATACCTCTCTTCCTTAAAGACGTCAGGGTCAGCTGGACAACAAGGATTACCCAATTAATGTATAGGCTATAGTTTTCAGCACACACTGGGAAGTGAGCTTTGTAAATTAAAACATTTTACAAAATTCACCCTGTAGTCTTCTGCCAAATGGGGAATTATTTAAATCAATATTTTTGTTAAATAGGCTCAAGATCTACAAGGTTTTGCCCCCCCTCCAACTATAAAGGGAAATTATTCAGGACCAGCAGACTCCCCACCTTTTGGTTTCCCAGGGCTCAGTTCTACTTACATAGCAAGTCTCTGTTTAAGGTTCAGGAAAGCCAGCTGTATCTCAGGACACTCTGGAAAGATGGCCGGCCGCTCTCCACCATAGCACCCAGTCAGCTTTGAGGCCATTATAGAAATAGACAGCTCCAACCCAGATGCACTCTCAGCAATCTCCTCTGGTTTTTCCTTACAGCTGTCAGATGGTAAGTTCAGCAGGCTTCCTGTTGGTCTGTCTCCTCTGCCAGTCCTGTCTTTGTGTTTCCTTTTTCTGTGTGTCCCCTGTCCTAGTGCAGTCCCCCTTACATAGCAGCAATGACACCACCAATTTTATAATCTTGGGGAAGTACTCTGCAATAATCCCTGACACTTGAATTGAACAGTTACCCTTCTCTCTCCTCCCAAACCCAGTCTCCAAGTCAGGATTGGTTTAGGGGCCTGGAGCAACGTATGACATTTCCCATCGCTCTTTCTTTTCGTTTCAACTTTTTGGCAAAAACTGGTCATGTATCACAACTTCATAATTTTACAAGCAACTGCCATACTAAACATATTTTCTGATTAGCTAATCATTGAGAATTAGATAAGCCGACTAGCAAATCCGTACGATGTCTGCCGTTTCCATAAAAAGCACAACAGTTATGAATATGTACGTTATTAAGCATATCCCTAATTTTTCTTTCCACCCGCTCACCAATTCTCACATTTGGAACATGTTCAGATCAGCCAGAAACCTAGTTTAAATGCCATTACAGTTCCCTGAGTCACAGGTAGATACATTTTATATCCCCAAAATCGCCTGGAAATTACATAAAAAATGGTACATGGATGGATTTCATCCGCGTTATGATGGCAGAGAATAAGGCCTAAATGATAATAGCTTTTAAAATAATTGTGAATCTTCATGTGGGACAAATGGCCCTGACTGCCTTCCATCCATTTGTTTTCACTGGGTCAGCCTGTGCCCAGGGTTTCTTTTTATCAGTCTCCTTTGTGCTGGGTGCTTGCTCTTTGAAGTGGGTGCCCCCATTTTCAGACGTATTAGTCATGCTCCAGCCAAGGGTAACTTTTTCTTGAAATCAATGCTTTCAGTGGCCGCAGGTCTGCAGAACACTGCATTTCGATAACTTTAGCAGGACCGAGGGCGTGCGTGTACACAACCCCTTAGGTCACCACCTTTCACCGCTGCCCAGAGCATCTCGTCACTGCGCCCAAACCGCTGGTCCACTATGATGCCACTGTGTGCCCAGCCCCTTGGCTCCCCGCGGTATCGCTATGCGCCCCAGCTTCCCTCCTGGTTCCCCATGATATCACTGTATACACGCAACCCCTCTGGTCCCGTGATGTCTCTCTGTGCCTCTTACCCTTCCTGCTTGCTCTTTGCCCCTGCCCCGGCCCCCACAATGTCACTATGTACCCAGCCCCTCCGGTCCCCATGCACCATTCCCAGGCATGCACCCCTGTCTGTGCCTTAGCACGTACAGGGTCTGGGTTCTCCAGACCAGTTCAGTAGCTAGTCTTCACTTTTGTGCTGCTCATGGCCTGTGGGGGTGTCCTTGCGCTCTCTCTCGGTCCCTCCCTTGTCTTCTAGCGCTTTCAAAGCTCACTGTGCTTAGGCGCTTTGCGGATAAACCATCATATCATATTCTATCACTACGCTCACTCTCTACTCCACACCATACCATCACACAATTAGAATACAGCTATACCCTTCAATACATTCGGCCTAGCTGCTCACATACGAACACTACCTCATGAACACCCCATCACTCTAATAAAACGTAGCTATATCCCATGACAAACCGGCCTAGCTGCACACATAAGCGTCCTACAGGCCTAACGCAGACAGAACCCAGTCTAGGTGTCCACCCACCAGACTGCACACATTCAACTGATATCATCACCACTACACCTAACGCTAGGATGCAGCTACCATCAGGCAATTACATCAGTTGCACACATAACTGGTGCACTCACGCACCCTACGACACTTACTCTCTCTAGTGACCTGGACTGCAGTCCCCAATGGCGTTCAATCTACCAGCGCTTTGAGGTCATACCAATGATAGATAGAGCGCTATATAAATGCCAAATAACTTAACAGGACATTTTATGGCGGTTGGTCATTAGATGGGAGATGTGACATCCAGGCTGGAAGTGGGAGATGTCCTTGTGAGGTTTTGCCCACAGCCAGCAAAAGAGTCTGCCTTGGGCTGACATTTTCCCTGAAGCCAAAGTGGCTCTTCGAATGTCACTGGAGTTTTGTAGGTGAAACATAATATACATTGCTTTTGGTCAACCCGCACAACATGTTTTGTTTTCCTGTCATTTTTCTTTGAGCAGTGATATTTCTTTCACTTTTACTTTTTAAAACTGTTTTTATTTGCACACACCTGGGCAGGCCGTTTTTGTTTTCAATGTGTAAAAATCCTGTTTTCCCTGTGACAGGGATCTTTGATTCCTCCTTCTTTTGTAAATGTAAATGCTGCTTGTCCATTGGCAATGACAGGTAGGCCCTTTCCACAAGGCTCTTTAAATTTACTTGATAAACAACAACAAAGGCCCGGCCATTTTTGTTTCAGTGTTTAAAATCTTGCCATTCATGTAAAAGGGACTTCTGTTTGGGGCCTTTAAATGCACCCACACCACCTAGCTTGACCTTAGTACCTTCCACTGACCTCCAGAAGAGCAAATGCCATATTCTAATGCAACACTACCTATTTCGCCCACTTGTTCATGTATTCCATTCACTTATGCTCATGCAGAGTTTCAATCTTCTACGTACCCCTTACCAAAATGGAGTCGAAAAAGCGAGCATCCTATCCTAAAGCTGGTAAAATGCATCCATCTCTGGCAAATGTATCCCCATGTTCATGCCAACTAGCATAATCCCTACCTCTCAACTGATACACTTTAGGAGGGTTTCACGCACAGTCGAATAAGTTATCCCACAAGCCTGTTACCCTACCATAGACATCAATGGGCTGTCACCCGCCTTGGTGACTCAAAATGTTGAGAGATATGGTAGCCCAATGCAATTGCATCTGACCTATAATCAGTCTATCCACCTGTTATCCTGGCATGTTATCTCACGTGCTGGTACTTATTATTTTTCCTGTGTCCTCCGCAGCCCTATAGATAAGGCGTGTATCGGCCACATTTAATGCCCAAAAATGGGCAAATACTCGGAGAAAAAGAAAAATAAGGAGTACAAATATTCCCAACAAAAAATAGGAAGGTGACAGATAGCAGCTTGTCCCCCTTCCTTTAATTTAATGTGCATGAATAGCTAAGTGCAAAGAAATATTTATTACAAAAAGATTTCTGTTTTAAAGTGAAAACATTTTTACTTGCTTATAAAATACTGCCATGTAGACTAACTTGTTTAAGCCATAAAAAACCATTTAGCTCCCCACTTCAAAATATAGGGAGTCAAATATCCCCACTTCGAAATCTTACCTGGAGCACTGGCTCCTCCGTGACTTGTATTTTCGTTCTCTGCTTTGTCTCTGAATCGTAGAATTCCCATGGAAGATGCCGGCCTCTGGGCTTCCTGAATACATATTGACTGGCTCTAATGCGGGCTTTACCTGAGAAGTACCCCCTTAACTGTTTCTTCCCTGATCTGAGCTCTGCCCCGGGGGCATCACTGCAGTACCTGTTAAGTGCCGAGGACGAGTATGCTCGTCCTATTTGCATAACAGCCCAGTAGTCAATCACAGGGAGGCATCTGGCAAAGATGTGTAAATCCCCTGCGTGCAGCTCATCAGCGAGATGTAACTGCCAAGTTCTGTGAATGATGGAGCTCGAGGGGGTGCCTGACACCAAATCATGTCAATGCTATGTTACAAAATGGAGCGAAAGAGCCACTGCAGTGTGCAGTAGATAGAACGCACTCAGGATGCGTCAGTGCAGGTGCAGTGTGGGTTTGTTTCAGCGTGGATTATTAGGACCAGCAGGGGGCGAAGGCTGTGTCGATGAGGATGTGTGCACTAATAATAATAATAATAATTTCGCATTTATATAGCGCTACGAACCCTCAGGTATCTGAGCGCTGCTTATTATTACCCACGGTGTGTGGTGCTCATTTATCGACCTCGGAAGGATGAAAGGCTGAGTTTGGCCCTGCCGGGATTCGAACCTGGGTTAGCAGGCTCTGCACGGATGTCAAAGCGAGCGCTCTACTCGCTGTGCCACTTGACCAGCTAAGAGTGGTCCCCTGGTGCTCTGGCGGCTCTGAAAGCGGGGAAAGGGAGGGTGAGTTAGTGGGAGGAAGCTGGATAAGTGCAACAGAGCAGTGATGTGCTGTTGGCAGCCTCAGCCCGGTGGGTCCGTTGGCTGGGCCTGGGGTGTTTGCGGCCGGTAGTCGTCGTGTACTGTTGTGCAAGACTATGTGTGTTTTTGTTTTGTTGTTCCTAGTCCAGGCTTCTTTTCTGCTAAGCAATATGCACATTCTTTCTCACTCTTTCATCAATGGCTGCAGCATTCAAGGGGGCTTGCATTTGACACCGTGTTTGCTTAATTACTGTATCCCTTGCACCCCGATGTCATACACAAAATGTGGATATGTCACTTTAATTGCTCGGCCACTTTGAGGGGTGGGTGCCTTTGACTGAGTCAGGCTTAAAGAGCTAAGATACGTCATATCTATTAGCTGTTAATTAAAGCTAACATAATTGGGTCTATAGTTCAGAAAGTGCTTTGGAGACATAAATAATGGACAAGGATTAAAACTTCAGGGACATATCATTATTTGCCCTTACAAGGCTATTTATACTTTTCAAGGGCATAACAAAAGGAGAAGTACTGCTGAAGGACCTGAAATACCCTCTGAAGGTGGGTGCCCTCATTCCAGTGGCGGAGCCGGTCACGCAAATAAGGGCAGTCCCTTTGCAGCTGAGCTGCATAGATTTGCATATTTTAGTGGTCCGCAACCTTTGGCTCGCCAGATGTTTTGGATTGCAATTCCTATGAAGCGCAGCCAGAATAGTCAATGATGAGGTGGCATGGGAGTCGCAGCCGAAACATCTGGAGCACTTAAGGTTGCAAAGTGGAACATCCACAGAGGAGATAAGGATCTACAAAAGGCGTGGAATATAGACCATTCAAAGACTTAAGATGGGCGCAAGGGGGAGGAGCCTCCAGTGCATAAGTGGAGAAGGGAAGGGCCGGCACCCCTTTCAAAACATGCCAGTTGTTTCCTGCTGTAGACCCCCGGCAGCGTTGACCAGTTGTGCCTCCGGCCTGTTCTCGCTGTCCCCTACCAGGCTCGGACTGGCCTATAGGGCAATAGGGCAATGCACGTTCCAAAAACGCAAAATACTAGTTTGGGCCAGTATTTTTCATCAAAGTGGGCCAGTTTGATGAGTTACCTCACAATGCGGCTAGTAGTTCTGACCATTGTTGCTAAATAAATATTCTTTAAATTGCTCAATTTGCATTACATTTGATCAAAAACTCCCCCTTTGGTACTATTCAATCAATCTGTCACAAAAGGAATGAATTGCCATTTGCAACGGTAGGCCACTTTTTCATTGGTATTTGTATTTGTTTATTATTTGTATCGCGCGCCTAACCCTGAGGTAACTGGGCGCTTGCAAACTTAAGGTTACAGACATGGATGGGCATACAGCTTTGAAACAACAAGAATACAGAAACCAGAAAAGGACCCTGGTTACATATGGGTCGAAATCTGGGATGCAGGAAACGAAATACAATAGTAGGCTAACAGGTGATTGACCAAAGTATAGACAATGTATGGCAGGCCTAGTGAGTACTTCTTACTGGGGAGGTTTGTTACTCAATCAGTTTTTTATACCGGCTTTAAAAGTGAGGAAGTAGGGTTCCTGTCTGAGGGGGATGGGGATAGAGTTCCATCGTTTGGCTGCTTGGACTGGGAAGCTGGCTCCTCCTGCTGTTTTTAGATTGTATCTTGGGACCACTAAGTTGTATGAATGTGATAATCTGGTAGTGCGTGTGGGTTAGTGTAAGCAAATTTTGTCAGCCAGGTATTTCGGGGCTGCGTTGGTGAGGCATTTGTGGGTGATGGCCAGGGTGCGTAGAGTGATTCTGTCACGGATGGGTAACCAGTTGGCGGATAGCAGATAGCAGATCTGAAGAGTGCTGGCACTGTTCCATTAGTGTAGCAGTCTTGCAGACTGCTGATGCATGCTGGCACTGTTGCATTGGGATAGGAGACCTTTCTTAGGAGTGCTGACACAGGTATATTGGTATAGCAGACCTGCTGAGGCATGCTGGCAGAATTGGTATAGCAAACTTGCCGAGGAGTGCTGGCACTGTTCTATTCGTATATCCGGCCCGCTGGTGCATGCAGGCCATTTCCCATTGGAATAGCAGATATGAAGATTGATGGCACTGTTCCATTGGTGTAGTAGACGTGCAGACCTGCTGATGCATGCTGGCACTGTTGCATTGGTATAGGAGACCTTTCCTACGAGTGCTGACACAGTTATATTGGTATATGAAACCTGCAGACCTGCTGAGGCATGCTGGAACTGTTGCATTAGTATATCACACCTGCTGAGGCATGCAGGCAATTTCTCATTGGTATAGCAGATCTGAAGAGTGCTGGCACTGTTCCATTGGTGTAGCAGACGTGCAGACCCGCCGAGGCAGGCTGGCACTGTTGCATTGGTATTGTAGTCCTGCTGAGGAGTGCTGGAAGTGCACGCTTGGCTAGCACGCATGAAGAGCGGCTGCGGTGCACTAACGTTGATCCTTGGGTACAGCAGACATGCTGAGGGTTGCTGGTAGCATCACACATTGCCAGCGGCGTGCAGCCCAGCTGTTCAAGAGGGTACAGAGGGTTCTGTGATGGCATGGTCATTCATTATTTGCCATATCAACAGAGACCATCACTCTTGGCCACTGTCCTTGTCACACACAGCAGTACAATAAATGACATACCCCCACACCCCATCTTTTCACTGTTAAAAAAAACAAAAGCTGTTCTATTGGCTTTGCAAATGCCTGTATGAGCTTTCATATTTTTCTAGAACGTGGTCTTTCCTCCTGTTTTGCTTCATATGATAAAATAGGTGCAGCATCAAAGTGTTATTTAATTGGTTCATTACTTTGCTCCAAATTAGTATTTGCGTCTCACCCACCATTTGCTAGCAGGAAATGGTAGCCCAGTTATAACTAACACCTCATTAGGACCCAGGCGGTAAGGGGTTTACGGCGGCGTAAACAGCGCCGACCCTTACCGCCTGATTCCGAGGTCCCTTAGCGCCATGGAGGATTTAACACCTGCTTTTAGCAGGTGTTAAAATCCATGGCGCTAAGGGACCTTGTTGTTAATTACGCCACCGTAATTTACGGTGGCGTAATTAACGCCTTCCCCACTCCCATTATGCCCTATGGGGCAAAAATGGGAATGGGGAAGGGTAAATGGGGATTGGGGACTTACCGCCCCGCCAACCTCGGAATGGGGCGGTAAGTCCGCCAACCACCATGGCGTAAACATAGTTTACGCCATGGTGGTAAAGGTACGACCCAGGCGGTAACTTACCGCCTGGGTCGTAATGAGGCCCTTTGTGTTTTAGTGGAAATATACAGCGCTATGTGCAAACCCCAGGATTCGATTTCGAAGTGGGAATATTTTAATTCCTTATTTTGAAGTTGGGAATAATATGACTTTAGGGAGCTAAAAAAAGTCATTTGCAATCCATGCTTCTTTGCTCCTAGTAGCGCATGCGCATTTAAAGAAGCATTATTACATTAAGGTGCCTCTTCAGATGAGGCAGTACTAACGTTGGCTCTGCTTCCTGTGACACTGTCCTATTGGTACCACTGATAAACGTGCGGGTGGCAGCAGGTGTAGCATTCCCCTGTGTCTGTTTCCCAATATATTTTGTTAGGACTATTTTTACTCCCTATATATCTATGTTGTGAGTATGTCGCTGTTTTTAAGTAGTAACATAACAGGTGTTTTTGTCCAGCGCACGCACACCCACAGAGGGACATCTTGGTGCTATTGACAGATAACAGATGTTTGTTACCCAACGTAATGGTACTCATTTTATCAACAATGGAAGGATGAAAGGCTAACTGGACCTGCCGGGATTTGAACCTGTGTCCATGAGGTCAAACACAGGAACTCATACTGAATGCATTAGTCCATTGAGCCACAGACCAGGCGCGGTGCTTTTACCCGAAGTAAACGTTGCAGGTACACCACTTATCGGTAGGCCTGGCTATGTGTCCAGGGAACGCAAATCTGGTGCTTCTTGCTAATAATTTAACCATGTATCTGAACAATTCATTTTCTAGAACAGAGCATCCTGTTGAGAAGTGGTGTACTTCCCAATGGTGTGCACCTGTTTTCTGAAGCATAGTGCACCCTACGCTATGCACCCTCTTGTCACCCAGCGATGTCAGTGGAACATGAATCATCAGAAGGCTTTTCGTGTGTATCATCCATTATAAATCAAAGCGCGCTGTGATAGCCCGGAAGCGTATCTACGAGCCAGGTGGCCCAGGTGCCCCAGGATATGCCGGTCAGATAGCACAGCGAGTAGAGCGCTCGCTTTGACATCCTTGTGGAGTCTGCCGATGCAGGTTTGAATCCCGACAGGGCCAAACTCAGCCTTTCATCCTTCCAGGGTGTAGATAAATGCCCACCACACACCATGGGTAATAATAAGCAGCGCTTAGATGCCCGAGGGATTGTAGCGCTATATAAATGCAAAATGATTATTATTGTAGATACATTAGCCTGTTTTTGGTGTCAGTAGCTTCTGGCAAACTAGAGGCATATGGGGCAAATAAGTCACAAGAGGGTCTCATTACGAGGTTGGCGGCATGACCATCTAACTCGGCTACCATTACCGCGTCTTGTTCCGGCGGTAAATCTGGCAGATTACGAGTGGTAGTACTGCCTGGATCCCATAGTGGGACTTAAAGGAATTATCACCAGCGGCAATACCGGCCCTGATCATTCTGCCATTTGTGAGCCCTAAAGTAGTGGAAAGACATCCAATCCTACGCTAGAGCCTTTTCCTCCACTACAACAGTGGTCTTCAAACTGTGGGGCCGGTCCCCTTAGGGGGGGGCCCAAAGAATGTCCAGGTGGGGCTCACAGCTCTTCAAAAAGGGAGTGCAGTGACTGCTTTCAATAGAAAATATAAACAGATATGGCATCTAGGGGGTAGGAGGGGGGGCATCAATGTTTTGATTCCAGAGGGACCAGCATGAAAAGGTTTGAATACTACTGCAGCACAACAGCAAAGTCAGAATGTGGTCTTGTGGTAAAGTTGCAGTAGCTCTGTTACTGCCCTTTAATGGCACTTTTTACCACACCACCAAGGTCATCGGGAGGCCCATGTATGTTGTAGATTTATTGGAAAACAGAGTGCCGCAGGCAAATTCATTAGTTTACCGAAATTAAACGTGGAACAGAGCCGTGCCAGAGAGAGCGGCAACAAAACCATCACAGGAACTATACAGAGTCGAGCAACTGAGCAGTAAACATTTCTGGGTATTCGCAATGAATAGTCAGATACAAAAAAAAGTATACGTCATTTCAGTGGAGAATATTTGCATATTTGTTTTAACTCTAACAGATTTTGGGTTATTTCACACACCATGTTGCTGCTGTAAACTCAGTCCTTTGGCTTTCTCCTGGCACAATGCTGCCTGTTGGCGGCTGCTCCGGGTCACCGGGCAGCCCCATACGCATGTCGGGGAGCACCCGACGGGACCCACAGGGGCGGCGATCATGCCGCTGACACAAGGGGTGGGGGTCCCCCCACCCGCTCCAGATCACTGGAGCGACACACACGTGGCCGGGGGCATACGGCTCACCGCGGCCCCGGCTCTGGGGGCACCAAAGCCGGGGTCGCCACCCCAGCCCGCCTCACATGGCTGGGGGACACACAATGATGGCGTTGCCCGGCAGGGGCACCGTCCTCAAGCTGGGCCCCGTCCTTGGGCCCAGCGACCACGGCGCAGCGCCAGCATGGCGCGTACAAAGGACAACACCGGAGCCTCAAGATGGAGTGACTGGCGAGCCGGAAGCGGTTCACTTCTTTTATAATGTTGGTCACGTGGCTACTGCCACGTGACCCATTACAACATCCTGGGAGCTTCCATACTCCCAGGGGTTCACTCTGCAACACCACTCCATTTTTTTTAAAATAAACAACAAGACAACATATACACTAACTACACACTGCTACTACTTGAGGCACTCACTATTTTACACACCCTTTATTAACCTGGGTGAGTGGCTCTCATGTCCCTGAATGGCACCACTGAGGGCTACTGGCACAAACATAAAGCACTCCAAGTCTACGGGTGTGCACCCCACTACATTGCCCACCAACTGGGCCATTTTAAGCAACTCCGTGTGTGCAGGCTCACAGTCTTCCGGGGAGTGGCGAATATGGTGTCCATCTTGCGCATGGAGTCACCGGAAACCAGCTCGCACCCTCACCAGAGTTCGTTCAGGACAGTCACAGCACACAAACCGGCAAAGCCGCACCTGGGGAGCCCAGGGGCCACATCAGTCAAGTCCACAGTCTGAGGGGGGGGCACCTGTGATGGAGTCCTGGCACCCCGATGGTCGCCCGCCCATGATACTTCCTCTCTCCCATGGGCAGGTGGCAGGAAACCACCGGTGGCAGGGTGCCCAAGCTGCAGGGCTTGGAGGGGCCCCGGGACACCACCAAAAGCTGACACCCATCCCCGGCACTCCTCCTTCCTTCTCGGGGTTCACCCCATCTGGCCCTTGAGTGTAGTACGGCCATGTCCAGTAACTGCCCCAGATATTCAAGGGGGCTTCCACCTTTTCCCCTCCTCTGCATGCGGGCAACCAAGTAGCCTTCACGTCCCTGTCATGGTTCTGTCAGCTGGTAGATCTAGACCATCCGGGCAGGTGACCTCTGGAGGCAAGGCCTCAGTGGAATGGGAACCGCTGGTCAGCGCCACCTCCACCGCAACAGGGAGCACTGTGTGCAAGGGCTTGGCACCTCGATGCCACATTCTCCCTCCCACTCTTGCTGGTGGGGGAACCGTCGTCCCCACCCAGGCCCACAGTGTGCCCCTGCGCTTCGTTCAGTGTCTGTTCCCCCTTTTTTTTCCTTTTCACCATAAGCGGCCCGGGATCTTTCTTTCCCCGCTCCTCAATGGAGCACAACACCATTCCTGCCTACGGGGGCCCGGGTCACAGGAAGGCCAGGGAGCAGCGCCTTGTGTCATTGTGGGCTCTGTACCGGAGCACTTCCTTCCTCACCAGGGGCGAAAGAGGGCCGGAGAGCACTGCTGCGCGGCTCTCGCCGCTTCACTTGCGGGGGAGGGGCAGCTCACCTCTCTATTGCGGCGGATGCCGCTCCCTTTCTTCTTGGGGGGCCGCACCCCCCTCGATCGCGGGTGGGAGAGGGGCAGCGCCTCCTCGTCACGGCCGAAACCGCGGGCACTCTCACTCCCCGCGGGGGCCAGCTTCCCGCCTTCAGGTGTTGGTGGGGGGCAGCCACGCACGCGGCCGACGCCGCAGATCTCACCTCCCCCACATGGTTGGGGGCAGCGGCTGGCAACCGTCACTCCTTCGCGGGCCCCGTTGGAGTCGGGCCCGCCATCCCTTGTTTGTTAGCCGCTCCTCCCCTCCGTGGCTTGCAGGTGGGGGAGGGGCGCACCTCCTTCGTGGCCGACGCTGCAGACATTATCTCCCTCCAGGGGGAAAAAGGGGGGCAGCAGCTCATGCGGCTGAACGCCGCCTTCATGGTGCGGCCAACGCCGCAGATCCTCCCACACACGGGGCGAGCAGCAGCTCCCCTCTAGTTTCCTTCGCAGGCCCAGACGGATTCGGGCCCTCCTTTTTTTTTTCCTTTTTTTTTTTTTTTTTGGCAGCGAGTTTGCCGCGGCTTGCGGGTGGGGGAGGGGCAGCGCCTCCTCCTTGCGGCGCAGCCGCCAGCATGTGCCTGATCCACCCTCTGGGGCCGATGCCGCTTAGTCTTCTCTCCCTCCAGGGGCAAAAAGTGGGGGCAGCTGCTCATGGCTGGTGCTGCTCAGTATCTTTTTCTTGGGGCTTCTTCCCCTTCGCAGCGACGACCCGCCATTCCTCTGCTTCCTCCGCTCAGCAATGGCGGGGCAGGCAGCTCTTCTCCTGCCCTCGGGTGGGGCAGAGGGGCCGCTCACACGCCGCCACCCTATTTGTGCGGCCAGCACCGCACTCCATCCTGGGGCACCAGGCGGCCCTCATCTAGACACACGGGGCCCCGGGCCACCCCAGCACCACTACACCTCCAGCGGCTGACGCCGCTCTGTGCACGCGGGCTCCAGCCCTCGTCGCCATTGTTGGGGGCTGCTCCGGGTCACCGGGTAGCCCCATACTCATGTCGCGGAGCACCCGACGGGACCCACAGGGGCAGCGATCACGCCGCTGACACAAGGGGTGGGGGTCACCCCACCCGCTCCAGATCACTGGAGCAACACACACGTGGCCGGGGGCATCCGGCTCACCATGGCCCCGGCTCTGGGGGCACCCAGGCCGGGGTCGCCATCCCAGGCCGCCTCACATGGCTGGGGGACACACAATGATGGCGTTGCCCGGCAGGGGCACCGTCCTCAAGCTGGGCTCCGTCCTTGGGCCCAGCGACCACGGCGCAGCGCCAGCATGGCGCGTACAAAGGACAACACCGGAGCCTCAAGATGGAGTGACTGGCGAGTCGGAAGCGGCTCGCTTCTTTTATTATGTTGGTCACGTGGCTACTGCCACGTGACCCATGACAACATCCTGGGAGCTTCCGTGCTCCCAGGGGTTCACTCTGCAACACTGCCTGGCGCCGCTTGGCAATCTCCTAGTAAGGTGTGGCAGCGGTTATCGCCACAGAGCGGTGAGTTTCCTATTCATTTTGCTAACAAGGAAAAATGCGGTCTATGAAATAGCAAAAACACTACAATGAAAGCTGAATTAACTGCCACCATTAGGAACCCAATGGTACCGGATAGTAAAACATGCTGGGTAATGAAATGCCGGTTGTCCGAGCCGTATAACAAAGTGTGCCGGCCTGTTTGCTCTGTGGCTCTGAAACCTTGTTTCCTGGCATTTTCTTAACCAGAACCATTATGTTTACCACCCCCCAAGTGGAGGCACCAGTTAATAGATCATTCCGGTTAAGAAGGGGCCGGATTACAAAGCTTTTACAGTATTTACTGCCTTGACCTCATAAAGACAATGTGCAAACCAAAAGAGCACGGAGTGTCGCTCTTCTTCAGCTATTCCGCGCATGCTCCAGCCAGTTGCCATGGTTTTGGTCACATTTCCGATGTTGGCAGAGAGAGAAAATGGCCGCTGTGTACGAGCGACGAAAGGCAATCAGAGTAAGGCCCTGCATCATCAATACCCTTCCAATGACCCCCCCCCCACTCCTTCGCAGGCTGAAAGTCAACACACATACCGAGTGCCTCCTCCCCGGTCTACCGATGCAACTGTGCAAAAAAAGCAGGTGGAGCCGCAGAAAGCGATTTGTGGAACAACATGCAAGATAATTAAATAAGTCATCATCGCCGCCACTGAAACACTGATAGGGTAGTAAAATGTGGCAGCAAATGGATGTGTTCACCTAATTGCTTTTTATAAAACACAGATGCCAGGTTTCCTATTGCCCCGGAGGGCCCTGGTTCCAGACAAGGGGAAGCCTCATTCCCCGCTCCACCTGGAGATCTCCTAGGATCTACTCGGCAAAAGCTGGATGGTGGAAAACAGGCTCTAAAGCTGGAGGGGTGGAGAACTGCCAAGTTACAAAGCTAATTATCTGTTCCTGCGTGCCTGTCCCTCAGGAGTGCGATGTCAGGCAGGAAAAATCCTCCCTTTCTCATACCAAGAAGGCAGAAGAGATGATCCAAAATGTTGAGTGTACTGTCTGTGCTGGCATGTCCTGTACTGCACTTTCAAGGACCCTACCTTTAAAACTCTGAGCGAGAATAGTTGTTGCGTGGTCCCTATGCTATGGGTTTAGGTCTCCAAGAGAAATGCGAGGTGATGGAACGTCCTATGCACCACATCGCGAGCAGTAGGAAATTTGACTGCAGTACATCCTGTGCTTTCCTAGATCAGTGAGCATGTTTTTGAGTACTCACTTTTCGGCTGTGCACCAATTAAGCCCTCACAGGTATAGTAAAGTAACAAGCAAGTCCTCACTTTTCACTGTAGATCCAGTCTAGTAAAACAGGTTCTCAAATGAACCCTAAGAATCCTGGTTGTGTCCTCACAACAATGGAGAGAGAAGGGGGAGGTGTGCGCTGCGTGCACACACCCCCTCCCCCTACCCCTTTTGCAGTTAGACTAGATCCTAACTACATCTCTTTCTGGATATTGAACTAGTGCGGGCATACAGTTAAAAACATTCACTTTGTTGAAAAGTCCATCCTGCTTAATTGATTAATCAGGGAAGAATGTACTTCAGAGCCTTTCTGAAATTCAGTGCTCTTGCTGTGGACTTAGTTCTACAGCCAGAACATTGCATAACGTTGGTGTTATTGCGCGCAGTGACTTGCCTGCGCTACACTTTCTCGTGATTTGTTAGGTGGCAGCTTCTTCTTGGTTCTCTGAGGTTCCTTGCTGGAGTGCAGGGTGATGTGAGATTCTTTGGTGTTTGGTGACTTGTGAACATAGGGGCCTGTGAGTCGTGGGAAGCGGCTTCAAGGACATTCCTTGGGAATTAATGGAGACCTTTTAGAGCTATTGTAATGTGGTCTTGTTTTTTAGACCAAGTATCATTCTTGCCCCACCAATTTGTACTCCTTTTGTAATGTATTCACTTCTGGATGTACATATTGTAAGGGTGCAGAAGAGAGACTCTGACACAGAGGGGTCATGGTGATTAGTAGAAACTTTTATTCAAGTGAGAAAATGAAAAGAAGACCCTGTCTTGCCCTAACTGTAAGAGGGGTTTCCAAAAACGATTATCAAAAATAACTAGTGTCAGAATGTCCAAAAGAAAAAGTACCAATGTCCAATGTCAGAATCCTAACTCTGTACCTCACACTCTTAAGTTTAAACTAAATGGAAAGAAGGTCTTTCTATACCAAAGGGAGTGATTCCCTCCCCCTGGACAAAATACAGTTCTGTATTGTGTCGAAGAAGAATAGCTTGGATGCACTTCCAAGCTGTGGTGGGATCCTGACCCTGGTTGGCATCCCTGGTTTCCTCATATGTGAAATGCGACGAATAATTAATAGCTTGGATGCACCTCCAAGCTGTGGTGTCACGTACAGACTTGGTTTACTTTCCTGCAAAGTACTGCCTTCATATATATCACTCTCGCAGTTTTTGTTGTGGTTCCTGGACTTTACACACAGGCTTGATTTTATATGGGTGTGGGTCCCAGA
Source organism: Ambystoma mexicanum (assembly GCF_040938575.1). Taxonomy (NCBI): domain Eukaryota; kingdom Metazoa; phylum Chordata; class Amphibia; order Caudata; family Ambystomatidae; genus Ambystoma; species Ambystoma mexicanum. The sequence goes on from NC_090940.1 coordinate 209,601,585, forward strand.
CTCGCGCTGCAGGTTTTCACCAGTACCCTGCTAAACTTGGTTCACTGTTCTGCCAACAGTTATTATCTCGGTTCACTGTTCTGCCAAGAGTTATTATCTCAGTTTAGCTTTCTGAATGTCTTTTGACTTCCATCAGGGTCCCAGACCCATTTGTGTCGCTTCTTTGGCTTACTTGTCACCTCGAGTTGTCTCTGCCACTCTACAGTGCCCCCATCGCCTCCCCATCTATCAGCGTACCTTATTTTGTGCTGTATGATCGTCTTGGGTCGTCCCGTGCACCTGCTGTCTGCAGTGGGACTTCCCCTGCTTCCTACTCTCGTCTCCACTGTATGTAGGCATAATCTCATCAAGAGCACCACTCTTCCTCGTTACAGTCATTTGGGTAAACGTTCAAATGCAAAAATTAGTCCTAGCAGGGAAATTAATTCTCAAAAGGAGCCGAGTCCCTTAGTACCTACTCTGCCGGTTATATAAGAGTGCTCTCACATAACGCTTAGAGAAGTCAACAACACGGATTTGGTTTAAGGTGTCTTTTCTTTAGTTGTCAGTGAAGGTAACACGAGGGTGTCCTTATTTGACTTTTATACTAGATTTTAATTACACCCACGGGGGGATAAATGGACTTAGGCTAAGCACATGCTGGTGTCTCATGTTGGTGAGCCTAATACACCGCCCTAAGGTGGTTTTTATTCTGCTTTTGTCCTCGGGGGTCACATATACATCATGTTATGGTCCTGAGGAAGGCGGCATTTTTTGTTCATCACTGCCGAAACGTATAGCCCCAGGTGTTTTAGTAAAAATACACAGTAGAGTGGCTGCACAGTCCTGGTGAAGAAGACTTAGCCTTATGTAGACCCCTGAGCCCATGCCATTGTCCTTGTGGCAGTATTTTAAGTGCTATATATATCTAGTGTCCAGCTAGACAGAGAGGTTTTTTGTACATAATCCAGGCTGAATTGATCATGCTAACACACAACATTTTTTCCAGATGTACTCTTATATTCAATTGTGGGATGTTGATGTATGTAGGACTCCCTTTCTTTTTTTGATTATATGTATGTTTGTGAGAATTTTCTTTTGAATATCATTTCAACAATCCTATTTTGCATGAATATTATTTCAGCAATCCTGTTTTCCATGTAGAGCAATACATTGATATATGCCTTAATTGTATGAATACAGGCATTAACATTGCAATACACAAATGCAGATTAAAAAATCTTGGCAAATAGACAAAGTTGACAAACAAAACCACGTCTCCAGATGTGCTTCTTCTTTTTTGTCTTCTGCTTATTAATACATTTTCCCTAAATTTTGATTTCAACTAATAGGGAGTCACTGTATCACGCAGAGCACCCTTATTTAACCGACAGAGTAGGTACAAAGGAACTCAGCCCCTCTTGAGAATTAATTTCCCTGCCAGGACAATTCTTTGTATTTGACTGAATACTTCCCCGGTCCTAGGCAGAGTAGGGGGTGACCCTTTTGTGGTTAATTTGGGGAAACATTGGCAGTATTTGGCAGGAGAATACACCAAGTCTGCCAAACACAAGGGACGCCTCAGTAAAGTATTTACTCACACCCAACTGTTTGTAAATAATACAATATGAGGAAAGACAAGGGGAAGGGGATTACCCCCCACGGCATTACTGAATCCTATAGGGAAGGAAGTCACTTTCCCTAACTGGGAAAGTGATTAGGAAAGACCAGGGATGAGGAGTGTCCCCTTGGCATCTGTGGAACACTAAGGCTGTTGGCGTGTTCATGGAAGTTCTGTACTAAAGAAAGCCTGTGTTGCATCAGGAAAGCAGCCAAGTACAGTTCATGTTTGCCCTTCATAGTGGGGTTTTGTAGTATTCAGGGTGTGAGGGACAGAATAGGTTTTGGACACAGGTGAACTTTCATTTTGACATCCTGATGATGATCACATTAGTTAGTTTTGTTGAGGCAGGTAAACCCCTCACAGAGTTGGGGATAGTGAGGCCTTTCCCCCCCTCCTCTTTTATTATTTGAATAAAAGCGATTGGCAAAACTACTACCTGTGTCAGTGTCTCCTTACTCCGTCCCCTCACATTGGGTGTGTGTGTGTGTGTGAGTGTGTAGTCCTGCTGCATAGCTGTGCTGTGCTTTGAAGGTTAGGATACCTGGGTTGGCCTGGAAATGAGATCCTTTAGCCGCAACCACGGGCAAATCGTCCTTTAAAAATAAAATGTCTGAAATTTAAGTAATTTCTGCATTGATTTCCATTTACATGTATAAGTTTGCTCTCCCCGTGTTTATTTTTGGAACCTTTTTTTTGTTTAGCTGGCGTGTTTCTCCTTTATTAAATACAGCATTTGCAACATTGCCACATCATCACAGCACAGGATATTTGGACAACTTCGCGCATCTTTTATTGGTTTTAAGAAACTCTGCTGGAGATCAATTAAGTACTTGCCTTATTTTATTTATTTATTGGTCATTTATATAGCGCCTATACACGTAACAAGCGTTGCAAAGCGCTCCAACGCAGGAAGGGTGAGTAGTTCAGTATAATTGACATTCTTAATAGGCATCAGAATGGGCAAGTGCTATGCATTTCATGGTACAACATAGAACAAGGAGGAATACAAACTGTTTATAACATATCACATAATTATTGTACGTGCCTGATGGTAGTTTCAGTTATGCAAGAGCTATACATAAAGAAGGGGATAGGGGAGGGGAGGTAGGGTAAGATAAACAGAGCAATTATAAGTGCATGAGACATGTAGTAGGAGAGGAGGGGCTAAGAGAGCAGGCAGGGAGAGCCAACTCACAAGTAAATCTGCAGGGGTACATGAAGTTCTGGTGGGCCAGGAACAAAGGGTCACACATTGCCTCTAAAGTCCAGGAGACCTCATCATGATGTGCTGCTGGGGTGTTAGAGGTGTGGGGGCCATCTGGTCCAGCTAGGCGACCACAGGCTCAAACAGGAGCCTTTGTGTGGGGGACGCCTTTCACCTGGCAGGTCCCCATAGGCCAGGAAGAATCCTCTGGCAGAGAATGTGGTGCGAGCTGCCAGTTCGTCATGTCAACGCTCTTGAGTGGTGTGCTGCAGCCATCTTGGATCAGGAATGCTTGATGTAAAACAAAGAATGAGGCAAGAGCGCACCATGTGCTTTTTTTTAATTTGGGGGCAGAATGTCCAAGGGGAGTCTTGCGGACGTCTACCAGAGTACAGTGACAAATAACTAACAAATTCGGAGCACGAGTGGCTCACCTCTGAAAAATTGCTCAGTGCATTGCAGGCGTCCAGGAAACCAGTGTTTCTGCAGATTGAGATAGCAGGGCAGCCAACGACCACCCAGCAGTTAGAAGAGAGGGGGAATTGAAATCTGGCTCTGTAGTGGACGAATGATGGATATGAGAAGAGATTCATTCTAAAACTTTTCAGACTGAATTTTCTTACTGTAGGTCAGAACTAAACTCCCTGGAATATCCCAAAAAAAGTACTGTGTTTTCAGCCCGTTTGCACTAATGCTCATGAAGGGATGGTGCACTTTTTTGGCAAAGGTATGACAACAAAAGGAAACAAACTCTTACCGCTTTTAAGAGCCAGGGGTTTTAGAACATGTAAACCAGCACCATTTTATTTACAGTAATTGCTTGGGCAGTCCAGCAATTTCTCCAAGTAAACTTAAGAATTAGAAAAAGGTCTACTACAGACTGCTGGGAAATGAGGTTATTATGTATTTATAGCGTATGCCCTCTTTTTAACGAAGTCACTTTCCTGGTTTGCACATTAATCGTGCACTTTTCCCTGTGGTCCTTTTTTTGTCAAATATTTTTGGGATACATGTTGTGTGTTTGGTGGCGGTGGGGGGCAGAGTGAGGGGGTGGGGAAGGAGAGCAACCCCCATAAAAATAGGACGAAAACGACCACGGGAAAAATGCATGAGTAATACGCAAACCCGGGAAAGTGACCTTGTTAAGAACACGTACAACCATTTATAGCGCAGCACCTCAATGGCATTTTTACCTATCTAGGCATGATTGATTTCTTTGAATATTTTAGTTTCTTTTTATATTTAGTTATGAATGCTACTCGGTGTTTAGGGGCTTTGTTAAAAATAATGTCATTCTAGACTGTCATTGGCTAACTGCTATTGAGAGCACACAAGCGGGTTGCACATTCCCCCTTGATGATTTGAGTAGACTTTGCTGAAGTCGCTTAGGTAAGCGGTGGGAATGTGTGTTGCGAGTACCAGGGCCGCCTCAGAGGTGTGGCTCCACCTATGTGGTTTGAGGATGTAAGATTTGTTTTCAAAAAGACTGATTCCAAAAGGCAAGTGGTTTACTTGATCCCAGCTGACTATGTAGCTTCAACCCTTGACATTTCCTCATTCTCAAAACATGTATACTTCTTGCATTTATGCGCCCAACCGTATATACTAAGTTCCACACACAATAGGAGAACACAGTGTGGCATCCCCTTGCAAAACACATCTCCCCGGCACAGATCTTATGGGGGAGGATCGCACTGTAACGATTCTTTACTGCTGGCATGAGTTGTCCTCAATTCCTAACTCATGTTCGAAATGGGTACCTGGACAGATTTCGGCCCGGTGGATCCCTCATACAAAGGACCTATTGTTTGTGTTCCTGGAGGATTGGAAACTGTATTTTTGTGTTTTCTTAAATGTACTAGCAGACTTAGAAGCCTTAGAAGTAAATGTGTGTTCGGTTGTGAAGCTGTCTCGTCTTGTTTGGCCGGCCAGTTGTCTTGTGTAATTGTGGGTATCACTTTTATAATAACGTTCGCCAAGAATCCATTCATGAATGTGCAAATACTATGTAATAAATGTGGACAGCCATTTAGTGATGAGTAACTATTGCTAATGATTGCATAACATACACATACTTACTGGCTTGGGCTCAGTACAGAATGCGAGATTCTCCTGTGATTTACCAGTGCAAAAGAGGGATCTGACAAAGCTGCATGTAGGCCACACTCCGGGGAACCACAATGAAGCCCTTTCCATTTGCATCATGTATAGGTCTGTATAGACGTAATTTATGTCACTGGCATGTTTTACAGATGGGAAATACACAGACAAAGTGAAGGGGTATGCTTGGGGCTATACACAGTTTGTAGTAATTTCCTCTTTAATACTAGTGAATCCGTCATTCTGCCTAGGATGACACAAGAGTCAGTCGTAATGGGTACACAATTTTTAGTAAATAGTTATAAATGACCAAAGTGTTGTTATAGCTTTGTTTAATTAGTTACTCATTATTGAGTGGGTGTTAAACCTTATTTGCATACTAGTTATACATTCCTGAATTCATTGTTAGTGGCCCTTAATGTAGTTCCCAATTTTGATTTTTTTTTATCGCGTCAATAAAGGTCCAAACTATAATCAGTTTCTCGAGTGCACAAATCATCGTGTTCTAGCACTCTGCAGTTTCTACCCATGCCCTTCATTTGTACAAGTTGATAATCTCACGTAGATGTAATACCCTCTTTTTTAACACATCAATCGGTTTATAGCAGGGCACAGATATGTTGAGTTTTATCCAACCCTCCATGTTGTGGTAAGACAGAAGAAGGACCCGGACCATAGGACATAGCTTTCAAGTTTTTTAATTTAATTTAAAGGGATAGTGCGCTCAGAAATGTTACTGTCCCAAAAGGGGGAGCCTGGGAGACTCAAGGCGAAAGTACCGGCATTTATAAATGCAGTGGTTTTCTTTTTAAGTTTCCCGGGCTCGAGGCCTGGGAAACTTAAAAAGAAAACCACAGCATTTATAAATACAACCGCGTTGTATTTATGATTTCTGTGGTTTTCTTTCTAAGTTTCCCGGGATCCCCCGGGGGAGCCCAGGAAACTTAGAAAGAAGACCACAGCAATTATAAATACAACCACATTGTATTTATGACTGCAGCGGCTTTCGCTTTGAGTCTCCCGGGCTGCCCCGATGCGGAGGAGCCTGGGAGACTCAAAGCGAAAGTACCAGCATTTATAAATTCTGTGGTTTTCTTTTTAAGTTTGTCGGGCTTGGAGCCCGGGAAACTTGGAAAGAACACCACTGCAATTATAAATACAACCGCATTGTATTTTTGACTGCACCAGCTTTCAAAATGGATGCCCCCTAGTGCTTGACATTTTTGAGTTTGAGCCTCACCTGCTCAAAACTTTAGTTAGGAACTTTGTTTAAAAATATGTTTTATATATATTTTTGATTATGGGCCATCTTTTTAACCAATACAATTTTAGCGTGAACTATACCTTTAAATAAAATGCTGCACTAACCCTATTGCTAGAGGGAGATTCCCTGTGTAACAAAGTAAAATATGGTGCTTGTTGTTCGTCCAAATGAAAAATGGTCCTCAAACCTATCAGCCACCACTTATCAAAACGTAACTAAAATAATTGGAGTACCCTGTACACTTGGGTGTCTTGGAAAAGTTTCTCCAGGTATTCCAGGGACATTTTCTGGATCTAATTCATGTGCTCAAATCATCTATCAGTTCTTTCTTAATATACAGTTCTTATCAATCACCCCAGGGTTCTCAAAGTTCTCCACAACTTGATGCAACACAAAATTCCACAGAAAGCAAAATGTCTAAGAGTTTTTAGGTGGAGGGATATTTCCCTGATCCCTCTTCTCCATGCATCTGGGCATTTTATCACATTCAGAAACTGGGTGACTCTTTGCTTGCCACTTATTGGTTTCTCGTTTCCTTCATTAGGATATACTGACCACCTTTGCTTTGTGGCTTGAACAGACTTCCCTTTCTCCCCACTTGCTCTCTCTACTTTCCAGGTCTCTAGGTCCTGGGCAACCCGCGTGCCTTTAATCTTGAAGGATCTGCCCCAAGTAACGTGGGACACTTCAGGGAGGTTTCCTGTGGTTTTGCACTTGTCTTCCTTGGATGCAAGCGGTTGTTTCTTTCTGCTCGTTTGGAAGTTCTCACTCCCCTCTGATTTCTCATTGTGGTCAAGGAAGTGGCTTTGTTCGATTCTGCATTTCAGCAACATATTTGTATCTGCTTTGTGAGTGAAGGAGTCAATCTGCTCTTTTCTCCTGGTTTCAGTGGCCGCTCGCGGGCTCCTGGCCCGCTGTGGTCTCGCCTCCTGGTAGGTGTCGCCATGCTTAGCCAATCCTTCTCCTATCTGGCCCCACTCTGGGTATGCACATTGGCATTTTCACCTGACACTCACTTCCTTCCGCACCACCGCTGGTTCTGCGGTTCAGCCCCTTGTTGGCATGGCTATGTCAGAGCCTTGTCTCTCTGTGTGTTCTCTCCTCCTCCACTCCAGCGTTACTGGCACTTTATTCTCATTGCTGAAACAAGATGGGGCGGATTGTTCATCGAAGGATGTTGAACGCATAGAAAGTTCCATATTATTTGAAATAAAAGACGTAGTGGTTTCATCCGCATCAGCCACTCCCATGTAAACGGTTAATATATTTTTTGTAGAGATTTCCACAGAGAAATGGGAGTCGTCGTCCCCTAGAGGGGAGTCACTCTCAGTAACGTCCCGCTTTCCCAAACCCAGATGGAGACTTTTGCTTAGCAGGCACACCTCCCTAACCTCAAAAGGGGTGTCCCCCCTAAGGAAGAAGGGGCAAAGTCTCCAGATTCATCACCATGTGGAATTCCTCTTTGTTAAATTCCTGGTACATTTTATGTACCAACAGTGCTATGTTCTCTGTTGCTGGGCCGAGGGTTCTGCAGGCTCTGTTCACATAATTGTCAATGTTCTAAGAAGGGAATACATTGGGGGTACACAAGATATTTTTTGGCTGGTTATTGAAATATAAAAAATCAAAATGAGGGGTATCAATACACTTTGACTAACCAGAAATGTGTGGGAAGATGTTACTGATCATAAGCTTTGGAAGTCACACATAGCTCTACTTGATGCCCCAGGTGACCCTGTATTCATGGTCTGAAATGCTAATTGATGCAGGTCGGCCCAAGATGTGAGCGATTGCTGGATTAGGAATATCCAAGGTTGAAGTGGAATCCTTGTGTGAATGTGGCATATAGGAAGATACGTTATGTTATGTTATTTGGTATTTATATAGCGCTCTATATCTCATTGGTATGACCTCAAAGTGCTGGTAGGTTGAACGTCCTTTGGGACCGTGGTCCAGGTCAGTTAAGAGAGTAAGGTGTCATAGGGTGCTTAGGTTCACCAATTATGTGGGCAGCCAATGAAATTGCCTGATGTTAGCTGCAGCCTAGCATTAGGTGTGGTGGTATTGATATCAGTTGAATATGTGCAGTCTGGAGGGTGGACACCAAGACTGGGTTCTGGCTGCATTAGGCCTGGGTACGACGCCTATGTGCGCAGCTAGGCCGGTATTTGTGTGATGTAGCTGCGTTTTATTAGAATGATGAGGTGTTCATGGAGTAATGTTCGTATGTGAGCAGCTAGGCCGAAATTGATCAAGGGGTGTAGCTGCACTCTAATTGTGCGTTGGTGTAGAGGAGAGAGTAAGCATAGTGATATGGGAGGTGCATGTTTGGATGGAGTTATAATCTAAGGAACTCGCTATTCCGGATTTCAAGTGCGTGATTGCTTAATAAAGACTTAGTAAGCGTATTCAGCGGTGTCATTGCTTGGGATCTCATTGAGCATTTGTCATCGGGTTGCAGGTCTTAGTCGCCTCAGATGGTTGTAGTTGACATTACGGAAAGAGCCACGTTTTCAGGGCTTCACGGAAGGTCATATAGTCTTGGGTGTGTTAAATATGTGGGAGGAGGGAGTTCCACAGAGCTGGGGCCAAGGTTGAGAAAGCGGCTCCTCCGATCCTGATATGCTGAATTGTATGGCCTGTATTACAGAGCTCTACAGTTTGGTGGTATCTCGCCGGATTTACCATCGGGATGCCACCAAACTTATGATGAGGCCTATCTTCTTCAGTTATTTGCCTCAAATGTGCTGGCAACTGGCCAAGGCTGTTGCTGGACATTACCATTCCAGCTGAATTAATTGCCTTTTCCCAGGCTGTGCAGAAAGAGCAGAAAATGGGAATGGTCCCGGGAGGATAGCTCATTGGCAACGGTCTCGCCTTGGAAGCTAGACGACACGAGCAACGCAGGTTCGGTCCCCGGGTCCGCTCTCACAAAGCTCTGGGTATTAAGCGTGTTATAAATAACCTATCAAATCAAAGTGCAAACCTTTATTACAATTATGGCAGTGCCAGATTTCAGGGTTACATGAGTTTATATTGCCTGTAAATGTATTATTGGAAATATTTTGACGTAGAGTATGTGTAAGACCTATTCTCTTTTGCTTATCAATAATATGAACACTTTGTCTATTGCGCCCTCAGTTTCTATGACCCAAGAGATGAGCAATGTATGGCTCGCAGTTGCTAACCACATGTTCCCCTTGTATCGCTTCTTTCAGAGTCAGCTTTCGCAGGCATTGAACGGACTCTCCGACAGAGCCAAGGAAGCCAAAGAGTTCCTGGTGCAGCTGCGAAACATGGTCCAGCAAATCCAGGTACAGTTATCGCCCGAAAATGGAAAGTCAAACCCAGAGGTTAATACTTGATTTCAGTTTTGGATTTTCCTTTGTACTGACTTGTATCTTTTCTGCTTCTTTTTTGTCATTCCCCAGCCAGCTCATTTACAAATAGACACATCCATGCAAACAGGCCCTCAGACACACACTGAGGTTGCTACTCAGCCTTTCTATTGCAGCCTTCTAGCAAACCCCCCCCACCGCTCCTTCGATCTGTCTGCCCCCTACTTTGTCAGCTTTTTGGGAGGCCCTCACAGCTCATTTGCTTTCTCTTGCTTATTCCTAAACTCTAGTACATTTCCTCGTTTCGTTCTTTGATTTTTTTTTCTACTGGTATTTTCAGAAGGTGAATGGTATTCATTTGTTTTTTAAGCTGATCACTTTTATTTATATTTTATTTAATTGTTCGAATCCTTCATTTTGCATTTTTATTTGCAATGTTGTATCTATATGATTGTACAGCATTTTTCTAGCTTTGTGTCTGGATGCGCTATAAAATTATAATTTTTTTATTAATTCATTTTTAATATATATGTTTAGGTGTGGAGATAATGCAGTGAAAGGGATATATGTTGTGCTATATAGGGCCCAATAACATACCATACACCGTCAGACAGCACAGCTGCCAAAGGTCTCCATATCAGGCATCTTTCGCAATTCATTAACCATTTATCCAAGAGAAATGTCCATGCTTGGACTTATCGATGCATTCTGCTGCCAGATAAATGGAAAATTGATTTCTTGTATACATTATTCCATGTGTGATAGTCTGGTCACTGCTGAAGTATTTCAGTGTAATGCGCTGTAAAATAAAGCAAGTCTAGGCAACAGCAGAGGGCCCAAAAAGTCACCGTTTTGACCTTTAAAACGATAATCTGGTAATAATTAGCCAGTAAAATAGCTCAGCAGGTTAAGCTATCGATGCTGCGATCTATGTGTGATATGCAGGTCGCAAGGTTGAATCCCGGCAAGGCCAACTCAACCTTTCATCTTTCTGAAGCCAATAAAGGAGTACCAACTTCAGTTGGGATGCTAAATGTATGTAAATATGTTCTCTGTAAAGCGATTTGGCTTAAAGCGCTATATAAATAACAAATCATTATCCTTATAATCTGCCCTATTATAATAGAAGGGGAAATGTCCACTTCCCCTAGGATGGCATACATTCTTGCAACCCAGCACTCAAAGAATAATACCCAGTTCTGTAAATGTTTACATTGAATAATTTACTCTCCGAAAAAAGTCACCAGAACATCCTTTCTGTTCTATGCAAAGTTTTGTTTAATCGGTTTACATCAACAACTGTCAGAACTTTTTCTGTTCAACTTTCCCTTTTGTAGCCTCTTTTACTGTTAAGAGGGAAGGTTCAAGAATGATATAATTCGCACTGAAGTGCATAGGTATTAAACATATGTGGCCGATGTGGAAAGAAGAGCAGACATAGGGCCTCATTAAGAGTACAGCTGTGCTGTAAAATGCAGTGGTAAAGTACCGCCACTTCCACATTACTGCACCACCATGCCATGATTTGCATGGTAATTTGGGGGTTTACCTCCGTCAAAAAGCTGGTGCTAAATCCTCCAATTTACTGTCAGAAATCATCGGATTTATCGCGTGGAATTATTGCTCGCAATAAGTCTGACAGAAATCGCCATGGAGTCATACGGACTCATAATCTGGACTAACACCAACCGTTATCCCGTAGCAGTCCTGTGGGATGCATTGACCCACTAGGCTCTGCCCTGTGACATCACTGTGTGCTGGTGGCACCAGAACCAGCGAAATGGCCACAAAAGCCCTATGTGCGCTAAACCCATGAAAATTGCGCTGTGAAACCAGAAAGGTGGCTGCCAATCTACTTTGCCTGTGTCAATGGTGGAACAGGAGACCACACTGCTAAAAACCTGTCATTGGGCTGCCCACAGAGTGAAAAGGGAAACTACATGAAAGGCAGTGCTTCAATGCAAGGAAAGCCAGAAGTGCTCTGAAATCCGTTTTTCCTTAGTTGCTGAAATAACAAAATAATGATTCCAAGCATCAGAAAATATCCAACATCCTTGCTGGGTGTTACCCGTCACTTTATTTAAAGAATCCACATAAGCACACAATGGGCCTCATTCCGAGGTGGGCGCAAAGGGATACCGGGCACCGTTAAGGACATTGGTGCCGGTAATCCCTTTGCGCCCTATTCCGAGGTCCCTTAGCAGGTCCCGCAATGGGCGCCTGGTTTTACCAGGCACCCTTAGCGGGAGCCGCTCAGGGACCAGAGAGCTACTTCCCCATTCAGGTGTTAATGAAGAGGGGAGGAGATTTTGCTCTGCTGCTCTGGGGAGAGACAAAAGACTCCCTTGATTGAAAAGATATGCAGATGCAACTGTCAACAGAAACTCCTGCCAAAGGACAGAGGCGGGGATTGCTCTTGAACCACCAAAACTTTGGGAGCGGGACAGACAGTTATGTGTATTCTTAAAGCACAAGAAAGTATATTTTTGAAAAGGACTGACTGAGGACTGTGCAAACTTGTAAAAATTTGTAAAATGACAGTATTGTTAATATGAAAATTCGGGTCAAGTTTTAAAACTACTCAGAACTCTGTGCTATGTTCAGGGACATGACTACAGAATTTGTGGTTTTGTAGCAATTGTACTGATGCCAGAAACATGAAACATCACATGACTATGCCCAGATATCATGCGCACATATGTGTAAAAATGTGGACAAATCTGACATTGAGTACCAGACCAAAAGTGCGAAAAATTGCCAAATATAGACCCAAGCTCTCACCGAGACGGGGCTTGGATGAATACTTGCTCCACCAAATCTGTGATATCAATATGCCATTGCTAGCAAGTTTGTAAAATTGTAAATATGTCTTGTATGAAAAATAGATTTCATGTGCAGAAACAAAGGGGAGGTTCTCCCTGGATCATAAAATACAGCGTCATCATGACACCCTGTTTTCTTCTCAAATCAGAGGAGAGGAAAGACCCTAACCAATAGAATACCAGGGGGTGTGCCTAGTAAAAGTCAGCATACCCACCCTTTTAGGAAATACATAAATAGAGACAGCTTAGGACCTAGAAACACACATTCACCCACCATCCGATTGCTGGCGGAGTACTTTGCAAGAGAAATCCATATTCCAGACTCCAGAACTTTGAAAGCAGAAAGGCCCATTTCCAAAGCTGAACCCTTCTCAGCTTGGCCTTTAATAAATCCTGAAACCAGATTTTACCCCAGACCTCCAAGGGGAACAAAAAAAAAAACAGGCTGGCTGAGCTGTGCTGCTTTCTTGCTAAGAATTCTTGCCAGAATCCAGAGATCCAACCCAGTAGAGCAGAGCTGTGACCAGACAGCTGCGAACCAGAACCAACCTGTCAGATCCAGTCCAATCCCGCTGTGCAGTGTCCAGAGTGCTGTGCTGAGTGCAGAACCAGAGCGCCTTGAGTCCAGTCCGGTGTGCTAACAGAATTCCAGTCCAGAAAGTCTCCCTGACCAGATCCCTGACTGGTCCATTCCAAACAGTGGTAGTGAGTATCCATAGCATAGGATTGTCCCTAGCATATGTATTATCCATAAGTCATCCTATCCAAACCCATTCTCTTATATCCAGAACTGCATTGTAGAAAATATTTTGTCTTACCTGAGTCTTTCTCTCATCCCTATAGTCCTTTGGTAATAGTAGTGTTAAAATCATCTTTGCGCTAATATATTTGCTGAAGAAAGGCAAGCGTCTCGGCGGGCAAAAACCATCCAGAGGCGTCGCTGGGCTGGTGGCTGTGCTGTCGTGTAGTTTGTGGTTTCATAGTGTAGTGTAAGGAAATCTTGTTTGTAATTTTAAAAAGCGCAACCTTGTTTTACAAATTTTGACTCTTTCTGGAAAAAAACCGACCTCCACAAAAACCTTCATCACTTCTTCACCGTTTATGCTAGAAACGAAATTTAAGTTTCAAATTGAAGCTAACATCCTCAGCTTTCCAACGAACCTAAGAACCGTTGGGCTCAAATCTATCACGTGTGAAACAGCTGTACATTGCATCCGACCTCAGAATTAAGTTTTCAACCTGATAATTACTCAATAATCATTGCTAGTGTTTATCTGATACCATACAAAGCGGCTCCCACTAGTATTGAATCCATTGTAGTGAATTAAATCCATTTTCAGTGTTTTTTACCATTCATTCAAAGCCACATTCAAAACCATTTTGACAAGTTGCAATCATTCCTGTTTTTCTCTCTGTTTGCTGGGGGGGAAATTGGGATTGATACTGTATTTGTTGAGTGTGTATTCCTGAAACCTGTTTTCTCTCCTTCCATCTCTTTATACTGCATATTGGGGGGATTGAGTAGTGTGCAGGGGGAAAGAGTAATCACATTGCATTTTGATTGAACCCACGCAAAGTATTATTCTATGCTGCATTATTTTTCCTATCATTACTCCGTGTGATTAAAGACAGTTGTTGTGACATCACCCCATTGGTGATCCTTGTATAAATATTAAATAGTGTGATATATATATATTGTGAAATACATAAAATAAATCCTTTTAACTTTGCAAAACAGCCTGCTTCCTGGTTCAGTGTGACCGGGGGGGATTCAAAGAGAGGGGCGTGATATAAGGGTATATCATTCAGAAATAAAATAACTTATAGACATAAATAAATAATTAAGGGTTCCAGCTGTGCATCACACGCTAGGCATTGACTTAGGTGGAGTGCCCGGTTGAAATCACTTACAGTACCGAGGACTGAGTGGCAGTAACAGTAATCGTTTTTTGGTGGCTTTCCTGCCGATTTAGCACCAAATTTGCAAGTAGGCCTATAGTCGGATCACGGTGGAAAGAGGTAGTGAAAGGCCCTGCAGGATGGGGGTTTTGAAGCTTCCCTGAAAGCAAATTAAAAATAAGGTGCATAGAGGTTAGATCAACATTCCGAGTGCCGACCGTTCACAACAGAACCTTCTACAACAGAACTGACACATGTCTATGCATAGAATTATCTTTCTATAAGAGGTTATGTGTTTATAAGGATATCCTACAAATTAGAAACTGGTGTTTGGAATTTTATACCAGAATGTTCTTTGGTTAGTGTTCTGTGGTATGTGTGAAGCTTGTCGAAGTCTTCTCTTATTGGATGCCACTTCATATTGGATGCGATGTTAGAATTTTGATACCTGAAGGGGTATTGTCTGTCCTTGCCAAAAACGCATACAAACAGACGAACACACATGGGTGCACTGTAATGATACTGACCACGTTTTTGAATAAGGCATTTCCACTATAGAATGCACCTGTCAGTCACTCAGTCTTTGCAGAGTGCAATGTTGTAACATTGCTAGGAGAAAGCAAACATAATTATGTATGTAAAACAATTACAGACTTTTACATATGTTTTTTAAACCACTTTCCCAGTTTGTGTTCCATATTTTTCTATCAGTAGTTCCCACGAGTACAATAAATAGATCAACCACTTCCGTTTGTTTTGTAAAACTGATAGATGCCGCATAGAGTTTTCAATTCATCCCCAACATGGATTTGCTTCTTAGTAAAAACATTCCTTCGCTGGTAGAATTCCTTCATTGTTTGGAGTTTATCCTTTAATTATTTCCAACATCACCCAAGCTGCACCCCACCACTTTTGCCCCGTTCATCCATACTGGACATACTGTGTATTTTGAATTGTATTGTATGTGTATGTAGCGCCTATACACAGGCAAGTGTTTCAAAGCACTCAAGGAGGGTGGGAACACGGAAAAATCAGTCGCTCAGAGCCCTTGAAACTCGGAGACGATAATATTTGTCTTTATTCCCTCCCAGAAGTTCAAATGCATCACTCCTGTAGTTGCATTATAAGTGAAATGATTCATCAGCACATGCTCCATTACCTCCTTCCTCCAGTCAATTCACTTCGAGTTGCCAAGTGAATTCCAGACAAAATTGTTCTGTTAATCCTCTCTGCTCCACCATTTCATGCGGGATAATACACAAAGTCTTACGAGCAACTACACAATTCTTTTATAAACCCTGCATATTCTTTGTGGTTAATTACTCTCCATTGACTGGTATGATTTTACACAAGAACAACTCTCTCTAAAATATTTCTTGAAAAAAAATTGCAAACCAATTTTGTCGTGATGGTGCAAGTCATACAGATTTTAGGCCACTCGAAAACCAATCTACTATCGCCACAACATATTCCCATTGTTCAGATTCCATTCATTGACATGCATACAGTACTTTAGGTAGATCCATGGGTTCTAAAGAGTGGGCCTGTCCCGTTAGAACATCTCTGACATTCAGTTACTAGTTTAACATCACCATCATCCATAGTAGCCCACGAGTAATCACTACATAGGACTCTTTCATTGGAGCCCTTGCTAAATGGCCCTCATGTGCCGGCTGCACAAGGTTGAGCCCTTGCACCAGTGGGGGACACCAATCATCCTGCAGAGTGCAGCCCGTTCCACACTTAGTTCAGTGTTCACTCACCGGAACTGTCAGACATCGTACTATAATTCATCCATTCCTCTTCAGTTCTCATATACACACGGCAAGTAAATCCTTCCAACGGAAGATTGCTGGCCAGGACATTACCGACTTCCTGTTTGCCCACCACACAGTCCACTCAAAAGGACCAAGACTCACCTGTTTAAGGGCACCGCTAAGGAATAGCTTCAGAAATACAACTGAGTTTTAAGCCTAAGACAAAAAGTGTTAGAAGAGATTGCACCCTTGCTCCACACGTGAATGAGCTGTCCCGTAACTTGAGGCAGCCGCACGTATCAGCCACCACCCCAAGGTTTATGGCATAAAAACTCTCATATGTGCATTGAGGGGTTCCATGTGTTACAATTGCGGCAAAAATGGCCGTGGACGCAAAATATAGCGGCAAAAAGGCTCTGGTTTTGCCGCCGCAATCCATGTAAAGGATGCAGGGTCCACCCCCGCAACCCCTGGACCCATTATACCATTTAAGTGGAGCGGAGGACACCCCCGCAACCCCCACTGCCCTTAAATGGTGTAATGGGGTACATTTTTGCCACTGCATTTTTGCCGCAATTTTTTGTACAGGCGACATTTTTGCCACGATTTCATCACTGCATACCCATTGAGGGTGCATAATGCGAAAATGGCCTGTGCAATATTATATGGGGCAGAAGTATGGGGACAAAATCAAGGCCTGGCCCTGAAGATGGTTGAGGAAGGCCTAAGATAGGTTACGAACCTCCCACCAATGACCTCTATGGCGGTCCCTGTGTTGGCAATTAGGTTCCATGTGATAATGTTCCCTGGAAAAAGTCACCAGGCAGGAACTGAAAAGACCTGGACTTTGAAAGACCTGTACATTTTAAATTTCAGAAAAATCTAAAGATAGTACACGCCAGGATTTCCAAGTGTGTAGCAATAGATACACTCCTGAGGATCCCCTTGACAATAAAAGGCTGAAACACGTGTAGAGAGTTCTGAATATGATAAAACATTAAAGAATGTACATATGAAAACGAAAAGAGTGGAATCAAGATTATTTGGCTCTCACCATATAAGTGTTGTACTAAACTGATGGTTTGGCGCAACTGGGAGTATACTCGCATTTGGAACCTATACTTTCTATCTCTAGCCATCAGGATACTAATATAAACCCAATGCAGACAACCAATAACTAAATACCATAACGAGAGACTGTGTTTGGATTCGCCCAAAGAAAAAGTCCTTTTTGATTGCCATTGCTGTACAAAGGTGACTTTTTTTTCCTGACCCCTAAAATACTTTCCCCAAATATTTTAGGAGGGGTATAATTATATATTATGAACTCTAATCCTAGAATATTTGCGGAAAGTGTTTGATTTTACTGAGGGTGCATTTTGGGTGAAAAGTCGCTCCCTGCTGCCATTTCCCAGGTGACTTTATCACTGGACACGGGCAGTTAGGGAGACCACCATCTAAGGTGGCACTTGCGTCTGGTCCTCTGTCCGGATAATCAGCGGAAAGTGAAAAGTTCCTCCTTGGATGAGGGCGAGGGAACAGCTGAGATCACAGATGCTGAAGGCAACTCCCTGGCTAACACATGCAGTGGACATTCCGGAAGCTTGAGCTGTGTCCCACCTAATCCTGCCAGACACATTAAGAAACCTGTGTTCCAGGATGTTCTGCGTCACGAAAGATCACCTGTGCCTCAGCCGCTGGAACGCGCAGCATATCAGCAAAGGCCTGTTTTTCTCATTGCGCAGTCCATGCAGACACGAACACTTGCTTGCATAGAGGTTAAAGCCCTCTGCTGGGACTCGAGGCATTTTAATTTTTAGAGTAACCTAGTCTTCATGGCACAAACACATATCATAATTGGAAATCACTCCTTGTGCCTTTTCAGCTGCTATATTTGCCACTTGCAGTCCACTGCCATCCAAGTTTTCTCCTTAATTCTCGTTTTGTAAACCTCTAAACCATGGCTTTCCTCATGCCTCCCCTGTTTCTGGTTGTTCTTCTCAGCCACACATTTTAGTAGGGTTAGCTGTATTTTATTGGTTTTTGGTTTGTGAAGTTGTGTTTGAAAATAAAGTCTGGATCTCTTTTCTAATCATCCAACATTCACAGCTCTTAAAGGGCATCTAGACAGCAATAGTCACTATTGCCCTCCTCAACAAGGGGTGGCAACTTCTCGAACCTTCTGGCAATGCGCTTGCGCATTGATGGGTGACCGTTGGTTGCCAGCTGGGTCAACCGACAGTAACCTCAAGGAGCAAAGCGCTTCCCTCTCCTAAACGCCCCGGAAAACAATTCCATAACTCATCTCAAAACCTTGGCGCAAGCATAGCAAACCAAAACAAACCTCATTATCAGGTACCAGCCGGCACCGGCGGAGCTTAGCTTTCCCAGCGCCGTGTCCTTGGCTGAGAATACTCAAAGCCATCAATACAATTGCCCCACTTAAACTACGGAAACCCAAACCACGTGCACACCTTAACTCGTGGTTCATGCCGCACCTTAGAACACTACGTAAGGAAAAAAGAAATGCAGAGGTCCGGTGGAAAAGCTTACCTTCAGTCAGGACAGCCTTATAATAGCATCCCTCAATTACTAAGAAGCAAACCTCGGAGCCAAAAAAGACACTTACAATAATCGTATCTCGCAAGCTAAGTCGAGAACTAAAGAGCTCTTTAAGATACTCAAAGAATTAGAATCCCCTTCAGCTCCCCCAACACCTGTATCAAAGATAGTCCATGGTGCTTTAATATTCAAAAAGCACTCTTAAATAAAATCATCATGCTACAAACCAAAATCAACACCAATAAAAGCAGTTTATCGACTGACTCACAGCATAGTACTCCTACCAGAACTTCTGACCACCCTCAATACACCCACAAACCTTTTAACTTTTCACCACTCTCCATCAAAGAGGTAGAAAATATAATCCTCAAACTCAAAACTTCTAACTGCCAGGGCGACACATGTCCAGCCCCCATCATTAAGGAGGCTACCAATGAACCAGCACCTTTCATCACTGCCCTAATAAACGCCTCATTCAACACAGGCATCATGCTTGACAACCTCAAAGACGCCTGGGTCCTCCCCCCTACTTAAAAAACCGTCATTGGACCCGAGCACCCCCACCAACCCCAGGCCCATCACCACCGTCCCTTTTTACTCACAATCCTGGACAGAGCTGCTTACCTGCAGATACAGGACTATCTAGAATCTAACAATCTCCTTGGCCTTAGACAATCTGGCTTCCAACCGAGGCATGGAACCGAAACATCCCTAATCAATTTAAAAACCCAAATCGAAGACTTTAAATACCCACTCACTGCTGTGCGAGCTGCCATCAAATGCTAATTGCCTGTGTCAAATGTTCTGCTGATAACGAAGAGGAAACCTGCAGTAAAGGAATAGAACCTCTTTGCTGGTTCCTGCAGGGTGGTTTTGGCTCGCACACTCTCGCATCCTCTGGCTCAGCTGGTGCAGAGCTTTGGTCTCTGGTGCCAGCTTTAGGTGGAAGACACTCAGGTGAATCCTAGTCGACTGCCCTATTGGGCTTGGTGATGCCATGTCTGGGCATGGTGCTGCAGTGGATGCAGGACTGCTGCCAACACCTACATGGTGATAAGGCCGATGCCCTGCTCCTGGGCCACTCCTCCAATGGCGTGTTCCCACTTTCACTGACCTAGCCGCCTTGGCCCTCCTCTGGCCCCAGTGGAGTCTGATTGGAATTTGGGGTTCTATTTGACAGCTGGTAGTCCTTCTTTCCTCAGGTTGATACAGTTGTAAATTCTGAGCCTTATCACAGATATAACATCAATAGGTGTATCGGTGCAGTGATATAGTCGAATGTTTTTGGTCGAAAACAATTTCATTTAATGTTTTTTTTTTTACTTTGCTGCAGATATATGTCATGGGAGACCCCCTGTAGCCCCCCCATAACGCACCCACGTTAGTTATTTGCTTAAACCCACACCCACATATATTTGAGGCAAAAACGTTCAGCAAAATTAGATAAAAGTGGATTCGGACAATTATTTGGCAGCCAAAACATCTGTTACCAGGTGTAGAGACTAGTTTGGTGAAAGCCATGTTGGTTGCTAGTGCAAGCAGTGGCTCTGTCTAGGCTCCGGTATTGTATGGCTCTCTAGTGGGTCATCCATATAAAATCCTTGCACAAACTTCAAGACGTCCAGAATATGGTTCTACGTGTTGTTTCTGGAATGAGGAAATATGAGTATGATCAAATTCATGTAGGGCTATGAATCCAAGCCCATCTTAATCCAAGCCCATCTTACCCTGAATGGGCTTCCAAATCCATGCAGGGCTGATTCCAAGCCCATCTTACCTTGAGCTATGATTCCAAGCCCATCTTACCCTGAGCTGGCTCCCAGTGGAAAGCCCATCTAACCCTGAGCTGGCTTCCGGTGGAAGAATGAATCCATGCAGGTCTCTGATTCCATGCCCATCTTACTCTGAGCTTGCCTCCAGTGGAAGATCGAATCCACGCAAGGCTATGATTCCAAGCCCATCTTACCCTGAGCTGGCTTCTGGTGGAAGATCGAATCCACGCAGGACTCTGATTCCAAGCCCATCTTACCCTGAGCTGGCTTCCGGTGGAAGACTGAATCCATGCAGGTCTCTGATTCCATGCCCATCTTACTCTGAGCTGGCTTCCGGTGGAAGATCGAATCCACGCAAGGCTATGATTCCAAGCCCATCTTACCCTGAGCTGGCTTCCGGTGGAAGATCGAATCCACGCAGGGCTCTGATTCCAAGCCCATCTTACCCTGAGCTGGCTTCCGGTGGAAGATCAAATCCATGCAGGACTCTGATTCCAAGCCCATCTTACCCTGAGCTGGCTTCCGGTGGAAGACTGAATCCATGCAGGTCTCTGATTCCATGCCCATCTTACTCTGAGCTGGCTTCCGGTGGAAGATCGAATCCACGCAAGGCTATGATTCCAAGCCCATCTTACCCTGAGCTGGCTTCCGGTGGAAGATCGAATCCACGCACGGCTCTGATTCCAAGCCCATCTTACCCTGAGCTGGCTTCCGGTGGAAGATCAAATCCATGCAGGACTCTGATTCCATGCCCATCTTACCCTGAGCTGGCTTCCGGTGGAAGATCGAATCCACGCAAGGCTATGATTCCAAGCCCATCTTACCCTGAGCTGGCTTCCGGTGGAAGATCGAATCCACGCAGGGCTCTGATTCCAAGCCCATCTTACCCTGAGCTGGCTTCCGGTGGAAGATCAAATCCACGCAGGACTCTGATTCCAAGCCCATCTTACCCTGAGCTGGCTTCCGGTGGAAGACTGAATCCATGCAGGTCTCTGATTCCAAGCCCATCTTACCCTGAGCTGGCTTCCGGTGGAAGATCGAATCCACGCAAGGCTATGATTCCAAGCCCATCTTACCCTGAGCTGGCTTCCGGTGGAAGATCGAATCCACGCAGGACTCTGATTCCAAGCCCATTTTACCCTGAGCTGGCTTCCGGTGGAAGATCTAATCCATGCAGGGCTTTGATTCCCAGCCCAATGAAGGTATCAACCTCCTACATGTGTCTCAATAATAATATCAATAATATACTACACCCCGTCAGGGAATGAGACCAAGAGATAGTTTTGCAAGGATAACAAAGTTTTTATATAATATAGAAAATGCCAGCAAAGAACTCTGCTGCCCGAGAGCGCTCTGCCAAAAATTACACGGGCAGCAGATTATAAAAGACAATTGCATCATAGACCATTTTAGGCTACGGCAGATGTGAAGCTGTTGGTTGGTGGGGAACCTATGGATGCGCCTGCTCCATAGGGGATACCAGGCGCCTGTTGGCCGTTGCTTCCCAGTTGATCTTGTGGCACGTGGGCCAGCTGGGCTCGTCTTTGGGGTGAAGGTCAGTTCAGACGAATGTTACGTTTCTAACTAATCTAAGCTGAACAACATAAACTGACAAGTCATGAAAAAAGGCAGGTACCTCTGCATCACACGCAAGGGGGTCCTTTGAGAAGAGGGGATAATATATTGACATGCCAACCTCCACATTCAGGGCTTCACTAATCCTGCGGTTCCCCCACCCAAGTGTCTCTCCCGGGGGCTTGATCTACTGCCTATCCTTCCTGGTGCCTCATAATACGTACAGACATGTGTTGTTATTGGCAGAATATATTGCTAGCCAGGATTAAGTCTGGTGAAGGCGAGGGGGTTAGATGTTTATCATCAAAGGAATTGGGGGGGTCAGGACTGGTGGGCTGTGGCCTGGCAGGGTGAGGGGGCACGGGCAGTTTAGTGGAGATGGATGGGCATTCCTGCTGTGGCCTTTCTCTGTCCCACGTTCTTCACAGAGCGCATTCATTGAAAATGATACTAGATATTTGCAACATTGAGAAGACATGGAACGGATGAGCTGCTGTGGGAACAAAGCTTGTGCGGAGCTGGCCTGATGTGCTAATGGCTTGGCCCCTTTGTGTGAGAGACCCGAGATGCGAACGCCGCAGATCCACATAGGGGTAGTTTGTGGGCCTAGTAAAAAATAGCATCAGGGCCTAAGCAACATGGACTCCTAATGCCAAGACATGGGTGATATTATACGTCTACTTCTATATATTATAGGGTTTGTACACTTACGGTGGTGGAGAAACATCCTCCCCCTTAGTCTCAATGCAGTCTATATAACTTGATCGTGCTTGGGGGCTGGTGGAAGACTACTTCCTTCCAAACACCATCTTACACTGAGGTCGGTTCCAGCGGAAGATCAAATCCATGCAGGGTTATGAATCCAACCATCTTACCCTGAGCTGGCTTCCAGCGGACGATCAAATCCATTCAGGGCTATGATTCCAAGCCGATCTTACCTTGAGCTGGTTTCCAGTGGAAGATCGAATCCATGCAGGGCTATAATTCCAAGCCCATCTTACCCGGAGCTGGCTTCCAGTGGAAGATCAAAGCCATGCAGGGCTATTATTCCAAGCCCAGAACTGGAAAAGTCTTGTGTCGCCCCTTACTATTTGCCAGGCTTGGATGAACGTTATGTCCCAAATCGAGTGCTTTGTTCAGCCGCTTCTGAAATGCTGTCAGCAAAATCCAGAGAGTTCACTTAGGTGGCAAACCTCGGCTGTTACATGGAATCCTCTTCCTGTTGATCTGGGGCATAGCCCAGCCT
Source organism: Ambystoma mexicanum (assembly GCF_040938575.1). Taxonomy (NCBI): domain Eukaryota; kingdom Metazoa; phylum Chordata; class Amphibia; order Caudata; family Ambystomatidae; genus Ambystoma; species Ambystoma mexicanum. The sequence continues at coordinate 209,624,727 of NC_090940.1, forward strand.
GTTGATCCATCAAGACAAATGCGCAGATGGCTTTGGAAGGCAGAGCTGGAATGTGGAAGTGTGCAGGCATACTTTAAATGCACTCCCACCAACTCCACACCCAGAGTTATTGCATTATCTGCGGGTTGCCCCACCTCTACACTCCCCAAAAGAATAAAACACATCAAGCGACACATTCAATCATCTGCACAGGCCGCCTCTAATCCGAAAGCCGGTGCGAGGCCAGCGGATTCAAATGAAGCCCATGTATTATTGAGCTCATCTGCCTTCTCCTCTCGCACCAGGTAGAGTGGCCAACTGTCCCGGATTTCGCAGGATTGTCCCGCAATTAGGGACTCTGTCCCGCAGCTTGTAGAGTGGCTGTGTGGGACGCAGGTTATGACGTAGTCAGGAGACCTACTAAGGCATTTGCCGCAACCATCCTGCCCCAGAGGTGGGGTGAGAGAGTTGGTAGAGCCCCAGTCTCTGTCCCTTCTACGTGTCCCCGGTTGAATGTACCGAGTCCATTCCTGCTTGCCCCTTACCTGCTGTTCAACATGCTGGCCAGTGTTCCTCTTTGTGTCCTGTAGGACTGCAGAAACCAGAAGAAGTACTTGCAGCGGAAATCTGACTCCACATTTCACTGGGGAGAGAGACCGCGGCGAACAGGGATGCAGCGGAACACCATGCCAGTCATATTGGCATCCCAGTCACTCCATTTAACGCTGATACACATTTTTAAATGGATTTATAATTGTAGCGGGCCGCCATTGCCTACAGTCAGCAGGCCCATGTACCATTTTGTGTTCTCTGATGCCTGTAATTTGGCCTATGGCGAAAAAGAAGGCCACAATTGGACCGGGGAACCAATTGACGTCAGATGACCAATCAAGGTGGAAGCAGGACCATGACAGCAGAAAGGACATGGCAGTGTGGGTGTTTCGGGTAAGGTCAATGGAGGAGAGGGCGAACCAAGAGACCAGGCCGGGGAAGGATGGTGCACACGAACGTGGAGAAGAATTATAAAAGGCGTGTCCAAGGTGAGGTATTGGTTGGTGAGAGAAAGTGGTACTTGGGTGCGAGAGTGAGTGAGACTAAGGGAGAGTGAAGGTGGTGTGAGAGAGTGGCTGGGGAAGTTGACTAAGCAAGTGAAAGGAAGGGGATTGTGGGAGGAGTGGGAGGAGAGTGTAGTGCAGAAGAGGGGGGTTAATGCAGTAGGGAGAGAGTGTAGTGTAGTGGGCGGAGAGTGAAATGTAGTAGGAGAGAGCAGTGAGAGGAAAGAGTAGTGTAGAGGAGCGAGAAGGGAGTAGTAAGTAGCAGAGGCGGATCTAACGGTCCTCAGCCAGACAAATGGCGAGCGGGCCCCTGTGCTAGGCCCCACCCCTTCCACACAACACAGGGCCCTTTCTATTGTGGTGGGCCTGCTTTGCAGCAGCGAGTTCTCTGCTCGCTTTCCCCCTGACTGCTGCCAGAGAGCACACGTGCCATCGCCATGTGGCTCAGTGTGGATCTTAACACCGTTTGTGACAGCTTTCACAGCAGAAGCAAAGCCAAACAAGGTTGCTGCGAAACGAAGAGGAGTTTGGACACTGATGAAAAAAAAAGAATGCAGTCTTGTCGCGTGTTTTGCATGTTAGTTGTCACAGGCTTTGTTATATACAATTGTCAGTATCTCCTAAAATACATGCTGCAAGGCGAAGGTTTTTAAATATTACGACGATCCACATCAGCACGTTGTTCTGTGTTGCTTTTTTTAAAACTTTTTCTTTATTTAGAAAGTAAACAGAGCACAGCGATACCCTAGAAATCGCCATATGGCCTGATTTACAAAAGCACTTTTCAATGGAAAAATCCCATTGGAAACGTTTTGTTAATCGGGCACATAGGGGTGTGTTATGGTTGGGGAGTGTCACAGCATTCTATCATCTTTCGGGGGAAAAAGCAAATGAATAAACTAAGAAATACAGCATCTGGTACTGCAGCGATCACAAGCAGCTCATCACACTATTGTCACAAACATAAATGTTCTTCTTGTTTTTTTTTTAACACCGTCCACATTTATGTGTTTTGCATCTAAAGTACACGCAGATACAAAATATTGTAAAGGGCTCTAATTCCATACTAATTCACCCATGTACAGATCTGAGTTTTTCACTCTCCAACCCGTGCAGCAAAAGCTTAACACTATGCAATTCTGCTGTTTTGCAATGCGTGGCTGCAGCAACGCCCGCATAAACAGAATGACATCACTTTTCTTCTACAAGGACGTATGTTCTCTAGGTTTACAATATTTAGCATTGATAGTAAAGCCTGCTGAGGAGGCCCAGCTGTTTCCAGTTAGTCAGACCCTTGGGTAACTTTAATGAAGACTACTTAATAAAAAATTGCTAGTCCCTAAAGTTTGGCATTGTGCACTGTGACCACAATTAACTCTGCCAACACAAAGCTCTGCCTCCATGACCCGCCCACCTAGGGCCCTGTGTTAGGTTCTGCCCACGGGGCCCTTTGCCTTAAATCTGCCACTGGTAAGGAGGGAGAGTACTGGGGGTTGAGGGTGCTAGAAGGAGAGGATAGTAGGAGGAGGGATTTATATAAAGAAGTAGAGATACATCAGAGGGACAGAAGAGGAAGCGGGAGAACAGAGTCATGGTGGTAGGAAGAGCAGGGAGGAGAGTAGGAGGAAGGGGAAGGAAACAGAGAAGGTGAAGGTGAGGTTATAAGGGCATGGGATGTAAGCCCAAGTGAAACCTGGGCAATTGGAAGACATATATCCCAGCTGTTAAAACCATAGTTATTCCTAAAGGACCCCTGGATAGGATCCACCTAGAAGACCCCAGAGGAAGTCAGCCAGATAAAGTGGTTGCCTTTACACAATCCTAATACGCTGGTCAGCTATTAGGTAGTAGGGGTTACCGATCTCTACTGATCATCTTGAGCCTTAGGAATGCCTGGGCTAGGGAGGGAAAAGGGCATGGGCGATAGGAGAGGCAGGGATGGCCCTTAGTGAGCCCCTTCTCAAGCATTTCAATAAAAGCCCTTGAACGGGTCACAAGAGTTGGTGTCTTCTTGAGGCCATCTCTGAGATACACAGTTTTTTTGTTATGAGTTGTTCAGGCTTTAAAATATAATTAAAAAAGAGTAGAGGCAATTTCTTTTAGACTCTCATCATATTACATTCTGCTACCTGCTCTCTTCCATTCATGATGTGGTTTATACAAGTGTGAGATTGAGTGTGCTTGGTGGTTAAAAGCCCTGAGAATGAGTAAGCGTGAGTGTTAGAGCGAGCATGAGAGTGAGAATGTGAGTGTGAGAGCCATTGAGTGTGAGAGCTAGTTAAAGAGTGAGTTTGAGAGGGTGACTGAATGTGAGAGCAAATGTGAGAGCAAATGTGAGGCAATAAGGGGAGCATGACAGTGAGTTTGACAGTGAGTGTGAGAACAAGAGTGTGTGAGTACGAGTGTGAAAGGTAGTGCTAGTGAGTTTGAGAGTGAGCTGAAAGTGAGGGAGGAAATTAGTGTGTGACAACAAGTGAGTGAGTGCAAGAGCTAGTGTGAAATGTAGGGTGAGAGTGTAAGTGTGAGTAAGGATGATTGACTGTAAGAGGAAGTAGGAGTGCTTGTGAGTGAGGTGTGGATGAGAGAGAATGAGTGAGAAAGTCAGTGAGGATTTGACAGAGTGATAATTGTGTGAGAGCAGTTAGTTTAGAGTGATTTAAGTGTTATATTAGAGGTGAGACTGTGTGTAATTGAGAGAGTGCATCGTTGCGTTAGTTGGACAGTGTGGGTGTGATTGAGAGAGTGAGTGATGGTAAATGTGAGAGTGAGTTTGAGAAAGAGTGTGATTGCTGGTGAGTGTGAGGTGATTAAGTGTGAGTGTGAAAGTGAATGCTTGTGAAAACGACTGAGCATGACCATGGAGTGTGTTAGTAGAAGGTGATAGTGGAGGATGAGTGTCAATCAGTGTGAGGGTGTGGATAAGTGTGTTAGTGAGGCAGTGTGCGATTATGGTTGAGAGAGTGGGTGTGGAGTGAATGTGAGTGTTAATGAGTATCAGCATGACAGCAGGACTGGTCGTGAGAGTGAAAGTGAGTGTGAGAGTTTGTAAGAATGTGTTTTTGTTTTTTTAAAGTGTTTGTGAGATTGAGGTTGAGTGTAAGTGAGTGTTTCAGTGATTGTGAGAGTAAATTTAACACCGTGAAACTTTGTTTGATAGTCAGTGTGAATGTATTTGACAGTGAGAGAGGGAGTGTGAGAGTGGGTGGGTGTGAAAGTGTTATAGTGAGTGTGACAGAGTGAATAAGTGTTAGTGTGAGTGTGTGGGTGTTTGTGATGTGAAAATGAGTGTTCATATAAGAGTGAGTGTTTTAGTGAGCATTGAGTCAGTGTGAGTGACTGACATTGAGTGTGACACTGAGTGAATGTGACTGATTATGAGGCTGAGTTTGATAGTGAATCTGTGTGTGTGTGTGTGTAAGTTTGATAATGAGTGTGCATGAGGTTAAAAGTCTGTGAGTAATGGGAAGTGAGCATGGGAGTTAGGGCTACAGTTAATGCGACAGAGTGAGAGCTTGAGAGAGTCGGAAGGACTATGACAGTAAATAGTGGTGTGGTGCTAGCAAGAGAGTGTGAATAAGAACATGTGAGAGAGATACTGTGGAAATGATAGTGGGAGTGCCAAATTGAGTTTGATTGTGACTACCACAGTAAGACTGATAAATGAGAAAAAGGTATACTGGTAAGGATGTGCCATGTTGTTTTGCTAAGTTGTTTTGCTATTTTACTTAATAATAATAATGATTATTTCATTATTATTGTTTTGTTATTTATTGATCGCAGACCTAGCTTCAGGAAGTAACAGAGCATGCCCCGTTCAATTATTGAAAATCCTTTACCAAGATGTCCGCCATGTAAAGGGTAGACGTGGTTCCATATGGAGCCCCGTCTTTCCTTTCCATAGCAGCCTGCTGGAGGAAAGGGGAAGGAGCGGAGGCGGCGAGTGCCGCCACCGAAATAAGGTAAGTGGGGGGAGGGAAACAAAAAAACTAGGACAGTGGGTGGGGGAAGAGGGCGGGGTGGGGAGCGGGCCGTCAAACGGCTTGGAATGCGGGCTTGTGGAAGCCTGCGTTCCTAGCCATCTGATTGGCTGAATAGCCTCACTCGGGTGCTAATGACGCATATTCATGCAACCTTCTACAACATTGCTACGCCTAATGTAACCAGTAAGCAATGCTGTGTCATATAACTAAGCTACCCGGATGTAACAGTGCCTCAATGCCCCTGGGCTGCAAGTGCACTCTATAAATACAAATAAATAAATGCTGTTTAACTTAATAATAATTATTAGCATTATTATTGTTTTGGTATTTATTGAATGCAGGCCTAGCTTCAGGAAAGTAACAGAGTACTTTAAAAGTTATTAGGGAAAATATGCAGTGAGGAAAGCAGAGCTACAGGGGAGCAGGGATTTTACAATGGGGGTAATGGAGGGTGGGCAGTTTGGCAGAAAAGGACCTACAACCAACCAGGGGAGGAAATGGAGGGGAGCAGATCACCCAGTCTCGAGTGGAGGGTGTGGGGGGTGTGGACCTAGGTGTTACGGAGGAGCCATTCCTTCAAGAGGAGGGTCTTGAGATCCTTCCTGAAATGTAGAAGCGAAGGAGAGGGCCTTGAGTTGATGGGGAGGAGGTTCCAGAGTCTGGGGGCATAAACAGAGAAGGCCTGTCCTGCCCTGGCAGAGTTGAAGTCTGCCCATATCTTTACTTGTAGTGGCTCGTAGGCCTGCGGAGGTGTTGAGATTCTCAGCGAGGTAGCTTGGAAATTGGGGGCGGTTGGTGGATGATAAAGCAGGATTTCAAGTTAACACATGGTTACAGCAGGTGAAGTTGCGTGAGGGCTGGAGATTAGGAATAGTGTAGATTGGTTGTGATGTGCTTGTTGGTCTGAATATACCTATATGTGGACAGGTGGAATAATATGAGTTTTTCCGCCTTTCTGACGCCTTACGGTTGCATTTGGCACTTTCATTTGATATACTTTAGCAGCTTGTGCGAAGAAGTTAGCCCTGTTCCTGGTCAGCCCCTACTCGCGCCCCATTTCTCACACGAAGTTCTCATTGGTGGTGGATCCCAGAGTACATGTGTCCACAATGCCGGAACTTTGAGGTAAAATGCCTCTGATGGTATGCATGTCTGTGTACTGGCGCTGTCCATGCTAGCACGTATGTGTAAGGACTGGTTCCGCAATGATCACTTTAAGGACTACTGTCTAGGATGCTCAGTGCATTTTTTCATGACATTTTTGCTTTTTTTTGCATTTTGGCGCAAAGGTGGCACAGAAGGAGAACATAGTACCAAATGGAGGGGCAGAGGCACACTTTGAATGCACCCCTACCCACTGCACACCCCAGATCTATCCATAACCATTGAAGTAATCATGAGTTGCTCCACCCACCAACCCCAAACCTACCCACAAACAGCTCTTTCAGGGTTTCTTGATCCTGTTGTCAGGGGGTGAGCGAGCCCATGCAATTTACATCTGATTGAAATGCAGCACCTATTTTCTTGTCATTATATTCCACCAGTGGGATCCGCCACTTAAGTGGGGGAGTGGGCGGAGCCTACAATGATTCCTCAAGGGAATTCAGGACAAACATAGACTGCCTTAGCACTTAAGGTTTTCTTTAACACCTGACTCATACATGTGCAACATTGAGGCACTTAACCATGGCATTATTGCCAGTTGCAGGTCTTGGTGGTAACCATGGTTGCGTCCAAGGACTTGTGGGCATCATGGTGGAGGGGGAGTGCAGGCTCAGGGTCGCTGCCACATGTTTGTGCACATGGAGGGTGTCCGGTCAAATGGTCGAAAATAAAAGATCGAATGACCATTTGATCGAAAGTCAAATGGTCGAAAAAAAAATGGTCGAATTTATTTATTTATTTATATATTTTGTTTGGTAAAAAAAAAATAATATAGAAAAAGGGGGTTGGGGGGGAACCCCCATAAAAAAAAACATAAAAAAAAAATAATCGACCATTTTTTTGACCATTTGACTCTCGATCAAATGGCATTCGATCATTTGGTTTTCGACCAATGACCTACAACCCTCATGGAGCCCTTGCTGCACAAGCAGCTGTTGACCAGGTATCAGGAGAATAAACGTAGTCTGCTTTCTTTGCAATCTTTCTATTTCTGAAAAAGTAAACCAATGTGTTTCTATTACCTACTGCACCTCCTGCTCGTGCGGCCAAAACTAGGACTTCCAATCGCACAGAATGGAGAGTTTCATTAGTGCCGGCCGTCCGGTCTCCGGCTTCCATTGCCCGACCTCTCACGCAGTTCCTGGTGTGAGTGCGGACTCTGAGCTGAAGGGCAACAAGTACAGTTGTGAGGAGCCCTACCTGTGCTATAGAGCTTCCATTTGCGTGTCGCTCTCCGGCCTGGTCGCAACAACCAATTTATGGACATATTTTGCTGTGTTCAGACTTTGCTAGGCCTGAAAAAGATCTGAGGCTACGCTAATGTCGGGACCATCGGGACTCGGGGCTAGCTAGCCTTTTGGTTGTAGCACCAGAGCTTCTATCCGGGGCTACAACCAAAAGACCCGAGGCTATAGCCCCCTAAACCCCACCCTAGCAATGCCTCTCTGCACTGCAGAGTGCCTCCACTAGGGCGGCCACGCTGGCTAAAACGTCAACATGTTCCCCGGTCAGACGTGCGGCATGGCTGACCGGGGAGACAGCAGCGTCATGCTGGAGCACGTGCATTAAGCAACAGTCCTTCAGTTTATCATTTGTGGCCTAGAACAAAAAATACAATATCTACTGTATTTTAGTGACGAGTTCTACCATTTTTATAAATGAACCACCCTAAAAGGCAGGGCCCATTTGAGGCTTTGCAGACCCGTGTGATATTTACTATGGGCTTTTTAGCACTTGAAAGCAATGTGGAATGCTGCTGGTCCAGTGGAGTAAATATGCTGAAAATGTTGGCGGGGGGCATGACATCTTAAAGAAAGGGGCCCCTGCCAAATGGGGGGGCGAAATAGTGTGCCACGAAAGTTGGGGGTGACAAACACCATACTCCCCTTAAAATTACACCCATGTGCTTGTCTCCTCCTGTGACAAAATGGCTACTGCGCAGCAGGAGTACAGGGATGAGTAGCTGCTAAACCGCCTGCTCAACCCCACACTACTATCAAACCAGCAGTGATGGTGACACAGCCCGACAGGTAGACCCCCTTTGCCTCTTTTGGTAGCTGAAGCCGATGACAGATTATATCTTCAGGAGGGATATGAGCTGATAACAGTAGCAACCCAAACAACTTTAGTATAGCAATCATGAGTAAAATAATGCCCAATCAAGTTCTGTACAACTATAATAAATATTTAAACAGTAAAATAAATTCAAGCCAATTAAATAGAAAACACTGACTAACCCACCCCTGTAAATGAAACACAAAGAATGCAGACTTTTTGCGAAAGGGTACTGTGGGTAGCTCAGCAGGGGTGCTCAGGCACTTAACTGGCACAATGTCAATGTTCAGGTTTGTCTTTGCAGACAAATGTAGGGAAGGGGGCTCAAATGTTTTTATAGTCCCAAAAGTGGACCAAGAGGGACAGAACCTCTTCATAGTACCTTGTTTTCAGCTTTGGGGCTCAACGGTATTGAACCAGAAATATGGGCACTGTCGGCGCGGGGCTGGTGTCGAGTCAGAGAGCTGCAGCGCTGGGTTCAATGATGCATTGCTATCCAGCAGCGGCATGCCGGTCAACAACACTGAGAATGGTGGGAAATGTCAGGTTGGTAGCACTGGAATGCACAGAAGCCTGGGGTGCAGAGAAGCCGGAACTGGTCTTAGGTGGCAAGGAGGCTCAGCAGGCTTGACATGGCTCAGGGTATTGCAGCAGTGTGGGCTAGAAGTTCGAAGAAGCCGGTGACTACACGGCAGTGGCGAGTAGGAGATTCTAGAACTCGCTTCAAGTCTCAGATGAAGAGATGACAGAGCTTCAGCATTGATATTGAGAGAACTCAGAGATGCAGAGGCAGTTGAGCATCAAGGACAAGGAGGACTCCGGCGGTTCCTATGCAGCAGTTTGCACACTGTTGAAGGTGCCCACACTGGTGTCCAAGGGTTCAGAGGTGCTGGAAGAGGCAGGGATCACTTGCTTGCTTCTGAAGTTGAAGGGAGTCTCAGTCCCGGGATTCCAGGACAAGGTAAGCCCTTCAGTTGCACTCCCACTCCAGAGAGCTTGGCTGCCACCTATAGGGATCCTTCACCTCCAGTGAGCAGGAGCCTGGTCGCAGTGCAACCAGCAGAGAGGCCTTTGTCCAGAATCTGTCACCCCTGCTGTTTCCTTGGGATGGTTAGGGGTCAGAGCTCTTCTCTTTATTATATTTATTGGGCATTTAAAATGCACCGATACACAATGTGTTTACCTGCCTTCGATGGCTTCCTTCTTCACCTCTTTAGCAGGAGACGTTAGACTGTATTCCATTGAGAGCCCAAGGTGAGTCAAGTAATGAGGGGGTGTTCCTCTCCTTTTAAAGGCAAACTGCATCGAGGGATTGGCCCAAAGCAAGCTTGCTGTAAGGGGTCCAATCCCTGTTGTAACAAGTGCCATTTGCCATACGAATCACACCCAGAGTACCTTGCCCTCAAGACATGGAGGGGATAGGATAAAGGAAGAGAGCCATAACATAAAGATGGTGTGCCCCTTCTCAGGGACTACTTTCCCTCTCTGGTTACTCTAACCATGCCCCCTTCCATGCCTGCTTACCTCAAATGGACTCCAGTGATTAACACTCTGGTGTGAGGCTGACTTTATTAGGTCCGTTCTGCCTCTGAAGCACCATTACAAGGTGACCTCCTGTGGGATGTTTATATGCCCCATGAGGAAGGTGTTTTCCTTCCTCCAAGAGAATCAAACGTACTGCATCCTAGCTATTGATCCACATAGCAGCTGCAGACACAGTCAGCATAGACACCACTATATATCAGCCCTGTCATAGCTGGCCCTGCTCACCTAGCTGACACTGGTGTAATATCAAATTGCTGTAGCTGTATAATTTTGTGTCTTTTGCAGTCACCATGCCACAACCAGGCATGGCTTATATTTAAAGATGTGTGTGGCTCCAGACTGACTATGGCATACAATCATTATAATTTAGATCAGAGGTGCAGACGATTAAAAATCCACCTACGGCTGCAGGAACTTTGTGTCTTATAAGCTGTCAGAGATGTACACGTGACCTTTGAACCTTCTCTGTGCCTCTTCAGAGCTGGGTCTGTAGTTGTCAGGAGACTGAATACAGCAAATGCACATGCATGCACCATCATTTTGGCATGGTGTTTTCATGAAAGGGGAACATCCCCCCCACTCAGCAACAGAATTACCTGTGTCATTTTAATTTAATAAAAATAAAAAGCCTGGGCTCACTCCTAGCAACTCACTCTCTCTCCTCTCACCTTCACTTATCTTCTCGCACACTCACTCCCTCTCCTTTCACCCGCCTGAACACACACACACTCTCTCCCTCTGTCTCTCGCTCTCTCTCTTTTTTACTGGTATCCTCTGTCTCTCTCTCTCTGTCACTGGCACACTTGCATACATCCACTCTTGTCCCCTAGTCATATCTTCTCCAGCACCTTCACTCACACTCTTACTTTTTTCCAATGTGTGCTCCTTCACACCCTCACTCTCATATCCTCCAGTTTAAACCCAGTCTGACTAACACCGCCCTTTGCTTACTCTTACTGGTACCCTCTCTCACTGGCATCACCCTTAATCATTCTCTTGCTCACCCTTGAATCCCTTCTCACATCCTCCTTTGCATTTTTGTGCCCTCCTCCTTGGTACACATGTCTATGAATGCAATGAACAGCAAACGCCAAACGATTGGCTTTGCCAGTGCTGGTTTAACCCGTTTTATAATGTCAAATTGGGGTCCTTTTTGGAGTGCTCGGACTACAATAGATATTTAACACACAGTAGAGGTTGAGGGACACTTGAGCCCAAGCTGATGCAAAACATCAACCGCCTATTCAGTATTCTCGGTCAGGAAACTTCCAAGTGCAACCCCCCTCTGGCAGTCACTGGGACGATGCCATGTGTCATGGTTTCACACTGCATTCGGCTATTGGGAGCATGTGACAGGAAAGAGGGCTCACGGCTGCCTGATGACTGTAGGTAAGCAGTGTTTTCCTTGGCTCATCACAGACGTAGCTACATACGTAAAATCAACCCCTTAGGGCCAGTATGAGAGAAAGGTGGCGGGGTCGCAGAGGCAGTTCCAGGTGCTGAGTGTGGTGGCACAGCCCTACAGAGTGTCATGGAAATGAGGTAGCCCATATTGGCCGGGCCCTAGAAATTGATGGGGTTCTTCCAGAGAGACAGTTCCTGAGTTGTAGGCCCTGTTCCCAAAGGTAAAGCCTCTACTGCACAGCCGCCTGCCAGAGGCCCCCCTGCTAAAGTGGTGCCCAGGGTTACCTCCCCGATACAGCAGGGCAAGGGCCCAAACAATGCTGGACAGGATATCAAAGGGCATGTCTCAGTGGAAACCTGTAGAGCACCCTGGTGAAAGCCTGTCTCTCTTGAACCCTGTAGAGTCTATGAAGGAGATCCAGCTCCAGCAACTTCCGAGGACCCCTGGCAACGACTGAGACGTGTTAGGCCCACATCACCACCCCTCTCCTGTCCTGTTTATTCATAACATGTATGCTTCTGCTGTTTTATAGCTGATGCCTACATGGCAGCACTGGCCCACATCTCCCACATAGGCCTTTCCTAACATATATGTTCTACTCTTTGGGCCAGCCAACCTCATCTTCCCCCTGAGAGTCTCATCAAGTGGTGTCCTTCCCCTGCTCCGTGATCCAGCCACCAACATCAAAATGCGTCTCTGCTTCCCTCCATCGTGCAGGGTTGATCTCCCACAAAGATTGGACTCCCGCTTTGCCTGCCTTTTACCCTGTCCAGGCATGAGATCCAGGAAAGGCCAGGTGTAATGGAGCAAACGAGGGATAAACCAATGGAAAGGAATTCAAATCAAGAAAAACATCAAATAAAAGAATGGATCAATTAGATCTCGTAAGCAAGGTGACGTCCGTAAGCGAAAGCTGTAACCTCATGGTGGCCATGCAACTATGTGAATCTTCTGAGACCCCTGCTCCAAGAGGCAGCACCAGATGCGTTGCATTCATATAGTCAACGCCTCGCTCTTCATCTTCACCTGACAAGGATCTTCTGCATCTTTATGTCAATCTTTGTGTATCAGACGGAAGCTGTCCCTTTCTTCTTCAATCTTTTCCTCCTCATTTACATGCCTCCCGGATACAGGACTACATTTGGAGAAGAATAAACTGGTGTCATTGCAGGCTCCCTCTCAGGGCATCTTAATCTATGTATACTAGGGGATTTCAACATCTGGCTCGAGTTACCCTCAAATAGATGTATGAAGACACTAATTCCCTAATCTTGAAGGGTGAGATTAACGCCTGCTAGGTACTGAGGAAACGCACCTAACGAGTCACACGCTGGATGCTAAAATTGTCCCTCCTAATCTCTGCAGCTCTCTGACATCACTCAGATAACCATGGGCTGATCGTTCGGGTCCGTTCTTCACAGCGAGCAATCATCTTCCTTCGTCTTTCCCACCGCCTTCTGCCATATCACCATACAGGAGTTGGAAAGTGATTAATTTTAATGAACGATTGATCAGTGCGCTTCGAGAATCCCACTTAATTTCAAACAAACTCTCAGATTCTCTGCTAGTAACAAAAGCCTTTGGTTCTTGGATCTTCAGGTCTTTAACTTCAGTCACCTCCATTTAACCATGCAAACTCCAGAAATACTAGTATAAACCATGCTTGGAGAATCCAAAGATGCTCGAGTTGACCACTTACGGATAAAGTGAGAAGGCATTGCAGAAAATGGAACAAACTAGCTTTCTCGAGACATAGAAAAGGCTGTCACTCTGAAGTTCAAAAACAGATTGTGTGTTTATCCAGATATATGCCTAAATGCGTTGAATCCACAAAGAGAAACCGTTAAAATTATCTGAGTTTCGAAAGCAATCTTCCCGCCGCTCTACTAACTTTTTCCCTTCATAATTCTTAAGTCTCCCACTTCTACCAGAAATATATCGCACTGGAAGCCTGCGTAAGAACAAAAACAACCTCTTGATCCCCCTTGTTTTATAATCCCCCTTTACCACTTTCTCCAAAGGGAAAGCTCTTCTCTCCGCTCCCCTCAAACCCCCCATCATTCGCAAGACCATTTCTTTGCTCTTTGCCCCGTGTCCGGTGGCCTTCTTCAAAGCCTTACTGGAGTTCCTGCTGATAGCCGATGCGACTAGATCGCCCATCAATGTTCTGGAAACCTCTACTGATTAAACGGCTCCTGATCAATCACACCCACTCATTTCTGCGCTATTTCAATTTGCAGATTCCTGGCCAAATGATCTGACAGAACAGCCTACTTCCGGATTATGAGATATGGGCAGGTGGAGGGGGGGAAATTGCTCTGGTCCTAACTTGCGTGGGCACTGTGAGCCAAGAGTATACAGTATGCTGGAGAATTGCTTTCTAATCACTTTGCATCCCCTTCAAAACGATGTATGATAATGGCCCTGAATTCCTTCAATTTAAACATAAGTCACACCGATAACGTACAAAATAGATAATTTTCTCACTTCGCACTAGTGGTTCCTTCTTATAAGAAAAAGAAACTGGAGGCTCAACCTTTTGCAGTTTAGTCCCACAACTTTGAGAAAGCATCGACAGCCATACCATCGAATTATATGCAACGAAATTCCATTCCATCGAATAGCCATTTCGTTGTATATAATTCGATGGATCCATCGAAATTAGTGGGGTTGGGTTAGGGTTAGTGTTAGGGTTGGGGCTAGGGTGTGTTAGATTAAGGGTTACATTAGGGTTAGGGTTGGGGCTAGGGTTAGATTAAGGGTTACATTAGGGTTAGGGTTGGGGCTAGGTTAGGGTTAGATTAAGGGTTACATTAGGGTTAGGGTTGGGGCTAGGGTTAGGGATAGGGTTAGGGCTGGGGCTAGGGATAGGGTTAGGGTTGGAGCAAGGGTTAGATTAAGGGTTGCATTAGGGTTACATTAGGGTTAGGGTTAGAGTTGGGGCTAGGGTTTGTTTGTTTGTTTTATTCACTTATAATGCGCACCAGACCCGAAGGTAGCCGGGCGCAGCAGTACAGAAAACGCAAAGCTTAAATTACTGGGTAGGGTCATGGGTTGCATGCAATGTACGAAAAAACAGAATACAATCAATCGCAGGTAGGGGGCAATTGCACTTACACATAAGGTACATGCAGAATGAATACAAAATACAGATAAAGACAGTATGTATATATAGGTATTAGATGGACGTTAGCTCATCGGCCAGGTGGGCAGAGTGAGGGGGTCCATAGGATCAGAGGAGAACATGATAGTGATGTGTATATGCTAGGGATGTGAGAGGATAAGTGGGTGCCAATGGGCTAGTCATTGGCAGACCTCAGCAGATTAATGTAGTTAGTTCTGAATTTCGGAAAGGGCTGCTCCTCACGTAGAGGGTTAGGCAGTGAGTTCCATAATTGTGCTGCTTGAACCTGGAAGCTGCTGCCCCCCGCCCTAGATAGTCTGAATCTAGGAATGATGAGGCTATTGGCAGTTGAGGTTCTGGCAGGGCACGTGTGGTTTCTTTTTGTGAGTTTATTACAGAGATTGCTCAGTGCAGCATTGTTCAGGGCTTTGTGAACCAAGGATGCAACTTTTAAGTGGATTTTGTTTTGGGTGGACAGCCAGTTGTTTTGACGCCTGATCTTTGAAATATGCGATCTTTTAGGCACCCCGAGGACGGCTCGTAGGGCATTGTTTTGGAGAATTTGAATTCGGTGGGTGATGGATTTATTTGCTCCAATGTAGAGGGCATTACAATAGTCGAGCCTCGAGAGGATTAGTGCTCTCGCTACGATAAGGCAGTTGTTGTCAGAAAGAAAGTGCTTGCCTGCTCTAATAAGTTTGCATGTGTAGGCGGTGGCTGAGGCCAATGACTTCACCTGCTTGTCGAAGGAGAGGGTAGCATCCAGATAGAAGTGTCTTCATGTCTTTAGATACCTTGATGATATTCCCATCAATTTCAAATGAGGTATAGTCCTGGCTAAGTTTTTTGATGTTTGAGTGCGTCCCTAGGATGATCAACTCTGTTTTATCATCGTTCAGGCATAGACCGTGGGTAGCCATCCATGCCTGGACGATGATATACACCCTGTATATTAGATCAAGGGTTATGCTAGGGTTGGGGTTGGGGTTAGGGGGTGGGCGTAGGGGTTGGGGTGGCTCGGGGGGAAACCCCCCAATATACAAAAAACAATTCGAATGTTACAAGGAGCTGGCAGTGCCGAAATTTCAGCACTGGACAG
The DNA here is from genome assembly GCF_040938575.1 of Ambystoma mexicanum. Classification (NCBI taxonomy): domain Eukaryota; kingdom Metazoa; phylum Chordata; class Amphibia; order Caudata; family Ambystomatidae; genus Ambystoma; species Ambystoma mexicanum. The sequence continues at coordinate 209,640,133 of NC_090940.1, forward strand.
CTCCATGTAACATTTTAACGTTACAAAAAAAAGGATTGAAATGCTATATTTTACATGTAAATGTGCATTTCCATTGTAACCAGTCCATTTATATTTTCGATGGACTGGTTTAGATGGAAAGGCACTATTACATGTAAAAGATAGCCGTCGATTCTTTTTATTAGATGCTTTGGTTTGTCGTTGTTTTTTTCTCGATGTAACCACTATAAACCATAAATTCCAGTAACATAGCATACCCTAAATGCCCACCTTTTGTTTCTCTTCTGTTTGACTTACACCTTTCTCTCTTCGTGTTCCCCAATAGGCCGCCGTACATATGTGGCGTTTCTCACTGGAGGCCATCAATGTTACACATTTACACCTCTGCCACACATAGTCGCGATATACCAAGCGTCTTTGATCTTCTATTATTTAAATGACCCGGCCACAGATTATTTTTAGAATTCTTTGTGCTCCTCTGTATGTCAAAATCATGTGCTTCCGGGTTTCATCTAGAACATTATTGCATTGCATCTCCTTATCCATAAAAGGACTTCTTGCAACACTTAGAACGTTTCAGCTTTCCTCTCTTAATTGTTTTGAACACATTCTAAATGCTGCTCCTCATTTTACACATACAAATGGTTCAATTGTGCCCATCCTTTTTTACCAGGTTATGCCCTGAGTGGTGGTTACTTACACCTCAGTATTCATCGCCTGGCCTAAATAATGTACTTTTCATGTGTCATCTTCTGCTCAATGGACTCAAATTTCAATTCAGCAACATGTATTTTATTTACACTTAACTCAAATTTCAATTCGCCACTGTTTATTCTATTTACAGTATGATTCAGTCTACGCATATGACACCTCGTGCTTGGAGGTCAGCCTCAGTTCGTACCGTGGATCTCTTAATTAAGCAAAACGCCCCTAGCTGGGGGTAGGGTGGCATTACTGCTTCAGGTAATGCCCTTAACGCAGGCCCCGGGGCATTACCTGAAGCTGTAATGGCCCCCCATTGAGGGGCTTATTGCTATTAGTACCACAGCCCGTTGGACCCGGGTACTAATAGAATCTTTCCACAACTGAAAAGAAAGAAAAACCAAAGATGCCGGCCATGGAATGGGAGAAGGGACTACGTAGTCCTTTCTCTCTTTCCATATCAGCCATTCAAAAAAGAAGAAAAAAGTGAATTAAAAAAAGATGGCCACCCTGGCGGCCATTAAAAAGTAATTTAAAAAAAAGTAAAAATAGAAAATGGCCGCCAAGGAATGGGGAGAAGGCACTATATGTAGTCCCTTCTCCATGATGTATTGATTCTCATACCAAGTCCAGCTCCCCACACCAGTTGGGCAGCCACAGCCATTAATTGGAAAATGCTGTTTGAGTACATCAGGTGTTATGCATGTGAGGGAAATGGACAGTAGGTTTTCAGGCGTTTCCCCAGGCCATATGCTTAGGTTCTTCGTTTGTTCCCTGTAGAGTTAAGATGGGACTTCCTTCTGCTCATCTGTTGGTGGCGGTATCTAGCAGTCAAGGCCAAGTTCTTAGGACGGAAGTAAAATGAATGGGATATAAGGCGGTTCCATGTTCTCTGTAAATAAATGCAATTTCCACACAGTTGTATAGTTAGAATAGTTTCTTTGTTTAAGTTAGACAATTATAGCACCTATTGGAAAGTGCCAGCGACTGGACGTACCTGTGGTGTCTTGGAACCTGCTGGATAGGGGCTGATTTCTCCTGGCGGCCACAATGTCACCAGTCAAGGCAGAACTGGTAGACAGGTGACCTTCAGGGAAGTTCCCCGAAGGGAAACAAAGGCTCTTGGGTAAGAAAATCCTTCTCCACTGTGAACCCTGTGGTTTCCACGTGAAGGAAGTGATGGCTGAAGGGTGAGCCCCACTGATGTTCTGGTACATGTTTGTGGTGCAAGGCGGCAATGGAGCGATGCGGTATGGCGAAGGTGAGACCCAAGACAGCAGGTAAGCTCGGGGGAAAACACAAGGTGTGGAATGGGAGGAAGGGGCGCAGCAGCACCAGAGCCAGAACCTAGGATAGACCAAAAGGGCAGGATGAAGGAGGTGGGAAAAACAGCGACCTAGAAGTACAGAAAGAAGGAAACTGTCTGCTTCAGGAATGCATGAAGCAGAGTGTTGTGACGTGTCTGTGACCACCAGGAACGCTGTATTTAAAGTCTACAGTGTTTGGCCTGCCGCGGACCGGAACTAGAAGTGACATTGCATGGCATGGTGTACTCCATCTTAGGAAGGGCTGGTATAGTCTAAGGCAGAAGCCATGTTGGGTGGAGTGACAGAGCTACGATGGCCACCGATTCCAAACTTGGTTTCTCCCTATGAAAGAAAGGGCACTATAGATTATAGAAAGTACCACTTTTTCAGATGGAAGTCTCTCAGCTCCACCAATTGTTAGGATTTTGGTTAAATATAGTGCCTAGAAGGTCTATCAAATGGCGTATTGCTGATTGCATAGAAAACACAGATTTGAATTGCATTTGTACTTTTAATTTTTCTGCGTGCTTCTGTGAATCATGTACTCATGGTACAATGTAGACAAAGGAAGAAAGAACCCTGATACAAGGGCAGACATGAGTCCTGCTGTAAATGCTACAACCTGATGCCTATGAGAGAGGCCTACTGCAATTCCTGTATCCCCAGGCCTATGAGTGGGGCCTATTGTGAGTCATGTACTCTTGGTACAATGTAGACAAAGGAAGAAAGAACCCTGATACAAGCGCAGACTGAGAAAAGAAGGCCCAGGAGGGACTTATTGTGAATTCTGAAATCCAAAGTCCTGGAGGGGCATGTCGTAAACCTAAGGAACACGTTTGTTTTGCATTAGATTAGGGATGGAGTTTTAAGAATGGGTATTGGACGTTTGCTTTGGCCAACTCCTTGGAACTTTCATGCTATTAGCATAGGGTAGCTAGGAGGCTAAATACTCCTTAAGCTTAGGAGTGAGACGTTTCTGCTGGCCACCTTTTTTTGGATAGTTATTTGTAGTTTAGGGTGTCTCCGGAGAGGCAGGGACTAGGCAGAATAGGTTTTGGACCTTCTGTTCGATCACAAAGTGAACACTGCAAGCATTTAGGGATCACTATTGAGTTCCACCCTTCCTGGAAGTGTTCATGTAATAGTTTGTCTTTAGTTCTACTGTTTCCTCTAATCGATGCTATGCGTTTATCTAACCATAGCCCTCTCTATTCTACTAATTAAAGATTTGTTGAACCATAAGTGAAGAGTGATGAGTATCATTTCTTCGAGTCCCCTGCGACACTCATGCTTCCGAATTCGGTGTTTCCTGCGAAAGAGCCACGTTCCTGTGTTCTGCACTAAAAGTGAATGAAATGCTTCTTTCAGGACCTTACAGTGACATTTGGTTTGATTTCCATGTTCTAAAAGGTTCACGATGTCGAGTCATTGCTGCAACATACCATGAAATTGACACTCAGGTAATTTAATCCATCATATGGCATCACACAGATCATCCTAAAATGTGATTTTCTGCTTGTCCCTCAAATGCTGGTTTAATTACCATCCGCTAATGTTCCTGAGACGTCACTGTTGATTTACTCAAACAGCATTTGCTTTAACTCCAAATAATGGCTGTGGCTGCCCAACTGGTGTGGCGAGCTGGACTTGCTACGAGAATCAATACATTGTTTTTCAAAAGTCAAATGTTTCACACAGAGTAGTGGAGACCACCAAACAATTGGTAGATACATCTCCCCACTCACAGGTCATCTCTGGATTAATTGAGAAGTAACAAATTCACCATCCGCTTCCACTAGGTCTTCATCAGGGCACAGAAAGCCGAAACAGTATCATGCAGCAGATCAGGCAATGTTTTACTGTGGGGAACTCGTGTTGATATGAAAGCAGTGTAGCTAACCAGGTTTGTAATATAGATATCAACTTAAAACCTCTCCTTGCAAAATTACAATGATTTGTAGTTTCTTCACATCTATCTTTACTCATATGAGTGCCTGCAATCTTCTCAGATTGGATTTATAGATCAGGTATAAGTAGTTAGCCTACATGTTTTATCATAATATACTGTCGCATTGTTTAACCTGATTGTTAACCTACATGTGTTCAAACTTGTTTTATGTTACTTTTTAACTTTGGTTGATGTTCAGGAATCTAATGCTCCTAAGTGTGTTTTTCATTTGATATAATGAAGCAATTCTACAATAAGTAACCATTTATGTTCTTGTGCCCCACAGGAGAACAGCGTGGAGTTTGAGGCATGCCTGGTTGCCCAGTGCGATGCCCTCATTGACGCCTTGAACAGGAGAAAGGCGCAACTTCTCGCCCGCGTCAACAAGGAGCATGAGCACAAACTGAAGGTGAGTTTGGAGCAGGTGCAGCCACACCTGTGGGAGAAGAGGGGTGTGTGTGTGCGTGTGTGTGTGTGTGTGTGGTGGTCATTGGGGTAAACAGCCTGCCGAGACTCGAGTGGGAGTGGATTATGGATGTCCGTAGTGCAGGGGTCTGCAACCAGAGGCTCTCAAGATGTTTTGTAACATGGATGTGATGATTCCTCAGTGTTAGCTATGTTGGCAAGGTCTGATGGGAGTTGTAGTCCAAAGCATTTGCAGAGTCAAAGGTTGCAGTCCTCTGCATAGTGGAATGTGACTTTGGGAACCATATCTGATGTTATAGAGAGGGGGTCATTGTTGGAGAGGATACTCTTTTAACAAAGGGAGGTAGGCTGGGTGGGGTCAAAGGTTAGAGTGCAAAAGAGAACTGTGATTTGCTTGCAAGGTGCCTCACTGTCCATGCATTTCTTCTTTGGTTTCAGTGGGCTGTTGGATGGTTCCATAGTGTCCCCGGGCGGCTCCACTCTCCCTTTCATCCTGACCAGGTCTTATGAAGAGCCTTTACCATCATCCATCTTCACACTCTTGATTTCTTTAGGTTAACCCCCACGTAGCTCTTACGCATGCACCTGCATGGTAGTTTTCATCTGGGATTACAAACATTCATACATTCAACCCAACATTCACTGGAGATGGCACCAATGGAGAGTTTGCAGCTGGATGGGTTCCATCTACTCCAGGGATTTGCAACCTGGGGCGCTCAATACGTTGTGGCCTACATCTCCCATGATCCGTCCCCATTCATTATTCTGCTAAGGCTGATGGGAGCTGTAGTCCTAAACACCTAGAGAGCCGAAGGATGCAGAAGCATGTTCTGCTCGCTCATTGGGCTTTTTCCAGACTTTGTAATTGCTCGGCATCCCACACAACACAATTACAAAGTGCTTGCAATAGTAAGACCCTTACTTTAGCTGTAGATTTCTCTAGTTTCGCTTACAAAGCAATGGGATTGTACTACTGAATAAGGGAAGTCCATTCCTGCTACTTGTTGTTGGGAATTGTGAAGTCAGCTCGTGTGTGATGTACAAGGCAAACAATGCACATTGAAAGGAGGGCCCGTGAAAAGTGAAAGGAAGTGAGCTTTAGAGGATGAGAGAAAGAGAAAAGGAGGAGATACAACTGTTTTGTTTAAATTGGAAAAAAGGGGAAATAGAGAAGCCCACAAGAAGAAATTAAGACACTGGTAGAAAGGCAGAAGAGGAGCAACTGAGTCACAAATAGAAGACATTGAGGAAAGGGGGAATACAAAGGAATTCGCCTTGAGCCTATCCGAGGTCTTCATTGCTGTACCCTAAGGCCCTCCTGCTGACAGAATGCACAGCAAAGAATCTTCAGGACCCACCCTACGGTCAAACCAACACCCCTTTCTCCTAGACTCTCATATGCACCCTCGCGTTTTCTCTTGTTCGTGAGCATTGCTCCCCTCGTGTCCACTCACATGCCCCTCGTCCAAACCTTTCTGAAGATGAGTGGCAGAAATGAGCCCTTCGCTGGCACCACCGGGGACTGGGGCATCATCCAAGACTGGGTGCACAGAAAGAACCTTGAGATAAACGGAGCCTGGACTAATATCCTCCTCCTTTTATCCCATCACCTTATCATGCCTCCCAACCGACTCCCCATCCTCCCTCTTTCTAGAACATTACCAGTCTCAGCTTCAGAGCCTTTCAACCTTTTCAGTTATAATGAGCCATTGCTCCTTAATGAGAAGGCAGGACCTGTGGCTGTGACAAAGAAAGCTTAATAGCGTTTCTTTAGTGTTCATGTAGGGATGTCTGCTCCTTGCTGGACGTCTTTCTTGGTTCTGCTGTGCAGAGGCCGATGCACCTGACCTGTGATATATCTGCAGCTATTTGCCCAGTAACTCCATTTTTGTTATCTAGGGTTTTACCACAGAATGATCCACAATGTAGGGCTGATGGTATGCACACATTACCTAAGGAAACATCAGTCTTCACAAACTAAAGGCTGTGTCACTTTAAACGTGTACTTGTCAGCCAAAGACAGACCTCTTTAAAAGGTGTTAACTTATTACAGACTGTTTCACCCTGCTTTCATCTGTTAGCTGTGGAGCAATGAGTATGCTTGGAGATTAATGAAGTTGAAGGCGAGACTCATGTTATGCAAGTCCATCCTCTATTGGAGTTTGCATTTGGAAAAGTCTCCATTATAATCAGAGCTCTCAAGTTCCCATGGCCATGCGTGAGAAGGCCATCCAGTCCTGTTTTTTTCTCCTTTACATTCAGAGACTTCTAGTTTTTTCACTTTCTCATTTGACATTTGGGAAAGCCACAAGTCACAGAATTGCACGCAAAACAGGCCTTCATGGCCTTCTCGCATATTGGCCATGGGAAACTAGAGACCTCTATATAATATATGCACAACTCAGCTGTGCATATATTCTTTGCTGTAATCACTGTGCTCCCAAACATCATTTTGAAATGGGTTCACAAGGGTATGCAGTGATTAAATCAAATAGAAAACAACTAATGAAATTACAACAAATACAAAAACAACGAAAACAAAAATAACGGCTTTGGGAAAAAACAAAAAATGGGGTTGGGACTGGGAATCGTCGTTTGGTGGTGGGGGAAAAGTATTAGTTAAAAAAATAGGAGGGGGGGTTCTAAGGGGCAGCCCCCGAAAAACAACAAAAAAGAAATTAGTTATATTGGTATTAGTTGTTTTTTATTCGTTGAAATTTCATTTGTTGTTTTTGGATTTGATGAAATCACATGTAACTGTTCACAAGAGCCTCCACATATCTTCAACCAGCCCTGAATCACCCTACTGAAAGTCAGCCAGAAATCACCCTAGCGAAGGTCAGCCAGAAATCACCCTAGCGAAGGTCAGCCAGAAATCACCCTAGCGAGAGTCAGCCAGAAATCACCCTACTGAAAGTCAGCCAGAAATCACCCTAGCGAAGGTCAGCCAGAAATCACCCTAGCGAAAGTCAGCCAGAAATTACCCTACTGAAAGTCAGCCAGAAATCACCCTAGCAAAAGTCAGCCAGAAATCACTCTACCGAAAGTCAGTCAGAAATCACCCTACTAAAAGTCAGCCAGAAATCACCCTAGCGAAAGTCAGCCAGAAACCGCAGGGTCTCTTTCAATGCCAGCTTGAAAATGTGCACAAAAGTCATTGAAGCCAGCAGGCACACCTTTTAACAGCGACGGAAACTTAGAAAGTCCCTCCCCTACATTGCCTCTGGAGTTCCGCTCCATTGCAGTTGCCATGGTGAAGAACTCCAACATCCGTTGTGCTAATTGCCTCTATGACATTTATCTCAGCTGCCAATGCAATATACTGCAAATGGCCCAATGCATATCTCACATACTCAATATGCACCCTCAAAAGGAGAGGGTGTTTCAATGCTAAAGTCTCGTGCTTGAGATGTAAGCCACCTCACCATCTCCATTAGGCGGACATGCCCTCCACTATATTCAAAACAGTCCCCCCTTTGCCATCCCTCCCAGAACACCCTGCTGTTGACATTTCACAATTCAGGGGCTACAAGACAAGCAGCCCCCCCCCTTCACATGAGATGCTGCCCTTCAGCGAGTTTCTTAACATCACCTTGTTCCCCAGATACCACCCCTCCCCCCATGACAAATGTATTAGTGGGCACTGGGAACATCTCAGATTTGCTAGCCTCATTTTTCACAATTTGATTTTTCATGTCTGCTTTCATCTTTCAACCTAGTATTACCGCACTGTCTAGTACTGACAGGTGACTGTATTGTATGTGAACTGCCTGCTTCTGAAATGCCATACATACACCATTGCTGTGCCTTAACCTGTTCACTTTTCAAGCACCATTAGCATATTGTAAAATCAATGCGCCTTCATTAAATTATTGTTGATTTTAGGTTTCTCTGCCTATGGACTCACTGCTCCTTCAGGGATAGTTTTGTTTTACAAAATGTAGCCGCAGACTGATGTCGTATGGGGAGGGGATCGAGTGATAGAAAAAGTGGGAGACTCTGACATGCGCAATGGGAAGCTTACCTGATATATGCAAATTTCATTCAGTTTGTCAGTCCCAATTGAAGAATGCACAGGGCAAGTACGCATTTGCCTTTACTAAGTCAAGAGAGCAGATGTTCCTATGACATTGCTGGCTAGGTATAAAAGGTACGCCATGTTATACTAAACACCTGTAATGAAACATGTGTAGTGAAATGTCAATATGTGACATTTCACAGCCCAGGTTGGGAGATTAGTGTGGTCTTGTGGCTAAGCGTCTGACCTCACAGTCTTACGCCCTGTGTGCGGATCCGGGCTGCATCACTGGTTACATCAAAATCCCTTGAAAGCACACATGGGGACGGCATCCACCCCCTGAAAAAAGGGGCGGATGCACTCCACCTGCATGTTCCCTCAACCTGTGCCCTGACTTTAGAATATGAAATCAGGTCTAGTCCCTGGATTGGTGACGTTAAAACTCAAAGATACATTATGATACAATAGGCCTCATTACGAGCCCGGCAGTGCTTCCGGTGGGTTGCCGCTGGACTCGTAACAATTTACGCTTCATGGTGCCATCGGGACATTACAAATTCCGGTGGACCGGGAAGCTGGGTGATGGAAATTATTAGTCCCCATTCCTATAGGACTCCATGGGAATGGGTTCACGGAAACATCGACACTGTTACTAAAAAGGCTGATGCTTCCATAATGAGTTTGCCTACTGGGGTCGCTGCGCCCGCCAGGGTCAGACCTGTCGGACGCAGCAGCTCCAGTAGGCAAACTTGTAATTTGACGGTCCGGAAACAAGGGTGCCGGTAAGCTTACCAGCAGCCTTGTTTCCGGACCGGCAAGGTCGTAATGAGGCCCAATAATTCTTAATAAAATGAATTACATAGTGGTTATCCTGAAAACCTGGTGTGATTGGGCCCTGGAGGACCAGATTTCGACACTCACCACCCCCCCAGACCCAGAAACCCAAGACCAGTCTACATATTGTCGCAGACTCATGCATCACTCCAAATCTCCAAGGCGGTTCAGGGTCTTTGTTGGAATATCAAAGGGCCCTCTGGCCGTCCTTCTCACATCTCTGTGTGGTCTCCTGGTGTTTCCAGAAGGTAAATTACTTTGTGATAATTTACTTTGTGGAAATTACTTTGAAATGTTATACATATTTGTGGGTTAAGTGGTAAGTGGTATTTGGGGTAGGGCTGCTAGTGCAGAGGGAAGGGAGGTTGGGGGGAACCCCCATATTTAAACGAATACATTGAAGTAACAATTTGAAGTAATATCTACTAAGTAAATTACCATGAAGTAATGTATTTGGTGGAAATGACATGGAACCCTCTGTGCCCCGCCTCCCTTGCCCAGACACCCTTAGCCCCAGGTAAGTTTATAGCAATTGTGTCACCCTCTGTATGCTAATGACTAAATTAACTGAGATGTTAACCTAAAAGCTCTTGACCTTATCCCACTAAACTCCCTCAGGGACTTTCTACCTGTCCCTACTCTAGCCAGTTGTTAGTGATCTAGAGCGGTGTGGGATTTGTGCCCAGCAAACACACTGTTTGATTAACTTTTTCTCTCTAATGCTCACATTCTCCTTTCCCTCTCTTTGACTTTCTACTACACTCTTCTTCCCAGTCCACCTGCCTCTAGTCTATTTCTCCTCTATCCTTCGTATGTCTCTCGTACCTCGCAGGCCTCTCCTCTACCCTTTTTTGTTACTCTTTCGTCCTTCTTACTAGTTCTCCCTCTTCCACTCTACTACACCCGCTTACTCTGTGCTCCAAAATACTCCTCCCATCACACTTCTTCTCTCTCACCCCTCCTCCACACTACACCTCCCTCCACACTACTACTCCTTGCCATGTGCTAATATTACTCCTCCCTCCACACTACTACCCTTCCCTCCATTCCGCTACTCTTCCTCCTCCCAAGTTTCCACTCCTCCCTCCACACTACAAAAACTCTGCTGCAACTCCTTCCTCCACACTACTACTACCATTCCACCCACCTGTCGCTCAAACACCTTCTTTCACTTCACATTAACTCCCTACTCTCCTTCTCCTAGCTGCACTTTCACACACACTCGCAATGCTGTATCCCTTTCACTCACTAGCCAATCTCTCACCTTCTCCAGAAATCGCCTCCACACTCCGCTGTTCCTTCCCTCCTCTGGGTGGTTTCTTGGTCTTCCACCTCCTCCTCCTGTGACCTCACCTGAACACCCTGCACCTCCTACTTCCTGTTGTATCTTTTTATCCCCCTCCCCCTCTCTGGTTTCGTTCTCTGTCTCTGGTGTATAATTAGCAGGCCTGCCTCCGAACAGCAATGGTGACTAGAAGTTAAATGTCCTTGTTCGAGTTAGGAGGCCCGGTTCCTGACACCCCTTAGGCAAGTACTATTGCTTCAAGGGTTTGAGTCTCTCAAGCAGAGGCGTTGCTGGGGGGGCTGAGGAGTCTATAGCCCCAGGTCTTTTGGTTTAGACCCGGATAGAAGCTCAGGGGTTACAACCAAAAAGGCTAGCTAGCCCCCAGTCCTGACAGTCCCAAAATTAGCATAGCCCCGGATCTTTTCCAGACCTAGCAACACCCCTGCTCTCATGTAAGCCCGTGGTGCTTGTGGCAGCTGTGGGCACTCAGTGGCAGCTTTAGGTGCTCACTGCTGTCACTCAGCAGCACCGCACAGCTTCTCTGTCCGCCATGCTTAGAAGATGTTGCGGTGCCACTCTCTCTCTGCTGGTCTTTCTCTGGTGGCAGTGTATCAACGGTCTGGGGCGCTGTCTTCTCGTAGTCAGGTTGTGGGTTTTCTACGGATTACATGTTGAGCTCAACAAAGTCTCTCACTCGATTTGTGGTTGTTGTTTCCGTGCTCTGTGGTTTGTCACTAAAAAATCACAGAACCTCTGGCAAGCATCTCATCGATGAGGAATGGCATGAGAGAAAGGTGGACTGCTCAAAAACAGACTGGCATGGGGGGGGCAGGAATTAAGGTCCTCTCAACTGCCACCGTCCATCTCAGGGGTAGGATTGGCTCTGGAGTGCCCCCTGGTAAGCCTCCCACCGCCAGCTGAGAGGGGATCCCTTTCCCTCTTGACAAGGCCAGCGTACTGGCCTTGACACTGGTTGCGCACCTGATCTTTACCTGCAATTTGACATGCAATAAGCTTTTTATGTGTGCAGCAGTGCATGCTGAAGAAAGACAAGTATTGGTTTTGCCACAATCCACGGCGCACGTTTATGCTGGGAGACATTGTTTGCTCTTTGTTTCCTTTGTGCAGTCGAGTTTGCTCATCTTGTTTCTAGTTTCTGCGCTGCCATAGAGACTGGCCTGAAGTCTAGCAGTAATGTGTGCTCCACCGCTGCGGTCAGATGGGAACCCATCAGCAGAAGCAATGTCAGCAGCCTGCTGGAAGGGGCGAGGGAAGAGAGGGCGGCAGCTGTTGTGCTGGGTTTGCAGCGCTACTTGGCTGTAATATTGGCAGCACTTGAGGTGTGGTCCAGCTTTAAGGTGGGCGTGTTCTACATCAGAAGCATGACTCGTTGGGCGGGCTGTAATTAGCAAATGTATTTAAGCATCTGTATCGTATAATCGGCTCCTTGCATCCAAGGCCACTTCCAAGAATGAAGTGGGGGCATTGAAAAGGTGTGGGTTAAGGGGGTCGGAGAGAAAGCCGTTGGGTGGAGAGCCAGCGGGAGGTAAAACATCTTTCAGAGCTAAACCTAAGTCCCATTTTTTAAGCCTATAAGCGTTGTTCATATTCAGTTGTTAGGGACTCTGTTCACTTATTGTGTGGCCCTCAATATGTTTGAACTACACCTCCCATGATCCATCACTACTGACTGGACTAGCTAGGGTTTCTGGGAGTTGAAGTCCAAAACACCAAGTATTGAGTGACCATGAATTAGGGTGAAGGCTTCTCCCACATGCCAGTGGGCCACAGACTTTTTTGTCTGAATTGTTGCCGCGCGGGCAGTGGATATGGCTGAAGGCTCTGGCCAATGGGCCTGTGAGAAGATGCAGCATAACAAAACCCTAGTAATTCAGTGAAGTAACTTTAGTTAAGAGATCAAATGAACCAATTTATCTCAACACATCCTGTGAAATTCAGTGGGTGTGGGAAGTGACAAAAGTCTTAACTTTGAGTCCACTCATTGCGGAGCCCATGAGCACATACATGAGAGCGGAGAAGGGATACACAAATGAGTGGCGACATCTATGGGGGAGACAGTTTAAGTTAAGATTATTGCCACTTTGTAGGTTTTGTTGCAGTACGTTGGTTCATTGTAACTCTTTCTTAAGTATGTTTACTGATGTATGTGTGTGGGTGCCTGTGTGTGTGTATGCATGTATATTTATATATATATTTCTGAGGCTTGTGGAATCTGCTTAGATCACATGCTGTGCATAGGCCGACATCTAGTGGAAGCTGCGGAGTATTACAGTTTGTTTTTCGAAACTCGAAAATGGGCGTCGACACAGGCGTGCCAGTAATACTATCCCTAGTGTGACGTCCACTGTACCCAAGATCCCTCACGCGTCTAGGATCCTCAGATTGTTTTTTTCCGCCATACTGGTCGGAAGCATCTTGCGGAGTCCCCTGGCCTTAGCCATACTTTTGCTAATTATTGAAGTTTAAAATTATTTATTGACATCCTTCCCCACCCCAACGTCGACCCTCGACACTCGACGACGGCTGGAGAAGACATCGACCGTCGGCTGCTGCACAACGGATCTGGGCCTCGGAAGGCCGCTGGCCTCGGCCCGGGCCTAGTAGGCCGCTGGCCTCGGCCCTGCAAGTAGGGAGAGTGGGGGGTGGTACATACTCTTCACTCTTGGTATATAGGTACACCTTATATATTTCCTACACTTACCAGCCCGCTGCCTCAAGGTGCGTATGGAGGGTACCCCTTTCCAATTCTGCCCCAAGTGCAACCGCAAACACCCTTGGGTCTACAGGCACGCCACGTGCAATCTCTGCTTGCCGAGGGACCACCCCGAAGCGAACTGCAGAGCGTGTAGTAGGTTTAAGCCTAAGACACTTAAGGACCGTTCGACAAAGCGTTGGGCCCACCACGCCAGGCAGGCGGCCATGGCAGCGGAGGGCGCCTTCAGCGATGGCAGCGACGCCGTACTTTCGGACGGCGAGGGCATTACGGCGTCGAAAGACTGCCGAGCGCAGGTCCCCGACCTCGGAAGGTTGTCCGGCAGGGCGGCTATGGGGAAGACCCCCGGCGACGCAAGCGCTACACACCCTACACACACTAAACACACTAAGCCCAACCGAACCTCGACGACGTCGACTTCTCGGAAAGAGGCACAGATAGAACGGTCCGACTCGGTGTCCTCTGGGCGCTCTCGATCGAGATCGCCTCATGACGCAAGGCAATCATCCACTCTTGCCAAGAGTGCCTTGCTCCCTAGATTAACGGAAGTTCGATCGTCGGAAGACGAAGACGACTTCCACCCCCAGGCCGCGCTCCAGGAGACCGAGGCCGCAGTTAACACCAGCGAGGCCCCACGCTCGAAACAAGATACCTCTCCCGACCCTCGACGCCAGGCGTCGAAAGTCTCTGGGGCCTCCAAGGGGCAGGGAAAACATTTTTCCACGCACGGGGAGGGGGGAAAACAGCGGAAAGCACAGCCTTCCACTCCTGTAAGACCATCCTTCCACCCTAAGCAGACAGACACACATAAATCTACTGGGACATCAACATCCAGCAAGGGTACCCTTGATAAGTCCTCTAAGTTGCCTACTAAAGTCATACCCTGTTCCAAAGAATGGTCCAGTGAAGACATAGACAGGGTCATGTCAAGGATGTCTTCCTTAGCTGATTTTTATGACAAAAACCCAGAACATTTCCTTTCGTATGACCCTCAAGGGGCCACACCCTCAGGCTCCTCTGATCCTATCCCCCTAAGTAAAAAGGCCCGGTTCGAAAGACCTGAACCCTTCGAGGTGCAGCCTTACTCTACTCCATACTCTACTCCACACCCCAGATACCAAGGACAGCCTTTCCCTGAAGGGGACCAGGAGTTTACAATTATGGAGGAACAAACCGGGACTCAATACTATGCGGATGATGAGGACCTGGAGGAGGTAGAAGATGAGCAGGAAATTTACAGAGTAGATTCCCCGGTAGAGAGCGAAGCCCCAGTTACCGACTCGCCAGTTGATAACCAGCCCCTCCTTAATGAAGTTCTCGCTCGCGCAGCAGAACATTTTCACATCGACACCCACGGTGTATAGGAGGAAAGGGACTTCGCAGAAGCGTTGGTGGGAGAGAGGAGGCCGGTCGCTCAGACCATCCCTATCCTTAAATCCATCCAACGTAGAATAGATCCATCCCTGGTGAATCCTAACCTCACCAGAGCCGTCAACCCCAGAGTCGAAAAACTTTTTCGGGCAGCCCAGTCTGACCCTCTTTATATAAGAGGACATCTTAAACCAGACTCCCTAGTGGTTACCAACACTCGGAAGAGGGCTGGGACACCCTTATCGTCGTCAGAAGCTCCTCCCGACAAGGAGAGCAAAAGACTGTACGGGTTTGGCAGGAAGGTAGCCTCAACGTCCGCCTACCAAGCAAGGATCGCAAACTCCACCACCCTGTTGGCAAGTTACAACTGCCATCAATGGGAAGAGGTCGCGGCGCTCATAGCCTCTGCTCCTGAACCGTTAAAGGGCCAGTTGGCTCGGATCTCGGCAGAAGGGAGAGTCGTGTCTGGTTGCATATTAAAAGCAACTTTCGACGCCGCGGACAACGCAGGAAGATTGATAGCAGAAGGTACTGTTATCAAGAGACATGCGTGGTTATGGCAGTCGGGGTTCAAAACAGAAACCCAGGCTTCATTAATAGACAAGCCGGTGGAACCCGATCTATTGTTTGGGAAAGCGTTCGAAGACGCACTTAAGAATGCCAAGGACGAGTACGAGACTCTCAAATCCCTTGGCCAGCTTACCAACAAACCCCCTAACCAGAGGGGGAACAGTAATTTTCGTCGCCCACGCGGCCAAAATTCACAAAGAGGCAACTATGCCCAAGGACAGGGTACACAATGGAACAACAACCAGCAGTCTACCCAAAGTTACGGCAAGGGTAACAAGAGAGGTCGTGGAAGAGGCAGAGGCAGCCCCAACAAGGGAGGGGGCACGCCTCCACCAAAGCAGTGACGCTCAGTTCAGGGTCCCTTCTCACGCAACCCCAGTAGGGGGACGCATTTCCAACTTCACCCAGGCTTGGGAAGGGATCACCTCAGACAGATGGGTGCTGTCAACAGTGTCCACAGGATATTGTATAGAATTACTGCAGCGTCCCCGGAAACCACCCTCCACGACAAAGAATACACTCCTTAGAACATCAGAAGATCCTTCTCGAGGAGATCGCCATTCTGCTAGAAAAGGACGCGATAGAACTCGTCCCAGGACACCAGGTAAACAAGGGTATCTATTCAACTTACTTCCTTGTGCCAAAGAAAGATTTGACAATGCGCCCAGTATTGGACTTACGGCCTGCCAACAAGTATGTCAAGCCCCAAAAATTCCGTATGACCACGCTACAAGAGGTAATCCCCCTCCTAAAAAAGGGGGAGTACATGGCAACCTTGGATATGAAAGATGCTTATTTTCATATTTCCATGCTCCCAGCCCACAGAAAATACTTGCGCTTCAAGGTAGACAGTCGCCACTACCAATTCAAGGTACTGCCCTTTGGGATAGCTTCAGCACCAAGGGTATTCACCAAGGTACTGGCGGTGGCAGCTGCACACCTACGCAGGGAGGCAATCCCAGTGTACCCTTATCTGGACGACTGGCTCATAACGGGGGAAACCCCAGGAATTTGCAGGTCAAACATTCAGAGGACTATCGACCTCCTCCACGAATTAGGCTTCTCTATCAACGAGAAGAAGTCAAGTCTGGTGCCAAGCACCTCAAAACAGTTCCTAGGAGCAATCCTAGATACTCAGAAAGGGTTGACCTTCCCTTCGGAAGAGAGAATTCGGAATATACTACTGCAGATTCCACATTATCAGTCAGGTCAACAAATAACGGTACGCAAAGCAATGCGGTTACTGGGCATGATGGCGACATGCATTTACCTGGTCCCCCACGCGCGTCTGCGCATGCGTCCCATGCAGGAATGGTTGGCGAAACAGTGGTCTCAGGCAAGTGGTCAGTGGGACGATCTAGTGGTCGTTTCGCCAACACTCGTACAGAGCTTACACTGGTGGACAAGAGAGAATCTCGCAAGGGGAAAACCCTTTTACGATCCCGAAGTACAAGCAGTGGTGACTACAGATGCATGCCTGACTGGGTGGGGAGCTCACCATCTCCACCACACAGCTCAGGGTCTCTGGTCTCACTCAGTAGCCAAGAACCACATCAACCTGCTGGAGCTTCTGGCAGTATTCCGAGCGCTTCGGGCGTTCGAGCCCCATCTGCTAAACTTGTCGGTGCAGATCCGGACGGACAGCACGACAGCCATGTTCTATCTGAACAAACAAGGAGGGACTCGTTCGCCAAATCTGTCCAAGCTTGCCCAGAAAATCTGGATATGGGCACTCAGACGGAACATCTTCCTGTCATCACAACATGTTCCAGGGGAGCTCAATTCCCTAGCGGATGCCCTAAGCAGAGACTCCCTCCCAGAAGAACACGAATGGGTCCTTCACAGAGATATCGTAGAAGATCTCTTCTCTCAGTGGGGTTTCCCCACTATAGACCTATTCGCCACAAGTGAAAACAAACAATGCCCAGGATTTGCATCCAGGTTCCCCCAGCCAGACTCCCAAGGGAACACCCTGTGGATGAACTGGTCAGGGATGTTTGCGTACGCTTTTCCACCAACTCCTCTCATCAGGAAGGTGGTGTACAAGATGAACAAGGAATCGATGACGCTCATCCTAGTTGCTCCCATGTGGGCGAGACAACCATGGTTTCCACACCTACGCAGGATGGCGGTGTGCGAGCCCATCAAACTCCCAGCCTGGTACAACCTACTGTCCCAGCAACAAGGTCAAACAGTGCACCAGGAACCCAACTCAATGAACCTGGCAGCATGGCTCCTGAAGTCATAGAGTTTGGGCATCTCAATTTACCACAGAGGTGTATGGACATCCTAAAAGAATCCAGGAAACCAAACACAAGGCACTGTTACTTTGACAAGTGGAAGTGATTCGTTATTTGGTGCCAGAATAAACAAATCAACCCAGTTGATTGCACTCCTTCCAACGTTGTAACATACATGCTCCACCTGCTGGACGCAGGTTTGGTTTTTAACTCTCTGAAAGTACACCTGGCAGCCCTCTCGGCTTACACCACATCCCATAACAAGGTATCGTGGTGGAAAGTACCAGTAGTTAAAGCCTTCATGGAAGGAGTAAAGAGACTTCACCCTCCTATTTCGAACCCACCGCCAGGATGGGACCTCAATGTGGTGCTAGCTAAGCTCATGGGCCCCCCTTTCGAACCCATGCATAAAAGTAGTCTCAAACACCTGACTTATAAAACGGCCTTCTTAGTAGCCATTACCTCTATAAGAAGGGTCAGTGAAATTCAGGCTCTGTCAGTGCAGGATCCTTTCTTTACTATCCACAAAGACAAACTGGTTTTACGCACACACCCTAGGTTCTCACCTAAATTTATATCTAAATTCCATGTAAACCAGTCCATCGAGCTTCCGGCTTTCTTCCAGAACCCGCAAAGCTCGGCTGAGGTGAAACTACACACCCTAGATGTGCGTAGGGCGGTCCTCTACTATGTAAACAAAACCAGACCGCTAAGGAAAACAGATCAACTGTTTGTCTCCGTAGCTACAGGCAGAGAGGGAGATCGCGTCTCTAAAGGCGCTATCTCGAAGTGGATTATCAACTGTATACAGCTGTGTTACTCTCTTTCTGAAAAAACTCTGCCTTTTACGCCAAGAGCCCACTCTACTAGAGGCATTGGGGCCACTCTGGCTTTCATTGCAAATGTTCCCCTCGACACCATTTGCAAAGCAGCTACTTGGAGCTCTATTCACACTTTTACTCAGCATTACTGCATTGACACTCATTCCAAGACAGATACACAAGTGGGACAAGCGGTTCTGAGACACCTGTTTGCTCATGACTCTTCTCACATCCCACCTCCTTCTTCTGGTACTGCTCGCTAATCTATGCACAGCATGTGATCTAAGCAGATTCCACAAGCCTCAGAAGGGATACATTACTCACCGTAATCGTATTTCTGATGCTTGTATCTGCTTAGATTCACATGCGGCCCACCCTTCCTCCCCTCCGAGAGAAGGCGCATGATTGCTGGTAGTCTTACCTTTCTGTCTATCTGCTTGGATTATCAGTACTCACGCTACTCCTCATGCTTCCTCATGTCAGAAAAAATACAATCTGAGGATCCTAGACGCGTGAGGGATCTTGGGTACAGTGGACGTCACACTAGGGATAGTATTACTGGCACGCCTGTGTCGACGCCCATTTTCGAGTTTCGAAAAACAAACTGTAATACTCCGCAGCTTCCACTAGATGTCGGCCTATGCACAGCATGTGAATCTAAGCAGATACAAGCATCAGAAATACGATTACGGTGAGTAATGTATCCCATATATATATATATCCAGAATATAACATCACAGATGTCTGGGTTGCACAATACACACGGCAGCACCATTACAGACACTGTAAGTCTGTTGAAAAAAAGTTGAATTAGTTCTAATGTCCACACACAGAGAAAAGCACAGCTACGTGTCTTGTTCCCCACTGGGCACTTTTATATATATTATTGTAAGTATAATGGAACACAAGGTGGTACCTTGCCCGCTGACATTGGGCACGAGGGGCGTACTCATGGCACCCAGAGGAGGTTTGACCGCATGGAAATAAGGTGGGTCGCAGGAGCGGCCTGCTTTTCTAGTCACCCGGGCGGTGGCAGTGACAGGATGCAGAGGCGAGTGCATCCCCCGGAGATCGCAGAGAGCACGGACCAGGGCTCCCATACACACTGGCCCCAGCATCCCAGCAGGTGCAGCCATGAATTATCTGGCGGGTGAGGCCCGCTGCCAGCCCTCCATCCCAGCCTGTTGTCTCACTGGATCAGAGCTTTTATTCATGCCCCTAGAGCCTACCAGAACCTGACAGTCAAGGTGAGGAGTGGGGGAGCTGGACACACCCCAGAGCACTGCAGTGCAGGAAGGGAAGAGCAGGCCATCGTTAAAGGATAGGGGAAGGGACCCCGCACCCAGACAGTGAAGACCCGATTGGAAGGGGCAGGACAGGACAGTATTACAGGATTAGGGAAAGGAAATCTCCCCCCCACCCACCCCCCCACTGACCACATCTCTGAGAAGTACAAGCAAGCTAGCATACCACCATGTCTGAGGGAGATGTGCCAGAGACGGTGCCTGCGCGCCCATTAGATGCATTCCAGATGGCGCAATGAGAGTTTATGCCCTGGCAACTGCCCACTGCCTTTGATCTCACTGATACCAGCAATTTGGGCCCACAGTGAATGCGCTGGGACAAAGACTTTAAGGTGTACATTGGATCAATGGGCCTGATGGATGATGAGACGAAGAAGAACATACTAACTCTGGTGCTAGGGGCGTCTGTGCGAGACATGCTCTATGAGCTAGTGGAGAAGGCCACTATTGGGGAAATCCAAGATGCTCTGGCAACATATTTTGCCCCACACACCACTGTGGATTATGAAAGACACGTATTCCACACCACTATGCAGGAGGGTGGCTAAAAGCTGGACAACTTTGTCATGTGCCTTCGCATTCGCATCAAACATTGTGCATTTCTCACTACTTAAATGAGAGGCACTGTGCTCTCAGGTCATAGCGGGACGTGAGTGTCCCGAAATAAGAAAACAATTTCTGCAGAAACAACGGTCCCTAAACAAGATCCTAGCCATGGCATGGACAGACCCAGCCATCTTGCAACAGGTTGTCGACATGGGCAGATTGAAAGTATCCCCAGGGACCAGGAAGCAGACACCTCAAGACAACGCCAAAAGCACCAACAAGACCTGTTTTTGGCATGGCTGTGAATTCACCCATGAGGGCACGTGCCTGGCATTATGACATAAATGCACAGCCTGCGGAGGTGATGATCACTTTAGGGCGGTATGCCGCAATGCCCCAATTCCTACGGCACAAGGTGCGCCACCCAGCAGTGGGAGAAGGCAGCCTAAATTTTGCACCAAGGACCGTAAACAAGACCGTGACTGCAGGATGTATTGTCCAGCAGGAGGAGAGGGTGATAAACATTAGGCCCCCGGACAGGAGAGGGTCCTACGGGTCACAGCGAAACATGTGATATGTGGAAGTACGATCCCAGTCGGGGAGTGACTCCTCGTCCTCACCAGACAACCAACGGAAAAGGGCCTTGTCTTGCAATTCATTACGTCGACTGAAGTCCTGATCGATCCCGGCGCAACAGTGAATGTAATGAGTGAAGAGGCATACAACCTGCTTCCGCATCCCCCAAAACTACGACTGTCTTTGGTGGATATTTACCCATATGGCTCCAAAATGCCATTACACAGCAAAGGGATGCTTACGACGGTGCACGCTCCCAAGTACCACACTGCCTGCATCCTGCTGCATGTGCTCTCCACCGAAGCCAACAGCGGATGGATATTGAGTTTCCGGACCACAATCGACATGGGGTTCATCCACATTCTGTACCATATGATGGCCCACAAGTACACAGCCCCTGAGGGATTGTACTGAGTGATTCCTCAATCTCTTCAAAGGCTTAGGCAAGCTATACAATTGCAAGGTACGTCTACACATCGACACAACAGTCGAACCCACAACCCAGCACTACCGTGTGATCCCCATCAACATCCAGAAGCAAGTGGAAGATGAAATCCAGCAGCTGCTTGACCTGAACATCATCAAGCCTGCGGTGGGGCTTACCTATAGTGTCAGTCCTGAAAAAGTCAGCAGATGGGTCCATCTGTCTCTGTGTAGACATGCGCGACCCAACAAATCATACAACGGGAACGCCACCAAGCCCCCAGAATCACTAACATGATTCACCTCCTCAACAGGACGACAGTGTTCTCCAAGCTTGACCTCAACAAGGGATACCACCAGCTGGCGTTCGCCCCAGAGTCACATTACATCACTACTTTTGTGATGCACATGGGGTTGTACCGCTATAAAAGACTGAGCTTCAGAATATCATCAGCAGCAGAGATATTCCAGGAGGAAATACACCAAGTCATCAAGCACATCCCTAACTGTCTCAAATATAGCAATGACATTTTGGTCTTCGGCAAGTCCATGCAGGAACACGACGACCCCGTGCATTGCGGTTGCTTGGCCTCGGAGGCAGCCAGGGTGACACTCAATAAGGACAAGTGTTTATTTAGGAAGAAAACTAAAATTCTTCAGACACATAGAGCCTCATTATGACCCTGCCATTCTGAAAACAAGGGTGCCGGTAAGTTTACAGGCACTTTTGTTTCCAGACCAGCATTTTACAGGTCTGCCTGCCGGAGCCGCCATACCCGACAGGTCTGACCCTGCTGGGCACAGCGGCCACGGTAGGCAGACCAGTCACGGAAGCACCAGCACCGTTAGCAACAGTGCCAGTGCTTCTGTGTCCCCACTCCCTCTCTATGGGAATGGGGACTTACTTGTTACCGGCAACTGACTTTCTAGGCCGCCGGGGTTGTAATCTCCCGGTGTGACAGGGAAGTCAGGCGCCGGTAAATATTTACGGGTCCGGCAGCAAACCACTGGTAGCACCGGCAGGGTCACCGCCGGACCCGGAATGAGGCCCATAGTCTCTGAACAAGCTATGTGCCACACCCTGGACAAGTAGCAGCAATCAAGGGGGCCCCTCGTCTGACCAATGTGTCTGATCTGAGGTAATGTCTTGACCTCGATAGTTATTGTACACAATACAGTGAAAACTACGCAACAGTGAGTGTTATACTTGGCGAGCTAATGAAGTACAAGCAAGATTTAATTTGGACTCCTAAGTGCGAGTCAAGCTTTGAGGCAATAAGGGCCACCATTGCAGCCACCACCGATATAGCCTACTTCAGCTCATCCAAGGACACAGGGGTAACTGTAGATGCCAGTCCTGTGGGTGTGGTGCCATTCTGGCACAATTTATCAAAAGGACCCCACACATCAAGCGAGTCATGTCCTGTGCCAGCTGCAGTCTATCGACCATTCAGCAGAAATACTTACAGGCTGAGAAGGAGAGTCTGGCAGTGGTCTGGGTCTGCAGGCACTTTCATCTCTTCCTATATGGGAAGGAATTCACAACTGCCACAGACCATCAGGCAGGCCTCACCATCTATGGGAACCCAAAGACAAGGATGCCCCCACGCATATCGAGATGGGGTCTCACCCTTCAGGACTATAAATTCATGATTTGTCACAGGCCCGGGAAAGATGATAACCCTGCAGACTACCTATCTAGTCACCCTTCGGGGTCCACTCGGCCAGAACATTCAATGGTTGATGCATAACTAGGTTATTTACCAGATGAAACCTTTTCTTTTTTTTATAATAATAATATTTATTGTGATTTAGTTTACATTGAAACTTTGCACATTAATATAGCTTTTACGTAAGAAAAGACATACGAAAAATAAAAAGGGAATACATAACAATTTAACTACAAAAATATAAATAAAGAAAAAACATCAAATTCCCTGGACAACCAAACCATCATGTCATCATCACATAGCTTTAAGATAACGATAGTCTAGGTTTAGTAATAGATCAAAAGTCATACAATACCTCATAATGATGGCTAATCTGTAGGGCCGACTTCCAGCATTTGGTTAACATAGCAATAATGGTTTACTATTGTAGCAGTTCCTGGTTGAATGCAAACCCATGACAAATGGCAGAATCATTTAGGCTTCAACAGTAACTATTCAGTAGTTCATCTTTGTGTCTTCCTATATAGTTATATTAAGGCTTGTTTCCACCTTCAGCCAAATATTGTACAATGCCGCCAGGAGCCTCATGCTGTTAGAATCAATGCAATGATACCAGAATAGTTCCTCTTTGATGTATCCGTGATTGTGCACAAAATTGCCCAAACCGAGGTTTATGGCACTTAGCATCTGGTGGCATTCAGTCAACAAATGTCTGGCCGTCTCTGGCTGATTCACTTCCTTGCATAAACGGCAAAGTCGTAGTTCAGGAGCGATCCTGTCTCTTCTCCCGGTGATCATTAATGTAGGTAGTTGTTCAAACCTTAAAAGTAAGATGAAGCGTCTGAGTCTCACATCAGGGCACAGATTGAGGTAGCTCTGAGGCTTTTTAAAGTTGTATAGTCTGTACTGGACAAACTGATAGCTTTTCAGCTTCCGGAGATGAGCATAGTTCTCGAGCCAGTCCCAAAGATCTGTACGTTTACCCAGGGCCCTCTGTACTCCCTCTGTAACACTACGCACCTGGGTTTGCCACCCAATGGCCATCAACAATTTGGCCATTTGCTCCTTCACGGGACATGGGGGATAAACCTTAGAGATCTCTTGATGGACAGCCTTTAGCAGCCCGTTATTTGTTTCACCACTCATTCTCAGATAGAGTAGGGCTCGCTTTTTTAAGACTAGAGCTTTCAATGAGGTCAACCCCAATTCTAATCTTATTATTGCCATAGGAATTCCTGGTGGTAGACCCAGGATAGAGCGCTTAAATGTTCCTTCTATCACCTGTAACCATTTGAAGTCAGTGTTAAGGAGAGCTTCCAGACCATAGGTGATCAAAGGGGACAGTACTTGAACATAAAGTTGACTTGTGCCCCAGATAATGAAACCTCCCTGATTTATTGTGAATCTATGGTACAGGGTGGTTAATTGTGCCGCTCTTGTGCCCCAGATAATGAAACCTCCCTGATTTATTGTGAATCTATGGTACAGGGTGGTTAATTGTGCCGCTCTTGAGATGCGTGACTGTTTGCATGTTCCATAGTCACCGACGGTCTCAAATTCCCCTAAATAACGATAATGAGGAGTGTAGGCGATGTTATCGAGGCCCACTCTAAGCTGGACACGAGAGGTATTCTTTTTGGTAAATCTCATCTCCTTAGTTTTTTCCAAGTTAATTTTAAGGCTGTTTCTCTTGGCATATTCCCACAGGGCAAGGCTGACCTACGCAGCCCACTGATGGTGTGGTCAAGTATTACTAGGTCGTCTGCGTAGGCAAGAACAGGACAGATGGAATCTCCTATTTTCGGTGGGCAGTTGGTCGCAGCCCTAATGGCCACGGGGATGTCATGTAGGTATAGATTATATATTAAAAGAGCCGTGACACAGCCTTGTTTGACCCCCCTATTTTGGAGCACGCTTCTGGTGGTATGACCTTCCTGGTCCAATTTTAATTTTACAGAATTATTCTGATCGAGCAATCTGAGATAGTAAGTCAGGCCCTCAGGGCAGCCCATTGATTTTAACTTCTGCCAAAGACAATCTCTGGGAATAGAATCGAATGCTGCAGAGAAGTCTATATAGAGGGCATATAATGGGGGCTGCCCCCCTCATCTTGCTCGTGTCCTTAGGAGGTCCATAACCATGATGTTATGCGCCGTGGAATAGCTCTGCCTAAATCCACTATGGAATTTGCAAAGTATATCAGATTGCTCTACCCAGAGCTGTAGCTCCTTTAGTAAGAGTGAAGCAAATATCTTCCCTGTGGCATCTAACATTGAAAGGAGTCTATTAATACTGGGGTCCGCTCGATTGCCCTTTTTAAAGACCGGTATAAGAACTGCCGTTTGCCAGGACCAAGGTATTTTTCCCTCTTTTAAGATCTTTTTGAACATGGTAACTAGTAATGATGCCCAAAATTCAGGATGAGACTTCATCACAATGTTTGCTAGTCCATTGGGGCCTGGGGCATGTGAGGATTTTAATTCTGTAATTATATTTATCACCATTTCATAAGATGGATTAATAGGAGGAGTTAACGGTAGATTGATCAATGAACAAGATTCCTCCGTAGCTTCCTTGGCATTTCGATTTTCAAGGAATGCTATCTATGTTTCAGCCTTGATAGGATTAACTAATAGGCCTTCTACAGTGCTCCGCGCTTCACCCAGTAAAGACCATATATTACGGGTTTTACCTGTACAGATCGTATTTACTAGCCTTTGCCAAGACAAGATTTTATCGGATTTCCTTTTGGCCTTGATAATGGCTCAGTATCTATTTTTGACACTCCTTACCCAATATAATACTGGTCTGGATCACATGCTTGTCTCTTAGCAAGCTGAAGTTCTGCTCTACACTCTCTCTTGGCATCTCTGATCATTCTATCAAAAGGGGGCTTTTTTTCCCCCCAGCTGGTCATGGCCCCCATACAACAAACTGCATGAGTCTCAACAAAGGAATAGATCCAATTTTTGAAGGAATTGATCGACATCTCCCCAAAATTTGGAAGAAGTAGTAAGTTGTCACTAAAGGGTAAATAAAGGGGTAGACCTGCACTCAAGTCCCTGATCCTTCAGGTATACTATATAGATATCCAAAATTGGATCAGTAGAATGGGATGACACTAACTAAATTTCAATACATATCAAATTTTATTCAGTAAACTCATCACAAGAAAAATTCATCTTAATATCATAAAAATCGATAAAAAAAACAGTCAATTCTAACCATCAATCATAACCACATACAGGACTCATTCAAACATTCAAATATAAAAACACCCAAGTGTTTAGTACATCAGTAAGCATTGGAAATATTGTTACACCAAATCTTTTTAGTTATCACATCAAACAGTGACCCAGTCCATAATATCAGGTGTCGTTGTGTATCTGATGCCAAATTTGACCAGATATCTCTCACAGAAAAGCGTCGACATGTGTTTCGGTCGGAGACCTTCTTCAGGACGTAGGGCTTGGAGTAAATGCTCCACTAGTCACTAGTCAGAGCTGCCACGGTGTGGGCCACATTTTTATCCGACCAACTGATCCTTGAGTCAGCTTTGTTTAGCTTAATGTTACCCATGTTAATGGCAGGGGGGTCTATTACCCTGGTTTTCAATTTGCATATAAGTGTGGCATGGTCACTCCACTCGTTAGGGATCACTTGCATGTCATCCACCGTCTCATACAATCTTGGGCAGATGTAATCTAAAATGCTGCAGGAGATTCCATTAGACCAAGTATGGCGTCCTGGGTTAAACGCTAATGGTTTTACCATTGACCATTTCGAAGTCCCATAAGTCAAATAATTGTTCCCACCCTCGGCCTTCGGGATCACTATTTTTAGTATGTTGCATGCGAATATTAGATTTTAACTTAGGGTTGTGGGACTTCCCTCTAATCCCGGTCTTGTGGCAGTTAAAATCGCCAACCACTATTACCCCAGTGTTTCTGAGTTTTAACAGCCAGCTAGCCAATAGATCATGAAGTGCCTCCTGCAGTTGTTCTCTTAATAATGCACCAGGGGTGTTACATAGGCTGACTAATAGGAAGTGATCCTTTCCTGCCTCATTGTCATAGTAGACTTCAACCGGCATCATGTTACTAGCAAATTGGGTCTCCACTAGTTTTGAGCCAAGGGCGTTGGCTACCCCCGTAATAAGGCCACCATAAGGTCTACCCTTTATGCCTTTTTTTGCTGCCATTTGGTAAGTGACAAAACCATCCAAAATCAATGGATCCATCGCCCAAGTTTCTTGAAGACAAAAACAGCTATGTTTATCCAAGATCTTGGTAGAGCCCTCTGTTGATAGCAAATGAACAAAGCCCCTGCAGTTCCATGACAAAATTGTAATATCTCATTGTTTTAACAACACTCCAGGTAGCGAATCAGCCAGCCATTTTAATACTTGTTGGATGTCCGAAACATCCACATTCTTCCCTTGAGGGAGGTTAGGACAGGCCCTGGCCTCAACTGGTAAATCTGCCTTTCTAGGCAGATATCTCAGGTCGACGTCATTCAAATCAGCATCAACCTCCACATCAACAGCTTTCAATTCAACCTTATAATTCCTTAGCAATTGTGCGGTTGATAGAAACTTGCAATGCAGCGCTGAGACCTGGTGATTTGGGCATTTAAGTGGTTCCACAAATTGGAAATCGTCTGACTTAAGGACCCTCAGTTGCGGTACGTAGCTCAGTCTGGTTAGCAGTTCTGAGCGAGAGAGCCATTTTGGCTCTTCGCTTAAGTATAAGTTCTTTATCAAACATATACGATTTCCTTCCGTGGCAACTTTAGTTTCAGTCGGTAGAGTTATATTAGTTGTTGAAGCTAGTGGCTCAGATATTTTCTCAGGGCTCTCCACGTCCGTAGCCACATCCTCTTTGCTCACGTTATCTCCCTCCAGTTTACCATCCTCCTCATCAGGCTCGTTCATCTTTTCTCGTTCTGGTATTAACCAGCTAGTCAGGCAGCCCTCTCCATTGTTCCTCCTTTTCCTTGCTCTGGCCACTCTTTTTTTGGCTTTCTTTGAGGGATGCCCAGTGGATTCCTTATCGGGCCTGGGAAGAGCCATAGCTTTGGCTCTTTTGTTCTCAGCCGCCCTCCTCGCCATTCTACGTTGCTTACGCAAGAAGAAAGGTTCATTGATTTCATTATCAGCCTCTAACCCCGGAGTTTGTTGTTCCTCAGTTTGCTGTTCTTCAATCTCATCGACCCGTTGTATAGCTTCCGAAAGGTTGGATTCTGCTGAACAGTCAACGTCAGCAATTCCATCAGCTTTCTCCCTTTTGATCATATCTAGGGTTAGAGCATTGGAATTGTCCAGTATTCGCCCAGACATTTTCAGTAGGATTTTAAGAGCGAATTGCAGGGATGCAACTGAAGACTGAATCTCTGCAATCTCAGCCGCCACTGGGTAGGTATTAGCTAAACATTCGCTTTCGACTTCAGAGCTATCTTCCATAGAAGCCATCGCCAGGTTTGCAGATACTGATAATCTGCCCATTGATTCCACTGGGGTAGGAGTGTCATATGGAGTATTTCCTTGCTTGTTTACTTTGGTGCTATCAATGTTAATAGGAATTGATCCTGGTACAGGGGTCATATTTCTTTGGATGTTTAGACATAGTTCCAATAACGAATTGTTATCTATGTCGTCATAGTTTGAGGCACATAAAGAACCTGCATTATATGGCGCTGGAACAATAGCCTCCTCGATAGTAGTGGAGTTGGTTTCAGGGAGAGGGTTTTGTGGGGAAAACTTAGTAATCATGCCCTAGTCAGCCGGTATGGTGTTCTTAGCTTTCTTCCTGGGTTTTACCCGTGCTGTATCATTACTCGGAGGACTCTTTGCTTTCTCGGTTCCCTTAGTTCTTCTAAGGTTATACTTAAGCTGTGTGGATCTCTTCATTGGAGGCATTGAGGTTTTCACCAACTCTAGTCCTCCGCACCTTGGTTGTGTTGCAGGTCAATATCAATGGGAATGAGTTCCATAGTCACCTGTATATGGCAGGATGCGGGATCAAAGGGAACAAATCCCCACAGTCCCCTCGATATGTCAGTGGTCAGGGTCAAAGGGAACAGGTCCCAACAGTCTCCTGACCACAATTGCTCACAGCGTATCAGCTCTTTATTAAGGGAGGGGGTGTAGGTGACCACTGCTCCAAGTAGCACCCTGCCGATTTATACAGTCAAATCACTTCCTACAGTAGTGCTCAGAGAGTGCATAAGCAAGCACATACATTCACTCTCAACCAAATACAGAAAGGGGGGAAAACAGCAGAATGGAAGCTAATGGGCGTCAATTGCACATGTTAGCACCCGGTGCCCCCATCAGAGACAATGTTTGGGACCTTGCAATAATTGCTCACAGCAAGGCAATCAAAGTGCCCCCCAACTCCCCACCAGGGCCCTGGGGGCTGCTGTCCAGTTATTATTAATGTCAGCAGCCCTGCAGTCCCACTCAGCAATTGCCGCTCAGCACAGCTCAAGCACAGCTCATGCACCGCTCTCTGACAGCTGCACACGGCACACACCTCCCAGCTCGGCCCCCTCTCACCAGTTAGTGATCTAGGGATCTTATGGTGGCAGCAGGCGGCGGTGGGCGTACTAGCTCCGTCACTCCACTCCAGGGCTATGCTGATGGCCGAGATGTCAGGCGGCGGCCGTCAGTATTCTTAAATTCCGAGGCTCCTAGGTTCAGTATAAACGAAGGGGGGAGCCCTTCGTTTAGGAGCCGTGGACCGTAGGCTGCAGACTGCAGGCAGCGAGGAGCGGCAACACGCCGAGATGCCGGCTTCCGACGGCGAAGCACAAAGAACAAAACTGTGGGCGTGTCAAGCCGCACCTCCAACCACAGTAGCAGCAATGCAACTCAGCAACGCAGAGACACGCAAGGGGGAGGCCGCTTCCGACACACAGTGAGCTATCCTCCCAAGACGCCACAGGCAGTAATGAAGAAACCTTTTCCAGTGGCCTGCGAAATACTCCAACAAGAGTCAGAGGCAGACACGGCACATCATTGCACACTGTGTCACCCAAGGAAAGCTGAAACATGCAAGGGACATGTTAAGACACCTTGGCCTCGCCTCTCAGGAAGACGTCAGAAGCCGGACCCTTGTGCAGGACGAGCTCACCATCACAGAGGATCCCATAGTTCTAAAGGGTTGCAAGATTGTGGTTCACAAAATCACTGCGAAAGCAGGTTTTAGACCTAGCGCACGAGGGACACAGGGACACACGAGGGACACACTAGAAACTACTCTGACAAAAAATATGGTTTCCCAACCTAGACAACAAGGTTTAGGAAAACGCTGAAGAACTGTTCCATCTGCTGAGAGGTGGCACCTGCCTCCGGCCAAGTCCCCTACAGATATCTCCACTTCCAGAGGGTGCCTGGGAGGAGCTGGCGATTGACTTCTTCGGTCTGCTCTTAGATGGCTCCTATGTTTTAGTAGTAATGGATGAATACTCAAGGTTCCCCGAAGTGCAGCTCATACCTTCTGCAGTCATGACAGCAGTCATACCGGCACTAGATTGCATTCTTACGGCATATGGCATCCCCAAAACCACCAAGTCAGACAATGGTCCCCCATGCACCAGTCTGGATTTTGCAAACTTTGCACAGTACATGGGGTTCAATCATCAGAAGATCACGCCCCTTAGGCCCCAGGGCAACGGCATGGTCGAACGCTTTATGGGGAACATTAAAAGGGTGTTTCAGGGCACAAACGTGTCAGAGAAACCTTTTGAACAAACTCTCTATCAGTTATTGAAAGATTACCGCCAAGTGCCCCACAGCACGACCATCACGTGCCTAGCACACCTCATGTTCAGCAGGAGACTAAGGACTCGTATTCCACAGGGCCCAGTGTCAGGGATCCTGAAGACCTCTGATTAGGAGCTTCGAGAAAAGGACACAATCAAGAAAAGGAAAATGAAAGCGATGGCAGACTCCAGGAGGGGTGCACGAGAAGGGGCCCTTATCATGGGGGACCGAGTGGTGGTACGACAGGCACAATGCTGGAAGGAAGACTCCATGTTTGTCCCAAGTGTCCTCACAATCATACAGATGCGGAAGACGGTGATGGAAGGTTTGATGAACCTAGAGGTATCCCCCCTTTCTCTGGGACAATAAGCACAACTTCCATGTTGGCCAAACGACCGGTCCGAAACATTTTTTCTGCTTTCCCTGCTGGAGATACTAGTGAAGCACGAAACAGCATACATTCCACTAAAGAAACACCAGCATTATGAAAAACTAGTACTGGGATGAGGAGGCCACAGAAGGAGGCGCAGAACCATACACAACGTTTTCGTCCTTCTTTTGTGTTTAATAACAGTTCCATCAATAAAATAGAAGAAGGACCAAACACATGTTTTTGGAGTAGAAGTAGTGGCTTTAGTGGTGGTCGTGAAAGTAGTTGGAATGGTAGTAGTATTGACTGGAAGAAAGAATACTGTAGCCGGAAACAGAAGGCAGGACTGTGTGTGTTGCAGAGCAAGTGGAAGAAGACAGGAAGGAGAGAAGCACAGCAGCAGAGCATGAACACGTTTAAATCGTTCCTGGAAACCAATACTGGGGACTTCTCCTCCCTCACCGCCTTGACATAGTCCTTGAATATATCCATCCATATCCGCTTGAGAAATGATGCCCCGGAGGCGGCAGGCATGTGGGCCTGGGAAACGCCATTGTCCTGTGCCGCCTGCTCGATGGTACAGGGGGCGTGAGGCAAAAGGAATGGGGGCTGCGCCTTACTTGGGGTGTCTCACCTGGCCAGATGCCGCGTGGACCCTTTTTCCTAGCAGTTGGAAACACAGGATGATGTAGGACCAGTCACTTTGCCACATTCACCACCTGTGGTGTTTGGAATGTGTTGTTGTAACGGGTCCAGCATACACGTGTGTATTCCCCCTCCGGCAAGGCAACGCTTGTTTACAGACGTGTTGTAAGTTGTGCAGCTGGTGAGGTAGTTGTATATATGTGGAACAAGTTGTCAGGCCGTGGCATGGTGCGGGAGCCTCTTCGCGCCCCTGCAGTGAAGCACAATGAATGCTGGGTCTTGCTTCAGAGGCACAGCGGTCTGTGCCAGGAAACAGGAACTCTCACGTAGCAGAGTCATGTGCCGCCAATGGCCTATGCCGTATGCAGGCAAGAGGATGTAGGGCCTCGTCTGGGAGGCAATGCCGGACAGGCAGTCGAGAGCGAAGGCTCGGCAGGATCGTCGTAGAGCTAGCGGGAGCCGCTAGGGAGCCACAGGGGTTCACGGCTGGCACCTTGGCTACGGAGAAGTGGGAGAACCAATGGGATCGCCGGTAGCCTGTGGGTAGGTTGGGAGAAACTTGCGCCAATTGACATATTCTTTGGACTAAGACAGTTGTGGAATCAGGAACCACACTGAGACGGATGAGGTTAGGAACAAACCAGCGCTTTATTTAATGCAACCTCTCCAAATACATACTACGCCGGAACTGCCGCTCGTCCCGTTTTACTTCCCGCATCTACCCACGTGTTCCCTCACACGTGGTCTGCCTCTGGGGACCACAATCCCAATCAAAGGGACATGGTGCTGCCCTGTAACACTAACCTTTGGCCAGAAACAGATTGGCATTGCCCTAGGCCCCCTTCTCACCCAGTCCCATCACTCACAGGTAGACCCATATGCGCATAAACCCATGCACATACACACTTCACACTTATATACACACCTCTCACACAAACAAATGCCAAAATACACACACGCTCGTGTACATCCACCCTCTCACACACAAACACCCACACACATTTGGCCTGGTTCCTCTGCTGCTTCGCCTCCAGAATCCCACCAAGCCAGAAACCAGGCTGCTGACTCCAGTAAAAAGGAAGTGTTGGGGTATCAAATTTCAGAGCCCCGAGCAAATGGATGTTCTACTTGCCAAGGCTGTGAAAAATGAACACTCAAGTCTTCTGATTGGGCTGCAGTGAGAGGAAGGTGCAGGAGTGTCTACTAAATATCCACACGTTCAACGCTGGGGGGTGGTTCCGGCACTAGCAGGGTGGCCTAAGACACTGCCCCCGACCCCCTCACTTTCTGGCGCACCCCTTCCTCATCATTCCGGCCATGAGCAGGGAAGCGATAAACAATGACAAAGAAGTGGCGAACCAGTGCCGGGGAGGAAAGGCCCAGAGATAACTGGAAAGAAGCAAAGATGGAGTGCTGAAAAAAGTGGCACTGCCTTGCTTCTGTCTAAAAGACCTCTAAAAGAGTGCTTGGATCCAGTGTGCCCCTATCTATCAGTTTGGGATATCCAAACATATATCTCTTCTCTTTTTGTACAGAAAGTGAACGGAGTAACACATCTAAATGAGCTAAAGCAACTGTCCCTTCCATGCCAGACAACACAGGGCCTCGTACTTGTAGAAAGGGGGGAATTGGTTCTACAAGAGTAAATGAGCGTTCTTTTCTTTAGTCCTAGTGTTCAGAATCTCTTGGAAAGAGCCTGAGTGATTTGGAGCAGGTACGCGCTGTGCCTTCGATAGCAGCCATCATCTTTGGGGTCAGACTTTTGTGCAAAGGTTTATAACAAACTCAAAAATATGGCAAGTCCAAGCAAGGACCATGAGGATTTTGGGACGCCTTTTTTGTTTGTCACTGAAATAATTCATTTAACTGTCATTTACGGCCACACCCATCGCTGTTCTCCAAGAAAGCAATTTATCACTGTCAACTTCTAGCCTAAATTCAACAATCATGCACTTTTGTGGAGAAAGTGCAGAATGAAGGTGATGTAAAAGTGCTGTAGGGCCGTCCATGAAGAGTGTGGAGAGAGAAAAACAGTAGCGTAAAGTGCTAGGAAACAGTTTTTTTTTAGAAAGAAAGAGGACTTTGAGGTTGGATTTAAATAGTGTTGGAGTTGGAGTAGTACGGAGTGGGAGGGGAAGAGCATTTCAGAGTGGGGGAGCGAGGAGAGAGAGCGGCAACGAGAGAGAGTACAGGGGGTTTGAGTGGTGGCAAGGAGTGGAGCAGAAGATGATCTTTACGAGCAAGGAGGCGAGTAGGGAGTGAGATGAGCAGATGGGTACTGTGGGGCGAGTCCATGGATAGTTTTGAAGATGATGAGAAGTTTATATTCAGCCGTTTGATTCACAGATAGCCAGCCAATCGGACACTGGCAGATGAGGTAGAAGTAAATCGAAAAAGGTTGAAAAGTGTGTGAACCGCGAATTTGAGGACTTTGTCCAGAGGTGAAAAAGCCTAGTTGGGAAGGCTCTAGAAGAGACTGGCACAGTAGTCACATCTAGAAAGCAGTAAGGAGGAGATTAGCTGTTTATCTGCTGTCAATACTTTCTTTCAATACAATATATTCAATACTCAATACCAAGGTTACGAGCGGGAGCAGAGTAAGGAAGGTAGTCAGGAGAGGAGGATAGGAAGAGATAGCCTGTTTGGCTGAAAAGTAGAAAACTTCAATCTTGGTGAAGTTGACCATGAGCTAGTGAGACACCATCTAATTTTTGATGGCGGGGAGACAGTTTGAAATGTTCAAATTTCTGGATACCCTTGGCGTGGACACAATACAGCCTTTTACAGAACATTAGATGTGCTCTCAAAGTACAATGGTGGCAATTTGGTGCACCATAAAGGTCTATTATAGTACCAGAACATAGCATAACCTCTGGAGAGTCAAAGGTTCAGACCCGCTGATTTAGGACAATATAGGGGCATGGTAACAGGACGATTAACCAGCAGACTAACTTTTTTCAAATCAAACCCCATCTCACTCCGGTTCATGTTGGGAGTGCTTGCTTGGTTTCTGGACCAGTCCCATTGGTTGGCTGTACCTCAGATCACTAAACCTTTGAGGAGAAGGATGGAGAATACAGCCTTCATTCTAAATATCTTGTTGGATCCTGTCATCCTCAAGATCTTTTGAGTAAATTGCATCGTCCTCTCCTGGTTTAGCTAAGAGCCTCTTTATCATCCTGACGGAGTCTGCCATTCAGTGAGGAGGTGAGAGATGTCCTTCAAAGTGTAATTCACGCTTGGCCTCTTTTCAATTTCAGGATTTTAGAGCAGGTCCCTACTTGATCAAATACCAGTTTAGTGCTAGTGATCCAGCGTGCTCCTCTCTGGTGTTCTCCCCCTCCTGGATTGGTCGCTTGTTTGATCAAGAGATTTTTTGACATTTGCAAATCACAACTGCGCTAAAATGAACATTTAATGATCTTGCCAGTCCCACTCCCTTAGCACATGTCAAGCAAAAATGTGCAATGTTTGTACTATCCACATAATGCTACAGTAGAGACAAAGACTTTACAATGATCTAAAAAAAATAGGATTGTATCTTCTTTATAGTTTGAACAATGGGTGGTTTTCTTATATTGGAGAAACTCATAGACCCCAGTGGCCCTGCACTGGAAAGTAATTTCCGTGAACCTCTGGCCCGCGGAATCAAAATCCCTGCTTTACTTTACATCCTGTGCAGCAACTGGAGTATACTTCGGTTGTTAACATAGAGAACTACCTGTGTACTGCAAGCTGGAGTGGGGGAGGACTGGCCTATAGGGAACTCTGGAGATTTCCCGGTAGGTCTCTGCACCCTGGGCAGGGGTGGACTGGCCTATAGGGAACTCTGGAGATTTCCCAGTAGGCCTCTGCACCCTGGGCAGAGGTGGACTGGCCTATAGGGAACTTTGGAGATTTCCCGGTAGGCCTCTGCATCCTGGACAGGGATGGACTGGCCTATAGGGAACTCTGGATATTTCCCGGTAGGCCTCTGCACCCTGGGCAGGGGTGGACTGGCCTATAGGGAACTCGGGATATTTCCCGGTAGGCCTCTGAACCCTGGGGCTCTTTTGGGTGGGATTTGCAAATGTTCCCATAGGAAAAGGGTTGGGCTTGCTGAAAATGGGTAATATAGGACCACTCTGCAAATTATTTTCAGGGCCTCTTTTGGGCCCAATTCCACCCCCCAGCCGGAGGTATACAGAGATTGTAGAGTTGGTAAGACTTGGGTTGCTCAAACTGCCCATCTTAAAAAAAGAGCAAGTGGGGATTTGTAATAGTTAGAGTGCTGGATTGTCAAACTGGAGTATACTGGCATCCTGCACACTGGGAACATGCTTGCCTAGAATTAATATTTATTAATATAATGGATTAACACCCTGTTTTTTTTATCACGGCCAATCGGCAAGCTCAAAATGTGGCTTTATCTTTAGATATAAACCTGCTTTGGATGCTCTCTACACCAGCTCCTGCTGTCCACCTCCACTGGCATCCATCTGCCGGTCAGATAACTCAGAAGGTTGAGCGCTTGCTGCTGCAGTCTGTGTATGATCTGCCGGTCGAAGGTTCGAATCCCGGTAGGATCAGCTCAGCCTTTCCTACTTCCAAGCCGGATACATGAGTACCAACCTGGGTTTGGGTGATAATTGTATGTAAAATGTTCTATGTACAGCACTTCGGCGAAGGACTTGGTACTTGGTGATAACTTTCAAAAACATGAACAATTTAAGACCCAGTGAGCGCGGGGAAATGTGCTGATTGTGCGGGCTTTGTCATTTGAATCTTAGAAGTCGAAATAACATTAAAAAAAAGTAAATGTCGAGCTTACAATATAGCAACTAATGAGGTGATATTAACTGAGGTGGCCCACCAGTCAAGTTCAGGGCCCCAGTGAAGCACGGATCCCTTAACAACCGAGGTTCGGTCCGCCGCTGAGTTGAATATCACTACTAGCACCAGTGTCGTTTACTACACAGGTGCTAATGGTGATTTTTTTTATTTAAAAAAGCAAAAAAAGTACCTTTGGTATGCAGCACGTCGCGTGCAGTACTGCTGGCAGGGAAGTCCTTTTTGCATGTGATGACTGTGACGTCATCAGCATGGAAAACAGACTTCGCAGAATTGTGCAGTGCCGAGCCGCACACCAAAGGTGCTTTTCTTTGGAATAAGAAAGATGCAGTTGCAACAAATACAAATACCAAAGTATGCTGTCTCAACATAGCAAAACTGTAACAGTTATTTTAAAGTATTTTATCTTCTTTTTTGTAACCTTTTATTTTAAATTTTTTTTTTTTTTTATTCTGTATTATTCTGTATGATTGTTTGTAGATTGTTTTAAATGTTTTTGTAAACACGATTTTAAGTTGAAAGGTCTCGATTTTTCGCGACCAAAACAACTATAATAATAAATAAATAAAGACGCAGTTAGCACCTGTGTAGGAAACGACATGGGTGCTAAATGGTGAAGGGGAGCGGGGAAAGGAAGGGGGCGCTGGCTGCCCAGGCAGCTCAGAACGCAGGCTTGAACCATAGAGACCAGTCCACATTCGAAGGCGCCTGTTAGGCCAGTGCCCCCACCCAGGGGGCTAATGTCTGTTAATGCGTTGGTTGCCTTCCAATGGCATGCCCACATCTCATCATGAAAAGGAACATGGTTTATGTGCACAGTAAAACACAAACCTAAATGTACTGGCTGTATGTACCCTGCTTATCCCACGCCAATCTAGCGCTGTCCCCTCTTTCTGTCTCACTCTGTCTTTGTGTATCTGGGTAAGAGTTGCAGTATCAGGTGCATGTTTGCTAGAGACGCCCCAAACCTTGCCAAGAGCTGAAAGGCTTGAGGGGGGAAAAAAGAGATATCTCGAGGGGGGCAGTGTTTCTTTTCAAAAGAAGCTATTAAAATGAAATAATGTGTTTGTACACACACTGTAAACTCGATTTTCTTTAAATGTACAATGTTCCTTTCTAATGATCACTTGTAGTATATTTTAGCCATAAATGGAATCTTACACTTCTTTTTTTTTTTATTATTAAGTTTATTGAATTTTATAGAAAACATACAAGCAACAAACTTATCAACATTGTAATCGTAGAACTCATTGCATAGAATACACACCCCATATCCATCCCCAACCTTCACAGAATCTAAAAAGCAAAACAGGCCAACTTATTATCACATGTCATCCAAAAACCCACCCCACATATCATCAAACAATTTCAACTTTTTGTTCCTGCGAAGGATAACCTTCTCAATTCTGGCCACTTGCCTCAAGTCCTCCACCCATTCTGAACAGGTCGGTCTCTCATCACATTTCCATTTTCTCAAAACAATTTTTTTCGCAGAATTTGTAGCCCTAAAAAACCAGCATTTCCGTGGATAAGTGAGATCTTCTACTTTATCATCCTCACCCAAGATGATAGTGTTATAATCAAAATCCTCTTGCAGTAATAGAACCTCATTAATCTTTTCAGTGACACTCCTCCAAAATGTCCTCAGTTCATAACAGTCCCAGATCAAGTGTTCAAAGGAGTCGACATCATGCTTACACCTCCAACAGGACTCTGAGTCAATCATCCCTCTCGCATAAAGTCTCTGGGGAGTCCAAAACACTCTATTAAGAATTTTGATTTGGCGGCATTGTTCTCCAAGATTAATGGATGTCAGAGTTACGTTTTTACAAAGAAACCTCCACCTCTCCACAGTCATATCAGAGCCAAGGACCTC
This sequence comes from Ambystoma mexicanum, assembly GCF_040938575.1. Lineage (NCBI taxonomy): Eukaryota > Metazoa > Chordata > Amphibia > Caudata > Ambystomatidae > Ambystoma > Ambystoma mexicanum. The sequence continues at coordinate 209,678,373 of NC_090940.1, forward strand.
AGACCACTTAGTTAACAACCCCTCTGCTGGCGTGTACTGTTGGCTCAGATTTCTATATACTTTGGACGCCATACCACCTAATGTCTTATATTCAGGTAGCCATAACTGCCAACCACCGCCATCAACAGTTCTCTGGTTCCGCAGCAAACCTCTCAATTTTCTGTATTCACCCACTGTACAGTCTCTGAGATCTTTAATTTGTGAAAGTCTTCTATAGCTGATCCATTTGCCGTCTTCCATCAGATCACTCAACCATAGTACACCACTCAGGAGCCAGTTCAACCACAATAGCGGCCTCCCATTCAGCAAAATACCTGGATTCAACCAGATAGGGATGTAATCATTATCACATACCTTACGCTTACTTTTCTTCCATAGTTCCCTCCAACAAGTTCTCAGGAATCTTGTCGGCGGAAATGAGCGATAACCAGATCCATCCACCGTGGACAGTATGGCCCTAGGCGGCAACGGAGAAGAACTACTTGATTCCGCCAGCGTCCAAACATCCTCCGAATCTTCAATAAATGGAACCAGATGCCTGGCTCCAAAGGCCAAATGATAATTCTCAAAGTCAGGAACCCCCAAACCTCCACAGTCTTGGGGCAGCTGCAATTTCCACAAGCTGAGGCGTGGCTGTTTGTTCTCCCAGAGAAAAGACTGGATTAAACTCTCAATTTTCCGCAAATGGCCCTTCTTTACGTCCAGGGGAAGCACACTGAGCACATAGTTGATTTGCGGTGTTGATGTCATTTTGATGGCATTCACTCTCCCCCAGAGACTCAATTTAAGTGCATTCCATCTCTTCAGGTCCACCTCCATAGATTGAATCACATGTGTAATATTGACATCCATTATTTTCGAGACATCATTCCTTAGCCAAATCCCAAGGTATCTCATCTTATTCGGACACCACTTAAAGGGAAAGCCCTGCATCTTCAAAACAGTGCAAGTGGTTGATGCCGGCAGCGCTTCCGACTTGGTCCAATTGATCTTGTATCCAGAAACCTTGTTGAACACATCGATTAACTCCATCAGCACAGGAATGGAGCTCTCCACATTCTGAACCACCAACAGCATGTCATCCGCATACAACCAAACTTTCTGGGAGGCTGCACCAAAGCGTACACCCTCAATTCTATCCTCTTCTCTTATCCTCACAGCCAGCAATTCCATGACGATCACAAACAGAATTGGCGACAGTGGACAGCCTTGCCTCGTCCCTCTCCCAGTTCAAAAATGCCCGAGTCCATGCCATTAGTCCGAACACAAGCAGTCGGCCGGGAATACAGCAGTCTTATCCATCCGATCATGGTATCTCCAAAACCAAAGCCTTTCAATGTACTTAAAAGATATGCCCATTCAATACGGTCGAAAGCTTTCTCAGCATCCAAGGACAACGTCACCACATCATTATGGTGTTCTTTGCTTTCATACAGTGTCAGCAACAATCTTCTCACATTTTCTGAAACATGTCTGCCTTTTACAAATCCAGATTGGCCTACATCTATGATATCCATCAGCGCATTCTCAATCCTCAAAGCTAACGCCTTGGCGAAAATCTTGTTGTCCGTGTTCAATAAACTGATCGGCCTATAGATGCCAGTTTTCACTGGTGATCGTCCCTCCTTCAGAAAAACGGAGATTGAAGCATGTCTTGTTGAACTTGGAAGGCACCCATTCCTCAAAGAGGCGCACAGCATCTCTAGCATCAAAGCAAACACCTCTTCTGGGAAAATTTTGAAAAGTTCAGCTGGTAGCCCATCCGGGCCTGGACACTTCCCAGAATTCAGCGCATAAGCAGCCAACCTGAGATCCTCCACGTTCAAATCTGTTTCCATACACTCCAAGGATTCCAAACTCACTTTCTTCAGATGGCAGTCATCAATGAATTGACCAATTGTACGCTCAGATAAGTTGATCTCTGAAGAGTACAGGGTTTTATAATACAACAGAAATGCTGCATTAATCTCCACAGGATCAAAAGTCACCAACCCATCCTGTCTTTCCACTGCATTGACAGATCTGCCACTGTCCATAACCCTCAACCGATGTGCCAGAAGTCGATCACATTTTTCTCCTTTTTCATAGTAGTTGCTTTTGGTTCTAAAAAGCAACCACTCAGCCTTCGAAGAATACAAATCTTCCAATCGTCTCCTTTTCTGCTTCAATATTTTAATAGTCTCATCTGAAAAGTTTTGCATATTATTTCTCTCAAGATCCTGAATGTCCACAATAAGCTTTTTCACTTCTGCATCTCTCATTTTTTTCTTTTTGCTGGACAAACCAATCAACAATTCTCGCATATATGATTTGAAGGCTTCCCACACAAACTCCACCCTGACTTCACCAGTCCAATTCACAGATATAAAGAATCTCGCTTCTTGAACAATTTTGTCCACAATTTCATCGTTGTCCAAGAGGGAGACATTCATCCGCCAGGTGTTAGACCTAGGAACAGGGAAGGTCAATCACAAGTCTATGGAGATTGGAGCATGGTCCGAAACAAGTAGTGATCCGATGTTACCCCTTTGGAATGATTGTGTACAGAGGTCATAAAGAGGTCAATTCTCAAATAAGCATTATGCCTTGCAGAGAAGAAAGTATATTGTCTCGTAGAAGGGTTTTGCAATCTCCAAACATCTGTGAGGTTCCATTCATCAATTAGTCTCTTTAATGCTGTTCTTTTCAGAGCGTTGGCACTGTCCACACCCCCCACACTTTTATCAAGTCCAGGTTCTAAAACCACATTGAAGTCCCCTCCCAAAATCACATTAATCGCATTTACATTCTGCAACATTTGCGTTAAAGCTACAAAAAAACTACCATCACCCCTATTCGGAGCATATATATTGCAGAAACAATACTGAGCATCCTGAATATGTGCAGTGACACATACTATCCTTCCATCCCCATCCTTCACACACTTCACCCCAGTGATCTGGAAATTCTTCCTAAAAAGAATACACACACCCCTAGAACCAGTAGTGAACGATGAACCATAAACATCACCAACCCACTCCTTTTTCCACTTATCTATATCCGCATCTAACAAATGAGTCTCCTGAAGCATCGCGACATCCACCCCATCTCCCCTAGTTTACTCAAAATCACCTTCCTCTTGACAGCACAATGTGCACCATTCACATTCCAAGATACCACTCTGAAATTCCTCTGATAAGTGTAAGACATTGCTAGATCCCGTTTCCCAATCCTTGCAATGAATTCACAAGACACAATACTACCTAAACCTATAGTCAAGTAAAGAAATAAAATAAAAAATAAAAAAAACACTCCTGGGCTTGAACCACCCAACCATCCAGAACATCCCTTCCAGCTACACGCTGAAAGGGACTACCCCCCTCCCTCCCTTAGGTCAGCCTATAGAAAGCCCATAAAGGGTGTCACAGACCACATTTGGTCAAATTCAAATGAAGTTGAAAATACAATTTGGTCTAAAGGAATTCCCACAACTCTCCAGCAAATGAAAGCACAAATAAGAGCATTCCTGAATAGATGCAACATCCCCTACTCAAAAACGCTAAATACCACACCATGTGTCAATGACATGCCTAGACAAAACCTGAATTCTCTTATTATAACCATCAACGAATCACACTAATCCACCTACCGTCACAACCATCAGTGTAAACATCACAAATCCCAACTACTGCGGGCATGCTGAGCAATTGAGCGTGAATCATCACTAGAAAGTGTGAGCAAGTGTACAGAGAGTTGCAAAATACCTGTGTCCCTGCACCCTACCAAATGAGATTAGAAGCCAGATACAGCATTAAACTTTTCCATGGCATTCACACACCAATCCATGACTATCCCGGTGGCCTTACCACTCACCTTGCCAAGCATAAAAATCAGAATCTCCGGTATTTCCTGGACACTACATTCCCCCATGTGACTTCCATGGCACAAAACTGCAACCCCCACCGTGTTAATCCAAATGTACTGTATAACTGGGCACTCCAGATATAACGTGTTGGCACATCACTCATTGCGCTTTGAGAATGGAATCAAACCCTCTCCAACGTAAACATTACTGCAAAAAAAAACCTAATAGAAAATTCTGTCTGTGATTTGGTAAGTAGACAGAGGTGCACAGTCATATCTTAACCATAGGCCTCGTCAGTGTTCACATTAGATGACAGCACTATTACATTCTCACAGCTGATTTCGTTACTGCATGAAAGGAAACGTACCCATGCAAAGTAAAAGGTGTAGACTACAGTGGAACCCCAGGTACCCAATAGTGACAACTCTCACCTTCTTTATGCAGTGATGGTAATGGCATACAGTTGGCTTCGTTATTACAGTACAAGTACATGTCAAATATACCCCACTCAGCATGTCAGGGGTGTGCAACCAGGACAAGAACAACTGTTACATATGCAGGGGATTAGCATTGGGCAGCATACTCGCAAACGTGGCATTCCTTCATCTAATTCTGGCTATGGAAACACATTACAATGTGATCAACGTACCACAGCAGTCCAGGATAAAGCCGTGCAAAGAGCATTCCCCTCCCCTCAGCCACAACACATGCACCAAAGCCTCTACACCCACTGTGCCCCCCAAACACCTGAGCATGCAGCAAGGCACATTGCCCGGAACACGCGTGCTGCGGCCCCAAAGGAGAACGCGCCACTACACCTTACCTCAAATGTGCATCAACAGTGGCCGGTCACACGCATCCACCAATCCAACACACCACTGCCGGCAAGACTCCGAAGGGTGTCGCACGGCCGACATTTCCGGACAGCACGACACCTCCCGCACTCCGTCCAAACAAAAACAAGCACCATCACCTATAAAAAATCTATAGAGCGCATACTGCCGTAGAGTAAAGCACCCATTATCCGAGCCCACATCAAGCCTACGCTCGAGCGAAAAACCGTTACAGCATATTTTAAACATTAATAACGCTCTGATACCTAAACAAACCAATTCCCATCTAACAAATTCAGGAAAAAATGAATCAATAAAGAAAAGTAACCTTACATCTTCACAGCTTCATACATCATGCATCACATCAATCTGCAATACTATTATCCAAGTTTAAGCCCCCAGCCCTCAGCCACTTTTCAGCTTCAACTGGATCCTCTGTGGTTTTGACACCTGATCCAAAAAATATCTTCAGTGTCGCTGGTTTCACCAGCAGAGTTTTAATCCCCTTTTCTTGTGCCAAAGCTTTTGCACTTTTGAACGCCTTCCTCATTTCCACTATTTCCTTAGGGAAATCTGGATAGATCGCCAATTGATCTCCATTTAGCAGAAGTTTTCCTTTTTCTCTCGCAGCCTTTAAAATCCTTTCCTTTGCACTCACTCTGGACATCACCATGATGATCTGTCTTGGTTTTCCGTCCTGGACCAGCTTACCAGCTCTAAAGGAGTAATCCATGTCCATTTCTTTTAGGATGTTGTTACCCAAAGTTGCCTCCAGTACTCCTCTGACTCTGTGATCGAGGTTTTTGTCCAAAGCAGGGTCTTCACTCACACCCAGCAAGCGCAAGTTCAAGTTCCTTTGATCAGCCTCCAACATCAGGTTCCTCCTCTTCAAATCAGAAACTTCATATCTCAACTCCTTGTAGGCCCTATAACTCCCTGCAACCTCCGTGGCCAAGGTTGTTTTTTCTGCTTCCACTTTGGTGACTATTCTCCAGGTGACCGACTTGAGAGGACAATTCACTGAGGGTAAACTTCATTTCCTTCACATCCTGGGCAATCTGGAGAAGCAGTGCATACATGTCACCATTCTCTGAACTCTCACCCATCTTCTCCCCTTGTTTAGCTTTTTTGGAGTTGGGGTTGTCAGGGATCTCAATCTTCTTCTTTGATATCAGCGCAGGATTCATTTTTCTCAATTTCCAATATTATTATTATCCATAGGCTGGGAGGGAGCAGGAGCAGTTGGTTTAAGGTGCTGCCTTGTTCACCAACATTCCAGAATCCGAATCTTACACTTCTTGAGCAAAGCACATTATCAAAACCTAGAATCTGGGTCGGACTGGGGCATAAAACTGTTGCGGGCACCAATGAAAAAGTGGCTGACAGTTGCAAATGGCAATTCATTCCATTTGTGACACTGTTTGACTAGTACCCAAGGGGAATTCTTTTTATAAAATGTGATGAAAACAAACTGCAGTTTAAAGAATATGTATTCAGCAACAGTGGTCAAAACTACTAGCTGCATATTGAAGTAACTCATCAAACTGGCCCACATTGGCCAAGAAAAGAAATGGCCCACTTTGACCAAAGAAACTGGCCCACTCTACCATTTTGCGTTTTTGGTTCAGCTATTGCCCTTTAGGCCAGTCCAAGCCTGCCTAGAATACACATATACATTATTTTCTGATAGGCCATCATGTCAAGGTGGACTGTTGGGTACACATCTGTTGTATTCTCTTTTGATACCCCTCTGAGAAAGGAGATGGAGACATATAGCACCAATGAGCGTTTGTGGCTGATTTGCATAAAATCAACGGTAATTTGGGGAACATAAGAATGACCACAGATCTTTATGTTTGACTCTCATTTAAAGTAGAAATGTTCCATGTATGGGGAGAATATGAAAAAATGTATGAGAGAAAGTCAATGGCCTGGTGGAGGAGATAGCTCTGATGTAGAGCGTAGACGTCTTACTACCGACTAAACAAAGCTATCCACAATTAGAGTTGAGCAAAAGGCTCTGTAAGGTAAACTTAATTTTGTACAGGGCTTGACACTACAAGAGGAAGTGGGAATGCAAGAAATAATATGTACAAAATGTAAATCTGTTTAGGAAATAAAGTAGTAAGACTTTATGAGCCAGATTATGATATTAATCTAAAATAAACTATAACTGGTAAAACAGGGAAAACATGGAATAAGCCTTCCAATGATTATTTAGGGCCAGGATCCTATGTTGAAATTCTGTTTCAATGACCATTAAAGTCTATGGTGGCTTAACACTGTTCCAGGAAACATCGAAGTATTGCTGTGGGACTGTGCTGAGGGATAAAGTTCTGGGGGCGTCCCTGCAGGGGGGTCATCAGTATGCAGAGTTTCCCGCCACCCTCAAGGAAATTGCATTTGATGTCAGAATCAAGCCCATTTCTTTCCAGCAAGAGTTTGTCACAGATGCAGTCTAGTGAATTCTGGACATCCTCGGAATGAATTGACAGGTGTTTGTGGTGAAGATATTAATGAGAATCTCAAAGCACTATGGGCAGGTGCTGCCAAAGAGTAAAGGGCTAAAGGAAGGTGCATGGCCTTTGGTTCCACGTAGTCGTTACACCAGTAAGTTATTTTGTGGACTTGTGTCATTTTCTTGGGATTGTCCAGGGTCCGAAGTTAAGATTCAATGAGCAGGAGCGAAAACCAGCTCCTGGATGTCGGGCATCACCAAGTAGGCAGGCGCTACGGCTGGGGAACCGGGAGCGAGTACACAGCAAGCTTCCACACGAGATGCACACGTTTACTTTTTGCCCATTAGGTATGATCCAATGGGTTCAAATGTGCCCTAAATCTTTCCGAATTCTTCTTTATTGACATTCTCAAACATTCAAAGTTAATGTCACAGATGCATGTTTTAAGTTGGCATGGGGAGCTCCTGGTACCTGTTGGTGGTTTTAAGGTAACCAGGCTCGCCTAAGGAAGCTAAATACCTCCTAGGAATGTTGAACCCGGGTGTGGGGTCTGTGGGATGAAGTCCCAACATTCGCTGCTGGGCTGCAGGGGGTGCTTTCATTCCGAGCTCACCTTCTTATGCAAGTTGACTTTGTGCACGTAGTCTTTTTGTCATTTCTTCTTGTACGCCTTCCCCCAAAACATCTGCTGCCAAGATCTCTCCTTTCCCCCATTTCAGGATACCCATTGGTGGGTTTCAGCATTAGCCTTCTTCCAGCAGTTAGAGGCAACCCTCCCCACCCCCCACCAAAGTCTGAAACTTGTTTGTGTCTTACGAAAGCTGGTGGGTCCCAACCGATTGTCTCACTATTTTCCTGGACAGCGTCTAAAGCTGCAAGGTGAGAGCATTGAGGGGCTTACAGTCAAGGCACTGCACCCCTAGCTTAGACTGACAGCATTCTCTGTCCCTCATAATCAGAGTGACCGAAGTGATGACAGGCACGGCTTCAAGCTGCTGCATTTTGGGACACCAGCAGAAGGATGTGACTAGGTCCCATCAGAACTGCAGGCACATCGCAATGTTCTGGTTGACCTTGGCAATGGACATGTCGGTCTTGTCCAATCTTAACCTTTTTCTGTACTCATCCACGGAGCAAGTAAAACACACATTGCACTGGTCCTTTTCAGTTGCATTAATCCACCACTCAGATGGGACAGAAATACAAGTTAGATAACTAATTCAACACAAATACATGACGTTTAATGTTGGTGTTCAATTACAACTTACAGCAGTTATACCTGTGAGGAGATGACTGCCTGGGAAAAGCCTGCAATGCAGAAAACCAGTGCTTTTACAATAAAAAGCAATGGCCGTGTAAACAATGTGAGTTTTCATCTCGTCTGCTTCAAGAACTAGATGGGATGACATAAATGAAATGAGGCAAGGAAGAAAGAGGGAAAGGCCCGAAGAAAGGAGACAAGACGCAGGTGGAAGAGATGGCGGTGGTGGGAGAACAGGGCCAAGGAAGAAAAGGAGAAAGACAAGAGACAAAATGAAGAAAACTATCAACCAAAGAAATTACAAAGAATGTGGGATGAGACAAGGAGCAAAAGAAAAAGCATCCCTCGGTAACTTTATTCTGGGTTTCAAAAGGAAGCGAAAAATGGGAATCAGCGCAAACTGGCCTATTCAGCACCGCCCTTAAATGTTCACAGGAAAAAGGAATGTTGCATAGTTGGTCAGGTAGCAACTAGGGGAAAGGGTTGGCTCTTGTCCTAAGGTTCCTCCTTGACTGATGCTGGTAGGTATTCTGCCACTACCAAGTATTTTCAGGTAGGATTATTGCCCCCCACTATATGGGTTCTCAAAGCTTTGCAAGACCTCTTTATTTGGGTTTGTGCTCTCCGAAATGTAGTCTGGGCTAGAGTAATCAACTGGCTTTGCTTCAAATGTTTTTTCTAAGGGTTTGCCCCTTCTCCGTCTTTGGACCCAAGATCTCTACAGACCTCATTTGCTTCCCTCACACCTCCACTTCTCTCCTACCCTGCCTAACTGGCCCAGTTACCCCCTTCTCACGCTCCTTGCTATTGCTGGCACGTTAACCTTGGCCAACCCAGGTCCGGTACTCATGCTTCTCCTTCTCTCTGCCCGCCTTCCATGGCTTGAGGTTCTTCGATTAGCCTTTACCAGTTCAGCTCTTCTGACCCTCCTCCAATAGCTTTCTGTTACATTTTATAAATAGCAAAGTGTATATAGTTGGTAATTAAAAGAAGGTTTGAGGAGTGAAGGATTCTGGAATCTGGCAGTGGGTTTCAGACCGGAAGGTGGATTGTGTAGAGAGAGTGTTTGGATTTAAAAGCAAGACAGTTGGAGAAAGGAGTGACTAGAGGCGGAGGGTGGGAAGGCAGGGCTGCTGTTATGTTAAAACTTCGATACGAGAATAAACACGTGAAACCTACTGCTGAGGTGAGCCTCCTTCTTAATACTGGTGACGGCGAATGGATGGAGCGAGTGGTTCAGTACAGGTTGGCGCCACATGATGGCAGTCATGACACCAAGGTACCGGGCAATCATGGCAAACATTCCACAGCCTCCTTTGTTATGATATGATATGGCATTTATATCGCGCTTATACACAAGTGTTTCAAGGCGCGACGAGGCAAGGGAGGGGAAACAGAGGGAAGACAGACAGCGATCCTACTAGACCAGGTGACATTGAGATTGCGCAAGTGAAGGGGAGGGGGAAGGGGAAAAGTGCAGGGGGGAAGGGGAGGGGGCAGTGCAATACATAGAATGACAGTGAAATAAATATAGAAAAATAAATAGAAGTGCAGCCAGCTGGTGTCAAGTCACTGGGAGAGCCCATCAGAAAGTGGGAAGACTCAAAGGATGTTTTTTGCAGTATATTCATGGTGTGTATGGAGCATAATTTGCAGTGGATTGGAAAGATTCTGTGCCGTACCACTGTCTGGCATGTGAGGGTCTGACAGTGTACAAGAGACTGCCAAATTTATTGGAGGCAGAGAGTGTTGATCGCAATGCCTTTGAGATAAGTTTGAGGAGACTCGATAAGCACTATCATTTGAAGGAGAATAACATCTTGGTGTGATATCCTTTTGCCACAAGGGAGAAAACATGGAATGTAGTCTCGGGAGGATAGCTCAGGGGCAACATGCTCGCCCTGGAAGCAAGACGACACAGAGCAACACAGGTTCGATCCCCGGGTCCGTGCTTAGAAACCTCTGGGTATTAAGCAGGTTATAAATAACCTGTCGTATCATATCATATCAATGAGTCCATCAAATAATTTGTTACTGCCTTGCGAGGATTGGCAATAAAATGTGGCTTTGAGCATTGTAGGGAAGAGCACGTATCAGCTCATGATCAAATGCAACAATCCTAGGATGCGTAAAGCACTTCGGAGAGATGGGGATAGCTATCTAGAAAGGGCTATAGAAATAGCAAAGATTGTGGAGCATTTGGAAGCCTGCATAAAAGAATTGGATGAAGACCAACGAAATGCTCAGGATGATAGTGGGAATGCAGTGGAAAAAGCTGAGAAGAGTAAAACTGTGAATGATAGTGGAAAACATTTGTGAAGCGAAAAATAGAGGGGAAGATAAAGCCTGTGACAATAAGGCAAAGCAAGAAGGAAACAATGCATTAGCCCAAAGGTGTTATCGTTGTGGGAGCACTGAGCACCTGGCTAGTGATAAAGATTGCTTTGCATATCATGTGGTGTGCAGGGACTGTGGGAGGAAGAGACACATCGCCAAATGCTATAAGCATTGGTCTGAAGGGGCAAAAACCATACATGAAGTTACAACATCATTGGGAGGGACAATGACCAATGGGTGGGAAGAAGAAGAGGAAGTGAGTGTTATTAATGCTGTGAGTGCACACCCAAGGTAAAAGAAGCCACACACAGTGATTAATGTGCATGGTGTGGAAGTGAAGATGCTGATCGATAGTGGGGCTGATAATACCTTCATGAATGTGGGGACATGGAAAGAAAAAATGAATTATTGTGTGCTGCGGGAGAGTGATGTTGCTGCTCATGCCTATGGTGAAGCGCTGATAGAAACTGTGGGAGTGTTTGAAGCGGTGTTGGTATTTTAGAATAGGAAGGCAAGGGGAATGAATCAGTAATGAAAAAAGGGGGTGATTATGGTCATGGGATGTGGAAGCTGATTTGGGGATAACATTGGATCCGGAGCATCTAGACCAGGTTTTTGTGGCGGAGTGTGTTCCAGCGGATGGAGAGAATGTAAGGGATTTTAGAAAGTAGTATCCAAAGGTGTTTAAATCGGGAATGGGATCTTTGAAAGGATTTGTGCATAGGATTAGAATGAGAAGGGATGCTGTGCCTGTGAGGGTGAAGGCAAGAGTGGTGCCTTTAACGTTGAGGGTAGTCATTAAAGAAGAGGTGAAACGCTTGGAGAAGGAGGGTATAATGGAAGAGGCAGAGGCTGCTGACTGGGTGAGTCCCATGGTAGTTGTGAGAAAGAGCAGTGGTGTGGTGAGGTTATGTGTGTACCTAAGGGCACTTAATAAGAATGTTGTGCCAGATAGGTTTCCTTTGCCTAAAATGAATGATCTGATTGTGGAGGTGTCAGGGGCTGGTATGTTTTCAAACTTAGATTTGAAGTCTGCATATCATCAGGTTAGGTTGCATGAGGAGTCGGTGGAGTTGACTACGTTTGTTACACCATTTGGGTGTGTCGTTGCAAGCGGATGCCATTTGAATTAATTTCGTTGTCAAGTGTTTTTCAAAGGGTGATGGATACGTTGTTCGGGGGTTTGGTTGGAGTACAATGTTACCAGGATGACATCTTGGTGTGGGAAAAAATGAGGGTGAGCATGATGGGAGATTGAAGGAATTGTTGAGGATTTTGAGTGAAGCAGGTTTAACAATATCCAATCGAGAAGTGTGAGTTTCGAAAAACTAAGGTTAATTATTTGATGTATGAATTGTCTGTGGAGGGGGTGCAACCTAAATTGAATACAGTTGAGGTGGTGAAGAAAATGGAGGCTCTTACAAGTAGAGCTGCAGTGTACTCATTTCTAGGTTTGATGAAATATTATGGTAAGTTTATAAAGGGTTTGGCTGAAAAAACAAAGCACATGAGGTACCTTACTGAGAAGAGTGTGAGGTTTGTGTGGAATGAAAGATGTGAAAAAGGGTTTATGATGATCAAACAAGAACGGTTGAATGCGCCAGTCTTGAAGAGGTTCCACAGTGAAAAGGAGATATATATTTTTACGGATGACAGTGAGAATGGAGTGGAGTGTGTTTTGATGCAACTAAATGGGGATGAGGTGAATACAGTGGCTTTTGCATTACACGTGCTGAGGGATGCTGAGAGGGGATACTCGATGTTGGAGAGAGAGGCGTTAGCATGTGTTTGGGGAATTGAAAAGTTCAGGGAGTTTGTCTGGGTAAGGGCGTTCATGATTGTGACCGATCATAAGCCTCTGGTAGCAATATTTAGTAGGAAAGGTTTGGATTGAGTGTCAAGAAAGATTGGTACCGGCAGGTACGTGCTGTCTTTTTAGACATTTTATTTTCCTTTCAAAGCACATTACTGTGCTGGGTGAGTGACTGGGCACCCTTGTACAAAGTGTTTTACTTTCCTTGTATGCACTGCGCTCAGCGGTCAGGAAGGTGCTTGGCTTCCTTGTTTGCCTCATTTCAGACATGCTCTGCGGTCTGTTTGCTATGTCCTTCCCTTAGTGGGCGAGGACTAGTACTGTTGTGCTGATATCTCTGGCTCACTTCTCTTGCGGCATACCGGCAGGTATGTCCTTTCTTTTTAGACATTTTGTTTTCCATTCAAAGCACATTACTGTGCTCGGTGAGTGACTGGGCACCCTTGTACAAAGTGTTTTACTTTCCTTGTACGCACCGCGCTCGGCGGTCAGGAAGGTACCTAGCTTCCTTGTTTGCCTAATTTCAGACACGCTCTGCGGTCTGTTTGCTATGTCCTTCCCTTAGGGGGCGGGACTAGTTTCTGAACCATGTGTATTGGTATAAAGGACCACTTGTGGAAGCGCAGCGGGCAAGGGCTCTGCACGCCGAAAGTCATGCCAAAGTCCAGCCCGTCTGTGCTCGTCCGTGCGCAGGCCGTAAATGGTCTGCATTCTCTAGGTGGTGATTTCACAAAGCTTGGTTATTTGGACCGTAGTTCCTTGGTGTCTCTGACCCTGTCACATACCCAATGGCCGGCTTTTATACTTCTGCTTTAGCTGCTAAAACTATGCATGTAGCAACTGCTCTTCAGTGTTGTCTTTCGAATACCCGCTTTCCGGTAGCTCACGCTATGGAGTGCCATGACCTAGTTGCTCATTCTCATTTTGATCTTTTGTTCCTGACAGAGACCTGGCTCTCTGGGACGTCAGGTCCCTCTATTACCCAAGCACTTACTCCCAATTACGAGCTTTCTCATGTGGTTCATCTCTCTAGTCACCCACGGGGGTGGGTGGGGTAGCCATTATGCATAAGACCAATTATAAGAACTCCTGTACTGTGCCTGAACACTCCCTTAAAATGGAGTGTCTTTTGGGTCGTATTACTTTATCACCTACCCTGGTGCTGTCTGTTCGCGTGGTCAACTGACCCTCTAGTGCTGATAGCTCTTTTTGTGTGGACTTTCATGCTTTTGTGCAGGAACTCCAGTTAACTACTCCAACCTCTTCATTGTTGGAGATTTTAACCTTCTATCTAACCCAACTAATGCTCGACATGTAGCTAATATCTTAGCTCTCTTGTCTGATCTTGGCCTTCCTCAATTCATTTCACATCCCACTCATACATTCTGGATTTTGTTTGTGCCCCTCCAGCCTCTATAATTATTTCTCCACCTAGTCCAGTACAATGGCCATACCATTATATGGTCCACTTCTCTTTTTTTCACTCGGATCCTATCCCTTCGGTGGTCAAACCTACCATTCTCAAATGTAGCTGGCACAGGGTTTCTAATCCTGAGCTAGTGGCCTCCTTACGGTCTCACCCTACTCAGGACGCACCATGCTCTTTGTTGACATTGGAGGCCTCCTTTGCTGCAGCTGCGAATCGGTTGGTGCCCCCTTCGGCTCTGTAAACCAAAAAGCCATTGTTCTGAGCCCTGGTTCTCCGATGAACTCAGGGCCTGTAAGCTTTGCTGTAGACAAGCAGAGAGGAGGTGGCGTGCCACCTACTCTTCTGATGACAAAATCTCCTTCCATCGCATTATGGCAGCCTATCACAAGGCTATCATCTCTGTAAAAAGAATCTTATTTTAGTCGGAAGGTGGAGACGGTCGTTAACCATCCTAAGGCCCTGTTTGAACTGGTCCACTCTCTTTCTTCTCCAGGGTTTATAGTGATTTTTTCGACAGTGATAGTTTCTAAATACAAAAGTATCGACACAAAAGCCAAAAAAAAAGTTTCTAATGCATTTTTCTTTTTGAATCCCCCCCAACCCCCTGTTTTCTTTTTAAAACAAACTTTTTTTTCTATACGAAACTAAAATAAAACCTGTACCTTGAAAAAAAATGCATTCGAAATGTTTTTTTTCGAAACTTTGTATTCAGAACTTTTGTCTTTCGAAACTATGTTTTCAAAAGAATGACTGGATACGCTTCTCCAGTCAAGTTGGCTCCCAGGCTATGCCCTACCAGGACCTTTGCGACTCTCGCTCTTGCTTTTTTCAAAGCGAGATTGAAATTATAAATAAACATATTAGTTATACTGCTGGGCAGTCTACTACTCTGCCCCCTTCCTATTTGAGGCTTCAGTCTAATTCCACTTGGTCTGTTTTTCCCACCTTCTCTGACCAGGATGTCCTTATGGCCATTCATCGGCTAAAATCAGCCTCTCCCGCTGACTATATTCCTCTTGCTCTTCTCAAGGAAATCTCTGGTGACATTGTCTCCTTGATTACCAAGGCAGTGAATGCCTCATTTCGTGATGGATGCATTCCTAATGTTTTGAAACATGCACTTGCGATTCCCCTGCTCAAGAAGCCTTCTCTGCATCATTCTGTCTTTAGTAACTATCGCCCCATCTCACTTCTTCCTTTTCTGATGAAGTTGTTGGAATCTCTTGTGTTGCACCTTTGCTTTCTTCTTTTTTGGAGTCTTCTGTCTTTTTTGATCCCTTTCAGTCAGGCTTTCGGCATGGGATGGATACGGAATCAGTCGTCACTTCTGTGCTGGATGACCTTGCCCGCCTGGTCGATCAGGGTGGGGTCGGCGCTATGATATTGTTAGATCTATCTGCTGCATTCAACACTGTTGACCATCCGACCCTGATCGTCCTGCTATCGGCAGCTGGCCTGGTTCTCTGCCTTTCTGACCTATCGCTCTCAGTTGGTTTCCCTTCCCCCTTTTTGTTCTAAACCGGTTTGGTTATCTTGCGGTGTCCCACAGGGATCCGCTTCGTCACCAACGCTATTCAATATTTACATTAGGCCACTTCTCCGCCTTATTCAGTCCCATGGTTTCAAGTGCTTCTCCTATGCCGATGATACGTAGATTCTGGTCCGTCTTGATTTTTCTCGGCCAGATACTGCGACACAGCTTAGGGGTTGCCTTGATGACCTGGGCTCCTGGATGGCGGCGAACTGGCTTAAACTTAATGGCGACAAAACAGAGGTTCTGGTTGTTGGGACCTCCAACCTCCTCTCTTTTTGTATGGCCGAGTTCTGTCCCATCTCCTTGAGCCCCTTTACCATGCCTGCCCACTCAGTAAAAAATCTGGGTGTAAAAATCTCTGCATCCCTCTCTATGGAGGATCAGGTCGCGTCTGTTTGCAGTGCTGGTCACTTCAAATAAAAAATCTTGCGGAAAGTCCTCCCCTTTATCCCAGCTCAAATTCAGGCTCCGGTTGTGGCTACTCTTGTACTTAGCGAGGTTGATTACTGTCAACCTTTGTCAACCGCGCTATCTGATGAACCGCCTTCAACTCCTCCAGAACGCTGCTATAAGGTCTGTTCTTCATCCTCCTCTGGGGGCGCCCCTCTACTTCAACATCTTCATTGGCTCCCGGTTGAGAAGTGTGTTCTCTTTAAATCTTTATGCATCGTCCATCGTGCTTTTCAGAAAGTAGGGGCGGAATATCTTCAGAAAAAGTTACCTCCATACGTTCCCTCTCGTTCTCTCCATACCCAGTCTGCTTTTCTGGTTCTTATCCCCTGGTTCAGACTTTCCTGTGTGGGTGGGTGTGCCTTTTCTGTTGCTGCGGCAAAGGCTTGGAATGAACTCCCGTACTCTATGTGAGCTATCCTTGATCATCTGGCCATTCGTCGTTCTCTTAAAACTTTCTTGTTCTAGGTCTTTAGTCAGTTGTGTTTGCCGGCTAGCACCATGATGCTTTCGGGCATACGTGTGCTCTACAAGTACCTATAACATAACATTGTGAGGTGAATTACTGTGATGCAAGGTTTACATTTTGAGTTACAACACATTGATGGGAAGATAAATGTGGAGGCTGATGCTTTGTCGAGGAATGTAGGGAACAAAACTGGTGGCGTTAAGAATGAGGAGTGCGGGGGCATGCAAGAGGACGGTGAGGTGTTTGTGAATGTAGCAGTGATACAGGAGGATGGTGGAAGGGCTGAGGAAATATATGGGAAAGTGGTTGAATATGTATGTGGAGGATGGCCTGCGGGCGAAGTTGAGGAAGCAGTGAAAGGGTATTGCAGAGTGAGGAATAAATTGGGATTGAGGGTGAGTTATTGGTGAGGGGGCATTTGGTGGTAATGCCTGAGAGTATGAGGGAGAAGGTGGTGAGTATGAGGCATGAAGGGCCGTTGGGGTTAGGGAAGACCAAAGCTCTAATCCGGCATGGTTATTGGTGGCATGGTATGGAAGGGAAGATAGAAGGAATGTTGAAGGAGTGTTCGGAGTGTAGGGAGATTGATAAGGTGTTGAGTACTAGGACACCTCCGATGGTAGTTCCCCTGGTGGGTGACGTGGTGTGGGATGTGGTAGCTTTGAATATATTGGGCCCTTTGGCGATGAAGGGACCACACAGTAGTTACATGGTGGTGGTGATGGCGTGTTGTCCAAGTGGCCTGATGTGTGCGTGTTGAAAGAGATTAGTTTGATGAAAATCATCCAGTTTTTTAGGTCTGTGTTTTGGCGTGAGAGGTTTCCTTGGAAGATAATTTCTGAAAATGGGCTGCAATTTGTTGGTAGGGAGTTTGAACAGTTTTTGGAAGAAAATGGCATTCAGCATATGGGACACTGATGGGAGGCAGTGAAAGTGGCTTCATTGTCGGGGAACGAGTGGGCAAGGGCAGTGATGGAGCGAGTCGTTCAGTAAAGGTTGGCACCACATGATACTACCAGGGTATCGCCATTAGATTGTTTGAGAAGGAAGAAGCTGAATACTAGGCTTAATTCGGGGTGCATGACAAGATTGAAGGTGGTGGATGTGGATGATGGGGATGTAGGGAGGAGGATGGTGAGAAAAGGGGGAGATGGCAAAGGAGAGGTATGATGGGAGGTGTTGCATGCAAGATCTGCCAATAAGGCCGGGGACAGCAGTACAAATAAAGTTGGTAAGGAATGTGCAAAAAGGATGTCAAAGTACACCAAGTCCATGGTGGTGAGGGAGGATTTGGGAAATTCAGTGTGAATGGAGAATGGAGAGAGGTGGAGTAAAGAGAGAGTGGCAAAGATGCCGAATGAGTAAGGGAAGGAAGTGTGTTGCATTTTCTAAATAGCAATGTGTATATAGTTGGTAATTGAAAGAAGGTTTAAGGAGTGAAGGATTCTGGAATCTGGTGGTGGGTTCCAGACCAGAAGGTGGAGTGTGTAGAGAGAGTGTTTGGATGGAAAAGCAAGACAGTTGGAGAAAGGTTGAGGAGTGACAAGATGCGGAGGGTGGGAAGGCAGGGCTGCTGTTACGTTATATCTAACAATCACATGCAACCTGCTGCTTCTTTATACTTTCCTCACTGCAATGCAAGTCTCTCCCCAGAATGGTGTCCTAAGACACACCAAGTAAGGGGCTTCTGTCTCTTTTGTGCAGTGGTCGTATCAACATTCTATCCCATGTCTGTTTCCCCATAAGTGTCATTCTCTGTCATTGGCCCTAGCCTAATGGTTCCACCTCCTTATATGTAGGGTGACCAGATTTAAAAAGTAAATAACCGGGACAGAGCAACTAACATAAAGGTAGGACTAACTCTTGAAAGTGGTTGTCAAAGCACTACACTTCAGTAGCGGTTGGAGGAGCAGGGGGTTTAAGTGTTACTGTTCAAATAAACACAAATTATCATTAATTTATCACAAACTAACACTATCTTAAGTTGTAAAATGCAGTGAGATTCTGCATTAAGGCCTGTCAGCTATGAAGACCGACTACCAAAAACCGGGACCACTGCAGTTTCCAAAGGAAACCTAATCTTGAGAAAGGGGGACAGAGCAGCATGAAGCAGACGCCTGGTCACCATAATTTCAGTCACACTGCCACCCCCCCAGGAGGCCGCCTTCCAAAGGCAAACCTATCTGCCCCCATAACCAGTTTCTGAAAAGGCATCCGTCAAACTTTAAACTGAGGATATCACACAAGTAAATTATACTTTAGTAACACTCTTATCATAATATAAATATTTCTGGAATTATCTTTTTTTGTGTATAATGTCATACTTTGATAATCCCCCGTTAAGATGAATTAATTCAAAAAAGGTATGAATGCGTGAGAGTAACGCCTCAACTGAACGCTAAGTAGACCTTACATGCCGGCCATGAAAGGCCGCGCCTGTGGCTCGGCTTTGGTTTACAGTTTTGTCACCGGTACATTTTGTTACCTGGAGACAGGCCCGGCTCCAGGAATTTTCATCTGGGTGGGCCAGGGTTGTAATCAGGGGGGCCCACCCAGATCCGTGATCCAGCAAAAAATGTCTTCCAGATCCCCAGAAATACATTTGCACCCCTCTATACAACACAGTACATAGCAAAAGAGAAGCAAGGAACATAGTGTTGCAACATCAATCTACCGATCTTCCCTTCCGATCTGCTCTCCCCTTTCTGTTATATGTGATCCTCCTTCACCTTTCACTGTCCAGTCACCTTCCTTCAGCTGCCCTAACCACCGTTCCCATTTACCTCCCCTCCCACCTATTCACACCAGCCCTCAGCATGCCTTTCCTGGATTGGCTTGGGAGGACTGAGGGGGGTTGCCTCCTCCTCTTCCTCTGAGAGGGCTGAGCAGTGAGGCCCCCAGTCTTTGTACCATCTTAGATGGTGTCCGCCAACAATACCTTTGTGAGCTCTGTGGCTACTACCAGAAGGCCCAGAGGAGATGCTTGTGGTCCCTCCATCTTGTTGTGAAAGAAAGACCCCCCCCCCCCCACCGAGAATACTGAAGCAAGGATTAGGAGATTTTGTTTCCTACAAAATTACATTTTTTTAGAACGTCTTTAAATTTCAAGAACAGAACTTACCATGTCCAATGAATAGAGGAAGTCTTATTGATCTTAACAATATTTCGAGCACAACATATCCTCCAATAACATACACATGTATACAAACCTCCTTTCACCCACCCATTCCACAACCTCCTCTCCTCTCCTTTCCAACTGAACCCATACACTAGTCCCATTCTGAATGTCTCCCATAAATGGTGCATGTCCAAATTTCCAATTTAAGCACAAAATGTTATTTTTTGTTGCATTTTTGCAGCACATTTTAATTGAGTTGAGAGTGCAAGGGAGTGCTAGGGCTGTAAGGGCTGCATCAGGAGGCAGACAGTGCTGTTTGAGGGGTTTGCGACCTCCTGGTATCGCTCCTGGTGGGGTGTGCTCCTGTACATCATTGTCTGGTACATACTGTTTACATACTGGTTATAATATGCAATTGTCCATGATGACTCTTTGATGTGTTTACTTTGATTTGCTATTGAGTGACAGAATTGTGTTCAATAACTGTGGCATGGATATTGTCAAAGTTAGATATGTGTGTGTTCTAATCCCTGTGCCGCCCATCTATTAAACCATGAGTGAGGCTTTTTGGAATAGATTGTAATGTGATCTGAACCACTTCTAGGGGCACTCAATTTTAACAGGTAAGGCATAGTGAAATTAAAAAATATGCCCAGGATCACACACTTTGGTCAAGTGGCAAAGCCATGATTTGATCCTAACCTGAAATTCAAATACTTGACCACATATCTTCCGAGCTCAAGTTGATACAAGTATGTGTTGAAGTTTGGCTTTGAATACTTAAAATAATACTAGATTGTATACAGATTACTTAAGAAATGAACAAGTCACATGATAAAGCAACCTGACAATGTATTCATCATTGTAGAAACAAGTTTATGAAAAGATTAAGGGGGGCATTTTGTTTTGAAACCTAAATTGCACAGATCAGAATTCTCTGTTTGCACTTTTTTGCAAAAGGGGCCATTCATTAATATTAATGGTTTCCACCAAGTACTGGAAAAGTAAAGAGTAGAAAACAGGAGAAAATCAACTTTGCTCTTTGTTTTACCACTACGTGTCTGGAAAAGTGTAAATCACTTCCGCAATTAACGATTGTGGGAGCCATCCACAATGGATTCCTTTGGACTCTGCCAGCTTTTTCCAGGTGTAAAAGTCAGGCAGGCCACATAGGAATCTATTGGTTTTCCGCTAATGTAAAAATACATGCTGGTGGAATACCAATCGGATTTGGCAGGGGCCCTTGTCAAGTGCGTTCTGCTCTCCAACTTCACCTGTCAAATCATACACAATCCTGCAGCTCATTTAAAAAAATGGCGCTACATGCATTTAGCGTCACTTGTTCCACTCCACTTGACCTGGAAAAATATCCCCTATGACTGTAGCTTTATTTTCCCCCTCCTGAATGGAAGCCTACAAGCTCCAGCATAGAAATTGAGAATGTACACAAAATCTCATACAGATACAAAGTGAAATGAAATGCATGACAAGGTTATTGTTTCACACAGCTTGTTCTGTATCCCCTTACTTACTAATCACCCAACAATCTTAAATAGCTTCTTAAAACCCTAAATAATTGTTTTTAAAAGTGCCACATCAATGGTCACTGCATTTTTACCTTTTCTCATAATCTGTTTCTGCGACATGTTAGAAAGATAAGACATCACTGGTAGGGCCTGATCAACCCTGCTGTTTGTATTTGAGGGGAGAGAGTAGAGAGGGGGAGAGGTTGATTTGCATTTGTCCCTTGTCCAAATGTTAAATCCACCTCTGATTGCACTCTTGAAAATATTTAAATACTGCATTTTAGTTCTAAAAGATGCACACCTTTTATACTTTGCCCACAACATTATAGAAAACGCTCTTTTTGTTATTTTACAGGTGTTCATATTTCATTTCCGGCACTGCCTAAACACCCAGCACTTAGGATTTACATCATGACTTTCCAAACAAATACCACAACACACATGACATATTCTGTTTGCATGCATGTATGTTTACTCAAACAGAATGAGGTTATCAAGTCAGTACTTATCAGTTTGAATCATGAAACAAACGTTCTGTCAGAGTAGACTAGACTTCCAAACAAAGATACATTCTATTTAGGTCGGAGCCCCACTGGTAAGTATACATGAGAAGATCTGAAACTGGTCAATACTTGCCAACCTAGCCTCATCATTTTCAGGTATGGCCTTGTTGGACCAGCTCAGTGAGGTGCAGCTTGATTCCCTAGTCGTAGCAAGCAAGATACCCACATCTGGGCATATACACATTCACTGAGGGAGACAAACGGAAGCCAAAATGCATTGGCAAAGCCAACGTCTTGGGCATTTGATTAGGGATGGTAGGCATTTGCCAGGCACTGCCATAAGAGTACCACCTGGCCATAAGATGGGAACAGCAGGAAAATGTTGCCAGTAACTGGGCATATGATGGCATTACCTGGCAAATGTCTGCTAATATCTATATACAAGCCAAAACTGATGGCTTTGTGATTGCTTGTTTAAGACGGGACTTCAGTGCAAGTCACAGAGGCGTTGACAAATATATTGCTTATTAAATCAACTGGCTGACGCACATTAAGAGAATTCTACTACACCAGGAGCTCATTTACGGAGGCAATTAAGTAATTAAACACTCAAAAGAATGCTTAGATATAACACTGGCAGACCCTATACAGCAACAGGTTTGGTGTTACTTCGTGATAGAGCTTGCTGAAAGAGTTCTAGAAAGGTTAGGTTTTGGTGGGGAGGCATTGACATGGCTAGTTGTTAGGTGGGTTAATGACCAGACACACCCATAGAATGTGTGTTTCTCCTCACATTTTATTGCCATCCTATCTGTGTTCCACAGCATGCGTTCTGGTTGTACCAATAGGTAAAAAGTCTCTGAATCTATTAGAACGACCGTCATTGCTCTGGCCAGCCTTCCATACCGTTGTTTGCATATCAGCCTTGGTCCTGTCACTAATGTCAGAAGCTCTTCCCAAACTGCTAGACCACGGGCCTAAAAAGTCATATTGTTGCTTGTGTTCCAGTGCAGATGGAACACGGCCTAGCAATTGAGATGAATTGTACCTTTTGGTGGCAGCACCAAGGGTCATTTGCTAATGGCTTGTCCCCTTCTCAAATCGCACAGACATACTACATAATTATGGCATGAAATGTTGCGAAGAACAATGGTAGTGGTAATGTTTAGTTCAAAGCCTTGCATTTATCACTTTTTTATTTTACTACACTCTCCTCCTTCCTCTCCGATCGACCCTCCAAGGTCCAACTTGGGTCCTTCCTCTCCTATATCTCTATCTCTACCTGTGTTGTTCCCCAGGGGTCTTCTCTCTCTCCCTGGTGGTTCAACCAATACCTGGCACTTCTTGTGCACGGCATTTCCTCTCTCTGCCCCAACTTTCAGTGCTATGCAGATGACACTCAACTCATTTTCAGGCTCCCTTCTGCCACCTCTTCTCCTTCTCTCATCTCTGACTGTCTGTACGCCATCCAGGAGTGGAGTGCAGCCAATGATCTCTGCCTTAATGCCAGTAAGACAGATTCTCCTCATCGGCACACACACTCCCTCCTTTCCTGTCACTCTCTGGCCAGCCTCTCTTGGCCCTTTTCCTGCTCCCACCTGTGAGGCTAAAAACCATGGGGTCATCTTCGTCTCCACACTTTCCTTCTCTTCTCACATCTCTGACATCTTTAAGAAGTCACACTACCAGCTGCACCTCCTCTGAGGTATTCTTCCTTTCCTCGCCTTCCCCCAGAAGCTCACTGTCTCCAGAGCTCTGGTTCTCTCTAGGCTGGACTACTGCAACAGCCTCTTTCTAAATCTGCCTGCCTCTACTCTCCGCCCTCTTCAACTCATTCAACATAGGACTGCAAGACTTGTCCTTGGCCTCAAGCCCAGGGATCATATCTCTCCAGGACTGTAATCTCTGCACTGGCTCCCAGGGCGGCGATGATTAAGTTCAAAACCCTCTGCATTGTCCACAAGTCCTTCTGGGGCCTGAGATCTGAATACTTTCATCTCTCTCTTCCTAAATATCTTCCTTCTCGAGCGCTTTGCTCATCCGCCGCCAACTCCCTCAGGGTTAGTCGCTTCTCCAAGCAGCGAGTTGATGGTAGATCTTCTTCTGCTGGGGTCTCCCTCTGGAACAGCCTCCCTGAAACTTGAGGAGAACCATCTCCGGTTCCCGAAGCAACTTGAGACCTTCCTCTTTGCTTTTTCTTTCTCTCCTCCTCTCCCCTGCTGATCTCTTGGCTGAATCTGTAATTGCACTGGTTACCCGCCTACCCTCTGATCTCAGGCCCAGGTCCCAACCCCGCCAGTTGCACACCTGCGCTGCCCCCTGGCAACCATTGCACTTGGGGGCTCTTTCTGTATCCCTACAGCCCCTACTAGCACTTGTCTCCTGATGTCTGCACTTACCCTGCACTTGCCACCAGCTGGCCGCACTTTTATTTATTGTCTATATTTTTTTACTGTTATCCTGTGTACTGCACTGCCCCCTCCCCTTTCCCCCTGCACTTTTTCCCCTTCCCCCCTCCCCTGCACTTGCGCAATCTCAATGTCACCTGGCCTAGTCGAATCGTTGTCTGTCTTTCCCCTGTTTCCCCTCCCTTGCCTCGTTGCGCCTTGAAACACTTGTGTATAGGCGCGTTATAAATGCCACATCATATCATCCCCGCCAGAATTACATTTTTGTTACTACCAACATTATCTTTTCACTTATACTCAAGAAGTAAATGCAGCAGAATATATACTTAGAATGTAATTTGTAAGGGCCCCCAGTCAGTTGACGCACCTTTTGCAGAAATATGTGTTCAAGCAACTTTACCTGTCATTTATTGTTTGATATATTGAACCATTTTATTAATCATGATGTGAAAAACCACTATATTCCCACAAAAAATAAACATACTTTAAATTGCAGAAACCAAAATTGTGATATTAGGTTTGAGAAAATTGTTGTAGGCAGCCTGCTTCAATAAGTCACACTTAGAGGTGTGAATTGTCCCCCATCTCCCTGGTCATTTGTACTTTTATGACTGTGAGGCATAAATCCTTGTCTAGGGCAAGAAAACAAATCCTGGCCAGGTCTCCTGCAGTTCAGCCTCTCAGAATGATATCTCTGAGGTTGCAGCTGAATGTTTACAGTGACATCCGCCCTCTCACCCCCTCAATTACCAGTAGTGTATAACACCACTGGCATGGCCTTCTTTCTAGGGGGGGGGCAGAGGCTGGCTCTGGGGGGGCCTGGCCCCCTTGGCCCCCCTGCTGGTGCCGGGCCTGCCTGGAGAGCATGTTGGAATCAGGCGGCACATCATGCAGGCCTCTTGATCCACCCCTAAGTCTTTCTGAGGTGCCAATTACTCTGTTCGTGGGCGTTCCGCGCACCTGTGCTGGAAGTGAGTGCTCCTGCTGAGCCCTTCCTTCTGCTGCCAAGTGGGTTCATTCTGGCTCCAGCCCATGCGCCGTGTTTTGGCTCGCGTATTTGCCATGTGCTGAACAGCAACTCATGCTCCTGGCATGGACCCAGGACCGGAGTCAGAACCTTTCAAAAAAACACGTTCTTGTTTTGAAACTCGAACAGGGATTCTGAGGTCAATCTCTGGGAGTTGTATGCACGGTTGGAGAGAGAGTGGCCAAAGAAACAAAGAGGGCCAGCATGTTCTCCTCTGTCATCAGGAATATTTTCCCCCGAGTGGTATGTGGTGGTTTCATCCTCTTTCGGAAGAATTGCACTTTGGGATTTGCTCAGGGGGGCATGGGGAATCTTGAAGGGACCCTCCTTATGAAGCCTCCTGGGTTCGCATTATGGAGCGAGTAGTGCCCCCTGGCCACTAGAATTCTGCAGCCCACCTTTACAGTTAATAAATAGCTTCTACAACTCTGTAGAAAGAGGAACCCAGATTGTGGAAGGCTTCAGTGAAGCCATACATTTCTATTTATTTATTTATTTATTTATTTATTTATTTAGTCATTTGTAAAGCGCACAAAGCCCTGGGGCAACTAAGCGCTGGTTACAGAGAACTACATTGTCACAGTTGATCTTGGAACAATTAAAGTAGCAGGCTCATGGGTGAGAGCAGCTAGGCGTAGGTTACAGGGCCCATTGCTTGAGCATAGGAGGTGCAGACACATTCATAATCAGTACTTGAAAGTATTGTAGATGCAATGTAGGTGCAGGCTTGTATTCATTACTAAGGAGAGAGGGCAAATTGCCTAGGCTCTTAGCATTGGTTGAGCAGCGAGGAGGCTGGCGGGGGATGGGGGGGGGGTTATGCATCTAGAGAGAAGAGCCAGGTTTTCAGGCCTTTGCGGAAAGACCAGAGTGAAGATTACGCCCTTGTGTGATGTGGACTGTACTGTCTGTGCCCAGGCAGCCGTCACTTGGCTCTCCTCGATACGGGATTACGCATAATTCATTGCAGTAGTTGCAAAGCAATGATTGATCAAGAAGCATTTTGAATGTGCGTATGCTTGAGGTTCTATGTGATTCTGTTGAAGACATTTTCAGCGAGGTGATGTATAGCGAAACTAAAATATCGAAACAATCACTGATTTATTTTTATTTGGGGAGGCCCCACATCCCAATCCCACTGTCTCCCTATGTTTTTACCACACCCTACACCCCTCCCCACCCATTTTAACCTCTTACCCCACCCCCATATATATATTTTTTAAATGATTCGATGTTTTTTTGATATTATAGTTTCGTTATAAATTACTTCTCTGAAAATGTTTCTGATAAAATCACTGGATATCATACTAGACATTCTATAGTATTCATTCCAACACCGACTTCATCACCATCGGTACATACTGATCCAGCGGGTGCGCGTATTGATGATGATGATTGGTTATTTATAATGCGCTCAATACCCAGAGGTTTCTAAGCGCAGACCCGGGGATTGAATCTGTGGGGCTGTGCATTGTCCTGCTTCCAAGATGAGCGCATTGCCCCTGAGCTATCCTACCGAGACTAGTTGCTGAATTTCACTTCATTATCATAGGATTTCTTATCTACAAGATCTAAAACCAGAAGAAAGCCCAAATTGAATACAAATGATTTTTCTGGCTATCCTGGGCTTTGTCCATTATGTATACAGCTCACTATATGTTTTACGTTTGTAGAGCACTCTGAGCCCTTGAGAATATACGCGCTGGTTAAGATGGGAGAAGTTAGTGGTTATAAGGTTCAATGACCATTGTCCGTTAGGTCCTTAAAGGTAGTTGGCCCAGAACAAACCCCTGGAGGGGCCCTGAGAGAAGAGCAGGGTCGTGAGGTGTTTGTGGAATGCCCAGTAGGATTGTTCTGATCTTAGTGCTCGAGGTAACAAGTTCCAGTTCTTGGTGGCGATGACCGGGAAGCTTGTCCCTCCGGCTCTTGTCAGTCTGATTCTTGGCCTCTAAGGTATCTAAAAAGACACTTACATTTGTTTAAACTGCGCAACCTGACAGTGGTCACTCACCTCCATTTCATTTACTGCTCGCGATGCTTTGTTTTTAATATGAGCCTTTAACGGTTTTTGCTGTAGTGATACGAAACCTAAATATACATCTTCGCCGCCAAGTACAACACAAGTACTGTTTGCTGGGTTTGCCGTGAGCCTTGATCCAACTTTGCCCGGGGGAAGTCTGAGGCTTTGACACTGCTCTGCCTGACATTATAGGAAGAAGGTACCATTTCCTTGTTGGAAATCCCGCCCCCTGCCTTGGTAACGCCTCTTCCTGGGTCTTTAAAATCTTACCTCCCAGCGCACCGCCAAGTACAACACAAGTACTGTTTGCTGGGTTTGCCTTGAGCCTTGATCCAACTTCGACCGGAGGAAGTCTGAGGCTGTGACACTGCTCTGCCTGACATTACAGGAAGAAGGTGATTCAACACGGGTATTCTCTTATAACTTTCAACCACAAGCAGCGTACTAGATGTTGTTACAGAGCGGACTTTAACTACTGTGTGATTAAGACTAGTGCACTGTGTGTGATAACATACGAGTGTGCCCAACCTTCCATTGATTGCTGAATATAATTAATACTGTGTGCCCAACTTCTCACTGAGTCTGTGAAAAACACGTTCTCTTGTGTTACTGAAAGTAACGTTACATGACTTGTCATCACGCCAAAAGTTAAAAACACTCTTTATTTTTTTTTGTTTAAGGTACTATTTCCTTGTTGGAAATCCCACCCCCTGCCTCGGTAACGCCTCTTCCTGGGTCTTTAAAATCTTACCTCCCAGCGCACCGCGCGCGCACCGCCAAGTACAACACAAGTACTGTTTGCTGTTCGCGGGGCGCGGGGCTGTTGAGTCACCCTCCTATGGTCAGCAAAGGTTAATACAGTATTTAAACTTGGTGCTGTCTTTTGCACACTATAGCACCCATTATCACTTATATATATTAAGTGTCTCCAAGTGTATTTTCTCACTCTGGATAAGAGGACAGCTATAATTCCACTGCTGCTGGCCTATATGTGGGGTGGGTGCACGCTTGGCCAATTCAGGGCTTTACTTTATCTAGTGATTAATAGGCTGGTGCTTACCTTGAAGTCTCTGGTAACTCTGAGTGTGGGTTTGACAGTATGGTAAAAAAAAACTGCGTAATGGGAAAAGGTGTCTAAACGGGTCTCCTTCCATGTTAAACGAGGGGAATATGTCAGACGATGAAGTCGTACAGGTATCCATAAATCATACCAAAAAAAAAGGGAGATGTGCTCGCAAATTATCTAGTGAAACTGAATCTGTTTCATATGCTCCTATATTGAATACAGATTTATCAGAGCTGGAGCACTCAAAAAATGTAACAACTTTAAATACAAACAAAATTGATACTACAGCACAAATTCATAGCGAGAGCAATGAGGGTCTTACTTATCCAACAAACCCTATATGTAACATACCCATCACTGATAGCTCGCTACTGGGTGCAGTTTCTGATGGCTATGCTATACCTAGTGTGGACACCTCACTGGTTGCACCAGCGGTTCTTGCTGAACTGCACAGCAGAACACGCTTATCAAATGGGCCATCAATCCCAGCGGCTAGCTCGCGTGGCTTTAGGGAACAAGTCCATTTCCATGCAACTATTGCGGCAAACTTGAACCAACTAAAGGAAACAAGAAAGAAGGAGACATGGTGGGACACTAAAGAGTCAAAACAAAATGCTAGCTCACCTGCCCATGAGTCACGGTGTAACCCAACCGATGTAATCTATCCTCACTCACCTGTGTTAGGATCTGACCTATGTCCACCTAAACGGATCTCTGACATACCACGGCAACCAAATTCATCTTTACCACTATACCCTCTTGAAGAGACCTTAATTGATCTCAATCAACAGGAATTACAGAACATTCTGGTATTAGCAAGGATTCTGAATTTGCTGGATAAAGGACATGAATACACACACGGGGCAATTGGCGCCCTGAGCCTAGCAACCTCAGAAATCAATTCTAGATTGAACAAAATAGAGGGTTTTCTGATGGCTCAAGAAAAATGTCACACTTTCTGGGCAGACAAATTTGTTAGTGGGAGGCCACTGCATGACAATAAGTTAGCGGAGCCTGTAGCGGTCTCAAATGTGAATACTGTGCCTCTGTCGAGTTCGCAGGCCACGCAAACTATTTCTTGGGGGAAAGCTGATATCATAGAAACAACCCCACGGGTGAGTGTGAATGAGCAAAATACGAACCAGCTTCCCTCATATGCAGAAATTGCTAAATTACAACATGAAAGAATTTTGGTGCTAGAAAAAATATTGTTGGCTGCAAACTTGGTAACCATGGAGTTGATGGATAGTCAACTAGACAGAGTTGATGTATTGAAAACTCCTGCTTTGAAAATCTCTCCCGACAGTCCTACGGCCCTAACGGATTTGATTGACCTAAATGAGGATCCCAATCTGAAAGGTCCAGTTCCCATTGAAGCCCTGACGGAAGTTGGCAATGAAAATCATTCAACCTTTTTTATGTCGCGCAAAGCAAAAAAACTTTACGCAAGAGCATTAAAGAGGAAGACTAATACAAGTGCCCAATATGCCAGCACACAATTGGGGTGTAAAACTACAAATAATAACAACAAAAAAACAAAAAAAAACAGGATATGCATATAAACATACAGAAAAAGAAAAATGATGACATGAAAGCAAAGGATGAAACAATTATTGATTCAACGCAACTTAACATTGAAAGTCAAGCTCTTTTGGGCATTGATGAGAGTAATAAAAATGAGAACTCATCAACAATCCTATCAAAGGGGCTGAATAAGGAAATAATTCAGGAAGAAGTAGCAGATACTATTGAACAAATCAAAGAGAATGGTATAACACCGACCCCTCTCTTGATACAAACACAGTTACAAAGGTTCTTTGAAAAAATGGATAAGAAAATATCATCTTTATCTCAACAGCCACAAGGCCCTGTAACTAACACTGATGGTTCTACTTCTCTGACTAATGAATCAAAGGGCAGCGTGATCACCCAAGGGCGAAGTGTTGATAACGAAAAGGTACACCCACAGGGACCTGGGGATGTTAAATCACTCAGGTCGCCTGTTTGCCAAAATGTGTGCGAAAAAGAGCACTTTACCAATGCTTAATCTGTATCTGATGGACAGGGAGTCGAGAGAACCCCAAATTATAAAGAAGTTTCACCTGAAATGAAACTGGTTATGGGTTGGACGGTAGACTCGACAAAAAATGGTAGACTCGACTAAAGTCGATAAACCTAACTTAAACCGTGCCTCATTAAGGAGAGTGTTCCATCAAATACCAGCCCTGCGTAACTTGGTGTCTAACGACATAGACTGGATCAGACTCCCTTATGTCCCTAATTAGGATGCTCTGCAAATACCAATCTACAATAATTGCCTCATTAATTTGGAAATATGAAAAAGATTTTCAGACTCTTGGGTATGATCTGTCTTTGTATTACTCGATGGAAGATGCGACATGTTTTGTTGAACATCATGCCCCATCGACTCAAAGTGATGCCGGTACAAATTTACGAGACACTCAGTTTGCAAGTATGCATGAAAAAATACGAATACAATCAGAATCAGTTGCACAAATTGTAACACGCCTTGCCTGGCTGGAACCTCTAATGAAAACACTGCCAGACAAGGAAAAGTCATAAAATAACATACTGGTCATAAACTCATGGAATTGCTGTGGGTTTAAGAATCTAAAACTATGGTTTCAGCAGATTCAATATGATAACTTACCGGCTGTAATCATAGTGCAAGAAACCATGGCACTTCAGAACATTTACTTAGAAGGCTATATACGGCCTTCTGTGCCCATGCTGTGAAAGGTACATTTGGGCGTCCATCCGGGGGGCTGGCTATATTTGTGAAACACAGTTATAGTGTTAAGACTCGTCAAGTGTATACTTCCACAGACATTCTTGCCATTGAACTTTCCTCAAGTGCTCAAATGTATTCATATATACTAATCATTTCAATATACTGGAATCCGACTGTAATGCCGGTAGACAGCATGATTGACAAACTAAATAATGTTATTACAGATGCTGTTGTAAACTTTCCAAACATGCAGATCATCATAGGTGGTGATTTTAATTCAAATCTCATTACAACGACTGTTGGCCCTGAAATATCAAATTATCTATATGCTACATCGGCATATGAAAGAGGTCAGTTAAGGTTAGATTACTTTGAACAGTGGGATATGCAAGTAATATCTTTTGCCCTTAAAGCGCCATTGCACACATGGTCTCGTGGATCTAAAACCTCCACGATTGACTACATTGTGATTTCTGGCCCCCTAGCTAATACGGCAACCGTATGTAATATCATATATTCCCACCTCAGTGATCATGGCATTTTGGAATATTGTCTTGAATGTAATCTTCCAGTATATAACTCTATACCTACCTTGACTTTATCAGAAGAAGATCGGAAGGCAATATCCATTAGATGTAACACTAGCCTATATAGGCAATTGAACTACCTAGTGAATAGAGACATGGTTAAAACAAATGCTCAAATGATGTCTACATGTGATCTTAAGGCTTGTGATATAAAGAATGATGTTATGATACGGGGACATGTTGAAGCACCAGCAAAGCAAAAAATATCTGAACAACCGAATACTTACAGTGGTACCGATAATGCTGCAATTTCCCTTCGGAAAAAACAAAAAAATAGCGAAATACGCAATCTGCTGAAGTATGCTAACGGCAGTATGTCATATCCCAATGAAAAAAGAAAAATTCTGATAAGATAGAAAAATTATCTTGAACTACTGAAGTTCGACAAATATATCAAAGCCAATCAAAAAATGATTCACAATCTCATGGATAAAAACACTAGAGAGGTTTGTGCGACATTGAAAGATCCGCTGTCGAAAGGTATCCCCACATTATGTTCGGCTGTGAGCGGCAAAGATTGGATTGAATTATATCAGAAAAAATATGCCCTGCCACAGAAATTCAGTAATTCCGAAACTGTAGTCTCTATGACAGAGCTGCCAACACAATGTCCATGGGGCTTAGATGATATTGTACAGATTATAATAAAATTGAAATCCTCTAAGGCTGCTGGGCCGGATGGCATCCCTCCGTGGGTCGTAAAAGATGACCCGAAGTTATGGGCAGCAATTATACTAAGGCGCTTGGAATCTGTATTTCAATCCAAAACTGTACTATCATCATGGCTATCTGCCTTTGTAATACCAATACATAAAAAGGGTCCTCTAAATGACCAGGATAATTTTAGACCTATAGCCCTGATTGATGAATACGCAAAGATCTTTGCTGCGTTCATTCTAAGAGACCTAAATGACTTCATTGCCAAACAGAAAATTTGTTCACGATACCAAACAGGTTTTCTTAAAGGAATGGGGACGCAGTTAAATGCTACCATGTTGACACACGTTATAAAACTTACTAGGCAGAAAGATCATGGTCCGATCTATATGGCCCTCTTGGACATATCTGGGGCATTTGATTCAGTGATAAGACAACTATTGTGGCAAAGAATGCAAGTACTATCGATACCATCATATCTTATAGCAATGATAGTACTATTACACACCAATGCAAATTACAGGATAAAACTTGACAATAATGGAACCCTGACTCCTGTGATTCCCACCCACAAAGGAGTAAAACAGGGATGTAACCTAGCAGCTACTCTCTTCAATCTGTATCTAACTGAAATAGGTAGCCTATGGCCAAGTAGCAATTCCTTTGCAGTCAAAATGGGTGAATTGCGCTTAGATTGGTTATCATTTGCTGACGATCTTATACTATTCGATCTAACGCCGTTTGGACTGCAAAACAAACTGGTTTCCCTAATTGACTTCTGTGAGAATCATAACTTGAAGCTGAATTCAAAAAATCGAATATTTTGATCTTCACAAATAAGAGAAAGCTAATTCGTTATCAATGAAACATCAAAGGGATGATCATTCCACGAGCACTGGGTATGATATACTTACGGTACAATTTAACCAACTTGGATTCCATCGACAAATGGCAGATAGAAATTGCGACTAAATCCTTGCCATTGATTGCACAAATTAAACTTATATACTTAAAGGTTTGTCAATTCTCACTGATTCCGTTGATCGAATTTTACATTCTGAAAGTTGAAGCCATCATTATTTATGGCTTAGATTTGTGTTCCCTTGGAATTGGCTTAGCCTTGAATAAAATCCAAGGCAAAATATGGAAAAAAGTATTGCATCTATCGCCATCTTTGCCAAACGCCATAATTATTCACGAACTGGGGCTTACTTCTCTTGCTACGAAATATCTATGGCGGAAAATGGCTAACTATGCAAAAATATTAGACCCTGCGCCAAATTCATTATATGAAGGTCTGCTAAAAATGCTAAGACAGGGTTATCCAAAATCTGTTCATGTTGCTGGTCAATGGTGCGTAAACACCCTAGAAATTATTGCAATGGATACTGATGATCTAATTAAATGGCCACAACTCGTGAAGAAGAAATTACTGCAATATGACTGGGCACTCACATCTGATAAAATTGGGGCTTATACAGCGTATAAAGGAATACGTAAAATTCCGACACAAACAAAAACCATTGCTCCCCTATATCAGACAGATTCCCTGTCAGAAGATACGCATCTTATACATGCGCTTTAAATTTAACCTAATATCTACATTAGAGCGTACAAAAAGCTGGGTGGGTAATGCTCTACTATCTGAAGATTGTAGATTTTGTAAAACCCAGGCAAACAAATCTTTGAAACATCTTGTGCTATATTGTGCGCATTTTTCAAAGGAAAGGTTAAAATACATTGGGAAATATGTGGATGAACCTGTTACTTACAAACTGGAACTGTTGTGGACACAATGTATGTGGGGATATAGGCAATCGCTGATTATTGATTTATGTCATCTTCTATCTGTGATTGATTTGAATATTGGAAACCTCAAAATCTGAATTGGCTACAATGAATGTATATGAAGTGAACAAATGAATTAATAGGTCTTTGTCTTCGATATTGTTATTTTTAAGTGGCACTGCTATTATTCTGACCTATGTTCATATGATGTATTTTGTTGTTTTTTTATGTTATTGTCTTTGCTGTTTATGTTGTCTTTTATTTATTTTATTTTTTATCTTCTCTTCCTTTCATTTGTATTTTTTATAAACTGTTTTTAAATTGTGTTGTAAAGATATTTTATATCGTAAAACAACAATAATAATAAAAAAAATGTTATTGAACATCTTCAAATTAGGGTTATACAAAACATACTAATCAGTGATGTTAAACCACAATCCACTTGCAAAGCACCCTGCTAGTCTATTCCTCCGCTCTCTGGTTTTGCCCTAAAGTACAGAGTTTCTGATCCAAGCACTCTCCTCTTGCTCAATAAACACAATACAATACAATGCAATAAATACTGTGTGGATATTGTGGTTCTTGGCTTGTCCCCCTTGTTTAATAGATACAATTGATGGGTTGATGGTCCTGTGGGCTTTTCAGAAAACCAAGTCATAATCCTGATATCCTCGCTTGGAAGTATAGGTTTCCTGTTTACATTTCAGTGCAGCAAATGGACACCACGGTATCTGGCATGGAAAAGGAAGACGTTTGTTTTGGCCTAAAAAGATAATCTTAAAAAACTTCCTAAACCCACTTTTCAGAAGCCAACTGTATTTTAACTGGCACTGGTGGAAGTCTGCTTGGCGCCGGTTCATCATTCCCTGAAACCTTTTCAGTTGTTCTTTCTTTCATTCTTCAATCTCAGAGCAGGTATGGAAGCTGCTAAAGCAATCCTGCTTGACTAACTATCTCACCTTCACTCACACTTGGACTAGCCCTGCGGGCAAGCAGTTTGCATGCCACACTTGCTCCCGGAGTTGTACTGAGCCCTTGGCTAGTGGACCAATGGCAAAATAGGGCCCTGATAGTCTTCGTGAGCACTCTTACAAATCTCTTGTTTCATGTTGCCACGCGGGGTTCAACGTTTCTACTAGGTAGAGACTTCTAGCTCCACAAAAGGCTGCAATCTGCAATTTCCCTAAAATGAACCCAACCAATTCTTACAAAAGGTGCCTCTGACAAGATGGTAGTTTTGTACTTCTCGTTTGATCGATGGGAAATAAGTAGTCCTGCGGGGAACCCTCAGAATTGTAATGCTGTCTACCCTTCTGCGCGGGAGGAAAGCTGTGTGGCAACGCGCAGGTTTTGGAAGCAAGACCACGCTGAGCAAACACAGGTTTGAATCCCGGATCCGGCCTTGAAAAAACAGAGCGTTTAATAAATAAGCTGTACTTCCACAATTCAATGAAACTAGCGCCTAGATACCTACAGGTTACATGCGCTGCAAATAAAATAAAAAATAAAGTCATAGACAAAAGATATCTGCTGCTTCCAGGATTTTCAGTGTCCTTAGTGGGTCAGGTTATTAAGAAAGCCTAAGAGTTGGTCTTCCTTAATTTAGCAAAATAAGGACCCAGACTTTTCCATTTTAGTAGAGCCTGGCATTCCTTGCAGTCATTGAATTATGGAATGGGCCTCATTACGACCCTGGCGGTAAGGGGTTAGCGCCATCGTTAGCTGCGCCGACCCCTTACCGCCAATCACGAGTTCCCTTTCCGCCATGGCGGATTTTACACCTGCTTCTAGCGGGTGTAAAAATCCATGGCGGTAAGGGAACTTGGTGTTAATTACGCCACCGTAATTTACGGTGGCGTAATTAACGCCTTCCCCACTCCCATTATGCCCTATGGGGCAAAAATGGGAATGGGGAAGGGTAAATGGGGATTGGGGATTTACCGCCCCGCCAAGGTCGGAATGGGGCGGTAAATCCCCTTACCGCCATGGTGTTAACGTAGTTAGCACCATGGCGGTAAAGTCACGGCCCTGGCGGTAACTTTCCGCCAGGGTCGTAATGAGGCAATGTGTCCAAGACAGGTGAGCGTACACAGAAAGCATGCCGGAGGAAGTGCTTAAAAGTGTCCCATTCTACAACGTGGGGTTTAATGAGAAGAGGAATCGCAACTGTAACTAAAGTTCACATGAAGCATGTGATGTGGTTCCCCACACACAGGTTAACGTGATTTGTATTCGAGCACACACTCCCATGCTTAAGCTCTACCCTAGCAAGGCTCATGCTACTGTGAAATTGGCACTCCACATGTAGGCGTGGAGGTCTTCTGCTGCCTGGAGTACTGATACCTCAAGGAACTGTCCTGATCAACTCATTACAATGAAACCCAGCTTGGTTCAGCCAGTCAGCCTAGCTGTTATGATCGCTTCACCTTGGCAGCTGTGTCGGGAATGTCATTGATTATAAAATGAAGCACATCCACGTTGACATCAATCCAAAATTAATTCCAATCTGAAAACCCAATTTAAAGCCAATCTAATAATGTGTGTACACCACTGTACGCCATGGATGTCTTGACCTCTGGAATAAATGGAGACACCTGCTATTTGGAGCCCTGTCTATTTGGCCTCATTGTTGAAATTTTACATTATTTGGCAGTAATCATCAACAGGTCACATTTCACTTAATAATAATAGTGTATGTAAATATGTGCCATGAAAGCCCTTTGGATAAAAGCGCTATATAAATATTAAATTATTATTATTAAATATCAAATTATTATACTTGCGTGGTCCCAGTGCTTATGAAAGGTCTTCATTAAATGCCTTGTTAGAAGCTGATATTGATCTCCTTGCCAACCATCTTATGTCGGAAACTTTTATATTTGCAGAATATTCTGAAATGTGTCATCTTTACGGAGCTGGAAAAAGCTTGGAATAGGTTGTCTTGATCAATGTCTTGCAATCTGGTTTAAGAGGCAGTCACACCCCAATGCCTGACAGGGTCTGCATGGGGAGTGAACCACTAGCAGCCATGATAAGCGACAGCTGTTGTCATCAGTGGCTGGCACCAGTAGCTGTGTGTTCTTGGCCCATCTTCGGGGACTGGCGTGTATGTGGGAATCTCTCTTGAATAACACCTGCTTCTTGTAGGGCAGAAACCATCAGGAGAGAACGGTGGGTCCCGTCCAGTATGGATACCATCAGGGATAAATGCTCTCCACTCTACTCGTAATGTACATATCAGTCCGCTGGATGACAGAATCCGAAGAGCGCTGCAGGTCAGGCCTGTGGTTGAAAAGGACATGCAAGTTTGTCTCATTTCAAAGAACCTCTGTGGTAGCCATGGAGTCCCTGGCGCCATTTAGATGGAGAGAGGTTAGCAGACATTAAACGCGAAGACTTAAGTAATAAGCCCCGAGCCGCGGGAGCATTACAGAGTTGGGTAAATCCCTGGTGCCAATATTTATAGGCCCGAGCGAAGCCGTAAGACCGGGGTAATAATAGCAGATTTTTTCTGTTCTGAAACGCTACAGCGTTTCGGAACAGAAAACAAATTGTTTTAAATATGGCCGTCGGGGAAGGGAAAACTGAGTCCGTTTTCCCTTTCCATGGCAGCCATGGAAAAAGGTAAACAAACAAAATGGCCTCCAAAAAATGTTTTAAATATGGCTGTCGGGGAAGGGAAAACTGAGTCCCTTCCCCCTTTCCATGGAGGCCATTCAAAAAAATAGAAAAAAAAGTGCACTAAAAAAATTACCACCATGGAAAGGAAGAAAGAACTACGTGTAGTCCCTTCTTCCTTTCCATTATGGCCTGTCGGGTATCGGGAGCGGACGTGCTGGAGAGAGAAGTGTTGCCAGCACGTGTGCTCCCGAAATTGACCAAAAAGAAGGTAAGTGGGGTTGGGAGGGCTGGAGGGGATTGTTTAAATTGGCACGGGGTCAGGGGGAAGGTAAACACTTACCTCGATCCCCGGCGGGGAAGATGGCAACCTCCAGCCATGTGGTGGCTCGGAGCAGGGATTATCCCATTCCGAGCCTCCTCATTGCTGAGTGGCTGTCAACCCCCCGGCCCCGCCTTGGACGTGAAGAAGATTCCAGGGATTCTCGGTCGGGTAAAGCCCCGGCGAGGGCCAATCAGAATGTTTGATGAATCCTGATTGACCCTCGCCGGGTACTAATTGGAATTATGGACTGGGGATTCTGCGAAATGCCTTAGATTGGGGGAGTGTAAACAAAGGGCCTGCAACCCCTCCAAGTAACCCACGTGGGTAATCTGCATCCTTCTTGTTTGCAACCTGTTCATGTTTCCACACGTGTCCTCAGTAGTTAAGCATGGGTATTTCGTTCAAATGACACTCCGAACTATTCATTCTTTTGTGTCTAAGCCCTTCGACCACAGGAATGCTCTCTAGGCAGTGGTAACTATGCGTCTAACATGGAAGTTTCAAATAATAAAACATGATGGGGGGTGGAAAATGTTGAATTCATCATAACCCCTGGCATTGCTCGGGGCAACCTAACTGTGCACCGTTACAGAAGCGGGGCAGCCAGATGCAAGCAGTCTTGCTCCGTACACTAATGGGGCCAGTCCTGCGTGATCTGGTAGGCCACGTCTTGCAACCGCAGACATGTTTCAACCTTGGTCAGCCTCAGCAGCGTGGCATCAGCTCAGGTCCCTATGGTGCAAACCTGAACCTACCCTGCCTCTCACCGGGAGACCAACTACAACACGAAAGTGATGAATGGAAGACGTTTTATTAAACATAACCACTATTATTGCCCTAAGCAACCTTCATTGCCATCGTGTATTTGTACCTGTCTGTGCTATTAGAGACTGGGACCAGCCACATGCATTTTAGTTTCGATCCTTCTACCAAAGGGTGCAAACCACTCAAAATGCAAGATCATGTCTCCCTGGCATCAAAACACAAGCACCGCAAACATGTTTCGGCCCATGGAGCAGCAAGCATAGGCTCTACTAAATAGTGTTGGTTTCAAAGATGACTTTAAAGGGGTGGTTATTAGCCAAGGAACTGCCACAAATATGCTACATTCTAAAGAAATTGTGTAAAATAGATACGTATTAAAGACACTGTAAATCGATTTTCTGGGATTTGTTATCACCCATGGGCGTAATATTAGGGAGGGCGGGGGGGGGGAGACAAGGTTGTTTGTCCCCCACTCAACTTTTGTGCCACACTATTTTGTCCCACTCATTTGGCAGGGGCCCCTTTCATTTAGATGTCATTCCCGCCTTCCCCCCAACATTTTCAGCAAACTTACTCCACTGTGATCTCCCACCTAGTTTGTGGCTTGAATGACATTGTGTAGCTTTTCCGTCAAATCCTACTTGGCAGACTTGGGAACTTATTAAATACAGCTTTAAAGTGGAGTTGACATCTCCTGGGCTTCCCTTGGATATCAAGGAAAGGAGGAAGCTGTATAGAAGTATGTTTCCCCCAAATAAAGCTGTGACATCTTATATATTACTGTTTGATGACAGGATGCAAACACCGGCCAGGAAGATAGCTCACAGGCAAAGTGCTCGCCTTGGACACGGAGCACCGCAGGTTCGATTCCCGGGTCCTCGCTTAGAAACCTCTGGGTGTTTAGCGTGTTCCGGGGCAGTAGCAGAAAAGGCATGCTATCTAATCTTTTAACCAACATATGTTTGACTAGCACTTTAAAAACAAATCTTGAATGTTCCACGGAGGTAGAAAAATGAAGGTCTTGTAATTATAGCAAGCAAGTGGGCGTTCGGCTGTGGAGTTAATCGAAAGCTTACGTCTTACCCCATTATTCCCGGAGCACTCGTCTGCCCACACTTTGCCGCCTTTTTCCTCATCCTCTGTCATTACATGGCTTTGTTTGCTGTGTGCATCCTCCTCGCAGTGGCATTTTTTGGGGAGTCCGGGTGCGTAGGGGAGAGGTGGGTCGGGAGGCTGATGCACAGTCCTGTTGGCAGCGGCCCGCGTTCCACTTGGAGATTCACACCGCGCCCCCCCCCCACCCCCAACCACGATGTGCTCCTTCTGCCAACCCTGCCCCACCCCCCACGCCATGAATAATAGAGCCATTTTCAGACAGGCTTTTGCATTTTGTAAGTAGCAGGGGGTACAATAATTCATCTCCCACTTTAGAGTGTGGTGCATAAGGAAACACACAGCAGTGATCTCTTTCGCGGTGTCCGGCTTGCTGAAGGCTGTGATGCATAATGTAAGAGCGGAGAGGAGCGGCGCGTGCACAAGGGTGTGGAAACTAGAGTCAAATTAGCAGAAAATGCTGCCATTAAAAACATATTAGGACAATGGCATTGTGTAGAAGCGTGATGGTGGGTAAAGCCAGCCTGGTGAGGCTGTGGTGTGAGTATGGCTTTGTCACCTGCTCGTTCATGGTGCATATCCCGCGGCATTGTGTCCCATAGTCCCATGTACAATCGAGAGGCG
Organism: Ambystoma mexicanum; assembly: GCF_040938575.1. Classification (NCBI taxonomy): domain Eukaryota; kingdom Metazoa; phylum Chordata; class Amphibia; order Caudata; family Ambystomatidae; genus Ambystoma; species Ambystoma mexicanum. The sequence continues at coordinate 209,718,699 of NC_090940.1, forward strand.
ATACAGTTGGGAGAGTCTTTGAAATGTCAGTGGACAGGCAGAAGCCTTTAACCCCCGCATCCCCTATCCATCTTTGGCTGCAGCACTCACCTGACTTTGATGGCCAGACAGTTGCTGCCTTTTTCCAGGGGCTGCTTCCTACGGCGAACATCTTTTTCTCGAAACTCTAAGCCCCTCTGTGGATCAGGAAATTTATTTTTTGTTGTTATTTTTATTGTGGTTTTCTTCCTGTGCTGACAAGTTTGGTTTCAGATTCAGTTTGAATAGGGCTTCTGTTTCTCTCCTATCCCCCTGCAATCTCTTGTCACTCCCAATTCATTTTCTACTGCCCCACCATTCGCCTAGCATCCGCTGGCAGGTCAAGTGTTGGGTGTCGCATTTCTGTTTGACAAGAAAATTCACAGTCCATTCCCTGTTTGTTCCTCATTCTGTTTCCCTTGCTCCGGTCCAGGTTTTTTTGGTTGCTTCCAAGTGCCTTCTGGGAGTTATCGCCCTAAAACAGAGGTTTGAAGAGGGCTTCTGTTTCTCTCCTATCCCCCTGCAATCTCTCCTCAATCCCAGTTCTTGTTCTGCTGCCCCATTATTCGCCTAGGATCAGTTGGCAGGTCAAGTGTTTGGTGTCGCATTTCTGTTTGACAAGAAAATTCCCAGTTCATTCCCTGTTTGTTCCTCATTCTGTTCTCCTTGCTCTGGTGATGGTTTTCTTGGTTGCTCCCAAGTGCCTTCTGAGACTTGTTGCCCTAAAACAGCAAATAGAGAATGCTGGCAAAGTGTGTTAGTGGGTTCTGTGGGGTGAAATAGAGCCCATGAATGCCAGAAATAAAGATGCCAGAGTGATTTGGAAAGTCCCATTGAAGTATATTTTTTTATTTTATTTTTATTTCATCAATTAGTTTCCAAAAAAACTTTAAATGCACAAGTATACAAAAAGGAAAAGTCGATAATAAAGAAAAGAAAAAAGATGAAAAGTGAACCAACTCTAAAGGGGAGAAAAAAATTAAAAAAGAAAGATAAACAAATCGCCATTATTCAGACAAAGCAGTATTAGGGAACGAAGGCACTGGACCACTGTGTACAGAATTAAATTCATAGGCCATAGAAGAACTAGGTGTCCAAAGTTAAAAAGATTTCTCTCACAAAGTTCAACAGTGCCAAAGTCAGAGAAACTTTATCTCCCCATCTTAAAATAGACCACCTCTCTAGAGGCGGTTTAAGTTTAAAATTCTAAAAATGTTTTGCCAACCATTTGTCTCTAAGAAGTGTTAATGAAGTACAACTCATTATCAGATGGTATAACGTTTCAGTCTCCTGACCACAGCAACGGCATAACAGGGTCCGATCATCCCTGTTTTTGGTCCTTCTTCCCGTAACTTGTCTTGTGGGGTAGAGGTTCAGGCGGAATCTCAGGAATTTATGCCTTTCTTTGGGAGAAGGGAATCTGTCTAAGTAGGGAAGCACTGTACCTCTGCAGTAAAGATCTTCCCGAACCAAGGACAGGGACTTGAATGAATTGAGCTTGTCCTGGGTCGAGATCCAATCCCAGTCGAGGAGTTTTCTCATTGAAGTATAAGGCCAGCACAAAAATGGTGATGTCAGACATGAGGCCTATTGAACCAAAAAAAGGCCTAACTCTCAAGAGACAGAAAGTGGGCTTAAATCTCATGTGGCTGACAATGCTGTTTTACTAAATCCACGGAGAGCTGCACTTTGCAGTGTGTACATTATCTTCAATATAATACCAGATTCTGCTTAGGTCATCTCAAGTAAAACCGAGATAATTGCAACTATGAGAAATAAAAGAACTTCCTTTTTCCTCATCCAAATGACAGTATGCTAAGAGAAGTGCTCACTAGACTTTCAGAGTTTGAACATGGTTTTCTCATATAACTGCCCTATACATATGGACAATCCAGAAGTGATATTCATGTATTTTGCAACTGTGAGATTAAAGAAGTACATTACACATGGATATAAGGCCCAGGTGCCTTATAAAATGTCATGTAAAATCTATTGTGTTTGAGTTTAAAAGCCATTGCTTGCCGAATTTCACATGCAGCCGGTCATTTCTCCTAAAGATGAAGATTAACCTCCAAGACCTTTCCTCGGCTGATCCTGGAGAGGGAGGTCTAGTTGTCAACCATCAATCAGGGCCATTGCTTAAAAATATAGAAAGAAATACACTGCCTAGATTTAAACTACAGTGGAAACAGATAAGGCCATGCCAGTGCCAATTACATAGACATTACCGCTTTTGATAACAAAAGAAATGTGTTAATCGCTAAATCATTTTGAAGGTGCTGGCCTGTAGCTGTGTATCATCTGCATTTTGTCCTACTCATAAAATCCCTGAAGGTGAGCAGTTCCATTCAGCAATGGGCCAGAATTCTGGGAGGGGCTGGGCTAAGGCCCTATTAGCGAATGGTGATGCATGTCATTTGTTACGCTAGCACAATTCATCTTCATCTAATTTTTGTGACGTGAATTTGGCGTGCTTCTCTGAAAGAAGGGTTCTGTCACCTAACCATTGAACTGAACATTGAGTGAACATTTCAGAGCACAGTGAACAACCAAAGGGTTATTTCACCACCAACTCCAAACAGATAAACAAGGGGAGCCTGCTCCTTATTTGTGGATGTGTGAATTTCTATGGTTTAGATCCCAAAAAAGCTGTTATTCCCCGACCCAGTGGATAACTTTGCTGAAAATATTTGGGGGGACATGACATCTAAAGGAAAGGGGCCCCCGCCAAATGAGGGGTACAAACTGGCGTACCACAAAAGTTGGGGGGACAAACACCCTTGTTACACCTAAGAATACACCCATGCCCCACCACCAAACCCCCTTAAATAAGCAGTTTTGGTAATACTGCCTGGCAGTACTTTTTGAAAGGTTAACATTACAGCCAATGCCATTACATATCCACTGTGCGCCTGTGGTGTGCACAGACCTGTGGTCCACTAGTACAGTCCTGAACAATCACATCAACAACGTGTCTTCAGGATACCCACACAAAACGCATTTGAATATAATAAATGGGAGTCATTTAGTTAGTGATTGTGATTATAATGGAAACCTGGCACAGTTGGGACTCTTGAGAACCAAACATAAAGACCTCTGCTGTAGATCGCAACAACCACAATCTCCCCTTATGATTAAGCTAGACCATCCACACAAGTCTTACCGGATCCTCCCATGTCACTCCCATTTCCCTCCAAACATGCTGATAGTCCTTCACTCACACTGTGCTTGTCTTTGCACCCTGATACTCCACAAGACTCCATTGCTCTCTAAACATCAACCCTTTTACCATCCATCTACAGCCCTCCTCTTTGCCTCAATCACTGCTGTAAGTCTTCTCCAGTCTTTACATTGCCGTTTTCCATCTCACTCTATGCCAATGGTATTCAAACCTTTTTATGCTGAGCCCCCCCTTGAGTAAAAATGTTGTTGTCGTGCCCCCCACTTAGTAAAAATAATATTGTTGGACCCCCCATATGCCATATTTGCTTATCTTTTCTATTGAAAGCAGTCACCGTACTCCTTTTTAGAAGAGCCGCATATCCACACCGGCCATCCTTTGGGCCCCTCTAAGGGGGCCTGCCCCACAGTTTAAAGACCACTGCTCTATGCTGATCCTCTTTTCACCACAATGATTTTCTCAGAAGCTCTATCAACAAAATGAAGTCCTACATTACAGTTCCTGAGCTCCTTCAGCTTGTGAAATCCTTATGCCGAATTAATAGCTTGTCCAGCTATCACGCCCCAGGCACCTTTCCCCGGACTAACACACAAAAAACCCATATCAAGCGCACAGGTAATAGGTGCTTCCAAGCTGCACTCATTAATACCACAGCTGTGCCGGTTCTCGCCTACCCCACTATCCCACTAACACTAGACCATAACCCCTTTCTTTACAGAGCCATTTATAACAAGGTCAACATTACTGGCAGAAGGGTGCCGTACAGGGCCATTTTACATTACCTTGCCTGCAAATTGCTCCTATTGTACTCTGAAAGCATTTATCTTCTATGCTCATAATGTAGTCCCTCTCTTCGCAACAAAAGGCAACACTCCCCAATCTACATACATATTCTGACTGCACAGAGCTCCTATTTGTGTCACCCCACCCTGATGATCTTGTTCTCACAAGATAACATTTCAGCCACGTTGGTTTTATTTTGTTTATCAGAACCTGGGGTCAGACAAGCCAGCCAATCAGGTTGCTCAGGTCGCAAGCTGAATCCCATGATCCAAGATTGCATTCCGAGCAACCCAAAGGCTGCTCACCCACCCAACCATCTCCCCCCTCCCCTCTGGTCCCTTCCTTCCCCATCCCACTACCATATTTAACTGATTCCTTTGGCGGCTGTGGTTTTGCCACTGCCGCTCTGTGTTCCCACCCGCCATGGAAATGGAAAAGGTCTCTGCATGGAGCCACGCCTTCCATCTCCATGGCGGCCATTTTAGATAAGTATTTTGTGTGAACGACCCCAGGTTTTCGGATTGAAAACCCAGGGTGCTAATAGCAATGGATCGGGTGTTAATGCTATATTAGGGTGGGTGGGAAGGTGTGTATGTCTGTTTGTGTGTGTATTGGGTCTCCAGATGTTTCTGTGTTTTACTGAGTATTTGTAATGTTGCTGAATGTTTTCATTTCGTTTTGTCCCCCTGACCATAGTGGGCATGACTGCATAGGGGGTGTTGTGCTGAGGGGGGAGGGAAGATGTTTTGTGTGTTTTGCAGTATATTTTGTCATTCAGTTTGTCCATCTGTGCATGCTGCACATGTTTGGAAATAATGATACTTATTTAATCTTACAAATAATATCTCGAGTTTAGCTAATCCAATTTTAGAAATCTTTGCAGCACGTACTGCTTCAGCCTCCGGTGTAGGGTTCTGTCCATAATTCCAAAAGTCACAGCAGTCCATTTTGAGATGTTGCGGGCTAACTACATTTTTCCGTCCTTCACGGAAAACCCTGTGCAAAAAACGTTTTTATTCAACAATCATTTTAGGCATAACAATGTTTATTAAACTTCACCAAACCTGGTGGCAGAGGACAGATATATATTCCCTATAAAACCTTGAGTTGAAGGATGGTGTGGTTGCAGAGCAAAACCTAAAAAACACATTCTAAAGTTATGGTCCCTGAAGCATTGCCTAAACCTTTTAATGTTCCCAAGGGGAATTATTTAGTGGCCATTTTTTCTCTTTGTGCCAACACCCATACACCTTTTGATTGTAAGACTAAAGGCATGCAAAAAAAAGTGTACATATATTTTCTAAGGAAAAGTCAAACATATACACACAGTGCACACAATATTGTCAAATGTTGTGCTTCAAATGCAATGATGCACTCATTTAACAAATCACACGCAGATGTGTTGGTACCGTTAAGATGCATCAAATATTGTTTTTACTTCTCAAAATACAAGTCTCATTCATATACACAGTCATCAAGATTGATACATACATGTCGAACACTTTCAAGTTATTAACATTCTCACAGTTGTATACTCCAATTTATAAAACCTTAATTCACCTGCATGTTTTTAGTTATTTTCACATGTTAACCATTAGCACTGTCACATAGTGGACATTGATCGACAACCACGCCAGACCAGAGAATTCGGTTGACAAAGACTTTTATAAATACATGTGTACAGATTAGGCTGAAATAAACACGTAGAGTCTGAATTCAACTGAAAGTTGTCAGGATGGCTATTCTTCAATGTGGGGTAAATCTCTGGGAAATCTTAGCCAAAAGAAAGTGTCTCTCAGATGGTGTCACTTCTCCCCAGAGGGGAGCCCCTTTCCATGAGGCTAGGGAGGTCAGGCTGCTAACCGATAGTCCCCATAGGGGTGGTAACCTGCTGGACGACCTTGTGGGGAAGGACTTCTCTCCTGGGGACAATGACGTGCATCTGGGAGAAGGTCCCTTTATCTCCACACCCCACAGGGCAAAAACAACACCAACCCCTTCCTTACCTATGGTAAAGTCTGAGACAATGTGTTATTGTACTGTGACAGACAGTCACACGATGATAGTTACTGGGATGAAGATAAACCAATAACGCTACTGCCAAGAATGAAGCATGTTCGACCAGCTGTTGTCCATCAAACTAACAATACGCTAGGGCAGTCCCAGCTACGTATGCTTAACAGTAAAGAAGGACAAGGAGAGCAACCAGAGAGAGAGCAACATCCAGAAGGAGAAGTCGGTGAGCTAGGAGGCCACCAAAAAGCTTGCAAGTTGGAAACAGGGCGTTTGAAGGCTGTGTCAAAGCAGCAGTGCTGAGTGACAAGAGCGAACCAAGGGACGCTAGGAAAGCATCTTGCAGCTGTGACTCAGTGTGGTGTTGGCGTGACCTGTAGTGGGTGGACCGTTTGGTCCAAGAACTATGCCTAGAGTGCCAATACTGGCCTACTGTGGAGCTGTGTAGGCGATTGCATGCGAAATATGAGGAACTGTGGTAGTTGCGTGACCTGTAACGGGTGGATCGTTTGGTCTGAAACCTGTGCCGTGACGTCAAGCGGGCCGAAGAAGAGCAAAAGAAGAGAGAGAAAAAACAAACCCTCAGCCCCTTGTGAAACCGGTGAAGGGTTCCCCCAGGAGAAGGTAACGGGAACAATAGTAAGTCCGGGAGGGGGCCAGGTAAACTTGAGAAGGCAAAACCACATTAGAGAAGTAGATAATTTTGTGAGGCAACTCCCTGGTCAGTTCCATAAGACTGTGGTATTGAAGTGTCAAGAAGGACTCGGTGAGCCTCATTCTCATTCCAGTGGGGGTAAATTGAAGGGCAGTGTTCAAGTCAGTAAGGACAACAATAAATCTTTGGAGAGAACTTAACCAATTGATGAGAAATCTAAAATTACAGTAAGTCAAGAAAGCTTTGAAGAGCCAAGGAGAGCTCGGGAGTCTCTTCCCTCGTCCCGGTGAAAGACAATTTTCAAATCAAGAAAAGCCTAATAAAAGCCGGTTATAAACTAGGAGAAGGCAGCCATTCTCCTACTCTAGTCATATTTCTGAGCACAGTTGTGAAACCTAGACTTGAGAGACATTTACCCAGGAGAAGGGAGTCATTTTCCTGGGCAGGGAGAAGAACTTTTTTGCTCAGTTTAGTAATTTGTGGAAATTGTAATTGAAGAAGCCCAGTAAGCAGAAGCCAGCATCTTTTGGAAGTTGTCTCCAAGAGCATGGAGACATCCCTTCCCCACGCGGTCAAGGTCCACAAATGCCAAAGGTTCCGTACTCTACGGAGAACTTCAGAACCATGAAAGATAACTCATGTTTAGGAGTTGGTCCTTTGTCAAAGTTGATCTTCCTCTTTGCCTGTTATTGTGTCAACACTGGATCACGTCAAGAGTCTGCTCCTCTTCCGCTCCCGCCGCTCTTTTCGACAGAAGGGGACAACATCCTTAAACCCCTTCAAGAAGACACTCTAAAAGAAACAAACAAGGTGTTAGAAAAATGAATAAGAAGAAGAGACGTTCAGGTCAAAATCAAACTCACCAGCTAGGAAAAGGGAGGCATTTTCTTTTTTTGCTTTGAACTTTTGTGTGTCAGTGTTAAGTATAGTTTATTTTAACATCGAGGACTTTCTGACAGACCCAAGTTTTAATTTGGTTGAAGTAGGGAAACCCACCTCTAGAGATCGGGAAAGATATGTTTTTGAATATACAATAAATGTTTATAACCAAAAACATTAAGTCTGGTTAGACTCTTCATTCTATGTCACCACACAGGGAGGTCATGTAAATTTGGGGTCTAATGTCTCCCGGCAAATCCACAAAATAGCTTGTGAGCGCACAGAACATCTTTTAAGGGGTTCCCGCACCCTATTTCCTGCAATTCCCATGGTCTCTTATCTTTAGTTTTAAGTTCCGGGCTTAAGAGGCCTTTCTCCTCTTTTTTCCCCACAGTTCTCTGGGTCTTTTCTTATTAGTTCTCAGTTGCGTGTGTTAGCCCCATGCTTAGAATCTACGGGCAAATGAAGTAAGGAGGCTGTGAAAAGTATCCTTCCAAAAAGCAGGAGCAGGGTTCTCAATATGTCCCTCACGGACTATCTCTCTCTCTCTCTCTGTCTCTCGCTCTCTCTCTCTCTCTCTCTCTCTCTCTCTCTGTCTGTCTCTTGCACTCTCTCTCTCTCCTTCTCTAACTCTCTCTGCAACCCTCTCTCCTCTCTCTCTCTCTCTCTCCGTTCCGCTTCTCCAGCAACCTGCCCATAGTCTGTCTCTTCCCCAATGTCTCACTCCTAGAGATCCTTGCTTCATATTGTCTGTCTTCATGGGTGTAACCTTTTTTATGGACAATGCAAAGGGTCTTGAATTTAATCCTTGCAGTCACTGGGAGCCAATGAAAAGATTTCAGTCCTGGAGGGATACGATCCCAGGGCTTCAGGCCTAGGACAAGTCTTGCAGTCCTGTTCTGGATGAGCTGCAGAGGGCGGAGAGTGGTTGCAGGCAAATTTAGAAAGAGGCTATTGCAGTAGTCCAGCCTAGAGAGAACCAGAGCTCTGGAGACAGTTCCTTCAGGCTGTGGCCCTCAGTTCTTACCACTCTCCTCTCGATCAAGACGACAGCCTCTGAGAGGGCTGAGAGAGAGCAATAGTCACTCATAGTCTCTGGGATGTTTTAATGTCCCCAAAACCTCTTTCTCGGCCCGGGCCATTTCTTGACTGATGCCGAAGCTGTCTAGGTCACGCAATCATTCTTTGTTCTTTTTATTATTATGAGGGTATTGTTGTTGAACGTGAACCTAGTTTAAGGAAGCGGCAAAGCGCTTTACAATCATCGGGGAAGAACACAGTGAAAGAAGCAGAGAAACAGGAAACAAGGAGCTAACAGGGGGGGCCTCCTATACCCCCATACCAGATATGAGCACCTGCTACCCTAGGCCCTCTGACAGGTGCTGGACACTGCACAACTAGTTGGACCCCAGGCTACTTCCCATTTCTCGTCCTGGTTGATCTGAGAAAACAAATCCCTCACTGTGGCCTTGGGCTAAGGTCTCTGTTTCTTATCTCTGGCCCTTGCTCTCTTGCTCTGGCCTCTCCCCCGCCGCCTTATAAAGACCCATGTGGCCCAAATCGTAAAGGCTGTCACCCCCTCTTTTTTCCACACAACACTTGCTCCCTGTTTGTCCTATACCTGGTCTTGGGCACTTTTTGTTCTTTGCTGGCACATTTCTTTGTCTCCCTTTTTCTTCCCTCTCCTTCCTCTCTCCCACCAACTTAATGTTTACCATTAACCTCCTTTCCCTCCTCAATCTCTGCTTCTCTTCCTCCACCTTTCCACATTCTTCCCTTCTCCTTCTGCATCTTCTCCCTCTGTATGTATCTTCTCCCTCTGTATCTTCTTCTTCCGCTCTCTTTAGCTATTTCACCTCCTCTGCCTCTCCCACTATAGATGTGACTGGCTCTTCTTCCTCTTTCGAGATATCTCCTCTTAGATCCTCCACTCGTTCCCTTGCTTCACTCCAGCCTCGCCCTCCTCTCTCCTTTTCCTCCCTACCTCCTACTCTCCTTTCTCTCCCCCTGTTCTGCCCACTCCCTCCTCGCTGTTCCCCTGCATTATACTCTGCACTTTTTCTCTCCAGCACTTCCGCCGCTTGACTCCTCTAGCTCCCACAGCTTCCTCACTGCAGGTCTCCCTGTTTTGTGCTATGTGCATATCTCATTGGGGTCATAAGCAGAAGACCCGCAGGAGCCTTTGCATCTCTTTGCCAAATCAGTGCTAACTGCAGTTTCCCCATGCAGGCCACTGAGCAACTCCACGTACTGAGGTTACAAAGAGGACTTCCCTCGTCTTGGAGTCGGGCAGCTTCCCCCGTCCCTTCACTCCAGGATGGTTCTGCAGCAGGACGTGGTGGCTCCAACTTTCGTCCTGCATGTGAAATGTCCTCTTTTTGGAAAGACCACGTGTTTCCCTATCCTAGACAGGGGTGTGGACAGGGTAGGGCCTGAGTGGGCATGGCCCACCCAAAACCTGTAAATGCCCACTCAGCCGTGTTGTGTGGGCATTTACAGATCTTAATGTCACTGCGGTGGGCCCATCTACATTAGCTTCAGGCCCCACTTGTTAGACAATCCTGGTTACTTCTCTGATCCTAGAAGGACCAACTCGCGGAACCTCATACCTAACGTGTGTTTGTTTTCAGGCTGTTTTCCATACATTATTATTATTGTGTTTATTGAGCGCGGACCTAGCTTCGAGAAGCAATGGAGCGCATTACAGAGGTATACAACAGTACAGGTGCATAAGGTAGTGCTTTTCAGTGGTAACAACAGAACAGATATACAGCGGCGGGCTAGGATACAGAGGGGCACAGAAGAGGAGTACAACTGTATCAGATTGCGGGCAGGATAGGTGGGAGAGGGGTGGGCGGCATCTAGCGAGTCCTGGAGCGAGGGGCGATGTGATGGCCTAGGTGGTGAGGAGGAGAGACTCCTTGAAGAGGTGGGTCTTGAGTTCTTTTCTGAATTGTAGGAGCGTGGGGGCCGGTCTGGTGCTGACAGGGAGGAGGTTCCATAGTCTTGGGGCGTAGGCAGAGAAGGCCTACGCCCTTCTTTGCATATGGCCCTGCAGCTTCCAGAGCCACCTGCACATAGACTTACACACATGGCTCTTCACTTTCCTATGATTGGTTTCTTCTTCTTGGGTCATCGTCTCTTATGGACCTTGCTGGGTATCTCTGGAGGTTGGGGCCTTCATAAGAAAGGAGTCAATGGATGGGGTGGAGGTCCTGGCAGATCCACAGGGGGCCCACCCCTGGAACTAGCATCATATAGTGGGTGAGGTATGCCATCCCTTAAGGTCTCCCAACTCCTTATCCCTGTGCTTATCATAGGTGACCGTGTCATACAACCTTGCCCAGTGCATTCCTTGGGCCATGCCTAGGGCACCGTCAAAACAACCAATGTGGTCAAAAGGTACATTTTTTCACAGTGCATGAGTTTCTGCCATATCCCAGGCACCTCCAAGTTACCGGTTTAGTAAGCTAGCGCCAATGTGCCCACTGCTTATTGGCCGCCTTGCCCAGTTCATGGCATTCGCCATTGCCCAGGGCACCTCCAAGTCACGGAATAAATGCCAGAGGTTGTATTTTTAGAAGACCACTTCAAATGAAGATACATACCTTCCAAGCCACTCGCTGTGTCCACGAGGCACGGCCTGCATCGATGTCTAGAGGACCCAGTGAGTTGCTTAGTGGTCTCAGGGCCAAGTCCAAAGTCCATGATGCCCGAGAAAAGTCCAGAGTGGGGACTTGGAGTTGCCTTCGTCCATGCCAAGGTCAAAGTGGCCACTGAGGAACAGAGCAAGCATGCTTTCACTACGTCCTTATGCCAGGGCAACACTGAAGCAAGCTAAACGGATATGGTTGTTTCTGCTTACCTAAGAGTGAGTGGAGCAAACTAATGACTTCCGTTTGGACTCCAATAAACTGGCGCAGGACTAGGTTATTCCTTTCCACATACCGTCAATCAGTTTGCTGTATTTTTTGCACCAGTCTGGATCTTTAGGTAATGGGCATCTTGGATTTCCATTAGTAGCACCTCCCCCACCACCATATATATGTATATCCCCTTTGTAGAGGGCCAATCACATCCAAAGGTTTGCAAAGCAGCATAATGGGCACATCAAACCGCAGTTGCTGTAGTGCTGCTGTGGATCTTATTTAAGAAGGAAAACCTTTAAACAAGAATATGAATACACATAGGCAATGCCTTATACAGAAGAATTCAAGCTTGGGCACGTTCACTCCAGGACGGATTTCTTGAGATGCTGTTTACTGTTTGCCTTAGAGTCTGTCAGCGGCAGCGAATGGAGCACAATTGTTAGGAATAGTGGTCATTTCAAAACATGTTTCCTTAGTCCCTCCTTCCTCTTAGTATGTTTCGGCATTCGGATTTGCTGGCAGGTGAACATGTTGGGTGTGCTTAGTTGCAATTGGTTGCTTCTTCTGTCACTTTAAAAGCTTAAAGGCACTTAGAAAAACCATAGTGTTAGGGTACCTGTATGTATAGGTGTTGGGGGGGGGGAGGCTCCAGGACATTGACGTGTCCCATCTTCTGCAAATGATAGGGCTTGCAGAGGAAGTGCATGGCCAAGTCCTTGCCATTTAAGTGGTCAATAGAGTCCCCGATGTCCAACGCTTGACAAAACAGTGTGTTTTTGGCTATGCTCTTTTGTTTGATGTGCAGGCCTGTTTTGTGTTAACTGCTTTAATGATTGTTATGAATTGCAATGTCCCGAATCCTATTGCTGTTCTTTAGTCGTTGCATGAAGTTCACGTGACATATGATAGACATAGCCTGTTGGCTTTGGCCATGCTTGTTTTAGGTGCGAGGTTCTTGGCCTAATGGGAACTGATCTACATTGAGAAGTTGAATGAACTTGTGCAGCGGGGAACTGCTTGGGTGTGACTAGCGCCTCTCTCCCCGGGGCATCAGTGCTTTAACCCCGGCAGGCAGGCAGCCCGCAGGTACCAAACGGGCCATGGGCCTACATCTTTCACGTTTTCCCCCGCAAGCAACTAAAACTGCTTTGTAAACGTGCATGTATGTTGGAACAAAGTAACACTCTTAACTGTGAACTAGTAGTGCCTCGAGCAAAAGAATTGGGGCGCAATGAAGTGAACCCGTGAATGGCCTGCGTGTATTGAGAAGCAAATAACCAGGAACATGTTTCACGCATAACTGGTAATGAGGATAGTAACGTGTTGTTTATTTAGCACGTTCACCAAAGCCCTTTACATAGGACATATGTACATACAATATCACCCAACTCAAGTTGCTACTTATTTATTCACCTCGGAAAGGATGAAAGGATGAAAGGGTGAACCTGCAACCTGCAGATCGTAGCAGCAAGTGCTCAACCCGCTGAGCTATTTTACCGGATAATGTCTCACTCATAAATGGATCGCCCACCTAGGAACCTATATGCAATGGTACTTCATAGGCCATCAACCAATCCCTTCCCTCCTGTAGTAAACTTTGTGAAAGCCCCACACAGTACCCCTAAACCCAGCGCGTCCCCCTTCCCTGTTGGTGTTTTGAGTGCTACAGTGCGTGCCAGCGAGTATTCTGAACAATACATTGTTTCCTCAATAATAATGCTGTGTTCTCTTATAGAGTGCTTCGTGTTGGATTCCTCACACTTCTAAGCACTGTAATAACAAGTGTCATTGTTACTTGATCCAGTGGTACTCCATGTGTTGACCTCGGACGGATGAATGCTGAGCCAGCCCTGCCATGAGACTCGAACCTGTGCCACGCAGGCGGATCCCTTGTCAGAGAGCAGCGCTTGTCTCGTGAGCTATCCCGTAAACACACGATGATGATAGGATTCCAGCATCCTGAGCCCTGAAACGGGCACCTTTTCAGTAGCTATCACTTCACGCCCTAAAAGCTCCTTGATTCACTTCAGTCGCCGGCGCTGACTGCGCAGTGAACCCCAGCCATGGACGGGATTTGCAGACGATGGCTGGGTGTCCGGCTGCCACAGCAGCGTAGTAAGCGCATCAGGCAATTTGCATTCAAGCCGGGTAGTGTTTCTCGAAAAGCATCCACAGGTCGCTTCCCTCATCCCGTGGGCGCGCAGTTAAGGTTCACTGAAGGACACGGCAGGCGATGGAGCATTTTGTATTCAGCAGCTATTTTCTGTGCACTCAACACATGAGAGAAAACAGCCAGCAGGATGCTGCCCGTCTCCCACCCTGCACTGCCTCGCGCTTCGTCTCCTTTGCTGGCATTGCTCCGTGCCAGTAGAACCCCCCAACCCCAGCAATAACCCCCAGACCTCTGGAGAATCGCCTGCTTACTCGCGAGGGAGCCGACTGGACGCCAGCACCATCTCCTCCCACCCCAGCCCCATCCGCAGATGTTCAAAGCTGTGAATAACATGCAGGGCGGTTTCTAGCAAACTTGGTGTCCAGGGCGAAACACTAGAATGTGCCCCCCTGAATGGCACACGCCTGTGTCACGGCACAAGACCCTCCTCAATATCAGTAAATCATTGCTAAACAAATGAAGACATTGTAATTCAAGTACTTTACAGAAGAAAATCGAATGTGAAAGCACAGCTGTTGCTGCCCAAGTAAATGGTACTTCTGTCAGCTGCTGTTAGGGAAGGCCTTGCCTGAATGCTTTTTCAAACTGTCCGTATTGACACAGTGTGCTGTGACCAGCCTGCCGGGGTCTGAAGCCCCACAGACAACTGGCCCTGTGTTGCAGGCCGTTCTGTTCGAACCACCTCACTTGTATTTCGTATAAGGGGTAACACTAGACTAACCATATGAATTATTTTCTGGTAGCAGGTTATCATTCCACGGTGGACACTCTGATACGCTCCTATTGTACGCTCTCAAAATACCCCTATCAGAGAGGGAAAGGGGATAAATAGCACCAATGAGTGTTCATGCCTGCTTTGCATTGAATCGATTTGGACAAAATGATTGATGAATGAATGACTATGCTGGTCAAGTGGCACAGCGAGTAGAGCGCTCGCTTTGACATCCGTGCAGAACCCCGGCGGGGCCAAACTCAGCCTTTCATCCTTCCGAGGTCAATAAATGAGCACCACACACCGTGGGTAATAAGCAGCGCTCAGATACTTGAGGGTTCGTAGCGCTATATAAGTGCCAAATTATTATTATTATTATTATTGGGGAAAAAACACATGCGCGTTTGTGCTGCATTTGGGGTAGTAGAAAATGCTGAATCCAATAATGCCAAACGCGGGGAGCAGTGGTGGCGGGGGTGTCCACTGCACCCCCAGTTCGGCATTATTGGATTCGGGGGTTGTGGGGGTGTCCCCTGCTTACATAACATGAAAAATGGGGGACACATATATAAAAAAAGCTGTTTAAAAAATACGAGCATTTCAGCCTTGCTATGTTTGGCTAAAGTATTTTCGTCTACATTCTTTTAACATACATCTGCATTAGATCACACAGCATTTCGGGAATATACGAATGATCAGAGATCTCTATTAGGGGTTTAACAGTATACCGTTAAAGATACCGTGAACAGCATAATTGAACTATAATAACCGTCACGTTGTTTATACCAGCATACCGTTTTAGGGCCTGCAGCTATTAAGTGAGATTTTCAATCTGATTTGGAAAGGCTGCAGTAAGCAAGTGCTGCGCATTCTGGATCTTGCACTGTGGGATGTGGCGTTTGGCAGACAAAAGCATAGGGAAAGTGAGGCCACATTAGTAAATGCAGCTTTGATGCTGTGACCGCTCTTTCTCTGTGATCAGTAGAGTCAGGTTAAAGATCAGCCGATTTGTAGTTTTCTCCACCAATTTGAAAGATGGGGAACTACATCTCCCAGAATTCAAAGGGGTGAATGAACTGGATGCCCTTCTGATGCATGTCCACAAAAAACGTTAGCTCTGTAGACTGTATGAACACTGGACCTATCAGTGCTTTGTGCTAGTATATAAACTGCCTCCCCACTGTCCTCCGTGTAGATTTACACATTGGGCATCATTAGGAGTATGGTGGTAAGGCAACAACGGCACCGATATCGCTACCGGCACCGTTGTTACCATACTACGAGTTCTGCTCGAGGGTGCCCTTGCAGACACCTGTTCTGACCAGGTGGTCGAACCGGCACCCGCAAGCAGAACTCGTGATTGCACCAGCACCATTATCAACGGTGCCGGTGCAACCATGCTCCCCACTCCCATTCTGCCGTATGGGGCGGAATGGGGATCGGGAGCCTGGCAATGCCGGCACCCGCGAATAAGCAATTACCGGCCCATTCAACTCGTAATGGGCCGGTTATTGCCCAATGGCGGGTGCCGGTAGTGAGTTTGGCGGTAGCCGTGCCTGTAAAACGGGCATGTCTACTGCCAAGCTCGTAATGAGGCCCATTGGCACTAGAGTTGTTGCTTCGCTTGATCCTTCACCTGCCTTCTGCATATGACAATGGACTCAAGAGGCAGGACAGATTGTGCATTCTATTTAAAGTACTTGTATAAACAAAAAGACAGTCCGATATTTACTTAGGTGTCACTAAACACTCTTCCCACAACAAAAAGTGGTATCAATTATCACAAAATTTTATTAAGATTCTAAATTTCATAAAACAATCATAAAAATGATCATCGTACATACAACATATACATTATGCTTAAAACCACACAAGTAGAAATACCATAAGTACGGCAAGTTTTCAGATGTTCTATAAGGATCTTACATTGTGTGTACAACTCACACTCTGATTCCTATGTCACACTACTAATGGCCTATTTCCTATTGGTATTATTCAATGTGTTGTTTGTATTATACCAATAGGAAATAGGCCATTAGTAGTGTGACATAGGAATCAGAGTGTGAGTTGTACACACAATGTAAGATCCTTATAGAACATCTGAAAACTTGCCGTACTTATGGTATTTCTACTTGTGTGGTTTTAAGCATAATGTATATGTTGTATGTACGATGATCATTTTTATGATTGTTTTATGAAATTTAGAATCTTAATAAAAGTTTGTGATAATTGATACCACTTTTTGTTGTGGGAAGAGTGTTTAGTGACACCTAAGTAAATATCGGACTGTCTTTTTGTTTATACAAGTGTATGCGCACAGAGCAAGAGGTCTGTTTTATCCCTACCTGTGATTCAGTACCGTTTTGAGAATAGAGTTCTTTTTAAAGTATCCAGAGCAATGGGGGTGAAATATTTTTCAGGTCTATCCTCGATTTGTGACACCACCCATGAAAGCATTCCTCCATCTCAAGTCACATGACCAGGGTCCTAATGTGCTCAGACCTGGGGAAAATGGTAATGATGGCGCTGTGGTGATGTGGTGGTCTAGGCCATATTTGTGCCGATATGTATTTTCACTTTTTCATTTGCAAAAGGTTTTTGTGCCACTATCTTTAAGAAGGTAAATGAACATGTATTGCAAGAATCAAGAAAGAAATCAACAGAGCCCAGTGAACGCTGTCCTGTTAGGATTACATGGTCAGTGGTGACTCCAACATCAGACCTTTATAATACACCAGGCAGATGGTAAACAAGCTATAGTGATTTGATCAATATGCAACCTTTCGGTGAGTGTGTTTTGGCTATGACATTTTGACAAAAGAAACACAATGACATGGTCTTATAGACCTCACATGAGTGACTTTTCTCCCTTTAATGGGATAAAGCGGTATCAAAACAACCCTTTATGACTGATCGCAGTGAGGGGTCATGATGCCCATGCCATGTGGTTCCAAAATAATGTAGGTCGAGGCCGGTTATTCAAAGCAATGACCTGTGACTGAGCAGCAAGCTCATTGCTCAAAATGTGCATTTTAACACTTCCACTAGTCACTCTTTCATTCAAGGCGATCAACGAATGAGCGCCATGAAAGACCAAATCTGCAGCCGCCTTAGATTCCTGGAGGATCAGCTAAAAATGTGCAGAGACAAGTTTCAAAATGCCTGCAATTTATGACCTTTAAGAAAATATTTGTTAAGATTAGTTAACTCCACCTGCTATATCGTGATAACCATGATATACTGTCATTTGGCAAGAAGGTTATCATACTGCCATAAAAGCAATACTGTGACACCCCTGTTTGATAAATAAGTCTGTGCTAAAAAAGGTTCTGTATGTGAATCAGTAAATACATAACAGACACATGGCTTGGTGCTCACATCACTGTTCACAACACTCACCCTCACATTAAAGTGTTTGTAACCATGAACCATACATACTCATTCAGAGATCTTACGTTTTTGGATTTGAGGATAACATGGCTGCAAAATCAGCTACTCAAATGAGTGTGCTCTTCTGCTGATGGTACATTGGTACTTTGCGGTAAAGAAGATGATATGCTCTGAGGATGGTCACCGTAAGTACAGAAAGAAGGACTCATATACAGAGACATATAATGGGTGTTATTGTAGGAGGATTCTGCTATGAGAAGCAATGCAGCCCAGTTGTTGTTAGTGGCTGAAGAGAAACAACAGAGATATTGTTCAATAGTTTGATTGGTCCTTTCAGTTAAACCATTGGTTTCAGGATGATATCCAGAGGAAAGAGAGCGATGTATACACAAAGGCCTTGCAGAAAGCAGGCCAGAATTTGGACGTATGTTGCGTTCCTCGATCAGAGATTATATTGTGAGGAAAGCCATGTAGGCGAAAGATCTAATCGATAAACACATTGCTCATTTGTTCCGCCGTGGGCGGTTTCTTGAGCAGCACAAAATGAGTCAGTTTGGTAAAAACATCAACAGTTACCATGATGACGGCATATCCCTTGGATGCCGTTAATTCCACGATGAAATCAGTGGCTATAGCATGCCAAGGTTTAGGTGGTAGAGCTTCTTGAGCTCCTTGAGTGAGTTTTCCTATGGGTTTTCCAAAGTCTTAGCCTGGTCACACGTAGAACAGGTTTTAACGTACTGCGTAAGGTCTTTAATAAGAGTAGGCCACCAGAAGTATCTTTTTGCCAATTTGATGGTTGCATGGATGCCTTTATATCCAACTATCCTGGTATCGTGGCACATCTGCATGCCTTTAAGTTGCCGTTTCGAAGTAGGTAAGTACAGCTGTTGATTGTGGAACAATAGACCAGAATGTTCTTGTAATTCATAGGGTACCGTCACCAGGGTTTGACTTAAGGCTTTCTTTACATATTGTAAAAATGTATCCACAACAGCGATAAAGGCTTTAGGAGAAAACATCCTAGGTTTAGCTAGAGCAGGTTCGAAGATGGGTGTCACACCCCTGGATAAAGCATCAGCAATAAGGTTCTTTGTACCTGGTATATAACAAAACAGTTTATAATGCTTGTCGACTGTTTCTGCATTTATAGCCTTGTAAATATTGCAAGTTCCGATGATCAGTAGGTACTAGCGTGAGCACCCGAGAACCCATCAAGAAGTGTCTCCATTCTTGACAAACAAAACAAAAATTTTCCAAGGCAATTATGTCACACTCCCCTTCATTTCACACTAGTACCATAACACTTTTTAATTTCTCATAAAACATGTTTTTAAATTTGTACCAGAGTAACACAAGTGTATCTTCTCTGCAAGAAACCCATATACACTTTTACACTTTAACTATCCCAAAAAACTAGGCCTTCATACAATGTTATATACAAAAATAACAACACATATCTATTACAGACACAAAATCCAAACACTGGTGTTTTTCAATGTTCTATTTTCAATTCCAATTTTTCTATTTGTGTAAAACCTCCCTAACTTAAGCAGTGATGGTGGTAGCTGTATGTAAAAGTCAACACGGTGTGTTTCGGCCGTCTCTTCACCCACTGCGGTGTCACAAGGATGCAGCCTTCATCAGGAGGAAATATAGCTTCTAGAGTACACATCCAAACGTGTATTGTATTTATTGTGTCTACAAGGGGAACAGAACAAAAGGGAGGAGTGTGACATATTTCTTTTAGGAGGACGTATAATTGTGTCTAAAACATAAGCTCAGTGAACCAACACATGGTATGGCTACCTACCTAGTTAAGAAGTAGCTCATCGATCACCTTATGGAGACAACCCCCATATGTGGGATACTCCGCAGCAACTGCCTACAAAGGAAATACATCACTTTGAGTCTCCCATACTATTCTCCTAATCATGTTCATATAAGGAGATAGAATTTGAATTACTACATGGCCCAAGCCCAATTTCTACCTTGATTGGTGTACCTCGTCACAAGGTTGCGCATAGTCGGTGGTCCGGAATATTAAATAACAAGCTGTCCTCGATGCATATCAAATGATGAGAGCTGGAGCCTAAGGGAAGAAAACACTGAAGGAGTGGCATGTCAAATTGGTTACATCTCAAGCCCCCTGCCATCGCCCTGCTGAGAAATTACTATTCTTTATTACGCTATATTCCTTAATTGTGTCATGGAGGGACCCAGAAACCGTGCCCCCACTGTGCAATGAAACCAACTATTGCTGTATACCTTTTCCTTATTTTGTGCCCAATAGTGAGTCTGAAGGTGGATTGAAGGATCCCTGGGCAGGTCATAGTATAAATTCTAACATGCCTTCATGTTTCTGTATTTCTACTTATATGCATAATTTACTTTTACTTCGGACACGAGCAGGAGCCAATCCGCCTCGGTTAGCGGGCGGAGTCCTGTCAAAGAAGCAGCCGCTCGCATGTACATCCCTGCAACATTGCCGCGGATGATTGCACATTCCAGCTCGTAAAGGCCTCTGAATTGATACAGTGAATCAGACGTGCCGAGGAGAGTCAAAAACAAGTGACAATTTCCCTCAATAAATATATCACAAGCAACATTCTACTTACAGTTAGTTCGCCTGGTGTTGTGGCTACGGAGCTGGTTGCAAAGCAACCGCTCGTAATTAACCCATGCTATTCAATGCGTGCATTCGCGCTGTGGCCATCTTAGAACAGTAAGGTACAGATGTAGTGCCATGGCCCATAAATGTAATTCACCCACGGAATGCGCTAGTCTCTAGGAAAGGTTTTTTTAAATCATATATGCTCTCAGTAAAATATAAAATATGAAAATAGAGCATGCAGATGACGAAATCCCACCTGTGGTGTAGCTATCAAATGTAAGCATGTCAATTAGTGAAGAAAGTACCAACCACAGGTATGTATATTACTGGTAATTGAATACAGTAGATTGCATGCAAACACAACAATGGATGGAAGGAGCCACATAATTTTTAAATGGCAAATTACTGCTAAATGAATACAGCAAATTGCATGCAAACACAACAATGGATGACAAAAGCAGCCTAATTTGTGACAAAGCGGTATTGGCACATCCATTGTTCTACTTAGTGCCCACTTCTCACGGATGTAATACATTGTCATATTAACAGCTTCAGTTCACATAACGATGTTGTCATAATTAACAGGCAGCATCAGTTCCCATAACGATTTATCACTTCCCAACTGGCCAACTACACATATCGGTGAATATAGTACAACTGTATGCACCAGTGTGTATCATTTCAATTAAGGTTTTTTAGACATGCAAGAACCATAAATAGTTTTACATCATGTCATCCATTATTCCATTGAGGATTTAAACAAATACAGAAACAAAACAAGATACACAGTGATCCATATTTTGTTTTGACAGTGTATATTAGGCTGGTCGCAGTTATCTAAACCTACTGCCCCCTCCGGGGTATGTATCATTTCAGGATGGTTTTAGGCAAATGGGATATACAGAGCCCCACATTCTATTTCAGGTACCATTAGTACAAAGTATCATTAATCAAACGAAAATAAGATTGTTCCATTCGACCGAAATGTTCAAACCATTTTTTACTGTGTTCAAATTGTAAATCCATCGTTGCTCAAGATTGTATAAGTGAGCAGCCAGATCACCCCCTCTGGGGTGTGGTTTCAGTGCCTGCACCACAAACCAAACCAGGTCTTGAGCAGTGTGTCCTAAATGTATATAATGTTCCACAAGCGGTTTGTCCGGCACTTGGTTTCTGATGCATGAGCGATTCTCCGAGATTCTCGGTCTCACCTCTCGAATTGTTTTGCCTACTTATAACAATTTGCAGGTGCATTCAATTATGTAAATTACAAATTTAGTCTTGCAGTTTGTATGAGTTCTCAGCTCCCATTTTTATGTCCCACGCTCAAACCATTTCTTAGCAATGGTAAAGTTGCACGTGACACAACCGCCACATTTATGATACCCTTTACATTCTTGACAAGCCAACTTTATGTCTAAGAGTTCCTTGTCTAACACAGAATAGTGTGTTTCTGCAGGTAGCAAGGTCTTCGAGTAGTATGCCACCGGATGTTCTATGCCATCATGATGCAACTATTTTAATACAGAACCTACAGCGTAAGAAGAGTAGCCAGTCTCCAGTACAAAGGGCCTTTTGGAATTCGGTCGACAAAGTATTGGAGCAGTAGTAGTAGTGGTAGTGAATAGAAGTTTCAGTTGTCAGAAAGCATGATCTGCTTGCTTAGACCAAAGGAATGGAACATTCTTTTTTAACAGGGCTGTGATAGGTAGGACAAAACACGAAAAGGATGGGATGAACTTCCAATAAATATTTGACAACCCCAAAAAATGTTGTATTTCCTTAACTGATTTCAGAGCTTTCCAATCTAGGATGGCTTCGACCTTCCTAGGGTCCATAGAGATCCCTTTATCAGATATGGTATATACGAGATAAGACACGTCCTTGACCCCCAAACAAACACCTTTTGGGTTTGGCCTTTAGATGATTTTCCTGTAGACGCTTCAACACTTCACAGACATGGTAGGGATTGTCTTCCACATACTCATAAAATATCAAGATATCGCCCAAATAAACAATTACTTGATGTAACAGAAGATCTGAGAATAAATGATCCACAAATCTCTGAAAAACAGCAGGGGCGTAGCTAGTCCAAAAGGCATTACTTGATATTGGAAGTGCCCAAACAATGTGCGAAAGGTGGCCTTCCATTCATCGCCTTCTTTTATTCAAACAAGATGGTAGGCACTCCTCAGGTCGAGTTTAGAATATAGACCTGTGCTGACTGGATGGCCTCAAGAATGTCTGGGATCAAGGGGAGGGGAAATGTATCTTTTTCCGTGACACTGTTTTAGCCCCGGTAATCTATACAAGACCTTGACTCAGCAGTATCCTTTATTGCTACGAAAAAGAGTGAGGCTCCAGCAGACGACGTGGACTCCGTTATGAGGCAATTGGCAAGGTTTTCTTGCAAGTACGTCCATAAGGCTTCTTTGTCTACTGGGGAAAGGATGAACATCCGATTAAATGGAACTTCAGCATCAGGAAGTAAATCAATAGCACAGTCCTCTGGTATATGTGGGGATAACTGTTTATGTTTATCATTTTCAAAGACTTGTTGGTAGTTGCGATAATCCTCAGGTATCAGACAAGGTATCTGTGGTACAGGTGTATTAGCCAATGGAGAGATGGTAAACTGTACTTCATTCATAGAAGTAGTAAGGCAGTTTGTAATCTATTATTCATAGCCTAGGAAAAGAGAATGTTGTTTCCAATTTTGCAGAGGGATTGTGTTCTTCTAGCCATGGCTAGCAGACTGTATCAAATCAAATGACTTGGTTTCTTTGTGATGGTGAATTCCCAAGGAGATTGATAAGGTGTTGGCTATAATAGATCCTCCTTCCAGTGGACATCCATCAAATCCCTGGATAGGTAAGGCCAGCACTTTTTGTTGGAAAGGGATAGAATGTTTCCTCCACCCAGGCTGCATCCATGAAAATATAAGCCGCCCCAGAGTCAACCAAGGCAGTAGTCTCATTCAAGCCAATGGTAAGTAGGTATATGGATATGCGTAGTACAAGTAATGTTGGCTAAGAAGGTGGTATGGTAGTTGATAATAGGGGTTTCTGACTAATACCCAGAGCCTTGAGCCCGTCTAAGGTCAGGAGCTGGCATTTCCCTGTTGCCTTGGAGGTGCCACAGGGCAATTTCTTAGCCAAATGTTCAGCTGATCCACAATACATGCAGAGTCCCTTGACCTTATGATGATAACGTTCCTCATCCGATAATGGACCCCTAGCAGCTCCGAGTTGCATGGGTTCAGTTTCTTCAGGCTGTCTGGTATGTAGAAGAGCAGAAGCACCACAGATTTGCTATGCTTCTTTTCAACACTGTGTTCCTGTATTCTGAAATCTATTTGAAACGTAAACTTTATCAGTTCATCGAAAGTACGAGGACGAGGCACATGTGCCAATTCATGCGTAATGTCCTTGTGTAATCCCCGTCGGAACAAGGTGAAACATGCTTCTTCTGGCCAAACAGGGGACTGACAGAATTTAGTGATATAGGACATGGTGTCTAATGTTCCCTGAGCAAAGTCCAGTAAAGTGTCTTGGCTAGTGTAGCTAAGTTCATGGTGATCAAACATGCCCTTGAATGCCATTCTGAACCCTGCATAGTTATCTAATATAAGGTCATTGGCCACCACTAACAAAGTTGCCGAAGCCTGTACGCTATCCACCAAATGGGTGATAATGAACCCAACCTTTGCACGGTCTGAAGGGAAGGCATGTTGGCAGAAAGTAAACACCACTAGACAAGAGTCCAGGAATTCTTTGTTTTTTAGGATTCTCCTGAAACTTCTCAATTTGAGAAGTACGGGGCAGGGGAGATGCTGTGGACATATCATAAGAAGGAACAGGTAAGCAGTATTCAAATAAGCAGGCAAGCGGCTCCCAATGGAGCAGGCAAGCGGTCCCAATAAGGAACACAGAAGCAGGAGGAGTGAGGAACTAGGAGGAAGAAAAGCCCAGCAAGGATTCAAGAAGGAAGTAGACAGGGGAAGAGGCAAAGAAGGAGAAACTAGCATAGCAAAATGTCGTAATGTTGTAGTGTGTCAGGAAGAGCTACTTGCCCGATGTTGTGCTTCCAGGCAGACAATGTCACGACGTGCAAGCTTCAAATCATCTGACATCATCCCCCATTTTGAATGAGGCAGAAGTGTTTCCAGTGATGCCAGACGGACCACAACGGAGCCATCCATGAATGCTGTTGGGACATGACAATAACATGCTTTTTGTATCATGGATGAATACCCATTACATTTGTTGTAGTAACGCACCATGCCCCTCATCCGCCAAAATAAACTCTTGTGCGCTTGCTGTGATGAACCGGAAAGTAACATCACTAACTTCTCGGGGAAAGTCTGTTCCCGGGTGGCCAGGGAAGGGTAGAAGCTATCTGACATCATCCCAGGAGGTGGCTATCTGTGGGAGGACCACCTAGAGAGAGACCAACCCCAGGAAGAGGAGAGTTCTTTATTAGAAATGTAAACACATAGTTCCCTTCTAGGTTGGAATAACAACTGTAACTTTACACTAGCCCCTGTGTGTATTATAGAAGATGCAGGCAAAAACCCTTGATTGCGATTTTATGTGTCAGGAATAATGTACTGAGACGAAGAAGAACAACCGAGGAATGAAGATTACTCCTTCAGAGAAACCATTGACGCATACTAGTTGTTGTCGTCATAGGATCAATGTAAAAAAAGGGGAAGGCGAGGCGCCCACTCCAGTTCCCAGTCAAATATACCTGATGCAAGAAGTAACTGTATTAACAGGGTTGAATCCCAAATTAACAAGTATTACAGGGTTGAATCCCATCTGCTGCAGTTCAGTTGCTCTGTTGTTCTTCTCCAAGCGCCTTCTTGTCACAAACAATCATCAGGGAGGCTGTATTTCTTTTCAGGTGTTACTAATTAGTTGCTCTTTCAGTCTCAAAGGATTCTGGTAGCTGTAGTGATAACATTTTTACAATTCAGGTGACCAGGAACCAACACCCCTCCAAGAGCACAAATCTTTCCCAATATTGGGGGAGGGGAGAAAACCATCATTATGGCTCTCTCAAGTGGGGCACAGTAACCCTGGTGCCCTTTGAGCCTAGGTAGGTCATCATAGGATCAATACCGGAAATTTTAAAAATGCATGAGAACTGAGAAGATGGAGTCTCTTGGATCCCGATGAGGTTCAAGCTGCAACGGCACGGTGTGGAGAGGCAGACGGAAGAGAACCAGAGAAACCCTGTGGTGAAGAGTCCAAGTTGGAGTGAGCGTTGGGGCAAGGCTGGGAGCAGCAGAAACCCCAGAGGGAGCAGACAGAAAGGGGCTGGAGCAGTCGTTGCAAGAAGGAGGGGGTTCAAGCCATAGCTCTCACACAGCGGAGGGTACAGAAGTCACAAAGAAGGTCATTTCAGCCTGGAGAAAGCCATACAGACACTGGGGTGCTTCAATGCACGTACCGCAGACCAGCTGTAGAAGCAAGCCTCCCCATGACAGAGATAAGTAAACAAATGTATGAGCAAGCATTGTCAGAAGTTAATAGTAAGGACATTGAAAGTCTAAAGAAAGGAAGGCAAGACAATGAACCAGCTTTAAATAAAACCAATAGTTATAACACTGAAAACACAACAAAGATAAATCAAGGATTTGAACAAGCATTGGCCAGAGCCCATAACCAAAATGTTAAAAACACAACTAAAGTTATCCAAGAGGGGAGACAACCCTTGATAAAAGACATTTGGGAATCCATTGAAAGGTGTAACACTCAGTGAAGATCAGAGAAGGAAATTGGAGTAATCTTGGAAAGCATCACGAGAGGGGGTCAAGGACCCAATACTGGAGAAAAGCAAAACGAATAGAGGTCTCTGCAAGTTCAGTCAGGAGAGTATACCAGGCACATTGAGAACAGTTACAAAGCCCAGCAGGTGAGTATACCAGGTCTTGGGAATGTGAAATTGCTTAATGAAATACTGGGAATCCTGGCAGGAGAGCACACCAGGTATTCCAAAGGAAACTGAAGATTGTTTATTGTTTAATAAGGAACTGGGACTACTGTCAGGATAGAATGTCAGGTATTCCAAAGGAAACTAAAGATTGTTTAATAAATAACTGGGAATCCTGGCAGGAAAGTATAACAGGCATTCTAAAGGAACCTTTAACTGTCTAAGGAGAATTGGGATTCCTGATTGGAGTGTACACCATGTTTTCTCAAAGGAATTTGAACCTAAAAATCAACTTGGATTTTTAGAAAGTCTGAGCGCTTGAACATTGTGTAATATTCTAGGGGAGCGAAAAGTTATTCCTTCTTATTTTTCAGAGAACTGTTGAACATTTATACTTTGTTTTATCACATTTGGAACTTTGTGTTTGATCTACTCGGCTAATGCCTTCAGATGCTAAACAAGGCTATACCTATCATGTCTTGTTATGTTTAAAGTGTGAGGGTCAGATTAGAGTATTGGACATGCAACAGAAGACTTTTTACTTTAACATCCTGACTGTTCCCTTTGTTCTTTTCTATCGTTGCAGGGAAACCCTTCATAGCTCTAGGGAAAGATAGACATTTATCCAACCTTTCTTTTGTTAATTTTTATAGCCATAAAATCATGCTGTTGTTTCTGACTCCTACTCATGGCTCGCCTACAAATGTGCACACCCATTCAGGCATCATTCACTCGCTCATTCACACGCACACCAAGATACCCATACATCATACACTCACTCACACATTACTTACTTAATACATAACACAGAATTGCATGCAAACACACATACAACATTTCTTTTTCTTACATGATCTGGACCAAATTTGTCTACTGAGGAAGGCCTCTGCTCTCCTGCAGCAGCTGGCTACTGCGCTCATGCCTTCCCCATGAAGACAGGAACCAGGAAGCAGGTAGAGCTTACTGGTTCCTGCCATGCACGGTGTGGCCAAAGTGCCTAATGCCACAACTGGAACTTTTCTTTTTGAAGTCTCTGTGAAAGCGGTCCGATTTCTGAAATAAACAATGTCATATATTTCTAAAGTCAGAGCATTTGCACTGAGACTTAAAAAATATATTAAATAATTGCTTTGAAGTTGGAGAGCTTGCATTCTGACTACACAGAGAAATTAAATCGCGTGAAGTCGGAGTGTTTGCAATCCGACTTCACAGAGAAATTAAAAAATTGGTAAAATAATGCCAACTGTGTGGAATCTGGACAATTCATCCCTTCACCCTAGAGGGGAGCACCCCCTTTGAGCCTAGGTAGGTCAGCCCGTGATGCAAGACTCTCCCTAGGGGTCTGGGTAAGTGGGACCTCCCTGGGAGTGTCTCCCCTCTTGGGGACAAAGACTTCCATTCCAGAGCAAAACTCCCAGTCCAAACCACCTTGTCTGCATATTTGGATGTGGAAAAGACTTTAATATGTCCTGCAGCAACTATATTCCACAAGCATCCTTCTTTTCATATATTAGCTACAGACATACTGAATACAGCCTGAACGCCATAGCCAGTAAAGAAGGACACTTTTCTGTGTATTCCTGTGACCTGTATATACGAGATGAAACCTTTGTGGAGGAAAGGGAACTGCTATGCAGAGGCCAGCCCTCTGCATCATTGGCATCCTGGAGGAGTGGAACCGCTCTTACCCCTGGAGCCAGTGGCAGCAAGGAAGGTGAGCCAGTGGCGCGCTGAACACCTGCAGTTTGGGGTTCTACCCGACTGATGGACCGAAGGACCGAGGTTGAGAGGGAACAGACAGGATTAACCATGTCTCATCTGGTGGCGTTACAACAAGCGAGCTGTGGTGGGCCAGTAAATCGGTAACTGATGCCGAGACCAGATCAATAGAGGGAGCCCGAGTCCCCGGGCTCCGCATAAGTTGGACCGTAGCTACAGTGACAAGTAACCATGAAGAAAGCTGACGATGTTATGGGAGCCTGAGAAACCCGATGGAGAGCCTACCGTTACAAGTTACGAATATTGTAATTAATGGCTGTGAAAGCAATCGAGGTTACGGTAGACTGAGAAACCTGAATGTGCAAATACCCTACAAAAAGTGGATTGATAAAAATACAAACATAGTGAATAACAGATTGGAAAGCTATACAGGTTATGGGAGCCAGGGAAACCCTGAGTGTGCAAATACCCAACGAAAGTTGGATTGAGAAAGGAGATATGGACATTTTGAATTAAGGCTGAGAAAGCAAGGTAGAGAACTCTGATAAGGCAGGGTGGACAGCTGCCCAATCTAAAACAATTTAGATAAAAGAAAATAACATGCATGATGATCACAGGACTTTGGTGAAAACCCAACACCTCGAAGGAGGAATTTTTTTTGTTTATAAGAGTCCTTCTTCTGGCTCTTCACACAACCTAAAATGGCAAGGATTAACACTTAGAATAATTTAATTTATGGGTTGCTCTGAAAAAGCCTAAAACTATACCCATTTGCCCCTTCTTGAGGTGTGCTTGCTTAGCAAGCATTCATGTAAGGCATACATCCTAAAGCTATTCGGACTCCCTGGT
Organism: Ambystoma mexicanum; assembly: GCF_040938575.1. NCBI lineage: Eukaryota > Metazoa > Chordata > Amphibia > Caudata > Ambystomatidae > Ambystoma > Ambystoma mexicanum. The sequence goes on from NC_090940.1 coordinate 209,747,491, forward strand.
CATTGAAATCCAATGTTTTTGTTTTAAGCGCTACGGTTCCGGATCTATGTCATTATCTCGAATATTAAAGGCCTCACCAAAAAAGGACTGATTTCTTTCACCCGATTTTGTTATATTCGAAATACTTGAATTCCTCCCCCTCCACCCTTTGAAATCAGGGTTTCACCCCGAACCCTGCTTCAACCTCTCCCCCACCCCGACTCTGCCTCATACTCAGACACACCTTTTCCCCAGCACCCTCTTACATACAAAAACACTATAAACACACACACGCAGATGCACTCTTTCCCATCCCCATCCCCACAACAAACACTTTCCCCTTTCATACACACACACACGCAAGCACACACCTACCTGTAACCCGTCTTCCCCTGCCCATCTCGGTCAGACTGTCAGCCCCTGTGCGCATTCGTGTGCAGCAGAGGCGTAACAGTTACGATTTAGAAAGACAGCTCTGAGCGTTCTCTAAGTGGTCTTTCTAAATCTGTCTTTCTCATTTTTGGGTAAATGAAAAATACTTTTTGACCTAATACCAGAGAGCCCGTTAAAGTCCATGGGGGGGGGGGTATCGGTGTTGCAGTGTCTGTCAAATGAGTCCAGGGTGGGTGGCCCCTGCCAAGTGCAAGTCAGTTTGAGAGGTACAATACTTGTATGATGAGGGGTTTGTGTTTTAGTTTCCCTGCTCCAATTTCCTACCTTTATTAAATTGATAAAAACGTCTGTTTGGTGCTATGTTTTACCATGAACCGCAAATAATCACTAAATAGTGATCTCAGCACATGACGGTGAGAAAGTCCTTTAGGCTGTGAGCTGCATTCAGGAGCCCTTCAAGGAGAACTGGAGCTGTAGAGGCCAGAGTCACCACTTAGGATCATAGCATGCTTTGATCGTTCCACACTGGCTCTACAGGCATCCAAACTATCACAAATGCTATCCCTACCACTCATTTCCTTTTTCTTAACTGTACAAATATTTCATGAGCATTTACTCTTTCTCCCGCTGCCCTGCTCTATTCGCTTGCAGACCAAGGTCTGGAAATCCCAGGCCGATGCACAGAACTCTACTCTTCAGGGAAGCTTCAGTCCGTTTAGAGCACTACAGTGATAGCTGTTACAGTGTAATATACTCTTCGCATAATCTAATTAAGCAATATGCCCCGGGTCCCATAGTTATAGGACCAAGCGAAGCAAGAGCGAAGCCAGAGTCCGTAATGCCCCCGCCGTGAGTGGCATATTGCTATTAGTACCCCGGCCCGCAATATCTGCGTGACCGGGCACTAAAAGAAACAACCAAGAAAATGGCCACCGGGAAAGGGAAAACGGAGTCCGTTTTCCCTTTCCATGGCGGCCATCGGATGCGGACGCACTGGGAACAGAAGTATTCCCAGCGCGTCCGCTCCAGAAAAAGAAAGGAGGAGAAGGTAAGTGGGGTTGGGAGGGAGGGGAAGAAAAAAAAATACGTACCTGCGTCCCCAGCAGGGAACGATCGAAGCCTACAGCCGTGTGGAGGCACGGAGCGGGGATGGCCCTGCTCTGAGTCTCCACACAGCTGGAGGCTGCCATCGTCCCCCGCCAGGGATGAAGGAGGAAGAAGGTAAGTGGGGTGGGGAGGGCAGGGAGGAGGGAGGAAAGGGGAATCTTTTTTTTTAAAAAAGCCTTACCTGAGTGCCCAGTGGGGGGCGAAGGCAGCCTCTCACCCGTGGGGAGGCTCGGAGCAGGGATAGCCCCGCTTCGAGCCTCCTCATTGGCTTAGGGGCTGCCACACCCCCCGCCAAGGACAAGGCGGCTGGAATCCCGGCTGAGAATCGAAGGATTCTCGGCCAGGTAACGACCTGGCGAGAGCCAATCAGAATGCCTGTTGCATTCTGCTTGACTCTCGCCGGGTACTAACATACAAAACATCTCGGACATGGGCTCTTTTCTGTTGCCTTACTCGTGTTATCTTTCATTCACCTTCAGTGCTTTTGAAAGGCCTAAAGGTGGTAACTATGACACAATAAACCAACATATGCATGTCCCTCTATCCCCTGTTTTATGGGTGCCTTCTGTGATAAATCCTGCAGTCATCCCATAATCCCAGCCTAAATTCTCCTAGCAAGTGGCCAGGGAAAGGCAGACACTACTTGGGGGGTTGTATCAGGGGGGAGGATCACAAGGGGAGAGAAGGCTGTCAAGAGCATGTGGTGATTCCATCAGGAGAGACGCAGTATTCATCCTCTTCTGAGGATGAGCTTTTTCTAATACCTGAATATTTAAAGGCATGTTGTCACCATATAAGAACCTTCTTTGTAAACATGGAAATGATGTATATAAGAATCAGGGAGTTAATGCTACTACTGATAGTAGTAATGAATCTCCATGGTGTTCAGCCTATGAAACTAAGAGAAAACCCATTTCTCCTTTAAGATCTTTCTCTAAATATACATCATGTAAATCCCCTGCACAAATTGGATAAAATATTTTTAAAATAACTAAGAACATTGTGGAATCCAAAGTACTGAGACGAGGAAGATGGGTCTAGAGTTGCACAACTCTAACATGCTGTCTAGTTGTTATAATGACCCACACCTGAGCGGGACCTTTAAACATTTAAAGGCCTTTCTGGTGTGGGCCATAGAGAAGGAGAAGCAGCAGGAGAAGGCAGAGGTTGGAGCCTCTGCATTGCCATTAGCGGGACGCTGTGTAAATAACTATATGATTATAATATTGCATTATTCCCCCCCTAGTCTAACCAGCTCACTCATTGGCTTTGCACACTGTCCATTCTGGGCTCTGTCACTTCTGATAGTCGGCTGGGCAAGCCCAGAGGTATTGCTCTGGTATCTGTCAGGTTATGTTAACACCCAAAAGGCACACGGCCACACTTCAATGGCACTCTTGGGCACATCTCAAGCACATCACAAAACAATTCACTGACTAATGTAATGTCTTCCCAGCGGGTACTGGAAACTGCCCACACTGGTGAAGGCGGCTTCATGGGGCATTAAGCATTCACCCTTTTAAGATCAGCACTCTACTCTTATTACCCTGACCCTTCACACATGCAAACTACCACACTATCCCTACCCACTCATTCCCTTTCTTACCTTAGCAAATCCATCATGTGTGTTTGCCCTTTCTCTCCCGTCCCAACCCCTCCTCTACTGCCCCTTTCTTTTCTCTTGCAGACCACGGTCTGGCTACCTCTGAGTGGGGCGGGGCTACAGTACAACACTCTCCAGACACGCCTCGGCTCTGTTACACCACTGTTGCAGTACAAAATCTCCTAACAGAGCATAAGAGAACCTTGAATAGAGGAAACCAGAATTGCAGTTGGTGGACGTTTCCATACTGAAAAAGGGTCCCAGTTCAGTGATCGAAGTGCATGAAAAGAAGTAGTGGAACTATGTTCCCTCCTGCCCCGCCCCCACTACCCACAAACCCCACCATCACACGCCCTGCCACGCACAATACAAGCCCCCAAACAAATGCGCCTTCTGTTTAAGGGAACGTTCAGTGCAATGCACTGAAGTGCAAGTTTTAACTTCTTCCTACTCTTTTATTTTAAAACAAAACCATTCTGGAAGGGTTTCTTTTCAAAATAAAAGTATAGGAACAGTAAAACTTAATGAAAAAAAGTAGAGGAGCATCGCTCCCGCCAGCTTCGACCACTGTCCTAGTTCCTCTCCTAGATGGAGCAAAGGTGAACACAGCAGAGGCGGGAGGCTAATCGAAAGCATCCTTGAACAGAGAACTCTTAACAGCTCTTTAGAAAGAGGTGATGCTTGTCAATGATTGGATCTGTGGATCTAAGAGGCATTCTGAAGTCAGATCCCCTGGACTCTTACTGTTTTCCCCCACACCTCTTTGTCAGAAAGAGGCAGATCTGATAACTCTGTAGTTGGCGGATCGGAGGTGAGTTATTCCGGGTAGTTTGTGCTAACGGCTTTAATGAAGTCTGCCGAATCTTGAATGCAATTATTTGCTCTACGGGAAGCATGTTCTTTCAAAGCTGGCGTGATGTGGTTAGCTCTCCTGAGGTTGGGGCATAGCCTGGCAGCCTGATTCTAATTCGCTTGTAGATTCTGAATGTATTTGTATTTGCTGCTTTGATGTTGGTCGGGGTACAATGGTCTAGTCTAGCCAGTATCAGGGCTCTGGTGAGTTCACGCCGTCGGCTTGTTCGAAGCAGAGGCAGAATCCTCCTCAGAATCACAAGTTGTGAGCTGGTGTTTCAGCCAAAATCCAAGATCTGGTGGGAAGAGGAGGGATTGGAGCCAAACCATATGCCAAAGCTTTACTTTTCTCACATGAAGTAGTGCCGCCACTCGTTTGCAAGGCCAGTCAATAGGCAAATATGGCACCCTTGTTACTGCCAGGAAGCAGAATCTCTGTTTTTAGACCCATATTAGACACTGGCAACTGTTCCTCTACCGATTTTTATTTTGGTGTTGATGCTCTGCCTACACCCGCAAGTGGATCTTCACATCTTCAACATAAATTTGAAGTTGAATCTGGTCATGCGCGATCAACTGTACCCTAAGACTCGTGTAGTTATTGAAAAGTAGGGGTGACGATAAGGCACCTTGGGGAACGCTACTTCTAATTGTTGTTCAAGATGGGCTTGCACCAATTCTAATTTGGTGTGTTCGCTCAGAAAGGAATTATTTCATCCACTTAACAGCTATTTCTGTTAACTGTGCCAATTTTTTTAACTGTTTTTTTTTAACTGGTCAAGTACAATGCCCTGATTCATTGTATCGTGTGCTGCTGCTAGGTAGAGCAGAACCAGGGCTCAAGTTGAGGGTACATGCGGGTGGACTGAGGCCCCCCACCTTTTTCAGAGGATGGACTCAGTGTCCCCCGGCTGTTTAACCAGTACCTGGCACTTCTTGCCCACCGCATCGCCGCTCTCTGCCCCAATTTTCAGTGCTATGCGGATGACACGCAGCTCATTTTCAGGCTACCCTCGGCCTCCTCTTATCCTTCCCTCATCTCTGACTGTCTTTCTGCTATCCAGGAATGGTGTGCCGCTAATGACCTCTGCCTTAATGCCAGTAAGACTGAGATTCTACTCATCGGCACTCCCATTCCCTCCTTCCCTGCTGCTCTCTGGCTGGCCTCTCTTGGCCCTCTTCCTGCTCCTACCTGCAAGGCAAAAAACATCGGGGTCATCTTCGACTCCACACTCTCCTTCCCTCCTCACATATCTGACGTCTCTAAGAAGTCACACTACCAGTTACACCTCCTCAGAGGTATCCTTCCTTTCCTCTCCTTCCCCCAGAAGCTCACTGTCTCTAGAGCCCTGGTTCTTTCTAAGCTGGACTACTGTAACAGCCTCTATCTAAATCTGCCTGCCTCTACTCTCCGCCCTTTACAACTCATCCAGAACAGGACTGCGAGACTTGTCCTTGGCCTCAAGCCCAGGGACCGTATCTCTCCAGGACTGAAATCGCTACACTGGCTCCCAGTGGCTGCGAGGATTAAGTTCAAAACCATCTGCATTGTCCACAAGGCCGTCTGGGGCCTTGGGCCAAAATACCTTCAACTCTCTCTTCCTAAATATCTTCCTTCTCGAGCTCTTCGCTCATCCGCCTCCAACTCCCTCAGGGTCAGCCGCTTCTCCATGCAACGAGTTGGGGGTAGATCTCTGTCCGCAGCAGGGGCCTCCCTCTGGAACAGCCTTCCTGCCTCCCTGAAACTTGAGGAGAACCATCTCCGGTTCCAGAAGCACCTCAAAACCTTCCTCTTTGCCTCCGCTTTCTCTCCCCCTCTACCCTGCTAAATTTACTGAAACTGCACTGAATCTGCTACTGGGCCACACACCGAACTCGGTCCTTGGCTCAGCCACTCTCCCCCGCACTGCCTCCCTGGCAACCCCTGCACTGTGGGACTGTTTCTGTATCCCTACAGCCCCCCTTCCCAGCACTTGTCTGCACTTACCTTGCCACCAGCTGGCCCTTATTATTTTCTACTAACCATATACTGCACTTCCCCTCTCCCTTTCCCCCTTGCACTTTTCCCCTCCCCTCTACCCTTGCACTTGCGCGATCTGAATGACACCTGGCCTAGTAGGATCGCTGTCTGTCTCCCCTTGTCCCCCCCCTGCCTCGTCGCGCCTTGAAACACTTGTGTATAGGCGCATTATAAATGCCATATCATATCATATCACGTTTTCCAAAACACTATTAGAAGAAAATATATTGTCTTAGTTGTGTGTGTGTGTGTGTGTTAATTTTATGAAAGGAAAATGACATTCGTCCTGTGCAATTTGGGTGGTTATACAAAGCCAATTTAATAAAATATGCATATTTCACCTTGATATGCTCATTTCCAGTGATGTCACATCCCATTACGTATGTTGATGAGTCCCCCCACTTTCATTTTTAGAACTTGACCCCTGAAGAACCAAGACTTCAGGTTGATCTACATCCAACAATGTAGGCTTTTTTTATATCACGTTTCATGCCGGAATCCAGCCACAAGTGCGGCTCCGGATATCGAATCCATGCTGCTCAGTGTTGTTATGCTTCCAAGACAGGCGTGTTGCCCCTGAACTATCCTCACAGCCCATTTGAAATGCTCTTCCCTATTACTTCCTAAAACAATCTCTGCTCCCCCGAAAGTCTAAGGCCAGATTGTTGATCGCGCGCAATTTCGTGTTCTTCCATGGAAGTCTGGATTTGTCTCGATTACCTTGGTGGGAGATGTGAGATTTGTGACCTATATCACATATATTTTATATATGACATACAACATGTCCTATAACATTTTGAAACCCTTTCCGTTTTTTCTTTGTCTGTGATTGGTTCATTCTTGGTCCCATGCTATGATAAAGTTTCTTGTAATGTCCTAGTTTGGTATGACCCAGTTGTGTGCTACCCACATATGCGCTGTTGCCCGAGCGAGAGGATGGTTTTTGGGGCATGGCTGAGCCACGGGCTGGGCCTCAGACTAGAGGGAGGACTCTGATAGGCTTTGGGCGGGGATGGGCCTCCAGGCCGTGGCGGACCTTGATGCATGGATGAGCCGTGGATGAAGAACAAGGTGGGCCTTTGGTACGGAGCAGGCTGAGGGTTCCAAATTGAGAGTGGTAGATAGCCATCAGGTGAGTAGCCAGGACTGGCGGGGTTGCAGTCAGGAAAATGAAAACATTCAGAAAGTAATGTTGACCCAAACTTCGTGAATTTCCATACTGACCATACAAGCGTCTCGTTGGTAGGGAAAAGTAAGTCAAGTTCATGTAAGTAAGAAAAAAGGGGAAAAAGGAGGTCGGGGGAAGTGAGTTAAGGGGATGTGTGTGGGGCAGGGACTAAGCGGTATACAAGGGGTGGAAACCCCAAACATGGAAAAACGAATCACCAAAAAAAGGCACATTTCCTTATTTTCGGGCAGTCGCAAAAAGGCCAATTTGCATTTCCGGACGCGTCTGTTAGGTACGGTTTCCCTTGGCTGTGGGTGGGTGGGGGGGTCGGGGTGAGTAGCGGAACAGAGGCTCTTGTAAAATGTAATGAACTGCAAACGAATCGACTGATAATTACATAGTTACTAAATGATTAACATGTGTGCATTGTATACAGAATATACAAAAGTTGGCGTTATAATGGCAATAATAACAATTTTTGCCATGATGCAAAAAATAAATGCTTTTATCAGCTTTCAATATATTGGTCCTGCTAAAACCTATCTTGCATGCAGACAGATCTCACAAGCACAAATGAGCACTTCTTTTTGATTCATTAGAAAAGGTGATTGTTAAATGAAATATTGCCTGTAGTTTCGATATGTGGGTCGCCCTTATAGAAGGCGCTTGCTAGATTACTGATTGAATAAAGTGACGCATGTGGCCTACACCTATATACTCACTTTGACCTCCCTCAGCACCTATAGACATAAACTGAGTCTCACAAATGCAGTCAATGGGCCTCATTATGACCGTGGCGGTAGCCATGCTGGTAAAAACGGCACAGCTGCCACCGGAGTCGTTTTTTTCCGGCATCTGGCAATGGGGAATTACCGGGGGCATTACGGTCCCGGTAATTCCCCATAAGCAGGCAACAGAAAAAAAATATTACTCCCCATTCCCATTCGAGTCCCATAGGACTCAATTGGAATGGGGAGGACGGAAGTACTGGCACCGTTGATAACAGTCAAAGACAGGTCAGACCTGGCGTGAGGGACGGCACCCGCCCGCAGAACTCAGAGTATGCCGGTCCGGTAACAATGGTGCCGGTAGCTTACCGGCAACATTGTTACCAGACCGGCATACTCATAATGAGGCCAAATATTTCCCAAATATGTCATGAATTAGACGTCCCACCACACACAGGCAGGCTTCGGCCTACCCAAGACCAATGCCCAGCGAGACCACACACTCAGCGTTTGCGCGCCTACACACAGGGAACCGTAGCTGCTCTTGGCTTGCCGTGCACAGTTAATCCACCAGCAACATCTCTTGTGCTCCCACTAACCCTTCCCCAGCACACCTTTCTTCTTATGGGACCTTAAGTGGCGGAGAGCCATGCAAATGGCAAGAGCCACGCTACATAGGACGACGCAGCAAAATAACATACATTATATAAAGTTTGAGGGGCGCCTTGAAGCAAGTCAATAAGTTCTGCTGTAAATTAGCATTCAAACTGCACCCCTGACCTCAACCAAAAACGGTGCAGGTGTGACAGGGCGTGGTGTAGTGTAACAGCGACCCCTGCAGAGCAGCGCCGTTAGCAGCATCACGTGTATACTTAATTAAAATACTAAAACATACGGGTGGAGCGGGAAACAGCTGTTCTTCAACTATTGCTCAAGAGGTCCATCCAAACCATCAGAACATCAGTGGCTTCACTACAAGACAACACCGCGCACTTCTTTATATTGTGATAATTCTGCCATGATCATGGTAGGGCAGAATAATCGGTATTAGCATACTTGGTCGAAAAACATTTGACCTTTTACATTTGACATATTTTTTTCATTTTTTGTATCGTTTGTTTGGTCGACAATCGGTCAAATTTAATTCAATATATATATATTTATGGGGTGGGGTAAGTAAATAGAAGGGAGTTGAAGGCCCAATCCCCTGCATTTTTTACCAAAAAAAGAGCAAAACAAATTCGGTCAAATGTGAAAAGGTCAAATATTTTCGACCAAGTAAACCCAAACTGAATTATCACTGAGAGAATGTCACATTCCTGTGTTTGATTTAAGAAATCTTAAAGCACCATTCATGGAAGCAGTCCATTTTAGCACCTACATGAAGTTGTGTCTTCTTTTAAAAGCTGGCTTTGCTACAGCATATGTAACCTCACCCTTGTACGTCTATGCCAAACTACCTTCCCCCCTGTACTTCTTAGTGTAGCTGGGCTGTTGACTCTCATTCCTTGGTCAGGTGCAGCCACTTTCAGTGTCTAATGCTTTCTGTATCCCTACCCTTTTCTGTATCCCTATCCCAATTGCAGGTGGTGCGCGACCAGATATCTCACTGTACGGTAAAGCTGCGGCAGACCACTGGCCTGATGGAGTACTGCCTGGAGGTCATCAAAGAAAACGACCCGAGCGGGTTTCTGCAGGTCAGTATGCAACTACCTCATGGATAAAGGGATATGGGAGTGGCTGGTACCTGCTGGATTTCAATGTCTTCTCGAACACGAATGCCTCAATAACATCACACAACACAGGGCCATTCATGAAAGGGACGGCCGATAGGATTATGCTAGTGGGGCCGTTATTGTAGGCCTCCTAAATTATAATCCCTTCTTCAACATCATCACACTACACAGGGCCATTCATAAAAGGGTCGGCCGATAGGATTATGCTAGCAGGGCCGTTATTGTAGGCCTCCTAAATTATAATCCCTTCTTCAACATCATCACACTACACAGGGCCATTCATGAAAGGGACGGCCGATAGGATTATGCTAGCGGGGCCGTTATTGTCGGCCTCCTAAATTATAATCCCTTCTTCAACATCATCACACAACACAGGGCCAATCATAAAAGGGACGGTCATTAAGATTATGCTGCGAGGCCGTTTATTGTAGACCTACTAGCTTGCAAACCCTTCTCAAACATGCCCTGCTTCAGTAAGGTAACACATAGGCCGTTCATAAGAGTTGGCGGTTAAGATTATACTCTTAGTGGGATTATTGTAGACTATATAAAACTCTATTTTTGTACATTTTGTAAAACTGATTCTGACTTTAGAAATACAACTAGAAGAGGCTGTTCAGATTTGACCAGACACTGCCACGGATTGAATGGCATTCTAACACAATCATACGTGTAGCATAAGAGACAACAAATGGCCAGTTACTTCGCCTGTCCCCACAATGACATCACAGGAAGTGATACAGCGTTCATTGACCACCATGACCGGAAATTATCTGTATTTTGAAACAATGTTTATTGAAACCTGAGGCACGATACTGAACATTGAGACTGAGCCATTAAATGTTGCAAACCTTGAAGGCTGCTTACTTTCGATTAGATCGGAAGCCAGATTGATTAAATCACAGGGGTTGCAAGTACAGAAATAGACCTATCGACTTGTACCTATATCTACCCCAAATCACGGTCATGCTCTTCCTTACGAAGATCTTCGAAATACAAATATCCTTTTCTGGAACCAATTTGCAATGTGAGATTCTAATTTGCAGAAGTATGTGTATATTCCTTTTGACCTTGCTTCATTGTGAGCGAGGTAAGAGACAGAGCGTGACTAACACCAGTGCCATTTTTATGATATGCCGTCTAACAGCTCCAGTCGCATTGTGTTGGCTGAAGAATGAAACACACATTAGTGCAGAAATGCTGCTGAAGGTCAAGAAACACAAAGGACAATAGATTTCGTTCCTGATAAGTCAATGATTTCGCTTTTTAGAACTACAGGGCAGCATTGTCATTTAAACACACGGCTAATACATATTCCGGTATTTCTGTGACAGCAGGGTAGGAATAGCAGGCCAATGTCTTCCCAACAAAGATCTTAAGACTCAATAACAATTACTGAGAACGTCACTTTAGGTTCAGAAAACAATTTCAGGTAATTAATACAAGTGCTCAATGTTGGTTATTCCTTTGCTCCAGATGGAATAAGTAGAACGCCTTAGATTTCGGATCTGCAGTCTATGACTCTCCAGATTTTTTGGACTACAACTCCCGTGATCCCCAACCATTCACTATGCTGGCTAGGGCTGATGGGATTTGAAGTAAAAACACATCTGGCGAGCAAAGGGTTGCAGACCTGTGCAGGCTTAGATGAAATCAAGCAATCTAGAGAGGATAGAGTGCCAATGTAAAGCTGCCAGGGTAGCGTCCTTTACTGGGTTTGCAAAATATTTCAGCCTTGGGCTTTTCAGAAGCTTCACAGTCTCATGTGTAGTGAGACTGGAGTATCACAAAGGTTCCAGGTACGACACAGAGCTACAACAGATGGAGGATCCAAGTATTGCGTTAACACCAATGGAAAGGGGTTCATCGGTTTCTATTGACGGCTCAAATTTCTAGCTTAGGGATCTTCAACATGCGACTCACCAGATGTTTTGGACTAAGACTACCATGATCTCTCGCCATTGATTATGCTGGCTAGGACTAATGGGAGTTGTAGTTCAAAGCATCACAATAGCCAAAGGTCCAGACGCCTGAACTAGTCCATTTTATAAATAAAAATTCAAAATCATGACTGACTCTATACCTCTTTGCTGGCAAAGGAAAACTGGTGCTTATATGAACAATGTGTGCAGCTGTGTTCATTTCTATCCTCCCACAAGTTTGGCAACAGCTGTCATGTACACTGAGGGGCCAATTCTGAGCTCATGACGAAAAGATTGTGGAAATATGACATTCTCCCCTCAAGTTTCCAGCACCACCATTCTGAAGTGGGCGGAAGTATTGGAGGGGAGATGTGCTTTCCAGCAGCAAAAGCTGCTAAAGTATCTTGCTGTGGGGGAAACCTGTGCTCCAGTGGCATTGCGAGCATTTCTTAAGACTGCCACTTTTCTAATTTAAGAACATTTTCTTGAACTTTCATTAAACTAGAAAAGTGGTGCTGCAGTCTAAGAAATGCTAAATGTATTAAAGGGAAAACGTGTGCAGTGGAGTTTAAGGGCACCTCAAAGGTGCTGTATTTTAACTCCTTTTCTTGACGTGCTAAACTAGCGCTGCTTGGATGAGAATCTCCTCCATGTGGCTGCCCTGCATTCCTGATGGTTGCTAGGGCTGTTGTCAAGCCATGAATCAGGCATGTCCAAAAGCTGAGGCTTTCAGGTACCTGCACCACATTCTTTCTTTATCAGAATATGGTGTTTGTAAGGAAAGTGTTCCTCCTTCATGGAAGAACACTTTCTTACGTTTGTACACACCTCAGAATCAGCCCCTGAGATTAATGAACAGACTAAGTACTACTTTCAAACGTTCCATGCCATGTGTATCCATCTGTATGCAAAGTAATACATTGCAAAGTAATGCACAGGGCACAGAATGCTGTGAGTGCATGTTTCAGGAAGCAGGATGGAGCGCTGATTCCACGCCCGCTTCCGCACAAAGCAGCAGTCTGAAACTTAACATACATTTAGATATATTTACAAATTCCGGATGCAATGCTCCCAGTGTGTAACCTGTGACACTGAAGGATTGAGGCTTTTAATACCTAAGGCCAAATCTACTGGCTATGTCAGTGATAGTTTTTACATGGTGCCTAGATTTAGAATCAGTAGTACCTCTTTCTCTGCACAGTGAATACAACACAACATACAAAACTTCCCTGTGTCCAGTGGTGGAAATGGAAAAAAATTGGTGGGGGATCCCACAAGGGCTGGGGTGGAGGCGGAGTTTGGGGGTTCGTGCCCGAGGAGGGGGATTTAGGGGGGCGGAGCTGGCAGTTGACCTCCGATCAAAGGAAATGTCCAAAATAATAGTTTTAAACTGTGCTATTTTTTTCATGCTGCTTCTTTTCCACACTATATATAAATTCCACTTTAAACCAATTCCATGGCACTGGTGAAGAGTTACTTCACTATGTGGATAAAAGTTTTCACCAGTGTTGCTGAATAAATATTCTTTAAAATGCACAATTTGCATCCCGTTTTATTTTTTTTAAAACTCCCCCTTGAGTACTTTTCAAACAGGGTGATTTCTGTTCGCCATAAACAACGTTTTCTTTTACTTGAACCACACCCGGCACAGCTCCTGCAGCTCCCCTCTGAAAGCAGTTGGGTGGATGCATCCTGTGGGATAGTTTCAATGTTAATAGGGGTATTTATTCATGCAATGTTTGTCGGATACCTGTATATTATTTATTTGTGCAGTGTTTGGCGGATACAGGTATCCGACAAACATTGCATAAATAAATAATCTGGTTCCATCTATCCGACAAACATTGCGTAAATAAATAAATAAACCGGGTCGTGGCTGAGGACTGTAACTTCCTCTTGTGACCTCTTGCACAGGGTCACCAGAGGAAGTTACAGTTTGCTCGCAGGCGCTTTCATTTTTTTTTCCCCAGCGCTGACTCTGGCCGGATCCCGAGATCCGGCTACATATCTGGTGCCGGATCTCGGCCGGCCGGCCCAATCGCCAGCACTGCCTGTGTCCCTTGAGATGTCTGAATTTTTAATACCCTTCCAACAGATATCGGATGCCCTCATAAGGCGAGTGCACCTGACAGAGGATCAGTGGGGCAAAGGGACGCTCACGCCGAGAATGACCGCAGACTTTGATTTGAATCTGGACAGCGCTCCGCTCCTCCAGTCCATCCATCAACTCGACTTTGTGCAGATGAAAGGTAGGGCTTGTATCCAGTCAATGTAATCGACTGCACCATTTGGTGCTTATTCACTAATGAAGTTTGCTTGCAATGTGGGTTTAGCCTGAAATAATCAACATGTTATTAAAACGAGAGCTAGCGTTGATGCGACTGGGCATTAATCTCCAGTAATCCTCAATGAACCGAGCCTTTGCGATGGGGCTTAGGCGCTGCAATGTTCCGTTCTGCTGATGCCCAGGAAAAAAGCGTTATCTTCTGTGTTTGATTGGATTGCAATGTAGTTCACCCTGCATTAAGAAGACTCATATAGACCCATGTTGTGCAGATGAAAATGTAAATGTTGTCACTGCAACAACCTACTGTTTTCTTTTTATGTCTGAAGAAGCGATGACCGAAACTTCTTGAACCAGATTTAAATCCACCTGAACAATGAGGGTTCGAATCTGCTCGAATGATTCAAACCATTTGGAACTGAGCCCTGATTTCAAGTATTTGTATTAGATAAGAGTACCTGTAGGCTCGACCCAGCTCGAACTTTTGACTGGTTTTTCTTTTTCCATTAAATTTACATGTATTTCTCCTTTGATGTTTTACTGTTTTAATTTGATTGTATTGTAATATGAAGACTTTATCCAGATTCATATTGAGTTAAATTAGTCGTTTTCAAGGGTTTGAGGGGGTTCAAACTCTTTCAAACCACACATGAGAAGAATCCAGTGTTTTAAGGCTTGGTTTGCGTCTTCTCACGAACCAGCTGTGTACTGGTTAGACTGATTGAAACTGATCAGACCCATTTTTTTTAACGAGTCATGTAATGATTGGTGGAGACTACTTGAACACTCCTTCCCCCTAGTCTGCAGCATTTTCCCCATTGTTGCATGGTGAATGAACTAGTCTTACTGCAATTGGTAATGAGAGTTTCTAGATTTTGTCTTCACAGTAGTCATCATAGAGCTGCCCCTGGATTCACAGATCCGTTTTTACTGCTGTCTAGGGTTTGATACTTTTTTTCCTGGATTATATGTGAGTAGGGTGGCATTGCTCATTGGTACAACAGCATCCTGCACAAAAGGTAATGTACATTAGCTTTATTAAGAGGAGTACCAGGCGACCCCAGGGTAGGAGGGACAGGGGATTCTATCTTAGACTTTGATTTGCAGTCTAATGTATTCTGGGATTTGTAGTCTTGCTTTATTTTTTAGTAGACAAATATACCAGTTTGCAGTGGTTGGTAAAAGGAAGCACAGGACCGGAACGTGAGTTGGGGCCATTTCAGAATCCTATGCCTGGCACAACCAGTGCACCCTTTTGGTCTTCACTCTGACAAGTGTGATGGAGTCAGAAGCCTGAACCCTGGTTCCAGGGCGTGGAGGAGACTCTAGAACTCATGAAAGCCAGTCCATCTGGGCTTAAGCACCAGAGCCAGGTACTACCCCTTGTAGTCCATGCCCCATCTAGACTATGAAGAACTGCACCTGGGGTTTATAACCTGTGGATCTCCAGGTGTTTTGGACTACAACTCTCAGCAACCCTCACCATTGATTATGCTGGCTCGGGCTGAGAGGTCTCGAAGTCCAAAACATCTGGCGAGCCCAAGGTTGCAGACCCGTTATCTCCACTATGGTGAGACACCTTTGCTAGAATAGCAGAGTCGTATTGCCTATTTGTGTTTGTTCTTAGTTGAAGGAGGTCCCAAACCAATGGCGACCCCTGTAACTGCAAATCCTTTGAGCGTGGATATAATGGTGGAAAACCAGGCCCTGGATTATTATCTCTGTGGGATCGATCCTATATGTCCCTGTGGATCTTACGGCAGTTGCCCTTTGGAGAAAGAATGAGTGTGAATGAATGCACTGTAAAAAAAAAAAGGCTCGTCCACCACAGGTTCCTAGCATGCCCCGGCAGCAGTGCCAAACCCGGCTTCCACCCCTGGAGCTGGAGTCGAGAGGAGTGTATTCAGTGGCCCAGCACCACCAGATCCCATATGCCTGCAGGAATCCTGGCAGATTCTTATCAAATTGACAACACCCTCAACAGTCCACCAAAGGCAGCATTCACAAAGCATTTGCAGCAGGCCAGCAGAGCGCAGCCAAATGGAAGGGGCAGGACTTCTGCCTGGACCCAACATGACTGCTGGGCCATATTACGCCTTGGGACGTTACAGGCCTCCAAGACCTGGGGCCTGGGCCAAATAATCACTGTGATCTGATGAGCCTATCAACATGCTCTTCACAGTCAGGACTAGTGGTTAGCCG
The DNA here is from genome assembly GCF_040938575.1 of Ambystoma mexicanum. Taxonomy (NCBI): domain Eukaryota; kingdom Metazoa; phylum Chordata; class Amphibia; order Caudata; family Ambystomatidae; genus Ambystoma; species Ambystoma mexicanum. The sequence goes on from NC_090940.1 coordinate 209,763,485, forward strand.
TGGGAAAATACCATCGATTGATTCTAATAACAGAAAGGCCTATATTAGAAACCGAGATAGGGAGGTAACTATCTATAACATGTGTACCACAAGGATGCATATAGCCACAAGGAGGCGATAAGGAAGCTGCCGTAAGGCATGAACCCAGAACCCTATCCAGGTTGACAGAGGTAGGGAAACTCAGAGTCCTGCGTCTGCTTGGCAGTCTAGCCATGCTGTAGAGGCTTAGAGAGCTGAGACGCCCTGCAACTGTGACTGTGATAAAGAAGCATGCTGGGTGCAGTATTCCTGAGACTGTGACTGTGATAAAAAAGCATAAGAATGTGAATGTGAGAAGCAAGTGTGCTGGATGCAATATTTCTGAGACTGACTGTGATAGAGAAGTGTGTTGGGTGTGATATTCCTGAGACTGACTGTGATAGAGAAGCGTACTGGATGCAACATCCCTGAGACTGTGCATGTGATAAAGAAGTGTGCTGGGTGTAATATTCCTGAGAGTGACTGTGATAGAGAAGTGTACTGGATGCAACATCCCTGAGACTGTGCATGTGATAAAGAAGTGTGCTGGGTGTGATATTTCTTAGACTGACTGTGATAGCGAAGTGTGCTGGGTTTGATATACCTGAGACTGACTGTGATAGAGAAGTGTGCTGGGTGTGATATTCTTGAGACTGACTGTGATAGAGAAGTGTGCTGTGTGTGATATTTTTTAGCCTGACTGTGATAGAGAAGTGTGCTGGGTGTGGTATTCCTGAGACTGACTGTGATAGAGAAGTATGCTGGGTGTAATATTCCTGAGACTGACTGTGATAGAGAAGTATGCTGAGTGTAATATTCCTGAGAGTGACTGTGATAGAGAAGTGTGCTGGGTGCAATATTCCTGAGACTGTGACTGTGATACACAAGCATACTGTGTGCAACATCCTTGAGACTGTGACTGTGATAGAGTTTCCTGGGTGTAATATTCCAGAGACTGACTGTGATAGAGAAGTGTGCTGGGTGTAATATTCCTGAGACTGATTGTGTTAGAGAAGTGTGCTGGGTGCAATATCCCTGAGAGTGTGACTGTGAAAGAGAAGTGTGCTGGGTGCAATATCCCTGAGACTGTCTGTGATAGAGAAATGTGCTGGGTGTAATATTCCTAAGACTGACTGTGATAAAGAAGTATGCTGGGTGTAATATTCCTGAGACTGACTTGATAGAGGCATGTGCTGGGTGTAGTATTCCTAAGACTGACTGTGATAAAGAAGTATGCTGGGTGTAATATTCCTGAGACTGATTGTGTTAGAGAAGTGTGCTGGATGTAATATTCCTGAGACTGTGATACAGAAGCATACTGGATGCAACATTCCTGAGACTGTGACTGTGATGAAGACGTGTGCTGGATGCAATATTCCTGAGACTGATTGTGTTAGAGAAGTGTGCTGGGTGTAATATTCCTGAGCCTGACTGTAACAGAGAAGCATGCTGGGTGCAATATCCCTGAGAGTGTGACTGTGAAAAAGAAGTGTGCTGGGTGTAATATTCTTGAGACTGACTGTGATAAAGAAGTATGCTGGGTGTAATATTCCTGAGACTGATTGTGTTAGAGAAGTGTGCTGGGTGTAATATTACTGAGACAGACTGTAATAGAGAAGCATGCTGTGTGCAATATCCCTGAGACTGACTGTGATAGAGAAGGGTGTTGGGTGTAATATTCCTGAGACTGACTGTGATAGAGAAGTGTGCTGGGTGTACTATTCCTGAGACTGACAGTGATAGAGAAGTATGCTGGATGTAATATTCCTGAGACTGTGATACAGAAGCATACTGGATGAAACATTCCTGAGACTGTGACTGTGATAAAGACGTGTGCTGGATGTAATATTCCTGAGACTGATTGTGTTAGAGAAGTGTGCTGGGTGTAATATTCCTGAGCCTGACTGTAATAGAGAAGCATGCTGGGTGCAATATCCCTGAGAGTGTGACTGTGAAACAGAAGTGTGCTGGGTGTAATATTCCTGAGACCGACTGTGATAGAGAAGTGTGCTGGGTGTAATATTCCTGAGACTGACTGTGATAGAGAAGTGTGCTGGGTGTAATATTCCTGAGACTGACTGTGATAGAGAAGTGTGCTGGGTGTAATATTCCTGAGACTGCCTGTGATAGAGAAGTGTGCTGGGTGTAATATTACTGAGACTGACTGTAATAGAGAAGCGTGCTGGTGCAATACCCCTGAGAGTGTGACTGTGATAGAGAAGTGTGCTGGGTGTAATATTCCTGAGACTGACTGTGAGAAAGAAGCGTGCTGGGTGCAATACCCCTGAGAGTGTTACTATGATAGAGAAGTGTGCTGGGTGCAATACCCAGAGACTGAATAATGGAGAAGCATGCTGATTGCAATATCCCTGAGAGTATGACTGTGATAGAGAGGTGTGCTGGGTGTAATATTCATGAGACTGACTGTGATAGTGAAGCATGCTGAGTGCAATACCCCTGAGACTGACTGTAATAGAGAAACATGCTGGGTGCAATATCCCTCAGAGTATGACTGTGATAGAGAAGCGTGCTGGGTGTAATATTCCTGAGACTGACAATGATAGAGAAGAGTGCTGGGTGTAATATTACTGAGACTGACTGTGATAGAGAAGCATGCTGAGTGCAATACCCCAGAGATTGACTGTAATAGAGAAGCATGCTGGGTGCAATATCCCTGAGAGTGTGACTGTGAAAGAGACGTGTGCTGGGTGTAATATTCCTGAGAGTGTGACTGTGAAAGAGAAGTGTGCTGGGTGTAATATTCCTGAGAGTGTGACTGTGATAGAGGAGTGTGCTGGGTGTAATATTCCTGAGACTGACTATGATAGAGAAGCGTGCTGGGTGCAATACCCCAGAGACTGACTGTAATAGAGAAGCGTGCTGGGTGCAATACCCCAGAGACTGACTGTAATAGAGAAGCATACTGGGTGCAATATTCCTGAGAGTGTGACTGTGAAAGAGAAGTGTGCTGGGTGTAATATTCCTGAGAGTGTGACTGTGATAGAGGAGTGTGCTGGGTGTAATATTCCTGAGAATGACTATGATAGAGAAGTGTACTGGGTGGAATATTCCTGAGACTGACTATGATAGAGAAGTGTGCTGGGTGCAATACCCCAGAGACTGACTGTAACAGAGAAGCATGCTGGGTGCAGTACCCCAGAGACTGACTGTAATAGAGAAGCGTGCTTGGTGCAATACCCCAGAGACTGACTGTAACAGAGAAGCGTGCTGGGTGCAATACCCCAGAGACTGACTGTGAAAGAGAAGTGTGCTGCAATATCCCTGAGACTCATCTACATGCCTAATCACACCTAACGCTGTACACCAACAAGATGCTTCATCTTATTCGATTGCTTCTTCTTTTGTTGTGAAATGTTTAGATCACTCGTTACTTGATTGCATTGTTAAGATCTGCTTTTGTGCACCTTAAGGTGGTCCACAATTTAGAAATGTCTCCGTCTAGAGATGGTGTCTTCAACCCTTGACTCTCGGATGTTTCACTACCCTTTCTATCAGCCTTAGCCAGCACTGTCTCGGCAGGATAGCTCAGTGGCAACGTGCTCGCCTTGGAGGCAAGACGACACCGAGCACCACAGGTTCGATCCCCGAGTCTGCGCTTAGAAACCTCTGGGTATTAAGCACGTTATAAATAACCTCTCATATCACTGTCGCTAGTGAGAGAGCATTGGATCCATAATCCAAAACATCTGGGTTGCAGACCATTTGGCCTAGTGTATCAGCCTTTTATTGTGTAAAACTCTCTCCCAAGGTAGTTTAGTCCCTTGGATGAACATCACATACAACTCAAACGTGGCATGTTCACCAGTAGCATGTGGTAAGAATGTTTGCTACAGATAGCCAGTCGGTGTCAAGAAGTGCACACAAACAAGTCATACCTTTATCAAACTTTATACCGTGACATTGGTGCAGTTTGGGCTCAAGCCTTACTCTGGAGGAGGCGCTGGGGGACGCAGTTACCAACAATTCAAAATGCAAGAGTGTTAATAGTTCAATAATTTAAGGTGTGAGCCAGAGTTGTTTTAAAGATGTAAACCATATGTTAATTCCATAGGAGATATAAGTAACCTGTAATAAATAAAGTCAACTGGGCCACCTCTCAGAATGCAAGACGCGGGGCACCTTTTCCAACGTAACTCAATGGTAAAGAAATGGCCATGAAGTTCTAAATGACCTAATGTGTTTTTTAGGACCGGTATCAATGAGCAGACAAGTTAACAAGTGGCCAAGGCCTGTTCAGAGTTACGCTGATATAAACGATTTTCCTAGAACTTACATGATGGGGATCTGGTGGGATCTGGTCGCAGAGAGCGGCCAAAGTGGGATTCCATGGCTCTGGATCGCTTCTGCATGAGCCCTAACTTACGTTATGTTATGTTATATGTGCTTGTATCGCGCCGATAGCCCGCAGGCAGCAGAGTTGAACATTATACAGGAAGATGAGGAGTTCGTAGAAAAGCAGCATCTTCTCGGAGTTTGTGTTTTGGGTGCAATGGCTGTGTATTGTAGTATCCTCCTGCAGCAGTCTTTCTTGCATCATGCTTCATGCCAAACTCCGGCCTCTAAGCGCAGGACCGTGTTTCGAACCACGCTGCTGCGTGCTGCTTTCGTCCCAAGACCAGCACGTTGCCCCTGAGCCATCCTCTAAGCCCTTGCTCTAAGGGGTATCTGTAGAGGGTTCCACGACGTGACACCGCCTGAGCCAGACACTATCATGAGGAATCTTTGCGTTGATAATAAAGCTCTCTGCTAGAGATACCCCTTTTTGAGGACACGGACGAACGTGGACTATCGGGAGCTTTGCAGCCTTTTCTGCATTGAAAAAGCTCAGAGCAGAAGCTATTACTGGTGTTGGCCAAGAATGGTCATACGTCCTTGGATCAGTTTAGAAGTCTGTCCTACTTGCTATAAGATCCTCAGAGACAGTGGGCCTGATTACGAGGTTGGAGGTAGCCATGCTGTTTATACCGGCATGGCTACCCCCAAACTCAGGTCCGGCTCCGAGTCCTGTGAAAGGGGAATTACTGAGCCATTCCGACCTTTGCGGGCCCGGTAATTCCCCTTGCGCGGGACCCGGAGCCGGTAGGTCCCCATTCCCATTTGAGCCCCCATAGGGCTCAATTGGAATGGGGAGGATAGTAGCAGCGGTACCATTCATAACGGTACCATTGCTACCATCCAGTTCTGCTGGCGGGTGCCGCTCTGCACGCCTGGTCTGACCAGGCATGCAGAGCGGCACCCGCTAGCAGAACTCGTAATGTGGCGGCATGGTAACAATGACACCGGTAGCACTACTGGTGCCGTTGTTGCCTTACCGCCACAATCGGAATGAGGCCCAGTGTCTGCTCTACACTCCCGCACCTTGGGAGCTGCCCTGATTCTGTGATTCTCCTGGTTCCTGAATGGTCCTGATGGGTCCTGGGCCTTTGTCTGCTCTGTCCAGCCCAGCTGGCTACGTTGTTGAGAAGTTGGGGCCCAGATGGTGGGCTTTCATTCTCTTTAATAATGCCTCTGGTGGCTCCCTTGATCCCCACACATTTTGACGGCTGTCTCCACAAGGTGCGCAGGGATGGCAGTAGATCTTTGTGGTGTGGCTCTATCCCTGTGCCCAAGGCATCTGTGTGTCCTTCCTTGGCCCCCAACCCAAAGCCTTATGGGCATGTCAGCTCCCATGTGTCCTGGGGTGCTGCAGGCTACGTGGCATTGCAGCAAGAGGAGATGGCGCCCTCAGCTTGCGACCGCAACTTCCTTCATGCCTTGCACTCGCACTCCTTCGACAGGGATCCAGGTAATTACATCGGTTCCTAGTGATAGTTTCGACAGTCAAAGTTTCGAATGCCAAAAGTTCCGACACAAAAGTGTCGGAAAAAAAGTTTCACATTTTTTTATTTTTCGTTTTTTTTTATGGGGGGGTCCCCCCAAACTCTGTTTTTTTTTAAACACGTATTTTACAATACACAATTAAAATAAACCCTTTAATATAAAAGAAATGCATTCAGAACTTTTTTTCCAGCACTTTTGTGACAGAACTATTGACATTCGAAACTATTGTTTCGAAACTTTGAATGGACACCATTAGATCTCCCGAAAAAACATTGTAGGGACCAACAATATATATTTTTTCCTTACATATCAACAATCTCAACATATTCTAGGACTGGTATAATTATATAAATAAACTCCAGTCCTAGAATATGTGGAAAAGTGCTGGATAGTGGGAGAAACACAATATTGTTTCCCTAATGATAGTATTTTCGGTATATGTAATGACTGGATACCCCATTGCTGAGCTGGCCAGGGGGTGGGACCAACATTGTTGTCCCCTCAGTTGCAATTTGAGCAGAATCCTGTGTCTCCCAGTCCTGCATATTGCAGCCTTCCTTGACTTCTCAATCCTTGCCTATTTCCGGTTTGCTCCTGACGCTTTTTTTTATGTCATCCTGGACAGGCCTTTGCACCTTCCTGTTTCTTAGACTACCCGGACTCGCACCTAAGATCATTCTGGCCTACTGTTGCTAGCTGGCACCCACTCATCATTCATTCACTAGATCCCCTGTGTCTGGCATCTGAAGGCCGAGCTTATGTGAGCCATCCAATGCCTCTTGGTCCTGACGCTGTACCATCCGAGCACAGGGCTTTGAGCCAAGATGCCCAGGCTTCAGGGAGCTACTCTGATGGTTTTATTTTCAAGTACAGTTGCCTACTTCTGTTCTTTTCACTTTACGGCTATCAGCCACTGCACAAAGTGTCTTGCCACGTGTGACTCCAAAGCTTTGCAAGCCAAGGGCTCTTCAGCACAGCATTGTTTCCCACTGGTTGTGAGGATAATTCATCTCTCTCTCTCTCTCTTTCTCTGATATATATGTAAAAAAGTCAGTGTTGAAGACAGACGTCCAAGTATGGCCCTCATGACCCCCACACGACTCTCAGCCGAAGACTGAGACACGACAGATGTACCTCACTCTTAGGCCCTTCATCGCCATCGTCGATGTATCGCAGATGTGAGAAACGTTACTCTATATACAGCCATTCAGGACAAACCCAGTGGATGATCTGGAGGAGATGGAGAGTCCATCCATCGAACAAGACGACTGACCACAAATCAAGAAATAACTGACATCACGCCATAGCTGCACTTAGACATGAAGTACATAGCCATCCATTCATGAAGTTACATGAACATGTATTCGTTTATTGCATATAGACACAAAACAAATGCTTATGACTCATGCAGGTAGATGACAGACACACATACATAACTCTATATATAGTCAAATTCTTCACCAAAGCTGGACTGCAAGACGCCAACATATACTTATACCAAGCTTACATATGCTTGACTGACACAAACATGGATAAGCCATAACGACAAATATGAAAGCCATAGGCCCACTGAAATGAATGAGGAAGGGGAGACAAGCTTTGAGTACAGGGAATGGCGAGCATGATCGCTGCAGCCAGAGGCACGCAAAAACGATGCACCCAGCCAAGGACGAGTGCAGACGGAAAGTTCCTGGTTACCAAGACCATAAGCCACCTGTGAGAAAGTCAGACTACAATCCTCATAATTACTGGCAAGAGAGCTCCAGTTCGTGGTCTCAACACACAGGACCCAGCAGTACAAGAGAATGCACATTCAATCGAGGTGGGCGGAGAGAAGCTGTTCACACCAAATCAGTGGTGGAAAGATACAAGTGTTGCTCACGAACGGCCAACTGAATGCACTCTCCCAGGCTTAGGTGATCTGAGGTGGCAACATTAGGGAACACACAGCCCTCCCATCTCATTCTCATTGCCTTGAGAAGGTACACTCAGCCTGGTAATCGTCCGGGATCCAGGGCTAGTAGGACCCACTCTACCCAATCCAGAGTCACCTTTCATGTGAAGATATAATATGTTGCAGGAGCTAATGGAAAGGTCTCCCTGCTACATTGTAGATTGAAACATGCAGAGGTGGTCCCAGGAGGAGGGCTATCCAATAGTAGAACTAACCCTTATAGGACATATGTATAGTTTGCCTAAACTGACCAATGTGAATGCCCCGTAGGTTTCGGGGACGGACCTTGGTTTTGTGACATCACACCTGGATAAAACTGGGTGACACATGCTCAGAAGAGAACCCTGGAGAATTCATGTTTTTCTAGTGATCCATGTTGTCTTGTTAGATAATAAAGACAGTAAACTTTGCCCCATGGTTGAGTCTTCTGTTCTTCTGGTGGGCAGTTTTTGAAGGGCCTGAGAGTGTCTCTGCTGGTAATTGGCGTGGCTGCTGTAGAGCCCTGCTGCTACAACAGTGTGACCGGTACACTGTCTACTCTGGCGTGTTATGTTACTGGGATTTAAACCATGCACTGCTGGTATTTTCATGGTCTCAGGCCCACTGGCAGATCTGGAAGAGTGGGGTGGAGAGAGGGGAAATGCAAGATAGCTTTGCTGTCGTGTGGATCAGTGCAAACTGAAAAGTACTGTGAGTTCTGTGCAGTGCTTGAAGGGGATACGAAATCTATGGGGGCGAGTGGACATGCTCTGGAAAGGTTGCATGGCCAAATTGTGCTGGATGTGGTCTAAAGGATGGACTGGTGACTTGTGTGTATGGCATATTGCATAGATTTGTGCATAAACGGATGCTTTCTGCTGCGGGATATGCCACAGGCGCAGAACATAATAAATAGTGCTATTATCCATGCATAAACACACATCCATGCACCTTTATGCATTCACAAGCATACGGATATAAATGCCTGCAGACATACATTGATGCAAACTGACATCAGACATATTTAACAGCACACAAACATAATAATATCACTTTTTAATAAAATGCTTTGTAGCAGGTGGTTACTCCCTCTACTAAACTCCCTTGCCTGCCCCATTCCTGCACTTTTGTCCTATAATGGTTGGGTGCCCCTGTCAGACCCCCACTGTACATGCACTTGGTCTGCTTTCAGTCTGAGGTCGGCTGGCAATTGGTCATACTTGATCGAAAAACATTTGACCTTTACAATCTGGCCAAATTCTTTTGATATTTTTTGCGGTCAAATTAAATTAAATAAATATATGGTGCGGGGTAAGGAAATAGGTTAAGGTGGTGGGGGGAGGGGGCAGGGGAGCCTCCCCCTGTATTTCTGGCCAAAAAAACGACCAAGGGAAATTAGGTCAATTTGGAAAAGGTCAAATATTTTCGATCAAGTAGACCTAAACCATGAATTGCACTATATATAATTGCACTACATATATATATATATATATATATATATATGTGCCAACACTCCCGATTTAAGTGGGAGTCTCCTGATTGATTTTGTTATCAAAATGGTTGCTATTTTTTACTGCCTCCCTCCTAAAATAATTCTAACCCCAGTGCATTCGAGTGGGAACATTCAACTCTCCTGATTGCTCAGAGAGAATCTCCCTCCAAGCTGCTGCACAACGTTGGCGTGCATGATTATTTTAGGCATAAAAGGGACCCATCAGCAGTGGCCAGGTCATCTTAGACTGAATCCGTCACTTTTTGCTGGTGAGTAATCGCATTGCAATAGTTATTGAATTTTGAATTGGGAGTGAAAGCCCCAGTGCTAGAGACTGGGAGGGACCAAGAAGAGACCCTCTGCAGCCCTTTCACGCCACACCGAAGCACTACCCCATCCGTGTCTTGGCTTGGAGGGAAGGGGGATATTTAAATGGAGCCAGCGTTTTCAATCACTCCCTCACTCACAGACCTATTCTTTGGAATTCTGGTGCTTTTAGCTGGCAGACAGAAGGCTTCCCTAGACTCATTTCTTTCGCAGGATTGGCTCCCTAGAGTCACAACGGGTGCTACTTGGGGGACTGAGTGAGCAGAGCCACAGAAGCACGCTGGTTGAAGCACAGTTTTTGGAGAATGCTGTGGTGCGCCCCGGCTATCCCAGGCCCACTGAAAGCAGCAGGGGTGTTGCTAGGTCTGGAAAGGATCTGGGGCTATGCTAATGTCAGGACCGTCGTGACTCGGGCTAGCTAGCCTTTTGGTTGTAGCTCTAAGCTTCTATCTAGGGCTACAACCAAAAGACCCAGGGCTATAGCCCCCTCAGCCCCCCTGCACTCCTTCTACCAACGCCTCTAGTGTGCAGGTCTGCCTCTAGATGCTCAGTGGCATGTGTGTCTGGTGGAGCCACATGTATCAGTGGTGGAATGGTGTATTGGTTGTGTGTATGTAAGTGGGTTGTATAGGTGTAGTGTGTTGCTTTTTGATCTTATTAAATTGTTAAACCCGAGTGGCTTAGGTGGTCTACGTATTGTGAGCACAGAGGTTGAGAATGTTAGTGTGGGGAGGATTGTGGAGCGCCCTGTGACAACTTAGAACATCAATCTGATGTGGCTGTGGGCATCACCCCTTACTTCTTCCACAGCTGGCATCCTAATATCTTCTACTGCAGTACAGCATTCTCAGACACCCAGACTTTCATCACAACATTACTGAAACTTCCAGCACGCTCCTAGTTTACAATCCCGTGGGAGTCGTCCCTGTCTTCACTTGAGAGTTAAGGAAAGGGGGGTACCCAGCTCAGCTGCCGCCACCGTTCTGCTGCTTCTTCCCTGAAGAAGAAAGACCACAGATGCGCCCTGATGCCTCCGGGCCTGATGGTCTGCGCGTTATAAATAAATAAAACATAAAACAAACAGCCACAGGTGACCATTGCCACCCGATCGCCCTGCTACCAGGAACCAGCTACTGAGGGGTGAAATCTGTGTTTAGATGAACCTTAAATCAACCTTTTTGGCACTAATGACAAAAGAGCCCTATGCAGGCATGGCTCAAGAGGGTGTTAACGTTTACCCGTTTAAAAGCACACATTTGATGAAAGCTATCAAAAACCAGAGGCGTTGCTGGGGGGGCGTGGTGTGGAGGGGAAGGTGAGGGGGCTATAGCCCCAGGTCTTTGGGTTGTAGCCCCGGATAGAAGCTCAGGTGCTGCAACCAAAATGCTAGCTAGCCCCCAGTCCCGCCAGTCTGATATTAACTTAGCCCCTGATCTTTTCCAGACCTAGCAACACCCCTGTCAAAAACCACAACCAAATTACAGGAGTTAAATGGAGAGTTACTTTTGTGTTGAGAAATTATTCAAATAGCAATTGAGGCCCTGAATGTGAGATTATTTAAATTAAGGGTCAGTACACAGCATTGGTCAGTAGTCTTGTTGCTGCACATGTGCTGGGCGGTCACAGCACAAGAAACCAAACACACATCAGGGCACTGGGGAACGTGTAAGCACTTCCGGCAAGTGTACATTTAGAAAGCACGCCCTCTACCACAAAATCCAGGCCTGTATTCCCGGGGACTGCACTGAAGCTACCAATGTGGCGGTAAGTGCAGTTCAAATGTGATTTATTGCAACAAAAACTCACGAGGACTGAGCAAAAAGCACAAGTCTCATCCAGTCAGCAGTGGAGGTTAAAAAGGAGGTGCCCGCCTGCACAATATCCGGAGGTTCTCACTGGACAGGTGAAGTTAATCACACAGTGATCGACCATAAAATGATTCCTAAGCTTCTCAGGGGCCCAGGGTGATTGGGGCGGGAGGGCACATTTAAATGAAATGCTTAGACATAAGCCCTTAGAATGTTGGGCAGGAAGTGCCACAGCATGTGGGTGTGTTATGCTATTAGCTCACAATAGGTCTGTGAAGCTGGGTGTGCTCTGGCTGATCATCCATAGGAGGCGAGAAGGGGAGGCTAGAGGTCAAGGTCAGATGCCTGAGCATGCAGAAGGTGACAGAAGAGGTAGCCGCATGTTAAGGTAGAATAGCTGAAAATACAAAATAGTGAAAGAGTTGGTGGCTGCATGAGGGGGTTTAATGGCTGTGCATACAGAAGTGACATGAGGAGACTGCATGTGGGGGTCAAATGGCTGAGCATGCAGAAGAGGAGAGAAGAGGTGGCTGAATATGGATGTCAGATTGCTGAGTATGGAGAAGAGAAGAGAAGAGAAGAGAAGAGAAGAGAAGAGAAGAGAAGAGAAGAGAAGAGGTGGCTGCGTGTGGATGTCAGATTGCTGAGTGTACAGAAGAGGTGGCTGCTTGTGGAGGTGGAATGGCTGAGCATGCAGAAGAGGAGAGAAGAGGTGGCTGCATGTGGATGTCAGATTGCTGAGTGTACAGAAGAGGTGGCTGCTTGTGGAGGTGGAATGGCTGAGCATGCAGAAGAGGAGAGAAGAGGTGGCTGCATGTGGATGTCAGATTGCTGAGTGTACAGAAGAGGTGGCTGCTTGTGGAGGTGGAATGGCTGAGCATGCAGAAGAGGACAGAAGAGTTGGCTGAATATGGATTTTAGATTGCTGAGTATGGAGAAGAGAAGAGAAGAGAAGAGAAGAGAAGAGAAGAGAAGAGAACAGGTGGCTGCGTGTGGATGTCAGATTGCTTAGCATGCAGAAGAGGACTGAAGAGGTGGCTGCATGTGGAGGTCGAATGGCTGAGCATGCAGAAGAGGAGAGAAGAGTTGGCTGAATATGGATGTTAGATTGCTGAGTATGGAGAATAGAAGAGAAGAGAAGAGGTGGCTGCGTGTGGATGTCAGATTGCTGAGTATGCAGAAGAAGTGACTGAATATGGATGTCAGATTGCTGACTATGCAGAAGAGAAGAGGTGGCTGCGTGTGGCTGTCAGACTGCTTAGTATGCAGAAGAGGTGGCTACATGTGGAGGTCGAACGGCTGAGTACGCAGAAGAGGACAGAAGGGATAGCTGCATGTGGAGGTCGAATTGCTGAGCATGTAGAAGAGGACAGAAGGTGTCCATTGATATTCTCCTGGGAAATGGCCACCAGGGGGTGACATTTAACAAAAAAGGCACCCTCATTCAAATCAAAGACTTTCCTCAAATATTCTACGATGGGAGCTTATAGTATTTGTTTATTTATATATTGGATATTTGTAAGGCGCAAACAAAGGGTGTTTTAGGGTGCCACAAGACAAAAAAGGGGGGGGGGACAAGGGAGAAAGCCAACAATAACAGCCCTTCTAGGCCTTGTGACATTCGGATCGGGCAAGTGCAGTAACAAGAAGGGAGAGGGAGGTGCTAGTCAGCGCGAAACGCAAAGTGCTACAGTGATAGGGGAAGTGCAGGGTAAAGAGGAGAGAGTGCAAGGGAAAAGGGGTTCACGGGGGGCAGTTGGCAACAGGGGCAAGTACTAAGGGGGAGCCAGGAGGGCAAGTGCCAGGGATTGCATGGGGTGCAGGGGGTGAGGGTCCACATGCTAAGCGCGAGGAGGGCATGGGCGGACTGGGTGGGGGGCCAGGTGCCCTGTAGAACTCAGAGGGAACCAGTCATTGCTGCAGACGGGGGTATTAGCAGGGGAGGGGGAGAGGGAAGGAGGAAGAGAAAAGGAGGGCCTTGAGGAGCCTGCGGAGCTTAAGGAGATTTGGCTCACGTCTCAGAGGGGCAAAGAGACCCTTCCAGAGGGAGGCTCCTGCGGAGGAGAGATCTACCTCCCACTCTCTGCTTAGCAAAGCATCTGATCAGCAGAGAGTTGGAGCTAGAAGACCGAAGGGTTCTAGGAGGGAGGTATTTGGGGAGCGACCGTTGGATGTAGCAGGGTCCCAGACCCCTCCTTGAATATTTGGGGGAAGAATTTTAGGGATCAGGAAAAAAAGTCGCCTATCCGGGACCTTTTTCCAAGCGGCATTATCACATGGTACCTGACAGAAGAGGTGGCTGAATATTGATGTCAGATTGCTGAGCATGCAGAAGAGGACAGGCGTGGTGGTTGCATGTAGAGGTTGAATGGTTGAGCATGCAGAAGAGGACAGATGTGGTGGCTGTATCTAGAGGTTGAATGGTTGAGCACGTAGATGAGGACAGATGTGGATGCATGTAGAGGTTGAATGGCTGAGCATGCAGAGGAGGACAGAAGGGGTGGCTGCATGTAGAGGTTCAATGGTTGAGCTTGCAGAAGAGGACAGACGGGTGGCTGCATCTAGAGGTTGAATGGTTGAGCTTGCAGAAGAGGACAGACGTGGTGGCTGCATCTAGAGGTTGAATGGTTGAGCTTGCAGAAGAGGACAGACGTGGTGGCTGCATCTAGAGGTTGAATGGTTGAGCTTGCAGAAGAGGACAGACGTGGTGGCTGCATCTAGAGGTTGAATGGTTGAGCCTGTGAATTTAGTAGTGTCCACAATAACCACTCTGTGAAAGTTGCACTTAGAAGGGCGCCCAATACCCCCTCTGTGAAATTTAGAAGTGTACCCAATTACCCAATAACCTCTGTGAGAGTTACATTTAGAAGTGTGCCCAATAGCCCCTCTGGTAAATTGAATTTAGAAATGTTCCCAATAGCCTCACTGGAAAATTGATTTTAATAGTGCGCCCAATAGCCTCTCTGTGGAAAATTGAATTTAGATATGGGCCCAATATCCTCTGTGAAAGCCGCATTTAGAAAGTATGCCCAATAGCCACGCTTTGAAAGTTGTATCTAGAAGTGCTACCAATAGCATCTGTGAAAGTTGATTATAGAAGTGAATCCAATAGACACTCTGGAAAGTTGCATTTAGAAGTGTGCCAAATACCCTCTCTGATAAATTGAATTTAGAAGTGTACCCAATTGCCTCTGTGTGGAAAATTGTACTTAGAAGTTTCGCCCAGTAGCCTCTCTGGGAAAGTTGCATTTAGAAGTTTGCACATTGAAAAAGCATACAACCCATCATATCACACCACCACGCTTACTCTCTCCTTTACATCACCACTCAACTAGAATACAGAGATACTATGACACCATTCGGTATAACTGTTCTCATACGAACATCCGCCGCTTACTCCACATCATTCTATGTAAACACTGCTGGTCTCACACCCCCAGCCAGGCGTTTTCCTCAGGCCTAACGCAGCCACATCCATTCCGGATAAATCCTGCCAGAACGAACACATTCTCCTGATCTCTCAACCACCACACCTACCGATAAGAAACAGCTATTACACAAGTACCGCACGAGCTGCACACATATCCGGTGCTCACACGCACCTTTTGACTCTCCCTACTCTCTCTACTGATCTGAACTGCGGTTCCCAAGGGCGTTCAACCTACCAGCGCCTTCAGACCCTACCAATGGTATATAAGGCGCTATCTAAGTGCAAAATACCAATAACAATAACAATGTAGATGAGGACAGATGTGGATGCATGTAGAGGTTGAATGGCTGAGCATGCAGAGGAGGACAGAAGGGGTGGCTGCATGTAGAGGTTCAATGGTTGAGCTTGCAGAAGAGGACAGACGGGTGGCTGCATCTAGAGGTTGAATGGTTGAGCTTGCAGAAGAGGACAGACGTGGTGGCTGCATCTAGAGGTTGAATGGTTGAGCTTGCAGAAGAGGACAGACGTGGTGGCTGCATCTAGAGGTTGAATGGTTGAGCTTGCAGAAGAGGACAGACGTGGTGGCTGCATCTAGAGGTTGAATGGTTGAGCATGTAGAAGAGGACAGACGTGGTGGCTGCATGTAGAGTTTGAAAGGTTGAGCATGCAGAAGAGGACAGAAGTGGTGGCTGCATGTAGAGTTTGAATGGTTGAGCATGCAGAAGGGAATAGAAAGTGCAACTAAATGTGCTAGTCACATGACCAAGCTTCCAGCGGGACCAGTGTATAATCATTCGGGGTGGCCCGGTGATTGACAGTATCTATGCAGAAAACCCATTGGCCAGCTTAGCTATTTTACTAGGGTTGGAACCTGTAACGGTATTGCATTCATTTGCAGACAGGCTTTTTTTTGAACTAATTTCAGACGCCGAAATTACTTTGAAACAAAACCCATTGAAATATATGGGGGAAGTGTTATAATGGGTGGGAACAGGGTTGTGGTAGGGGTTAAACTATAGGGAATGGGGGGCTACCCCCCAAAAATTGTACAAATGTGATGGATTTTTTTCAAAGTCATTTCAGCATCGGAAATTACTTCGAAATAAAGGCTGTTGGCAAATGAACATGGAACCCATCTAACGAGCATTCTACACACCACTCTCTACAGCGGAATCGTACAAAAATGTCGACCCTTACATCATATATATATGTGGCGGGGTTTAGAGTATGATATTAATATGTAGGGGGTGTGGGGGTCTTCCCCCGCATATATATGTGGTGTAAAGGGTTAAAAAAAGAAAAAGTAGTCATTTTCGGCCATCGCGGTGATCACATCGATCCTCTGCAGCAGGCCCCTTAACACGCAGAGCTACATGACTGGGATTGTAATGTGGAGCCGCTAATGTGCACAGACCCCCACGGTCTGCTAAGGATTGGGGGAGTGCTGTTTACCAGCATTATGGTCAGTGCTTTATGGAAGCACTGGATTAGGGGAAATAGAACCTGTGAAGTACATTTGAACTGACCTCCCTTGAGGAAGGTGTTGAGAGGTTCTATTACCGTCTATAGTGTCACTTACTTGTCCACACTGTAAGGGGTGAAATGCTATTATGTGAACCTTGGGGAATGAGATTTTTGAGAAGTCTGCAAACATTTTGTAATTGTGATGCCCAACCAAAAATAAACTGGAAACTACTAGTGCGCACGGTGGTGCGGCTGTTAGGGCAAAGCCACCGTTGGCCATCACGCCTGCCTCTGCAGAGCTCTGTGTTCCCTAATGTGTCTCTCTGGAACTCTCTCCCCAGTGCTCCACAAGGCACACACACACAAAGGTGTGTTGTGATGGTAGACTCTGAATATAGTAAATCTTTGTACAGGAGCATGATCCGCGTTGGTGCAACAAGAGGGGAGAATGGGTGTATGTGGCGGTCAGCAATCTGAGGTTTGCATAGGAGGGCAGAAGCGGTGGCTGCATGACGAGCTCGGATGGCTGCGGAAGCGGGCATATGTGTTGAGTGCATGTGAGGGTTGGGTGGCTCTCCAGGACAGAAGGAATAGCTGCGTGTGGAGGTCGCGTGGCTGAGCACGCAGAAGAGGTGGCTGCATGTTGACGTCAGATGTCTATACTACAGATATGTATTATCTGGTATGTACAAGTGAGGTAAGTAGCTATGACCTGTGCGGGGAAGACACATGGATCTTGCATTTCAGTCACACTGCCACCGCCTCAGGAGGCCGCCTTCCAAAGGTCCACATACCTGCCCACATAACCAGTTTCTGAAAAGGCAACTGCCAAGCTTTAAACTGAGGATAGCACACACGTAAATTATACTTTTGTAACACTCTTATCATGATGTATATATTTCTGGAATTCTCATTTTTGTGTGTGTGTAACGTCATACTTTGATAATCCCCCGTTGAGATGAATGCATTCAGAAAAGCTATGAATGGGTGAGAGTAACGCCTCAACTGAACGCTAAGTGGACCTGACATGGCGGCCATGACAGGCCGCGCCTGTGGCTCGGCGTTGGTTTACCGCTGGCGCGCCGCTCGTGCTGCCTAGGCACGGCTGTCCCCGCTGTGGCTCCATCCAGGGAAGGCTGATTAGCTCATTATTTACGGCCTATCAGTTCATCGCCAGGAAAACGTTGCTCAGAATGTATCCATGGGTAAAGTTTTGGGCTGATTTTTTAGGCCACACATTGCAAAGGGATGCTGGTGCGCACGTGTGTGAACCGTCGGTGCAGAGCGCACGCTGCCCGCTGGTTTTGTTCACCCAAGCTGTGGGTTGAGCACAGCGATTTGCACACAGCGGCTGAATCCTTTTATGAACACTATTTCCTGAAACATTTTACAGTTTGGTAAAATGTATATGAGGTAAAAGTGATGGAAAAGCTTAACATTTTTAAGAGTATTCTTCAAAATGGGAAAAGCTCCCACCTCCGGCATTAGGGTATTCGCGCACACCTGTGCTGACTATTTGTTCAAAGGTTTAAAATGCTGTTTAGCACATTTTACTTAATTGGCTACGCACAAGACCCTGACATGTCTTGCTAATTCCTGGAGTTTTCAAGACTGCCCCTTTCCCTCATCTACCAACTCGCAGATGCTTGTTTTTCTTCCTCAAGGAATACAATGGGCCTCATTACAAAGTTGGCAGAAACCCACCGGTGCCACTGGTGGGTTGCCGCCAACCTCGTAACACCGAATCCTGCGCCTGACTTCCCGGTGCCACCGGGACATTACAAGTCCCGGCCGCGCGGGAAGTCAGGCGCCGGAATTTGTAAGTCTCCTTTCCTAGAGAGTCCCATAGGACTCCATGGGAGTGGAGAGACAGAAGCACCAGCACCGTTGCTAACAATGCCGGTGCTTCCATGACGAATTTGCCTACCGGGGCCGCTGCGCCTGGCAGGGTCGACCTGTCAGGCGCAGCTGCCCGGGCAGGCAGACTCGTAGTGTGGGGGTCTGGAAATAAGGGGGCCAGTGAGTTTACCGGCACCCTTGTTTCCAGACCGTCACACTTGTAATGAGGCCCATTGTATCTATTTGAGACAGAGCTAGGAAAGGAAGAGCGTGAGAGGGTGTATTGACAGGTGGCATTGTGAGCTAGAGAAATGGGACCTGTCTGCAAACGGCCTGCGGTAGGAGAGCAGGGTTGCAGGTTGTTTTGTCTTGTAAGGATTACTCCCCCTTCCTCCGACTAAGGTCTCCTAGCACCTTACACTATGCTTAGCATATCAACACTAACCGAAACATGACTAAGCTCTCCCACACCAGTGGCTAACCAAAGCAAAATCACCGTAGTCCATCAGTCTCGGGAGGATAGCTCAGGGGCAACATGCTGGCCTTGGAAGCAAGACGACACAGAGCAACAGTAATTCAATCCACAGATCTGCACTAAGAAACATCTGGGTATTAAGCGTGTTATAAATAACCAATCATATCAAATCTTGGGTTCTTTCCTCTCCCTCACAAGTCCCGCCCCCCACGTGACATATATCCCTTTGCGCACGTTTCTCATGACTTCACTATAGGACTCTTCCTGCCGTGTCATCCCACCTCTGAGGGTTCAATCATCGTTAACACCTTCAAACACCAGACGTAGGTGCTAAGGCCTGTCTTTGCATTGAAAAAGTGAAAAATAGATAGATGCCAACTTTTCACAGTGGGCTCAAGGGTCACATTGCTTTCCACACTCTAAAAATGTGCATAATCAACATAACTCCACCCACCTCACCAAAGTGCAAAAATGTGCTGTGAACGCATCCACATTGAGGAAAATTGCATTAGAATAAGAAACAGGCGGTTTACTTTTATTTACCATTTTGTAATAGTGTAGATAAGTGTATTTTCCACAAGAAAGATGATATTTCGTTATTTGACTGTGATTTTTGACAGACACGCGCTTTACCTTATTTGTAACATTCAGCGGAAGTGTCTACTGCATTGTACTTTTCAATTACCCTTTGATATCCATTGAGAAGTGGTAGAAATGCACTGGAGTGCCTTGAGATCTTGGGAAAAACTGTACAGAGAATGTGTGTTCACTATCAGTGGCACAGTGGGGCACCTTGTTCTCTGTCGAATATTTTAAAAATGACTGGATGGATTTACCGCAAACTAGTCAAAAAAATTAAGTCAATGCTTTGTGCCCAAATTGTTTCTTATTTGGTCAAAACCATGAAGCACTGTCCACGCTGCGGCTGTCCAAAAACTGCAATTTTTCTCTATGGGAAAATGAATGTGAGTAGGCTGAAAAAAGCATTTATATTTTCTTAATACCTTTTTCATTTTCTAACGAATTGTTCCCAAAATGTCCATGCTAGTGGGGCGCTTGACAAATCTGTTTGGAAAATGTCATCCAAATGCATCTAGCAAGTCAAAAGCCATTACCCTCGCTCAGCCTCCCTGCTGTAAAAAGCACCAAGGCCGATACAAAGGTTTTAAGGAGCCGGGGCACCTCCTTCTCTGTTGAATATTTTAAAAACTACTGGATGGATTTACCCCAAACATGTCAAGAAATTTAAGTTCATGCTTCATTCCCAGGCTCTTTCTTATTTGGTCCAAATCTGCCCAGCGTTTTGCGTTTTGCGCTCTACGGCTGTTCAAAAACGGCACTTATAAAATTTTGTACCCAGAATTTGCACTTGGTGGGGTGGGGGGGGGAGGGGGGTTGGGGTGGTTGACAAACTTCCTGTTTTCAAAATTTAATTCAAATCCATTTAACAAGTCAGAAGTTATTAGCAATAGAATTTTGGGAAGAAATTGCTGCTTTTTCATTTCTTAAATGCCTCTTAGCCTCTCTGTTGCTATAATTCTGGGAGAAGGGGACAGACAACCCCTTCTCCATCAAATATTTTAAAAACTACTGGATGCAATAATCCCAGACCGTCTTCTGGAAACCAAGTCAACACTTCGTGGCCAAGTGTTTTCCTACCTGGTCCAATTCCGTTCAGCGGTTTTCCCTTTGTGCTTAAAACTGAATGGGGACTAGGCCAAAACTGTGTTATTTTGTTTTCTTAATAACTTTTTTATTTATTAAAGGATCTTTCCCAAATATGTTGCTGGCCCTAAGTAGAATTATGTTTGCAACATTTCAGCCAAATCCGTTGTACGAGTCAAAAGTTATTAGCAATTCATTTTTCAGGTTTTCTATGGTACTTGATACTGAACTGTAGGGCACCCACTGCCACACTATGATAAGAAGACTAAAACAGTATGTCTGTGGAAATCATTGCAAGCATATGCAAAGACCACTAGATGGCAGCATAGTTGAAAGTACACAGAGCAGGCGTTGGATAAGCAATTCAGGCTGATTAAGGCACACAGAGAGGCAGTGCACCGACAGGCAGAGTGCACCGACAGAGAGAGGACTTTGCAGAGATGCTAATGCAGGCTGACGGAGAGATGGCACTAGATCTGCTAGAACAGGATATTATGCTGCGCGGTAATCTAGTATTTCATATTTTGCCTACATATTGTCAAAAGAGTGCTAAGTTGTTGCTGAATCAATACAGAATACACTTTACAAATAGGCATAAAGAAGGTATGTCAACTCAACTAGCATCGCATAACACACATTAATGTAGTGCATCGACGCAGTGCAGGAAATGGAAATGATTTACTCTGGCATCCCACCAGCGGCGGGGAGTGTTCTTCTCAAAGACAGCCTCCCCTACCCCCCACATACACATTTGTCTCTCAGAAGATTAATCATGAACACCTTGGACAAAAGCCCAAGAGATGAGTGTTTCCTGTAATAGTTCTAGCAAGGTAGAAAAGGTGCACACGTTTTAAACCTAAAAATCTGTATTTAAATATTTTCTGCAGGGTAGAACCCTAGCAAGCAATTTCACAGGCATCCGGATCAGACTTTCAAGTGGTGTTGTGGGTACATCTCAAGACCCTGGTCCTAGCAGCCTGAGTTTAAAGCAGCCAGAACACACTAAATCAACTAAGGGGTGCAATTGATTTTTTCCGGCTCTGGGGAGGTATTTTTAGCCAGATCCACGGAAATATGGCCCAATGCATGCACTCCATCTACCTCTTAACACAAATACAAATCCCAAACCAGATAATGGCTGAACAGAGAAAATTGATTAATGATTAAGGTTCTAGTTCTCATTTGAACACTTTTGAAACTTTCAATTCAAAATAATGGTTAACAACTTTTCTAATGATCATATCTCCAATGCTAACAGCATTGATATGAGACAGTTGGCATGCAATCTTGATGCACACGGGGTTACAGTTGTGCACACTGTGATGAATCCTGCGGAGTCATCACTAATCCCCAGCCTAAAGTCTCATCCCATGTGGCCAGGGAAAGGCAGCTGCTACATGGTCCTGACCCTGGAGGTGTTATCATGAGGGAGGATCACATGGGAGGAGATGGCTGTCAGGGGGACATGGTGAGTGCTTTGGGAGAGACGTAGTATGCAACTTCTTGTGAGCATGAGAGTACTGTAATTCCCAAATATCTGATGGCATGCTGTTATTGCACAAGTACCTCTCATGAGGAAACCCCTAGAAACCTCTGTGGGAAGTAACCCAAACAGAACAAGGTTTTTACATTGGGAGCTCCAGAATTAAATATGGCATCCTATAATTGTCATGATTCTGTTGTAAGTTGACGTCCTAACCCCAATGTTAAAGCAGAAAACGTTTACATAACATCCCCTAACTCTGAAAACCCTCAGTTCACAAAGCAATCAAAACTTACTAAATATCAAAGGACCCAAAACACTATGGACTTCAGGATCCATAATGCCTGTGGTACTGGTACGAGGAAGAGGGACTCAGAGTTAGTAAGACTCTGAGGTGGTGTTAAATAGAATGCGCGGTCCAGTTGTAGAACAAGGCACCTGAGTGGGACATTTAAACTCCAGAATATGGTATAGCTGGAGAGGGATGCAGAAAGAGTAGTAGAGGCAGAAGCAGTCTGGAGTTCTGGGACTGCCGCAGAAGCAGAAGAAAGAGTGTCAGCTAAAGCCGACGAGGAAAGAGAAGGCATTTGAAATTGTAGAGTGAGCACAGCAGGAACTGGCATCATGGACGGCATCGGGAAGAGAAGCCCAGCCTAGGGGAGAGGTGCTCCCAAACCAACGTGTGTTGCCTCGGTGTGCCAGAGAACGCAGAGGTCCAAGTGAGCTGGCAGAGCTCGGGATAAGAGCTGCGTATACCGCCGAAGTTACACGAGAGCTGGCAACGGAGCGGGCAGAACTCAGAAGGTCTGGCGCAGCAACAGAAAGGAAGCAGAGACACCAAAGGAGACAAGTGAGTTTACCTGAGGTTAAAGATGACCCTGGGATGCTCCGAGCAGGACATATGATACTAACTAATAATTTTGAATACTGAGCAAATGAAGTAAAGAGGCGACAAGGGTGCAAGTCCCCTTTTATGGGATACCAACTAGGGGAAACCTGTAACCCGCATTACCAACAGTCAAGAGGCTGAAAAGAAGCAGTACAAAGGCTACAAGGATGCAACTCGCCTTTTATTGGACACTAACTTGGGGAAACCAGTAACCTGCATTGCCAACAGCCAAGAGGCTGCAAAGTAGTAATACAAAGGCGATAAGGGCACAATTCTCTTTTTATGGGACACCAACTGGGGGAAACCTGTAACCCACATTGCCAACAGCCAAGTGGCTATCAAGAAGCAGTGAAGAGGCAACTTGGGGGCAATTCTCCTTTCTTGAATTTACAGTTTGGGGACACCTGTAACCCACATTGCCAAGAGTCAAGCGACTGCAACAAGAGGCAGCCATTGATCAGCCCTCCTCACATGGGATAATGGTGTGGAGAACATTGGAACAAATATTGCCACTAAGACCAATTGTAGTTGAAGGAGTTTTCTTCCTGGCAGGCAAGTATACCAGGAAAGGGATCAATAGTAGTTAGTCCTGGACGGCGAGTATACCAGGAACGAAGAAGATGCTTTGAAGAAGTATGGTTGTGGCAAAAAGGTGTGGTGGAAAGAACTTGTTAACTCTATCATAATTTTGACAAATGGTTGCATCACCAAAGGTAGTTGCTCTGCTATCCTGACAAAAGTTTTCCATTAGAAGAATAAGTGTGATATGCTAGTAATTGTTTTAAATCCTGAGGAGAACAATTGCCTTAGTTTATGAACGTACGTTTTGTGAGAGACACATTTGACTTACCAGGAAAGATACAGTGGAAGACAACAATTGCTTTGAGTTTTGAACAAGTATTTGTTAAAGAGACATTTACTTTACCAAGTGGAAGGACGCAGTGGAGGGAAAAGACATTTAGTGTTGAACTGAACAGAACTTCGTTAAATCAGAACTTTTCCAGGGGTATTCCTGATTTGATCCAGGGGAAGGGAGCCCAACCCTGGCAACAAGGAGTACTTTAAAAAATCTGTAAGTTTGAACATTTACACTGTTTCATTGAATTGAAGACAGCTAAATATTCCTTGAATACTTGTGTTGTATGTATTAGTGTGGGGGTCAGAGACTTTCTGGACACTATGTCATCTTCCTTTAGTTTCAGTTTGCTGGGTAGGGTCATCCTTGTTAGGAAAGAGAAAGATAGGTGTTTATCTCACCCCTTTTTCATTCAATAAATGGCAAACATTATGAAAACGATACCTTTGAGTCTGTCTCGCATTTCTGACCCCTCACAACACTTGGTGCATGATCAAGGCAATGGTTACATCATGCATTGAGTAGATAAAGTAGCGTATTTGTATTGTAGATAGCTTTTTGGGGGCCGCTTGCTGTGGGGGGTAGTTTCATTGTAGTTTCCCATGACTTGCCGGATATGGTATTAAGTTGTTTCAAGTTCAATATTGTTCCAAAAATTAGAAATAGTTTTTCTATTACAATTTTAATCTAAGTATTCTTTAAAATAAGAATGCAAGGTGCCTTCATGTTCCCCTCACCGCTGCTCTGAGCCAGCTTTCCTGGACTCTTGTGTGCCTTAACCCACCACAGCAAATTTCAGGAGCCAAATAGTTAAAATAAGTTTTGGTCTTTGAAAAACACTAAGAGAAACCCCTCCTTTTGTTTCCTCTTGCTTTTTGGCTGTGAGCCTCATTTCCAGTATGGTGGTCCCGTAAAAATGGTGGGATAATGGACTTACCACCATTTTTTATCACACCCCCATATTTGGAGATTGAGGGGAAAGTGGAGGGAAAAAAAACTCCAGCACTTGGCTGGAAGAATTGTTATCCTCTTTCCCTGCACACTACGGAGGAACTGCCTGGTGCTGGGGACGTCTATTGGGGTGACCAGAGGTGCCGTGTACCTCCCCAAGCTAGAGGATGATAGGCCTGTGTGGGGGTTTATGGGGAGATTCCCTGGCCACCCTCACACAGTTCCCATCACAAGGCAGGAACCATCTACATTTGATACTTGCCTCGGACGGGCTCTTTTAGAGGGTCTACACCCCACCGGGGAGATTGGGACCTCAGTAATAAGATCAATGCAGACACTGTCACCCATTCATCAATGTTAGGGGAGTGCGTTTAGAAGCCTTACTCAGACAGACTAGAGGAGGAAGCGCAAGAGGACATGGCACCGTTGCCTGGGCCCGACCCTCACAGTTATGCATGGCCAGAGGGTTCTGTCAGCCCAAGATGGCGGACCATGCTTTTAGATCCTCTGCCCTCACTACGCAAAACATCCACCTGCATATAACCAGTACACCTGAAATAGAGAGCCCAACCAGGAGAAGCCAAAACCAAACCAAGCAGGTGGGGCCAATGCTCGAAGAACCCAGTACCGTCACAAAGAACTACATTTCCAATATCCAACCTACCCAACCTGATTCAGATAGACAAGGAGCCCTCCTCAGGGGTGTAGCTAAGGGAACTTCTGCGCTTAGAAGCATTGACCAATCCCTCCACAGTTACTCGCAGCCAACCCCAATTTGCAAAGGCATGACCCAAGAAGCAGAGTCAGGCCACTACAAAGTGGGCTGGGATTTTGAGAATGAGGATGCTGTTCTGGAATGCAGCAGTTCAATTGGTTAAAATAAATGCATGGGGAGATCTCCCACATTCCCCCGCCATAATTAAATACATAACCCTAACCCTGCACCTACATTTGCTCTCTTTTAAAACATTTCCTCGCAAAAGTGCCTCGAGCAAATGGGCTAGATCGGTTCAATTGGCGTTAGATGGTGGAAGGAGAAGGAGCTAGGAGCAGTGCCAGAACTAGGAGGCTGGAGGAGAGACCCAGGATGCTGGGAGAGCCTGGAGTTCCAAATTTGTTGACAAGATCCACAATTTTGAAGGAAGCCATGGGAGCTCAAGCAAGAGACAAGTGGGTGGACTGTAGTGGCATAAGGGACTGAGGGGGCAGATTGAGGGGGGAGAGCTACAGAAGACGAAGGTTATACTTCCCAAAGCTACCTACATGGGCGAAGAAGTTCGCAAGGAAATGTTTGCTTGGGAGGAGCAACGGAGGACAATGAGACAGGAAACTGGTGGAGGTGAGGGCTTGCAAGGGTGCAGAGAAACAGAATTGCCCAAGGAGGTGAAGGAGTAAAGGACATCACTGATTAGGAGGTGGGAAGTACCCACAGGCATGAAGAAAGGAGTAATGAGAAGGAGGTGACGTTGTTACAGGAAACTGAGGGGGCCAACCTGAGTCTTGAAAGGGAAAACATCGAGGAGGAACGTATTGGGGAGAGAGAGTTGAAGAGGAGTGGTGGTAAAGAGTGGCAGCGTCGAGAGCAAGGCATGAAGGCAACACGTAGGTTGACAGCGAAGGGAGAAGAGGAGGGAAAGACAGAACATAGATGGAGAACATTAGAAGAGGAAGGACGGGATTATCAGTGGAGAATCAAGGGAGAGACATACCTGTTGATTTCTTAGAGACGAACTAAGGACAATGATAACTGTTGTTGGAAAGTGGGGCAGGAAAGAGAAATTGTTAGAGGAAAGAGAAGGAAAGTTAGGACAAGGTTTTATTTCAGAGGTGGACGAGTGGTGAGCCAGAGCGTGGGATCAAGAGTGGCATAGTTTGTAGACAACCAGGATGTACTGGAAGAGCCAGCGACAAGGAGGAGATGAGGAAGGAAGAAGCCAGCAAGAATAATTTGATGGGTCCAGGATCAAGATTAGCAGGAGTGTGGCATGGCGGCAGGGGCATTGGCCGCCCTCTCACCCTGCCAGCCACTCTGGGCCTGCATCCAGAACTACATGAGCTACCGAGAGCCGTCAAACCCTGTCCGGGCATGACATTTCAATAGCAAAGCAGAACGCCCATGCAGAGAGTGTCCATATTTCTCGACAAAGGGGAAAGTCTCCTGAGACTAGAAAGACGTTGACACTGAGGAAGAGGACTAAAAAGGAAAGAGCTTCACTCTGAGGCCAGTAGGGGAGTGGGGTTTCCACGAAACCCTGGAAGAGAACTAGTCCCTGTTGCTTAGAGCTGGAGACTTTACAAAAAAGGATGCGATTAAGATCCCTCCCCAGAAAAGGACCCCGGAAGAAGCTGTGAAACTGAAGGAGTGGAATCCTGCAACTTTTAGTTTGATGCACAGATCCGATTAGATCCATCCTGAAAATGCGGAGAACCAACCAGACATTTTAGTTCAAATGTATTCCACCCGGATGTGATTTTGTGCACTTAAATCTCTTAACAAATCATGCTCTCTGTATCATCTGGTCATTGGATCCGTGGGACTCCACGAATGGGGATTCTTTCCGCCTTATCATTACTTGGAATTTGGCAGGTTTACCGCCAATACGAGTGGCAGTAACGGTAACGAAATATGAGGCCCCTTGGCAGGTTTACCGCCAATACGAGTGGCAGTAACGGTAGCGAAATATGAGGCCCCCATGTCCCTGTCCCTTTGTTCCAAGCATCCTCGCCTTTCTCTGTCCCTGGCTATTCCAAGTCTTTGTGCCCCTCTCGTCCCTTAGCCCCCCCCCCAGAGCCCCTGGGCACCTCCAGCTCACCGCCAGGTCCATGTGGCATGTGCCCACTTCTACCCATCTGCACTATGCATTGAAGCCTCTCCCCCCTCCATACCTGGTCCCCAGTACATAACTCCAAGGCTCCGCATATCAGTGCAGCACCCCTCAGCATGACCATGTATTCATTATTGATTTCGTTTTACATTGTTTTACACTTAGAGGTGGTGCTTTACACATTTACATCCAATTATGATGACGTCTCGCTGCAGACCTCAACACTTAATAATTGTAGAGTTAAATGCTGATTATGATTGTGGAGTTAGCAAAGGTTATCCTTGTGTCACGTTTTTATGCCCTTAAATGCTGAATAGTTGTGTGTGTGTAGTCATTTATCCTTGGTTGTTCATATGACGCTATATAAGGTGTATATTGAATGCGGCAAAAAATGCACAGTCAACAAAATGGCGTCTTAAACATTGCTCCTTTGAGCGATGATAGTGTCAGAGGTGTTATTAATCATCCAGGCCTAGACAACTGGCCATAGACAAAATAAATACAATAACTGTACAGTACACACCCAGCTCTGCAGGAGAGCTAGATTGTGGCGCACAGATTAGAAAGAATGTGGTTTTCGAGAGCGGTTTATCCTTGTGCAAACATTGTCTTTGTCACGCCTCCAAGCCTGGCTGCCAAGTCGGTCTGACGGTTATTTACTGCACAGTTGCAGAACAGGCTTTCTCGAGAGCTAAATGCACTGTCATTGCTTCAGCTTGCAGACTGTAGCTGCAGGCTGTTCTCAGTGTCATGTACCCCCAGGACGTGGAACAGTACTTTGTGGGACACATCTTTACTATAACTGACAGAATGGTCAGGGTTATTTTTAGGGTTAGATACACGCCTAACCGGTACTAAGGGGAGCGCTACAACCACGGACTTCTAAATAAACCGGTGTCGGGATGCATGGAACTCAATAGTGATCCTTTACTGCCCCCAGTGTTCCCATCATGTTCAAACATGATGCCCAAAATCAATTCCAAGAAGTCCTTATCCCTCCAGGTATGCCCTAAACTACAAATAAATGTTCCAAGTCATTCCTAGTCTAATTAAAGAACAAATGTCTTCCTTATATCTTTCAAGATTTTCAACAAGTCCCCCCTAGACCTTGGCTTCAGAATCCACTATGGGTCCTTGCGGGACCTTCCGTCCTCTGTCTCCCCTTTGTAGCAGGGTTCTTTCTTCCTCCTTCTCCTTTGTGCCAAAAACACAGGATTCACAGTAGAGTCCTATTATGGGCCCTTGGGTTGCAGTATGCCTTTGGTAGCTATTTTGACAGCAGTCCTCTCTCTCAGGTCTCCAAATGCAATATTCACAACAGGAAACTCTGCTAGATTTTAGGTTACAGATCTCAGTCTCCCCTTTTTTTTTTTTTTTTTTTATTGCATTTGTTACACTCGGTCAAACCCAGGGGTATAACGCTGCATTGGTTACTTGAAACAAGCTTGTTACAGGGATACTGCTTACATCCATATGACCAGTTGCTTGGGAACATCACTTGTTATCCGGGTTCTTTCCTCTTCTGTATCCTCTGTATTAGAGTAAAGGATTCCCTGTAGGCCTCTCTCATAGGTCCTGGGGTGTAGGATTCACAATAGGCCTCTCTCTTAGGCCTCGGGTCACAGGGCTCACAGTAGGCCTCTCTCTGAGTCCAGGGGTTCAGCATTCATAGCAGGTCTCTCTCCTAGGCCTGGACCCCTCCTGCCAGGCACTGGAACCTCTTATAACCTTCCCCAGGTGTTGCAGGTGGAAATCTCTAGGATGTAGCTTTGCAATTCCCCCAAGGAGTGAAGAGGAGCGGTGGTGCCCCTCAGGCCAGCCTTCCTTTTCAGGGCTTCCCAGGCTTACCAGCCATCCCCCTCTCCTTCCAGCCACTCCAGGCTAGCGCTGCCTTCCTCCAAGCAGCAGTCCTGTCACGACGCAGTGCTCAAGTCCTAAAAGAAAAGTGGGGGGGAGTCATTACGATACCAAATGGGGAGTGATGTTACCAGAAATTAGCATATGAGTGCTTTTTATAACGGAACAAAGTGCACTGGGTGAATAGCAATTTCTTTTCCGAAAACCAACACACAAAATTTAACCCAAGAGAGGTTATTTTCTTCTTATAGTGTTGGAAAATTATAAAAGATGTGCACTTTAAAACCAAGAATCACTCCCCATGGTTTTTCTGGGGTGCACAGATCCCATATGTGACATTTCACCTTCCGTCATTTCTGTTCCATCATTTGGTCCTGTGCTGAAGTGCCCAACCTGGGAACCTTTTGAAATACCCAGGGGGACGGCGTCCGTCCTCTGAAAAAAGTGGGTCAATGTCGACTACCTGTGTGTACCCTCGTCCTGAGCCCTGATCACGTGTCCTCCCGCCAGCTGACTTCTTTTGTATCAAGTTGGCATCAGCCATCACGCCTGCGTCCTCCAGGTCCAAGAGAGTCACTGACTTAACCGAGACCCTCTTATATGCATGGGGCTCTGGTGCAAAGGACTCTGATTTGTTCCCTCTTAGTCTTTTTTCCCTCCCTCCCTGGGATTGGTTACACTCAATGATGATCTCGCTTCCTCGTTCTACCTCTTTGATGATTTGTTATTGGTGTTACACAATGGGTGTACTGATTTCCTCCCCTCTAGCTTGCAACAGAGAGTTTAAGGCGTTTGTGGAGTGAGGTGCCATCTTGGAATTCCGTTGGTCTATGGCAGTGGTTCGGTGTCTTGCATATGGTAGCGCAGCTGCAGCCTTGTCCGCCCTTGAGTAGCCCTCTCAGGTAACGGATGATCAAGCCCTGTCCATAGCGGCCCGCTACCCGCTTGGTTATCATGGTGGATCCGGTGAATTCACCACAAATGACACTGCATCTTGTGCCCCAATGCATCATGGGAAGAAGAAATCCTAATGGCTGCATGTCCATAGCGGCCCGCTACCCGCTTGGTTATCATGGTGGATCCGGTGAATTCACCACAAATGACACTGCATATTGTGCCCCAATGCATCATGGGAAGAAGAAATCCTAATGGCTGCATGTGTCTGCACCAATTTCTCATATTTATAGGGATGCAGTATTAACACAGCAGCTAAAGCGTTCAACTTCCAGGGCAAAGGTGCTTATTCGATATGCAGACCATTAACAAAAGGCCTGTGGCAACATCGCAGAAGGTCTTGTGCTTCCCTTTTCCAATGGAGGGAGTTCTAAGCATGCAGTGTGGCAATTGTGAGCAGGCTACCTTCTGTGATCCATTTGGAATCCATTGAGCGCTCATTAGTGGTGAAATTAACAACCCTTATTCCTGTGGGCCTTTCATTGCCTTGATAAAGCTTGACAAGTGTGAAACATGTGCTCTCTCTGACTGTTACAAAATCTGATTTTATTTAAGCTCTATCACAAAATTATGGTTTGGCACTGATGACGAAATACCATTAAATTATTATTTATTTATTTATTTATTTATTTTTAAAGATTTAGTTCATTTATAAACTTTTTCTTTTGACAGGAAAGGCGTTTAAAGTTTCTTGAATGAAAGTGTGTCTCAGATAGTTCTTTTGTTCAGTTCCTGGACAGATTGGAGGAATACGGTAATTGTGTACGTATATTTGTTGTTTTTGCCACTGAGTAGTGCCGCCCATCTTTCCGCTGTGGTCATTTGTTGTGCCGAAAGTTCGAAAAATGCTCCAAATTGTTTCCGTTCAGTTGAGAGCAACTGACATTCCATCACGAGGTGGAATAGAGTTTCAGGTGTAGTTTATACCTTGCAAAACTGGCAGTAGTGGTTTGTGATGGGTATCTGTCTGGTTACAGCAAGGTTTGTGTTGGTAGATAACACATTCAGGCGTATTCTTAGGAACGTCGCTCTGATGGTCGGGTCTGAAAACAATTGGAGGTATAGAGGTAATTAGTGGATTGACAGTCTGTGGCGCACTGGAGATTCTGTTGATAAGTATTTTTGATTTGAATGGTTTTTATCCAGTTGTTGCGTTGAAGTTTGATTTTTGCATATTGTGGCCGGAGTTAGAAGTTCTTCTGATATGTCCTCTTTGTTCATTTCTTCGAGTGGAGTCTGTTTCCATTTGTTGATCGGTCAGGATTTTACGGAATAGATCCAGTCTTTTGCAGAGTACGATGGACGCCATTGATTGAGTTGCCATCTCAAATCTTATTCTTGGCATCGGGTAGGATGGTGGCAGGTGTAGGATTTTACACCAGAATATTGCTTCATACTTCATCCACTTTATTGATCCTGCATTTAGCATTGCTTGCGTTCCATATGTGATGATGGGGAGGAATTTTTGTGTGCAAAAAGCGATGATTGGTTTAAAGGAACATTTTCTGTACTTGCGATGAAGTAAGCATCCTTGACGTGCAAGTGTTGGTGATTTTTGTTCAAGTTTGTAAGGCCATTGTTCTTCATTTTTCGATTGATTTATTGGAACCCCAAGATATTTGAAGACAGTAACAGATTCCAGTTGTTTTCCATCGAGGATGAAGTTGGGTTGTTTCCTTTTTTTGGCTGGAATTTTGGCTAGTGTCATTGTCTTGGTTTTTGTGATGTTAATAGCCAGCTCGTTCATAGTCATGTATCTGCTTAGTGCTGTCAAGGCCACTTGCAATCCTGAGCAGGTTTTATCGAGGAGAATGATTTCATCCGCATAGGCCATGAGGGGACTGAGATGGAATTTATCTTTGGTGGGTTTGTTAGGTTGCTGAGCATGTGTTCTTCAAGGTTGCTGCAAGAGGGCATCCTTGCTTTAGTCCATTTTCCGTCCTGATGGAATTAGTGGTTGCACCTTGTTTCGACCATCTGATCCTGATTGATGTTTCGGAATATAATAGTTTGATTGGCTCCAGGATGTTTGGTGGGCATTTCCATGCTTCCAGTTTGGACCAACGTTTATCTCTTGATATTGCGTCAAATGCCATATGGAGGTCTATGAAGGCGGTATGTACAGTGGAGTTGTTTTTGATGGTCTCATGTTTGATTAGGTTGATTAGTATCAAATTGATGTTGGTTCCCACATTTGGAGTAAAGCCAGTTTGTCTGGTGGAGAATCTGCCAGTATCTGTTGCCCAGATGGTCAGTTCTTTTAAGAGTGTTGCCGCAAATAGTTTTCCGAGGGGGTCGAGTAGCGCGATGGGGAGCTAAAATTCGCTGGATCATCGAGGGCTCCTTGCTTGTGGATGGGGACAATTGTGGCAGACCTCCATGAATTGGGAATTTGGTTAAGTGCATTTATCAAGGTTACAAGATTGCACATAAACGACGCCCAGGCCGGCGGGTCTTGCTTGATGATGGCGTTGGAAGTGCCATCTGGTCCTGGCACTCTTGACACATTTAGCTTTTTGATCATGTGGATTAAATCATTGTACTCTGCATTTACTTGCCATTTTGGTTTATTCGAAGTACTTTTGGCGGGATCTTGAGTTGGACGAACTTTATAGATCTTTGAAAAGTATATGGTCCAGGTTTCCTGAGAAATGTTGGCCATCAGTTTATGTTGGTTTTGCGAGTTATCGTTTATCAAGTTCCACAGTTCTCAGTGTCATGGGATTTGTAGGTCTTCATAATGTTTTCCGCGTCGGATTGCTCAAGGATTTTTTGGTGGGATTTTCTCCAGTTCGAGTATGTTTGTTTCTGTTTTTTGCTAATGCTTTGTTTGCTGCAGATTTGGCTTTTTTCAGATGACATAGTGATTTGGTTAAGAGTTTTTTCCTTTCAGCTGTTTCCTGGTTGTATGTAGGTTGGTGGTATTTCTGCGGCTGAGTACGGACCGATTTTTGAAAAGGTATTAAGATCCATTTGTAGTTTAGTTTATCGACATCCTTCAGAGTAGAAGTTCGAAGTACAGTTGGGAGGCGAGCCATCGCTAGCTGTGGGATACGTAGTCTTGTTGATGTGCCAGTCAATTCTAGTGGGCATTGTGGCGCGAGTTTGGGTTGTGCCGGTAGACCACAGCAGTGTATGGTTAGTTGGTTGTGGTCGCTTTTATCTGAGAGTATCGTTTGCGTTTTCAGTACAGATGCATGTAGGTGCTGTGATAGAAAGATGTAATCGATTATCACGCTTGAATTTCCTCTGGACCAGGTCGAGATGGTTTTGGTTGAGTTGTCCTTCGCATGGTCGAGGAGGATGAGATTGCAGGTGGAGATTTCTTTCATCCATCTTCTGGCATGTGGCAATAGTTTCGTATGATTTAGTAAGGTGCCATCTCGAGAATGTAGGTGGATATTCAAGTCTCCAGAGATTATTATTTCCAGCGACCGGTGGAATGCGTCAATTCCATCGATGGATATGAAGACTCCATCAATGAAGGTTTCGGATGCCATTGCTGCTGGATTCCAGTATAAATTCAATATTGCAATTACAGTTTCATTTTTTTTGGAGGGTGGTTTCTCCTGGTGCGGCGGATGTTGGTCTGTGGTTTTTATTGTTGTGCTTGGTGTCCAGGGGTTAATGTTTGCGCTGTTTGATACAGTCCATGGTGGATTGATCTTGATCATGGTGAAGAGGCCTGACGCTGGCCTTCCTTGCTTTTTGATTATCGCTGGGTTAAGAAAAGTTAGGAATCCATCGCAGACTGGTGGTTCACTGAGCCAAGTTTCTTGGAAACAGATGATTTGATATTTATTGAGTTCATGTGAGGAGTTTGTGAAGAGATGTGAATATCCTCTGGTGTTCTATGAGCATTGCGACTATGTGGGGTCTGGATTGGTTAGTGGTTATGAGCTGGTGGATGTGGAGTTTTCTGCATATGAGGGTTCTTCATCTGAGGTTTCCGTGTCATAGTTTCTTCTGAATGGTTGCTCTGGTTTGCTGACTTGTTTGAGTTGTTGCGAGTTTCTTGTTTCTGTATATGAGGTTTGTGTATCATAGTTTCTTCTAAATGGTTGCTCTGGTGTACTGGGCTGTTTGGGTTGTTGCGAGTGAGTCTGGGTTGGAACTAGTGCCAGTTGATGACTCTAGGAGCTATGGGAATTGGATATTTGGTTTCTGGTTTTGGGTGGCAAGGGCGAGGTTTCAGTTCTGTTTCGTCTGAAGTTTCGTGTAGTTGTTCTGATACTGTGTGAGGTAGACCAACAGTTGAATCCGAGTTTTCTCAGTTGGGTGCACATCAATAATATCAGGTCTAAGTCGGTGAAATCGCGTAGTTCTATGTCGATTTTATCTAGGTGGAGATCATCTTTGAAGGTTATTAAATTGATATCTTGTGTGGATATCCGAGCTAGGTGTGGTATTGCGTGGAAAAGTCGTAGGACATTTGTTCTGTTGAGGATTAGTTGATCGGGTCTGGTGAGTTTGTTTTCAATGCAGATTGCATTAATTTGTTTTCGCTGTAAAGGGTTTATGAAGGAGAGAGAGGTACAGCTATTCTCAATAAAACTGTCCGTTTGCAATTTGAATGAGTCAGTTGATATTTGGTCGTAGGTTACAGCGGTTGTCAGGTCGGTTGTTGCATCACCCAGAGTTACATCTGAGATTTCTTCATAGTTGTCTGGTCCCGCGGAGGAAAGTTCAGAGCAGTATTCGTCTATTATTATGAAGCTTGAAGCAGTTGTGGGTTGTGCAGATGCCGGAATATCTTTAATTAGTGGATCTTCATGAGTGGTTAGGTTAAGTAGGTCTTCATCGATTGGTATGGTATCCTTGGTTAAGCCGGGTGCTTGAT
The DNA here is from genome assembly GCF_040938575.1 of Ambystoma mexicanum. Taxonomy (NCBI): domain Eukaryota; kingdom Metazoa; phylum Chordata; class Amphibia; order Caudata; family Ambystomatidae; genus Ambystoma; species Ambystoma mexicanum. Next base: position 209,798,432 of record NC_090940.1, read on the forward strand.
TCTGTGGGAGAGTTGAGTTTGTGTGAGTTTGTTGATTTGAGTTGCAGCTCGAAAGAGCAAGGATTGTGGATTTTCTTTTGAGGGAGCCCTAGGAGGATCTGTGGGTTTCACTGTTCGTAGGAAGGCCCTTGATCCTGTTTGCTTCTTATTGTGTTTTTTTGATGATACTGATTTATTATCAGGCGCTTTCTTCCCCTTTGAAAAGATCTGGTATGGATCTGCGCTGTTCTTGGTCGAGGAGATCGGTTGTTGAATTGTGGGTTGTAGAATAGAGAAGTTTTCAATGGTTTCTTTTGGGGAGCATTGTCTGATGGGCAGTACTAGAGTTGTCAGTTCTTGCGCTAGCTGCGGGATCAGAGTCGTTTGTGTCGGTTGATCGATTGGTTGCTTCAAGTGTGTTGCTATTTGGTGCTGGTGGTGCGCTTTCAAGAGGGCGAGTACCTCGGATATTAGCTTGGATTTTTCTTTTCGGTCACCTCTTGCAATTTCTGATAGTCTTTGTTGCCAGAGGTTTGATTGCTCTGCTTCTGTATTGAGACGGGTTTCGATGGTGGTGATGAAGTTTTCTGTGTATGTTTGTTTGGCGTGAATCATGGCTAGTAGCGTGGCTTGGTCTCTAATGTTATCTTTCATATTTTCTTGCAGTTTGAGGAAGGGAATCATTGATTGTGACAGTACTGAGATGAGCATGTTTTGCAGATCCAACATGGTAGTTGGAATCCTCGGATTGTTATGATCATCCATGGAAAGGTTTTCCGGTATTTTATTTGTCATTTTGTTTTGTAAAGAGTTGGGGGCTGGTGGAAATTTTGGCTTTTTGGACATTGTATCCGGAGTGTGGTAGGATTCATCTGAGTCATAGATGAAATGAGTTGCCAGAAGTTGTGTGACAGGAATAGACTTTGAGTCCTCCGTTTTGATGTGCGGCTGAAGGGGCAACTGCTGATTTAATGGCTTTGAGCAAGGGGTTGAGGTTAAGTGCCATTGATGGTTGCCAGTTTGTGTGCCAAATATTTCTTTCCTTTTGTCTATGTTTGTCATGATTGATTCAAGTTCAGTAATGTCCAGGGAGAGTCTTGCTACTTTGGTTGCTTCTGTTGATGATTCAATGTCCAGTGGTTGAGAGATTTTTAGAGAGTTATGGGGTTTAAGCCAGGATAATTTTGCTAGCCTTGCCTTTTTCTTTCTTTGTTGGTAGAGTTGCTGGGCTTGGTGTCTGGTAAGAGTTTGTGCTGGGTATGAATTCCTTTTAGTGGTTTCTTGAGGGGTTCAGAGTGTCTTTTCCCAATGACTGCTTACTCTGATCCTTAGGAGCGGGCGTGGCCGATTCCTGGGTAGCAGTTGAAGTTATGGTTCCTGTTATGTTTTCTGAGCTTCCAGTGGTCAGTTGAATAGTCTGTGGATTGTCTAAGTCGGAACAAGGTTGGTCGCTTGTGGTCGCAGATGGTTGATCATCACCAGAGGGTTGTTCAATTGTTAGGGGGTGGTGCTTGTTTTGCTGGGTTGGTTCGCCACAGCTGTGGATCTGTGGTTGTGTAGTTATTGGCTTAGTATCTTTCTCTTCATAATACAATCGGCGTAGCCCACAGGAAGTTTCTTGTACAGGCTCGGGTTGGAGATTTTTCTGTGCTGTGGGAGTGGACAAAGGAGGGACAGGTGAGATGTTGGAAATCTTGCAATTTTGGGGTGTGAGCTCGTGCTTCTGCAAGGGATGTGCAGCAGGTCCTTTCTGATTGGATAATATCAGGAGCGATTGTTCCATGGTTAGTTGTGAAGAGTCTAGTTGTGACGTTGCGGCAGCGCTGAGTTTTGTTCGTAGTCTTGTTTTAGGTCTGCCAAGAGCGACTTGTAGACATTCTGTTAAGAGTGGTCAGAATTGTCGTAGGTGTTACGTTAGCGTTGTGCTGTCAGGAGTGCTGGCTCTTTCTTGTGTTCCAAAGGTCAGTGCACAGTGTGTATCTTACTTTGCACACTCAGGCGCGCAGAAAGGTGGTGTGTGCCAGAGGGATTGAGGCACCTTGGTGGTGGCTAGTTGGAATGGCTGTTAGAGACGCCAGGTGTCGGTAGATTGGTGCAGGCAGGCTATGGAGCCGCTGTCGTGTGTGGTGGTGCACTCAAGTTCCTTTGTCTCCTTGGGTTGAAGGAGGTTTTTTTGTGCTTTTCCAGAATCGGCTGGATCCAAGGGACTTGCCCTTTCGGTCTCCTGCTGGTCCTTTTAGAGTGCATTCAGTTGTTGGTGAGGAGTCTGTGGATTTCGCTGGCGGTGTTGGTTGGATCCATGGGGCAAGCCCTTTTGGTCTCCTGCCCCAGGGTACTGTATTTCCACAAGATGTATTGTTGATGCCAGGATCCAAGGGACAAGCCCTTTCGGTCTCCTGGTGGGCTTTCCAGTGTCTGTTGGGGTTTGGATAGCTGGGTGTGTTGTTGTTAGTAATGCGCAGAGTGGAAGGCTAGGAGGATCCAAGGGACAAGCCTTTTCGGTCTCCTTCTAGCTTTATTCAACTTTTGATGTTTTCCTCTGTTTATGCGTTGAGCTTGATATGGGAAGATGGTCAAGTTCATAGGGGTCTTGTTACCAATGTTCTTCGATGATCAGTGTTTTAATCTGTTGGTGCAATAAGCTTAGTGCTGGATGAGGCTCAAGTTCCTGCGTGTCACCTTGTACATTTCCTCCAGTGATTAAGGATTTGCTTTGTTGGTTCAATGAACTTGATGCTTTCGGAGGGTCGAGTTTGTGCGCATCCCTTTACTCGTTTCCTTCAACAGTTGATGCTTTGAGGTGTTGATGGAATGTTCTTGTTGCTGGCAATGGCTCGAATACAGCCGCGTCCTGTGTCTTGGTGTTAATTGCTGGAGGGGGAATGGGAGCCGGTCTCAGTGATGTGAGCGGGGGATCTGGGGTTGTTGTGGGAGCTCCTCTCAGGAACGCTGAAAGGTGGAGTGGCGAGTGAACTGGGAGCGAGGGGGAGGCAGTGGGGTACGTCAGCCAGGAAGCAGGGTGGTGAGAGGAGCAGGGTCTTTTAGTACGGGATGTTGGAGCACCACCGGTGGGCTCCTACGGCCTGCTGGAGGGAGCAGATGAGACGAGCCGGCTTGGGTCAGCTGCTCGCTCGGTGTATGCGGAGATAGGTGGTGGGAAGGGAGAGGATTCTGGTAACAGCGGAGACGACTTCCACGATGTTAGTACGGGATGGTGGAGCACCGGCGGCAGGCTCCTCCGGCTTGATGGAGAGAGCAGATGCGACAAGCCGGCTTGGGTCGGCTGCTCGCTCGGTGTATGCAGAGGTAGGTGGTGAGAAGGGCGGCGATTCTGCTAACAATGGAGACGACTTCCACGATGCGGGAGAGAGGCTGGGGGGCGGGCGGGAGCGGGGGAGGGTAGGAGTGTGGGGGGTGCTTCAGGTGTGGCTCAAAGGCGTGAGTTAGGAGCCGGCCTGGGTGTGGGAGGGAGGACAGGGGGTCCTGCGTGAAGTGTGCTCTGGAGAGGAGGGGTCGATGGGGTGCACAATGTGAGTCGGATCTGCCTGGAAGCGCGGGCGGCGCCGCGGAGCCCGCAGAGCCCAAAGACCAAAAGACTCTGTAGCCGACTCTGCGGCCCACTCCGCGGTATGCTGGTTGTTTTGAGCACATATAAAATAGCAATAGAAAGAGGACTAGACAAAGTTCCTCGCTGAGTAAGAGATTGCAGCAGGAGCAAAAAGGAACCTTCTCTGTTGGTCGCCAAAAGACTCTGCAGCCGACTCCACGGCTCGCTCTGTGGTATGCTGGATGTTTTGAGCACGTAGAAAATAGTAATAGAAAGAGGACTAGACAAAGTTCCTCACTGAGCAAGAGATTGCAGCAGGAGCAAAAGGGAACCTGCTCTGTTGGTCGCCAAAAGACTCTGCAGCCGACTCCGCCGGATGAATTATTGATGAAACTACCACATATGGTCAGAATGTAGGCCAATGTGATAAGATGATTATTGCAGTATTTATGCAGAGAATAAACTGATGTGGAATTGTGTTTAGTGTTAAAGTTGCATTACTCAACATGGGTGCAGCTAGCAAAAAACCCTGCAGGCGATGCTTCAGAACATGTCTGAGTCCCTGCAACTAGAAGTAGCATTTTAAACACAGTACAATCTATGAGACTCTTTGACTTCCCAGCCCCTATTTAATGGAGTTGGTGTTTTAGGTTTTTCCGGACTTAAATGTATCTAAAAAGGACTTGTACCTTGTGCATTTATTTGTATTGATTACATTTTATATAGCACTTTACACCAAAGCGCTTTACATTACAACAAGAATACATTAGAATATAATAAAATAGAAGCTTAATAGAGTTGGGCCCAGGCACCGTATCCGCGATGGCAATGTCTTAAAGATGCCTGCAATCTCCCCTTCAAACGCGGGTTGACAATGTCTGAAATATTCTTGCAATCTACTTTAAAAGCATGCATATTTTTGGTATGTAGTTTGTCGAAGTGCACTGAACAACGTGCCCGTGCATTCTCTAGTAGGCAACATGGCTGTCCTTAGTCGACCTGCCCGTTAGCAGTGGTGCAGGCGAGTCTCGAGCGTAGAGAATTAATTCAAGCTGATGGCTCAGGGCCAGCTTTCACTTTGTTTCTCGGCTGTGGATTTTTCCTCGGGAGAAGGCTTTTCTCATGTTCTTTGAAACATTCACCATGCGGTCGGTTTCCTCGGCGTGGCGTCCTTTGGTGTTAGCCCTTTAACCGCGGCCTATCGCATTGGCTTTTGGTGGGAGGTCTGCGTGCTGCATTCGTTTCACGTTGCCTCCTTTAGAGTTATGTGGGCTACAGTGCCTTTCATTTTCCTTTGCATATTGCATTTTGGCCGTGGTCGGAGCTAGGATGCAATATCACTAATTGGCGTTATATTGTATGGGCTATTGTGTTGCGTTGTGATCAGGGGCGCCGAGTACGGGGGGCTCTGGGGCCCGAGCCCCCCCTGGCAAAATCAAGTCGGGGCTGAGCACCCCCCCCCCCCCACGCAGGAAAGAAGTGGCCCTTTCCATCGATACTGCCTCACTTCTCTCCGGTCGGGTATAATCGCGAAAATGTGCGATGAAGCCCTCCCCTCTAGGACTCATATTGGTGTATGGTCCTGGAGGGGAGGGTTTAGGCAGCGGTTTTCAAACTGTGGGGCGCGCCCCTCTGGTGGGCCGCAGCCTCATGCCCAGGTGGGCGCATCCACAGTTTGAAAAGAAAAAAAAAAGAGGTTAAATGACCAAAGGGTCAGGCTGTTGCTTCATTAACAAGCAGCAGCCGGAACCACGGCCCCTGCCACTCATGCTTAGTGCGACAGGGGCCGGGCCTTTGTGAGGTCTCAGGCTCCATTAGGAGCCTATTTATGAAGACAAAAGAAAAAGCGCACACCTTCTTTTGCCTTGATGATGGTCATCCCCGCAAAAGAAGGTGTGTGCTTTTTTTTGTCTTCATGAATAAGCTCCTAATGGAGCCTGAGGCCCAGGGTCGGATTGGCCCCTAGGCCTTTCAGCTCCACTGGGGAGTGGGGACCGGTTTCTGGCCATGCCTGGGCTGGTTTGGAAGAAAATAAAATAGATTTTTTTATTTTTTCTCCAAAAAGCCTTTCATCCTTCTTAGGTCGATAAATGAGTACCACCACAGGTTGGGTGATATTGTATGCATATTTCTTCTATTAAAAAAAAGAGCTTAAGCGTAAGTGCTATACAATAACACATTATCATTTGGCCTTGGACGTCTGCTTGGATTCACAGTAATTTAGTGTACTTAGGGACAATGTTTTTTGATGCCACTTCCTGTTTTGTCAAGGAGTGAAAGGTTGCGTTTCATCGCTTCCCAGGATGTCACTGTGGGGTCAAAGGACATCACTTCTGGTGATGTCATCAGAGGTCAAGGGTCGTGAGGCGAGGGGTGGGCCACTTTTTTGAGGCGAGGGGTGGGCCACTTTTTTTTGCGTGACCGGGCCTATTTCTTGTCCCAGTCCGACCCTGCTGAGGCCCCACAAAGGCCCGGCCTCTGTCGCACTATGGGTGGTGGCAGCAGTGGTGTGGAACTGCCCAAGTGTCACAGAAGTGCTAGAACATATTTGGGCACAGGCACCTACTGTTTTACAAATTAAGCAGTTGGTATACACATGCAGTTGCAATTAAATGTTCATTAAAAAAGTATGCCCTCAAGAGTATGCTATCACAGAGAAACGGGGACCCCAAAGCCAGTTCAACTACCCACTCCCAGGTGTGCTAGTGAACAGGTAGATGTAAGTCGAGGGCCAACCAACCTCTTTCTCCTATCTGTGCTACTGTACCATACAAATAAGAGGGAATCGCTCTCCTGCAGCCTCTCTCCCAGTCATCGATTCTTGATGATTTACTGGTGTAGTCACAAAAAAAGATTTTTTGGGGGCTCATTTTGTTTACAAAAGTAGCGCATTACTAAAACCCCCTGGCTGCCAGTTCGTTGTCCTTGGAGCGTCCCAGGCTCCCTACCCCCTGAGAGCCACCAACCTTGGGTGCTGTTTTATAACAAATGAAAGACGCAGACAGAACAATAACTGTGTGAGTCAACTGAGAGATGAATGCACTCATGCTCCATTCAGAGAGAGGCTTTGAAAATGTAGCTCTGACAAATTAGAGAATCAGGGGGGAAAAGAAGCACTGCACATCTCTGCTCCCTCTTCATGGGTTTACGGTTGCCACCTGAAAGGTTGCCAGCAGCTAACCTGCCAACCTGTCCCAACTCCATGCCTTGTGTGCTATTCCCTGGTCAACCAAACTCTGTTAACTCATAGGCCGCATACGACCCAGAGAAGTCTTTTTACCGCCCGTCCTGAACGTCTGTTTCTTGCACTAGTGATATTAACGCGTGCAGCTCCAAGGTATAATATTAGCCACCAGTGTTTGTGGGTAAAGGGCCGGCATAAAGTCTCTATTTCAGAGCCAGAGTCAAATGATAAGGTGCTTGTGGCAGTATGGAGTTCCAGGCCTGTGCTTGGACACAGGGTTCTGCAACCTTTAGCTCTGCAGATGTGTTGGACTACAATGCTCATCAGCCCCAGCCAGCATAGTCAATGGTGATGGATCATAGGAGTCGTAGTCCAAAACATCTGGAGATCCACATGTTTAAGACCCCTGGCTTTAAGGAACAGAAAGTAAAATAATCCTTGAAAGTAACAGGAGTATGACGTTTCTGGATCTACATGGGTAGAATAAAAGTAGACTAGAAGAACAGCCTGGGGGCATCAAGTTTATGTAGGATGGAATGGTGGGGGTCTGAGTCACTTGAGGAGACAGGGGTATCTTACAGGTCTGAAACCTGGTAAGCCACTTTACAATAAAAGACAACATGGAGAGGGGTGATGTCTCTGTGTGGCCTTTAAATCTGCCGAGATAACACCAAACTGTACTACCATTACTGCCACTTGGTCTGGCGGTATTACTGCCCGATTACAAGTGGTGGTAGGCAGTGTTAGTCCCCATTAATTGGAGTCCATGGGACTCCATGGTGGATTTCAGCGGTATTACTGCTGGTAGTAATTTTGCTGGTGGCAATACCCTAAATTGTTCTATTTTGGGCGGTATGGTGGAGGAAATACCTCCAGCCCTCCAGCTTCTTGCTGAAGGATTTTCCTCCACCTTTGCCCTCAAACTCATAGTTGGGCGGTGCGGTAATGTGGCTCTATACGGTATTACCAGTGTTGCCAGTCAGAACTCATTTACCTCAGCAATGTATTCAGTTCTCTGTTTTTTGTCCTGACGCTTAAAATGTGCGATTTGCGTTACAAGCTGTGTGCCGCACACTGCTCCCACTCTAAGCGGGGGAGAAGTTAGGACTGTGGGGACTGAGACGGCAGGACTTTTCAACCTTTTGACACAAGGGGCCTTCACTGAGTCTCGGGGGGGGCATCACCTCCCACGGGATATGGTACAGTATAATTACCTCATTGCTTTGTAACACTGGTTCCTCTACATCAGCCTCTTGCTGGCATAGTAGGGTTTATAGCTGTTCAGTGGGCATTAAGTGGTTAAGATCTGTGCTGGCCTGCCATCTTGTGATAAACAGCAGCTATTAACCTTAAATTTGTCGCCATCGCAAGTCTCACTTCTCCCACAGCAACAGCAGAGCCCGCTTGCCAGTGCCTGATAATCCCAAAATTCTCTGTAATTTTATGCAAAGCTGCATTTTATTTTTACAAGGTTATTTTACTCACTGAATGCTGATTAAGTGTTTTAAGTCTGGACTTTATTAAATGGGTGCTTGTAATTGCAGCACAAGCACTCTTTACAATCTAAACTAGAGGTGTGTTTACAATGTTGATTGTTCCAAAATACATCTCCTAGTGTGCTGCTTTGGGTCAGGTGGCCCCCTTTAAGCTGTACACAATGATACATTGTCTGGTTGACATACTATGTGATTTGTGTATTTTATAAAGGAAACTAAGACCACTAGAACTCACCACCCCAGAAACTCCCAATCCCACTTTTGGGGGCATTCCTGTGGACATGGGAACACAGAGGATAGAATGAATAAAAAAGTATTTGCCTTCAAGATGAAGTTAGACCTTTGCAAAAGAACAGTTGGAGCTGGGCAAGCCACCTAGCAACATTAAGGTCCAGCTTTGATGAATACTTCCCTGAAGTAAATGCTGGCATTAATGACTGGGTGATGCAGACTTTTCTGGCAGAGGAGGTGGTGCATCATCCATTTGATGCCCAGGAAGAGCTGATTGAAGTTCCGTCAGACACTACTCTGCAATCTGAATTTAGGAACATTGCAGTGGGTGAATTTTGACTGAAGGTTTCTTGGAAGGTAAGACGTTATTAAGCATAAGTGGGGTATACTTTTTTTTTACTGACTCCTTCATTTTTTGAATAAGGGGTGTTTCAAATGAATGTTGAAAACCCGGAAAGTGGGAGTTTTTAAAACATGGAGACAACCATGGCTACAACATTTAGACGCGAGTGCTTCCATCAGTCCCAAACATCACCTGGGTGCAGGATGAGCCTGGGTAACTGCTTTTTAACATTGTACACTACTTTACCAGAATTTTTGGTAAACTACAATGTTAAAAGCAGTTAACACTCTACCCCCCAAGTCTGAAACCACACTTGATTGCATTATACTTTAGCCGGGATTGCATTATACATCAGCCAGGATTGCATTATACTTCAGCCAGGATTGCATTATACTTAAGCAGCACATCTGATGTGTCCACTGAAAGGTTTAAGATTAAGCTACATCCCTAACTCTATCTGGTTACCCAGAGGTAACATCTGAGCAAATGTCACTTTCGGCTGGCCAATCTACAGCAGCACTATTGTAAGTTTGAATTGTTGATGTTTTACTGAACTATGGCACCACACACGTCTTGCTTGGTAGTTTTTAATCGGGAAACGTCTTTACTTCTCGTTTCCCTTGAATTGGGAACTTTTTTTTGGTGGTGGTGGTACTCAACCTTGCAGCTGTACCTTCTGTTTAGCAAGCATTTCATTCTCCCATCCTAGTTGTGTTGCTGAACGATTATAGAGCGGTGGAGTAGGGGCAGTGATGTCCTACTGGAATGCAACTCAAAGGCTTAAATCTCCTTCTTTCTTGACTTCAGTATATGCAGTGCATGCTAGCCAATGTTTCCACTGTTCTGTTCTGTGCTGCGTGCACCAACACCCGACCCCCCCGCGCGTTGTTGCACCAAGTTGGCGACTACATGCAAATTTGCAGTCATATAACTGCCAGTGATGTCACTTCCTGTATTTGGGCCCCCCCCCGGGAAATTCATAAGTCGGCTCCCCTGGTTGTGATGTCGTTGTAAAGCCTACGCCCCTCTAGGACGCAAGAAAGACCAGAGAGCATGTGTAGAGAAAAGACTGGGGTACTAGTTGGCAATGGGGCGAGGGGTGCTGCAGAATTGTGTACACGTGTGCACAATGTGCGCCTGCCCACGTAGCTTGAAAGGCGCACCCTACTGCTGCGCGAGTAGTCGCAGCAGCGACGGATCAGCACAGGTTTCGTGAGGGCACATCCTCAAGGCTTAGTCTCGATGAGGTCCTGGGACCTGGACCCCCCTCAGCTTGAGAGGATGAAGCGTAAGGCGCACTATTAATTTACCCAGAAGAGAGACTAACTGCAGGCACTGCAGAGAAAAGGTTGGTGCTGGGCAGCCTGAGATGGGACCTTTCTGGTGATAAACCAGACCTTCAGACTCTTCCTGAAGGCAGGTGGTCTACATGAGAGGTCAACTAAGGGACCCAGTGAATTGCCTTCGGGTCCTGTGTCGGGTGCAGCACCCTGCCCTTTTAAGGGAACTCCTTCCCAATTAAAGTCCAGTTGTGTTACATGTGGTGAGTTTACTACCCCAAAAGTAAGTTCAGTGCA